>NW_024870850.1:1232500-3632500 GCF_019054845.1 Dipodomys spectabilis
TTATTTTAAGCACCATAAGTAGCACTGAATGTATAACAGACAAATAAAAAGTCATAATCCACAAGTCAAAACTCACTACTATTGAACTCAATAAATACCAACGTCTCTAAAAGGAGAGAAAGAACCTTCAGTAAACTGGAAAAGAAGTTACATAATGGCAGTAGTGAGAAGTGATCTGTCAACAATGACTGGGAATGGAAATGCAGAAAACTCTACCAATAAGAGTTAGAATGTCTGAATGAATAAAGCTGCCAATCCAAACAATAGGTTGAACATCAATGGCCCTCAATGACTATAAGAAAGGAACGTAAGCCAGAACCAGAGAAACACATGTTGCATGGTTTCTCTGAGTATAGTAGCCAGATTTTAAATGTATTGAAAGTATATTGAACATACATGTCAATCACACTTTAATAAGGCTAGAAATTAATGAGGAACACACCGAAAATATGCACATAACATGAAAGTGCAATGAATTATTTTTCAATCATAAATGAATAACAATGTTATTGAAAGCATTCACTTTAACTGATTAAATAATTGGTTAAATGAGCTGTTTTTAAAGGAAAATTTCTAGAAATTAACTAAACATTGGAACAAATAAAAATGAAAATAGTATATTGGAATCTATAGATACAGAAAAATGAGGACTAATATGAAATTGTAACATCCTTTGTTTAAATCAGGAGTACAGGTAATGTATTAAAGAACATATGTTGCATCTCAAGAAACTAGAAAAAACCGAACTTAGTAGAAGGAATAAAATAATCAAATAGAAGAAAGTTAAACAATAAAAACACAATAGCAATAATCAATATAGCAAAGAAGAAGTTCTACAAAAACAACAGAGAGGTAAGGATGATGTAAAAATCATAAACCATCAAAGGGGAAAGCAACAGAATATACATGTAAACACATACCTCTCATTATTCTGGATGCCAGAATAAGTATGGTGAAAATAGCCATATCATTGAAAAATCAACTACAGATTCAGTTGTTTCTATCAAAATTCCTATCATTTTCTTTACAGAAATAGAAAAGGCAAAATGAAATTTTATAAAAAGGAATTCATTTATTAGTCAGAGCTATCTTTAGACATAAGAGTAATCCTGGCATATCCTTATACCTGTTTTTCTCTTCTACTGTGGTGACATAATAGCAGAAAAAAATACTGATAAAAATGGACACATAGATCAAGAAATTAAAACCAAGTAGTAATTGCAAACAGCTACAGATAAATGACTCTTGGAGAAGTTATCAAAGAATATACAGCCTAAATATGACACCCTTAGTAAAGTGTGGCATTGTGAAACTCAATATCCATGTGTCAAACACTAAAACTAGATCCTGGATATTTTTAAAATCAAAACTAATTAGTTCTTACTAGAGACCAGAACTTTACAAGTAATAGAGAAAATGAAGGAAAACATACATACAAAAGTAACTTAAGTAGAACTCAGCTCATAAAATAATAGCAAGAATTAAGTGCTGCTTTTGACTAAGTGGTAGAATCCTTTGTTTCATTTACAAGGTGGTTAATTCCACCCCCAGCACTGGAAATGTAAAGTAGTTATGCTTTTTTTCCAATTAAAAAGCTTCAGCACATTGAAAGAAATGGTGAGACAGAAAGTGAATAGTTAAAAATCTTGCCAACTACAGAGGATTGATAGATTGATGCATTATGTAGAACTACTCTAAAATTAAATAGCAGTAGAGAAAAATCCAGCGAAGAGGTGCTTTAAAAATTATAAAGCACAAATAGAAATCAGAACCAAAAAAATGTTCAATGGTATGTGCAATCAGTTCACCCAAGCGTTACCCATCCATCTAGACAGAAATTGCAGTTTTGGCAATGGTTTATCAAAATGAAAGATTGAAGATTCCTCAAGAAATTAAAACTACCTCTACTGGTGGCTTATGACTGTAATCCTAGCTTAACGGGAAGCTGAGAGCCAAGGATCCTGAATCAAAGCCTTCTAGCCAAAAACCTAGAAGTGCTTATGAAACTCAAGTGATGGAGTGTCATCTTTGAGAGAAAAAGCCAACCAAGAGTGCAAAGCAAGCCAATCACCACTGGCTCTATTGTAACTAACTGAGAAAGGTAAAAATGAGCAGAAGAAATTAGAGATAGGGGAGAGGCGAAAAGGATGTGTGGAAAAATATAAAACATGGCAACAAATGAGTGTTTGAGTATTATCGAAGTACACTACCTGCAGTGTGGAATTACAGTATGAACCAGGTACTTGGCACAAGCATATATTGTATAACAATTGGTAAACATCACTGTAACATCACTGGCCATAAACTTGAGTCAAATCTCTTACTTACTAATGTCTAATTGCAGTGCTCTATTTATCTGCAAGAAAAGCTTAGTGGATAAATATTGCTACCTGTAGTCAATAGCATACATTAAAAGTTACTAACCCAGACCAGACTTTACTTCCTATCTTTGTATAGCTAAGAACCTCCATCAACTGAAACCATAGTACTCAATGTGTCTACATTAGCACACTCACAAACGTACTAAAATATATTTTCAGCAATTAAGGGAATGAAAATCAGCTGAACATGGGTAAATAGTGGGGAATACATAGAATAAGCTAAGCCAGGCACTAGATTCATACTTGTAGTGTTAAATACTCAAGAGGCTGAGGTCTGAGGATCATGTTTTGAAGCCAGCTTGGGCAGGGATGTTTATGTGACTCTTATCTCCATTTAACTACCAGAAAATGCCACAAGTGGGGCTGCATCTCAAGTGCTAGAGCACTTGCCTTCAGCGAAAGTGTTCAGGGACAGGGTCCAGGTCCTAAGATCCTTGGAATAGCAAAAACAATAGAAAGATAAACATACTAGTGACATATAAGATAAGGACACATGTCTTCCATAACACAGTAGAGAGTAATTCCTCTCTTGGGATCATTGCTCTCAATTGTGGACAACTATCTCAGGGTCTACTTGTCACCAGCCCTTGTAAACAAATGCAAGTGATAGACACAATGACTTTTTATCTTGTGATAGGAATCAGATAGTATGCTAGAATTTCTTGAAGTTCTGTACAGTCAATTTTCTTTTTTTCTTTTTTTTTAGTATAGTCACATTAGTGAGACTCTCTGTTAAAGACCAAAACATGCATGAGCACAAGTGAAGTAGAATTCACCTTGGGCAGATAAAATTCTCCCATAAGTAATCATTATAATGCTAACCTGCCTGATGAGGCATATCTGACATAAAATAATTACACAAGGCTTAGTTTGAAACAGTACTTGTCTACAGTAAGAATGTGTGTGTGTGAGAGAGAGAGAGATGAGAGAAACAGACAGACAGACAAACATGGAGACAAAGGAAACACAGAGAGAGAGAGAGAGAGAGAGAGAGAGAGAGAGAGAGAGAGAGAGAGAGAGAGAGAGAGAGAGGGGCTATGGGCTTGGAATCAGTGCCTGGATGGTGTCCTTGAACTTCTTTGCTCCAGACTAACACTCTGTCACTTGATCCACAGTTTCACTTCCAGCATTGGGCTGGTTAATTGGAGATAAAATATCACAGATGTTTCTGTCTGGGTTGGCTTCAAACCATGATCCTCAGATATCAGCAACATGAGTAGTTAAGTTTACAAGCACGAACTACCAGCCTACAATAAGAAATTTTACCCATGTTCTCAAAGTATAGGTGTTACTAAGGCAAAATTCTCACACTACTGACCTAGGTTGCAGAGTTTTAGTACAGATCTCACACCAGTGACTCAGGGTGATTGTAATAGCATCACTTCATCTTCTGTGATGACAGCTAAAATGGAGGAGATACAGGCATACTCGAGTAAAGAATTTACCAGCCTGGAAAGAAGCTGTATGGAAAGAAATAAAGTCCTCTCCTACTAGCAGGCAAAAAATTGCTTAACAATAGATGTAAGACAAAGTGATGAAATTGAGCTACTCCTGGTGCTATAGGGATAGAGTTCAGCATACAGAAGACAGAGAATATTGATGTGTGCACTCTGAGTTTCCTCAGCCATCACCCATCTTCAGAACAAAACAGTAAATGAGAATAAAATGATGAGTTACTTACTGTGTGTTCTCTTCTTGGCCAGAAGCATGGCCATTGCTGTGATCTATTCCCAAACTGTTCAGAGGGAAAAACCCAGCGACCATCACATTTCCATCTATGTGTGCTCGGTGCTTCATAGTAGATAAGCAGCTAGTGCCAGCCAAGGACCTGACAAGGAGGGGAAGTTGGAGAAGGAGTGTGAAAGTCAACAGGTACATTCCTGAAGCATCTGCCACACTGAAATTCGGACTAGAAGTGAGAACCTCATGTCATGTATATTTGTATATCTTTTTATATGTGCATATTTGTCTCTTTAATGACAGAGATCTATACTACAGCTCTCCTTTCATCAAAGCCTCTTGTGAGTCCCCAGAAGTCATGTGTAAAAGTATTCCCTGGGGCTCTACATCTGTGGCCTTCATCCAGGAGAAAAACATGAGTTGGAAAATGTTTGCAGATTTGTCTTCTTCACCCCAGGTGCTATGATTTCATCTAAGATAGTGAGGCCCCCAAGATGGAGTTATCTTGGGAATATTTTCATCCAATGCTTGTCAAGAAACTGTTTGCATGAAAGCCATTTGGGATGATGCAACTGGATTGCTTCAGAGGATGCTATGTCCTGTCACTAGTGAAATGTCCACACAAAGTCTTTGCCTGTGAGATGTCAGCTAACGTTTTGAGAGCATCACACCCAGAGGATGTATTCACATACACACAATGTCCATAACAACCACAAAACATTGATGGTTGACACTGGCAGCTTTCTATAACAATTTCATGTGCAGTGGCCTCCAGAAATACACTCACTCACTATTGCCTGAAGTAGCAATGATGTTGCTTAAACTAGCAATTCCATGTCAATAACTCAAGGTCAATGCTGAAATTGAGTTTCTCTTTTGCATTCTGACATTTTATCTTCAAACAGGTCATTATTACTTGAGTTGCTAACATAGATCAAGATATTTCCATGATGCACTGGGTTGAGAATCTGGTATAGTTAGAGGAAATTCTTCTCTAACACAAACCTAAATCAAAATCAAAAGCAACTCTCTGTTTTCTACTTGTCAACATATGTTAGACCCAAATTCCATGCAGAGACTTCAGTGGCGCTGGAGAACAGAGCTACTTCAGGATCATGTCATCTGCAAGGAGAGAGTTTTACTTATTTTCTTATTTGGATTCCCTTTATGTTTGTTTCTTCTCTTTTTGCTCTACCAAGGAATTTCAATACTATATTGAAGATTTATGAAGAGAGCATATTGGAGTAGGTTCTCCTTTGAAGGCTTTGTAGAATTCCACTGTGAATCTATATGCTCCTAGGCTTTTCTTGGATAGGAGGTCTTTTATTGCCATTTATATTTCATTACTTGTATGCATCTATTTGGTTGGTTTAAATCTTGGCTTAGTCTGGGTGTGCCAATTTGGTAGGAATTCTTCCGTTTCTTCCAGATTCTCCAATTTGTTTTTTTTATTTTTCTTTTTTTAATTTAAAATTTTTATAGTGAAAATACTGTACAGAGGGGTTACAATTACATGAGCAAGATAATGAGTGCATTTCTTATCAAGCATTGTAGCCTCCTCCTTTGTTTCCCCTTCCCATCCCTTCCCATCCTTCCCCTGCCCCCCCAATCCTCCCCGCCCCCCCCAAAAGTCTCCAATTTGTTATCAGAAAGATTTGTAAAATATTCCTTTTATAATGTTATTAATGATGCATGTTTCTGTTGTGATGTTCGCATTCACATCTCTGATTTTATTTGGGTGTGTTCTCTTTTTATATACTTTTAAAAAACATTTTTATAAATTGTTTTCCTTTTTAAAATTTTATTGTCATGGTGATGTACAGAGGGGTTACAGTTCTATATGTAAGGTAATGAGTACATTTCTTGTTGAACATTGTTACCCCCTCCCTTGTTTTTCTCCCACTATTCCTGGGTGTATTTTCTTTTTTTTGATCTGATTTGCTAAGGGTCTGCCAATTTTGTTAATTTTTTCAACGAACTAACTCTTTGTTTTTTTGATTCTTTCTATTTTTGGACTCACTCATTTCAGTTTTAATTTTAATTAATTGTTTCCACTAACTGGTTTTGGATTTGGCTCCTTTTTTCAAGGAGCTTAAGGTGCATCATAAATTGTTGGTTTGAAATTTCTCTAATTTGTTGATATATACACTCAGTGATATAAATTTTCCTCTGAATACTGTCTTTGCTATATCTCAGAGGAGCTAGTATTTGGTGTGGTTGTTTTCATTAAATACCATAACTGTTTTAATTTTTGTTCTAATCTCTACAGTTACCCACTGGTTCTTCCACAATGTGTTGTTCAATCTCCATAAGCCTTCCTCATCCCCATCCTTTGTCTGCTTCCAGTGGGAGAACACAAGAAATAATACTGGTTGTGTAATAGGACCCTGCATCCTATGTAGCTCTAGCTCCTTGTGGAATAACCTCAACTACTAAAAGACTGTGGGGACAATCTCCCTCACACCTGGTGAGAACATGTTTCTTCCGAAGCTCACGTTGCCTAGAACTTAGCCTTCCCCAGTCCCGACCCAGAGCACTCACCATCCAGAGGAAAGTTTGCTAGCCTGGGGGCCAAGAGTAGCCTAGTTCACCCAGTGTGAGTAAGCCTAGGGCCAAGTGCACACCACTTTCCAGGTGCGAGCCAAGCCAGGGCCAAGTGAGTGCCACCAACAAGGTACAAACCAGCCAGCCAGGGCCCAAGAGCATGCCAGTCCAGTGGCTGGAGTCCCTCACTCCATGAGAAGTAGAAACCAACAGTGGGACAAGGAAGATGCTGGCCTAAGGTATGAATGAAGACAATCTCCTGCACCGGCCTGTGGGAGCCTGTCCCCTCTGAGGCCCACATCTGTCTCAATCCAGTTGTGTGGGAACAATCTCCCTTTAAATCATAGTGGGAACCAGTGTCTTCACCTCAGATCTCAAACAAGGTCTGGGTACTGGAATGCTGCTCCTAGCCCCTCTATAAATAGATGCCAATCCTAGACTAGGGCCATAACAAGTTCCCTACCACCACGATTAGTGGGATTCTGCATACTGTAGAAAATAAACAAGGCCAAGACACTTGTCTGCCATGTGTCAAATGACACCAACATGTTATCGGGCATAAGCCTAGGCCAGGACTTCAATTCTTTTGTACATTCCCCTCATAGCTGTGATTACAGGTGTTCATCACTGTTGACACCAATATCTTACAATATTCCACTGGAATTCTGATTCCCGATTGCCACCATCTCCATCTCTTACAGAGCTGGGATGACAGACATCTGTCACCCCCATAAACACTTTGCCCCAGCTGAATTTTGGAACATTGTTACATTAATAGTTTTAATCATACCAGTCTGTGCACACAGGAATGTTCTCCATTTTCTGATTCTTATCAAATTTTTACTTCAAGTTTAACTTTTCATCATAGAGGTCTATTATTTCTTTTATTAGATTTTTTTAATCCTAGTTTTATTTATTTATTTTTTGTAAAACAATCATTTGAAGGCAAATATGACATCAATTGTGGTTTTGTCTTTAGTTTTGTTTATCTTAATAGTGTAAAAATCCGATTTGGGCCAAAAAGATAAAAGAGAAGTTATTTTTCCTACTCTAAGAAGATTGACTTTTACATTTAGTTTGTGTATTACTTTAAATTTTCTAGTGTATATGATAAAATGGATTTCTTTATGATAGCTTTATATGGGCACATGAAGTCTTTTGATCTAATGTGACTTTACCCATTATTGTTTATCTATTTCCTCTAAAAATTTAAATTATCCTAATGTCCTACAGTGTTTTATTTTCATTCATGCATGTGAAATCCCTAATGTTTTAATAGAATATATGTAAACTATTGAGAAAACAAAAATTAGATAATTTATTGTATATAGCATTTGATTCTCAATAGCCGCCCCCCCCACCACACACACACACACAACCAAGGTAGGCAAAGCACAATTCAGGGGCCAAATCCAGCCTGCTTTCCATGAAAAAAGTTTTATTATAACACAAAAGAAAAATAACTTCATATAGCGACATCTTCCTTGTTTCATTCTTTATGTTTCTGTTCTTTTTTTTAATCTGTGAGCTTCTCTTTTATGTGCCATTAGCTTTCTCCATGCCTGCCATCCATGCACTCTTGCTTGAACACATTAATCCATCCGTATATACATTCTCTTTATTCCTTCATTTAAGAGGATGGAGCATGGTGTAACTTCACTGAAATCCCAACTAATAAGAAATGAGGCTGGAATTCAAGCTATTATGCAAAAGCACTAAAATCAAATATTCTCCCAACCATTTCATATCACACAATGAAGATTCAGTATTTTACACAATAATATAGACATGACTCCAATAATGGAATTGTAAAGTAAATATGAAATATAGACAAAAACTCAATAGAAACTGGTAAGTATTTTGATCATATCTTGATTACCATGCAGAGGAAGTTGGAAATATAACGCACTTATATTTTCAATTGTTAAACAGCATGCCCTTAAAAAGAGAACATACACAAAATATTTTTGTCAATATATTGTTTTACCATCAACTAAAAATTTAATTTAATAGAAATTAATAGTCACATAGCCATTACTTTATTAGAGAAATAAATGTGAGAAGATTCTGGTACCAGGTGATATTACAGATCTAGTTTTAGTTTTCTACAACTGTTTAAATGATTTTGCCAGCACCATTTACTGAAAAGACTGTCTTTCTTCCATTCTATTTCTTTAGAAATAGAAAAAGTCTAGGTGTCAAAGTCTAGGTGGCTATAGATCTATGGGTTCATTTTGGGTTTTCACTCCTATTCCATTGGTCCTCAGGTTCTGTTCTTGTGCCAGTATCAAGCTGTTTTGATTACTATGGCTTTGTAGTAGAGTCTGAAATTTGGAATTGATATTCATCCAGTGCTGTTCTTTCTACTAAGGATTGCTTTTGCTATCCAGGGGCTTTTACTGTTCCATATGAAATTTTGGATTGCATCTTCTATTTAATTGAAGAATGAGGTTGGAATGTTGATAGGTATCACATTGAGTTTGTAGATAGCCTTTGGCAGTATTGTCATTTACACAGTGTTAATCCTCCCAATCCAGGAGCATGGGAGGTTTTTCCACTTGCTTAGTTCTGCTTTAATTTTCTTTTTCAGGTTTTCATCATAGAGGTCCTTCACTTCTTTGGTTTAATTCCTAGGTATTTTATTTTTTTGTGGGGCTATTACAAAAGGGGTTGCTCTCCTAAGTTCAGCCATGCTTTTCTCATTATTGGCATACAGAAAAGCCGTTGATTTCTGAGGATTAATTTTATACATTGCTAAATTGCCAAAGTTTCCGATCAGCTCAAGTATCTTGGGAGTGGAGTCCATGGGGCTTTCTAAATACAAGATCATGTCATCTGCAAAGAGGAGAATTTTACTTCATCCTTCCCTATTTGGTTCCCCTTTATGTCTGCACTTTGTCACGTTAAAGTCATCCTGAGCAGGAAAATCCATGAGAATCTTATTTCCAATTTAAGATGAAAAAGCTAGATGAAGCTGAGGTTCAAATGGTAAGGTAGCCTTGAGGGAAATGGTAAGGGACACTCTAGGCCTCGAATACAATCATTTATAAATTTACTTAATATCACAAGAAACATATAATGAGAATTAGAAGAGACAGAAAAATTAATGTGATTGTCTTCATACGTCTTAAATAGGCGATTTGGTAAAAATAGTACAGAACACACTAAGTCAACCTAATTGAAACAAAAAGTAATGCTTTCCTTAACAAATTAAGAGTTTTGAAATGTGTCATCAGATTGGAAGAAGTGTTGCCAGTATAAGAAATAATCTTATATATGAGTTAAACCAACTAATAGATCCATATCAACCATCGAAATAGAAACAGCAATAAGAGTCCTCCATCTAAGAAAAGCCCAAGGCCAGATGGATTTAGAGTTGAATTCTACAAGGCCTTCAAAGCAGAACTCACACCAATACTCCTCCAACTCGTCAATGAAATTGAAAGAGAAAGTTCACTACCAGACTTTTTCTATGAAACCCTCGTAACCCTCATCCCAAACCAGGCAGGGATTCATCATAGAAAGAGAACTATACACCCATTTCTTTGATGAACATCAATGCAAAACTTTTCAACAAAATTTTGGCCAATCTACTTCAACAATTCATCCCAAAATCATACACCACGATCAAACAGGATTCATTTTAGGGATGGAAAGCTGGTTCAATATACACAAATCAATTAATATAATTCATCACATCAATAAGAGCAAGGATAAGAATCACATGATTATCTCAATAGATGAAGAAAAAGCATTTGACAAGATCCAACACCCCTTTATGATGAAAGCTCTGGAAAGATTAGGAATCCATGGAACATCCCTCAACACAAAATAAAGGCTGTATAGGACAAATGTACAGCCAGCATTATGCTTAATGGTGAAAAGCAAAAGCCATTTTCTCTAAACTCAGGAATGGGACAAGCATGTCCACTCTCTCCACTTCTCTTCAATTTAGTATTAGAATGCCTAGTTACAGCAATAAGACAAGATGCAAACATAAAGTGATTCCAAATAGGGAAAGATGAAGTAAAACTCTCCCTCTTTGCAGATGACATGATCTTATATTTACAGAATCCCATGGAATCCACTTCCAAATTACTTGAGCTTATTCAAACTTTGGCCAAGTAGTAGGGTATAAAATTAACCCTCAAATATCACTGGCTTTTCTGTATGCCAACAATGAGAAAAGCGTGGCTGAAATCAGGAAAGCAGCTCCCTATGTAATAGCCCCACAAAAAATAAAAATACTTAGGAATTAACTAAACTAAAGAAGTGAATGACCTCTATGATAAAAAATACTTTAAAAACCTGAAAAAGGAAATCAAAACAGAACTGAGAAAGTGGGAAAACTTACCATGCTCTTGGATTGGGAAAAACCTCCCATGTTCCTGGATTGGAAGGATCAACATCATGAAAATGGCAATATTTAGAAAGCTATCTACAAATTCAATGCAATACCTATCAATATTCCAACCTCATTCTTCAAGGAAATAGAAGAGGAAATCCAAAAATTCATATGGAACACTAAAAGACCACAAATAGCAAAAACGATCCTTAACAGAAAGAATAGTGCTGGAGCAATATCAATACCTAATTGCAAACTCTACTACAAAGACATAGTAATCAAAACAACATGGTACTGGCACAAGAACAGAACTGAGGACCAATGGAATAGAATTGAAAACCCAGAAATGAAGCCACAGACCTATAGCCATCTAATCTTCGATAAGGGAGCTAAAAAGTTAGAATGGAAGAAAGACAGCTTCTTCAGTAAATGGTGCTGGCAAAACTGATTAATCACCTATAGAAAACTAAAGCTAGATCCTTATATATCACCCTGCACCAGGATTAATTCCAAATAGATCAAAGACCTTGGAGTCAACACAGACACTCTGAAACATTACAGGAAGGAATAGGAAAAACCCTGGTTCTCCTTGGAACAGGCCGAAATTTTCTTAATAGAGACCCAGAAACACAACAAATCAAATGAAGTTTGGACAAATGGGATTGCAAGAAGCTGCAAAGCTTCTGCATGGCAAAGGACATAGCTAGCAAGATCAATAGAAATCCCACGGCCTGGGAGAATATCTTCACTAACCATACAATGGATAAAGGTCTCATATCTAAAATATACCTGGAACTGAAAAAACGAAATCCCCCAACAACAAATCCTCAAAGAAACCACTATCTGGTAAATATGTGGGCTAAAGTCTTAAAGAGAAATTTCTCTGAAGAAGAAATAAGAATGGCCAATAGACACATGAAGAAATGCTCTGCCTCTCCAGCCATAAAAGAAATCCAAATCACAACAACATTGAGATACTACCTCACCCCAGTTAGAATGGCTATAATCAAGAATTTTAATAACAAAAAATTGATGCTGGAGGGGATGTGGCCAGATGGAAACCTTACTGCATTGTTGGATGGAATGTAAACTTGTTCAATCACTTTGGAAAGCAGTATAGAGGTTCCTCAGAAGACTCCACATAGAGTTCCCCTGTAACCCAGCAAATCAAGTTTTGGGCATTTACCCAAATGATCACAAACAAGACCATACTAAAACTACTAGCAGAATTATGTTTCTTGCAGCATTATTTACCGTAGCTGAATTATGGAACCAACCCAGATGACCCTCAGTAGATGAATGGATCAAGAAAATATGGAATATATATATATATATATTTATATTTATATATGCACATACATTCAAAATGGAATTCTATGCCTCCATCAGAAAGATTGACATTGCCCCATTTTTTAGGAAATGGAAAGACTTGGAAAAAATTATATTAAGTGAAGTAAGCCAGGCCCAAAGCAACATAGGTCCCATGGTTTCCCGTATTTGCAATAACTAGTATATGTCTGGGATAAGTAGAAAAGGTCTAAAGCTATATATATAAATATATGACCAGATAAGATGACCTTATGCAAAGGGAACCCCAAGATAGGGACACAAGTGGTTTTTGCTTTCTTGCTTTTGTTTCTACCATTTATAATGTACCATGTCATTCTGTTGTTTCTTTGTATGTTCCTCCCCCACGATATAACCCCGGTTTTCACTGTATTTAATGTTCTTGCTCTGTATATTATATATACACTTCTCTAGTTTGAGGAAGGGAAGGGAAAAAACAAAAAGTTGAAAAAGGATACAGTTTGACTCGTTGTAACAATGAGACGTACAAGACACTCTGTTGAAAACTTCACAACTTGAGCAAGGGAGGGAGGGAGTGTAGTTTTAGAGGTTGGAGGGAAGTGATGGTAGGGGAAAAACAAAGAAGGAGGTAACAATGCTTGATAGGAAATGCACTTATTACCTTGCCCATGTAACTGTAATCCCTCTGTATAGTATTTCACAATGAAAACATTAAAATAATCTTATGTATATTTAGTGCAGAAATTTCTATTTGTCAAATTTATAAACAGTGATTAAATAACAATGATTAGAAAGTTATATCCAGCCATGGTGGAGCAAACTATGATGCATTACAGACATTAATCTTAAGAGAAAACCCAAAAGGTTCTTCTATATTGTAACTTTAAATTGAAGAATAATTTAGTAGCTTATACAAGACATTTCTCACACCACCTAAGGAAAGCAGAGTGAGAGGGAAGAAGAAGAGATAGAAGAATATGGAGATTGGCAAAGAGAAAAAGAGAGAGGTAGATACATAAGAAAGGTCCCACTAAAGAGACTCAGGGTTATTATAAAAGGAAAATGTGTGAGTAGAAATTTACAAGTACTGAACTAAACAATCTCTAAGGATCATGTTAAAAGATGAAACTTTGTGAAGAGAAAAATACTAATGAAATGTATTAGAGGACTATGCAACATGGTAGAGTGTCGAAAGGAAGTTAGTATACTTGAAAATTTAGAAAAATGATTCAGAAAGACAAGAGTGAACATAAACTCTTAAAGAGGGGATAATATAATTAAATGAAGATTAAATAGGAGGAACCAAACTATATTAGGAAAATTTAAATAGTGAGCACCATCACTTATGGCTACCACTACTAGAAAAATGAGCAAAAGACCTTATTCATTGAAGTAAAAATTCCACAATACAAACTAATATAACAATGGGAAATTACTGTATCTTTAGATTAGACCTATATACTAATTAATCATATGAGTTTTAACATAAGAAAGCTATTTTTCTCTACTATGTAGTCTTTTATCCCTGAAGCCATGTAGAGAATTTCTATTAAACAGTAACAAGATGTTGTAGCACCTTGGGGCAAAAATGCAGCCTAGGAGCCCTGCTCCAGAGGCCAAGATGGAGAAGACCTCCACAGCCACCATGACCTTCCCTGTGGCACTTGTGGTAGACAGGCAGGAAGGTGAGCCACACACTGCAGAACACCAGCATGCTAAAGGTCAGGAACTTGGCTTCATTGAAGGTGTCAGGCAGGTTCCTGGCCAGAAAAGCCACAGTGAAACTGGCCATAGCCAGGAAGCCCAGGTATCCCAGGACACAGTAGAAGGCAGTGAGGGAACCCTTGTTGCACAGGATGATTATGTGGCCATGTTCAGAATGTGCATCTGTGTCCACAAATGGAGGCGAAGTTCCCAACCAGAATCCACAGAGGGTCACCTGGATCAGGGTGCAGATGGGTATAATGAATTTAGGAGCACCTGATACCAGCAGCCGCCTCAGCTTTCTTCCTGGAGAAGTGGCCTTGAAGGCTAGAACCACAATCACTGTTTTGGCTAAGACTGTAGAAACAGCCACAGTAAAGATAACCCCAAATGTGATCTGCTGCAGGATGCAGGTAACCGTATTGGGATATCCAAGAAAAAGCAAGGAACAGAGGAAACAGAAGATGAGGGATATGAGCAAGATGTAGCTGAGAAGCCTGTTATTGGCCTTGACAATGGCAGTGTCATGGTGTTTTACGAATATCCGAAGAACAGCAGCAGTTAGCATAGAGAAGCAGAGAGCCATGCAGGCCAAAGCCATTCCCAAGGGATCTCTGATGGCCAGGAAACTTGAATCTTTCAGGAGGCACTTGTTTCTCTGTATGTTAGCATACTGATGATCCGGACATTTAATACACTGTTCCATATCTGGTAAGAAGTGTAAGTGCAATTAGTTTTTGTTGTGAACTCCTTTCCTTCAAAGAAATTAGGGTATTGTTTATTTGGATGTAATCCTAACAAGTAAGATGTAATCCTAACATTAGGTATCATAAACCCACATTATTTCTTGTCTAAACAATAACTTCCTCCCATTTCAATCTTTTTTATTTAACCTTTTGTTGTATTCAACTTTTTTCTTTCAATAATTATCAAATGTGTGATAATGTGACATTTGAGGCATTCTAATCTACTTGTGATTTCCTACACTTTTTTCTAACATTTTTTTAACAGAACTATACCCTGTTCTGCAATCCAATTGAAAATTGTAAATAATATGGCTTACATTTTCCTACATGTCTCTGTAAAATATTAATTTTATCCTGTGGCACATCCTTGATTCATCTCATTCTATTTTTCTCTCCAACTCATCTGTGAAGCAGTAGGAACAAAATAACCACTCCTGGACATTTCATAATAATGCTCACTTCTTAAAGTGAATCCACTTTTCTGAATACTTGCTTTGTGACACAAACAATTCTAGGCAGAAGGAAAAAAATATTTGCAATATCCATGTGTGCTGTGTGAACAAAATGTAAATTTTAAGGTGAGCACAGTCTTACTAAGACTATGTTTAATTTCATGTTAGAGTTTATACTTGTCTTGACTCTAGACAATAAGAGAGATTAATGAAATAACTTGGCTTGCAGTAGACTAGAAAATACCACTAAAATATGTTATCCAAGCTCAAGATCTGTCCTATATCAACTAGCAATACTACCACTTGTGAAAATAAAATTATTAACAGAGAGAAGTAAAATGAGCTATGTAATCAAAATGTACAACTTTTGCATTGACTTTATTGCATTGAGGAAAACTGGGGAGAAAGGAAAAATTTCTTAATAAGTTACAGACTTACTTGTCTCATTAGCAATCTCATTCTCTGCGCAAAGGGTACAATCAAAACAACAAGCAGCTTTTCCTTCTTGATGAGATTTCCTTAATCCAGGACCACAATTCTTACTGCAGACAGAGTGAGGAGTCTGGGGAAAATCAGGTATATGTCAGTAACTCTTCAAACTTTCTTAACTAGTTCTTCAAAAATCCGTTGTATTAAAGAATCAGATTATTAAGCCTAATGTTTCTATGCAACTAAGTCCAGTCAATTAATTGAAGTAGGTTATATATTCTATATCCCATTATTCTGAAAGACTTTTATGCTACACATGGATTTCTAGCCTGTTGAACTATTGAACAGTATGGAATCTTAAAAAGTTGGAAATTAATGATGAACAAATAACTCCTAATGTACAGCCCCATGGAACTTTTGAGAATTCATGTCATTGTATTTTGTCTCCTATTCATCTGTGACATGGGGCAAAGCAAGGAGGAGGACATAATTTTTATAAGGTTATGTGAACCCCAGGCCTAAGCTTTCAGTGGCCATGAAGAATGTCTTATTATAGACATCTTCAAAGTTTCCTCTCACAAAAGATGCCAAAGTAGCACCCATAGAAAGGAAGAAAATAAAATCTTCCACTACATAAAGTGATTCCTCAGGTATTTTATCATGGTGTAGGGAACCTACCAGAAAGATATAATTTATATTTTATGAAAATATTCTAAATCAATATTTAAAATATTTAATTTTTTGGTGCTGATCCTGGGGTTTGAACTCAAGATCTAAGCAATGGCCTTGAGTTTGCACTACTTGAGTCACAGATCTACTTCCAGATTTTTGGTGGCTAATTGGCAATAACAGTCTCATAAACTTTGCTGCTTTGGCTGACTTTTCATCATGATATTCAATTCACAGCTATCTGAGTAGCTAGGAATATAGGAATAAGTGGCTGGCACTCAGGTATAAATTTAAAGGATGATATTTCCTTATGTATTTGTCCTTAAAATTATTATGATTAGATCCAACCCACCTCTGCAGTTCCTGTGGGCCACTCTACCATATCTTCATATAAAGACAGTTGATTACCATGGAGAACATATGGAGAAAACTTTCCTATTTTCACTGTAAATTGAAGACCTTCCGGAAAATTCCAAATGTTCAGAATGTCATACTCTGGATCCAATTTCCTTTCATCATCCAAAATCACTTTATCTCCAGCAGGATTGTAAAAGTGGATGTTTTTCAGAAAAGGGTGCAGCTAAAAGAGATACTTCATCTTATGGTGAAGTACATCACATAGTTAAGACAGAAAACCTGAACTATGAAAAGCTCCAATTGCCTTTAATCTCTGATTCTGAATTCATGAATAGGAGAAGTACCTAATGAAATATCACAAATAAAATCTATGGAGGAATAAAAATAATCTTTTTGAATTCTGGTCATTTAGAAAAGGAAGGGAAGGCCTTTTCTTCCCAAGAGAAACCAATGTGCTGTAAATAGACATGAATGGGACACTTCTCAGTTGTGTAGGTACAGCTGGGCATAAGCACTATTTTTATGAAGGTCTATACTTTGAGCTTGCTAAATTTTTAATACCAAAGTTGAATGAAATGATCATTTATAAAATATATGAAAATTCTTTTCAGCAGGTCTTCCTTTGCTATTATTGAAGAAACTCCTAAGAGAAAACTGCATTTGAAGTTTTCACAACATTTGCTATGAGCATATTGAGGTTAGCTGTAATGAAATGATATCACAAGACAGTGAGTTCACACCTGTAATCCCAGCTATTCAAGAGGGTGGTATATGAAGATTGCCATTCAAATCCAGCCTGGGCTGAAAAGTCCATGCCACGCCTACTCCGGTGGAGTCTGCTTAGCATGGGAAACCAGCTTTCAGACCTGAGAATGAGGCTTCAAAGAGACCTATCTCTGAGTATTCGGACTTCACCAAAGTCTACCTCAGAGAATGGGGCTTTATAGAGACCTATCTCTAAGTATTGGGACTTCACCGAAGTCTACCTCGGAGAATAGGGCTTCAAAGAGGCTTACTCCTGGAAAGGCTGGCAAACCCCTGGGAAAGATGTGTCTCTGCTTTTCTTTTCTTCACTGTATAAGAGTGCCTATTAATCTTTTACTGTTTCTGCTGCTCATTGTACTTACTCATGCTAAACGTTCCTTTATTCAAAGCTCTTTCTTAAGAGTGTTGACGACTCCAATATCTGATGAGTGTCTTAAAAATATGACTAACTCACCAGAGTTAAGTGCTACCCTGAAAGCCCCTCTTATGGAGGCTAATAGACAAGTCATAAGTAAATATAAAAGTATTGGGGGTTTCACGATGTCACTTCAGCAGAAGGAATTGTCTGTAAGAGATTTACAAGAAGCTGTAGGCGCGGCTAGAACAGAAAGAATGTATGGCAATTGCTGAGATAACTACTTAGGAGAAAGAACTTCCTGTTATTCTCTTTCATTTACTAAGAGACTTGCTAGATCTAGGCCTCCGTGACCTTACTATTAAAGAAGGAACAGGAAAGATCTTATGGGACAGTTAAGGCCTCTATAGAAATAAGGTAATGGTTAGTTGGTGACAAACATCGAAACCCATTATATTTCTTAGAGATAAGCTGGAAAAAAGTGCCTATCAGGCAACCAGCTGGTGACCACCCGCCCTGCAGCAAGATTGTGGAACCTTTTGCCCTTTCAGGCGACCAGCTGGTGACCACCCAAGAATGAAGCCCTGCAGCAAGATTATGTAACCTTTTGCCCTTTCTTATGGAGACTTTTTGCTATAAAAGTTTGTTATCCTCTGCATTAAATCGCACTCAGCATCCACTCCTCTTGTGTGTGAGTTGTCTGTTTGCCATCTCCTCACCTATTCCAGTTCCTCCACTAGGTGTCCTCCGTCGTCCCGACAGAGCCGGTCCGTGGCAAGTCCACAAGACTTGTCTCCAATAAATTACTCAGAAAAAAACTAGAAGTACTGGTATAGCACAAGTTGTAGAGTGCTATCCTAAGTCACAAGGGACCCAGGTAAAAGACCCTCGCCCTCATTTCAAGCCTCTGTATAAATAAAAATAATTTACATAATCAAGGAATACATTTTATTTTTGTTATTGGCAAGTTTTTTTTTTCTGAAACACATTTGAATATATGTCTATAAGATCTCATAATATTCAAAAGAAAATAATTTCCTGGGTTTGGGAAAACACCTGAAACATTTAATTTCATAGAATGACATGCTCTAGGAAGTGCCTTTGCTCATGGTGTATGCCATTGAACAAAGATGAAATTACCTGTGCAGGGGAAGGCACTGTTCCTTTTCTATTTCCCATTGTGTGAACTTCTGTTTGATGAAGAAGCATCTCATGGAGAGCCTGGGCCACAGCATACACAGCATTGTATATATTGTAACCTTCTCCAAACATAGTCATGTCAAAAATACACCTAGGCAACCAATCCAAAGAGGCGTCTTGAGGACAGTTGTCCCATGTTACACAGTCAGAGTCAGCATATGAGCAATTAAATGACAGAAGCCACATTCTAGCAAGAAAAATGTCTTCTGGGTATTTGGAAGGGTTTACTGCTTTGATAAAATCTGTGACTCCAGAAACATCTACATGATGTTGTGAAAAAATAAGAGGAACATGCAATGAGCCTAGAATGAAATATTTCCTTCTCATTGTTAAATCCCACTGTGAGTTCATGATACAAACTTTGCCTTTGATTAAAAGTTGCTCAATATACACCATGAAATCTAGTAGTGATTCATTATCACCATATATAATGAGGACACTTGCTGAAGATTTATTTATCTTGCTATAAACTTCCATTAATTTGAATATACGTGATGTGTCTTTGCTTGAGATCAGTAGCTCATAGGCCACACAAACTCTGTTCTTGGTCATCTCTTCTTTCAATTCAGCAAGAACCCATGAACCATTCTCATCCTGTGAGGTCAACAGTCCTACCCAGCTCCAGCTGAAATAAAGCAGTAAGGAGACCATGGCAGTGGCTATTGATGTGTCCTTCGGGGCTATCTGATAGAGAGCAGGAAACTTGTGATGGTCACACAGAGCATGATCAAAAGGCCCCATGGTAAGCTAAAGAGAAAAAAATTGTATGCTTCATGAATGAGAAGATTATCATCCATCAAAATTTCAGGCTTCAAATATGTTAGGAACAAGTTTAAGCAGGCAGAAGGTAGGTTTTGTTTTAGTTTTGAAAAAACAATTTGTTTTTCAATTGTTGTATAATATATGAATTTACTGTTAAATGTCTCCTGATTTTTGTCACAATTTTTTTATCAATTCTTCCCATCAATGTCATCTCCACCCACTCCTCACCTTTCCTAATTCCATTTTCATTCATGTATATTGAATATTGTGTTGTTTTTGCACCCTTCCATTCCATTTTCCTCTGCCTTTTTCCATCAACACCTACTTGACTCAGACAAGATATGTTTCAGCTCTCTGGTGTTTATTTTTATTAGATAAGACACAGCATGGACTTTCACCCCTTGTATACCATACTTTCACCAGATTTCTCATATATATATATATATATATATATATATATATCTTATATATATATATATGTGTGTGTGTGTGTGTGTGTGTGTGTGTGTGTAAGAGGCTATATATATGTGTGCCATATTTATTTCATATTACATGGTTCATATTTTAAATCTAACTTTCACACATGACAGAACAAATTTCACATTTCTCAATCTGAACCTGACTTACTTCATTCAGCATAGTATCTTGCATGTCTGTGTGCATGAGTATGCAGTTACAAGTCAGTAGAGGGGCAAAAACTCATGTCCTCATTCATTTCCTTGGCTTTTCCCCTCAAGACTGGTCAATCACTTGATCCACATACTTACTTACTGCTTGTTGCTGGTTAATTGCAGATACAAAGTAACAACAGATGCTGGAGGGAATGTGGCCAGAAGGGAACCCTACTGCATTGTTGGTGGGAGTGTAAACTTGTTCAACCACTATGGAAAGCAGTATGGAAGTTCCTCAAAAGACTCCATCCACATAGAGCTCCCCTATGATCCAGCAATCCCACTTTTGGGCATTTACCCAAATGATCACAAATGAGACCATACTAAATCTACCAGCACAACTATGTTTATTGCAGCATTATTTACTATAGCTAAGATGGAACCAACCCAGATGGCCCTCAGTAGATGAATGGATCAAGAAAATGTGATACACACAGACACACAGACACAGACACACACAGACACAGACACAGACACACACACACACACACACACACACACACATGATCCCATCAGAAAAAAATGACATTGCCCCATTTGTTAGGAAATGGAAAGACTTGGAAAAAATTATATTATGTGAAGTAAGCCAGGCCCAAAGCAACATAGGTCCCATGATTTCCCTTATTTGAAATAACTAGTATATGTCTGGGATAAGTAGAAAAGGTCAAAAGCTATGTACATATAACCAGATAAGATGAAGTTAAGCAAAGTGAACCCCAAGATAAGGACATAAGTGGCTTTTTCTTTCTTGCTATTGTTTCTAATGTATTTATTAGGTGCCATGTGATTTTTTGTTGCTTTGTATGTCCCTCCCCCATGGTATAACCCCTGTTTTCACTCTATTTGATGTTGGTATAATTTGGGGAGGGGAAGGGAAAAAACAAAATGTTTAAATAGGGATACAGGTTGACCCATTTCAACCATGAGATGTATAAGACACTATGTGGGAAAATGAACTTTACAATTGAGACCGGGGGAGGGGGGAAGGTTGTGGGAGTGTAGTTGTGGAAGTGGGAGGGAAGGGATGGTACAGGAAAAACAAAGGAGGAGGCAACCATGCTTGATAAGAAATGTATTCATTACCTTGCTCATGTAACTGTAACCTCTCTGTAGAGTATTTTCCCAATAAAAACTTATTTTAAAAAGTTTCCTACTTAGTTAGCATACAGGTGTGGGTCACCAGTACACTGCTCAACATATCTTCACACTGAAAAGTCATTTTCCATTCCCTGATTCTTTTAAAGAAAATTATTGATAAGGCTTGAAACAATAAATTATTTATTGCTCTAAGTCTTCCATCTCCTTTTCTGAACAGTGAACACACACACACACACAAACACACACACACACATCCCACTTTATATATCTTTGGGTACTTACTCTTTGGTGCAACAAAATTTGATAAGCTCATAATTCTCTTCCTTTATTCTCTTCTAGCACATGAAATATTAGATATTTTTATATCTTTCTGTACATTCTACCCTAACCTGTGGAAATCTGTAGAGTCCCAGCAATGTCCCAATTTGGTCAGATGTCATTCCTAATGGTCCTGTCAGTACTGCTATAGACCTTCTGTCTCTCATACAGGAGTAGTTTGGAATCCTGTACTTCCCAAAGAGCCAAGTGAAGGGATTCTTGAACATTGTCCAAGCTCTGAAGTGAACATTATGCATATCAAATCCCAGAGAGAAGTTGTGTAAAAGATCAGAGTTTTTGTTGATCTCCTCAACAGCAAAAGCCAAGGTCAAAACAAACTGATAGTTCTTGAAGATAAGCCTGTATAATAAGCATAGAAATTTAGGAAAAGAATTACAAAACATGTCTTTGATCGATTGAATTCTTGATTTTCTGCTAATGAATGTTAAAATATTATCCTAATTGGAATAGAATGTGAATGCAATGTCTTATGTTTGTATATAAAATTAGTTAAGGACATGAAAGGAACATGCCATGAATGAGATTCAGAAACTTAATTAAGCTGAGAGACAGCTTCCTTTCCCCCCACTATTGCATGCACCACAGCAAAAAGCTGTTGTCCATTGCATTAGGTTTTGATGAGACAGCAAATATTCTGTAAATCTTGTGTTTGAGTCACCCAGTTATGTTATGTGTTTATATGGCAGGTCAGGCTAACTAATGAATCTACAAATTAAGAATAACTTTCAGAAGCAAAATGTTCTTTATGAGAGATTATATAGTAAGCCATGCTAACAGACTCAACTTCCTGCAATATCAACCAGAACAGTAGCTAAAATATAATGTGAGGGAATTTTATTTTTATTTATTCAGCAAAACAAAAGGTATACATCCAACTCTAGTGAACTAATTATGGAGAGGGGAACATCCAATATGGATGTTAAGGAGAAAATTATAGGAAAGAATTACAATGCAATCCCAATTCCAAGGTCACCATGGTAAAATATTGTGCTCACTATTCTCTTCCCAATTTATAGATAGATAGATAGATAGATAGATAGATAGATAGATAGATAGATAGATAGATAGAGAAAATGAAAAGGAACAAATAGAAAGAAGTAAAAATGATCAAAGTACTTTTCATTTTACTGTTTCATGTCTTGGAGTGCCAGGTGTGTGTGTGTGTGTTTGCACGCACATGCACACACTTGCACATGTGTGCATGTGCATGCACATTCTAAAGAAATTCATATAATGAAATCAACAGACATTGTTCAAAAATGGAAACAATGAAGGCACATCGGAACTACTAATTAAAGAATTAACTTGTTCAACATACACTGTAGGTATATGTGAAGTCTTCTAAACAGAAGAAAATAGTGACTTTGATGAAAATCTAATTGAACCACACATATGACAGAGCACTGTAAAAATGAAGATGTGTGAAAAGGTTAATCAAAAGTTGACATTAGTATTTTCAAAAAAGGAATTGTGAACAAAGATAGTGTACTATTCTTTAACATGAAAGACAATCAAATTTTTGACCATCACATCTATAGCAAGCTGTCTCATGATCTCACAAGTGAAATACATATACAGGGAAGATTCTCTAAACTATAACAGAAATGGGACTCATACGATATAGGTATGCTCTCATTTCCCTAATAACTGAGTCCTCAATAGTATCCATATAAGTCAAGAGAATGTGGCAAGAAATCTTTACAGTACTCCAGATAACATATATGTAAATTATCCACAAAGAATATTGAGCCTACGAAAGATACGCTTTAGAAATGAAGAAAGGATAAAGATGTTCCCAGAGAAACACTGTTAGGAGTACCCAAGCAATAAATGAGCTAATGACTTCAGAGAGACTTCTCAGAAGAAGAAATAATAATAGTGAATAGACATATTAAAAATGTTTAACATGGAGTTCGGAGGAAGATGGTGGAGAAGAAGCTGAAGGATAAACAAGTTCTCACATAGAAAGCAGTTTTAGTGTTCCAGTGAACAGTCCTAGCCTAGAGAATCACACCAAGTGTGCCATCACAGTACAGAGTTTGGCCAGAGACGGAAAATTCATGCAAGGAGACTGATCTAAGCATTTGCCAGTAGCTGCAGATACTGTGGCTGTGGTGGCAGCGGCTGCAGTCATAGCCACCATACCTACAGAGAGAGTCTGGGATAAAGGAGCCAGAAGCAGTGGGTGAGCAGATTTTACTCAACACCTGCAAAAACTGACAAGGAGCAGTTATCTTCATCCTACAGATTGCAGACCAGAAACGACCCAGGAACCAAGACTCTGGCATGAGTAGAACCCTGATGTCCTCAATCCTTCTCAGGGAGCAGAGGAAGGAAAGCCACCCCTCCCCCCAACACCAGAGATGTCCATCTTTGATACTGACAGAGGCCCGACTGAGCCTCACCAGCCATGTTCAGCCCCACCCAGGGGAAAGTCACCCAGCTCAGACAAAGGAAGCTCGGCCCCCGGACCAGTGACTTTCTTCACTGGGTAAATAGAGCCAGAGGCTTCCCCTCTGTACAACAGCCTAGAAAATCAATTGAAATTCAGTAAACATAAACCCTGAGAATGGCTCCAGGCTGGGTTCTGTGAGTGTCTCAGAAACTAGCCCCTCAGAGAAAAGCTAGAGTTTGCTGAAAGGCCTCAACTCTACCCAGAACCTACCCTCATCAGAGCATTTCCAAACTAGAGGAAACAGCCATCTCCCTCTTTTGTGATAATCAAAGCAGATCTCCTTCCCACTGAACTAGCCTGGGAAGAATATCACAAAATCCTGGATAAGACAGAGCATTTTTCTGCCAGCTCAAACAAACTGACTTAAGAAACTAATCAAGCCACAGGAAAACCAAACACCACTAGCAGACCAGAGACTCCACCAAGAGACTGGGTACTGACACAGGGGATATACAGGATCTTCCTATTACCCCCCCCCCCCTCCAAAAGAAAAAAATCAAAGAACTCTTTTTTGTACCTTTAAAAAATTATTTTTAAAATTTTTCTATCTATCCTTTTTATTTTCCTCTCATAATTTTTATTTTAGGTGCATATGTGTGTGTGCTTTTTAAAAAATTTCTTCTGAACTTTTTGTCAGTTTTTTCTTTTCTTTTTTCTCTCTTCCATTCTTTCTTGCATGACTTAATTGCTATTCTGCTCATCCCCAAATATATACCAGTTGTACATTTTTAGACCTTATCCCCCATTATGTACATAGTCCAGAAATTAATTACGCAATTCACACCTTCTTAGGCTTAACTTCTTTAATAGCAGTATCATCTCTGTATACCTATATAGAGAGATATTCTCAAGTAACTAATTTTAAGAATTTTTATTTTTTATTTTTTCATGTCTCCTTTCTATCCCTACCCTCCTCTCAACCTATCCTTTCTTCTCTCAATATCATTTCTTTAGTCTTATGTAATTTATAAGTTTTTCACTTCTAAAATTCAAATTTTATCCTTCCATTTTTTCTTTCTTTTTTTTTTAAATCTCTCTCTTATCATTCTGTCCAATCCATTTCCCTCACTGAGCTTAGGACTTGGTTAAATTCACTCTCCTTTTATCTCTCCACATCCCTCTAATCCTATTTTCCCCACATTTTCCCCTAAACCTAATAATTTCTGGTTTGCCAAATTCTTCCTTGCTGTTCTTACCCATTAATCCATAGTTTGATGTTGAAAGATTGTATCTGTTGAACTAGATTGTATCTGCAGCCATTTAGACTGTGCAACTTCAGTGCTTTCGTTGATGCTTGCCTTAAAATAGTGTTCTAGCACAAAATTGGTGTTACTTTCATACTATATAGGCAGAACAAGCTGGAAAAACAAGAAAAATGGCAAGTTCAGGTATCTCAACTTCAACTCATGGTAGTCAGGTGACAGAACACTTAATGAATAATTCTGTGGAGAGTTCCCAAAAAGCTCTACAAACATTACTGGTAAACCGGGTGAATGAAAATATTGAAAACCTGCAAAGGACTCAGTGTGAGTATGATAGTGAGAAAGAGGAGGCAAACCAAAGATTAATACAGGAATCTCGTGAGCATGAGTAAGCTAGTCAAAGATTAATACATGGATTGAGTGAGCAGGTTGAGAACAGTTAGAAAGACAGGAATTGAATGAGCAGGCTGAGAACAGTCAAAGAGAAAGTTAGGAATTGCATGAGCAGGCTGAGAACAGTCAAAGAGAACTACAGGAATTGAATGAATGTGAGGAAGCTAATCAAAGAGTATACAGGAATTGCAAGAGTGGAATGAGAATAGACAAAGATCACTAAAGGCATTATGGAATCCATTAACAAGGAGCTGAAGGAAGTCAGGGAGACCACAGAGGGAATGCTGAATGGAGCCCAATAGAAGGAATGAGAGTCCAAGGAAACCATAACCAATCAACTAAGTGATTAGAGAATAAACAGTGAACACCAAATTAAGGAAGTAAAGAAGGCCATACAAGATCAAAAACAAAGTTCCAACAAAGAATTGTAAGCAATCAAAGCTGACCAATTAGAAGGAAAAGAAATTTAAAAAAAGTAGAAAGTCTTGACAGTAGGTTAGACCATGCAGAAGATCAGATCTCGGAGATTGAAGACAGCCTAGCTATTATAGAGAAAGAACATACAACTATCCAAGACAAATCCAAGAGATATGATAGATCCATTCAACATTTGGAAAACACCATCAGAAGGCCTTATCTGAGGATAATGGGTGCACAGGAGAACCTGGAGGCAGAAGTTAATGGTCTAGGAAATTTGTTTAACAGGATCCTACCAGAGAACTTCCCAAACATGCAAAAAGATAGGCCTATTCAAATACAAGACATTTTTAGAACCCCAAATAGACCAGACTAGAACAGGACATCCCACCATCACATTATAATCTGCACAGGATCAATTCAGACCAAGGAAAAGATCTTTAAAGCTGTCAAGGAGAAAAGATCAATCACCTACAAAGGGAAGCCAATTATAATCACCTCAGATTTCTCATTAGAGACAAAGCAAGAACAGCCTGGAATGATATATGACATGCCCTATTGACAAACAACTCTTAACAAAGAATACTGTACCCAGCTAAACTCTCCCTCACAACTGAAGGTCAAATAAAAACCTATCATAGCAAAGAAAAACTGAAGCAATATGTATCCACCAAACCAACCGTACAAAAGATACTTAAATATTTCCTACACATAGAAAACCAAAAAGACCACAATAAAGGCCAAGAAACTGCACCCAAACTGAGAATCCAAGAACCATAGGAAGAACCCAGTTGTGGCAGCCCATAAGAAGGTGGATATCATGGCAGTAACTACCAAATACCTCTCAGTCCTAACTCTCAACATTAACAGATTTAACTCTCCAATTAAGCGACATTGACTAGTTGGATTGAAAAGCAAGACCCTTCTATCTGCTGTTTTCAGGAGTCACACTTTGCCCATAAAAACAAACATTTTGAAAGTAAAAGGCAGGAACAAAATCTACCAAGCAAACAGCCCCCATAAACAGGCGGGAGTTGCAATCCTAATATCAGATAAAATAGACTTCAAATTAAAATTAGTGAGAAGAGATAAAGAAGGTCGCTACATACTAATTAAGGGATCTCTCCTTCAGGGGGATATTACAATTCTAAATATCTATTTGCCAACAATGAAGCACCCAAATTCATCCAAGAAACACTACTTTTCCTCAAATTTCACAAAGATCCAAAGACATTAATTATTGTGGACTTTAACACACCACTATCCCCACTAGATAGATCAACTCGGCAAAAACTCAACAGGGAAACCGCAGATCTAAACAACTGCATAGATCAATTAGATTTAACAAACTTCTAACGAATATTTCACCCAGCAGCATCAGAATACACGTTTTTCTCAGCAGCATATGGAACATTTTTCCAAAATAGACCACATTTAGGTCAAAAAGCAAACGTCCAAATTCAGAAACATTGAAGTTATGCCTTGCATTCTCTCAGACCACAAGGGAATAAAATTAGAACTCAGCACCAAAAGCCACTAAAGAAGGTACTGTAACAACAAGACTGAGGCTGAACAACAAACATTTGAATCACCAGTTTGTCATGGAAGGGATTAAAAAGGAAATTCAAATGTTCATGATATTCAACAAAAATGAACACACAAATTACCAGCTCCTCTGGGACACAGCAAAGGCAGTACTCGGAGGCAATTTTATAGCTCTGAGTTCCTACATCAACAAATTTGAGAGATATAAAACCAACAATGTGACACCTGAACCTCCTTGAAAAAGAGCAGCAAGATAAATCCCAATCCAGTAGATGGAGAGAAATAATTAAAATAAAATCAGAATTATTATTATTTTTACTGTAAAAATAACATAGAGGGGTTAAAATTGCATGGGCAAGATAGTGAGTACATTTTTTATCAAGCATTGTTGCCTCCTCATTTGTTACCCCATACCATACCTTCCCCTCTCCACCCTCCCACCCCTATACCCCCTACCACCACTACCCCTACGCCCCACACACCCCAAAGTAGTAAAGCGCATTTTTTTGATTAGACAAATTAGAATCCAAAAATAATAGAAGGAATCAACAAAACAAACAGTTGGTTCTTCGAAACTATTAATAAAATTGACAGACCCTTAGCAAATCTTATCAGAAAAAGAAGAGAACACACCCAAATAAATAAATTAGAATGGAAACATCACCAGAGAAACAACCAAGATTCAGAACATTATAAGGATATACTTCTCAAACCTTTATGATAATAAGTTTGAGAACTTGGCAGAAATGGACCATTTCCTAGCAAATATCGACATGCCACAACTAAACCAAATGAGGTAAACCATCTTTTTTTTTTCCAGGGCTGAAGACTGAACCCAGGGCCTTGTGCGTGCCGGGCAGGCGCCCTTCCGCTGGGCTAAACCCCCAGGCCCCGAGGTAAACCATCTTAACTGGCCAATATCAAGCATTGAAATAGAAACAGCAATAAGAGAACTTCCATCTAAGAAAAGCCCAGGACCAGAGGGTTTTACAGTGAAATTCTATACGGCATTAAAAGCAGAGCTCACACCAATACTCCTCCAACTCTTCAATGAAATTGAAAGAGAAAGTAAACTACCAAATGCATTCTATGAAGCCATCGTAACTCTCAACCGTAAACCAGGCAGAGACTCAAAAAAGAAAGAGAACTTTAGACCCATTTCTTTGATGAACATTGATGCAAAACTTCTCAAAAAATTTTTGGCCAAGCGACTTCAACAATTCATCCAAAAAATCATACACCGTGAACAAACAGGATTCATTTCAGGGATGCAAAGCTGGTTCAATATATGCAAATCAATTACTATAATTGATCATATCAACATGAACAAGGATAAGAACCACATGGTTATCTCAATAGATGCAAAAATAGCATTTGACAAGATCCAACATCCCTTTATGATGAAGGTTCTGGAAAAACTAGGAATCCAAGGAACATTCCTCAATACAATAAAAACTGTATAAGACAACCCTACAGCCAGCATTATACTTAATGGTAAAAAAAATAAAGCCATTTCCTCTTCACTCAGGAATGAGACAAGGATGTCCATTCTCTCCACTTCTCTTCAATCTAGTATTAGAATGTCCAGCTACAGCAATAAGACAAGACGTAAACATAAAAGGGATCCAAATAGGGAAAGATGAAGTAAAACTTCCCCTTTGCAGATGACATGATATTGCATTTAAAGAAATCCACTGATTCCTCTCCCAAATTACTCAAGCTGATTTATAACTTTGGCAAAGTAGCAGGGTATAAAATTAACCTTCAAAAATCAATGACTTCTCTGTATGCCAACAATGAGAAAAGTGGGGTTGAAATCAGGAAAGTAACTCCATTCGTAATAGCCCCACAAAAATAACATACCTAGGAATTAACTTAACCAAAGAAGTGAAGGAACTCTATGATGAAAACTTTTAAAACCTGAAAAAGGAAATCAAAACAGGACTTAGATAGTGGCAAAACCTCCCATGCTCCTGGATTGGAAGGATAAAAATCATGAAAATGGCAATACTTCCCAAAGCTATCTACAAATTCAATGAGATGCCTATCAATATTCCAACTTCATTCTTCAAGGAAGTAGAAGAGGCAATCCAAAAATTCATATGGAACAATAAAAGACCCCGACTAGCAGAAATGATCCTTAAAATAAAGAATTGTGCTGGAGGAATATCAATAACAAATTTCAAACTCTATAAAGCCATAGTAATCAAAACAGCGTGGTACTTGCAAAAGAACAGACCTCAGGACCAATGGAATAGAATTGAAAACCCAGAAATGAACCAACAGACGTATAGCCATCTAACCTTCGATAAAGGAGCTAAAAATAATAGAATGGAAGAAAGACAGCCTCTTCAGTAAATGGTGCTGGCAAAACTGGTTAATCACTTGTAGAAAACTAAAGCTAGAACCTTATATATCACCCTGCAACAGAATCAACTCCAAGTGGATCAAATACTTCGGAGTCAAAGCAGGCACTCTGAAAACATTACAGGATGGAATAGGAGAAACCCAAGGTCTTCTTGGAACAGGCTGAAATTCTCTTAAAAGAGACCCAGAAACAGAACAAATCAAAGAAAGGTTGGACAAATGGGATTGCATGAAGTTGCAGAGCTTCTGCATGGCAAAGGACATAGCTAGCAAGATCAATAGAAAGCCCACGGATTGGGAGAAGATCTTCACTAGGCATACAACAGAAAAGGGTCTCATATCTAAAATATACGTGTGACTCAAAAATTAAATCCCCCAACAACAAATCCTCAAAGAAACAACTGCACAGTAAATAAGTGGGCTAAAGACTTAAAGAGAAACTTCTCTGAAGAAGAAAGAAGGATGGCCAATAGACACATGAAGAAATGCTCAACCTCTCTAGCCATAAAAGAAATGCAAATCACAACAACAGTGAAATACCACCTCACCCCAGTTAGAATGGCTATAATGAAGAATTCTAATAACTACAGATACTGGAGGGAACTCTACTGCATTGTTGGTGGGAGTGTAAACTTGTTCAACCACTTTGGAAAGCAGTATGGAGGTTCCTCAAAAGACTCCACATACAGCTCCCCTATGACCGAGCAATCTCACTTTTGGCCATTACCCAAATGATCACAAACAAGACCGTACTTAAAGCTACCAGCACAACTATGTTTATTTCAGCATTATTTACCATAGCTAAGATATGGAACTGACTCAGATGCCCCTCAGTAGATGAATGGATTAAGAAAACGTGGTATATATACACAATGGAATTCTATGCCTCCATCAGAAAGAATGACATTGTCCCCTTTGTTAGGAAGTGGAAAGACTTGGAAAAAATCTTAAATAAAGTAAGCTAGGCCCAAAGAAACCCAAGTTCCATGGTTTCCCTTATTTGCCATAACAGTATGTCTGAGACAAGCACTATAGGTCAGATAAGTTGATTTTAGGTAAAATGAACCCCAAGATACGTATTCAAATGTTTTTCTTTCTTGCTATTGTTCCTAACATGTTTATAAGATGATTTCTTTGTTGCTTTGTATGTTCCTCCCCCACGATACAAGCCCTGCTTTCATTGTATTTGATGTTGGTATAATTTGTGGAGGGTAAGGGCAAAAACAAACCTTTTAAATATTGATGCAGGTGGACCCATTGCAACAATGAGATGTACAAGTCGTTATGTCGAAAAAGAAACTTTACAACTTTGGTAGGAGGGGGGGTAGAGGGGTGTTGGTAGATGGGAAGGGATAGGAAGGGGAAACAAAGGAGGCGGCAACAATACTTGATAAGAAATGTACACATTACCTTGATCATGTGATTGTAACCACTCTATATGTTGTTTTTACAATAAAATCTTAAAAAACAGAAATTACTGGGAATGGTCAGAAGAGGTTTTTGTTTGTTTATTTCTTTTACTTTTTTGCCATTTTATCTACCTCTTGTATTTTTATGAATATGTTTTTGTGAGGGAATGGGGCACAGAAATTGTGGAACAAAGTGTGAACAAATGGAACAAATTGGAACTTGTGGCTCGGAATTGGAAGGAAACATAGCAAGGGAAGGGTTGACATTGTTCCAAAAGAAATGTACTCTTACTTAGGTAACTGTAACCCCACTGTACATTATCTTTATAATAGAAAATACAATACATGAAAGGACAAAAAAGCAGTGGAATAAGACAGCCCCCCAAAAAGCATAATCATCCATCATATATCATACCAAACAGAGTTTAATCAAAGCAACCAAATGTGACAAGTTTGTAATGTAATGATGGAAGGATCAAATCAACAAAATGACATAACATTTGTAAATGTATATTAATACACTATCCAGGCACTTAACTGCATTTAAGCACCCTTTGAGATAGTCCTCAATATAATAATATTTGACTATTTTCTGTAGAGATCATGTATAGAGAAAATCAACATGGAGGTATCAGAATTGAATTTCACCTTTGATTAGATGAGACTCACATTCACCTATAGAACATTGCATCCAACGTCTGACTAAACCATCTTTCATCAACATACTGAGCATTTGATCTCCAGGCGATATCATGGGATAACACACAAAACCAGTCACATGTTAAAATATTAGCCTCAGTTGAGATGGAATATGAATGTAGTGTAAGGACATGAAGGGAGTATGGTTTTCTACCCTTATGTATACCATACTTTAGTCAGCTTGATTATACACACACACACACACACACACACACACACACACACACACACACACATACATATATATATATGTAAATGGCCATGGGTGTGTCCTATATTTTTTATACTACATGCTCACATTTTAGATCTAACTTTTTTGCATATGAGAGTAAACATTTCCACTTCTCATTCTAAGCTAGACTTGTTATACTCAACATAATATCTTGTGTGTGTGTATGTGCGCGCGCACACATATGTGTGTGTGCTTATGTTTGTGTGCATGTGCATGCTGGTATAGGGGCACAAACTCAAGGTCAAAGACTTGCTTGGCTTTTTACCTCAAGGCTTGTACTCTACCACTTGGGCCACACATTCGCATCCTGCTTTTTGTTGGTTAATTGGAGATGTTTCTTGAGTAGCTAGGATTTCAGGTGTGAGTTACCAGTCCTCTGCTCCTCAGATCACACCTCAAAGTCATTTTCCATTTCCTCATTTTTAAAAAGAAAATTATTGGTAAGACTTGAAATAATAAATAATACACTTGTTAGTCTAATTCTTCTATCTCTTTTCCCAAACTGTAGGAATATACATAACCCACTATCTTGGAGTAGTTACTTTTTGATACCATAAAATTTGATAGGCTCATAAATCCAGGCTCTTCCTATCATTCTCTTCTAATACCTAAAATGGCACCAAATTATCCATATTTGTATCCCTCACCTGTGGAAATCTGTAGAGTTGCAGCAATGTCCCAATGTGAGCAGATGTTACTCCTAGTGGTCCTGTAAGCACTGCTGTAGACCTGCTGTCTCTCATGCAGGAGTAATTTGGAATCTTATGCTCCCCAAAGAGACAAATGAAGGGATTCTTAAATACTCTCCAAGCTCCAAATTGAACATCATAGACATCAAATCCCAGTGTCAAGTTATGTAAAATATGAGGGTCTTTGTTGATCTCCTCAATAGCAAAAGCCAAAGCCAACACAAACTGATAGTTCTTGAAGACAAACCTGCATAATGAGCATAGAAATTAGGAGTATTTCAAAACTTATGACTTTGCTGCATTGAATGCTTGCTTCTTTGCTAATGAACATGTTAAAATATTAGCCTCAGTTGAGATGGAATATGAATGTAGTGTAAGGACATGAAGGGAGTATGTCATGAATGAGATTCAGAAATGTATGTAAGCCAAGAGAGAGAATGACTTTTTCCCACTGCCACATACACCACAACAAAAAGATGGTGTCTCTTAAACATGAATTAGGCTTTCATGAAACATCAAATATTCTGTTTCCTTTGTTATAAGATAATAGCTTCATCTGTTTGAAAAATAAATATTGTGCTTTTAAGTACCCAATTTATGTTATGTGTTTATATGGCAAGATAGGCTAGCTAGTGTTCAATTTAAGAGCATGTTTCAGAAGCAAAGTGTCCTTTAAGGAAGATTCTATACCAAGCTGTGCTTACAGACCCAACATATTGAACAGCCAGGGCAGGAAAGACCATGTGACTCTTATCTCCAATAAACCACCAGAAAACCAGTAGTTGCACTGTAGCTCAAGTGGTAGAGCACTAGCCTTGAACTGAAGAGCTGAGGGACAGTGCGCAGGCCTAGAGTTCAAGCCCCAGGACTGACCAAAACAAAAACAACAACAACAAAAAACAAAAATGTTTTGTTAAATTTTGACAACAGTATTTTAGAAAAGCAAATATTCATGTTTTGGGGATTCAGTAACTGGGTGACAGTGGAAGTAAGCATCAATAAGTTATAAATGAATTTATTGAAGTATAAGAGACTCAATGGAGGACACAATTAGTGTAATTCTTTAGAAATATAAAGTCAAAGCCCAACAAAATGTGCACTAGGAATGTGTTGGGGGGGTAAGAAAGAAGAAGAGGGATAGAAGTATGAATGGGGAAATGAGAAGAATGTAAAAAGAATGCATTGTATAGGCCACAGTACTGAGAAAACTGAGAAGGGATGGGTAAAGAGGGCATATTAAATGTATGACAAGGATCAATATATATATATATATATATAAATTTCTTTGTTAAATGACAAAAATTCAATACATAATCTAAAAGTAAGAAAAGTGAAGGAAGAGGTGGTGTGGGAGGAGTTGGTAAGAATGTTAAAAGGGATACATTGGTCAAGAGGCAATGTATTAATAAACTCTTATGTTGAATATCAATTCCACTATACTAGTATCTAAAGAAAATAAGATTTAAAATATGTATAAAACCTATTGGTAAGAGTGGCCATACAACTGATCTGAAAATATTCTAATCTAGTAAATATGCTATACAAATTGTAAGGATAATTCTTCTGAGGGGAAAAATTATTAATAAATGTAGTGATTACTATAGGAAAAATGTAAAGTTGGATATCTAATATTACAAATGAGGGGAGGAATACAAAGCAGTTACAGTTTTCATGTGTATGATTTAATATTGTATCTTAAAATATTAAAGGGAAAACTCTTTAAAATATAATGAAAAAAATGTTAGGTGATATGACAAAATTAACAGGACTTAAGAAACAAAGAACTTCCACTCATCTGGTCGAACCACTACTAAATATCCCCATGCTGCTGATCACATGTATGGTGTATATGTGTACACCATTATATGTTATAGACCGTGATAGATAAATTGCTCCAGGAAAGTTAGAATGAGCTTGTGACTTTAAATGAGCATCATTATTCCACAATACTGTGAAATTTGGGAAATTATGTAATCACTTAATCACAATTAAAAAAAAAAGCACCAGAAAACTAGAAGTGACGCAATGGCTCAAGTGGTAGAGCATGAGCCTTGAGCTGAATTGTTCAGGGACAGCTCCCAGGTCTACAGCTCAAGCCCCATGACTGACAGAGAGAGAGAGAGAGAGAGAGAGAGAGAGAGAGAGAGAGAGAGAGAGAGAGAGAGAGATCTTTCATGTGATTGTTTCTAACATATTTATAAGATTATGTCTTTGTTGCCTTGTATGTCCCTCCCCCATGGTACAACCCCTGTTTTCACTATATATGATGTTGGTATATGTGGAGGGGAAGGGAAAAAACAAATTGTAAAAACAGGGATATAGGAGGACCCATTGCAACAATGAGATGTACAAGTCGTTATGTCGAAAAATGAACTTTACAACTTTGGTGGGGGAGGATGGGGGTGGGGGGTGGGGGGGGAAGGATACGAAGGGAAGGGGAAACAAAGCAGGAGGCTACAATGCTTGATAAGAAATGTGCTCATTATCTTACCCACGTAATTGTAACCCCTCTGTACAGTATTTCCACAATAAAAATATATTAAAAAAAAATAAAAAAAGAAAAGCACAAAAAATATAATGAAAAGATTTCATTATAGCATTTCTGTACATTCACTTACAGATTTGAGCATAACCCTCTACTATTTGTGCATATTTTCTCTTTTTCTTTCATCCTCCCCAAGATGAATTGTTGTCATCCTTCCAAAAGAGCTTGTTGCAATCTGTTTTAAACCCTCTAAGTACCACAAAATCCATAACAGACTAATAGAAATTCCTAATCCAGAAATCCATGTTCTCCACTATTGAACTCAATAGCCACTGAAGTCTCTAAAAGGAAAGAAAGTGTGGGAGAAGCTCCAAAAAACCTGGAAAACAAGTTACATAAAGGCAGTTGTGAGATGTGATCTGTCAATAATGACTGTGATGGAAATGCAGGAAAATCTGTCAATAATGAATGAAAACTCGAGGCCAAATGATTTATTGATTCCAAGAAACTCAATTCTTCATCAATGTTCCTCAATGACTGGAAGAAAGGAATGTAAGCCAGATGCAGAGAAACATGTTTTCCCTCATTGTAGTAGAATGTGAATAAAAACCCCACTGGGACATGGTATATTTTACACGTGTCTAGCCATTCTGCAAAATGAGAACAAGGGAGAATATCCTTAGGAGAGGAATGCAAAGGCACAATACCTATGTGCATCTGATCATATAAAATAATATTCATTGAAATAAACTCCAGGAAATGGAATCTAGGGATTCTTTTTCTTTGTTGCTCTTTTGTTTTATCTTTTTTTGTTGTTGTTGTTGTTCATTTATTTGGGGGAAAGAATGAGGACACAAAATGGGTGAAAGGAAGAACAAGTGCAACAGCAGTTCTCATTAGACACTATATGCAAAATGTACTATACAACTTGTGGGTGAGAATGGGAGGGAAAAATAGAGTGAGGAAAGAGTGACAATGGTCAAAAAGCAAATTACCCTTTATCTAACTTACATAACTGTAATCAGCCTGTACATCGCCTTTCTAATAATATACAATGTGTGTAAAAAGGAATGCAATAAATCAGTCCATGCAAATGAAAGACAAAAGAAATCAGAAGTATCCATCAGAAATCACATCAAAAATAGGCTTCAATCAAAGCAGCAAAATGTGACAAGTTTGCAATGCAATGATGAAGGGACCAAATCAACAAGATGACATAGCAATTCTTAATGAATATTGACAGACAATCCAAACATTTAACTATACTTAGGCAAACTTTAAAATAGTCCTCGACACAATAAAAGCTGAAGATTTTATGGAGAGATCATCGAGAAGACCAACAGGGAGGTACTGGAATTCAGTTTCACTCTTGACAAGGTGAGCTTCGCATACACCTACATAGCAGTTTCACCCAAAGTCTGAATAAATCATCTTTTGTGAACCTACTGAGAATTTTCCAGGAAAGAGCATGGGATAGGAAACAAAACTAACCATATATTTAAAATATTGAGTCTCTCATGCACTTATGCAGATAACATAAGAAAAAAACAGAAAATATGCACATAATCTTAGAAATGAATTATTTTTCAACCATGTATAAATAAATTATTCAAGTTAATTAAATGATCAGCACGATTAAATGAATTGTTTTTTGAGGCAAATTTCCTTGCAAAAGCACAGAATATCAGAATCCGTCGATATAGAAAAAGGAGGAAAAAATGAAATTGTAAGGCTCTTTGCTTAAATCAAGAGTGCAGATACTGTACTAAAGGCCCTACATTGCATCTCTAGAAACTAGGAAAATAAATCCCAACTCAGTAGAAGGAGTTGAAATAATCAGTAGAAGAAAAAATATCAGAGAAAAAAACACAATAGTATTCAATAAGGCAAAGAGGAGGTTCTACATAAATGACATGGTGATCAGACTGAATCAAAATCATTAACAATCAGAGGGTAAAGCAACAAAAGTACATATATCAACACAAACCTCCCACAATTCTGGATGTAAGAATCAGCATGGTGAAAATAATCATTTTTACTGAAAAATCATCTCCAGATTCAGTGCAGTTTCCATCAAAATTCCCCATCACTTTCTTTACAGAAATAGACCATGGAAGACTAAATTTATATATAAAAAAGTAAATCCTCCATTAGCCAGAGCTATAATTAGGCACAAGAATAATACTGAAGTATCATTGTATCTGTTTTTCTATACTGTGGTGCCATAATAGCAGAAAAAAAACAGACACATGGATCAAAGAAATATAAGACCAAGAAGTAATTGCAAACAACTATAGATATCTGATTCTTGGAGAAGTTGCCAAACAATACAGAGCCTAAAGATGGCACCCTTAGTATGGAGTGGCACTGTGAAACTGGGTTTCCATTTGCACACTGAGACTAAGCTCTATCTTTCAACTTGAATTTTTTTTAACTTAAAATTGGTCAGTTCTTAATAGAGCCTGGAACTTTACAAGTAATAGAGAAAATGGAAGGAAACCTACATACATAGGTAACAAATAGAACTCAAACCAGACAGCAAGAATTAGGCTCTGGATTTAACTAAGTTGTAGAATACTTTGTCTCATTCCCAAGGCACTAAATTGCACTCCCAGCACTGGAAATGTAAAGTAGTTGTGGTTTTATCCAATTAAAAAGCTTTGGCACAATGAAAGAAATGGTGGAATAGCCAAATGCATTGTTAAATATCTTGCTAGCTATTCATCGCCCAGAGGAATAATACCATATTGGAAAACAACTTAATCACCAGTAGGATAATCCAATCAAGGAATAGACAATTTAAAAATGAAAAAGTATAAATGGAAAATCAATAAAGAATGAAAGGTTCAATCATCTGAGCAATCAGGAAAATACAAATCAGTTATAAATGGGTTGCTTACCAACCCAGACACAGATTGCAGTTTTGGTGATGTTATATGAAACTTAAAGATTGGATATTCAAAAGCTATGTACATATGACCATATAAGATGATGTTAAATGAAATGAACCCCAAGATAGGGACACATGTGTTTTTTTTTCCTTCTTGCTATTGTTGCTAACGTGTTTATAATGTACAATGTTTGTACATTAAAAATGTACAACGTTTATTTCTTTGTATGTTCCTCCTCTGTGGCATAACCCCTGTTTTCACTGTATTTGATGTTGGTGCCCTGCATCTTGTATATACACTTCTCTAATTTGGGGAGGAGAAGGGAAAACACAAAATGCTTAAATAGGCATACAGGTTGACCCATTGTAATAATGAGATGCACAAGATATTATGTTGAAAAACAAACTTTACAATTTAGGTGGGGGAGGGAATGTACTTGTGGAGATGGAAGGGAAGGGATGGTAGGGGAAAAACAAAGGAGGAAGTAAAAATGCTTGATAGGAAACGTACTCATTACCTTGCTCACGTAACTGTAACCCCTTTGTTCAGTATTTTTACAATAAAAATGTATAAAAAAGATTGGAGATTCCTCAAGAAATTGAAACTACCTGCACTGGTGGCTCATGCTTGCAATCCTAGCTGAACAGGAGGCTGAGAGGCAAGGATCTTGAGTCAAAGCCAGCTGCAGCAGAGCAGTCCATGACACTTTATCTCCAGTTAATCAACAATAAACTAGAAGTGGATGTGTAGATAAGTGATAGAGCATCAGCCTTGAGAAAAAAAGCCAATCCAGAGTGCAAAGCAAGCTAGTCACCATGGCTACTGCCTCTAATTCTAGCTCTTTCAGGACTCTGAAAATGAGCAGAAGAAATGACAGATATGGCAGAGTGAAAATGGATGAGGGATAAGATATAAAAATGGTCATAAATATAGTGAGTGAACACTACTCAAAGTATGAGACATGCATGGTGGAACTTCAATATGAACCAGAGAATTGACACAAGCACCATATTGTGTAACAATTGAGAAACATAGCTGTAACATCAGTGGTTGCAGAGTTCAGTCAGATCTCTCAGCTCTCTAATTACCATGCTCCATTTGTCTACAAGAAAGTCTTAGTGGATAAATATTGCTATCCATAGCCAATAACATGCATAAAATTTTACTATCCTAAACCAGACTTCATTTCATATCTGTGGGTAAATAAGAAACATCCATCAACTCTTTTCCTCCTTGGCTGTCCGAAGATCTGCTGCCATCATGAATGAGACAGTAACTATCCGGACCAGGAAGTGCATGACCACCCGACTACTTTAGAGAAAGCAGATTGTCATTGATGTCCTTCACCCTGGAAAGGCAACAGTACCTAAGACAGAAATTCGTCGAAAACTTGCCAAAATGTACAAGACCACACCCAATGTCATCTTTGTATTTGGATTCGGAACCCATTTTGGTGGTGGCAAAACAACTGGATTTGACGTGATTTATGATTCTTTGGATTATGCAAAGGAAAATGAGCCCAAACACAGACATGCAAGACATGGCCTGTATGAAAAGAAAAGACCTTGAGGAAACAGCGAAAGGAATGCAAAAACAGAACTTAGAAAGTTAGAGCGACTGCAAAAGCCAATGTTGGAGCTGGCAAGAAGTGAGCTGGAGATTGGATAACAGCCAAAGGAATAAAGATCCTGGACTGACTAGACCTGTGGTGATGACGAATTTTTCAGAAAGGGATTAATAAACTGTAAAAGCCTTCCAAAAAAGAAAAAGAAACATCCATTGGCTGAAAGCATAATACTCAATGTGTTTATACTAGCACAGTAACAAAAGTACTCAAACATTTTGGGAAATTAAAAGAATGAAAATCAGCTAAACATGGTTAAATAGCAGAGAATAAAAAGAATAAACTAAGCCAGGCATTAGTGATTCACATATGTATTCTTAGATACTTAGGAGACTAAGATCTGAGGGCAGTGTTTTGAAGCCAGCTTGGGCAGGGATGTCTGTATGTCTCTTATCTTCATTAATCACCAGAAAGTGCCAGAAGTGGAGATGTGGCTCAAATGCTAGGGCACTAGCCTTCAGCAAAACAGATTAGTGACAGTTCCCAGGACCACCACAAAAGAAAGAAAGAAAAACACACCAGTGACATATAAGACAAGGGCATATATATATATATATATGATATATAAAAGAAGGTAAATATATATGTATATATACATATAAATGTATAATACATGTATACATACATATATACACATATATATTTATCTTCTATAGCAGGGAAGAGGTTAATTCCTGTCCTATGATCTCTGCTCTCATCTTTGGGCAGCTACATTAGCCTATACTTGTCATAGTAGCACTTGAGAAGAAGTGCAAATGATAAAAATAATGACAGTTTCCCTTATAGTAAGAACCAGATAGTTTGCTAGAATTTCTTGAAGTTTTTCACAGTCATTTTTCTGTTATCTTTATTGGCTATTTATTAGTGAAACTCTCTGGTACCAAGTAAAAGCCAAGAATATGCATGTGCACAAGTACAGGAGAATTCAGTAGGGCAGATAAAATTCTCCCTTAAGGGATCTTTGATAATGCTGATCTGTCTGGTAACACTTGGATTGTGGAACATTTCTGATATGAAATAATGACACAAGGCTTTGTTTGCAACAATATCTACTTGTCTATAGTAATAATGTATGTGTGTGTCTTTGTGTGTGGTAGTCCTAGGGCTTGAAATTAGTGCATCAGATACTGCCCTTGAGTTTTTTTTCCTCAAAGCTAGCACTCTGTCACTTGAGAAATATCTCCACTGACAGCTTTTGGCTTGTTAATTGGAGATTAAAGTCTCACAGATTTTTTTTTGTGCCTGGGCTGGCTTCAAACCTCCATCCTCAGATATCAGCCCCATGAGTAGTTAGGATTACAGGCATGAGCCACCAACCTTCCATAAGAATTTGTATCCATGTCTTCAAAATATAGGTGTTAATAAGGAAAAGTTCTCAGATTACTGACAGAAAATGTAGCTGCAGCCTTTTAGACCCAACTCATTCCAGGGACTCAGCTTGATTATAATAACATTCCTTCATTTTCTGTGATGGCACCTGAGATGGAGAAGATGCAGAGTTTCTAGACTAAAGTGAGGACCCTACAAACCTGAAAAGTAGAAGATATATGGAACAAGATGGAATCCTCTCCTACTAGCAGTGGATAAAAGACTAAATTATGAAATTGAGCTGTTCCTGGTGCAATAGGGACAGGAGGTCAGTGGAGAGGAGACGGAACATTGATGTGTGTACCCAGAGCTCCCTCAGCCACTGCCCATCCTCAGAACAGTAAATGGGAATAAAATGATGAGTTACTTACGGTGTGTGGTCTTCTTGCCTGGAAGAATCGCTATTACTACGATCGATTCCCAAAGCATAGAGAGGGAAAAACCCAGCGATCATCACGTCTCCATCCATGTGTGTTCGGTGCTTCATAGTAGAGAAGCAGGTAGTGCCAGCCAAGGACCTGACAGGGAGGGGAAGCTGGAGAAGTATGAGTGTGAAAGACAAAAGATACATCCCTGAAGCCTCTGCCGCACTGAAATTCTGTCTAGAAGTGAGGACCTCTTGTCAGGTATGTATATTTATATACATTTTATATGTGCATATGTATCTTTTTATTGATAGAGCTCTACACTATAGCTTCCTTTTCATCAAAGCCCCAGAAGTCATGTGTAAAAGTATACCCTGCAGCTCTACATCTGTGGCCTTCATTCAAGAGAAAAACATGAGTCGGAAAACATGTTTGTACATATGCCTTCTTTACCCCAGGAGTTATGATTTCATCCAAGACCGCAGAGAGTGAGGCTGAGAGATGGAGTTATCTTGGAGATATTTTCATGAAAGCCATTTGGGATGAGGCAACTGGATCGCCTCAGAGGATGCCATGTGCTGTGCATGGTGAAATGTCCAGACAAAGTCTATGCCTGTGAGATCAACTAAAGTTCTAAGAGCATCACACCCAGAGGGTCAGTTCACACACACAATGCCCATAACAGCCACAGAACATGGTGGTTGATACAGGGAGATTTCCACACCAATTCCATATGCAGAGGCCTCCAAAAATGTGCCTATTTATTGTTGCCTCAGGAAGCAATGATGCTGCTGAAACTAACAATTACATGTGAATAACTCACAGTCAGTGCTGAGATTGAGTTCTACTTGTGCATTCTAAACTTTCCCCTTCAAAGAGATCATTATTAATACATTAACATAGATGAAGACATTTTCATGATGCAGTGGTCTGAGAACTTGTAATAATAGAAGAAATTCTTCTCTATCACAAACCTAAGTCAATATCAAAAGCAATTCTATGTTTTCAACTTGTGAGCATATGTTAGGTCCAAATTCCATGCAGAGACTTCAGTGACTCTGGAGAACAGTGCTACTTCAGGAGAGTGAACAGTCTGTACAAGGCTGTAGTATTGGATGCGCATTGGGATACACTTACCCATCATCATGCACTGGGTCTCAGAAAATATACATCATATATGTACTTTAAAACTGCAGGAGGAAAATGAAAACTACTCTAATGATATTTCCAAGGGCATTTTACACTTGTATATTTATTACTTTATATAGGATTTGAACCCTTACTTTTAAATTCTTAGTAGCATATGTTAGCTGGACATATGGGTTATTTACACATGTACATGTATGCTTTAGTTTCATAAGGTGGGGCACTCATTCATATCATTCATATCATACATCTATAGCTTCTTGAGAAACCTACATACTGATTTTCACAATGGTCACATGAAATTACATTCCCATGAATAGTATGTAAGTGTCCCCTTTCCCTCCATTCTTACCAACATTTCAAAAAAATTACCAACATTTTCTTACCAGCATTGTCAGTGGAATGAAACATAATTAACTGTTGTTTGGCTTTGCATTTCCTTTACTAGCCATTTATACTTCTGGTTTTGAGAAGTGTCCTTAAGTTTGTTTTCCAATTAGTGCATTGGTTTGTTGATGCTTTAGAAGTTTATTTTCTGAGCTTCTTGTATATTCTGGTTATGAATCACTTGCCAGATAGATATTTAATTGGTCAATTGTGTAGGACATCTCTTCGGTCTAGTGACTGCTTTGTTGTGCCAAAGGCTTTTAGTTTGATGTAATCCCATCTGTAAATTCTTGTTTACATTTACTGTGCTATTTAAGGTTTTAATTAGGAAGTGACAGCCTATACAAAATGTCTCATTGTTTTTGTGATCGATACAGTAGAGCTTTATCTTAAGTTTTAGCTTCTGAATTTCCAGAGTCTAAGAAAACAAAGATCAGGCTGGGAAGGTGGCTCAGTGGTAGAGTGCTTGCCTTGCATGCATGAGGCCCTGGGTTCGATTCCTCAGCACCACAAAAGCAGAAAAAAATGCCAGAAGTGGCACTGTGGCTCAAGTAGTAGAGCGCTAGCTGAAGAGCTGAGAGACAGCACCCAGGCCCAGATTTCAGGCCCACGACTGGATCCCCATCCTGCACGCCCCCCCAAGAAAAAGAAAACAAGGATAGTTCACAAATTAGGGGATCATGAGCTACCTGGCCACAGTGTCTAGAAGATGGTTGTAATGTAGCATAGAGATAGAAGCTCTGTTAATGGAACTGTTTAATCAGCCCATGTACTTTGTTTGTGTCTACACACATGAGACCTTTGCAACCATGGGTAACCTGCCTGGATCATAGACTAAAACTCTCCTTGCAGCTAGAAGATGCTTCCAAGATGCTGAGAAAGGAATCTTCTACAATGAATCATTTTTCCACTTAGTATTTTTAAGAATTCCACTGTATCAGATAGAACTAATATTTCCAAATTTTCCAGGTATCCCACGAGGAAACTTACTGCACTTTTGCTCATAATCGTATGTGCAGATAACATGAAAGGTTTTACCCTTTACTTACATAAGTAGTAAGTGCAGTTTCTCTATCTCCTTAGAATCATTGTGTGTTGATTTTGTCATTCCCAATGCCATTTGGGTGCAAAATATTGGCATTGTGACCTGGGTAGAGGTGAGCCTTTTACAAGACTTGCCAGAGTTTCTGAATTGTTCTACCCATCATCTCAAAGTGTTCCACAGAATTCAGGTGGGGAATCGCCATATACAGAAGCAGGGGAGTGGCTATTTCCCTAGTGCGAAGTGAGGACCCACAATGTGTGACTGCTGCCCAAAGCAACCACAAAAATATCTGAGCCCATTTCCCTCAGAGAGAATCAGAAAAGGGCAGGGGGGTCTGTAAATCTAGAAACGTCTAGGATGAGTTAGGGAGATATAGTGCCTGGTCAAGCGGAAAAGGTCAAATAATGTGATGTTAGGAAAACGAACCCTTAAATATGTATTTTAATGTTTTTTTCCTTACATGCATGTGTTTCTAATGCATTTATGAGATTATTTCTTTGTTGCTTTGTATGTCCCTCCCCCACAGTGTAACCCCCTCTTTCACTATATTTGATGTCAGTATAACTTGTGGAGGAGATGGGGACAAACAAGTCGTTTAAGGATTCAGGTGGACCTGTTGCAACAATGAGAAGTACAAAATGTCATGTCAAAAATGAGCTCTACAATGTCGGTGGGGGGAGGGAAGGATTGGGTGGGGGGGAGGGGGAAGGCTGGGAAGGGAGGTGAAGGGTAAACAAAGGAGGAGGCTGCAATGCTTGGTAAGAAATGTATGCATTATCCTACCCATGTAATTGTAACCCCTCTGTACATTATGTTCTCAAATAAAATAAAATAAAATTTAAAAAAAAAAAAACAACAAGAATCAGAGCTGGGCTCTGGTAGCTCAAGCCTGTCATCCTAGCTACTCACGAGGCTGAGATCTGAGGATCACGGTTCAAAGCCAGTTTGGGCAGGAAAGGCCATGAGACTCTGATCTCCAATAAACCACTCAAAAAACCAGAAGTGGTGCTGCGGCTCAAGTGGTAGAGCACTGGCCTTGAGCTCAGGGACAAAGCCAGGCCCAGAGTTCAAGAAAAGGAATATTACACAAGAGCTTGAGACCCATGATTCATGCCTAAGTCTAGCTACTCAAGTGGTTGGATCTAAGGTTCATGGTTCAAAGTAAAAGTTGAGCAGGAAACTCCATGATACCCTCATGTGCTATTATCCACAAGTTTGGAAGTAGAGTTGTGGCTGAAATGATAAGTAATGTTGCAATAAACATAGTTGTGCTGGTAGCTTTAGTATGGCCTTGTTTGTGATCATTTGGGTAAATGCCCAAAAGTGGGATTGCTGGGTCATAGGGGAGCTCTATGTGGATGGATTCTTTTGAGGAACCTCCATACTACTTTCCAAAGTGGTTGAAAAAGTTTACACTCCCACCAACAATGCAGTAAGGTTCCCTTCTGTCCACATCCCCTCCAGCATCTGTTGTTATTAGAGTTCTTGATGATAGCCATTCTAACTGGGGTGAGGTGCTATCTCAAGGTTGTTTGATTTGAATTTTATGGCTAGGGAAGTTGAGCATTTCTGCATGTATCAGAAAAGTTTCTCTGTGAGTTTTTTTTTTTTGGATCCCGTTGTGGGGCCTGAACTCTGGGCCTGGCGCTGTCCCTCAGCTCTTCAGTTCAAGGCTAGCATTCTACCACTTAAGCCACAATGCCACTTACGGCTTTTTTCTATTTGCTTATGTGGTGCTGAATAATCGAACCCAGGGCTTCATGCATGCAAGGCAAGCACTCTACCACTGAGCCACCTTCCCAGCCTTCTCTGTAAGTCTTTGGCCCAGTTGTTGATTGGGCAGTTGTTTCTTTGAGGATTTTTTGTTGGGGGATTTAATTTTTTGTGTTCCAAGTATATTTTAGATATGAGACCTTTGTCCATTGTATTGCTAGTGAAGATCTTCTCCCAATTCCTGGGCTTTCTATTGATCTTGCTAGCTATGATCCTTTGCCATGCAGAAGTTCTGCAATTTCATGCAATACCATTTGTCCTACACTTCTTTCATTATAAGAAAATTTCAGCCTGTGCTAAGGAGACCTAGGGTTTCTCCAATTCCATCCTGTAATGTTTGCAGAGTGTCTGCTTTGATTCTGAGGCATTTGATCCATTTGGAGTTGATTATAGTACAGAGTGATATATAAGGATCTAGTTTTTGTTTCCTACAAGTGATTAACCAATTTTGTCAGCACTGTTTACTGAAAAGTTTGTCTTTCTTGCATTTTTTTTTAGCTCCCTTATCAAAGATTAGATGGCTATAGATCTGTGGATTCATTTCTGGGTTTTCAGTTCTATCCCTTTGGTCCTGAGGTCTGCTCTTGTACCAGTACCAAGCTGTTTTGATTTCTATGGCTTTGTAGTAGAGTTTGAAATTTGGTATTGATATTCCTCCAGCACTGTTCTTTCTGTTAAGGATCATTTTTGCTATTCGGGGTCTTTTATTGTTCCATATGAATTTTTGGATTGCCTCTTCTATTTCCTTGAAGAATGAGGTTTGAATATTGACAGGTGTCGAATTGAATTTGTGGATAGCCTTGGGAAGTTTTGTCATTTCCAAGATGTTGATCCTTCCAATCCAGGAGCTGAAAGGTTTTCCACTTTCTAAGTCCTGTTTTGATTTCCTTTTTCATGTTTTTAAAGTTCTCATTATTGAGGTCCTTCACTTCTTTGGTTAAGTTAATTCCTAGGTATTTTATTTTTTGTGGGGCTATTACAAATGGAGTTGCTTTCTTGATTTCAGACACGCTCTTCTCATTGTTGGCATACAAAAAAGCCATTGGTTTTTGAGGGTAAATTTTATACCCTGCTACTTTGCCAAAGTTTTGAATCAGCTTGAGTAATTTGGGAGTGGAGTCCGTGGGATTCTATAAATAAAAGATGATATCATCTCCAAAGAGGGAGAGTTTTACTTCATCTTTCCCTATTTGGATATCTTTTATGTTTGCTACTTGTCTTATTGCTGCAACTGGGCATTCTAATAATAAATTAAAGAGAAGTGGAAAGAGTGGACATCCTCATCTCATTCCTGGGTTAAGAGGAAATGGCTTTAATTTTTCACCATTAAGTATAATGCTGGCTGTGGGTTTGTCATAGATAGCTTTTATTGTATTGAGGAATGTTCCCTGGATTCCTACTTTTTCAAGAGCCTTCATCATAAAGGGGTTTTAGACCTTGTCAAATGCTGTTTCTGCATCTATTGAGATAATCATGCAGTTATTATCTTTGCTCTTGTTGATGTGATGAATTATATTAATTGATTTGCATATATTGCACCAGCTTTGTATCCCTGAAATGTATCTTGTTTGATCGTTTTGTATATTTTTTTGGAAGAATTGTTGAATTCGATTGACCAAAATTTTGTTGAGAAGTTTTGCATGGATGTTCATCAAAGATATGGGTCTATAGTTCTCTTTCTTTGATGAGTCCCTGCCTGGTTTGGTATGTGTTATGATGGTTTCATAGAATGAGTTCTGTAGTGAACATTATCTTTCGATTTCATTGAAGAGTTGGAGGACTATTGGTGTGAGCTCTGCTTTGAAGCCCTTGTAGAATTCTGCTGTAAACCCATCTGGTCCTGGGCTTTTCTTAGATGGGAAGTCTTTTATTGTTGTTTCTATTTCAATGCTTGATATGGGCCTGTTATGATGGTTTAACTCATCTTGGTTTAGTTTCAGCATGTTGATATTTGCTAGGAAAAGGTCAATTTCTGCCAAGTTGTCAAACTTATTAGCATAAAGTTTTGAGAAGTCTTCCCTTATAATGTTCTGAATCCTGGTTGTGTCTGTGGTGATATTTCCATTCTCATCTCTGAGTTTATTTGTCTGCATGTGTTCTCTTCTTTTTCTGACAAGATTTGTTGAGAGTCTGTCAATTTTGTTAATTTTTTCAAAGAACCAACTTTTTGTTTTGTTGATTCTTACTTTTTTTTTTTAATTCTAATCCATTTAATTCTGATTTAATGTTAATTATTTCTTTCCTTCTAATGTATTGGAGTTTTCTTGCTCCTCTTTTTTAAGGAGGGTCAGATATCTCATTAAAATTTTTGGTTTCACATAAAGAGGATCCAAGTAGGGAAAGAAGAAATAAAACTCCCCTTCTTTGCAGATGACATGATCTTGTATTTAAAGAATCCCATAGACCCCATTCCCAAATTACTCAAGCTGATTCAAAACTTTGGCAAAGTAGGAGGTTATAAAATTAACCCCCCCAAATCAATGGCTTTTCTGTATGCCAACAATGAGAAAAGTGGGGCTGAAATTAGGAAAGCAACTCCATTCGTAATAGCCCCACAAAAAATAAACTATCTAGGAATTAACCAAAAAAGTGAAAGACCTCTTTAAAAACTTGAAAAAGGAAATCAAATCAGAACTTAGAAAGTGGCAAAAACTCCCATGCTCCTGCATTGGAAAGATTAACATCGTGAAAATGGCAATACTTCCCAAGGCTATCTACAAATTCAATGAGATACCATCAAAATTCCAACTACATTCTTCAAGGAAATAGAAGAGGCAAGAGAAAAATTCATATGGAACAATAAAAGATCCTGAATAGCAAAAACCATCCTCAACAGAAAGATCAGTGCTGGAGGAATATCAATACCAAATTTCAAACTCTACTATAAAGCCATAGTAATCAAAACAGCTTGGTACTGGCACAAAAGCAGACCTCAGGACCAATGGAAAAGAATTGAAAACCAAGAAATGAACCTACAGACCTATAGCCATCTAATCTTCGATAAAGGAGTTAAAAAAATAGAATGAAAGAAAGACAGCCTCTTCAGTAAATGGTGCTGGCAAAATTGGTTAACTACTTGTAGAAAAGTAAAGCTCGATCTTTATATATCACCGTGCACCAGAATCAACTCCAAATGGATCAAAGACCTCGAAGTCAAAGCAGACACTCTGAAAACATTACAGGATGGAATAGGAGAAACCCCAGGTCTCCTTGGCTCAGGCTGAAATTTTCTTAATAGAGACCCAGAAACACAAAAAATCAAAGAAAGGTTGGACAAATGGGATTGCATGAAGTTGCAGAGCTTCTGCATGGCAAAGGACATAGCTAGCAAGATCAACAGAAAGCCTTACGGATTGGGAGAAGATCTTCAGTACCATACAACGGACAAGGGTCTCATATCTAAAATATACTTGGAACTCAAAAAATTAAATCCCCCAACAACAAATCCCCAAAGAAACAACTGCCCAATAAATAAGTGGGCTAAAGACTTAAAGAGAAACTTCTCTGAAGAAGAAAGAAGGATGGCCAATAGACACATGAAGAAATGCTCAATCTCCCTAGCCATAAAAGAAATGCAAATCAAAACAACATTGAGATACCACCTCACTCCAGTTAGAATGGCTAAAATCAAGAACTCTAATAACAACAGATGCTGGAGGGTATGTGGACAGAAGGGAACCTTACTTCATTGTTGGTTGGAGTGTAGACTTGTTCAACCACTTTGGAAATTAGTATGGAGGTTCCTGAAAAGACTTCACATAGAGCTCCCCTATGACCCAGCAATCCCACTTTTGGGCATTTACCCAAATGTTTACAAACAAGACCACACTAAAGCTACCAGCACAACTATGTTTATTGCAGCATTATTTACCATAGCTAAGATATGGAACCAACCCAGATGCCCCTCAGTAGATGAATGGATCAAGAAAATGTGGTATATATATACAATGGAATTCTATGTCTCCATCAGAAAGAATGACATTTCGCCATTTGTTAGGAAATGGAAAGGCTTGGAAAAAATTGTATTAAGTGAAGTAAGCCAGGCCCAAAGAAACATAGGTCCCATGGTTTCCCTTATATGCAATATCTAGTATATGTATGAGTCAAGCGGAAAAGGTCAGATAATGTGATGTTAGGAATACGATCCCTTAAATATGTATTTTAATGTTTTTTTTCTTTCATGCATGTGTTTCTAACGCATTTATAAGATTATTTCTTTGTTGTTTTGTATGTCCCTCCCCCACAGTGTAATCCCCCCTTTCACTATATTTGATGTCAGTATAACTTGTGGAGATGGGGACAAACAAGTCGTTTAAGGATTCAGGTGGACCTGTTGCAACAATGAGAAGTACAAAATGTCATGTCAAAACCGAGCTTTACAATGTCGGTGTGGGGGGGGGGAGGGAGGGAAGCATTGCGTGGGGGGGAGGTGGATGCAGGGAAGGGAGGTGAAGGGTAAACAAAGGAAGAGGCTGCAATGCTTGGTAAGAAATGTATGCATTATCCTGCCCATGTAATTGTTACCCCTCTGTACAGTATGTTCTCAAATAAAATTAAATTAAATTTTAAAAAAAAGAATCTATGCTGCATCTCACGGAACTAGAAAAATAAACCCAAGATAAGTAGAAATATTGAAATAATCAAACAAGGAAAAGAATTAGAGAATAAAGAATATAATAGCAATAATCAATAAAGCAAAGAGGAGGCTTTACAAAAACAACAGGAGGATAATACTGAAGTAAAAATCGTGCACTATCAAAGGGAAAAGCAAGAAAATTACACATATCAACACATTACCCCCCGCTCCTTATTTTGGATCCCACTATCAGTATGTTGAAAATAGCGGTATTACTGAAAAACCAGCTACAGATTCAGTGGAGTCTCCATCAAAATTCCTATCAGTTCCTTCACAAAAATAAGAAAGTCACAACTAAATTTTATGGAAAAGGAAATACTCAATTAACCTGAGCTACCTTAAGGCAGAAGAACAACATGACAGTATCTCTATATCTGTTTTTCTCTTATACTGCAAAGCTATAATAGCAGAAAAAATTCTGATTAAAACAGACATATGGATCAAGGAAATATAAGACCAAAAAGTAATGGCAAACAATAGATATCTGATTCTTGGAGAAGGTGCCAGTAATACATGACTTAAACCCGACACCCATAGGAAGGGATGACGTTGTGAAATGGGCATGTGTGAAACACTAAATCTAGACCATGTATTTTTTTTATGTGTTGCAGTTATTTGTTTTTGTTATTACTTTTTTTTTAAAGTATGAAAATACCGTACAGAGGAGTTACAATTACTTGGGCAAGGTAATGAGTGCATTGTTGCCTCCTTTGTTTCCCCTTCCCTTACCTTCAAATCTCCCCGCCCACACCAAAATTGTAAATTCATTTTTCGACAGAACGTCTTGTACATCTCATTGTTGCAATGGGTCCACCTCTATCCCTATTTAAACAATTATTTTTCCTTTCCCCTCCACAATGTATACCAACATCAAATACAGAGAAAACAGGGACCATGTATTTTTTAATGTCAAAATTGATTAGTACTTTGCACTAAGCACTTGGACTGTTAAGAACCCAGGAGGCAACAATGCTTTATAAGAAATGTACTCATAACTTGCTCATGTAATTGTAACCCCTCTGTATGGTATTTTCACAATAAAAAGTTATTAATAATAAATAAAAACCATGCTGAAAAGAAAAAAAAATATCATATACATATTCTAGTTCTGACAAATGAGGGAAATCATGTGACCTGCTTTTCTTTGGGTATCGCTTACTTCACTTAATAGAAGTTTTTCCAAGTCTTTCCATTTCCTTATTTTGATTTTATTGTGAAAATACTGTACAGAGGGGTTACAATTACATGGGCAAGATAATGAGTACATTTCTTATCAAGCATTGTAGCCTCCTCCTTTGTTTCCCCTTCCCATCCCTTCCCATCCTCCCCCTGTCCCCCCCACCCAATCCTCCCCGTCCCCCCACCAAAGTTGTACTACTCCATTTCCTTATGTATGTGCGTATGTACCACATTTTCTTGATCCATTCATCTACTAAGGGACATTTGTTTTGATAATAAAGCATATGTACATGAACTACAGGTTGTGGAAACAGGAGTGTCTCATTAGACCCTGTATATAGTTTTTTTTTTCACTTCATCATTGTTTTTTACTTTCTTTATTTCTATTAATTTTTTGTTCCTTGTGTTTTGCCTAATAGACAATGCAATATGTGGAGGGGAAAGGGAATCACAGAAACAGCAGAACAACGAATGAACCATACAAATGTTGTTACTCACTTGATACTATGTGGGATATGACATTTCAATTTTGGGGTGGGGAAGAGGGAGGTGTTAAGTTGGAAATAAAGAAGGATGGGGAAACACTGATTTAAACAAATGTAATTATAGCCTTACCTATGTAAATGTAACCCCCAGATTATCACCTTTTCAATTAAAAAAATAAAAAATAGATTCATTCTTAATAGAGACTTGAACTTTGCATGTAATAGAGAAAATGAGGGGCTCATACACGCACAGGTATCTTAAATAGAACTCAAGTAGCTCATAAAATAATAGCAAGAATTAATCTCTGCTTTTGATTGTGTGCTAGAATCCATTGTTTCATATACAAGGCCCTAAATTCCACCTCTAGCACTGGAAATGTAAAGTAGCTGTGGTGGTATCCAATTGAAAGTCTACAGCACAATGAAAGAAACTTTGAAATAGCCAATTGAATAGTTAAAAATCTTGCTAGCTATTCATCTCAGAGAGGATTGGAAAAAATTATATTAAGTGAAGTAGGCCAGGCCCAAAAAAACATTGGTCCCATGGTTTCTATTATTTGCAATAACTAATATATGTCTAAGACAAGCAGAAAAGGTAAAAAGCTATGTACATATGACCATATAAGATGATGCTAAGTTAATTGAACACTAAGATAGGTACACAAGAGGTTTTATCTTTCTTGCTGCTGTTTTTAATGTATTTATAATGTACTATGTGGTTTTTTTGTTTCTTTTGTATGGTCTTCTCCCATGGTTTAGCCCCTGTTTTCACTGAATTTGATTCGTGTGCCCTGAATCTTGTATATACATTTTTCTAATTTAGGGAGGGGAAGGGAAATAACAAAGTGCTGAAATAAGGATAGAGGTTGACCCATTGTAACAATGATATGCACATGACACTATGCTGAAACGAGCTTTACAACTTGTGGGGAGGATGGAGTTGGGGAGGTAGGGAGGGAAGGGATGGTAGGAGAAAACAAATGAGGAGGTAAAAATTCTTGATACAAAATGTACTCATTACCTTACTCATGTAACTGTAACAAAAATTGTCAGAATAGTGGGAAATAACTCTAAAACATAAGTAGAGACAAAATCTAATCAAGGAACAGACATGTAAAAATTAGAAATAGAAAATCACATCAGAAAAAAATGTTCAGTAATTTGAGCAATCAGGACACATATCAGTTATTCATTAACCCAGACAAAAAATTGCAATTTTGGTAAAGGTATACAAAAAGTAAAGCTTGGAGATTCTTCAAGAAATTGAAGCTGGGAGTTCCGGGAAGATGGCGGAGAAGAAGCTGGAGGCTAAACAAGCTCTCGCATAGAAAGCAGTTTTAGTGTTCAGTGAACTGTCCTAAGCCAGAGAATCACACCAACTGTGCTATCACAGTACAGAGAGGGAAAAGCCAGAGAGGGAAAATCCAGGCAAGGAGACAGATCTGAGCAGTTCCCAGCATCCGCCACTGCGGCAGCAGCTGTGGTAGCAGCGCGGCCATAGCCGCCATACCTGCACAAAGAGTCCGGGATGAAGGAGCCAGACACAATGGGCAAGCGGATTCTACACAACACCAGTAAGAACTGACAAGGAGCAGACATCTTCAGCCTGCAGTTTGAAGACCAGAGATGACCCAGGAACCAAGACTCGATGTGAGTAGAAGCCAGATGTCCTCACTCCTTCTCAGGGAGCAGAGGAGGGAAGGCCACCCCTCCCCTCCCACTACTGGAGATCTCCATCTTTGAAGGCCCGGCTGAGCTGCTAGCTCCAACTAAGGCCTTGGAAGAAAACTAGAGTCATTTAGCAGGTCACCAGAACCTAAGCTGACCTGCCAGACTCAACTCCACCCAGGGAAAAGTCACCCAACTTGGGCCACCAGCCCCAGGAGTGGCTTTCTTCACTGGGGAAACAGAGCCTGAGGCTGCCCTTCCCTGGAATAATGTATGCCATGCCCTAAAGATGAACAACTATCAACCAAGAGTACTGTACCCAGCTAAACTCTCCTTCATAACTGAAGAGCAAATAAAAACCTTCCATAGCAAAGAAAAATTGAAACAATATATCTCCACCAAACCAGCCTTACAAAATATTCTTAAAGATGTCCTACACATAGAAAACCAAAAAGACCACAATAAAGGCCAAGAAACTGCACCCAAACTGAGAATCCAAGAACCATAGGAAGAACCCAGTAACTGCAGCCCCCAAGAAGGTGGATTAAATGCCAGGTACACCCAAATACCTCTCAGTCCTATCTCTCAACATTAACGGACTTAACTCTCCAATTAAGCGACATAGGCTGTCAGCTGGATTAAAAAGCAAGATCCTTCTATCTGCTGCCTTCAGGAGTCACAACTTGCCCCATAAAAACAAACACATTTTCAATGTTAACGGCTGGAACAAAATCTACCAAGCAAACGGCCCCCATAAACAGGTGGGAGTTGCAATCCTAATATCAGATAAAATAGACTTCAAATTAAAATTCATGAGAAGAGGTAAAGAAGGTCGCTATATACTAATTAAGGGATCTCGCCTTCAGTAGGATAATACAATTCTAAATATCTATTTGCCAAACAACGGAGCACCCAAATGTATCCAAGAAACACTACTTTCCTCAAATTCCACATAGATCCAAAGATATTCATTGTTGGGGATTTTAACACACCACTTTCTCAACTAGATAGATCAACTCCGCAAAAATTCAAGGGAGAAACTGCAGATCTAAACAACTGCATAGATCAACTAGATTTAACAGACACCTACAGAATATTTCACCCAGCAGCATCAGAATACACAATTTTCTCAGCAGCTCATGGAACATTTTCTAAAAAAGACCACATTTTAGGCCACGAAGCAACTTGTCCAAATTCAGAAATACTGAAGTTATACCTTGCATTCTCTCAGACCACAAGGGAAAAAATTATAACTCGACACCAAAAGCCACCAAAGAATATCTGGTAACACATGGAGGCTGAACAACACACTGTTGAATCATGAGTGGGTCATGGAAAAGATTAGAAAGGAAATTCAAATGTTCATGATATTCAACAAAAATGAGCACACAAATTACCAGCTCCTCTGGGACACAGCAAAGGCAGTACTCAGGGACAAGTTTATAGCTCTGAGTTCCTATATCAACAAATTGGAGAGATCTGAAACCAACAATATAATGAGACATCTGAACCTCCTTGAAAAAGATCAGCAAGGTAAACCCCTATCCAGTAGACAGAAAGAAATAATTAAAATTAAATCAGAATTAAATGAATTAGAATCCAAAAAAACTATAGAAAGAATCAACAAAACAAAGAGTTGGTTCTTCGAAAAAATTTACAATATTGACAGACCCTTAGCAAATCTTATCAGCAAAAGAAGAGAACACATCCAAATAAATAAACTCAGCGCTGAGAATGGAAACATCACCACAGAAACAACCAAGATTCAAAACTTTATGAGGGAATACTTCTCAAAACTTCATGCTAATATGTTTGAGAACTTGGCAGAATGGACCATTTCCTAGCAAATATTGACATGCCAAAACTAAACCAAGATGAGTTAAGACATCTTAACAGGCCCATATCAAGCATTGAAATAGAAACAGCAATAAGAGACCTCCCAGCTAAGAAAAGTCCAGGACCAGACGGTTTTACAGCGGAATTCTACAAGGCCTTCAAAGCAGAGCTCACACCAACACTCCTCCAACTCTTCAATGAAATTGAAAGGGAAAGTTCACTACCAAACACATTCTATAAAGCCATCATAACCCTCATCCCCAAACCAGGCAGGGACTCATCAAAGAAAGAGAACTATAGATCCAATTCTTTGATGAACATTGATGGAAACTACTCAACAAAATTTTGGCCAATCGACTTCAACAATCCATCCAAAAAGTAATACACCGTGATCAAACAAAATTCATTTCAGGGATGCAAAGCTGGTTCAATACACGCAAATCAATTAATATAATCATCACATCAACAGGAGCAAGGATAAGAACCACATGATTATCTCAGTAGATGCAGAAAAAGCATTTGACAAGATCCAACACTCTTTTATGATGAAAGTTCTAGAAAAATTAGGAATCCATGGAACATTCCTCAATACAATAAAGGCTGTATATGACAAAACTACAGCCAGTATTATACTTAAAGGTGAAAAACAAAAGCCATTTCCTCTTAACTCAGGAATAAGATAAGGATGTCCACTCTCTCCACTTCTCTTTAATGTAGTATTAGAATGCCTAGCTACAGCAATAAGACAAGATGCAAACATAAAGGGGATCCAAATTGAGAAAGAAGAAGTAAAACTCTCCCTCTTTGCAGATGACATGATCTTGTATTTAAAGAATCCCATAGACTCTACTCCCAAATTACTCAAGCTGCTTCAAAATTTTGGCAAAGAAGCAGGTTTAATTTTATAATCTCTAATTTATACCCTCAAAAACCTATGGCTTTTCTGTATGCCAACAATGAGAAAAGTGTGGCTGAAACTAGCAAAGCAACTCCATTCATAATAGCCCCACAAAAAATAAAATATCTCGAAATAAACTTAACCGAAGAATTGAAGGACCTCTATGATGAAAACTTTAAAAACTTGAAAAAGGAAATCAAAACAAAACTTAGAAAGTGGCAAAACTCCCATGCTCCTGGATTGGAAAGATCAACATCGTGAAAATGGCAATACTTCCCAAGGCTATCTACAAATTCAATGCGATACCTATCAAAATTCCAACCTCATTCTTCAAGGAAATAGAAGAGGCAATCCAAAAAATCATATGGAACATTAAAAGACTCCGAATAGCAAAAACGATCCTCAACAGAAAGAACAGTACTGGAGGAATATCAATACCAAATTTCGACCTCTACTATAAAGCCATAGTAATCAAAACAGCTTGGTACTGGCACAAGAACAACCTCAGGACCAATGGAATAGAATTGAAAACCCAGACATGAACCTACAGACCTATAGCCATTTAATCTTTGATAAGGGAGCTAAAAAAATAGAATGGAAGAAAGACAGCGTCTTCAGTAAATGGTGCTGGAAAAATTCGTTAACTAATTGTAGAAAACTAAGCTAGATCCTTATATATCACCTGCACCAGAATCAACTCCAAATGGATCAAAGATCTCGGAGTCAAGTAGACACTCTGAAAACATTACAGGATGGATTAGGAGAAACTCCAGGTCTCCTTGGCACAGGCCAAAATTTTCTTAATAGAGACCCAGAAACACAACAAATCAAAGAAAGGTTGGACAAATGGAATTCCATGAAGTTTCATAGCTTCTGCATAGCAAAGGACATAGCTAGCAAGATCAATAGAAAGCCCATGGAATGAGAGAAGATCTTCACTAGGCATACAACGGACAATGGTCTCATATCTAAAATATACCTGGAACTCAAAAAATTAAATCCGCCAACAACAAATCTTCAAAGAAACAACTGCCCAATAAATAAGTGGGCTGAAGATTTAAAGAGAAAGTTCTCTGAAGAGGAAAGAAGGATGGCCAATAGACACATTAAGAAATGCTCAACCTCCCTAGCCATAAAAGAAATGCAAATCAAAACGACATTGATATCCAGTTAGAATGGCTAAAATCAAGAACTCTAAAAACAACAGATGCTGGAGGGGATGTGGACTGAAGGGACCCTTACTGTATTGTTGGTGGGAGTGTAAACTTACTTGTTCAACCAATTTAGAAAGTAGTATGGAGGTTCCTCAAAAGACTCCACATAGAGCTGCTCTATGACCCAGCGATCCCACTTTTGGGCATTTACCCGAAGGATCACAAACCAGGCCTTACTAAGGCTACCAGCACAACTATGTTTATGACAGCATTTTTTACAATACCAAACCAACCCAGTTTTCCCTCTGTAGATGAATGGATCAACAAATGTGGTCTATAAATATACAATGGAATTCTATGTCTCCATCAGAAAGAATGACATTTCGCCATTTGTTAGGAAATGGAAAGGCTTGGAAAAAATTGTATTAAGTGAAGTAAGCCAGGCCCAAAGAAACATAAGTCCCATGGTTTCCCTTATATACAATATCTAGTATATGTATGAGTCAAGCGGAAAAGGTCAGATAATGTGATGTTAGGAATACGATCCCTTAAATATGTATTTTAATGTTTTTTTTCTTTCATGCATGTGTTTCTAACGCATTTATAAGATTATTTCTTTGTTGTTTTGTATGTCCCTCCCCCACAGTGTAATCCCCCCTTTCACTATATTTGATGTCAGTATAACTTGTGGAGATGGGGACAAACAAGTCGTTTAAGGATTCAGGTGGACCTGTTGCAACAATGAGAAGTACAAAATGTCATGTCAAAACCTAGCTTTACAATGTCGGTGTGGGGGGGGGGGAGGGAGGGAAGCATTGCGTGGGGGGGAGGTGGATGCAGGGAAGGGAGGTGAAGGGTAAACAAAGGAAGAGGCTGCAATGCTTGGTAAGAAATGTATGCATTATCCTGCCCATGTAATTGTTACCCCTCTGTACAGTATGTTCTCAAATAAAATTAAATTAAATTTTAAAAAAAAGAATCTATGCTGCATCTCACGGAACTAGAAAAATAAACCCAAGATAAGTAGAAATATTGAAATAATCAAACAAGGAAAAGAATTAGAGAATAAAGAATATAATAGCAATAATCAATAAAGCAAAGAGGAGGCTTTACAAAAACAACAGGAGGATAATACTGAAGTAAAAATCGTGCACTATCAAAGGGAAAAGCAAGAAAATTACACATATCAACACATTACCCCCGCTCCTTATTTTGGATCCCACTATCAGTATGTTGAAAATAGCGGTATTACTGAAAAACCAGCTACAGATTCAGTGGAGTCTCCATCAAAATTCCTATCAGTTCCTTCACAAAAATAAGAAAGTCACAACTAAATTTTATGAAAAAGGAAATCCTCAATTAGCCTGAGCTACCTTAAGGCAGAAGAACAACATGACAGTATCTCTATATCTGTTTTTCTCTTATACTGCAAAGCTGTAATAGCAGAAAAAATTCTGATTAAAACAGACATATGGATCAAGGAAATATAAGACCAAAAAGTAATGGCAAACAATAGATATCTGATTCTTGGAGAAGGTGCCAGTAATACATGACTTAAACCCGACACCCATAGGAAGGGATGACGTTGTGAAATGGGCATGTGTGAAACACTAAATCTAGACCATGTATTTTTTTTATGTGTTGCAGTTATTTGTTTTTGTTATTACTTTTTTTTTAAAGTATGAAAATACCGTACAGAGGAGTTACAATTACTTGGGCAAGGTAATGAGTGCATTGTTGCCTCCTTTGTTTCCCCTTCCCTTACCTTCAAATCTCCCCGCCCACACCAAAATTGTAAATTCATTTTTCGACAGAACGTCTTGTACATCTCATTGTTGCAATGGGTCCACCTCTATCCCTATTTAAACAATTATTTTTCCTTTCCCCTCCACAATGTATACCAACATCAAATACAGAGAAAACAGGGACCATGTATTTTTTAATGTCAAAATTGATTAGTACTTTGCACTAAGCACTTGGACTGTTAAGAACCCAGGAGGCAACAATGCTTTATAAGAAATGTACTCATAACTTGCTCATGTAATTGTAACCCCTCTGTATGGTATTTTCACAATAAAAAGTTATTAATAATAAATAAAAACCATGCTGAAAAGAAAAAAAAATATCATATACATATTCTAGTTCTGACAAATGAGGGAAATCATGTGACCTGCTTTTCTTTGGGTATCGCTTACTTCACTTAATAGAAGTTTTTCCAAGTCTTTCCATTTCCTTATTTTGATTTTATTGTGAAAATACTGTACAGAGGGGTTACAATTACATGGGCAAGATAATGAGTACATTTCTTATCAAGCATTGTAGCCTCCTCCTTTGTTTCCCCTTCCCATCCCTTCCCATCCTCCCCCTGTCCCCCCCACCCAATCCTCCCCGTCCCCCCACCAAAGTTGTACTACTCCATTTCCTTATGTATGTGCGTATGTACCACATTTTCTTGATCCATTCATCTACTAAGGGACATTTGTTTTGATAATAAAGCATATGTACATGAACTACAGGTTGTGGAAACAGGAGTGTCTCATTAGACCCTGTATATAGTTTTTTTTTTCACTTCATCATTGTTTTTTACTTTCTTTATTTCTATTAATTTTTTGTTCCTTGTGTTTTGCCTAATAGACAATGCAATATGTGGAGGGGAAAGGGAATCACAGAAACAGCAGAACAACGAATGAACCATACAAATGTTGTTACTCACTTGATACTATGTGGGATATGACATTTCAATTTTGGGGTGGGGAAGAGGGAGGTGTTAAGTTGGAAATAAAGAAGGATGGGGAAACACTGATTTAAACAAATGTAATTATAGCCTTACCTATGTAAATGTAACCCCCAGATTATCACCTTTTCAATTAAAAAAATAAAAAATAGATTCATTCTTAATAGAGACTTGAACTTTGCATGTAATAGAGAAAATGAGGGGCTCATACACGCACAGGTATCTTAAATAGAACTCAAGTAGCTCATAAAATAATAGCAAGAATTAATCTCTGCTTTTGATTGTGTGCTAGAATCCATTGTTTCATATACAAGGCCCTAAATTCCACCTCTAGCACTGGAAATGTAAAGTAGCTGTGGTGGTATCCAATTGAAAGTCTACAGCACAATGAAAGAAACTTTGAAATAGCCAATTGAATAGTTAAAAATCTTGCTAGCTATTCATCTCAGAGAGGATTGGAAAAAATTATATTAAGTGAAGTAGGCCAGGCCCAAAAAAACATTGGTCCCATGGTTTCTATTATTTGCAATAACTAATATATGTCTAAGACAAGCAGAAAAGGTAAAAAGCTATGTACATATGACCATATAAGATGATGCTAAGTTAATTGAACACTAAGATAGGTACACAAGAGGTTTTATCTTTCTTGCTGCTGTTTTTAATGTATTTATAATGTACTATGTGGTTTTTTTGTTTCTTTTGTATGGTCTTCTCCCATGGTTTAGCCCCTGTTTTCACTGAATTTGATTCGTGTGCCCTGAATCTTGTATATACATTTTTCTAATTTAGGGAGGGGAAGGGAAATAACAAAGTGCTGAAATAAGGATAGAGGTTGACCCATTGTAACAATGATATGCACATGACACTATGCTGAAACGAGCTTTACAACTTGTGGGGAGGATGGAGTTGGGGAGGTAGGGAGGGAAGGGATGGTAGGAGAAAACAAATGAGGAGGTAAAAATTCTTGATACAAAATGTACTCATTACCTTACTCATGTAACTGTAACAAAAATTGTCAGAATAGTGGGAAATAACTCTAAAACATAAGTAGAGACAAAATCTAATCAAGGAACAGACATGTAAAAATTAGAAATAGAAAATCACATCAGAAAAAAATGTTCAGTAATTTGAGCAATCAGGACACATATCAGTTATTCATTAACCCAGACAAAAAATTGCAATTTTGGTAAAGGTATACAAAAAGTAAAGCTTGGAGATTCTTCAAGAAATTGAAGCTGGGAGTTCCGGGAAGATGGCGGAGAAGAAGCTGGAGGCTAAACAAGCTCTCGCATAGAAAGCAGTTTTAGTGTTCAGTGAACTGTCCTAAGCCAGAGAATCACACCAACTGTGCTATCACAGTACAGAGAGGGAAAAGCCAGAGAGGGAAAATCCAGGCAAGGAGACAGATCTGAGCACTTCCCAGCATCCGCCACTGCGGCGGCAGCTGTGGTAGCAGCGCGGCCATAGCCGCCATACCTGCACAAAGAGTCCGGGATGAAGGAGCCAGACACAATGGGCGAGCGGATTCTACTCAACACCAGTAAGAACTGACAAGGAGCAGACATCTTCAGCCTGCAGTTCGAAGACCAGAGATGACCCAGGAACCAAGACTCGATGTGAGTAGAAGCCAGATGTCCTCACTCCTTCTCAGGGAGCAGAGGAGGGAAGGCCACCCCTCCCCTCCCACTACTGGAGATCTCCATCTTTGAAGGCCCGGCTGAGCTGCTAGCTCCAACTAAGGCCTTGGAAGAAAACTAGAGTCATTTAGCAGGTCACCAGAACCTAAGCTGACCTGCCAGACTCAACTCCACCCAGGGAAAAGTCACCCAACTTGGGCCACCAGCCCCAGGAGTGGCTTTCTTCACTGGGGAAACAGAGCCTGAGGCTGCCCTTCCCTGGAATAATGTATGCCATGCCCTAAAGATGAACAACTATCAACCAAGAGTACTGTACCCAGCTAAACTCTCCTTCATAACTGAAGAGCAAATAAAAACCTTCCATAGCAAAGAAAAATTGAAACAATATATCTCCACCAAACCAGCCTTACAAAATATTCTTAAAGATGTCCTACACATAGAAAACCAAAAAGACCACAATAAAGGCCAAGAAACTGCACCCAAACTGAGAATCCAAGAACCATAGGAAGAACCCAGTAACTGCAGCCCCCAAGAAGGTGGATTAAATGCCAGGTACACCCAAATACCTCTCAGTCCTATCTCTCAACATTAACGGACTTAACTCTCCAATTAAGCGACATAGGCTGTCAGCTGGATTAAAAAGCAAGATCCTTCTATCTGCTGCCTTCAGGAGTCACAACTTGCCCCATAAAAACAAACACATTTTCAATGTTAACGGCTGGAACAAAATCTACCAAGCAAACGGCCCCCATAAACAGGTGGGAGTTGCAATCCTAATATCAGATAAAATAGACTTCAAATTAAAATTCATGAGAAGAGGTAAAGAAGGTCGCTATATACTAATTAAGGGATCTCGCCTTCAGTAGGATAATACAATTCTAAATATCTATTTGCCAAACAACGGAGCACCCAAATGTATCCAAGAAACACTACTTTCCTCAAATTCCACATAGATCCAAAGATATTCATTGTTGGGGATTTTAACACACCACTTTCTCAACTAGATAGATCAACTCCGCAAAAATTCAAGGGAGAAACTGCAGATCTAAACAACTGCATAGATCAACTAGATTTAACAGACACCTACAGAATATTTCACCCAGCAGCATCAGAATACACAATTTTCTCAGCAGCTCATGGAACATTTTCTAAAAAAGACCACATTTTAGGCCACGAAGCAACTTGTCCAAATTCAGAAATACTGAAGTTATACCTTGCATTCTCTCAGACCACAAGGGAAAAAATTATAACTCGACACCAAAAGCCACCAAAGAATATCTGGTAACACATGGAGGCTGAACAACACACTGTTGAATCATGAGTGGGTCATGGAAAAGATTAGAAAGGAAATTCAAATGTTCATGATATTCAACAAAAATGAGCACACAAATTACCAGCTCCTCTGGGACACAGCAAAGGCAGTACTCAGGGACAAGTTTATAGCTCTGAGTTCCTATATCAACAAATTGGAGAGATCTGAAACCAACAATATAATGAGACATCTGAACCTCCTTGAAAAAGATCAGCAAGGTAAACCCCTATCCAGTAGACAGAAAGAAATAATTAAAATTAAATCAGAATTAAATGAATTAGAATCCAAAAAAACTATAGAAAGAATCAACAAAACAAAGAGTTGGTTCTTCGAAAAAATTTACAATATTGACAGACCCTTAGCAAATCTTATCAGCAAAAGAAGAGAACACATCCAAATAAATAAACTCAGCGCTGAGAATGGAAACATCACCACAGAAACAACCAAGATTCAGAACTTTATGAGGGAATACTTCTCAAAACTTCATGCTAATATGTTTGAGAACTTGGCAGAATGGACCATTTCCTAGCAAATATTGACATGCCAAAACTAAACCAAGATATGTTAAGACATCTTAACAGGCCCATATCAAGCATTGAAATAGAAACAGCAATAAGAGACCTCCCAGCTAAGAAAAGTCCAGGACCAGACGGTTTTACAGCGGAATTCTACAAGGCCTTCAAAGCAGAGCTCACACCAACACTCCTCCAACTCTTCAATGAAATTGAAAGGGAAAGATCACTACCAAACACATTCTATAAAGCCATCATAACCCTCATCCCCAAACCAGGCAGGGACTCATCAAAGAAAGAGAACTATAGATCCAATTCTTTGATGAACATTGATGGAAACTACTCAACAAAATTTTGGCCAATCGACTTCAACAATCCATCCAAAAAGTAATACACCGTGATCAAACAAAATTCATTTCAGGGATGCAAAGCTGGTTCAATACACGCAAATCAATTAATATAATCATCACATCAACAGGAGCAAGGATAAGAACCACATGATTATCTCAATAGATGCAGAAAAAGCATTTGACAAGATCCAACACTCTTTTATGATGAAAGTTCTAGAAAAATTAGGAATCCATGGAACATTCCTCAATACAATAAAGGCTGTATATGACAAAACTACAGCCAGTATTATACTTAAAGGTGAAAAACAAAAGCCATTTCCTCTTAACTCAGGAATAAGATAAGGATGTCCACTCTCTCCACTTCTCTTTAATGTAGTATTAGAATGCCTAGCTACAGCAATAAGACAAGATGCAAACATAAAGGGGATCCAAATTGAGAAAGAAGAAGTAAAACTCTCCCTCTTTGCAGATGACATGATCTTGTATTTAAAGAATCCCATAGACTCTACTCCCAAATTACTCAAGCTGCTTCAAAATTTTGGCAAAGAAGCAGGTTTAATTTTATAATCTCTAATTTATACCCTCAAAAACCTATGGCTTTTCTGTATGCCAACAATGAGAAAAGTGTGGCTGAAATTAGCAAAGCAACTCCATTCGTAATAGCCCCACAAAAAATAAAATATCTCGAAATAAACTTAACCGAAGAATTGAAGGACCTCTATGATGAAAACTTTAAAAACTTGAAAAAGGAAATCAAAACAAAACTTAGAAAGTGGCAAAACTCCCATGCTCCTGGATTGGAAAGATCAACATCGTGAAAATGGCAATACTTCCCAAGGCTATCTACAAATTCAATGCGATACCTATCAAAATTCCAACCTCATTCTTCAAGGAAATAGAAGAGGCAATCCAAAAAATCATATGGAACATTAAAAGACTCCGAATAGCAAAAACGATCCTCAACAGAAAGAACAGTACTGGAGGAATATCAATACCAAATTTCGACCTCTACTATAAAGCCATAGTAATCAAAACAGCTTGGTACTGGCACAAGAACAACCTCAGGACCAATGGAATAGAATTGAAAACCCAGACATGAACCTACAGACCTATAGCCATTTAATCTTTGATAAGGGAGCTAAAAAAATAGAATGGAAGAAAGACAGCGTCTTCAGTAAATGGTGCTGGAAAAATTCGTTAACTACTTGTAGAAAACTAAGCTAGATCCTTATATATCACCTGCACCAGAATCAACTCCAAATGGATCAAAGATCTCGGAGTCAAGTAGACACTCTGAAAACATTACAGGATGGATTAGGAGAAACTCCAGGTCTCCTTGGCACAGGCCAAAATTTTCTTAATAGAGACCCAGAAACACAACAAATCAAAGAAAGGTTGGACAAATGGAATTCCATGAAGTTTCACAGCTTCTGCATAGCAAAGGACATAGCTAGCAAGATCAATAGAAAGCCCATGGAATGAGAGAAGATCTTCACTAGGCATACAACGGACAATGGTCTCATATCTAAAATATACCTGGAACTCAAAAAATTAAATCCGCCAACAACAAATCTTCAAAGAAACAACTGCCCAATAAATAAGTGGGCTGAAGATTTAAAGAGAAAGTTCTCTGAAGAGGAAAGAAGGATGGCCAATAGACACATTAAGAAATGCTCAACCTCCCTAGCCATAAAAGAAATGCAAATCAAAACGACATTGATATCCAGTTAGAATGGCTAAAATCAAGAACTCTAAAAACAACAGATGCTGGAGGGGATGTGGACAGAAGGGACCCTTACTGTATTGTTGGTGGGAGTGTAAACTTACTTGTTCAACCAATTTAGAAAGTAGTATGGAGGTTCCTCAAAAGACTCCACATAGAGCTGCTCTATGACCCAGCGATCCCACTTTTGGGCATTTACCCGAAGGATCACAAACCAGGCCTTACTAAGGCTACCAGCACAACTATGTTTATGACAGCATTTTTTACAATACCAAACCAACCCAGTTTTCCCTCTGTAGATGAATGGATCAACAAATGTGGTCTATAAATATACAATGGAATTCTATGCCTTCATCAGAAAGAATGACATTGCCCCATTTGTTAGGAAATGGAAAGACCTCAAAAAATTATATTAAGTGAGGTAAGCGAAGCCCAAAGAAATATAGGTCCCATGGTTTCCCTTATGTGCAATAACTAGTACATGTCTAGAATAAGCAGAAAAGTTCAAAAGCTATGTATATATGACCATATAAGTTGATGTTAAGTCAAATGAACCCCAAGATAGGGAAACAAGTGGGGTTTTATCTCTTACTGTTTTTAATGTATTTATAATATATTGTGTGAGTTTTTCGTTTCTTTTGTATGTTCTTCCCCCGTGATATAATGCCTGTTTTCACTGTATTTGATTCTGGTGCGCTCCATCTTGTATATACTTTTTTTTCTAATTTGGAGAGGCGATGGCCAATAACAAAATGCTTAAATAAGGATACAGTTTGACCCAATGAAGCAATGAGATTGTAACAATGAGATGTACAAGACAGTATGTTGAAAACAAACTTTACAACTTCGGGTGTGGTTGGGGGAGAGGGAGGCATTGGGGTGTTTGGGAGGGGAAAACAAAGGAGGGGGTAATAATGCTCAATAGGAAATGTACTCACTACCTTACTGGGTAACTGTAACTCCTCTGTAAAATATTTTTACATAAAAACATATATAATAAAGACTCTTTAACTTATGTAAATATATCATTTTTAAAATAGCACTAATCAACACATGAAAGGTCAAAAATAAATGAAATAAGGCATTTCATGCAAATGAAAGTGAAAGGAAAGCAGATGTATTCATAACATATCAAATCAAGTAGACTTTAATCAATGCAACCAAACAAGAGGATATAAGAATTGTAAATGTGTATTAATACACTCTGCAAGCATTTAGTTCTATTTAAGCAGACTTTGAGGTATTCTTCAATACAATTATAGTTGCGGATTTACTAGAAATCATCCAGACAAAATCAACATGCAGTTATCAGAGTTAAATTTCACCCTTAATTAGGTGGGCCTCACATACAACTACAGAACCTTTCATCCAACTTCGGAATAAACCAACTTTCAACAACGTATTAAGTGTTCTCCAGGAGAGTTCATATGGGAGGACATGAAACCAAGTCAGATATTAAATGTATTGAAAGTATCTTGAGTACACATGCCCATCACACTCTAGTAAGGCTACAGGAAAACCCTGACAATATGCACTTAACATGAACATACAATGGAATAGTTTTTTATCAATAAATGAATAATTTAATGTAGTCAAAATTATTCAGTTTAATTAACTGATTAAAACTTGATTAAATGTTAAATGACATGTTTTTAAGGAAAACAAGAAATAAACAAAACCATTTGGACAAAAAAATTAAAACAGAATGTGAGAATCTATAGATATTGAGAAAGGAGCAATAAAATGATACTATATCACTTGTTCTCTCTGTATTTGATTTTGGTACCCTGGAATTATATATATATATGTATATATATATATTCGAACTAGGGAAAGGAATGGGAACAACAGAATGGTGAGACAAAGGACAAGGGGGAAACCAATGCAACAGCAATATAAACAAGACAATATATTGGAAATGACCTATACAACTTGGAGATGTTGATGTGTGTAGGAGGGAAAGTAGGAGAAAATGAAGGAAGTGGTAACAAGTTTGACCAGAAATTTACTTATTACCTACAAATATAAAAAAGGAAATTAAATGAAAAAAGGACCTTTGTTTAAATCATGAGTATAGATACTCTGTATCTCATGAAACTAGAAAAAAAAAAACAAATTTAGTAGAAGGAATGAAATATTCAAGTAGAAGTAAAAGTATTAGAGAAAAAACACAACAACATTCATCAATCTAGCAAACAGAAAGTTCCACAAAAACAACACAGCCATAAGACTTAAGTAAAAATCATGATGCATCAAATGGGAAAGCAATAACATTACACATGTCAGCCACACATACCTCCCATTATTCTGGATGCTAGAATCAGTACAGTGAATATATTGCTGAAAAATTATTTACAGATTCAGTTTAGTCTCCATCAATATTCCTTACACTTCAATCACACAAGTAGAAATGGCAAAATGAAATATTGGGAAAAAGAATTATTCAATTAACCAGAGCTATCTTCAGACATGAGTAATACTGAACTATCCCTATGCCTATTTTTCTGCCATAAGAGCAGAAGAAAACACTGATTAAAAATAGACACATAGATACAAAAAATAAGGCCAAGTTAGTAATTGCAAAAAAACTACAGATAGCTGATTCTTGGAGAAGCTTCCAAATAATCCAGAGTCTAAACATGATACTCTTAGCAAAGGGTGGCATTGTGAAATTGGGTATCGATGTGTAAAACACTAAAACTGGACCCCTAATATTTTTAAAATCAAAATTAATCAGTTCTTTAAAAGCAATGTTTTTAGTCCATCATGGGGCTTGAACTCAGGACCTGGGTGCTGTCCCTGAGCTCTTCTGCTCAAGGTTAGTGTCTAGCATATGAGCCACAGCTCCTAATTATATTTTTACTAAAGACTGGAGTTTTACAAGTAATAGAAAAAATGAAGGAAAACATCCATACAAAAGTAACTTTAAAAATAAGGCCAAGAAGTAATTACAAAAACACTACAGGTATGTGATTTTTGGGGAAGTTGCTAAATAATAGATAGCCTAAACATGACAACTTTAGCAAGAGTAGCATTGTGAAACTGGGTATACATGTGTGAAATGCTAAAACTAGACCCTTTGTATTTGTAAAATCAAAATTAATCAGCTTTTTAAACAGTTTTTTTCTTTTTTTCCCTTTTTGTCAATCATGGAGCTTAAAGTCAGAGCTTGGGTGCTGTCCCTGAGCTCTTCTGCTCAAAGTTAGCACTTTGCCACTTTGAGCCACAGCTCCATATCCTAATTAGCTCTTAATAGAGACTAGATCTTTGCATGTAATAGAGAAAAGGAAACCATACATACAGAAGTAACTTACACAGAACTCAAATAGCTCATAAAATAATAGCACGGATTAAACTCTGTTTTTCACTAAGTTGTAGAGTCATTTGTCTCATTTGCAAGGCCCTAAATTCCACTCCCAAAAGTGGTAAAGTAAAGTAACTGTCCTTGTACCTAATAGAAAAGCTTCAGCACAATGAGAGAACTGGTGGGACAGACAAATGAATAATTAAAAATCTTGCTAGGTACTCATCTCACAGAGGACAGACAGCACAGTGTAAAACAATTTTAAGACTTAAATAGCATTTGAGAAAAATCCAATCAAGGAAGAGAGCCTTTGAAAATTAAAAGTACAAATAGAAATCAGCACCAAAAAATATTTAATGATTTGAGCAATGATGACACCCATCAATTGCCCATCAACACAGATATAAATTGTCCATTTGGTGATGGTATATAAAAATTAAAGATTGGAGATTCTTCAAGAAATTAAAACTACCTCTACTGGTAGATTTTGCCTTTAATCCTGGCTGATCAAGAGGCTGAGAACCACAGATCCTGAGTCAAAACCAGCTGGGGCAGAAAAGTCCATGATATTCTATCTTAAGTTAATCAACAAAAAGCTAGAAGTGGATATGAAGCTCAATTGGAAGAGTATCATCTTCGAGAGAAAAAGCTATCCACAAATGTGAAGCAAACAAATTACTAGTATCTTGAGCTTAGCGACATCAGAAAGCTGAAAATGAGCAGAAGAACTTAGAGATATGGGAGAGAAAAAAGGATGTACAACAAGGTATAAAACATGATCATAAAAGAGTGTTTGAATATAATCAAAGTACACACCTGTGTTGTGGAACTGCAATATAAACCAGGTATTGACACAATCCAATATTGTGTAAAAATTGGTAAACATCACTGTAATGCCAGCAGGCTTAAATTCAAGCTAAATCTCTTACCTACTCATGTTGAAATTTAGTGTTCTATCTGCAAGAAAAGCTTATGGATCAATATTGCTATCTGTAGTCAATAGCATACATCAAATGTTGCTAACCAAACCAGACTTACTTTGTATCTGTGGGTAGCTAAGAAACATCCATGGATTAAGCCATAATACTCAGTATGTCTATATTAGCACACTAACAAAAATAATCAAATGTATTTTTGGAAATTTAGAGAATAAAAATCAGACGAACATGGGTAAATAGTGGGGAATACAAAGAATAAGCTAAGCCAGGCACTAGTGATTCATGCTTAGAGGCTTAAATACTGAGATCTGAGGCTGAGATCTGACGAGAATGTTTGAAGCTAGGTTGAGCAGGGATGTTTGTGAGACTCTTATCCCCATTTTACTACCAAAAAGGCCAGAAGTGGACCTGTGGTTTAAATGCTAGAGCAATAGCTTTCATCAAAACTGTTCAGAAACAGGGCCCAGGTCCTTAGTTCCAAGGACCTGCACAAAAGGAAAAAAGATAATCTACATACCAGTGATATATAAGGTAAAGTCATATATCTTCCATGGCACAGAAGAGAGTAATTCCTACCCTTGGATCACTGTTCTCAAATGTGGGCAGCTACCTCAGAGTATGCCACACCATCCCTTGTAAACAAGTGGAAATAGTAGTCACAATGACATTTTTCTCTTGCAATAAGAATCAGTTTGCTAGAGTTTCTTGAATTTCTGTACAGTGTTTTCTTTTCTTTCTATTTTTTAGTGTAACCATTTATTAGTGAGACTCTGTGTTACAGACCAAAAGTCAAGAACATTCATTGAAGTAAAGTAGATCATTCAAGTAAAGTAGAACTCACCTGGGGCAGATAAACTTCTCCCATAAGTGAACTTTAAAAAGCTAACTTTTCTGGTAAGACATGGGTTAGGCAGCATATCTGACATAAAATAATGACACAAGGTATAGTTTGAAACAGTAACTACTTGTCTACAGTAAGAATGTGTGTGTTTGTGTGTGTGTGTGTGAGAGAGAGAGAGGGGGGGGAGAGACACAGAGACAGAGAGACAGAGAGTTCAAGGTCATGAAATCAGTGCCTGGACAGTGTCCTTGAGCTTTTCTGATCCAGGCTAATACTTCTGTCACTTGATCCACAGCTTCACTTACAGCTTTTGGATGGTTAATTGGAAATAAAAGTCTACAGATTTAACTGCCTGAGCTGGCTTCAAACCTTGATCTTTAGATATCAGCACCATAAGTAGTTAAATTTACAGGCATGAGCCACCAGCCTACCATAAGAAATTTTATCCATATTCTCATAACGTAGATGTTACTGAAGAAAAGTTCTTACAATACTGGCCTATGGAAGCAGTAAATGTGGCTTCAGCCTTTTAGTACAGATCACATGTGAGTGATTCAGCTTCAGTGTGATAACATTACTTCATTCTCTGTAATGACAGCTGAAATGGAGGAGACACAGGGCTGTTAAAGTGAAGAATTTTCTGACCTGGAAAGGAGAATCTGTATGAAGGAAGTAGGGTCTTCTCCTATTAGCAGGCAGAAAATCATTCAACTGTAGTCGTATGACAGGATGAGACTGAGCTGCTCATGGTGCAATCAGATGGAGTTCAGCATAGACAAGACAGATTACATTGATGTGTGCCCCAGGATTTCCTCAGCCATTGCCCATCCTCAGAACAAAACAGTAAATGGGAATAAAAAGATGAGTTACTGATGGCATTTGATCTTCTTGGCTGGAATCATGGTTGTTACTGTGATCTATTCCCAAAGTGTTGAGTGGGAAAAATCCAGCGATCATCACATCTCCATCCATATGTGTTCGGTGCTTCATAGTAGAGAAGCAGCTAGTGCCAGCCAAGGACCTGACAAAGAGGGGAAGCTGGAGAAGAAGGAGTGTGAAAACCAAAAGGCACATCCCTGAAGCATCTGCCATGCTGAATTTCTGGTTAGAAGTGAGGCCCACATGTCAGGTATGTATATTTGTATGTCTTTTTATATGTGCATATGTGTCTCCTTTTTGATAGTGATCTACACTATAACTCCCCTTTCATCAAAGCCTTTTGAGTCCCCGAAATAATGTATAAAATTATTCCCCAGGGCCTTCATCCAGGAGAAAAACATGAGATGGAAAACACATTTGTGGAGTTTTCTTCACCCCAGGTGCTATGATTTCATCCAGGACCACAGATAGTGAGGCCCCAGAGATGGAGTTATCTTGGAATTTTGTCCAATATCTGTGTCAAGAAACTGTTTGCATAAAAGGCATTTGGGATGATGCAACTGGATCACCTCAGAGGATGCCATGTGCTGTGCATGGTGAAATGTCCACAAAAAGCATATGCCTGTGAGATGTCAACTAAAGTTCTGAGAGCATCACACCCAGAGGATGTGTTCACACACACACACACACACACACACACACACACACACACACACACACACAATGTCCATAACAGCCACAGAACATTGGTGGTTGATAACAGGGAGCTTTCAATAAGAGCACTCTAAAAATTCAGTCATTTAGTATTGCCTGAGGAAGCAATGCTGCTGCTCAAACTAGAAATTACATGTCAATAACTCAAGGTTAATGCTGAAATTGAATTCCACTTTTGCAGTCTGAAATTTTACCTTCAAAAAATTTATTATTACTTAAGTTGCTAAAATAGATCAAGACTTATTCATGATGCACTGGGTTGAGAGCCTGTGATAGAAGAAATTCTTCTGTATCACAAAGCTAAATTAGTATCAAAAGTAACTTTATGCTTTCTACTTGCTCACATATATTAGATGTGAATTCCATTCAGAGATTTCAGTGGTCCCAGAGAGCAGAGCTACATCAGGGCTGTTGATATATTCTACACAAGGCTGTGGTGTTCAATGCATATTTTGATACATTTCTTCAGAACCATATACTGGGTCTCAGAAAATATACATCACATATGTACTTTAAAAATGCAGGAGAAAATTTTGTCATTGTATTTGATTCTGGTGCCCTGTCTCTTGAATATACAATTTTCTAATTTGGGGAGGAGAAAGGAAATGACAAAATGCTAAAGCAAGGACACAGGTTGACCTATTGTAACAATGAGATGTACAAGACACTATGTTGAAAATGAACTTTACATTTCCGGGGAATGGAGTATATGGAGAGGTAGGGAGAGAAGGGATAGTAGGGGATAAACAAAGGAGCGGGTAACAATGCTCGATAGGAAATGCACTCATTACCTTACTCATGTAACTATAACCCCTTAGTACAGCATCTTTACAGTAAAAATACTTTAAAATGTAGAAGGAAAAGCTAAAAAAATGAGATTGCCACTCATCTTTACAGTTGTATATTCTGTACATTATGTAAGATTTTATCACTTATTTTTTTAAATTATTAGTAGCATGAATTTGCTGGACAGAGGATTGAGTTAGACAGGTGCATGTACGCATCCAATGGACCTCAGTCTCACAAGGTGGTGGCACTTGTTCAAATCATAAATTTATAGTTTGTTGAGAAACCTACATACTGATGTCCATAGTGGTTGCATGAAATTACATTTCCATCAATAGTGTGTGACCTCCCCTTTCCCTCCATTCTTAAAAATATTCCTTATGATAGACATGATCACTGGAGTAAGATTAAATTAAGTGTTGTTTGGCTTTGCATTTCCTTTATTAACCATTTAGACTTCTGATTTTGAGAAGTATCTTCGAGTTTGTTCGCCAATTTGTTAATTGTATTGTTAATTCTTTAGGGGTTTAGTTTTCTGAGCTTCCTATATATTCTTGTCACTAGTCACTTGCCAGATGTTTAGTTGGTAAATTCTGCAGGCCATCTATTCAGTCTGGTGACTGTTAATTTTGTGTTGCCAAAGGTTTTTAGTTTGATTAATCTCATTTGCAAATTCTTGTTCTTATTTGCTGAGTTATTTGAAGTTTAAAAAAATTAAATTTTATTGTAAAGGTGATGTACAGATAGTTGCAGTTACATAAGTACATAAGTGAGAAGAGTTCTTTTTGAACAGTGTTTACTTTTCGTCCCACCATTTGTCTGCTTCCATTTTCCCTCCCTAAATCACGTAAACTTACATCCATGACAAAGAGTAAAGAAATTAAAAAATAGCAACAAAGAGGAATAAATCAATAAAAACAAGGATGGAAAAAAAGAACTGCAAATAGTACAATAAAGAACACCTTGTTTCCATTTTTGAGGTTAATTTCAATAAACATCATTTTATATGATTATATACACATAGCTTTCTAAATTTATTTATTGTGAAAATATTGTACAGATGGGTTAAAATTAGGTGGGCAAGATAATGAGTACATTTCTTATCAAGCATTGTAGCCTCCTCCCTTGTTTCCCCCTCCCATCCCTTCACATTATCCCCTCACCTCCCCACTACCTAATCCTCCCGTCCCCCCCACCAAAGTTGTAAAGCTCGTTTTCGACATAACGACTTGTACATCTCATTGTTGCAATGGGCCCACCTGTATCTCTATTTAAACGATTTGATTTTCCCCTTCCCCTCTACAAATTATACCGACATGAAATACAGTGAAAGCAGGGGTTATTCTGTGGGGGAGGGACATACAAAGCAACCAAGAAAAAATCTTATAAATGTGTTAGAAACAATCACATGAAAGAAAAAAAAACATTTGAATACATATCTTAGGGTTCATTTCCCTAACATCACCTTATCTGACCTTTTCTGCTTGACTTAGACATATACTAGATATTTCAAATAAGGGAAACCATGGGACCTATGTTTCTTTGGGCCTGGTTTACTTCACTTAATATAATTTTTTTCCAAGTCTTTCCATTTCCTAGCAAATGGGGCAATGTCATTCTTTCTGATGGAGGCATAGAATTCCATTTTGTATATATACCACATTTTCTTGATCCATTCATCTACTGAGGGGCATCTGGGTTGGTTCCATATCTTAGCTATAGTAAATAATGCTGTAATAAACATAGTCGGGTTGGTAGCTTTAGTGTGGTCTTCTTTGTAAACATTTGAGTAAATGCCCAAAAGTGGGATTGCTGAGTCATAGGGGAGCTCTATGTGGAGTCTTATGAGGAACCTCCATACTGCTTTCCAAAGTGGTTGAACAAGTTTACACTCCCACCAACAATGCGGTAAGGTTCCCTTCTGTCCACAGCCCCTCCAGGATCTGCTGTTATTAGAGTTCTTGATTTTAGCCATTCTAACTGGGGTGAGGTGGTATCTCAATGTCCTTTTGATTTGCATTTCTTTTATGACTAGGGAGGTTGAGCATTTATTCATGTGTCTATTGGCCATCTTTCTTTCCTCTTCAGAGAAGTTTCTCTTTAAATCTTTAGCCCACTTGTTTATTGGTCATTTGTTTCTTTGAAGATTTGTTGTTGGGGATATAATTTATTGAGTTCAAGGGATATTTTAGATATGAGACCATTTTCTGTTGTATGCCTAGTGAAGATCTTCTCCCAATCCGTGGGCTTTCTATTGATCTTGCTACCTATGTCGTTTCCCATGCAGAAGCTTTGCAATTTCATGCAATCCCATTTGTCCAACCTTTCTTTGACTTGTGCTTCTGGGTCTCTATTAAGAAAATTTTGGCCTGTGCCAAGGAAACCTAGGGTTTCTCTTATTCCATCCTGTAATGTTTTCAGAGTGTCTGCTTTGACTCTGAGGTCTTTGATCCATTTGGAGTTGATTCTGGTGCAGGGTGATATATGAGGATCTAGTTTTAGTTTTCTACAAGTAGTTAACCAATTTTGACAGCACCATTTACTGAAGAGGCTGTCTTTCTTCCATTCTATTTTTTTTTAGCTCCCTTATCGAAGATTAGTTGGCTATAGGTCTGTAGGTTCATTTCTGTGTTTTCAATTCTATTCCATTGGTTCCAAGGTCTGTTCTGGTGCCGGTAACAAGCTGTTTTGATTACTATGGCTTTAAATAGAGTTTTAAATTTGATATTGATATTCCTCCAGCACTGTTCTTTCTGTTGAGGATCGTTTTCGCTATTTGGGGTCTTTTATTGTTCCATATGAATTTTTGGATTGCCTCTTCTATTTCCTTGAAGAATGAGGTTGGAATTTTGATAGGTATCGCATGGAATTTGTAGATAGCCTTGGGAAGTATTGCCATTTTCATGATTGTTATCTTTCCAATCCAGGAGCATGGGAGTTTTTGCCACTTTCAAAGTTCTGTTTTGATTTCCTTTTTCAAGTTTTTAAAGTTTTCATCAGAGAGGTCCTTCACTTCTTTGGTTAAGTTAATTCCTAGGTATTATATTTTTTGTGGGAATATTACGAATGGTGTTCCTTTCCTAATTTCAGCCACACTTTTCTCATTGTTAGCATACAGAAAAGCCATAGGTTTTTGAGGGTTAATTTTATACCCTGCTACTTTGCTAAAGTTTTGAAACAGCTTGAGTAATTTGGGAGTGGAGTCTAGGGGATTCTTTAAATACAAGACCATGCCATCTGCAAAGAGGGAGAGTTTTACTTCTTCTTTCCCTATTTGGATCCCCTTTATGTTTGCATCTTGTCTTATTGCTGTAGCTAGGCATTCTAACACTAGATTGAAGACAAGTGGAGAAAATGGACATCCTTGTCTCATTCCTGAGTTAAGAGGAAATGGCTTTAGTTTTTCACCGTTAAGTATAATACTGGTTATAGGTTGGTCATATACAGCCTTTATTACATTGAGGAATGTTCCATGGATTCCTAATTTTTTCAGAACCTTTATCATAAAGGAGTGTCGGATCTTGTCAAATGCTTTTTCTGCATCTGTTGAGATAACCACGTGGTTCTTATCCTTGCTCCTGTTGAAGTGATGATTATATTACTTGATTTGCGTATATTGAACCAGCTTTGCATCCCTGAAATGAATCCTGTTTGATCATGGTGTATGATTTTTTGGATGGATTGTTAAAGTCGATTGGCCAAAATTTTGTTGAGAAGTTTTGCATCAATGTTCAACAAATAAATGGGTCTATAGTTCTCTTTCTTTGATGAGTCCCTGCCTGGTTTTGGGATGAGGGTTATGATGGCTTCATAGAATGTGTTTGTGTGAGCTCTGCTTTGAAGGCCTTGTAGAATTCCGCTGTAAAACCATCTGGTCCTGGACTTTTCTTAGCTGCGAGGTCTCTTATTGCTGTTTCTATTTCAATGCTTGATATGGGCCTGTTAAGGTGGCTTAACTCACCTTGGTTTAATTTTGGCAGGTCAATATTTGCTAGGAAAAGGTCCATTTCTGTCAAGTTCTCAAACTTATTAGCATAAAGTTTTGAGAAGTATTCCCTCATAAAGTTCTGAATCTTGGTTGTTTCTGAGGTGATGCTTCCAATCTCATCTCTGAGTTTATTTATTTGGGTGTGTTCTCTTCTTTTTCTGATAAGATTTGCTAAGGGTCTGTCAATGTTGTAAATTTTTTCGAAGAACCAACTCTTTGTTTTGTTGATTCTTTCAATAGTTTTTTTTAGATTCTAATTTATTTAATTCTGATTTAACTTTAATTATTTCTTTCTGTCTACTGGATTAGGGTTTACCTTGCTGCTCTTTTTCAAGGAGGTTCAGATGTCTCATTAAATTGGTGGTTTGAAATCTCTCCAATTTGTTGATGTAGGAACTCATAGCTATAAACTTGCTCCTGAGTACTGCCTTTGCTGTGTCCCAGAGGAGCTGGTAATTTGTGTGCTCATTTTTGTTGTATATCATGAGCATTTGAATTTCCTTTCTAATCTCTTCCATGACCCACTCATGAGATTCAACAGTGTGTTGTTCAGCCTCCATGTGTTACCAGATATTCTTTGGTGGCTTTTGGTGTTGAGTTCTAATTTTATTCCCTTGTGGTCTGAGAGAATGCAAGGTATAACTTCAGTGTTTCTGAATTTGGACTAGTTTGCTTCATAGCCCAAAATGTGGTCTCTTTTAGAAAATGTTCTATGTGCTGCTGAGAAGCACGTGTATTCTGATGCTGCTGGGTGAAATATTCTGTAGGTGTCTGTTAAATCTAGTTGATCTATGCGGTTGTTTAGATCTGCAGTTTCTCCGTTGAATTTTTGCGGAGTTGATCTATCTAGTTGGGAAAGTGGTGTGTTAAAATCCTCAACAATGAATGTCTTTGGATCTGTGTGGGATTTGAGGGAAAGTAGTGTTTCTTGGATACATTTGGGTGCTCCGTTGTTTGGTGAATAGATATTTAGAATTGTAATAACCTCCTGAAGGAGAGATCACTTAATTAGTATGTAGCGCCCGTCTTTATCTCTCCTCATGAATTTTAATTTGAAGTCTATTTTATCTAATATTAGGATTGCAACTCCTGCCTGTTTATGGGGGCCATTTGCTTGGTAGATTTTGTTCTAGCCTTTAACATTGAAAATGTGTTTGTTTTTATGGGCAAGATGTGACTCTTGAAGGTAATAGATAGAACGATCGTGCTTTTTAATCCAACTTGACAGTCTATGTGGCTTAATTGGAGAGTTAATTCCGTTAATGTTGAGAGATAGGACTGAGAGGTATTTGTGAGTCCCTGACATTTAATCCACCTTCTTGGGGGCTGCAGCTACTGGGTTCTTCCTATGGTTCTTGGATTATCAGTTTGGGTGTAGTTTCTTGGCCTTTATTGTGGTCTTTTTGGTTTTCTATGTGTAGGACATCTTTAAGAATCTTTTGTAGGGCTGGTTTGGTGGAGATATATTGTTTCAATTTTTCTTTGCTATGTAAGGTTTTTATTTGCTCTTCAGTTATGAAGGAGAGTTTAGCTGGATACAGTATTCTTGGTTGATAGTTGTTTGTCTTTAGGGCATGGGATACATTATTGCAGGCTCTTCTTGCTTTGATTGTCTCTGCTGAGAAATCTGAAGTGATTCTAATTGGTTTCCTTTTATAGGTGATTAATCTTTTCTCCTTGACAGCTTTAAGGATTTTTTCCTTGGTCTGAATTGTTCCTGTGTGGATTATAATGTGATGGTGGGATGTCCTATTCTGGTCTGGTCTATTTGGAGTTCCAAAAGCTTCTTGTATCTGAATAGGCCTATCTTTTTGCATGTTTGGGAAGTTCTCTGCTAGCATCCTGTTAAACAAATTTTCTAGACCATTAACTTCTGTTTCTAGGTGCTACTCTACACCCATTATCCTCAGATTAGGCTTTCTGATGGTGTCTTCCAAGTATTGAATTGATCTATCATATTTCTTGTCTTGGATGGTTAAGTGTTCTTTCTCTATAATATCTATGGTGTCTTCAATCGCCGAGATTCGATCTTCTGCATGGTCTAACCTGGTGTCAAGACTTTCTACTTTTTATTATTTCTTTTCCTTCTAATTGGTCAGCTTTTATGGCTTCAAATTCTTTGTTGAAGCTTTGTTTTAGATCTTGTATGGACTTCTTTACTTCCTTAATTTGGTGTTCAGTGTTTATTCTCAAATCATTTAATTGATTGGTTATGGTTTCCTTGGATTCCCATTCCTTCCGTTGGGTTCCATTAAGCATTCCCTTTGTGGTTTCCCTGACTTCCTTCAGCTCCTTGTTAATGGATTCCCTGAAGGCCTTTAGAGATCTCTGTGTATTCTCATCCTGCTCTCTCAATTCCTGTATTACTCTTTGCTTAGCTTCCTCATGTTCACACCATTCCTGTAGTTCTCTTTGAGTGCTCTCAGCCTCTCATGCCATTCCTGCCTTTCTCTTTGAGTCTTCTCAAGCGGCTTACACAATTCTTGTATCAGTTTTTGAGGAGCTTCCTCACGCTCATGATATTCCTGTATTAACCTTTGGTTTGCCTCCTCTCTCTCCCTATCAAGCTCATACAGAGACCTTTATAGGTTTTCCATCTTTTCGTTTATCATGTTTGCCAGCAGTGTTTGTCGAGCTATTTGGGAAGTCTCCTCTGGATTATTCATTATCTCTTATGTCTCCTGATTATCAGGAGTTGGAGTTGAGATACCCAGTCTTGCCATTTTTCTTGTGCTTTTCCTCCTTACTCTCCCCATTTGGGATGAAAGTAACACCAGTTTTGTGCTAGAACATTATCTGAAGGCAAGCATCAACCAAAGTCTGCAGATACAATCTAGTTCAACAGATATATCTATTCAACATCAAACAACTATATATTAATGAGCTACAAACCGCAAAGAAGAATTTGGCAAACTAGAAATTATTAGGTTTAGGGAGAGATGTGGGTAAAAATCCGAATAAAGGGATGTTTGAAGGCACAGGGAGAGTTAACTAAGTCCTAATCTCAAAGCGGGAAATAGGTTGGATAGGATGAAAGTATAGAGAGAGACAAAAATAAGAAAGAGAAAGAGAAAAAAAGAGACAAGGAAAATAGAAAAGCAAAAATTAAAAAATAAACAGTGCAATGCTTAAAAACTATGCAAAATTTAAAACAAAATATTCAGAGAAGAACGTGCATATAATGAGAGAAGGGGGGATATAAAGGAGACATTAAAAACGTAAAAATAAAAATGCTTAAAATTTTATATAGGTGTAAAGCGGTAGTACTGCTATGAAGAAATTTAAGTCTAAGAGTTTTTGAATTGAGTAATAAATTTCTGGATTAAGTGTGTACACAATGGGGGATAAGGTCTAATATTCGACTAAGGTTATATCTGAGGATGTGCAGAATAGCAATTAAGTCACACAAAGAAGAACAAAAGAGAAGAAAAGGTAAAAAGAATGAGAAAGAAAGAAAAAAAGATCAAAAGTTCAGTAGAGCTAAAAAAAAACAAAAAACATAAATTTTTTTTTTTAAAAATAAAAAAGAAAGAAAAACGGGCACACACATATACCCCTAAAATAAAAATTATAAGAGAAAGAAAAAAAGATAGTAGGAAACAATTGTTTTTTTAAAAGATAAAAATTAAAAAAAGTTTTAGATATAAAAAATTTTTTATAAAAGGTACAAAAAAAAGTTATTTGATTTTTTTGAGGGGAGAATGGGAAGATCCTGTATCTCCCTTGTGTCCATAACCAGTCTCTAGTTTTCTCTGGTCTGCTTGTGGTGTTTGATTTTCCTGTGGCTTTGGTTTCTTAAGTCAGGTTGTTTGAGCAGGCAGAAATATGCTCTGCTTTACCCAAGATTTTGTGATCCTCCTCCCAGGCTACTTCAATGGGAGGGAGTTCTGCTTTGAGTATCACAAAAGAGGGAGATGGCTGTTTCCTCTAGTTTGGAGATGTTGTGATTAGGCTAGGTTCTGGGTAGAGTTGAGGCCTTTCAGCAAACAGTAGCTTTTCCCTGAGGGGCTAGCTTGTGAGAAACTCACAGAGCCCAGCCTGGAGCCATTCTCAGGGTTTATATTTACTGAATTTCAATAGATTGTCCAGGCTGCTAAAGGGAGGGGCAGCCTCAGGCTCTGTTTACTCTGTGAAGAAAGCCACTCCTGGGGCTGGCAGCCGGATCTGGGTGACTTTTCCCTGGGTGGAGCTGAGTCTGACAGGTCAGGATAGGTTCTTGTGACCTGCTAAATGACTCTAGTTTTCTTCCAAGGCCTGAGTTGGAGCTAGGTGCTCAGCCGGGCCTTTGTCAGTATCAAAGATGGAGATCTCCGGTAGTGGGGGGAGGAAGGGTGGCTTTCCCTCCTTTGCTCCCTGAGAAGGAGTGAGGACATCTGGCTTCTACTCATGCTGAGTCTTGGTTCCTGGGTCATCTCTGGTTTGTGAAGTGCAGGATGAAGATGTCTGCTTTTTGTTGGTTCTTGCTGGTGTTGAGTAGACTATGCTGGCCTGCTTTGTCTGACTCCTTCGTCCTGGACTCTCTGTGTTGCAGGTATGGTGGGTACGGCCACCGCCTCTGCAGCTGGCAAGTGCTCAGATCTGTCTCCTTGCTTGGATTTTCCCTCTCTGGCCTAATTCTCTGTACTGTGATGGCACACTTGGTGTGATTCTCTGGCTTACAACTGTTCACTGGAACACTAAAACAGCTTTCTAGGTGAGAGCTTGTTTAGCCTCCAGCTTCTCCTCTGTCATCTTACACATAGCTTTTGAGCCCTTGTTATTCTCTCCTAAGAATATCCTGCTTTGTTGACACTGTGTGAGTGTTGAGTGCTGCTTAATTATGTCCAGGTATAATTATATTTGAAGTTTTAATTAGGAAGTGACTGTCTATCCTAAATGATTCATTGTTTTTGTTGTCTGTACTGTACTACTTTAACTTTAATCTCCTGAATTTCTTGAGGCTAGGGAAAACAAGGATCATTCCGAAATTAGGGCATCCTGAGCTACCTGGCCACACTGTCCAGGAGAAGATGGCTGCAATATGGCATAGTGATAGAAGTTCTGTTTGTGGAACTATGAAATCAGCACATGTACTGCCCTTGTGTGTACACAAGTTAGACTTTTTCAACCACAGGCAACCTGCCTGGATCATAGATGAGAAGTCTTCCTGCAGCCAGAAATACCTTCTAAGATTCTGAGAAAGGAATCTTCTATGGTGAAACATTTATCCATTTAGTATTTTTTATGAACTACACTGAGAACAGCTAACATTAAGCAAAAGAAATGTACATATCACCCAATGCATAAGAAATAGTTGTACTGTCAAACGTTATAGAATTCACTTTATAGACCAAGATAATGACAGTTTGCCTTGTGAAAGTTAAAATGTGTTTGTAACTTTAAGTATCACTATCCTACAATACTGTGAAATTTGTGATATTTATGTAATCATTCAATCTCAATAAGAATTATTATTAAAAAAGAATTACACTGTGATATATAGAAATAAAGTTTCCAAATTTTCCCAGTACTGTATTAGGAAACAGAATTCATTTCTTCTCATAACAATAATACATGAAAGATGTTACCTTTTACTTACTCAAGTAACAAGTGCAGCTTTTCTCCCTCCCTAGAATCATTATATGTAGAGTTTGTCATTCCTGGTGCCATTTGAATGCAAAACATTCCTATTGTGACCTGGATGCAAGTGAGCATTTTACAAAGTGTTTTAGTACTAGACCTCACTTGTCAGAGTTCCTGAATTCTTCAAAATGTTTCACACAGCACTTGAAAATATTCCACAGAATTCAGGTGGGGAATCCCCATCTACCAAAGCAGAGGATGTGGTCATTTCTTGGTCAGAACTGAGGAACAACCATGTGTGACTGCTGCCCAATGGAACCACAATGTCTGAGTCCATTTCACTCACAGGGTCAGGAATCTTAAATGAGTCGAGGAGTCTGTAAAGCTACAATCTTCTAGGATGAGTTAGGAAGAAAAATGTCTTGGTACAAAAACTAGAACAACAAGCCTTCAGAAGTGTAAGAATAGCATGACCTCAGAAAATACTGGAGACAGATTTCTGTACATGATTTGTGTTCAGTGATAGGAAGATTTGGATTTTAAGAAATATTGAATAATGTACATGACTTTAATGATAATTGACATGCAACAGTATGTTCTCTTGTCATAGACAATGTATGAGCCTGAGCCACTACCTGAATTGTGACCTTAGGGTACACGAGGGCTTCCTTATTTCTCAGTACATTCTGGGAACAGTGGTCAAGGGTGGATGCTGATGATTCCTTCTTGCTAAGTTCAACCTTGTTATTGCTCTTCATGTTTGTGAGCAGAGAGGATGTCTATGGAAAAAGAGCTATTGACAGTGAAAGCCCTCATGAAGGCTGGTTTTCTGTCCTGAAATAGAATCTCTCCAGGAAAAAGACAACTTTCTTCTCATGATCTGAATCTTACAGTACATATAAATTATTTTAAGAGATTGACCCCAAAGTCTCTAGAAGTTAGTATGCTAAGGAAGTAAGGAAGTTTTTTTTTTTATGTTTATGCCATTATTCTAGGCTATATTGAATTGTCTGTAAAAAGATGGAAAACTTTTACCTTTTCTTCTGTAGAGCAATTTTGGTATGATAAATTCAATTGAATTTTCAATGTAGTGACTGAAATAGAATAAAAGGCATGACAAATGTAGAAAACAGATGATTAAATAAGACCCAAGAAACAAAGGACCTCTTCTTAATTTGTCATACAGTTTCTAGATGACTCTATGTTCTTGTCCCCATGTATGGTGTGTACATGTACATATCTGAGGGAAGCTAGCAGGAGGGCACAGAACTAGAGGCAAACTGGTGAAAAAATACGCAGAGGGGCCTATCAGCTGCTCTGCACATTGATGAAAGTGAACTAAGCAACTCAAGGCTGGTGATGGGAGGGTGGGAAAGAGAGAGAAAGAGGAAACGACTGACACTAAGCAAAAGGAAAGAAATGTACAAATCACCTAGTTTGGAAGAACTAGTTTTATTGTTAAAATCTGTAATTCTCAAGCTTTGCAAATGAAGATGATGACAAGTTGCATTGAGAAGGTTAAAATGTGTTAATGACCTTAGCTAAGTATCACTATGCCCCAGTACTGTGAAATTTATGGGATTACTTAATCTCAATAAAGAAGAAAAAGAAAATAGAGATGAGTGAGAAAGTTCAAGTTGTAAGTAAGGAAGAATTTATTTCAATCATTAGGTCTTTGTGCTAGATTGAGGAGAGGCATGAGGAGAGGTCTTTGCCCTCTAGTATGTTTGGGCCAAAGCAAAGCTCAGAGAAAGTATTGTTGAACTACTCTTAGTTGACTGACCTTAATTTTTCATTTTATATTTTCTTAGTATTGTGTATTTGTAAAAATGGGGTTCATAATGATATTTTATACATGTTTGTGGTTTCTTATATTTGCCTCATCCTTTTTTCTTGCTCCATTGACATTTCAAGCCAATTTTAATGAGCTACATTATTTTTTCATACATTAGACCTAATGTTTTGTTCGAATTCATAGAACCTTTTGAAAACAATCAGTAAAATTTTTTACATCCCTTCCTTTCTTTGCCTATGTCTTTCATCCATTTAACCACAAAATTCTCTCACTGCCATTAATCTTTCAATGCCTCCCAACCATCCATCCATCCATCCATCCATCCATCCATCCATCCATCCATCCATCTTTCAATACATCCATTCATCCATGCCTATACATTTCGGAGTGTAAATATTGTGTAAGCTCACTTACGACTGCAAAGGAGAAACTAGAAATGAGCATTATTGAGTGCATCTTTAATATTATGCAAGAGCTGGGGGCTGGTGGCTCATGCCTGTAACTCTAGCTACTAGGTGCCCGAGATCTGGGGATCACAAGTCAATCTCAGTCTGAGTTGGAAAGTTCATGATGATACTCTTATCTACAATTTACGACAAAAAACTGGATGTAGAGTTGTGGTTCAAGTGGTAAAGCAACCTCAAATTATAAAGCTAAGGGACAGTGTAGGTCTTGAGTTGAAATATGCATAAATGAATTTAATGAATATAAGATGTAACATGTAATGAGCCCTAGAAGAGAGACCAGAAGTGAGTGCAGTTGTGTGGATATGTCTTAAATACACAGAAATAGTATAGAACACACTAAATCAGAATATTTGAAATAATAAGTAATGCTTCCTTATCAAATGTAGACATTTGAAATGTGACAGATAAAAATGTTCATGTTTCTTGCTGTTGTTTTTAATGTACTTATAAAGTACTATGTGATTTTTTTGTTTCTTTTGTATGTTCTTTCCCCATGGTATAACCCGTTTTCACTGTATTTGATTTTGGTTCCCTGCATCTTGTATATACATTTTTCTAATTTGGGGAGGGGAGGGGAAATGACAAATTGCTGAAATAAGGATACACGTTGACCCATTGTAGCAATGAGATGTACATGACACTATGTTGCAAACGAACTTTATGACTTCACGGGGGAGGGAGGAGTTGGGGAGGTTGGGAGGCAGTGGACGGTAGGGGAAAAACAAAGGAGTGGGCAACAATGCTTGATAAGAAATGTACTCATTATCTTACTCATGTAACTGTAACTTTTCTGTACAGTATCTTTATAATAAATATATATTAATAAAAATTCCATGTTTCAAAAGATATAAAAAAGTGGTAAGTTTATAAGAACTACTTTTTTATTTCATATATAGTTGTTGTAAAAATAATGCATAGAGGGGTTACAGTTACATGAGTGGGGTAATGAATACATTTCGTAGCAAGGGTTGTTACCTCCTTTGTTTTCCCCATACCATCACTTCCCTCCCCACCTCCCCAACTCATCCCAACCCCCAACCACCCCGACATTGTAAAGTTCGTTTTCAACATAGTGTCCTCTACATATCATTGTCACAATGGGTCAGCCTGCATCCCCATTTAAGCGTTCCCCAATATCCCTTACCCTCTCCAAATTACAAAAATATATATACAGCGTGCAGAACACGGGCATCAAATTCAGTGAGAACAGGGGTTATACTGTGGGCGAAGAACATACAAAAGAAACAAAAGAATCAGGTAGTGTATTGTAAGTACATTAAAAACACTATCAAGAAAAAAAATCCACTTGTATCCCTGTCTTGGGGTACATTTTGCTTAACATGATCTCATGTGGTCATATATACATAGCCTTTGACCTTCTCCTTTTGTCCATTTACTAGTCATTGCAAAAAAGGGAAACCATGGGACCTATGTTTTTTGGGCCTGGCTTACTTCATTTAATGTAATTTTTCCAAGACTTTCCATTTCCTAACAAATGAGGCAATGTCATTCTTTCTGACGGAGGCATAGAATTCCATTGTGTGTGTGTGTGAGTGTGTGCGTGCATCTGTATCACATTTTCTTGATATATTCATCTACTGAGGGGCATCTGGGTTGGTTCCATATCTTAGCTATGGTAAATAATGTTGCAATAAACATGATTATGCTGGTAGCTTTAGTATTGTCTTATTTGTGATTGTTCAGGTAAATGCCCAAAAGTGGGATTGCTAGGTCATAAGGGAGCTCTATATGGAGTCTTTTGAGGAACATCCATACTGCTTTTGAAAGTGGTTGAACAAGTTTACACTCTCAACAAAAATGCAGTAGGGTTTCCTTTGGAGCACATTCCCTCCAGCATCTGTTGTTACTAGATTTCTTGATTAAGGCCATTCTAACTGGAGTGAGGTGGAATCTCAACGTTGTCTTGATTTGCATTTCTTTTATGACTTGAGAAGCTGAGCATTTCTTCATGTGTCTATTGGCCATTTTCTTCAGAGAAGTTTCTCTTTAAGTATTTAGCTCATTTATTAATCGGGCAATTGTTTCTTTGAGGATTTGTTGCTGGATTTAGTTTTTTGAGTTCTAAGTATATTTTAGATATGAGACCCTTGTCTGTTGTATGGCTAATGAAGCTCTTCTCCCAGGCTGTGAGCCTTCTGTTGATCTTGCTAGCTATGTCCTTTGCCTTGCAGAAGCTCCACAGTTTCATGCAATCAGATTTGTTCAACCTTTCTTTGATTTGTGGTGCTTGTGGGTGTCTAGTAAGATAATTTTGGCCTGTACCTAGGAGCCCTAGAGTTTCTCCTATTGCTTCCTATAATGCTTTCATGGAGTCTGCTTTTATTTTGAGGTCTTTGATCCATTTGGAGTTGATTCTGGTGCAGGGTGGTATATATGGATTTAGTTTAAGTTTTTTTACAAGTGTTTAACCAATTTTGCCAGCCCCATTTACTGAAAAGGCTATTTTTCTTCCATTCAATTTCTTTAGCTCCCTTGTCAAAATTTAGGTGGCTATAGTCTGTGGGTTCATTTCTGGGTCTTCAGTCCTATTCCATTGGTCATCAGGTCTGTTCTGTGCCAGTACCAAGTTGGTTTGGTTATTATGGATTTGTAGTAGAGTTTGAAATTTGGAATTGGTATCCCCCTGGCGCTGTTCTTTCTACTAAGGATTGTTTTTGCTATGTGAGGTCTTTAATTGTTCCATATAAAATTTTGGATTGTGGGGCTGGGAAGGTGGCTCAGTGGTAGAGCGCTTGCCTTGCATGCTCCAGGCCCTGGATTCGATTCCTCAGCCCCACATAAGCAAAAAGAAAAAAAGCCGGAAGTGGCGCTGTGGCTCAAGTGGTAGAGTGCTAGCCTTGAGCTGAAGAGCTGAGGGACAGCGCCCAGGCCCAGAATTCAGGCCCCACCACCGGACCCCAAAAAAAAAATTTTGGAGTGCTTCTTCTATTTCATTGAAGAATGAGGTTGGGATATTGATGGTATCACATTGAATTTGTAGATAGCCTTTGGTAGTATTGCCATTTTCATGTTGTTAATCCTCCCAATCCAGGAGCAAAGGAAGTTTTTCTACTTGCTTAGCTCTGCTTCAATTTCCTTATTCAGGTTTTTAAAGTTTTTGTCATACTGGTCCTTCACCCCTTTTGTGAACTCCTAAGTATTTTATTTTTTGTGTAGCTATTAAAAGGGGTTGCTTTCCTAATTTCAGTCCTGCTCTTCTCATTATTGGCATAGAGCAATTGATTTCTGATGGTTAATTTTTATACCCTGCTACTTTGCCAGTTTCTAATCAGCTCATGTAACTTTGGTGCAGAGTCCATGGGGTTCTTTAAGGACAAGATTTTGTCATCTGCAAAGAGGGAGAGTTTTATTTCATCTTTCCCTATTTGGATCACCATTTTGTCTGCATCTTGTCTTATTTCCCCAACCACGCATTCTAATATTAGGTTGAAGAGGAGTGCAGAGAGTGGAAATCATTGTATTGCTCCTGAATTTAGAGGCTTTAACTTTTCGCCATTAAGTATAGTGCTGGCTGTAGGTTTGTCATATACAGCCTTTATTATATTGAGTAATGTTCCATGGATTCCAAGTTTTTCCAGAGCTTTCATGATAAAGGGGTGTTGGATCTTGTCAAATGCTTTTTCTGCATATGCTGTGGTTCTTTTTTTATTTTGAATTAATTTTTTTAATTGTGAAAATACTGTACAGAGGGGTTACAATTACATGGGCAAGGTAATGAGTACTTTTCTTATGAAGCATGGGTGCCTCCTCCTTTGTTTCCCGTTGCCTTCCAATTTTCCTCTTCAACCCCCTTATGCCTCCCCCCACTCCCCACACCAAAGTTATAAAGTTCATTTTTCAACATAATGTCTTGTATATCTCATTGTTGCAATGGGTCCCCATGTACCCCTATTTAAACTATTAGTTTTTTCCCTTCCCCTCCACAAATTATACCAACATCAAATACAGTGAAAACAGGGGTTATACCGTGGGGAAGGGACATACACAGCAACAAAGAAATAGCTTATAAATATGTTAGACACAATAGTGAGAAAGAAAAAAAACATTTGAGTCCATATCTTGGGGTTCATTTTGCCTACCATCAATTTATCTCACTGTTTCTGACATATACGAGTTATTGCAAATAAGGGAAACCATGTTTCTTAGAGCCTGGCTTACTTAACTTAATATAATTTTTTCCAAGTCTTTACATTTCCTAACAAATTGGGCAATGCCATTCTTTCTGATGGAGGCATAGAATTCCATTGTGTATATATACCACATTATCTTGATCCACTCATCTACTGTGGGGCATCTGGGTTGGTTCCATATGGCAAATAATGCTTCAATAAACATAGTTGTGTTGGTAGCTTTAGCATGTTCTTGTATGTGATCATTTGGTAAATGCCCAAAAGTGGGATTGCTGGGTCTTAGGGGAACTCTTTGTGGAGTCTTTTGAGGAACCTCCATAGTGCTTTCCGAAGCTGATGAACAAGTTTACACTCCCACCAACAATGCAGTAAGGTTCCCTTCTGTCCACATCTTCTCCAGCATATGTTGTTATTAGAGTTCTTGATTATAGCCATTCTAACTGAGGTGAGGTGGTATCTCAATGTGTTGATTTGCATTTCTTTTATGGCTAGGGAAGTTGTTTGATGTTGAATAGATTGTATCTGTTGAAGTAGACTGTATCTGCAGCCAATTTGACTGTGCAAGTATAGGGCTCTGGTTGATGCATTCCTTAAAATAGTATTCTAGCTCAAAATTGGTGTTACTTCCATACCAAATGGGCAGAACAAGCCAGAAAAACGCCAGAAAAATGGCAAGTCCGGGTATCTCAACTCCCACGAATGATAATCAGGTGACAGAAAAGTTCATGAATAATCCATAGGAGAGTTCCCCAAAAGCTCTACAAACATTACATGGTTTATGAAAAGGTTGAAAACTGCAAAGGACTCAGTGTGAGTGTGATAGGGAAAAGAGGAAGCAAACAAAAGATTAATAGAGGAATCCCATGAGCTTGAGGAAGCTACTCAAAGATTGATACAGGAATTGAATGAGCAGGTTGAGAACAGTCAAAGAGAAATAAAGGAATTGCATGAACAGGCTGAGAATTGTCAAAGAGAAACAGGAATTGCATGAGCAGGGTGAGAACAGTCAAAGAGAACTACAGGAATTGAATGAATGTGAGGAAGTTAATCAAAGAGTAATACTAGAGTTGCAAGAGCAGGATGAAAATAGACAAAGATCAAAGAGGCATTCATGGAATCCATAAACAGACATCTGAAAGAATTCAGGGAGACCACAAAGGGAATGCTGAATAGAGCCCAACAGAAGCAATGGGAGTCCAAGGAAACCATAACCAATCAACTAAGTGATTTGAGAATAAACACTGAACACCAAATTAAGGAAGAAAGAAGTTCATACAAGATCTAAAACAAAGCTCCAACAAAGAATTTGAAGTCATCAAAGCTGACCAATTAGAAGGAAAAGAAATAAAAAACAAAGTAGAAAGTCTTGACAGCAGGTTAGACCATGCAGAAGATCGAATCTCGGCGATTGAAGACACCATAGATATTATAGAGAAAGAACACTTAACCATCCAAGACAAGAAATATGATAGATCAATTCAATACTTGGAAGACACCATCAGAAAGCCTAATCTGAGGATAATGGGTGTAGAGTAGCACCTAGAAACAGAAGTTAATGGATTTGAAAATTTGTTTAACAGAATGCTAGCAGAAAACTTCCCAAACATGCAAAAAGATAGGCCTATTCAGATACAAGAAGCTTTTAGAACTCCAAATAGACCAGACCAGAATAGGACATCCCACCATCATATTATAATCCACACAGGATCAATTCAGACCAAGGAAAAAATCCTTAAAGCTGTCAAGGAGAAAAGATCAATCACCTATAAAAGGAAACCAATTAAAATCACCTCAGATTTCTCAGCAGAGACAATGAAAGCAAGAAGAGTCTGGAATGATGTATGCCACGCCCTAAAGACAAAAAACTATCAACCAAGAATACTGTATCCAGCTAAACTCTCCTTCATAACCGGAGGTCAAATGAAAACCTTTCATAGGAAAGAAAAACTTAAAGTCTATCTCCACCAAACCAGCTCTCCAAAAGGTACTTAAAGATGTCCTACACATAGAAAACCAAAAAGACCACAATAAAGGCTAAAAAATGATGTGGTTCTTATCTTTGCTCTTTTTGATGTGATGAATTACATTGTTATGCGTACATTGAACCTGCTTTGCATCCCTGAAAAGAATCCTGTTTGATCGTGGTGTGTGATTTTGTTTTTGATGAGTTGTTGAAGTCGATTGGCCAAGATTTTGTTGAGAAGTTTTGCATCGATATTCATCAAAGAAATGAGTCTTTAGTTCTCTTTCATTGATGAGTCCCTGCCTGGTTTGGGGATGAGGGTTATTCTGGCTTCATAAAAAGAGTGTGGTAGTGAATTTTTGCTTTCCATTTCATTGAAGAGATGGAGAAGTATTAGTGCGAGTTCTGCTTGGAAGGCCTTGGAGAATTCAGCAGTAAATCTATCTGGTCCTGTGCTTTTGTTGGGTGGGAGGTCTTTTATTGCTGCTTCTATTTCGATGCTTGGTATGGGTCTGTTAAGTAATTTTAAATCATGTTGGTTTAGTTTGGGCATGTCAACATTTGCTAGAAATTTGTCCTTATCTTTCAGATTCTCAAATTTACTAGCATACAGGTTTGAGAAGTATCCCCTTATTATATTCTGAATCTTGGCTGTTTCTGTAGTGATATTTCCATTCTCATCTCTGAGTTTATTTGGGTGTGTTCTGTTTTTTCTCATAAGAGTTGCTAAGGGTCTATCAATTTTATTAATTTTTTGAAAAACCAAATCTTTGCTTTGTTAATTCTTTCTATAGATTTTTGGGACTCTAATTCATTTAATTCGAATTTAATTTTAATTATTTTTTTCTGTCTACTGGATTGGGGTTTAGCTTTTTGTTTTTTTTCAAGGAGATTTAGGTGCCTCATTAAATAGTTGATTTCAGATCTTTCCCATTTGTTGATGTAGGACCTCAGAGCTATAAACTTGCCTCTGAGTACTGCCTTTTCTGTGTCCCAGAGGAGTTGATAGTTTGTGTGTTCATTTTTGTTAAATAACATGAAGATTTGAATTTTCTTTCTAATCTCTTCCATGACCAACTGGTGGTTCAACAGTGTGTTTTTCAGCCTCCATGTGTTACAGTATTTCTTTGGTGGCTTTTGGTGTTGAATTCTAATTCTATTTCCTTGTGGTCTGAGGAATGTAGGGCATAATTTCAAGCTTTCTGAATTTGGACAGATTTGCTTTGTGGCCTAGAATGTGTTCTATTTTGGAGAATATTCCATGTGCTGCTGAGAAGAAGGTGTAATCTGATGCTGCTAGGTGAAATATTCAGTATATATCTGTTAAGTCTAGTTGATCTATTTAGATTTTGAGACCCAAGGTTTCTTTGTCGAGTTTTTTCTAGGTTGATCTATCTAGTGGGGATAGTGGTGTATTAAATCAGCACCAATTTATGTCTTTGGATCTATGTGAGATTTGAGGGAAAGTAGTGTTTCTTTTTTTATTAATAAGGTTTTGTTTATTGTGAAAATACCATACAGAGAGGTTACAATTACATGAGCAAGGTAATGAGTACATTTCTTATCAAGGATTGTGGCTTCCTCCTTTGTTTTCCCTTACCATCTCTGCCCTCCTATATCCCCTCCCCCCACCAGCTTCCCTCCCTTCCCCCCTTCTCGCCAAAGTTGTAAAGTTTGTTTTTCAGCATAGCGTCTTGTACATCTCATTGTTTCAATTTGTCCACCTATATCCCTATTCAAACAATTTGTTTTCGTTTCTTGTATAAATTTGGGTGCTCTGTTACTTGGTGAGTAGATATTTAGAATTGTAATATCCTGCCGAAGGAGAGATCCCTTAATTAGTATGTAGTGAACTTCTTTATCAGTTCTCATTGATTTTAAGTTGAAGTCTATTTTATCTGATATTAGGATTGCAACTCTCACCTGTTTATGTGGGCCATTTGCTTGATATATTTTATTCCAGCCTTTCACTTTCAGAATATGCTTATTTTTGTGGGCAAGGTGTGTCTCTTGAAAACAGCAAATAGATGGATCTTGCTTTTTGATCCAACTGGACAATCTGTCACTTAATTGGAAAGTTAAGACCATTAATATTGAGGGTTAGGATTGAGAGGTGGCTGGCTGTCCCTACCTCTTTGTCCCTTTTTTTTGTGGTGGGGGGACGGGAAATTTGTGTCTTCGCTTTTCTTGTTGTGATTATGTATTTCTCTGTTTGTGGACAGCTTTATTGCCTATATTCTGTTCTTGTTGTTTCTTTTATATGAAGAAGGTCTTTGAGAATTTTTTTGACGAGCTGATTTGGTAGCGATATATTGCTTCCAATTTTCCTTGCTGTGGAATTTTATTTGTCCTTCTGCTATGAATGAGCGCTTAGCTGGGTAGAATATTCTTTGTTGGTAGTTATTTGACTTTAAGGCAGTAGGGTTCCCTTTTGGCATCATCCCCTCCAGCGTCTGTTGTTATTAGATTTCTTGATTATACATACTCTAATTGGGTAAGGTAGATCTTGATGTTGTTTTGATTTTGGTATCTTTTATGGTGAGAGAGCTTGATCATTTTTTATATGTCTATTGGCCATTCGTATTTCTTCTTTTGAGAAGAATTTAAATTTTAGCTCACTTATTAAAGGGATTGTTGTCTCTTTGAAGATTTGTTTTGGGGGGATTTAATTTTTTTATTTTAAATATGTTTTAGTTATGAGTATCTTTTCTGTTGTCTGGCTAGTGAAGCTCTTTTCCCAATCCATGGGCTTTCTATTGATCTTGCTAGCTATGTCCTTTGCCATGCAGAAGCTCTGTAATGTCATACAATCCCATTTGTCCAAACTTTCTTTGATTTGTATGTTTCTGGGTCTTTATTGAGAAAATATCAGCCTGTGACATGGAGCCCTAGACTTTCTCCTATTTCTTCCTTTAATGTTTTCAGGATTTCTTCTTTTACTTTGAGGTCTTTGGTACACTTGGAGTTTAAGATGATGCATGGTGACACATAAGGAACTAACTTTAGTTATCTATAGGTGTTTAATCAATTTTTCCAGCACTATGTACTGAAGAGGTTTTCTTTCATCCATCCTATTTTTTTTTTTTTTTGTGGCTCCCTTATTGAAGACTAGGTGGCGCTAGGTCTGCAGGTTCATTTCTGTGTTTTTAGTTGTATTCATTAATCCTCAGGTCTGTTCTTGTGCCAGTACCAACCCATTTAAATTACTATGGCTTTGTAGTAGAGTTTGAAGTTTGGTATTGATATTTCTCCAGCACGTTACTTTCTGGTAAGCATTGTTTTTGCTGTTCTGGGTCTTTCATCGTTCCATACGAAATTTTATTTGCTGCTTCTATTTCATTGAAAAATGAGAATGGGATGTTGATGGGTATTTCAATGAAATTGTAGATAGCCTTTGGCAGTATTGCCATTTTCATGATGTTAATCCTCCCAATCCAGGAGCATGGGAGGTTTTTACACTTCCTGAGATGTGCTTCACAGTTTTCTGACTTTTATCAAGTTTTACCACACTTGAGTGTGCATATTGTGTGAGTGGGCATGGTGGACTCCTTTGTCAAATTTATTTTGAGGTCCTCTGATCTATTTTCTGGTTTAAATGTTTGAGTTTGGGAAAGTACAATGCTGAGTATATTAGTAGGGCTCTGTAGTAATCTGTGTTGTAATCACTCCTGCATTACTATTTTTGCTTTAGATCGCTTTGGCTTTTGGGGATCTTTGCTTCTGTATGAGCTTTTGAACTGAATTTTCAATTTTATGAAGAGTAATTTTGGGATTTCTTATAAGAATTGCTTTAGATCTATATATACTTTTGGGTAATACAGATGTTTTCACAATATTCCTTTTCCCAAACCATTACCAATAGAGATATTTTATTTCTTCCTATGTCTTCTACTTTGTTGTGTTTCTTAGCTTATCTCTTTCCACTCCTTGCTTACATTTGTTCCTAGGTATTTCAGATATTTTGTGTTGGGAAGTGGACATTGATGATTTTCCTGACTTCTTCCTCAGTCTGGTGATTGCTGTTTTGTTTAAATTGCTTTGTGATTATTTTTTAATATATCACAATTGTCATTCCTTTTTTGAAAGTGACATTTTTGAGGCACTCGGTGATATTTGATAGATTGCATTTTGAAATTGAATCTATTTGCGCTCATTTTTCCAGCATAGGAGCTCAATGTGATCTTCAGTGAAAATTTTAGAGGTCTGACCCCTTAGCCTCCCAGCCTCACACAGTTTTTACCAGCCTGTGGCTTTTATTTACCCCAACTCAACCAACCACTCAGAGTTTATTCTGCTCTTGGCCATTGTTTTCCTCCTTGGAAGCTGCTGAGCTACGGTTCCACACATAATGATGTAGCTGGCCCCAATGTCCTGCCCACCTGAAGCCTCTCATCTTGTTTTTCTGACAGATTTCATGTAGGTGTGTTCATTGTTTCTCTGCTAAAGTCTGTGGGGATGTACAGAAGCTTGTTCATCTCTTGGAGTTCAGGAGATGCATGGTCGTGTAGTTACTCTATCTGAAATCCACTCTGGTGCTATTTATTGATTCCAAGCTACTTTGCTTCCTGGCCTCATTTTCTTAGCTCTTCTGCTGTAAGTCATGTGATAGACTGGCTGTTTTACTGGAGGGTTCCCACAGTGAAGACTAAAAGGTAATGTTACTTTATCATAACCCTGCTATGTCTCTTCTCTTCTACTCTGTCTTTTTGGTTTCTTTTTTTTTAATTTTGGTACCATTTCTGGACACTCAGGACCTGGGAACTGTTCTTGAGTTTTTGTGCTCAATTCTAGTGATCTACCACTTTGAGTCATATCTCCATTTCCACCTTTTTATTAGTTACTTGAAGATAAGAGGCTCACAGTCTTTCCAGTCCAGGCTGGTTTTGAACACAATGCTCAGATCTCACCTGCCTGAGTCACTAGAATTATAGGCCTGAGTCTCCAACACCAGTTTGCTCTGTGCATTATTTTTTGTGATTTTATGCTCCTTTCCTATCAGTGCCAGCAAAGGGACTTCAATGCTTTTTTTACATTCCCATCATAGCGGTGATTATAGGAATGCACCACTGTTGAGATTAACATCTGTACATGACTGTACTGGAGCTCTGATTCCTTCAATCTCCACCTTTTACAGAGCTGGGATGACAGACATCTGTCACCACATCCAGGTAACAAATACCATTAGCTTTTTTTCTCAGTTTGGATTCAGCGAGGATATTCTTATTCTCAATACAGATTATATGTGTTCAAGACTGGATTTTTGCTTAGGATTTTTCAATTCCTGCAAAACATACACTGTAATTTTCATTGAAATACCATTGAAAGTATAATTTACTTATGAGATTATAGTCACTTTCACAATTTTAATTCTGCCCATCTCTGAAAATAGGATGTGTTTCCATTTTCTGGCTGTTATACAATTTCTTATTTCATAGCTTTGCTTTTCATTGTAGAGGTCTTTACAGATCTTTTCACAGGTTTTGAGTTCTATGCATTTGTTTTTATAAAGCCAGAACTTGAAGGTATATATGGAAGCAAATTTGAGTCCATCTTTAGTTTCTTTTATTTTAAAGAATTAATTTTTTTTTAGTCCAAATAGACAAAAGAGATATTATTTTTCCAACTCTAAGTAGATTGATTTTCTTTTGTTGGTCTTGGGGCTTGAACTCTGGCCTGGGTGCTGTCCCTGAGCTCCTCAGCTCAAGGGAAGCACCCTACCACTTGAGCCACAGCACTTCTTCTAGTTTTCTGGTGGTTAATTGGAGCTAAGAGTCAAATAGCGTTTCCTGCTTGGACTGGCTTTGAATTGCGATCCTCATAACTAAGCCTCCTGAGTAGCTAGGATTGAAGGAGTGAGCCACCAACATCAAGCTAGTGTATATAGTAAAAATGGGTTTCATTATGATCATTTTATATGGGCACATGCATTCTTTTCTCCAAATGTGCTTATATCCATTACTTTTTATTTCCTCTAAAAATTGAAATTACCTTAATGGCTTCCATTACGTCATTTTTCAATGATGAATTGAATCTGTAGTGCTTGATAGAATATATCTAAACCTTTTGAAAGCAACAAAAATCATATAAAATATGACATATGATCCCAATACCATACACACACACACACACACATACACACACACACACACACACACACACAAGATAGGCAAATCATGATTCAAGGGCCACCTCCAGCCTTCTTTTTATGAGTAAAGTTTTATTTTAACACAAACGAAAAAAATGTATATGGCTACATTTTCCTTGTTCATTTCTCCCTACCACTTTCCTAGTTTTCCATGAACTATTCCTTTACAGTCCATTAACTTTTTCCTTGTCTTCCATCCATCCAATCTTACTTTAACACATCAAATCCATCCATGCATTCTTTTTGTTTCTTCACTTAAGAGAAAAAGTGTTTTGTAAGTTTACTGAACTCGTAAGAAAAATTAGCAAAGTCTATAAAATATTATGCAAAATCACTGAACTCACATGTTCTCACAACAATTTCACATTGTATAGTCCCCATTGTCACTGTATTTGATTCCAGTGTCCTGCATCTTGTATATACATTTTTCTAATTTGGGGAGGGGAAAGGAAGAAACAAAATGCTGAAATAATAGGATGACCCATTGTAACAAGGAGATGTACAAAAGGAACTTTACAATGTCAGGTGGGGAAGAGAAGCATTAGGGAGGTGGCAAGGGAAAGGATGGAAAGGGAAAAGCAAAGGAGGAGGTAACAGTGCTCGATAGGAAATGTACTCATTAACCTACTCATGTAACTGTAACCCCTTTGTACAGTATTTTACAATAAAAACATATAAAAATGTGAAAAAAGAAAAGTTAGCAAGGACTACAAAATATTGTGCAAATTCACTGAAATCACATGTTCTCCGAACAATTTCAAATCACACAATGAAGATTCAATTTTTTTTTTTTGGGTCCGGTCGTGGGGCCTGGATTCTGGGCCTGGGCCCTGTCCCTCAGTTCTTCAGCTCAAGGCTAGTGCACTACCATTTGAGCCACAGTGCCACTTCTGCTTATATGGTGCTGAGGAATCGAACCCAGGGCCTCAAGCATGCAAGGCAAGCGCTGTACCACTGAGCCACCTTCCCAGCCCCAGATTCAGTATTTTATTTAATGTGAAAATAGCATACAGATGGCTTACAATTACATGGGCAAGATAATGAGTACATTTCTTATCAAGCATTGTTGCCTCCCCCTTTGTTTACTCAATAATATAAACTCATCCCTATTTATGAAATTCCTAACACAAAAAAAGGAAGATCGAAAAAACTGAATAGAAACTGAAGAGTATTATTTATTTATTTATTTGGGGTCCGGTCGTGTGTGGGGCCTGAACTGTGGGCCTGGGCACTATCCCTCAGCTCTTCAGCTCAAGGTTAGTGCTCTACCACTTGAGCCACCGTGCCACTTCTGTTTTTTTTCTTTTTGCTTATGAGGTGCTGAGGAATCGAACCCAGGGCCTCAGGCATGCAAGGCAAGCACTCTACCACTGAGACACCTTCTCAGCGCTGATGAGTATTTTTATATATCTAATTAACATACTGAAGAAGTTGGAAATTAATTACATTTTCATTTGTTAAACAGTCTGCCCTCAACCAAAACAATGCACATAATTTTCCCCAAATATTGTTATATTTTCAAAAAATTAATTTATAGAAAACTAGAGTCAGTTACACAGTCATTTCTTTATGAGAAATGTAACTGTGAGAAGAGGTTGGCCTTCAGTTTGGGCAGGAAAGTCTATGTGGGCAGGAATGTCAATGAAAGACCAAAAAAGCTAGAAATGGAGCTGTGGCTCAAGTGGTAACAGAGACATGATTGAAAAACACAGTATAGTTCAAGCATGAAAAATTTAATTATTTTAATGAATTTAATTAATGTAAGAAGAAACTTGTAATGAACACTAGAAGAGATGAGAAATGGGTACAATTGTGTCTATATGACTTGAATATGTGATTCTGTAGAAACAGTATAGAATCTACTAAGTCAATCTATTTGAAAGAATAAGTCATGCTTTCCTTATCAAATTGAGAGTTTTGAAATGTTCATATTTCATCCAGGCACTGCTGGCTTATGCCTGTAACCCCAACTACTCAGGAGGCTGAGATCTGAGGATTTTGGTTCAAAACCACCCTTGGCAATAAAGTCTGTGGGACTCTTATCTCCAACTAACCACCAGAAAACTGGAAATGGTGCTGTGGTTCAATGGTAGATTGCTGATCTTGAGCTGAAGGGCTCAAGGAGAGCACACAGTCCCAGAGTTCAAGCCCCACAACCAACAACAAAATTAAAAATTATTCATCTTTCAACAGATTGTAAGAAGTGCTACATTAAAAGAAATAATCATATATATTCATTATTTAAAATTTTATTTATTAAATGAGTAAAAATTCATTAATGAACAACAAATTAAAAAGTATATCTAGACATGGAGAGCAAGCTATGATGCATTAGAGAATTTAATCTTAGAAGAGTCAAAAGATCTTCTACATTATAATCTTAAAGTGAAGAATATTTTTATAGCTTATCCAAGTCATTCCTAATGCCATATGAGGAAAGCAGCCTGAGAGGGAGGACTGCTGAGAGAGAAGGAGATGGAGAATGGCAAAAAGAAAGAGAGACAAAGACACATCAAGAAAGGTGCCACCAAAGAGACGCAGCATACTTGCAAAAGGTGAATGTGTGAATAGAAATACAGAAGTAGTGACCAAAACAATCTCTGAGGATGATATTTAAAGAGGAAAATTTGTCAAGAGTAAAATACTAATGAAACATATTAGAGGACTCTCTATCATGGTGGTATTCAGAGCGGAAGTTAATATATTTAAAAATTTAGAAAAGTGATTTCGAAAATCATCAGTGAAAAAGACACTAAAAAGAGGGTATGATAGAGTAATGTTTAGATTGAATAGGAAGAAGCAAAAATATAGCAGAAAAATTCCACTTTAAATGGTGAATACTTGTGACTACCACGACTAGAAAATGCACAATAGATCCTTATTATCGAAGTAAACATTTCATAATACTAAGCATTACAAGAAGAAAAAAAATTACTGTAAAAAACGTTAGTAATCAAAATGTGAGTATAGTCTTAAGAATGTTTCTCCTACTAGGTTTTTTATCACTGAAACAATGCAGAGAATTTTTATTTGGCACTAACAAGATGTTGTAACACTTTGGTGCAAATATGCAGCCTAGGAGTCCTGCACCAGAGGCCAAGATGGAGAAGACCTCCACAGCCACCATGACCTTCCCTGTGGCACTGTGGTAGACAGGCAGGAAGGTGACCCACACACTGCAAAACACCAGCATGCTGAAGGTCAGGAACTTGGCTTCATTGAAGGTGTCAGGCAGGTTCCTGGCCAGAAAAGCCACAGTGAAGCTGGCCAGGGCCAGAGAGCCCAGGTATCCCAGGACACAGTAGAAGGCAGTGAGAGAGCCCTTGTTGCACAGGATGATGATGTGGCCATGTTCAGACTGCGCATCTGTGTCCACAAAGGGAGGATAGGTCCCCAACCAGAGTCCACAGATTGTCACCTGGATCAGGGTGCAGATGGGAATGATGAGGTTTGGCGCCCCTGATACCAGCAGCCACCTCATCTTTCTCCCTGGGGAAGTGGCCTTGAAGGCCAGGACCACAGTCACTGTTTTAGCCAGTACTGTGGAAACAGCCACAGTGAACACCACTCCAAATGTGACCTGTTGCAGGATGCAGGTGACTGTGTTGGGATGGCCCAGAAAGAGCAAGGAACAGAGGAAACAGAAGATGAGGGAGATGAGCAAGATGTAGCTGAGAGTCCGGTTATTGGCCTTGACAATGGCAGTGTCTTGGTGTTTCACAAATATCCCAAGAACAGCAACAGTTAGCATAGAGAAGCAGAGAGCCATGCAGGCCAGAGCCATGCCCAAGGGATCTCCAAAAGCCAGGAAACTTGCATCTTTCAGGAGGCACTGATTTCTCTGTGTGTTGACATACTGATGATCTGCACATTTCACACACTGGCCCATATCTGGTGGGAAGTGTAAGCTACCATTAGTTCTTGTTGTGAATGTCTTTTACTTCAAAGAATTTAGGAAATTTTTCACTTAGAAGTTATCCTAACCTGTCAGCATTTACAATAAAAGTATTTTTTTCTTTTCTAAACCATGACCTGTTTCCATTATCATCTAGTTCTTTATTCAGGCTTTTACATGAAAATTCAACTTTGTTCCTTCAGTGATTATCACATATATTAACATCATGACAGTTGGGGTATTCTAATATCCTGACAATTTTCTGCACTTTTCCTCACTCTTATGAACTGAGCTGTGCCCTATTTTCCAATCCTACTGAAAATTTTAATTGTACATGTCACAATTTCCTGCATGACTTTGTAAAACAATTTGATTCTTGTGGCACATACTTGAATTCATCTAATTATGTTCATCTTGCCTATTTATCTGTGAAACAGTAGGAGCAGAGAAAACAGTCTTGGAAACTCTATAGTAATGCTCACTTCTTCAACTGAATCTGCCTTTCTGAACGCTTGTCCTGTGCCAAGAACAGTTGTGGGCACTGAAAAATAGCAATATGCAAGATTCATCTTTTCTGTGTTGACAAAAGTGTAACTTAAAACAATCACTGTGGAATCTGTAGGAAGATGGCAGAGGAGAACCTGGAAGCTAATCCAGCTCTTGCATAGAAAGCACTTTTAGTGTTCTAGTGAACAGTCCTAGGCTAGAAAATCACACCAAGTGTGCCATCACACTACAGAGAGTTTGGCCAGAGAAGAAAAATCCCGGTTGCTTGGTCAAGGAGCACTTGCCAATGTCCCTGGTGGTGGCCATCATATCAACAGAGAGATCCCGAGACAAAGGCACCAGACATGGTGTATGAGTGGATTCTACTCACCACCAGCAAGAACTGATAAGGAGCCGGAATCTTCATCCTGCTGATCACAGAACATAGATGGCCCCGAAACCAATAGGCTGATATGAATACCTCCAAGACATCTTTACTCCTTCTCAAGGAGCAGCAGTGGAAGGTAGCCCCTCCACCACCACTGGAGAAGAACCCCATCTTTCATACTGACAAAGGCCTGGCACAAGCAACTAGCTCCAACTCAGGTCTTGGAAGAAAGCAATAGGAGCCATTCAACAGGTCACAGGAACCTGATCCGACCTGCCAGGCTCAGCTCCACCCAGTGGAAAGTTGCCTTTCCCAGGCAGAGGGAGCTCTGCCACCAGAGGAATGACTTTCTTCACTGGGTAAACAGAGCCAGAGGCTGTCCCTTCCCACTGCAGCCTAGACAGGACACCCAGCAGGAGGAGGGATAAAAGACAAACAATTGAAACTCAGTAAACATAAATCCTGAGAATGGCTCCAGGCTGGGCAATGTGTTTATCTCCAGAGCTAGCCACTCAAGGAAAAGCTACTGATTGCTGACAGGCTTCAACCCTACCCAGAACTTAGCCTCATCACAGCAACTCCAAGCTAGAAGAAACAGCCATCTGACTTTTTTGTGATACTCAGCAGATGACCCTCCCACTGAACTAGCCTGGGAGGAGGATCACAAAGTTCTGGGTAAGGCAGAGCTTTTTTCTGCCTGCTCAAAAAAACTGACTTAAGAAACAATCAAGAAACAGGAAAACCAAACACCACAAGCAAACCAGAGACTCCACCATGAGACTGGTTACAGACAGATGGGATATACAAATCTTCCCCCTAGCTACCCAAAAAAATCAAAGAACTCTTTTTCTACCTATTTTTCAATAAAAAAGTTTCTCTTTTATTTCTTCATAATTTTTATTTTAGGGTGTGTGTATGTGTTTGTGTGTGTTCATGTTTTAAATCTCTTTTAACATTTTGGTCCTTTTATTTTTGTCTTTATTTTTGCCTGACTTAATTGGTGTTCTGCTCATCCACAGATATATACCCATCGTCAATTATTAGACCTTATCCTTCATTTTCAACGTACTTAATTCAGAAATTGATTACTTAATTCACAACATATTAGTCTTAACTTCTTTAATAGTAGTATTATTTGGTTACACCTATATACTTTTTAAGTATTCCATTATTAAATTTTTTATTTTTTATTCCTTTCCTTTTTCCTTTTTCTTTTTCCTTCTCTCATTCTATCCTTTTCTACTATCAGTGTTATTTGTTTATACTTACATAGATTTTAAGAGTTTCATTTCTAAAATTTAAACTTTTGTTTTTTCAATTTTTTCTTGTTTATTTCTCTCTATTCATTCTGTTCTACCCATTTCCTCTGTGAGATTAGGATTGCGTTAAGTTCAATCTTTCCTTTTACCTCTCCACTACATACTAATATCTCTCCTTAAGGAGGATATTGCGACCCTTAAATATCTATTCACCAAACAACGGAGCACCCAAATGTATCCAAGAAACACTACTTCCCTTCAAATCTCACATAGATCCAAAGACATTAATTTTTGGAGACTTTAACACACCACTATCCCCACTAGATAGATCAACTCGGCAAAAACTCAACAGAGATTCTGCAGATCTAAACAACTGCATAGATCAAATAGATTTAACAGACATCTACCTAATATTTCACCCAGAAGCATCAGAATACATGTTTTTCCCAGCAGCACATGGAACATTTTCCAAAATAGACCGCATTTTAGGTCACAAAGCAAACTTTTCCAAATTCAGAAACATTGAACTTACGCCCCCATTCTCTCAGACCACAAAGGAATAAAATTAGAAGTCAACACCAAAAGCAACCAAAGAAAGTCCTGTAACTCATGGGGGCTGAAAGATTGACAAAGGAAAATCAAATGTTCATGATATCCAACAAAAATGAACACAGAAATTACCAGCTCCTCTGGGACACAGCAAAGGCAGTACTCAGAGGCAAATTTATAGCTCTGAGTTACTATAGCAACAAACTGGAGATATCTAAAACCAACAATTTAATGAGACATCTGAATCTCTTTGAAAATGAGCAGCAAGCTAAACCCCAATCCAGTAGACAGAAAGAAATGAATTAAATTAAATCAGAATTAAATTAATTAGAATAAAAAAAAAACCATAGAAAGAATCAACAAAAATAAGAGAACACAACCTAATAAACAAACTCAGAGTTGAGAATGGAAACCTCATAGCAGAACCAACTAAGATTCAGAGTATTATAAGCAAATACTTTTCAAACATTTATGCTAATAAGTTTGAGAATGTGGAAGAAATGGACTATTTCCTTGCAAATATCAAGATGCTGAAACTAAACCAAGATGAGTTAAACCAACTTAACAGACCCATATGAAGCCTTGAAACACAAAAAGCAATAAGAGTCCTCCCACCTAAGAAAAGCTCAGGATGGATTTACAGCTGAATTCTACAAGGGCTTAAAAGCAGAACGTACACCAATACTCCTCCAACTCGTCAATGAAACTGAAATTGAAATTTCACTACCAAACTCTATGAAGCCATCTTAACCCTCATCCCAAAACCAGGCAAGGACTCATCAAAGAAAGAGAACTATAGACCCTTTTCTTTTATGAATATTGATGCAAAACTTAACAAAATTTTGGCCAATCAACTTCAACAATTCATCCAAAAAATCGTACACCACGATCAAACAGGATTCATGTCAGGGATGCAAAACTGGTTCAATATACACAAATCAATTAATATGATTCATCAAATCAACAGAAGCAAGGATAAGAACCACATGGTTATCTCAATAGATGCAGAAAAAGCATTTGACAAGATCCAACACCCCTTTATGATGAAGACTCTGGAAAAACTAGGAATTCATGGAACATTCCTCAATACAATAAAGGCCGTATATGACAAGCCTACAGCCAGTATTATACTTAATGGTGAAAAACTGAAGCCATTTCTTCTAAACTCAGGAATGAGAAAAGGATGTCCAATTTCTTCACTTCTCTTCAATTTAGTATTAGAATGCCTAGCTATAGCAATAAGACAAGATACAAACATAAAAGGGGTCCAAATAGGAAAAGATCAAGTAAAACTCTCCCTCTTTGCAGATGACATGATCTTGTATTTAAAGAATCCCATAGACTCCACTCCCAAATTACTCGAGCTGATTTGAAACTTTGGCAAAGTAGCGGGGTATAAAATTAACCCTCAAAAATCAATGGCTTTTCTCTATGACAACAATGAGAAGAGGGCACCTGAAATCAGGAAAGCAACTCCTTTTGTAGTAGCTCACAAAAAATAAAATACCTAAGAATTAACAACTAAAGTGAAGGACCTCTATGATGAAAACTTTAAAAACCTGAAAAAGGAAATCAAAGCAGAACTTAGGAAGAGGAAAAATCTCCCATGCTCCTGGATTGGAAGGATCAAAATCATGAAAATGGCAATAATTCCCAAGGGTATCTACAAGTTCAATGTGATACCTATCAATATTCTAACCTCATTCTTCAAGGAAATAGAAGAGGCAATCTAAAAATTCATATGCAACAATAAAAGACCCTGAATAGCAAAAACAATCTTTTACAGAAAGAACAATGCTGGAGGAATATCAATGGCAAATTTCAAACTCTACTACAAAGCCAGAGTAATCAAAATAGCTTGGTACTGGCACAAGAACAGACCTCAGGACCAATGGAATAGAATTGAAATTCCAGAAATGAACCCACAGACATATAGTTAAATATTTTTCAATAACAGGACTAAAAATAGAATGGAAGAAAGACAGCCTCTTCAGTAAATGGTGGTGGCAGAATTAGTTAATCACCTGTAGAAAACTTAAGCTAGATCTTTATATATCACCCTGAACCAGAATCAACTCCAAATGGATCAACGACCTCGGAGGCAAAGCAGACTCCATGAAAACATTAGGGGAAGGAATAGGGGAAACCTTAGGTATCCTTGGCATAGGCTGAAATTTTTCTAATACAGCCCCAGAAACACAACAAATCAAAAAAAGTTTGGATAAGTGGGATTGCATGAAGCTGCAGAACTTCTGTATGGCAAGGCACATAGCTAACAAGACCAATAGAAAGTCCATAGCCTGGGAGAAGATCTTCACTAGCTATACAATGGACAAGGGTCTCATATCTAAAATTTACTTGGAATTCAAAAAAAGAAATCCCCCAACAACAAATCTCAAAGAAACAACTGTCCAATAAGTTGGCTAAAGACTTAAAGAGAAACTTCTCTGAGGAGGAAATAAGAATGGCCAATAGACACATGAATGGCTCAACCTCTATAGCCATAAAAGAAATGCAAATCAAAAGAAAATTGAGATTGCACCTCACCCCTGTTAGAATAATCAGCGGGGCGATGGTGGCTCATGCCTGTTATCCTAGCTACTCCGGAGGCTGAGATGTGAGGATCATGGTTCAAAGCCAGCCCGGGCAGGAAAGTCCGTGAGACTCTTATCTCCAATAAACCACTAGAAAACCAAAAGTGGTGTCGTGGCTCAAGCAGTAGAGTGCTTGCCTTGAACCGAAGAGTGCAAGGACAGCGCCCAAGCCTGGTTCAAGCCCCAAGACCGACCAAAAAAAAAAAAAAGAATGGCTATAATCAAGAACTCTAACAACCATAGATGCTGGAGGGGATGTGGCCAGACTGGAACCTTACTTCTCTGTTGGTTGGGGTGCAAACTCGTTCAATCACTCTGGAAAACAGTATGGAGGTTCCTCAAAAGACTCCACATAGACCTCCCCTGTATCCCAGCAATCCCTATTTTTGGCATGTACCCAAATGATCACAAACAAGACCATACAAAAGCTAACAGCACAACTATGTTTATTGCAGAATTATTTACTATAGCTAAGGTATGGAACCAACTCAGATGCTCCTCAATAGATGAATGGATCAAGAAAATGTGATACACACACACACACACACACACACACACACACACACACACACACACACACACACACACACAATGGAATTCTATGCCTCCATCAGAAAGAATGCCATTGCCCCATCTGTTAGGAAATGGAAAGACTTGGAAAAAATTATATTAAGTTTAGTAAGCCAGGCCCAAAGAAACATGGGTCCCATGATTTACCTTATTTGCAGTAACTTATATGTCTGGGACAAGCAGAAAGATGATTATGTACATATGACCAGATAAGATGATGTTAAGTGAAATGAACCCCAAGATAGGGACACAAGTGGTTTGTTTTTTCTTGCTATTGTTTCTAACCTAGTTATAATGTACCATGTGATTTTTTCTTTGTATGTTCCTCCCCCACGGTATAACCCCGCTTTTCACAGTATTTGATGCCCTACATATTGTATATAACTTTCTCTAATTTGGGAAGAGGGAGGGAAAAACATAATTCTTAAATAGGGATACAGGTTGACCCATTGTAACAATGAGATGTACAAGACATTATGTTGAAAAATGAACTTTATAATTTAGGTGGGGTTGTGGGGGGCAGTGTAGTTGTGGAGGTGGGTGGGTAGGATAGTAGGGTAAAAACAAACGTTGAGGCAACAATGCTTGATAGGAAATGTACTCATTACCTTGCTCATATAACTGTATCCCCTCTGAACAGTATTTTTACAATAAAAACAGTATCAACATAAAAAAGATCACTGTCCTTAATAAAACTTACATTTAATTTATTTCAGTTCACCCTTGTCCAATGATTCATGATAAGAGGCATTCTTGCAAATAACTTTGCCTGCAGTATATCAAAAATATTACTAAATATGTAATTCAAAACAATGATATATTTCACTAGCAATACCACCATACCAGAGAAAAGGCAAATGGGCTGGGCAACCCTAATACACAACTTTTGCATTGAGTTTGTTTGACTGAGGAAAACAAGAGAGAAATGAAGAATTCCTTACTAAGACATGGACTTACCTGTCCCATTAGTGATCTCATTCTGTTGGCAAGGGTTACAAGAAAAGCAACAGGCAGCCTTTCCCTCCTGAGGAGATTTCCTGAATCCTGGACCACAACTCTCACTGCAGACAGAGTGAGGAGTGTGACGAAAGTCAGAGGTGTGTCAGTAACTGTTTAGACTCATACCCCACACTCCAAAAATACCATTGTTTTTTTTTTTAAAAATCAGATTATTAAGGATTATGTTTCTATGTGGGTAAATGTAGTCAATTATTTGAATTCTGTTATAGATTTTAAATGCCATTATTCTCAAAGGCTTATGAGATGCAACCTTATTAGTAGCCTGTTGAACTAGTGAAAAGTATGGGATACTCATTTAGAGAAAGTAAGTCCCTGTGGAGAGCCTAATGAACTGGCATGAGTTCATGTCATTATGTGTTGTCCCCTCCTCATGTGTAAAATGGAGAAGAGACTGGAGGAAAACCTCCTTTTTTTATAGTGTTTTGTGAACCCCAGAATCATCTTTCTCTTGGTTTTCCAGTGACCATGAAGTGAGACTCTTTTCCCAGGCATCTTCAATGATTCCTCTTCCCAAAGATGCCTATGTAGCTGATCAACTTTCTATGGAATGAAAACGCCACAGAATAAACCATTCATCTAAATACAGTGATTCATCACATACTTTATCACAGTGTGAGAAACTTACTAAAATATATTATTTATTTTTATGAAGGTATTCAAAATCAACATTTAGGAAAACATTAAAAAATTTTTTTGATGGTAATCAGACCTGGGGCTTGAACTCAAGACTCTAAGCAGTGGCCTTGAGCATTTTTGCTCAAGTTTAGCACTCTACTCCTTGAATTACATCTCCACTTCCTGATTTTTGGTGGTTAATTGGCAATAAGAACTTCATAGATGTTCATGTGTGGACTAATTTTAAATTGTGATATTCAGATCTCAGCTATCTGAATAGCTAAGTTACAAGTGAAAGTTGCTGATAGTCAAACAGGTGTAAAGTTGAATGATGACTTTTACTTACATAGATGTCCTTAAAATTATTATGATTTTAGTGATATGGGGGAGGGCAGGAATAGTGGGAGAACAACTAGGGAAAGGGAATCAATGCTCGATAAGAAATGTACTCATTGCCTTAGTCATGTGACTGTAACCCCTCTATATAGCATCTTTACAATAAAATGAAATTTAAAAAGTCATTATGATTAGAGCCAACCCACCTCTGTAGTTCCTATGGCCCACTCTACCATATCTTCAGATAAAGACAGTTGATTACCATGGAGAGCATATGGAGAAAAGTTTCCTACTTTCACCTCCAGTTGAAGACCTTCTGGAAAATTCCAAATGTTCAGAATGTCATACTCTGGCTCCAATTTCCTTTTCTCATCCAAAATCACTTGGTCTCCAGCAGGGTTGTAAAATTGGATGTTTTTCAGAAAAGGGTGCAGCTAAAAGAGATACATCATTTTCTGGTGAAGTATATCCAAGTTAAGACAGAAAACCTGAAGTAAGAAAAGCTCCTGATTGCCTTCAAACTCTGTCTCTCAATCCAAGCATAGCATAGCCACCTAATGAAGTATAGCAGAAGAAATTCTATGGAGGAATGAAATAATCTCTCTGAATCCTGATCTGTCAGAAAAGGATCAGAAGGATTTTTGTTTAAATAAGTGAAACCAATTCCAAACAAACAGCCAGGAATGAGATAATACTCGGTTGCTTAGCTACAGTTTTTCCCAACTATCATTTTTTTATGAATGCCTATACTTGGAGTTTGCTAAACTTTTAATATGGAAGTTGAATGAAAATAGATCACATATGAAAAATATGGATAATTCTGTTGAACAGATGATCCTTTGCTATTATTCAAGAAACTCATAGAAAGAAGCTGAATTTACAGTTTTCAAAACATTAACTATGAGCATGTTGAGGTTATTTGTAATGAAACCAACTCATAAGCCAAGATCTGGTGGCTCATGCCTAAAATTTTAGGTACTCAGGAGGATAAGCTCTGAAGATCATGGTTGGAAACCATTCCAGGCAGAAAATCCCATAAGACTCTTAAAAAACTACTCAGTAAAAGCTGGAAGTGGTGGCATGGCTCTAGTGGTAGAGCACTAGGTATTAGTACAAAGTGATCTTGGAACAGCATCCAGTCCCTGATGTCAAGCCCTAGGATCTGCAAAAACCAAATGAATACAAAAAGCCAACAAAGGCACAAAATGCATTATAAAAATATGAATTATATTTAATTTTTGTTACTGGCCTGTTTATTTGTAAGAAATTTTGCAAATATATCTAGAGTATCTCTAAGACATTTAAACAAAATAATTTCCTGGCATAGCACTGGTGGCTCATGCTTATAATCCTAGCTTCTTAGGAGGCTGAGATCTGAGGATCATGGTTCAAAGCCAGCCCAGGTGGGAAGTCTGTGTGACTCTTATCTCCAATAAACCACCAGAAAACTGAGAGTCGTGCTTTGGCTCAAGTGGTAGAGAGCTAGCCTTGAGCTGAAGAGCTGAGGGACAGTGCCCAGGCCCAGAGTTCAAGCCCCATGATAGATAAAAAAGTAATTTCCTGGGTTTTGGAAAATCAATCCAAATATTTAATTTCATCCAGTACATTTTCCAGGAAGTGCTTTTGCTCATGATGTGTGCCAACCAGTAAAGAGAAATTACCTGTACAGGGGAATGCACTGCCCCTTTTCTATTTCCCATTGTTTGAACTTCTGTTTGATGAAGAAGCATCTCATGGAGAGCCTGGGCCACAGCATACACAGCATTATATATATTGTAACTGTCTCTAGACATGGTAATGTCAAAAATGTGCCTAGGCAACCAATCCAAGGAGGCATCACGAGGACAACTGTCCCATGATACACAGTCAGAGTCAGCATCTGAACAATTATAAGAGAGAAACCACAGCTTTGCAAGAAAAAAGTCTTCTGGGTATTTGGAAGGGTGAACTGCTTTGACAAAATCTGTGAATCCAGAAACATCTGCATGATGATGTGAGAAAATAAGAGGTACAGGGAATGAGCCTAGCATGAAATATCTCCTCGTTTTTAAATCCCACTGTGAGTTCATGATACAAACTTTGCCTTTTATTAAAAATTGCTCAACAAACAGCATTAAATCTAATAGTGATTCATTCATTATCACCATAAATGATGAGGACATTTGCTGAAGATTTATTTATCTCATTATAAACGGCCATAATTCTGATTATATGTTCAGTGCCTTTGCTTGATATTGGTAGCTCATAGGCTACACAAACTCTATTCTTGGCCATTTCTTCTTTAAGTTCAGGAAGCATCCACAAGCCATTCTCATCTTGTGAAGTGAACAGTCCAACCCAGCTCCAGGTGAAGTGAAGCAGTAATGACACCATGGCAGTGGCTATTGATGTGTCCTTTGGGGCCACCTGATAGAGAGCAGGAAACTTGTGATGGTCACTCAGGGAATGATCAAAAGGCCCAAATGTAAGCTAAACGGAAAGAAAATTGGATGCTCCATGAACGAGAAGATTGCCATCCATCATAATCGCAGTCTTGAAATATGTTAAGAAACAGTTGAAGTAGGTGAAAGCTAGGGTTTTGGTTTAATTTTTGAAAGAAATATTTGAATTATTTAATAGTTGTACAATCTATCCAATTACTTATAAAATGTCTCTTAATCTCTGTCACTATTTCTATCAACTTCTCCCATCTATATCAACCCTACCCATGCCTTCAGTTTTCTTTTCTATTTTCAAATATGTACATTGAATACTGTGTTGTTTTCCCATCCAATCCATTCCCTATTCTCTACCTTTTCCCCTTAACATTTACCCTCCTTGCAGAAGATATGCATCATCTTTCTAGAATTCCAGAAATTTTACTATGGTGTTCCACCTTTATGTATACCATACTTTAGTTGGATTGATCATGTATATATATAAATGGCTATATATGTGTCCTATATATTTTAATATGGCTTGCTCGCATTTTAGATCTAACTTTTACATATGAGAGAAAACATTTCCACTTCTCGTTCTAAGCCAGAATGGTTACACTCAACGTAATATCTTGTGTGTGTGTGTGTATATGTGTGTTTATGTACTTGTGTTTGTGTGAATGTGCATGCTAGTACAGGGGCACAAACTCAAGGCATCAGACACTTGCTTGGCTTTTTATTTCAAGGCTTGTACTCTACTGTTTGAGCCACACATTCACATCTTGCTTTTTGCTGGTTAATTGGAAATGTTTCCTGAGTAGCTAAGGTTTCAGGTACAAGTCACCAGTACTCTGCTCATCATATCTTCACACCACAAGGAAATTATTGGTAAGACTTGAGATAATAAATAATACATTGGTTAGACTAATTCTTCTATTTTCCCAAACAGTAGGAATATACATATCCCACTAGCTTGGAGTACTTATTTTTGATACCATAAAACTTGATAGGCACATAAATTCAGGTTCTTCCTATCATTATCTTCTAACACCGAAAATGGCACCAATTAGAGATTTTTGTATCCCTCCAACCCTCACCTGTGGAAATCTGTAGAGTTGCAGCAATTTCCCAATGAGGGCAGATGTTATTCCAAATGGTCCTGTTAGTACTGCTCTAGACCTGTTTTCTCTCAGACAAGAGTAGTTTGGAATCTTGTACTTCCCAAAAAGCCAAATGAAGGGATTCTTAAATATTCTCCACGTTCCAAATTGGACATCATAGACATCAAATCCCAGAGTCAAGTTATGTAAGAGTTCAGGGTTTTTGTTGATCTCCTCAATAGCAAAAGCCAAGGCCAAAACAAACTGATAGTTCTTGAAGACAAACCTGCATAATGAGCATAGAAATTGTGGAGCATTTCAAGACTTATGACTTTGCTGCATTGAATGCTTGCTTCTTTGCTAATGAATATGTTAAAACATTATCTTCATTTGGGATGGAATAGGAATGCAGTGTTTTATGGTTGTATACAGAATCAGGTAATGACATGAAGAGAGTATGTCATGAATGTGATTCAGCTGAAAAGAGCATGCTTTTTCCTCACTATCATATGCACCACAACAAAAAGCTGTTGTCTGGTAAACATGGATTAGGCTTTCGTGATCATCAAATATTCCATTTCTTTTATCATAGGATAACTAGTTCTATCTGTGTGAAAAATAAATCTTGTTTTTAAGCACCAAAATTATGTTTTGTAGCTGGCAAGGCTAACTAACCAATGTTCACTTTAAGAGCAACTTTCAGAAGCAAAGTCTTATTTGCGAAAGTTTCTATACCAAGCTGTGTTCACAAACCCAACGTATTGAACAGCTCTCCCAATATCATTCAGAAGAAGAGCTCAAGTATCAGGTGAGGGAATTTTATTCTTCTTTATGTAACTAAAAAATGTATGCATCCAACTCCAATGAACTCATTATGGAGAGAGGAACCTCAAACACAGTGGATGAGGAGAGAATTGTAAGCAAGCTTTACATTGAAATCCCAGGACCAAGGCCAATATTGTAAAGTATAGTGATCACTACCCACTTCCCAATATATTTAGATTGAAATACTGTAAAGAAAAGAATAGAGAGGAATAAAGGGGATCAAAGTACTCTTTTACCTTTCTCTGTGTCCTGTCTGTGTGTACAAGTGTGTGTTTGTGTGTGTATGTGCATGTGCATTATAAAGAAATTAATATCATGAAATCAACACCCATTTTTAAAAGGAAACAATATGTTTGACATATACAGTCATATGTGAAATCATCCCCATGGATGCCTATCATGTTGGTGATATCTTCTAAACAGAAGAAAATAGTGAGATTGAAGAAAAGCTGATTGATCATACACATATGGACGAGTAAACTGGAAGCAAGAGTGAAGAGTGAATAAAAGTTTCATCACCGGGCACTGATGGCTCATGCCTATATTCCTAAATACTCAGGAGGCTAAGATCTGAGGATTGCAGGTCAGAACCAACTCAGGCAAGAAAGTCCATGAAACTCTTGTCTCCAATAAAAACCACCAGAGCCGTGTGGTTCAAATAGTACAGTACTAGCCTTGAGCTGAAGAGCTGAGCGACAGCACCCAGGCCCAGAGTTCAAGCCCCATGACCGACCAAAAAAAGGCTTTGTTAAATTTTGACAACAGTATTTCAGAAAAGCAAATATTAGTGTTTTGGGGATTCAGTAACTGGGTAAAAATAGAAGTAAGCACCCAAGTAGTTATAAATGAATTTATTGAAGTATAAGAGACTTTATAGAGGACAAAATTAGTATAATTCTTTAGAAATATAAAGTGAAAGCTCAACAAAATGAGTAATTGGAATCTGTGTGTGTCGGGGGGAGGTAAGACAAAAAGAAGAGGGATAGAAGTATGAATAGGGGAAATGAGTAGGCAAGAATGCATTGTATAGGCCACAGAACTTAGAAAACAGGGATGGGTAAAGGAGAGCATGTTAAAAGGATGACAATGATCAAATGTATTATATACATAAATTTCTCTGTTAAATGATAAAATTCAACACATAATCTAAAATTAAGAAAGTGAATGAGGGCTGGGAAGGTGGCTCAGTGGTACAACACTTGCCTTGCATGCATGAGGCCCTGGGTTCAATTCCTCAGCACCACATAAGAAAAAAGCCAGAAGTGGTGTTGTGGCTCAAGTGGTAGAGCACTAGCCTTGAGCTGAAGAGCTGAGGGACAGCGCCCAGGCCCAGAGTTCAGGCCCCATGACTGGACCCCCCCCCAAAAAAAAGTGAAGGAAGAGGAGGTGTAGGAGGGGTGGGTGAGAATGTTAAAAGTGGTGACATTGATCAAGAGGCAGTGTATTCATAAACTTTTATGTTGAATATTAATTCCTGTTTACTAGAATCTAAAGAAAATGAGATTAAAAATTATATAAAACCTATTGGTAAGAATGAAAATACAGGCTGGGAAGGTGGCTCAGTGGTAGAGTGCTTGCCTTGTATGTATGAGGCCCTGGGTTTGATTCCTCAGCACCACATAAACAGAAAAAAAAGCTGGAAGTGGCACTGTGGCTCAAGTGGTAGAGCGGTAGCCTTGAGCTAAAGAGCTGAGGGACAGTGCCCAGGCCCAGAGTTCAGGCTCATGACTGGACCCTCCCCCCCCCAAAAAAAAAGAGTGACAAGACAACTGATCTGAGAATGTTCTAACCTAGTAAATATTCTAGGCAAATTGTAAGGATAATTCTTCTGAAGAGGGAAAATTATTAATATATGTAGTGATTACTATAGAGCAATGTAAATTTGGATATCCAATATTACAAATGATGGCGAGGAATACAAGGCAGTTACAGTTTTCATTTGTATTTCATTAATATTGTATCTTAAAATATTAAATGAAAGCTGGGTGGTGGTGGCTCACTCCTGTAATCCTAGCTATTTAGGAGGCTGAGATCAGAGGATCATAGTTCAAAGCCAGACGGGGCAGGAAAGACTGTGAGACTCTTATCTCCAATAAATGACCAGAAAACTGGAAGTGATCTTATGACTCAAGAGGTAGTGTGCTAGCCTTGAGCTGAATAGTTGAGGGACAGCACCCAGGCGCAGAGTTCAAGCCCCATGACAGACTATCTATCTATCTATCTATCTATATGAAACTTTTTATTACATATATAATATATATTATATAATACTATATATAATATACATAATATATTATATACATAATTTATATTATGTATATTATATGTAATATATAATATACATTATATATGTAATAATATGATAATATATAATGATAATATACATTATATGTAATAAAAAATCATAAATATTTAAAGAAAAATTTCATTATAACATTTCTGCACATTTACATGGATTTGATCATAACCCTCTACTATTTGTGTGTATTTTCTCTTTTTATTTCATCCTCATCATCATGGATTGTTGTCATCCTTCTAAAAGAACTTGTTGTAACCTATTTTAATACCTCTAAGTACCACAAAGTTCAAAACAGAGAAATGTAAACTCCTAATCTGGAAATCCATATTCTCGACTATTGAACTCAATAGCCACTGAAGTCTCTAAGAAGAGAGAAAGTGTAGAAGAAGTTTTAAGAAACCTGGAGAACAAGATACATAATGGCAGTAGTGAGATGTGATCTGTCAATAATGACTGGGATGGAAATGCAGGAAAATCTATCAATAGAATGGCTCAATGAATGAAAATTTGAGGCCAAATGATTTGTTGGTTCCAAGAAACTCAGTTCACCATCAATGTCCCTCAATGACTGGAAGAAAGAAATGTAAGCCATACCCAGGGAAATGAATGTGCATATAGAGTGTTCACATAAATCTGCAAGTAAAGAAACTAAGTATAAAAACACCCAACTGAGACATGATATATTTTACAACTGTCTAGGCATTCTGCACAATGAGAATAAGGGAGGATAATCTTAGGAGAGGAATGCAAAGGCTCTATACCTATGTGCATCTGATCATATAAAATAATATTCATTGAAATGAACTCCAGGAAATGGAAACTAAAGGTTCTTTTTCTTTGTTGTTGTTTTGATTTATCTTGTTTTGTTCATTCATATGTTTTTTGGGATGGAATGGGGACACAAAAGCAATGAGACAAAGCATGAACAAGTTCAACAGTAGTACTCACTAGACAGCATACTCAAAATGAACTATATAACTTGTGGGTGAGGATGGGAGGGAAAGACAGAGAGGGATGGAAGAAGTAATAATGGTCAAAAAGCAAAGTACTCTTTATCTGACTCATGTACATGTAATCAGGCTGTACATCACCTTTATAATAACAATATACAATTCGTGAAAAAGGAATGGAATAAGGCAGTCCATGCAAATGAAAAACAAGAGAAAACTGAAGTACCCATCACATATCAGATCAAATAGACTTCAATGAAAGCACCAAAATGTGACAAGTTTGTAATGAAATGATGAAGGATAAAATCAACAAGATGACTTAGCAATTCTGAATGTATATTAACAGACTATCAAAGCATTTAACTATATTTAAGCAGACTTTAAAATAATCAACACAATAAAAGCTGAAGATTTTATGGAGAGATCATCATGAAAATAAACAGAGAGGTACTGGAATTCAGTTTCACCCTTGACAAGATGAGCTTCACATTCACCTATTGAACAGTTCATCCAAAGTCTGAATAAATCATCTTTCATGAACATACCAAGAATTTTCCAGGAAAGATCATGGGATAGGACACAAAACTAACCAGGTTTTTAAAATATTGAGTCTACCATGAACATATACAGATCACACAAGAAAAAACAGAAAATATATGCACATAACCTTAGAAATGAATTATTTTTCAACCATGAATAAATAATGAAATTAAATTACTCAATTTAATTAAATGATTAGCACAAAATTAAATGAACTGTTTTTCAAAACAAATTTCCTTGCAAAACAGAGAATATCAGAATCTGTAGGTACAGAACAGGGAGGGAAAAAAATGAAAGGGTAACACTCTTTGCTTAAATCAGGAGTGCAGAAACTGTTCTAAAGGCCATAAAATGCATCTCAAGAAACTAGAAAAATAAATCCCAACTCAGTAGAAGGAATTGAAATAATCAGTAGAAGAAAAAGTATCAGAAAATAATAACACAATAGTAATATTCAATAACGCAAAGAGGAGGTTCTACATAAATAACAGTGTGATCAGACTGAAGTCAAAATCATGAACAATCAGAGGGTAAAGCAACAAAATTACACATACCAACACAAACACTCCATTATTCTGGATGTGAGAGTCAGTCTCATGAAAATAATCATTTTTATTGAAAAGTCATCTGAAGATTCAGTGCAGTCTCCATCAAAATTCCCCATCACTTCCTTTATAGAAATAGAACAAGGAAGACTAAATTTTATGAAAAGTAAATCCTCTATTAGCAAGAGCTATCTTAAGGCACAAGAACAATTCTGAATTATACTTACATCTGTTTTTCTCTTATACTGTTTTGCCATTATAGCAGAAAAAAATCAATATAGCAGACACATGGATCAAAGAAATATAAAACCAACAAGTAATTGCAAACAACTACAGATATCTGATTCTTGGAGAAGTTATGAAATAATACACAGCTTAAAGATGGCACCCTTATTATGGGGTGGCATTGTAAAATTGAGTTTCCACACAAAAACTAGTTTCTATTTTCAACTTGTTTTTTTTTTAAACTGAAAATTGGTCAGTTCTTAATAGAGCCTGGAACTTTGAAAGTAATAGAGAAAATGAGAGGAAATGTACATACACAGGTAACTTAAACAGAACTCAAATAGCTCATAAAATGACAGCAATAATTAAGCTGTGGGTTGGACTAAGTGATAGAATACTTTATCTCGTTCCCAAGACACTAAATTGCACTTATACTGTGTTGTCATAATAGTAGAAAAAATCAATAAAACAGACACATGGATCAAAGAAAAATAAGACCAAGAAGTAATTGCAAACAACTACAGATATCTGATTCTTGGATAGGGAAAGAAGCTGTGGTTGTATCCAATTGAAATCTTTGGTACAATGAAAGAAATGCTAGGGCAGCCAAATGCATTGTTAAATATCTTGCTAGCTATTCATTTCATAGAGGAATAATAGCATAGTGGAAAACAGCTCCAAAACTTATATACCAGTAGGATAATTCAATAAAGGAACAGACAATTTAAAAATGAAAAAGTACAAATGGAAAACCAATGAAGAACAAAAGGTTCAACCATTTGAGCAATTAGGAAAATACAAATCAGCGATTATGTGTTGCCTATCAACCCAGACACAGATTGCAGTTTTGGTGATGGTACATAAAACTTAAAGACTGGTGATTTCTCAAGAAATTAAAACTACCTCCACTGGTGGCTCATGCTTGAAATCCTAGCCGAACAGGAGGCTAAGAGGCAAGGGTCTTGAGCCAAGGCCAGCAGTGGCAGAACAGTCCATGACACTCTTCATCTCCAATTAACCAACAAGAAGCTAGAAGTGGAGGTGTAGCTCAAGTGATAGAGCATCAGCCTTGAGAGAAAAAGCCAATCAAGAGTGCAAAGCAAGCCAGTCACCATGGCTCCTGCCTCTAATCCTAGCTATTTTGAGGACTCTAAAAATGAGCAGAAGAAATGATAGATATGGCAGAGTGAAAAAGGACGTAGCAAAAGATATAAAAATAATCATAAATATAGTGAATGCCTCAACTCAATGTATGAGGCATGCGTGGTGAAACTACAATATGGACCATATAATTGGCACAAGCACCACATTGTGTAAAAATTGAGAAACATTGCTGTAACATCAGTGGGTATAGAGTTCAGTCAAATCTCTCATCTACTGATGTCTAGTTGCCATGCTACATTTATCTACAAGAAAATCTTATTGAATAAATACTGCTATCCATAGCCAATACTACACATAAAATTTTACTATCCCAGACCAGACTTCATTTCATATCTATGTGTAGATAATAAACATCCATTGGCTGAAACCATAATACTTAATGCAGTTATATTAGCACATGATAAAAAGTACTCAAACATTTTAGGAAATTAAGAGAATGAAAATCAAGTAAACTTGGTAAAATAGTGGATAATAAAAATAAACTAAGCCAGGCACTAGGGATTCACACCTGTATTCTTATACACTTAAGAAGCTGGGATCTGAGAACAGTGTTTTGAAACCAGCTTGGGCAGGGATGTCTGTGAGACTCTTATCTCTATTTAACCACCAGAAAGTGCCAGAAGTGGAGATGTGGCTGAAATGCTAGAGCACTAGCCTTCAGCAAAACAGTTCAGGGCCAGTTCCCAGTACTAAAATAAAAGAAAGTTACCCACATCAGTGACATATAAGACAAGGGTATACATCTACTATAGCAGGGAAAAGAGTAATTCCTGTCCTGTGATCTCTGCTCTCATCTTCGGGCAGCTACATTATGTTATACTTGTCATAGAGGTACTTGAAAAGAAGTGTAAATGATGAAAACAATGACAGTAGAAACAATGCAGTAGGAATCAGATCATTTGCCAGAATTCTTTGAAGTTCTTCATGGTCATTTTCCTTTTTTCTTTATTGGCTTTTACTTAATGAGACCCTGGAACCAACTAAAAGCCAAGAATATGCATTTGCACAAGTAAAGCAGAACTCATCAGGGCATATAAAATTTTCCCATAAGGGAAAATTTACCATGGAGCTGCCTGGTAATGCTTGGATTGTGGAGCATTTCTGACATGAAATAATGACACAAGGCTTAGTTTGCAACAGTATCTTCTTGTCTTTAGTAATAAGTGTGTGTGTCTTTGTGTGTGGCAATCCTAGGGCTTGAAATCAGTACATCAGAAACTGTCCTTGAGTTTTTTTACTCAAAGCTAGCACTCTGTCATTGAGAAATATCTCCACTGACAGCTTTTGGCTTGTTAATTGGAGATAAAAGTCTTGAAGATTTTTGTGCCTTGACAGGCTTCAAATCTCCATCCTCAGATATCAGCCACATGAGTAGTTAGGATTACAGGCGTGAGTCACCCAGCCTTCAATAAGAATTTTTATCCATGTCTTCAAAATATAGGTGTTAATAAGGAAAAGTTCTAAGATTACTAGCCCAGGGGTCAGAATATGTAGCTGCATCCTTTGAGTCCCAGACTCATTCCAGGGACTCAGCTTGATTGTAATAACATTCCTTCATTTTCTGTGATGGCACCTGGGATAGAGAAGTGATAAGAGTTTCTGGACTAAAGTGAAGACCCTACCAACCTGGAAAGTAGAAGATACCTGGAACAAGATAGAGTCCTTTCCTACTAGCTGTAGATATAAGACTAAATTATGAAATTGAGCTGTTCCTGGTACAATATGGACAGGAGGTCAGTGGAGAGGAGACAGAACATTGAGCTCCCTGAGCCACTGCCCATCCTCAGAATAAAACAGTAATGATGAGTTACTTACGGTGTGTGGTCTTCTTTCCAGGAAGAATCGCTATTACTGCGATCAATTCCCAAAGTGTAGAGAGGGAACAATCCAGTGATCATCAGGTCTCCATCCATGTGTGCTCGGTGCTTCATAGTAGAGAAGCAGCTAGTGCCAGCCAAGGACCTGACAGGGAGGGGAAGCTGGAGAAGTAGGAGTATGAAAGACAAAAGGTACATCCCTGAAGCCTCTGCCACTCTGAAATTCTGTCTAGAAGTGAGGACCCGAAGACAAATATCTTTTTATGTACATATGTGTCCTTTTATTGATAGGAATCTATACTATAGCTCACCTTTCATCAAAGCCTCCTGTGAGTCCCCAGAAGTCATGTGTAAAAGTATTCCCTGGGGCTCTACATCTGTGGCCTTTATTCAGGAGAAAACCATGAGTTGGGAAACATGTTTGTGGAATTACCCCAGGTGCTATGATTTCATCCAAGACCACAGATTGTGAGGCCCAAGAGATGGAGTTACCTTGGATGGTTTTTTTGGTCAACATCTGTGTCAAGTAGCTGTTTTCATGAAAGCCATTTGGGATGATGCAACTGGATTTCCTCAGAGGATGCCATTTGATGTGCATGGTGAAATGTCCACAAAAAGTCTATACCTCAAGTAAAGTTACAAGGGTATCATACCAAGAAGGTTGATTCCCACCCACAATGTCCATAATAGCCACAGAACATTGGTGGTTGATACAGGGATGTTCTCACAAGAATTCCATATGCAGTGGCCTCTAGAAATGTACCCACTTATTGTTGCCTGAGGAAGCAATGATGCTGCTGAAACTAGCAATTACATGTGAATAAATAGCTCAAAGTCAGTGTTGAGATTGAGTTCCACTTTTGCATTCTGAATTTTCCTTTTCAGAAAGATAATGACTACTAAATATGCTAACACACATCAAGACATTTTCAGGATGTAGTAGTCTGAGAACACACGATAATAGAGGAAATTTTTTCTATCACAAACCTAAGTCAATATCAAAAGCAACTCTATGTTTTCAAGTTGTCAACATATTTTAGATTCAAATTCCATGTAGACTTCAGTGGCCCTGGAGAACAGAGATACTTCAGCATAATAAACAGTCTGTACAAGGCTGTAGTGTTTGATGCACGTTGTGGGACACTTATCCATTATCATGCACTGGGTGTCAGAAAATATATCATGCATGTACTTTAAAACTGCAGGAGGAAAAAAACTTTTCTAATAATATTATCAAGGGTCATTTACATTTGTTTATTTATTACATTGATAGGATTTTATCACTTACTTTTAAAATTCTTAGTTGCATATGGAAGCTGGGCAGAGGCTTCATTTAGACAGAGGGGGTAGAACCTGAGAGGTTCTAGATCCTGAGAGGGGCAAGATCCTAAGACCTTCCTTTTGGCCCAGCCTGAAACTGTCCTCAAATTTTATGACCTGTCCAGTTTTTTTTTTAGTGAGAATTTTTGTTTATAATTCCAAGATGCCTGGCTAGCTGCAGGTTGGGCTGCAATATTCCTGGATGCTGAGCTCGTTTTTATGTTCTGGAGAGATGTGTGGCCTTCTCTCCCTGACCCTGCCACCCCCTGAGTGGAGCTGCCCCCCTTCCCCTGGAGTCAGATTTTTTTCTGCTAGAGAGGAGAGATGCAAGGACACCAGAGTCATTTGCCATTTTGAAAAATGTCACTGTTTCTCCAGCAAGTGTTACTGTTCAGTTGCTCTGGTAGACTCCATGCCACTATTAAAGATGACATTCTTCTCTGGTAGGGGGAAGAATTTCCTTCCAGGTGTTGTTCTTTGGAAGGAAGGGATTATGTTCTTGGTGGGGTGGTCACATTTTCTTGTGGTGTTTCAGACCATCCACAATGTGGTGAGTTCTTTCTGCATGTGTCTGTGGCCAGCTGGGTTGTGGATTTCCTTTCTTGGTCTTTGAGTTCATGGTGAAGGTAAAGTGGAAAGTCCAAGTGCATGCTGTCTCTGCTGCCATCACAGTATGTCATGGCTCCCCCAGCCACCATCTTTGCCGCTGATGACACCGGCAGGTGCTTAAATCTGTCTTGGTATGCAGGCTGCTTATAATTTTCTTCTTTTGTATTAATCCCTGTGTAATTGCAGCTTACATCATGTAACCAACCAGACTCTAAAATTCTGCTCTTCAGAGAGAGTTCTGTTGGTCCCCTGTTAATTTTCCACCATCTTCTGGAACTCCTTCCATTCCTGTCACAACCACCTCAACCAGCAAGGAAGACATGACCCGGGATTCTTCTCAAAGCAGTTTATTTAGGAACCTTGATTGTTAGCTTCTCTCCCTCCCCGCATCCGCACTCCGGTTATAAGCCTCCTGGATGGCCAATCCCGAGGTGCCACATGGCATATACAATAGGGTCGCAAACACGGAAGCAAGCCAGTAGCCAAGCCATAGCCATATAAGGAGTTGTTTTTCACAGAGAGCACTCGCCATCGGGAAGGCAGAAGGCGGAAGCCAGCGCCATCTGTGGTCGTGGCCACGACAAGCAGCCGCGCCATCTTTGGTCGGCTCCCGCAGCTCTCCACACATTCCTAGATTTTTAAAGGCAATTTGGAGATAGGGAGAGATTGAACCAAATAGACTCAAGAATATTGTAGAATGCAAATATATGAATAGACTCTTGAACCAAACATACTCCATGAGCACTTTAAAATTTAGAACGTTGATAAGCAGGAAATATCTTAGAGAACTAAGCAATATAATGATAGAAGGGCAGAACTTTAGTTTACATATTTAGGAAAGCAATTAGAAAAGACACAAGAAAAGGGGTAATATATTAATTAAAAAGGGTAGTATTAAATGCGGACTAAGCCTAAAATTGCAGTACAAATTAAGATTTTTCTCATAGGTAGATCAACCTGTGTCCAGAGCAGCAAGGATCAACAATGTGAAATCACAGCAACCAGATGCAGAAAACTTTCAAAATGTCAGGACCCCAACCAGCACACACAGCGACACAGGTTAAGGTGAGACCACAGTATCCAGATGCAGAAAACGTTCATGGTGCTAGGAATTTGACCAGCACACCCAAGGGCACAGATCAAATAGATGAGGGTCCAGCATCCAGGGGCAGGATACTTTCATAGTGCAGCTGGTCAGCCCAGTACCATCATGCAGCACTGTGAATACCCATCTGAAGACCAGTCACATGGGAGGCCTGCACTGCTAATGACCCAGAGTGCTAGGCCCAGACCTTTCCCTCCCAGGACACCATACTCGAAGAGGATAAAGAGGCCAGAAACCATCTTCATCCCTCTCATTTGTCTGATTCCAGCAAGAGACCACTGGTACTAATACTGGTTCAGAAATAAGACCAAACACCTTATGTAATCCTGGCTGCCTGTGGAAACCTGATTTGCTAAAAAGACAGCGGAGAGAATCTCCCTCTCACCTGTTGGGAGCATGCCCCTTCCAAAGCTCACGGTCACCCCTGAGGTCTGAATTTAGACTCCCTCAGACCTTACTTCAGGCCAGCCAGATAACCCACCAGTCTGAGAAGAGCTTGCCAGCCTGGGGGCCAAGCACGTGCTAGTGCACCAGCATGAGTTAGCCCAGGGCTATGCACGCGCCACTTGCCAGGCTTAGGCCAGGGCGGGGCCAAGCACTTACTACCAACCAGGTGCAAGCCAGCCAGCCCAGGGCCAAGAGCCTGCCAGTCCGATGCCTCACACCCACTCTCCGAAGGAAGTAGAAACCAACCCGGGGTCAGGAAGATGTCAGCCTAGGATACAAGTGAAAACAATTTCCTGAACCAGAATGTGGGAGCCCGCACCCTACAAGACCCACATCTGTCTCAATCCAGGACCTTGTGTGGGAACAATTTCCTGTGAAAGCAAAGTCAAAACCAGTGCCTTCCCTCCTACGTCTCAAATGAGATCTGAGTGCTGGAACGCTGCTACTGGCACCTCTGGAAATAATATGAATCCATGACTAGGGCCATAATGAGTTGCCATCTCCCTCCTCCCCTTCCCAGTATGACTAGCAGGAATTTGCCTATCCGAGACACAAACTGGGCCAAGACACTGGTCTACTGTGTGCTACAAACCGTGAACAAGCCACTGGGCTTAAATATATGACAGAATTCCATCCTTTTGCACATTCCCATCATAGGAATGATTACAGGAGTGCACTACTATTGACATTAACATCTGTACAGGACTGCACTGGAGCTCTGATTCTCTCAAGCTCCACCCCTTACAGAGCTGGGAGGACAGACATCTGCTATCCACACAGCAAGAAATCCCATAAACTTTTTTTTAATTGTGAAGGTGATATACGGAGGGGTTTCAGTTACACACGTAAGGTAATGAGTACATTTCTTGTCCACCAAAAAATTTTTGCCCCACCTAGATTCAGACAAAGATTTCCCTTTCTGTTCCAGAAAAAAAAATGCCCAGAAATTTTCAGGGGAAAAACATTGAATCTATAATGTCTTTTAGGAACATAGCCACATTCAGAATTTTAATTCTTCCAGTTTGTGGACACAGGAATTCTTTCCATTTTCTGGTTTTCCAATTTCTTTATTTTCCTGTATTTTCTTCATTATTATTTTTTAATTTTTTATTGTGAAAATATCGTTCCAGATGCCCCTCAGTAGATGAATGGACCAAGAAAATGTGGTATATAAACACAATGGAATTCTATGCCTCCATCAGAAAGAATGACATTGCCCCATTTGTTAGGAAATGGAAAGACTTGGAAAAATTTATATTAAGTGAAGTATGTTTTTTATTAATAAGTTTTTTATTGTAAAAATACCATACAGAGGGGTTACAATTACATGAGCAAGGTAATGAGTACATTTCTTATCAAGCATTGTTGCCTCCTCCTTACCATCCCTGCCCTCCCAACACCCCCACCCAAAGTTGTAAAGTTCGTTTTTTCACATAAGGACTTGTACATCTCTTTGTTGCAATGTATCCACTTGTATCCCTATTTAAACAATTTGTTTTTTCCCTTCTCCTCCACAAATTATACCAACATCAAATACTGTGAAAACAGGGATTACACCAAGGGGGAGTTTTTCAAATTTCTTACATCAAAGCTTTACCTTTCAGTATAGGAGTCTTTTACAGGTCTTTCATTAGAATTTGTATCCTAGGTATTTTTTTTCATAAAGTCAACATTTGAAAGTATGTATGCCAGTCCAGTGGCTGGAGTCCCTCACTCCATGGGAAATAGAAACAAACCTGGAACAAGGAAGATGCGGGCCAAATATATGAATGAAGATAATCTCCTGCACCAGCCTGTGGGAGCTGGTCCCATTGGAGACCCACATCTGTCTCAATCCAGTTGTGTGGGGACAATCTCCCTTTAAATCATAATGGGAACCAGTGCCTTCACCTCAGATCTCAAATGAGGTCTGGGTACTGGAATGCTGCTCCTGGTCCCTCTGGAAATAGATGCCAATCCAAGACGAGGGCCATAACAAGTCCCCCCGCCACCATGACTAGTGGATACCGTAGAAAATAAACCAGACCAAGACTCTTGTCTTCTGTGTGCCAAATGACACCAACATGTCATCGGGCATAAACATAGGCCAGGACATCAATCCTTTTGTACATTCCCATCATAGCTGTGATTCCAGGCGCTCACCACTGTTGACACCAACATCTGTACAGTACTCCACTGGAACTCTGATTCCCTCCATCTCCGATTCTTACAGAGCTGGGATGACAGATGTCTGCTACCCCACCCAGGTAAGAGATCTTATATACACTTTGTCCCAGCTGAAATACGTCAAGCATCTTCATATTCTCAACTAGGATTATAGGTGTTTGTCATTGGTTTTTGGTTTAGGATTATTTTTTTTCTATTCCTGAAAAAATTTCCAGTAATTTCAGGGAAATAGCATTGAATCTATGGTATACTTTTCGGAACATTGTTACATCCATAGTTTTAATTATGCCAGTCTATACACACAGGAATGCTTCCCATTTTCTGGTTCTTATCCACTTTCTTACTTCAAAGCTTTACTTTTCATCATAGAAATCTATTATGTCTTTTATTAGATTTTGGATCCTAGTTTTATTTACTTTTTGTAAAACCATCATTTGAAGTTAATATGACATCAATTGTGTGTTTGTTTAGTTTAGTTTATCTTAATGGAGTAAAAATTCAATTGGGCCAAACAGACAAAAAAAAGTTATTTTATCAACTCTAAGTAGACTGACCTTTAAATTTAGTTTGTGTATTACTTTAAATTTTCTAGTGTATATGGTAAAATGGATTTCTATATGATATGGGCACATGAAGTCTTTTGATCTAATGTGCTCATATCCATTACTGTTTATTTATTTCCTTTAAAAATTTAAATTATCTTAGTGCCCTACAGTGTTTTATTTTCATTCATGCATGTGAAATCCCTAATGTCTTAATAGAATATATCTAAGCTGTTGAAAGCAACAAAAATTAGATAATTTTTTTCATATGGCATTTGATTCTCAATACCACACACACACACACTCACACACACACACACACACACACACACACACACACAGACACACACACAACACCAAGATAGGCAAAACATAATTTAGGAGCCAAATCCAGCCTACTTTTCATGAATAAAGTTTTATTGTAACACAAAAGAAAAGTAACTTCATATTGCTACATTTTCCTTGTTCCATTCTTCATGTTTCTGTCCTTTTTATACTCTATAAGCTTCTTTTTTTATGTGCCATTAGATTTCTCCAGTCCTGCCATCCATACACTCTTGCTTGAGCACTTTAATCCATCCATGTATACATTCTCTTTATTCCTTCATTTAAGAAGACAGAGAGCATGATGCATCTTTACCGAAATCCCAACTAATAAGAAATGAGCAGGGTTCAAAATATTAGGCAAAAGCACTAAAATCAAATATTCTTCCAACCATTTCATTTCACACTATGAGGATTCAGTATTCTACACAATAATATAGACTCAATTTGCTTAACATCATCTTATGTGGACATATGTACATAGCTTTACACCTTTTCTGCTTGTCCTAGACATATACTAGTTATTGCAAATAAGGAAAACCATGGGACCTATGTTTCTTTGGGTCTGGCTTACTTCACTTAATATAATTTTTCCAAGTCTTTCCATTTCCTAACAAATGGGACGATGTCATTTTTTCTTATAGAGGCATAGAATTCCATTGTGTGTGTGTGTATGTGTACATACATATATATGTGTGTATATATGTGTCACATTTTCTTGATCCATTCATCTACTGAGGGGCATCTGGGTTGGTTCCATATCTCAGCTATGGTAAATAATGCTGCGATAAACATAGTTGTGCTGGTAGATTTAGTGTACCCTTGTTTGTGATCATTTACGTATATCCCCAAAAGTGGGATTGCTATGACCATATAAGGTGATGATAAGTGAAATGAACCCCAAGATAGAGACACAAATGGTTTTTCCTTTCTTGCTATTGTTTTTTTTAACATATTTCTAATGCACTATGTGGTTTTTTTGTTTCTTTGGTATGTTCCTCCCCCATGGTATAACACCTGTTTTCACCGTATTTGATTCTGGTGCCCTGCATCTTGCATATTTCTAATTTGGGGAGGAAAAGGGAAAAAACAAAATGCTTTTGATGGGGGAGGGTGCCTGCTATCCATAGTCCCACTCTCAGGCCTGGTGAGAGGGAGTTTTGGGGGTTTCAGGTTTGTAGACTGTTAACATAGGCCTGGAGCTCTGTACCCAGCTTTCCCAGGTAGTCACAAGAGCCTTAGGAACAGAGCTTAGGTCCCTGTTCTGTTCTGGTATGATCCCTCCCTTTTGGAAGGGGGCTTGGATCAGAGAGCTTTGGGATCCCACAGGGATTGCCACCCAGGGAGTGGACTCAGTTGGGTTACTCATGAGGTCTGTAGTTGGTGCTGTGCTGGACCACAGAGCCTGTGCTCTGGAGGGTAGTATGGAGTTGGCAGGTTCTCAGTCAGAAGGTCTGGGCGTTGGCAGGTACAGATGGGGGGGTGGCTCTGCTGATGCTGAAGGGTCTCCTCTGTGGTGGCATGGGGAGTCCTGGTGCTGAGGTCCCAGGTGGAGGTTGGTGCAGCAGGCTGATGTGGGCTGCAGGAGTACATGCTGGTTTGCAGCAGAGGTAGAGGGAGGTGGCCAGCCGGCAGCCAGGGCAGCCTTGGGGCTGTCTGCCTGCAGCTGCTAGGTGTTTCTGTGGAGATGCCTATAGAATCTTGGTGGTGCTGAGGCTGTGAGAGCCAGGGTGGCAGCAGGGAGGGAGCAGGTCCCAGCAGAGTGCCAAGTCTTCAGGAGAGTTGGCCAAAAGAGCTTAGAGCAATGGATTGGTTGTGGCTATGGTTTCCTGGGAACCTTGTGTGGGGTTGGCTGGGGCCCAAGGGAATCCTGTCAGCACTACAGTCTTGGGCTGAGTTTGGGGACTTACCCAGTAGTGCGAATTTCTGGCGATTGTAATGGCAGTATTGCTGAGTTCACTCCTTTCTCATAGCCGCCCCAGGGGAGGAGGTGGGTTGAGCTGGGGGATTCGCTTGCAGATTCCCTCCTAACTTTCTGTGGGTCTAGTGTTGAGCGCTTTCTTCAGTTTTTGGGTGCTCCTCTGCTTAAAGTCTGCAGACAGTCCCAGAGCAGGGGGGGGGGGGGGCAGCAGGAGCCTCCTGGTGAAGCTGCTCTGCAGGGGTCCCAATCACTGTCTCTCTTTCCTCTTTCCTTATTTGCCTGCTAGGATAGACCTCTTGTAGTAGCAAAAGTGTTTAGGAGTTTAGAGTTTGATTGGCATGGATCTCTTGAGGTAAAGTGTGGCTGTGCCCCTAGATCTTCTTTTGGTCCAAGAAACATAGTGGGGGATACCTGTAAGAGCACTGTCATGATGCTGGAAGGGATGTGGTCAAAGGGAACGCTACTGCATTGTTGGTGGGAGTGTAAACTTGTTCAAACGCTCTGGAAAGCAGTATGGAGTTTCCTCAAAAGACTCCACATAGAGCTCTTTTCTGACCTAGCAATCTCACTTTGGGGAATTTAACCAATTGATCACAAACAAGGTTATATCAAAGCTACCAGCACAACCATGTTAATAGCAGCATTATTTACCATAGCTAAGATATGAAACCAACCCAGATACCTCTCAGTAAATGCATGGATCAAGAAAATGTTTTATATATATATATATATATATATATATATATATATATAAAAATAATGGAATTCTATGCCTCCGTCAGAAAAAGATGACTGCCTCTTTCGTTAGGAAATGGAAAGACTTGGAAAAAATTGTATTAACTGAAGTAAGCCAGGCGCAAAGAAACATAGGTCCCATGTTTTCCCTTGTTTGCAGTGACTAGTACATGTCTAGGACAAGCAGAGAATGTCAAAGGCTATGTACATATGAGCACATGAGATAATGCTAAGCAAAGTGTACCCCAAGACTGGGACACAAGAGGTTTTTTTAATTTATTTTTCTTTCTTGCTTGCTAGTGTTTTTAATGTACTTACAATGCACTATGTGATTCTTTTGTTTGTATTGTATGTTCTTCCCCCATGGTATAACCCCTGTTTTCACTGGACTTGATACCGGTGTTCTGCACCTTTATACACATTTTTCTAATTTGGGGAGGGGAATGGATATTGCAGAATGCTTAATTGGGGATGCAGGCTGACCCATTGTGATGACGAGATGTACAGGACCCTATATTGAAAATGAACATTACAATATTGGGGTGGAAGGTTGGGTGGGACGAGTTGGGGTTGTGGGGAGGGAAGTGATGGTAGGGAGAAAATAAAGGAGGAGGTAATAAAGCTCACTATGAAATGTGCTCATTACCTTACTCATGTTACTGTAACCCCTCCTGTACAGCATTTTTATAGTAAAAGAGGAAAGAAAAAAAACAAAAAAAATGTTAAATAGGGATACAGGTTGACCCATTGTAACAATTTGATGTACAGAACACTATGTTGAAAACAAACTTTACAACTTCAGCAGGGTGTGGGGGGGAGTAGTTGGGGAGGTGGGGAAAGAAAGGATGGTAGGGGAAAAACAAAGAAGGAGGCAACAATGCTCGATAGGAAATGTTCTTATTACCTTACTCAAGTAACTGTAACCCCTCTGTACAGTATTTTTACAATAGAAATATAGAAAAATAATATAGACTTAACTCTAATAATGGAATTGTAACGTCTATATGAAAACTCAATAGAAACTGGTAAGTATTTTGATCATATCTTGATCACCATGCTGAGGAGTTGGAAATAAAACACACATATATTTTTCAATTGTTAAACACCATGCCCTTAAGAAGAGAGCATGCACAAAACATTTTTGTTAATATATTGTTTTATTGTCAACTAAAAATTTAATTAACAGAAATTAATAGTCACTTACATAGTCATTTCTTTGTCAGAAATATAAATGTGAGAAGAGAGTTAAAGTCATCCTGATCAGGAAAATCCATGAGACTCTTATTTCCAATTAAAGGTGAAAAAGCTAGAAATGAAGCTGGGGTTCAAGGTAACCTTGAGTGAAAATGGTAAGGACAGTCTAGGCCTAGAGTTCAATCATGTATAAATTTACTTAATATCAGAAGAAACATGTAATAAGAATTAGAAGAGACAAAAAACGAATGTGATTGTGTTCATATGTCTTAAATATATGATTTGGTAAAAAAAATAGTACAGAACCCACTAAGTCAACCTAATTGAAACAATAACTAATGCTTTCCTTATCAAATTCAGAGTTTTCGAATATGACAAAAATGTTCATGTGTCAATAGAGTGTAAGAAGTGATACCATTATAAGAAATAATCTTATGTATATTTAATGCAGAAATTTCTATTTACCAAATTAATAAAGGGTTATTAAACAACAATAATTGCCATGTGGAGCAAACTATGAAGCATTACAGACATTAATTTTAAGACAAAACCCAAAAGGTTCTTCTACATTGTAATTTTAAATTGAAGAGTAGTTTAGTAGCTTATACAAGTCATTTCTGAGGAAAGCAGAGTGAGAGGGAAGAAGAAGAGTTAGAAGGATATAGAGATAGACAAAGAGAAAAAGAGAAAGATAGATATATAGAGAATGGTCCCACGAAAGAGACTCGGGATTATTGTAAAAGGAAAATATGTGAGTAGAAATTTACAAGTACTGAACTAAACAACCTCTACCGATCATGTTAAAAGATGAAACTTTGTAAAGAAAAAAATACTAACGAAATTCATTAAAGGACTATGCAACATGGTAGAGTGTCACAAAGAAGTTAATATACTTGAAAATTTAGAAAAATGATTCAGAAAGACAAGAGTGAACATAAACTGAGAAGAGGGGATAATATTAAATGCAGATTAAATAGGAGGAACCAAACTATACCAGGAACAGTTGAATTTAAAAAGTGAGCACCACCACTTTTCGGCTGCTACTAGTAGAAAAATGAGCAAAAGACCCTTATTCATTGAAATAATAATTTCACAATACAAAGTAGTATAACAATGAGAAATTACTGTAGATTTATACCAGACATATATACTAATCAAGCATATGAGTTTAAACATGAGAAAATTAATTTCTTCTACTACATAGTCTTTTATCCCTGAAGCCATGTAGAGAATCTCTGTTGAGCATTAACAAGATATTGTAGCACCTTGGGGCAAAAATGCAGCTTAGGAGTCCTGCACCAGATGCCAAAATGGAGAAGACCTCCACTGCCACCATGACCTTCCCCTTGGCACTGTGGTAGACAGGCAGGAAGGTGACCCACACACAGCAGAACACCAGCATGCTGAAGGTCAGAAACTTGGCTTCATTGAAGGTGTCAGGCAGATTCCTGGCCAGAAAAGCCACAGTGAAACTGGCCAGGGCCAGGGAGCCCAGGTATCCCAGGACACAGTAGAAGGCAGTGAGGGAGCCCTTGTTGCACAGGATAATGATGTGGCCATGTTCAGACTGCGCATCTGTGTCCACAAAGGGAGGATAGGTCCCCAACCAGAGTCCACAGAGGGTCACCTGGATCAGGGTGCAGATGGGAATGATGAGGTTTGGAGCCCCTGATACCAGCAGCCACCTCATCTTTCTCCCTGGGGAAGTGGCCTTGAAGGCCAGGACCACAGTCACTGTTTTGGCCAAAACAGTAGAAACAGACACAGTGAATGCAACCCCAAATGTGATCTGTTGCAGGATGCAGGTGACTGTGTTGGGACGTCCAAGAAAGAGCAAGGAACAGAGGAAGCAGAAGATGAGGGAAATGAGCAAGATGTAGCTGAGAGCCCTGTTATTGGCCTTGACAATGGCAGTATCTTGGTGTTTCACAAATATCCCAAGAACAGCAGCAGTGAGCATAGAGAAACAGAGAGCCATGCAGGCCAGAGCCATGCCTAAGGGATCTCCAAAGGCCAGGAAACTTTCAGCTCTCAGGAGGCAGTGGTCTCTCTGGGTGTTGGCATACTGATGATCTGGACACTTCACACACTGTTCCATATCTGTTAAGAAGTTTAAGCTGCCATTATCATTAGTTCTTGTTGTGAAGCCCCTTTCTTCAAAGAAATTAGGGTATTGTTCATTTGGATATAATTCTAACATTAAGTATCATAAACCTACTTTTATTTATTTTCTAAACCATAACTTCCTCTCATTTGCATCTTTTTTATTTTGGCTTTTGTATTCAACTTTTTTTCTTTCAGTGATGATCACATCTGTTGATAATGTGACATTTGAGGCATTCTAATGTACCAGTGACTTCCTACACCTTTTTTCTAATGTTTATTAACAGAACTATACCCTGTTCTGCAATCCAATTGAAAATTGTAAATAATATGTCTTACATTTTCCTACATGTCTCTGTAAAATATTAATTTTATCCTGTGGCACATCCTTGATTCATCTCATTCTACTTTTCTCTCTAACTCTTCTGTGAAGTAGTAGGAACAGAGTAACCACTCCTGGGCACATATTCATGCTCACTTCTTAAAATGAATCCACCTTTCTAATACTTGCTTTGTGATATGAGCAGTTCTGGGCAGAGGGAAATATATTTGCAACATCCATGTGTTCTGTGTGAACAAAATGTAAATTTTAAGATGACTGTGTTTACTTTCATATTAGAGTTTATAGTTGTATTAACCCTAGGTGATAAGAGAGATTAATGAAATAACTTGGCCTGCAGTAGACTAGAAAATACCATTAAAATTTGTAACTCAAGCTCATGACCTATCATATATCAACTAGCAATACTACCACTTGTGAAAATGAAATTATTAACAGAGAGAAGTAAAATGATGTACAACTTTTGCATTGACTTCATTAAATTGAAGAAAACGGAGGAGAGATGAACAATTTCTTAGTAAGTTACAGACTTACCTGTCTCATTAGCAATCTCATTCTCTGGGCAAAGGGTACAATCAAAACAACAGTCAGCTTTTCCTTCTTGATGAGATTTCCTGAATCCAGGACAACAATTCTCACTGCAGACAGAGTGAGGAGTCTGAGGAAAATCAGGTATATATCAGTAACTCTTCAAACTTTCTTAACTAGTTCTTCAAAAATCCATTGTTTTAAAGAATCAGATTATTAAGCATAATGTTTCTATGCAACTAAGTCCAGTCCAGTCAATTAATTGAATTTGGTTATAATTCTATATCCCATTATTCTAAAAGACTTTTATGTTCCACCTGAATTTCTAGCTTGTTGAACTATTGAACAGTATGGACTCTTTAAAAGTTAGAAAATAATGGTGAAGAAAAAGTCCTAATAGGCAGTGCCATGGAGCTTTTGAGAATTCATGTCATTATATTTTGTCTCCTACTCATCTGTGACATGTGGCAAAGCAAGGAGGAGGACCTAGCTCTTATAAGGTTATGTGAACCCCAGGCCTAAGTTTCGGTGGCCCTGAAGAATAAATCTTATCACAGACACCTTCAAAGTTTCCTCTCACAAAAGCTGCCTAAGTAGCATTCACAGAAGGGAACAAACTAAAATGTTCCATTACATAAAGTGATTCCTCAGGTATTTTATCACAGTGTAGGGAACCTACCAAAAAGATATAATTTATATTTTATGACAATATTCTAAATCAATATTTAGAAACATTTAATTTTTTGCTGCTGATCCTGGGGTTTGAACTCAAGATCTAGACAGTGGCCTTGAGTTTTTTTGCTCAAGGTTATAACTCCACTACTTGAGTCACAGCTCTACTTCCAGATTTTTGGTGGTTAATTGGCAGTAACAGTCTCATAAACTTTCCTGCTTGGGCTGATTTTAAACCATGATATTCAAATCACAGCTATCCAAGTAGCTAGGAATATAGAGGAAAGTGGCTGGCACTCAGTCAGGTATAAATTTAAAGGATGACATTTGCTTATGTATTTGTCCTTAAAATCATTATGATTAGATCCAACCCACCTCTGCAGTTCCTATGGTCCACTCTACCATATCTTCTGATAAGGACAGTTGATTATCATGGAGAGCATATGGAGAAAACTTTCCTACTTTCACTGTAAATTGAAGACCTTCTGGAAAATTCCAAATGTTCAGAATGTCATACTCTGGCTCCAATTTCCTTTTCTCATCCAAAATCACTTGTTCTCCCACAGGATTGTAAAATTGGATGTTTTTCAGAAAAGGGTGCAGCTAAAATAGATACATCATCTTATGGTGAAGTATATCCCACAGTTAAGACAGAAAACCTGAACTAAGAAAAGTTCCTGATTGCCTTTAATCCCTGATTCTGAATTGAAGAATAGGAGAGATACCTAATGAAATATCACAGAATAAAACCTATGGAGGAATAAAAATAATCTTTTTGAATTCTGGTCACTTATAAAAGGAATAGATGATCTTTAATCCCAAAGAGAAACCAAGGTGAACCACACTAAAGCTACCAGCACACAAATATGTTTATTGCAGCATTATTTACCATAGCTAAGGTATGGAACAAACTTAGATGCCCCTCAGTATATGAATGGATCAAGAAAATGTGAACACACACACACACACACACACACACACACACACACACACTGGAATTCTATGCTTTTATCAGAAAGAATGACATTGCCCCATTTGTTAAGAAATGGAAAGCCTTGGAAAAAATTATATTAAGTAAAGTAAGCCAGGCTAAAAGAAACATAGGTCCCATGGTTTCCCTTATGTGCAATTACAGAAAAGGTCAAAAGCTATGTACATATGACCAGATAAGATGATGTTAAGCAAAATGAACCCTAAGATAGGGACACAAGTGATTTTTATTTCTTGCTATTTTTTCTAATGCATTTGTAATGTAACGTGTGAATTTTTTGTTTCTTTGTATGTTCCTCCTCCACGGTATAACCCCTGTTTTCACTGTATTTGATGTTGGTGCCCTGCATCTCGTTTAAACTACACTTATCTAATTTTGGGTGAGGAAGGCAAAAAACAAAATGCTTAAATAAGGATACAGATTGACCCATTGTAACAATGAGATGCACAAGACATTATGTTGAAAATGAACTTTACAACTTCGGGGTGGGGGAGAGCAGTTGTGGAGGTGGAAAGGAAGGGGTGGTAGGGGAAAAACAAAGGAGGAGGTAACAGTGCTTGATAAGAAATGTACTCATTACCTTGCTCATGTAACTGTAACCCTTCTGTACAGTATTTTTACAATAAAATTGTATTAAAAAATAAACCAATGTGATGTAAGTAGTTATGAATGAGACAATTTTTCCATTGTGTAGGTATAGCTTAGCATAAGCACTATTTTTATGAAGTTCTATACTTTGAGCTTGCTAAATTTTTAATACCAAAGTTGAATGAAACTTGATGATTTATGAAATATATGAAAAATTCTGTTCAGTAGGTCTTCCTTTGTTATTATTGAAAAACTCATAAGGGAAAACTGCATTTACAGTTTTCACAACATTTGCTATGAGCATATTGAAGTTATCTGTAACTAAATGATTTCATAAGCCAGGTGGTTCACACCTCTACACTCAGCTATTCAGGAGGCTGAGATTTGAGTATTGCCGCTAAAATCCAGAATGGGCTGAAAGTCCGTGAGACTTGTCTCCAATAAACTACTCAGAAAAAAAGAGATGTACTGGTATGGCTCAAGTGATAGAGTGCTAGCCTAAGTCAAAGGGACCCAGATAAAACATTCATGCGAGTTCCGGGCAGATGGCGGAGGAGAAGCTGGAATCTGAACAAGCTCTTGCATAGAAAACAGTTTCAGAGTTCCAGTGAACAGTCCCAAGCCAGAGAATCACACCAAGTGTGCCATCACAGGACAGAGACTTAGTCAAGAGAGGGGAAGCCAAGCAGAGACATCTGAGCGTCTGCCAGCAGCTGCTGCTGCGGCGGCAGGGTCGCAGCGGCGACCGCAGCTGCGGCCATACCTGAGCGCTCACACAGAGAGTCCGGGACGAAGGAGCCAGACGCAGCGGGCGAGCGGATTCTACTCAACACCAGCAAGAACCGACAAGGAGCGGACAACTTCATCCTGCACTTTGCAGACCAGAGACGACCCAGGATCCAAGACTCGGCGTGAGTAGAAGCCCCACTTCCTCACTCCTTCCCAGGGAGCAGAGGAGGGAAGGCCACCCCTTCCCCCACCCAGCACCGGTGATCTCCATCTTGGATACCAACAAAGCTCGGAGGAGTGGCTAGCTCCAGCTCAGGCCTTGGAATAAAACGAGTCATTTAGCAGGTCACAAGAACTTAACGGCGAAGTGACCTCACAGACTCAGTTCCATCCAGGGAAAAGTCACCCAGCTCAGGCGCCAGCCATTGGAGTGGCTCTCCTCACTGGGTAACCAGAGCCAGAGGCTGCCCCTCCCTCTAGCAGCCACCACAATCAATTGAAAAACAGAAACCCTGAGAATGGCTCCAGGCTGGGTGCTGTGAGTTTTTTTCACAAAATAGCCCCAGGGAAAAGCTACTGTTTGTTGAAAGGCCTCAACTCTACCCAGAACCTAGCCTCATCACTGCATCCCCCTCTTTTGTGATTCTCAAAGCAGATCACCCTCCCAGTAAACTAACCTGGGAGGGGGAATCTCAAAATCTTGGGTAAAGCAGAGCATTTTTCTGCCTGTTCCAACAAACTGACTTAAGAAACCAATCAAGCCACAGGACCTCAAGCTGACCAGAGACTCCAACCACACTCTGGTTACAGACAAAAGGGAGATACAGGACTCTTCCCACCCCTCCCCCCCCCAAAAAAAAAACAAAGACTTTTTTTTTTCTTCTTCTTCTTTTCTTTTTTTTTTTTTTTTCGTTTTTTGTTACCTTATATATATAAAAAATTTTTTTTTGCTTTTCTAAAACTTTTATTAATCTTTAATTTTTGACTCTTCTGAAAAAATAATTGTTTTCCATTAACTTTTTTTTTTCTTTTCTCCTCTTATAATTTTTATTTTAGGAATACGTGAATGTGTGTTTTCCTTTCTTTTCTTGTCTTCTTTCTCTTTTTCTTTCATTCTTAATTATTTTTTTGTTTTTTGTCTAGCTCTACTGAACTTCTGATCTTTTCTTCTCACTTTCCTATCCTTTCCATCTTTTCCTCTTTGTTCTTCTTTATGTGACTTAACTCTTGTCCTGCACATCCTCAGATAAACCCGTAGTTAACCAGTAGACCCTACCCCCCATTGTGTACACACTTAATCCACAAACTTATTACTCAATTCAAAACCTCTGAGACTTAAATTCATTAATAGCAGTACTACCTCTTTATACCTATATAATATTTTAAGCATTTTTTTTAAAGTTTTTCACATCTCCTCTATGTCCCTCCCTTTCTCTCAACATATTCATATTCCTCTATAAATAGATGGTCTTTTAATCTCTAAAATAACATTAATTTTTACGTTTCTATTTTTTTTTCTGGTCTCTTTTCATTCCCCTTTCCCTTTCTTCTTTTTCTCTCTCTCTCTACTTGCATCCTACCCAACCTATTTCCTGCACTGTGATTAGGACATAGTTAACTCTCCCTGTGCCTCCCCACACCAATCTATTCCTATTTTTTACCCACATCTCTCCCTAACCCTAATAATTTCTGGTTTTCCAAATTCTTCTCTGTGGTTCGAAGTCCTTTAACATATAGTTGTTTGATGTCGAATAGATGTATCTGTTGAACTAGATTGTATCTGTAGACTATTGACTGTACAAATGCAAACTTTGGTTGATGGTTGCCTTAAGATAGTGTTCTAGCACAAAACTGGTGCTATCTTCATCTCAAATGGGCAGAGTAAGCCGGAAAAACACAAGAAAAATGGCAAATTCGGGTATCTCAATTCCCAATCTTGATAATGAGGGGTTAGAACAGATAATGAATAATCCAGAGGAGAGTTCCCAAACAGCTCTACAAACACTGCTGGCAAACATGATAAATGAAAAGTTTGACAATGTACAAAGGACTCTGTATGAGCGTGACAGGGAGAGAGAGGAGGCATCCCAGAAGTTTATACAGGAATATCATAAGCGTGAGGAAGCTACTCAAAAACTGATACAGGATTTGCGTGAACAACTTGAGAATACTCAAAGAGAAAGGGAGGAATGGCGTGAGCAGGCTGAGAACACTCAAAGAGATCTGCAGGAATCCCACGAACGGGAGGAAGCTAATCAAAGAGTAATACAGGAATTGAGAGACCAGGTAGAGAACACACAAAGATCACTAAAGGCATTCATGGAATCCATTAACAAAGAGCTGAAGGAAGTCAGGGAGACCACAAAGGTAATGCTGAATGGAACCCAACAGAAGGAATGGGAGCCCAAAGAAACCATAACCAATCAACTAAGTGATTTGAGGACAAACACTGAACACCAAATTAAGGAAGTAAAGAAATTCATACAAGACCTAAAACAGAGCTTCAACAAAGAACTTGAAGCCATCAAAGCTGACCAACTAGAAGGAAAAGAGATAAAAAACAAAGTAGAGAGTCTTGACAGCAGGTTAGACCATGCAGAAGATCGAATCTCAGGGATTGAAGACAGCCTAGATATTATAGAGAAAGAACATACAACCATCCAAGACAAGTCCAAGAAATATGACAGATCTATCCAACACCTGGAAGACACCATCAGAAGGCCTAATCTAAGGATAATGGGTGTAGAGGAGCACCTAGAAACAGAAGTTAATGGTGTAGGAAATTTGTTTAACAGAATCCTAGCAGAGAACTTCCCAAACATGCAAAAAGATAGGCCTGTCCAGATACAAGAAGCCTTTAGAACCCCAAATAGACCAGACCAGAATAGGACATCCCACCGCCACATTATAATCCACACAGGATCAACTCAGAACAAGGAAAAGATCCTTAAAGCTGTCAGAGAGAAAAGGGTAATCACTTATAAAGGGAAACCAATTAGAATCACCTCAGATTTCTCAGCAGAGACAATCAAAGCAAGAAGAGCCTGGAATGATGTATGCCATGCCCTAAAAACAAACAACTATCAACCAAGAATACTGTACCCAGCTAAACTCTCCTTCATAACCGAAGGCCAAATAAAAACCTTCCATAGCAAAGAAAAATTGAAACAATACATCTCCACCAAACCAGCCCTACAAAAGATTCTTAAAGATGTCCTACACATAGAAAACCAACAAGATCGCAATAAAGGCCAAGAAACTGCACCCAAACTGAGAATCCAAGAACCATAGGAAGAACCCAGTTTTCGCAGCCCCCAAGAAGGTAGATAACATGGCAGGAACTCCCAAATACCTCTCAGTCCTATCTCTTAATGTTAACGGACTGAACTCTCCAATTAAGCGACATAGACTGTCTAGTTGGATTAAAAAACAAGACCCTTCTATCTGCTGCCTGCAGGAGTCACATCTTGCCCGTAAAAACAAACACATTTTCAATGTTAAAGGCTGGAACAAAATCTACCAAGCAAACGGACCGCATAAACAGGCGGGAGTTGCAATCCTAATATCAGATAAATTAGACTTCAAATTAAAATTCGTGAAAAGAGATAAAGAAGGTCACTACATACTAATTAAAGGATCTCTCCTTCAGGAGGATATTACAATTCTAAATATCTATTCACCAAACAATGGAGCACCCAAATTTATCAAAGAAACACTACTTTCCCTCAAATCCCATATAGATCCAAAGACATTAATTGTTGGGGATTTTAACACACCACTCTCCCCACTAGATAGATCAACTTGGCAAAAACTCAACAGAGAAACCGCAGATCTAAACAGCTGCATAGATCAACTAGACTTAACAGACATTTACTGAACATTTCACCCAGCAGCATCGGAATACACGTTTTTCTCAGCAGCACATGGAACGTTTTCTAAAATAGACCACATTTTAGGCCACAAAGCAAACTTGTCTAAATTCAGAAACATTGAAGTTATACCTTGCATTCTCTCTGACCACAAGGGAATAAAATTAGAACTCAACACCAAAAGCCACCAAAGAAAGTCCGGTATCACATGGAGGCTGAACAACACACTGCTGAATCATGAGTGGGTCATGGAAGAGATTAGAAAGGAAATTCAAATGTTCATGCTATTTAACAAAAATGAACACACAAAATACCAGCTCCTCTGGGACACAGCAAAGGCAGTACTCAGAGGCAAGTTTATAGCTCTGAGCTCCTACATCAACAAATTGGAGAGATCTGAAACTAGCAATTTAATGACGCATCTAAACCTCCTTGAAAAAGAGCAGCAAGATAAACCCCAATCCAGTAGACGGAAAGAAATAATCAAAATTAAATCAGAATTAAATGAATTAGAATCCAAAAAAACTATAGAAAGAATCAACAAAACAAAGAGTTGGTTCTTCGAAAAACTTAACAAAATTGACAGACCCTTAGCACATCTTATCAGAAAAAGAAGAGAACACACCCAAATTAATAAACTCAGAGATGAGAATGGAAACATCACCACGGAAACAACCAAGATTCAGAACATTATAAGGGAATACTTCTCAAAACTGTATGCTAATAAGTTTGAGAACTTGACAGAAATGGACCTCTTCCTAGCAAATATTGACATGCCAAAACTAAACCAAGATGAGTTAAACTATATTAACAGGCCCATATCAAGCATTGAAATAGAAACAGCAATAAGAGACCTCCCAGCTAAGAAAAGTCCAGGACCAGATGGTTTTACAGCGGAATTTTACAAGGCCTTCAAAGCAGAGCTCACACCAATTCTCCTCCAACTCTTCAATGAAATTGAAAGAGAAAGCTCACTACCGAACACATTCTATGAAGCCATCATAACCCTCATCCCAAAACCAGGCAGGGACTCATCAAAGAAAGAGAACTATAGACCCATTTCTTTGATGAACATTGATGCAAAACTTTTCAACAAAATTTTGGCCAACCGACTTCAACAATTCATCCAAAAAATCATACACCACGATCAAACAGGATTCATTTCAGGGATGCAAAGCTGGTTCAATATACGCAAATCAATTAATATTATTCATCACATCAACAGGAGCAAGAATAAGAACCACATGGTTATCTCAATAGACGCAGAAAAAGCATTCGACAAGATCCAACACCCCTTCCTGATGAAGGTTTTGGAAAAATTAGGAATCCATGGAACATTCCTCAATACAATAAAGGCTGTATATGACAAACCTACAGCCAGCATTATACTCAATGGTGCAAAACTAAAGCCATTTCCTCTTAACTCAGGAACAAGACAAGGATGCCCACTCTCTCCACTTCTCTTCAATCTAGTATTAGAATGCCTAGCTACAGCAATAAGACAAGATGCAGACATAAAGGGGATCCAAATAGGGAAAGAAGAAATAAAACTCTCCCTCTTTGCAGATGACATGATCTTGTATTTAAAGAATCCCATAGACTCCACTCCCAAATTACTCAAGCTGATTCAAAACTTTGGCAAAGTAGCAGGGTATAAAATTAACCCCCCAAAATCAATGGCATTTCTGTATGCCAACAAGGAGATAAGTGGGGTTGAAATTAGGAAACCAACTCCATTTGTAATAACCCCACAAAAAATAAATACGTAGGAATTAACTTAACCAAAGAAGTAAAGGACCTCTATGATGAAAACTTTAAAAACTTGAAAAAGGAAATCAAAACAGAACTTAGAAAATGGGAAAAACTCCCGTGCTCCGGGATTGAAAAGATTAACATCGTGAAAATGGCAATACTTCCCAAGGCTATCTGCAAATTCAATGCCATACCTATCAAAATTCCAACCTCATTCTTCAAGGAAATAGAAGAGGCAATCCAAAAATTCATATGAAACAATAAAAGACCCTGAATAGCAAAAACGCTCCTCAACGGAAAGAACATTGCTGGAAGAATATCAATACCAAATTTCAAACTCTACTATAAAGCCAAGTAATGAAAACAGCTTGGTACTGGCACAAGAAGAGACCTCAGGACCAATGGAATACAATTGAAAACCCAGAAATGAACCTACAGAAACATAGCCATCTAATCTTTGATAAGGGAGCTAAAAAAATAGAATGGAAGAAAGACAGCCTCTTCAATGAATGGTGCTGGCAAAATTGGTTACCTACTTGTAGAAAACTAAAGCTAGATCCCCGCTTTCACTATATTTGATGTCAGTATAACATGTGGAGGAGGCGGGGACAAACAAGTCGTTTAAGGACTCAGGTGGACCTGTTGCAACAATGAGAAGTACAAAATGTCATGTCAAAACCAGCTTTACAATGTCGGTGGGGGGGGAGGGGGGGTATGATTGGGTGGGGGGGGAGGGGGGAGGCTGGGAAGGGAGGTGAAGGGTAAACAAAGGAGGAGGCTGCAATGCTTGGTAAGAAATGTATGCATTTTCCTGCCCATGTAATTTTAACCCCTCTGTACAGTATGTTCTCAATTAAAATAAAATAAAATTAAAAAAAAAACATTCATGCCTCTGAACCAACAAAATAAAAACAATATACAGAATTATGGAATACATTTTATTCTTGTTACTGGCCAGTTGATTTCAGAAGAGCATTTGAACATATGTCTGTAAGACCTCATAATATTTAAACAAAAGTTATTTCCTGGCTGGGTGCCAGTGGCTCATGCCTGTAATCCTAGCTACTCAGGAGGCTGAGATCTAAGGATCACGGTTCAAAGCCAGCCTGGGCAGGAAAGTCCATGAGACTCTCATCTCCAATAAAAACCACTAGAAAACTGGAAGTGGTGCTGTGGCTCAAGTGGTAAAGCGTTCGCCTTGAGCTGAGTAGTGCCCAAGCCGAGAGTTCAAGCCCCACAACCGACAAAAAAAGTTATTTCCTGAGTTTGGGAAAACACCTGGAATATTTAATTTTATAGAATAAAACACATTCTAGGAAGTGCCTTTGTTCATGGTATATGCCATTGAACAAAGGTGAAATTACCTGTGCAGGGGAAGGCACTGTTCCTTTTCTATTTCCCATTGTGTGATCTTCTGTTTGATGAAGAAGCATCTCATGGAGAGCCTGGGCCACAGCATACACAGCATTGTATATATTGTAACTATCTCCAGACATAGTCATGACAGAAATATACCCAGACAACCAATCCAAAGAGGCTTCATGAGGACAATTGTCCCATGTTACACAGTCAGAGTCAGCATCTGAGCAATTAAATGACAGAAACCACATCCTAGCAAGAAAAATGTCTTCTGGGTATTTGGAAGGGTTTACTGCCTTGACAAAATCTGTGAATCCAGAAAGATCTGTATGATGATGTGAAAAAATAAGAGGAACATGCAATGAGCCTAGAATGAAATATTTCCTTCTCATGGTTAAATCCCACTGTGAGTTCATGATACAAACTTTGCCTTTGATTAAAAGTTGCTCAATACACACCATTAAATCTAGTAGTGATTCATTATCACCATATATGATGAGGACATTTGCTGAAGATTTATTTATCTCATTATAAACTTCGATTAATTTGAATAGATGAGACACACCTTTGCTTGAGATCAGTAGCTCATAGGCCACACAAACTCTGTTCTTGGTCATCTCTTCTTTCAATTCAGCAAGAACCCATGAACCATTTTCATCCTGTGAGGTCAATAGACCCACCCAGCTCCAGCTGAAATAAAGCAGTAAGGAGACCATGGCAGTGGCTATTGATGTGTCCTTTGGGGCCAGCTGATAGAGAGCAGGAAAATTGTGATGGTCACTCAGGGCATGATCAAAAGGCCCCATGGTAAGCTAAAGAGAAAGAAAATTGGATGCTTCATGAATGAGAAGATTACCAGTAGGTAAAGTAGGTGGAAGGTAGGTTTTGTTTTAGTTTTGAAAAATTAGTTTAATTGTTTTTGAATAGTTGTAGAACATGTGAAATTATTTGTGAAATATCTCCTGATCTGTCACAATTTTTATTAACTTTTCCCATCAATATCAACCCCACCCACTCCCTGCCTTTTTTAATTCCATTTTCACACATGTATATTGAATATTACATTGTTTATTTCCACCTATCCATTCCTTGTTCTTCTGCCTTTTCTGTCAACAGCTACCTGACTCAGACAAAATATGCAATCTGGTGTTTATTTTTTATTAGAAAAGTCACAGCATGGACTTTCACCCCTATGTGTACCATACTTTCACCAGATTGATCATATATATATATATATATATATATACATATATATATATATATATACATATGTAAATATATATGTAAGAGGCTATGTGTATGTGCCATATTAATTTCATATTACATAGTTCATATTTTAGATCTAACTTTCACATATGAGAGAACACATTTCACATTTCTCGATCTGAGCCTGACTTACTTCATTCAACATAATATCTTGCACATCTCTGTGTGCAAGTGTGTAGTTACAAGCCAGTAGAGGGGTGAAAACTCATGTCCTCATGCATTTCCTTGGTTTTTCCCCTCAAGACTGCTCGATCAGTTGATCAACACATTTACTTTCTGCTTGTTGCTGGTTAATTGCAGATATAAGTTTCCTGATTAGTTAGCATACAGGTGTGGGTCATCAGTACCCTGCTCAACATATCTTCACACTACAAAGTCTTTTTCCATTTCCTGATTGTCTTAAAGAAAAATATTGATAAGGCTTGAAACAATAAATTATTTGTCTGCTCTAACTCTCCATTTCCCCTTTCTTGAACAGTGAATACACACACACACATACACACACACACACACACACACACACACACACACACACACACACACACATCCCACTTTACATATAATTTTGAATACTTACTTTTTGATGCCACAAAATTTGATAGGCTCATAAGTCTCTTCCTTCATTCTCTTCTAGCACATGAAATATTAGTCATTTTTATATCCTTCTACATCTTCCACCCTCACCTGTGGAAATCTGTAGAGTCCCAGCAACGTCCCAATTTGTTCAGATGTTATTCCTGATGGTCCTGTAAGTACTGCTATAGACCTCATTTCTCTCATACAGAAGTAGTTTGGAATCTTGTACTTCCCAAAGAGCCAAGTGAACGGATTCTTGAATATTGTCCAAGCTCTGAAGTGAATATTATACATATCAAATCCCAGAGAGAAGTTGTGTAAAAGATCAGGGTTTTTGTTGATCTCTTCAATAGCAAAAGCCAAGGTCAAAACAAACTGATAGTTCTTGAAGATAAGCCTGTATAATAAGCATAGAAATTTAGGAGGATTTTTACAAAACTTAGGATTTTCATGGAATGAATTCTCAATTCTCTGCTAATGACTGTTAAAATATTATCCTAATTGGAATAGAATGTGAATGCAATGTCTTATGTTTGTATATAGAATTAGTTAAGGACATGAAAGGAACATGCCATGAATGAGATTCAGAAACTTAATTAAACTGAGAGACAGCTTCCTTTTCTCCCACTATTGCATGCACCACAGCAAAAAGCTGTTATCCATTGCATTAGGTTTTCATGAGGCAGAAAATATTCTGGAAATCTTGTGTTTGGGTCACCCAGTTGTGTTATGGGTTTGTATGGCAGGTCAGACTAACTAATGAATGTTCAAATTAAGAGCAACTTTCAGAAGCAAAGTGTTATTTATGAAAGATTATATAGCAAACTGTTCCAACAGACTCAACTTGTTGAACAGCTCTTCCTGGAATATCAACAAGAACAAGAGCTAAAATATAAGGTAAGAGAATTTTATTTTTATTTATACAATAAAGCAAAAGGGTTGCATCCAACTCCAATGAACTAATTATGGAGAGGGGAGCATCCAATATGGAGGTTGAGAAGAGAATTGTAAGGAAGAATTACAATGCAATCCCAATTCCAAGGCCACCATGGTAAAATGCTGTGCTCACTATTCTCTTCCAAATATATATAGATTGAGAAACTGAAAAGGAACAAATAGAGAGAAATAAAAAGTTTCAGAGTGGGCTGGGAAGGTAGCTCAGTGGTAAAGTGCTGGCCTTGCATACATGAGGTCCTGGGTTCGATTCCTCAGCACCACATAAGCAAAAATAAAAGCTGGAAGTGGTGCTGTGGCTCAAGTGGTAGAGTGCTAGCATTGAGCTGAAGAGTTGAGGGACAGCACCCTGGCCCAGAGTTCAGGCCCCATGACCGGACCCCACCCAAAAAAAAGTTTCAAAGTACTCTTCTATTTTTCTGTGTTTCATGTCTGTGAGTGCCAGGTGTGTGTATGTGTACATGCACGTGCACGTGCACATGCGCACACACATGCACATGTACGCACTTGCCCACATGTACATGTGTTATGCACATTCTAAAGAAATTTATATAATGAAATCAACAGACATTCTTCAAAAATGGAAACAATGAAGGCACATCGGAACTACTAATTAAAGGATAAACTTGTTCAACATATGCTGTAGGTATATATGAAATGATTACAATGAAAACCTATCATGTTTGTGAAGAAGAAAATAGTGACTTTGAGGGAAATCTAATTGAACCACACATATGGCAAAGCAAACTGTAAGTAAGAATGAAGATGTGTGAAAAGGTTTTTCAAAAGTTGATTATTTTCAAAAAAGGAATTGTGAACAAGGATACAGTGTACTATTCCTTAACATGAAGGACAATGAAATTTTTGACTATAACATCTACAGCAAGCTGTCTCATCATTATTTCACAAGTGAGATACATATACAGGGAGGATTCTCTAAACTATAACAGAAATGGGACTCATATCATATAGGTGTGCTCTCATTTCCCTAATAGCTGAATCCTCAGTAGTATCCATATAATCTAAAGAATGTGGCAAGAAATCTTTACATTAATAATGCAGATAAAATATATGTAAATTATCCACAAAGAATACTGAGCCTACAAAAGATATCCATTAGAAATGAAGAAAGGATAAAGATGTTCTCAGAGAAGCACAGTTAAGAGTATCTGAGTAATGAATGAGCTAATGACTTCAGAGAGACTTCTCAGAAGAAGAAATAAGAATGGCAAATAAACACATCAAAAAATGTTGAACATCTCTTTCCATAAAGAAATGCAAATGAAGACCGAAATGGGATTGTGTCTCAACTCAGAATGGCCATTATCAAGAAAACAATAAGAAATGTTGGTGAGGATGTGGTCCAAAGAGACTCTATTACACTGTTGGTGGGAATAGAAATTTGTTCAACTAGTTTGGAAAGTAGTATGGAGGGTCCTCAAACACTAAACATAAACCTACCCTAGGAGCCAACAACTCCACTTCTGAGAATATATCCAATATTGAACAAACAAAAAAACATTAAAGCCATCACCACAACCATGTTTATTGCAGCTTTATTTAGTATAGCCAAGGTATTGAATTAGCCCAGATACATCTATATACACAATGGAATTCTGCTTATTCATGATAAAGAATGGCATTGAACCATTAATAAAGAAATGGAAGCCAGGTGCCGATGGCTCACACCTGTAATCCTAGATTTTCAGGAGGCTGAGATCTGAGGATCGCAGTTCAAAGCCAGCCCGGGCAGGAATGTCCCTGAAACTCTTATCACCAATAAACCACCAGAAAACTGGAAGTGGCACTGTAGCTCAAGTGGTAGAGTGCTCATCTTGAGCTGAAGAGCTGAGAGACAGCGCTTAGTCCCAGAGTTCAAGCCCCATGGCTGACCAAAAAAAAAAAAAAAAGATAAAGGAATGGAAAGATTTGGAGAGGATTATGAAATGTGAAGTAAGTCAGACCCAGAGAAACGCAGATTGTATGATTTCTCTCTTTAATGGAAACTAGAATGTGTCTATAAATCTGGAAGTAAGCACACTGAGTGGTATCCAAGCCATTTTAAATGAATTAACTGAAGTATAATAGAATCTATGGAGACCCCAAGATAAGTATTCAAATGTTTTTTTTTCTTTCATGCAATTGTTTCTAACATATTTATAAGATGATTTGTGTGTTGCTTTCTAGGTCCCTCCCCAAGGTATAACCCTTACTTTCACTATATTTGATGTTTGTATAATTTGTGGATGGGAAGGGCAAAAACAAATCGTTTAACTAGGGATACAGGTAGACACATTTGCAACAATGAGATGTACAAGTAGTTATGTCGAAAAATGAACTTTACAGCTTTGGTGGGGGCGGGGAGGATAGAGTGGGGGAAGTAGGGGGAGTATGGGAAGGGATGGGAAGGGGAAACAAAGAAGAAGCAACAATGCTTGATAAGAAATGTACTCCTTATCTTGCCCATGTAATTGTAACTCCTCTGTACAGTATTTTCACAATAAATAAATTTAAAAAAGGAATACTTGGAGAGCAAAAATAATGTAATTACTAAGAAAGATAAAGTCTAAGCCCAACAAAATGAGTATTAGGAATACCTGCAGGGTGTAGGAGGTCAAATGTATAGGAATAGAAGCATGAATATGGGAGATGAGTAGAATGCAGGCAAGAATGCATTGTATATGCCACAAAATTAGGACAAATAAGGGAAGGGTTGGGTGAAACATATTGAAGGGATGACACAGATGAAGATGCATTGTATACATGAATTGCTTTGATAAATGGCAAAAAATCAAGGCCTAATCTAAAATTAAGAAAATGAAGCATGGGGTTCAGGTGGGAGTGATATTGAGGCACTGAATTCATCAACTGCTCTCTTTATACAACTGCATAAAGCAAATAAAATTTAAAAAATCTATTAAACTTACTAGTAAGAGTGACTTTACCATTGAGCTGAGAATGTTCCAACAATGCTGCCACTACAACCATGCTTATTGCAGCTTTATTTACTATAGGCAAGATATGGAAGCAGTCCAGATGTTCCTCAGTGGAGGAAAATGTAGTCTGTATACACAATGGAATTCTGTTCATCCATTACAAAGAATGACATCAAACCATTCATAAAGAAATGGAAAGACTAGGAAAGGATTGTGTTAAGTGAAGTAAACCAGACTCAGAGAAGCACAAGTTGTATGATTGTTGGGAACTAAAATGTGCCTGGGGCACACAAGCATTTATAAATGAATTAACTGAGTTTAATAGAATCTATGGAGAACACAAATAGTATAATTCTTTAGAAAGATAGAGTCCAAGTCCAAAAAATGAGTGCTAGGATGAGGGTATATATACATCAGTATACATAAAGTGCACATAAATTGTTTGTTAAATGGCAAAAAACAATTCAATACATAACCTAAAATTAAGAAAAGAAGGGAGTGAGGTGGGAGGTGTGGGTGAGAATGTTGAAAGGGGCACTGATCAAGAGGCACTGTATTCATAAACTGTTCTATTGAATGGTAATTTGTTGTACTTCTATCAAAAGAGAATAAAAATCTAAAACTGTATAAAACTTACTGGTAAGAGTGACTATAAAAAGTGACCTGCGAATGTTCTAACATTGTAAATGTGGTAGACAAATCTTACACATAATTCCTATGAAGAGGGAAAAATTGGTAATATATCTAGTAATTACCATAGATCAATATAAAATTGAATATCCAATTTACAAATGATGGGAGGAATACAATACAGTTGCAGTTTTCATTTGTATGTCTTTAATATTTTATATTAAAATATTAAATGAAAAAGTTTCACTAACAGTTAAATGAAAAGATTTCATTATAACCTTTCTGTAATTCATTTATGGATTTGATCACAGTCCTCTACTATTTGTGTGTGTATATTTTGTTTCTGTTTTATCCTCATTGTCAAGGATAGTTGTCATCATTCCTAAATAGTTTGTTGTAATCTATTTTAGCCCCACAAGCACCACAGAATGTATAACCGACAAATTAAAACTCATATTCCAAAAGTCAAAAGTCACTACTATTGAACTCAATAGAAGATTCTAGATGGAGAGCAAGGGTGGAAGAAGTTGCAATAAACCTGAAGAAGAAGTCACATATTGGAAGTAGTGACAAGTGATCTGTCAATAATGACTGGGAATGGAAACGCAAGAAACTACCAATAAGAGTTAGAATGTCTGAATGAATAAAACCTCCAATCCAAATGATAGTTTGATTCCAAGAAACACAATTCACTCTCGGTGGCCCTCAATGAGTATAAGAAAGTAGTGTAAGGCCGACCCAGAGAAGCATAGTTTGCATGGTTTTTCTGAATGTAGTAGCTAGAATGTACTTCTAAATCTACAAATAAACAAGCCAAATGATAAAAATAAAAAAAAAAAATTTAAAAAAGACTCTTGGGTTGGGTGCTGGTGGTTCATGCCTGTAATCCTAGCTACTCAGAAGACTTAGATATGAGGATCATGGTTCAAAGAGAGCCCAAGCAGGAAAGTCCTTGAAACTCTTAACTCCAAAGAACCACTAGAAAACCAGAAGCGGTGCTGTGTCAAGCGGTAGAGTGCTTGCCTTGAGCTGAAGAGCTCAGGGACAGCACCAGAGTTCAAGCCCCATGACCACCACCACCAACAATAAAAAGTCACTTGAACATGATAAATTGTACAGGTCTCTAGGTACTCCACACAGTGTGAATAAAGATTATATTTAGGAGAGGAACACAAAGGTGACATAACGATGTGCATCTGATCATGCAAAATTATATTTGTCAAAATGAACTCCAGTAAATGGTCACAAGAGGTTTTTGTTTGTTTATTTGTTTATTTTACTTATTTTGCTATTTTATCTACCTTTGGTTTGTTCATGCATGTGTTTTTGTGAGAGCATGGGGGCACAGAAATGGTGGAACAAAGTGTAAACAAATGAGGCAGTGCTACTCACTAGACACTATGTTGAAAATAAACTATTGAAGTTGTGGCTGAGGATGGGAAGCAAACATAGCAAGGGAACAGTTGACGTTGTTCCAAAAGAAATGTACTCTTTCACTTATGCAACTGTAACCCCCTCTGTACATCAGCTTTATAATAGAAATAAACAATAAGTGAAAGGACAAAAAAGCAGTGGAATAAGGCGGCTCACGCACATAAAAGCCAAAAGAAAGCAGAAGCATCCATCGTATATCACAAACAGACTTTAATCAAAGCAACCGAATGTGACAAGTTTGTAGTAATGATAGATGGATCAAATCAACAAGATGACATAACAATTGTAAATGTATATTAACACACTATCCAATCACTTAACTCTACTTAAGCAGCCTTTGAAATAGTCCTCGATATATTAATAGTTGAAGATTTTCTGGAGAGATCATCCAGAGAAGCTCAACAGGGAGGTATGAGGATTAAATGTCACCTTTGATTAGATGAGTCTCACATCCACTTATAGAACATTTCACCAATGTCTGAATAAACCATTTTTCATCAACATACTGAGCATTTGATCTCCAGAAGAGATCGTATGATAACACACAAATCTAGCCAGATTTAAAAAGTATTGAAAGTATGTCGAGCACATCTGTAGACCACACTGTAGTAAGAGTAGAAATTAACCAGGAAAACACCGAAAATATGCCCATAACATGGAAATGAAATGAATTATTTTTGAGGTAAAAAAATAAATTTCATTTAAAATATTCAATTTCATTCAGTGATTAATGCATCATTAAATGATTTGTTTTCAAGCCAAACTTCAAGAAGATAACTGCTTTTTGGAACAAAAAATGAAAACAATTATCAGAATCTACAGATACAGAAAAAGAGGAATGAAATGGCACTTTAACAACCTTTGCTGAAATCAGGAGTACAGACACTGTACTAAAGAATCTATGCTGTATCTCATGGAACTAGAAAAATAAACCCAAGATAAGTAGAAATAATGAAATAATCAAGTATAAGGAAAAGAATTAGAGAATAAAGAACACAATAGCAATAATCAATAAAGCAAAGAGGAGGCTTTACAAAAACAACAGGGAGATAAGACTGAAGTAAAAATCGTGCAATATCAAAAGCAAAAGCAACAAAATTACACATATCAACACATATCACCCATTATTCTGGATCCCACTATCAGTATGGTGAAAATAGCGGTATTACTGAAAAACCAGCTACAGATTCATTGGAGTCTCCATCAAAATTCCTATCAGTTCCCTCACAAAAATTAAAAAGGTACAACTAAATTTTATGAAAAAGGTAGCCTGAGCTACCTTAAGGCAGAAGAACAACATGACAGTATCTCTATATCTGGTTTTCTCTTATACTGCAGAGCTATAATAGCAGAAAAAATTCTGATGAAAACAGATACATGGATCAAGGAAATAAAAGACCAAAAAGTAATTGCAAACAATAGATATCTGATTCTTGGAGAAGGTGCCAAATAATACATGGCTTAAACCCCACACCCATAAGAAGGGATGACATTGTGAAACTGGGCATTTATGCGTGAAACACCATATATTTTTTAATGTCAAAATTGATTAGTTCTTTGCACTAAGCACTTGGGTTATTGAGAACCTCTGTTAAGAATATCATACACATATTCTAATTCTGAAAAATGAGGGAAATCATGTGACAAGCTTTTCTTTGGGTCTGGCTTATTTCACTTAATAAAAATTTTTGCAAGTCTTTCCGTTTAGTTATGAATGGAACAATGTTATTCTTTCTGATGGAAGCCTAGACTTCCATTGTGTGTATATACCACATTTTCTTGATCCATTCATCTACTGAGGGGCATTTGGTTTGATAATGAAGCATATGAACAGGAACTACAACTTGTGGAAACAAGAGATTCTCATTAGACCCTGCATATAGGTTTTTTTTTACCTTCATCATTGTTTTTTTCTTTATTCATTTCTATTAGTTTTTTTGTACCTTGTGTTTTGCATAATAGACAATGCAATATGTGGAGGGGAAAGAGAATCACAGAAGCAGCAGAACAATTGATGAGCCATAGCAACATTGATATTCATTTGACACTATGTAGGATATGAACATTTCAACTTTTTTGGGGGAGAGGGAAGTGTTAAGTTAGATGTAAAGAGGGATGGGGAAACAATGATTAAAAACAAATTTACTTATAGTCTTACCTATGTAATTGTAACCCCCAGCTCATGACCTTTTCAATAAAAAAATAGATTAGTTCTTAATAGAGACCTAAACTTTGCAAGTAATAGAGAAAATGAGGGGACCATACACACACAGGTAACTTAAATACAATTCAAATAGCTCATAAAACAACAGCAAGAATTAATCTCTGCTTTTGACTATGTGCTAGAATCAATTGTCTCATATACAAGGCCTTAAATTCCACCTCCAGAAATGGAAGTTAAAGCAGCTGTGTTGGTATTCAATTGAAAATATACAGCATAATGAAAGAAACTTTGAAACAGACAATTGAATAGTTAAAAATCTTGCTAGCTATTCATTTCAGAGAGGACTGGAAACAATTATATTAAGTGAAGTAAGTCAGGCCCAAAGAAACATAGGTTTCATAGTTTCCCTTATTTGCAATAACTAATATATGTCTAAGACAAACGGAAAAGATAAAATCTATGTACATATGACCATATAAGATGATGCTAAGTGAATTGAACTCCAAGATAGGGACACAAAATTTGGGGAGGGGAAGGGAAAAAACAAAATGCAGGTTGATACAGGTTGACCCATGGTAACAATGAGATGTACAAGACACTATGTTGAAAACGAACTTTACAACTTGTGGGGAGGAGGGACGGAGGAGTTAGGGAGGTAGGGAGGGAAGGGATGGTAGGGGTAAAATAAAGGAGGTAAGAATGTTCGATGGGAAATGTACTCATTACCTTACTCATGTAACTGTAACCCCTCTGTACACTATTTTTGTAATAAAAACATTTAAAAAAACAAAAAAATAGGTTTTATCTTTCTTGCTGTTGTTTGTAATGTATTTATAATGTACTATGTGATTTTTTTGTTTCTTTTGTATGTTCTCCCATGGTAATACCCCTGTTTTCACTGTATTTGATTCTGGTGCCCTGAATCTCACCTATACATTTTTCTAATTTGGGAAAAGGAAGAGAAATAACAAACTGCTGAAATAAGGATACAGGTTGACCCATTGTAGCAATGAGATGTACATGACACTATGTTGAAAATGAACTTTACAATTGGGGGGAGGAGTTGGGGAGGTTGGGAGGGAAGGGTGGTAGGGGAAATCAAAAGAGGAGGTAACACTGATCGATGCAAAATGTACTCATTACTTTACTCATGTCACTGTAACCCCTCTGTACAGTATTTTTTATAATATATATATACATATATATGAAAAAAATAGTGAAAAACAACTCTAAAACACCAGTAGAGACAAAATCTAATCAAGAAATACACACTTAAAAATTAGAAATAGATATTGCAAAGAAGGAAAACAATGGGACCTATGTTTCTTTGTTGCTGGCTTACTTCACTTAATATAATTTTTTCCAAGACAAGCAGAAATGGTCAGATAAGTTGATGTTAAGTGAAATGAACCCCAAGATAAGGACTCGAATGCGTTTTCTTTCTTGCTATTGTTTCAAACATACTTATAAAATATTTCTTTGTTGCTTTGTATGTCCCTCCCCCATGGTATAACCCCTGTTTTCACTGTATTTGATGTTGGTATAATTTGTGGAGGGGAAGGGAAAAAATTGTTTAAATAGTGATACATGTGGACCCATTGCAACAATGAGATGTACAAGATGTTATGTCAAAAATAAACTTTACAACTTTGACGTGGGGGGTAGAAGGGAAGGGGGGAGAGGAGAGGACTGTGTAGGTGGGAGATGGGAATGGATGGTAAGGGGAAACAAAGGAGGAGGCAATAATGCTTGATAAGAAATGCATTCATTATCTTGTCCATGTAATTGTAACCCCTGTGTATGGTATTTTCACAATAAAAAAATTAGAAATACAAAATCACATCAGAAAAAAATGTTCAATCATTTGAGCAAGCAGGATATACATCAGTTATATATCAATCCAGACAAAAATTGCATTTTTGATAAAGGTATATAAGAAGTAAAGCTTGGAGATACTTCAAGAAATTGAAGCTATCTCTAATGGTGGCTTATGTCTGCAATCCTAGCTAAACAGGAAGCAAAGGGCTAAGAATTCTGAGTCAAAGCAAGGTGGTACAGAAAAGACCATGACACACTTTATCTCTAGTTAACTAACAAAAAGCTATAAGTGGAAGTGTAGCTCAAGTGGTAGAGTATCAGTTTTGAGAGGAAAAGACAATCAAGAATGTAAAGCAAGCCAATGATCAGTGGCTCACTCCTAGCTACCTCAGAAAAATTAAAATGAGTAAAAGAAATTGGAAATATTGGAGAGAAAAAAGAAGTGTGACACAATAAAATGGTTATAAAAGAATGCGTGAATATAATCAAAATATGTTACATGCATGGTGGAACTACAATATGAATCAGGTACTTGGCATAAGCTCTATCTTTTATCAAAATTGATAAGCATCACCCCAAATCAATGGGTGTAGACTTGAGTCAAATCTGTCACCTACTCATGTCTAATTGCAGTGTGCTATTTATCTACAAGAAAGACTTAGTCAATAATTATTGCTATCTGTAGTCAATAGCACACATAAAATTTTCCTAAGCCAGGTAAGACTTTACTTCATATCTATTGGTAGCTAAGAAACATCATTGGCTGAAATCATACTACTCGATGTGTCTATATCAATGCCTTAACAAAAGCACTCAAATATATTTTTGGGAAATTAAGAGAATGAAAATCAGCCAAACGTGTGTAAATAGTGGGTAATATAAAGAATAAGTTAAGCCAGACACTAGTGTGTCGTGCCTGTAGTCTTAACTACTCATGAGGCTGAGATATGAGGATTGTGTTTTGAAGCTAGCTTGGGCAGGAATATCTGTGAGACTCTTATTTCCATTTAACCACCAAAAATGCTGGAAGTGGAGCTGTGGCTTAAGTGCTAGAGCACTAGCCTTCAGCAAAATGTTCAAGGACAGCACAGTGCCGGGCTCTGAGTTCCCAGCACTAAAGAAAGATGAATGTACTAGTGACCAATAAGGAAAAATATATGCTATTGCAGGGAAGAGAGCAATTCCTATCCTGGGATCTCTGCTCTTAATTGTGGGCAGCTACCTCAGTCTATAGTTGTCACACCAGTACTTGAAAAGGAGTGAAAATGATAGACACAATGACATTTTCTTTTGCAGTAGGAATCACTTTGCTAGAATTTCTTGAAGTTCTGTGCAGTTCTTTTCTTTTCTTTTTTTTACATGTTTTTATTGTTCAAATAGTGTACAGATGGGTTACGGTTTCATGAGTAAGGTAATGAGTACATTTCCTATAGAGCATTGTTACCTCCTCCTTTGTTTTTCCCCTATCATCCCTTCCCTCCCCACCTCTCCAACTACTTCTTTTCTTTTTTAAGTACAGCTATGTATTGCTGAGACTCTATGTTACAGAACCAAATTTAAGAATATGAATGTGCACAAGTAAAGCAGAACTTACCGTGGCAGATAAAATTCTCCAGTAAGTGATCCTTATCACACTAACCAGCCTCGTAAGGCATGGGTTGTGCATCATATTTGACATAAAATAATGATACAATGCTTAATTTGGGACAGTAACTACTTGTCTATAATAAGAATATGTGTGTGGACATGTGTGAGAGACAGAGAGCAAGACACAGAGAACACGGAGAGAGCCAAGGAGGAGACACAGTCCTAGAGCATAAAATCAGTGTCTGGACACTGTCCTTGAACTTTTTATGTTCAAGGCTAGCACACTGTCACTTGAGCCACACTTCTAGCTTTGGGTTGGTTAATTGGAGATAAAAGTCTCACAGATTTTTGTGCCTGGGCCAGCTTCAAACTTCCATTCTTAATTATCTGCCCCATGAGTAGTTATGACTACAGGCATGAGCCTCCAGCCTACCATACGACACTTTATCAACATTCTCAAAATATAGATGTTCCTAGAGAAAAGTTCACAAAACTACTGGCTTAGGGGGCCAGGAAATGTAACTATAGCCCTTTAGTACAGATGTCATGCCAGTGATTCAGGTTGATTGTAATAACATCACTTCACTTTCTGCAATGACAGCTGAAGTGGAGGAGATACAGGCATGCAGAAGTAAAGTGAAGAATTTACTGGCCTGCAAAGGAGAAGCTGTATGGAAATAGAGTCCTGTCCTACTAGCAGGCAGAAAATCACTCAACAATAGATGCAAGATAAAACAATGAAATTGAGCTGTTCCTGCTTCAATACAGATGATAGTCAGTGTAGAAAATACAGACATTGATGTGTGTACCTAGAGTTCCCTCAGCCATCACCCATCCTCAGGAGAGAACAGTACATGGGAATAAAATATTGAATTACTTACAGCGTGTTCTCTTCTTGTCTGGAAGCATCAAGGTTACTATGAGCTTTTTCCAGAGCATAGAGAGGGAAAAACCCAGTGATCATCACATCTCCATCCATGTGTGCTCGTTGCTTCATAGTAGAAAAGCAGCTAGTGCCAGCCAAGGACCTGATAAAGAGGGGAAACTGGAGAAGGAGTGTGAAAGTCAAAGGCCACATCCCTGAATCATATTCTAAGCTGAAATTCTGGCTGGAAGTAAGGCCCACAGTTTCAGGTATGTATCTTCATATATCTTTATATATGTACGTATGTGTCTTTATATTGACAGAGGTATACACTATAGCTCACCTTTCCTCAAAGCCTCTTGTGTGTCACCAGAAGTAATTTGTAAAACTCTTCCCTGAGGCCTGGCTTTGGTGGCCTTCATCCAGGAGAAAAACATGAGTTGGAAAACATGTTTGCAGATTTACCTTCTTCACTCCAGGTGCTATGATTTCATCCAAGACTGCAGAGAATGAGGCCCCAGAGACAGTTATCTTGGATGTATTTGGTCCATGGTGTGTGTCAAGAAACTATTTTCATGAAAGCCATCTGATGCAACTGGACTCCCTCAGAGGATTCCATGTCCTATGCATGGTGAAGTGTCCACACAAAGTCCATGCCTGTGAGATGTCAATGAAAGTTATAAGGGCATCACACTCAGAGGATTGATTCACACACACACACACACACACACACACACACACACACACACTATATATATATATATATATATATATATATAGAGAGAGAGAGAGAGAGAGAGAGAGAGAGAGAGAGAGAGAAAGAGAGAGATGAGATATATAGATACATGCCAGCCACAGAACATTGGTGGCATTGGTGGTTGATAACACGGAAGTTTCAATAAGAATTGCATGTGCAGAGGCCTCTAGAAATGCTGTTGCCCAAGGAATCAGTGATGCTGCTGAAGCAAGCAATTACAAGTGAATAACTCAAGGTCAATGGTGAAATTGAGTTCCACTTTTGCATTCTCAACTTTTACCTTCAAACAGGTAACTATTACGTATGTTGCTAACATAGATCAAGACATTTCAGGATGCAGTGGTCTGAGAACATGTGATAATAGAGGAAATTCTTTTCTGTCAGAAACCTAAATCAATATCAAAAGCAACTCTATGTTTTCTACTTGTCAACATATGTTAGACCCAAATTCCATTCAGAGACTTCAGTGGCCCTGGAGAACAGAGCTACTTGAGGGCGGTGGACATACTCTACACAAGGCTGTAGTTTTGGATGCATATTTTGGTACACTTGTTCACAATCATGCATTAGGGTATCAGACAATATACATCACATATGTACTTTAAAATGTGGGACGAAAAGAAAAAAACGTTTCTAATGAAATTGCCACTGGTCTTTTAAAGTTGTATAATTATTACATTTTAAAGGATCTGATCAGTTACTTTAAAAATTCTTAGTAGCATATGTTAGATGGATAGAGGATTAACTTTGTTGTGTACATGTATGCATGCAATGGGCCTCAGCCTCACAAGGTGGTGGCACTGGTTCATATCATAAATCTATAATATCTTGAGGATCCTACATCTATAGTGGTTGCATGAAATTACGTTCCCATGAATAATATGTAAGTGTCCCCTTTCACTATATTCTTAGGAAAATTCCTCAGTTGTATTTTTGATGATAGACTGTGTCACTGAAGTGACATAAAATTTAGTGTTGTTTGGTTTTGCTTTTCCTTTATTAACCATTTATGCTTCTGGTTTTGAGAAGTGTGCTTAAGTTTGTCTGGCAATTTGTTAGTTGGATTTTTGGTTCTTTAGGAGTTTAGTTTTCTGAGTTTCTTTTATATTCTGGTTATGAATCACTTGCCAGATGTTTAGTTGGCAAATTCTGTAGGCCATCTATTTAGTCTTGAGACTGCTAACTTTGTTTAACCAAAGGCATTTAGTTTGATGCAATCACATTTGTAAATTCTTATTATTATTTACTGAGTTATTTGAAATTTTAATTAGGAAGTGACTGCCTATACTAAATATTTTGTTGTTTTTGTTATCTGTTCCATACTGGGTTAAGTTTTAGTTTCTGAATTCATGGAGGGTAGGAAAATAAGGATCATTCATAAATTAGGACATCCTGAGCTACCTGGCCCCAGGGTCCTGGAGAAGATGGCGGCAAGGTGGCATAGAGATAGAAGGTCTGTTAGTGGAAACATGTAATCAGCACATGTACTGCCATTGTGTGTATGCAAGTTGGACTTTTGCAACCATAGACAACCTGCCTGGATCATAGATGAGAAGTCTTCCTGCATCCAGAAGTTGCTTCCAAGATGCTGAGAAAGGAATCTTGTATGGTGAAGCATTTATCCATTTGGTATTTTTAAGAATTACACTGTTACATAGAACTAATGTTTCCAAATTTTCCCACTACTGTATTAGGAAACCTAATGTATTTCTACTCATAACAAGTAATATATGAAGCATTTTACCTTTTACTTACTCAAGTAACAAATGCAGCTTCTCTATTTCCCTAGAGTGATTGTATGTAGGGTTTGTCATTCCTGGTGCCACTTGTGTGGAAAATATTGGCGTTGGACCTGGGTGCAGGTGAGTTTTTACAAGGTGTTTTAGTACTAGACTTCACTTGTCAGAGTTTCTGAATTCTTCAAAATGTTCCACCCAGCATTTAAAAATATTCCATAGAATTCAGGTGGGGAATCCTGATCTACCAAAGCAGAGGATGCGGTCACTTCCTGGTCAGAATTGAAGAACCACCATGTGTGACTGCTGCCCAAAGGAACCAAAATGTCTGAGACCATTTCACTCACTGCGTCAGGAATCTTAGATGGGTCGAGGAGTCTGTAAAGTTACAGTCTTCTAGGATGAGTTAGGAAGAAAAATGCCTTGGTACAAAAGCTAGAACAAACCTTTGGAAGTGCAAGAACAGCATGAACTCAGAAAATACTGAGAATGGCTTGTTTTTCTGGAGACAAGTGTCTGTATGTGACTTGTGTTCAGTGAACTGAAGATTTGGATCTTGAGAAATATTGAATAATGTACATGAATTTAATGATAATTGATGTGTAAGAGTATGTTTTCTGGTCACTGACAATTGAGCCACCACATGAATTGTGACCTTAGTGTACACAAGGACTTCTTTGTAGTTTTTTTTACATTTTTATATGTTTTTATTGTAAAAATACTGTGCATAGGGGTTACAGATACATGAGCAAGGTAATGAGGACATTTACTATCAAGCATTGTTTACGCCATCCTTTTTTCCCCACCATAAATTCCCTCCCACAACTAAACTCCCCTCCTCCTCCGTCTAAATAGTAAAGTTCATTTTATAACATGGTGTATTTTACATCTCATTGTTAACAATGAGTCAACTTGTATCCCTATTTAAGCATTTTCCCCTTCCACTCCCCAAATTAGAGAAATGTATATACAAGATGCAGGGCACCGACATCCGATAGAGTGAAAAAAGGGGTTATACCAAGGGGGAGGAACACACAAAGAAAAAAAATCATATGGTACATTATAAATGTTAGAAACAATACTAAGAAAGAAAAAAAGCCATTTGTGTCCCTATCTTGGGGTTCACTTCACTTAACATCATCATATCTGGTCATACGTACGTAACTTTTGACCTTTTCTGCTTATCCTAACATATACTAGTTATTGCCAATAACAGAAACCATGGGACCTATGTTTTTTGGGTTGGCTTACATCACTTAATATAAGTTTTTCCAAGTCTTTCTATTTCCTAACAAATGGGGTGGATCATTCTTTCTGGTGGAGGGATAGAAATTTTGTATATGTATATATACCACATTTTCTTGATCCATTCATCTACCAAGGGGCATCTGGGTTGTTTTTATATCTTAGCTAAAGTAAAGAATGTTGCAATAAACATAGTTGTGCTGATAGCTTTAGTATAGTCTTGCTTATGATCATTTGGGTAAATGCCCAAAAGTGGGATTGCTGGGTCATAGGGGAGCTCTATGTGGAGTCTTTTGAGGAATCTTCATACTTTTTTCCGAAGTGGTTGAACAAGTAAAACTCTCTCCATTTTTGCAGATGACATGATCTTTTGTTTAAAGAATCCCATGGACTCCACTCCCAAATTACTCGAGCTGATTTGAAACTTTGGCAAAATAGCAGGGTATAAAAGTAACCCTCAAAAATCAATGGCTTCTCTGTATGCCAGCAATGAGAAAAGCGTGGCTGACATCCGGAAAGCAACTCCATTCGTAATAGCCCCACAAAAAACAAAATACGTAGGAATTAACTAAGAGGTGAATGACCACTCTGACGAAAACTTTAAAAACATGAAAAAGGAAATCAAAGCAGAACTTAGGAAGTGGAAAAACCTCCCTGCTCCTGGATTGGAAGCATCAACATCGTGAAAATGGCAATTCTTCCCAAGGCTATCTACAAATTCAATGTGATACCTATCAATATTCCAACCTCATTCTTCAATGAAATAGAAGAAACAATCCAAAAATTCATATGGAACAATAAAAGACCCGAATAGTGAAAACAGAAAGAACTGAAGGAATATAATTACCCAAATGGTGAATGGAAAGAATAGAGCTGAAGGAATATAAATACCAATTCTCAAACTCAACTACATGGCCATAGTAATCAAAACAGCTTTGTATTGGCACAAGAACAGACATGAGGACCAATAGAATAGAACTGAAAACCCAGAAACGAACCCACAAACTTACAGCCACCTAATTTTCGGTATGAGAGTTAAAAATAGAACGGAAGAATGACATCCTCTTCAGTAAATGGTGCTGGCAAAATTTGTTAATCACCTGTAGAAACTAAAGTTAGATCCTTATATGTCACCCTGCACCAGAATCAACTCCAAATCGATCAAAGTCCTCCAAGTCAAATCAGACACCCTGAAAAAATTACAGGATGGAATAGGAGAAACCCTAGATCTCCTTGGCACAGGCCAAAATTTTCTCAGTAGAGACTCAGAAACACAACAAATCAAAGAAAAGTTGGACAAATGGGATTGTATGAAGCTGCAGAGCTTCTGCATGGCAAACGACATAGTTAGCAAGATCAATAGAAAGCCCACAGATTGGGAGATCTTCACTAGCCATACAATGGATAAGGGTCTCTTCTCTAAAATATACTTGGGACACAAAAAAATTAAATCCCCCAACAACAAATCCTCAAAGAAACAACTGCCTGATAAATAAGTGGGCTGAAGACTTAAAGAAAAACTTCTCTGAAGAGGAAAGAAGAATGGCCAATAGACACATGAAGAAAAGCTCAACCTCTCTAACCATAAAAGAAATGCAAATGAAAACCATATTGAGATTCCTTGTTTCTTAGTTCACTCTTCCAGTGTATCTGGTTTAGATTAGGGGACCCATGACAGAAAGTTTCAGTGATTCACACTGGTATTTCTGGTTAAGGTGAATTCCCTCTCCTTGTTAAATTCAGCCTTGTTATTGCTCAACAGCTTTGTGAGTGAGTAGAGAAGATGTCGGTGGAGAAGTACATATTGACAGTGAAAGCCCTCATGGAGGGTAGTTTTCTGTCCTGAAACAAAATCTCTTTCCAGTAATGGGACAAGTTTCTTCTCTTGATCTGAATCTTACAGGACATGTAAAGTATTTTAAGAGATTTACCCCAAAGTCTTTAGAATATGCTAAGAAAGTTTTTTACATTCATGCCGTTTATTCCAGGCTATATTGAATTATGTATAAAAGGATGGAAAACATTTACCTTTTCTTCTGTAGAGCAAGTTTGGTATGATAAATTCAATTGAATATTCAATGTAGTGACTGAAATAGAATGAAAGGCATTATAAATGTGGAAAACAGATGATTAAATAGGACCAAAGAAACAAAGGACCTCTTCTTAATTTGTCATGTAGTTTCTAGATGACTCTATGTTCTTGACCCATATATGGTGTATAGATGTACACATTTGAGGGAAACTAGTAGGAGGGCCCAGAACTAGAGGCAAACAGGTGAAAAAATACATCAGAGTGGCCCATCAGCTGCTCTGCACATTGATGAAAGTGAACTAAGCAACTCAAGGGTGGCGATGGGAGGTAAAGATGACAGAGAGAAAGGAAACAGATGACACTAAGCAAAGGGAAAGAAATGTACAAATCACCTAGTTTGGAAGAAATGCTTTTATTGTTAAAGTCTGTAGAGTTCATAAACTTTGTAGATGAAGACAATGACAAGTTGCATTGTGAAGGTTAAAATGTGTTAGTGACTTTAGCTAAGTATCACTACACCACATTACTGTGAAAGTTATATAATTAATCTCAATAAAGAAGAAAAAGAAAATAGAGATGAGTGAAAAAGTTCAAGTTGTATGTAAGGAAGAATTTATTTCAGTCATTACTCCTGGTGCTAGATTGAGGGGAGGAATGAGGAAAGCTCTTTGTCCTCCAATAACTTTGGGGCACAGAGAAAATATTGTTTAACTCTTCGAAGTTGAAGGACCTTAAATATTCATTTTTATATTTTCATTTATTTTTATCAGTGTGTATTTGCAAAAATGGGATTCACAATGATATTTTATACATGTTTGTGATTTTTATAACATTCACTCATTCCTCGTTTCAAACCAGTTTCAAGGAACTCCGTTATTATTTTTTCATACATTAGACATAATGTTTTGTTAGAATTTACAGAAATCTTTGAAAAAAATCAGCAAAATTTTTACACTCCTTCCTTTCTTTGCATATGTCCTTCATCCATTTAATCACAAACTTCTCTCACTCACATTAATCTTCCATGCCTCCCATCCATCCATCCATCTTTCAATACATCCATTCATCCATGCCTATACATTTCAGAGTGTAAATATTGTGTAAGTTCACTTAAAATTGCAATGAAAATCTAGAAAAGAATACTATTGAGTACATCTTTAAAATATGTAAGAGCTGGTGGCTGGTGGCTCATGCCTGTAACTCTTAGCTACTCAGGTGCCTGAGATTTGAGGATCAGGATTCAATCCCAGTCTTTGCAGAAAAGCCATGATGGTACTCCCTTTTTTATTTTTTATTTTTTTTTTGTTCATCATGGGGCTTGAACTCTGGGCCTGAGCACGGTCCCTTAGATCAAGGATAGCACTCTACCACTTGAGCTACAATGCCACTTCTGGTTTATTGGAGATGAGTTTCACTGACTTTCCTGCCCGGGCTGGCTTTGAATCACGATCCTCAGATCTCAGCCTCCTGAGTAGCTAGGATTGCAGGACTTTTGCCACTGGTGCCTGGCACAGTGTAAGCCTTGAACTGAAGCATGCATAAATGAATTAATAATATCAAAAGAAACATGTAATGAACACTAGAAGAGGCAAGAAATGAGTGCAGTTGTGTCGATATGTCTTAATTATATAGCAATAGTATAGAACCCACTAAGTCAGAATATTTGCAACAATAAGTAATGTTTCCTTATCAAATATAGACTTTTGAAATGTGACATATAAAAATGTTCATGTTTTAACAGATTATAAATGTGATAAACTTATAAGAGATAATGTTATATATATTTAATGCACAAAATTCTACATACCAAAATTAATTAAAGAATGATTAAACACAAATAAATTGGAAGGTATAGCCAACCATAGAGGAACAAAGTATGATGTATTAAGGACTTTTATCTTTATATATATATATATATATATTATTGTAAAGATACTGTACAGAAGGGTTACAGTTACATAAACAATGTAATGAGTCCATTTCCTATTGAGCATTGTTACCCCCTCCTGTTTTCCCCTACTCTCCCTTACCTCCCACCTCCTCAACTCCTTCCTCCCCTCCAAAGTTGTAAAGTTCATTTTCAACAGAATGTCTTGTACATCTCATTGTTACAGTGGGTCAACCTATAACCTTATTTCAGCATTTGGTTATTTCACTTTCCCTCCCCAAATTAGAAAAATGTATATACAAGATAAAGGACACCAGAATCAAATACAATGACAAAGGGATTATACATTTGGGAAGAACATACAAAGAAACAAAAAATCACATAGTACATTATAAGTACAATAAAAACAACAGCAGGAAAGATAAAAAAAATCTTGTGTCCTATATTAGGGTTCATTTTGCTTAGCATCAGCTTATATGGTCATATGTACATAGCTTTTGACCTCTTCATCCTGTCATAGACATAAACTTCCAGTCAGGTGGGGTAGGGTGGGGTGAGAGGAGTGTGGGAGGTGGGGGAGGGAAGGGATTGTGGGACAACAACAAGGGAAGGGGTAACAATGATCGACAAGTAATGTACTCATTGCATTACTCATGTAATGGTAGCACCTCTGTTCAGCATCTTTACAGTAAAATATAATTTGAAAAAAAGAAAGAAGCATGAGAGGGAGGAGGAAGATAGAGGAGATGGAGAGTGGCAAAGAGAAAGAGAGACAGAGACCATGAGAAGAGTGCCACAAAAGAGACTCAGGATTATTGAAAAAGGTGAATGTGTGAGTAGAAATATACAAGTATTGAACAAAACAATTTCTAAGGATCATATTAAAAGGTGAAACTTTATGAGAAGAAAAGCTCAATAAAAAGTATTAGAGGATTTTTCAACATATTAGTGTGAATAAACAAAGTCAGTATACTTGAAAATTTGGGAACATGATTGCAAAACACAACAGTGAAAGAAACTGAGAAGGGAGAAGGAGGAATCAAATATGAGGAATAGAAGGAACCAAAACTATACAAGAAAAATTCTAATTGAAATGGTGTTCCCCACCATTTGTCACTTCCATTAGTAGAAACATGAGCAATAGATCCTCATTCATTGAAGTAAAAATTCCACAATACACATTAATAGAACAATGGAAAATTACTGTAGATTTAGACCAGACCTCCTGTATACTAATGAAACAGGAGTTTAATCATAAGAAAGCTAATGTCTCCTACTATGTATTTTATCCCTGAAACCATGCAGAGAATTTCTATTGGGCACTAACAAGATGTAACATTTGGGGGCAAAAATGCAGCCTAGAACCCCTGCCCCAGAGGCCAAGATGGAGAAGACCTCCACAGTCACCATGACCTTCCCCTGGGCACTGTGGTAGACAGTCAGGAAGGTGACCCACACACTGCAGAACACCAGCATGCTGAAGGTCAGGAACTTGGCTTCATTGAAGGTGTCAGGCAGGTTCCTGGCCAGAAAAGCCACAGTGAAGCTGGCCATGGCCAGGGATCCCAGGTATCCCAGGACACAGTAGAAGGCAGTGAGGGATCCCTTGTTGCACAGGATGATGATGTGGCCATGTTCAGAGTGTGCATCTGTGTCCACAAAGGGAGGGGAGTTTGCCAGCCAGAGTCCACAGAGAGTCACCTGGACAAAGATGCAGATGAGGATGATGAAGTTAGGAGCCCCCGATACCAGCAGTCACCTCATCCTTCTCCCTGGAGAAGTGGCCTTGAAGGCCAGAACCACAGTCACTGTTTTGGCCAACACTGTGGATACAGCCACAGTGAACACAATCCCAAAAGTGACCTGCTGCAGGATGCAGGTGACTGTTGGGATGTCCAAGAAAGAGCAAGGAACAGAGGAAACAGAAGATGAGGGAGATGAGCAAGATGTAGCTGAGAGCCCGGTTATTGGCCCTGACAATGGCAGTGTCTTGATGTTTCACAAACATCCCAAGAACAACAGCAGTTAGCATAGACAAACAGGCCAGAGCCATGCCCAAGGGATCTCCAAAGGCCAGGAAACTTACAGCTCTCAGGAGGCATTGAATCCTGTGTGTGTTGGCATACTTATGTTCTGGACACTTCATACATTGCTGCATTTCTGGTGGAAAGTTTACACTTCCATTAGTTGTTTTTATGAACTTCTTTTTCTTCAAAGAATTTAGGAAATTATTTACTTAGGTATAATCCTAAGACTTCAGTACTTACTATCATAAAAGTATTTTTCTTTACCAAACCATAACCACCTCCTATTTCCAACTTCTTCAGGCTTTTTTATTCAACTGTTTTCCTTCTGTGACTATCAAACCTATTGATAATGTAATAGTTGAGGCATTGTAAAACCTAATATATTTTCTACAGTTTTGTTCACTCTCATTAACTGTTTTTCAAATCATATTTAAATTTGTAATTTTACAGGTGTATATAAAAAGTCATTAATTTTATCCTATGGCGTATTTGAATTCATCTCCTTACGTTTGTGTGGCCTACTCACCTCTGCAACTGTAGGAATAGAGTGGCCACTCTTAGGCACTCAATAGTCATGCTCACTTCTCATACTGAATCCACCTTTCTGAGACCTTGCCCTGTGCTAATAACAGTTCTGGGAACTGTCAAACAATGGTATGCAAGATCCATATTTTTTGTGTAACTTTTAAGATCAAAACAGTCCTTAATAAGACTTTTTTAAATTTCATGTTAGAGTTTACTTGCCCTAATGTTCAGTGATAAGAAGGATTCCTGGAGAAAATTTTGACTGCAATAGACTAAAAATTACTAAATAAGTAATTCAAAGGCATGATCTATCATATTGTAATTAGCAATACCTGTATTTTTCAAAATTAATTTATTAATAGATAGAAGGAAGAGGGGCTCTGTAATCCTAATAAACAACTTTTGCATTGCTTGTTTGGGTTGAAGACAACTAGGGTGGGTTGAAGAATTTCTTCATTAGTCACAGAATTACCTGTCCCATTAGCAATCTCATTCTCTGGGCAAGGGGTGCAATCAAAACAACAGGCAGCCTTTCCTTCCTGAGGAGATTTCCTGAATCCGGTCCCACAATTCTCACTGCAGATAGAGTGAGGAGTCTGAGGAAAATCAGAGATGTTTAGTAACTCTTCAGACTTATAGCTAACAGTCCAAAAAGACCATTGCTTTAAATAATGTATTATTAAGCATAATGTTTCTATGAAGATGAGTGTAGTGGAGTAATTGAATTTTGTTACAGCTATGATTTGTTACAGCTATGATTTCCAAAACCTTATATGCTACAACCTTGATTTCTAGCCTGTTCAGTTATTGAAATGTATGAGATCTTTAAAAGGTAGAAACTAGTGGTGAGAAAGTAATTCCTAGTGTACAGCCCTATGGGATTTACTTTAATTTGTGTCATATATGTTGTCTTATACATATCTTCTGTTACATGGGGAAGGGTAAGGAGGAAGACCTCCACTTTATAGGGTTATGTAAACCACAGGACTATTGTATCTTTCTGTTCCCTTTCCAGTGTCCATGATGTGAGAATCTTCTCACAGGTGCCTTCAAAGATTCCTTTCACTGTAGCCTGTTAAGTAGCAGGTCAATTAACCATTGAATGAATTTCTATAGAAGGGAGCAACTCATCAGGTACTTTATCACAGTGTTAGAAATCTACTGAGAAATATATAGTTTATATCTTATGACAATATTCTAAATCAATATTTAGAAACATATTTACTTGTTTCAGATCTGATCTTTGGGTTATAACTCAAGATCTGGGCACTGGAATTGGTGTTTTTGCTCAAGTTTAGCACAGTACTATTGAGTCAGAGCTTTACTTCCAGATTTTTGGTGGTTAATTGGAGATAAGTGTCTCAGAGACTTTCCTGGGTGAGCTTATTTTAAACTATGATATTCAGAACTCAGCTCACTGAGTAAGTAGGATTATGAGAGAACGTCGCTGACACTCAGCCAGGTATGCATTTAAAGGGTGACTTTTGCTGACTTGTGTGTCCTCAAAATTATTAGGATTAGATCCAACCCATCTCTGTAGTTCGAATGACCCACTCTATCAAATCTTCAGATAAAGACAGTCGATTGCCATGTGGAGCATATGGAGAAAACATTCCTATTTTCACTGCAAGTTCAAGACCTGATGGAAAATCCCAAATGTTCAGAATATCATACTCTGGCTCCAATTTCCTTTTCTTATCCCAAATCACTTGGTCTCCAATAGAACTGTAAAACTGGATGTTCTTCAGAAAAGGGTGCAGCTATAAGGGAGATATTTTCTTATGGTGAGGTACACTCCCAGATTTTTGACAGAAAATGTAAGAAAAGCTTCTGATTGCCTTTAATCTCTAAATCTGAATTCAAGAATATCACAGACACCTAATGAAATATCCCAGAAGAAAATCTATGGCAGAATAAAATAATCTTTCTGAAAAATAACCTTATCTGTCAGAAAAGGAGTAGAAGGCCTTTTTTCAAGAGAAACCATTTTGCTATAGCTTGCCAAATCACTTTTTCGTGAATGTTAATAGTTTGACTTACTAAATTTTAATACCAAAAGTTGAATGAACCCAGGTCACTTATGAAAAATATGGACAATTCTGTTCAGTAGGTCATATCTTGCTATGATTGAAGAAAAGCTGAATTTACAGTTTTCAAAACATTAGCTATGAACATGCTGAAGTTATTGGAAACTAATGAAATTTATCAGCAAGGTGCCGGTGACTCATGAATGTATTCTTATCTATTCTGGAGGTCCAGATCAGGGGATCATGCTTCAAAGCCAGGCTGGGAAGAAAAGTCTGTGAGAGCTTTGTTTCCAATAAACTACTCAGAAAAATCTAGAAGCAGTGCTGTGCTTAAGTGGTTGAATGCAATCCTTGAGCGCAAAGAGACTCAGCCCAGGTCCTGAGTTTAAGCCCCTGAACTTGAAAAAACATAATTTATAGAAACATGGAATATATTGTATCCCTGTTACTGACCTGGTGTTTACTTAAGAGCATATGCACTTGGTCTAGAGTATCTCACAGACACTGCAACATAAAGAATTTTTTGGGCCTCAAAAGCACCTGATATATTTAATTTTTAAGCATTAATCTATGTTTACTCAATTTTGTATTTACAGTAGGTTTTGTTAATATTAAAGATAGAGCTTCACATTTGAGAAAATTACTTCATATACTGAAATATAATTCATTAATATCAGAATCCAAGGTATGTATGACCTATGAATACAGTTATATAAATGTGTGTACATATACATATGTGTATATATACATAAACATACATGCATACATCCAGAAATATTGAAATTCATACAATAAGAAACCCCTCTAGCAAATGCCTTTGCTCATCGTGTGGGCTCTCCAACATAGAAGAAATTACCTTTGCAGGGGAAAGCACTGTTCCTTTCCTATTTCCCACTGTTTGAACTTCTGTTTGTTGAAGAAGCATCTCATGGAGAGCCTGGGCCACAGCATACTCAGCATTGTATATATTGTAACTGTGTCCAGACATAGTCATGTCAAAAATGTGCCTAGGCAACCAATCCAAAGAGGCGTCATGAGGACAGTTGTCCCATGGTACACAGTCAGACTCAGACCTGAACAATTAAAAGACAAAAACCACAGCCTAGCAAGAAAAATGTCTTCTGGGTATTTGGAAGGGTTTACTGCCTTGATAAAATCTGTGAATCTAGAAACATATACATGATGCTGTGTAAAAATAAGAGGTACATTCAATGAGCCTAGAGTGAAATATCTCGTTCTTATGGTGAAATCCCACTGTGAATTCATGACACAAACTTTGCCTTGTATTAAAATTTTCTCAAGACACACTATTATAGTTATTAATGAATCATTGTCACCATATATGATGAGGACATTTGCTGAAGATTTGTTGATCTTGTTATAAACTGCCATGAGTTTGAATATATGTGAATTGGATTGGCTTGAGATCACTATCTCATAGTCTACACAAACTCTTTTCTTGACCTTCTCTTCTTTTAGTTCAGCAAGAACCCATGCACCATTCTCATCTTGTGAGGTCAACAGTCCCACCCAATTCCAGCTGAAGTTAAACAGTAAAGAGAGCATGGCATTGGCTATTGATGTGTCCTTTGGAGCCATCTGATAGAGAGCAGGAAATTTCTTATGATCATTCAGGGCATGATCAAAAGGCTCAAAGGTAAACTAACGGGGAAAAAAATTGGATGCTCCATGAATGAGAAGATTGCCATCAATCACAATCTGACTCTTTTGTTTTTCCTGGCTTTTTAATTTTTAATTTTATTGTATAGAGGGGATACAACTACATGAGTCACAATCTCACTCTTGAAGTATGTTAAGAACCAGCTGAAGTAGGTGGAAGGTAAGTTTTTATTTTTGAAATGATATTTTAATCATTTTCAAATAGTTGTACAACATGTTGATTTATTTGTAAAATGTGTCTTGCTCTTTGTCACTATTTCCAAGAATTCTTCCTATTTATATCAACTCTACCCACTCCATAGCTTTCCTAATTCCATTTCCACATATGTACATTGAATATTATGTTGTTTTCCCCATCTGTCCATTTGGTATTCATCTGCCTTTCCCCCTAAATATCTACTCCAGTCAGACAAGGCATGCTTCAGCCTTCTGGTGTTCTTTTTTTATACTGTGAGTAGATCAGAAAAGTTAAACAATGGAGTTCCACGCCTCATTATACCATATTGATCATGTATTTATGTAAATAACTATGTGTGTTCCATATTTATTTCATATTACATATTCATATTGTAGATCTAACTTTCACATATGAGAGAACTCATTTATCCTTTCTTGTTCTGATGCTGACTTTCTTCATTTAACACATTTTCTATGTGTGTGTGTGTGTGTTTGTTTGTATGTGTGTGTGTGTGTGTGTGTGTGTGTATGTGTTTGTACATACAAGTACAGGTGCATAAACTCATGGCCTCTTTCCTTGGCTTTTCCCCCAAAGACTGGTGCTCTACTATTTGAGTCACACATTCACTTTGTGTTTTTACTGGTTAATTGGAGATACTAGCTTTCTGAGCAGCCTGTATTACAAGTGTGAGCCATCAGTACACTGCTCAACATATTTTCACACTGCAAAGTCATTTTCCATTTTGTAATTTATTAAAGAAAATTATTGATAAGGCTTGAATCAATAAATTATCCATTTATCTGTTTGAACTTTTCCATCTCCTTTTCCAAACAGTGGAATATATATTCCACCATCTTTAAGTACTTACTCTGCAGTACCACAACATTTGATAGGTTTATAAATCCAGTCTCTTCCTACCATTCTCTTCTTTTTTTTATTCTCTTCTAACACCTAAAATGCCACCAAATTAGACATTTTTGTATACTTCCACATCTCCCACCATCACCTGTGGAAATCTGTAGAGTCCCAGCAATGTCCCAATCTGGTCAGATGTTATTCCTGATAGTCCTGTAAGTACTGCCATAGACCTCCTGTCTCTCATTCAGGAGTAGTTTGGAATCTTGTATTTTCCAAAGAGCCAAATGAAGGGATTCTTAAGCATTGTCCAAGCTCTGAAGTGAACATCATAGATATCAAGTCTGAGAGTCAAGATATGCAAAAGATCAGGGTTTTTGTTGATCTCAATAGCAAAAGCCACGGCCAAAACAAACTGATAGTTCTTGAAGATCCTACATAATGAGTATAGAAATTGAGTAGGAGTATTTCAAAACTTATGATTTTCTGGATTGAATCCTTGTTTCTTTGTCCATAAATATGTTAAAACATTATCAATTTTGATGGAATATGAATGTATTGTCTTATGCTTGTATATAGAAATAGGAAAGAACATGAAGGGAATTTGTCATGAATGAGATTCAGAAACTTATTTAAGATGAGAGAGAGAGACAGAAAAAGCAGACACTCTGAAAACATTATAGGATGGAATAGGAGAAACCCTAGGTCTCCTTGGAACAGGCTGAAATTTTCTTAATAAAGACCCAGAAACACAACAAATCAAAGAACGGTTGGACAAATGGGATTGCATGAAATTGCAGAGCTTCTGCATGGCAAAGGACATAGCTAGCAAGATCAATAGAAAGCCCACGGATTGGGAGAAGATCTTCACTAGCCATACAACGGACAGGGGTCTCATATCTAAAATATACCTGGAACTCAAAAAATTAAATCCCCAGCAACAAATCCTCAAAGAAACAACTACCCAATAAATAAGTGGGCTAAAGACATAAAGAGAAACTTCTCTGAAGAAGAAAGAAGGATGGCCAATAGACACATGAAGAAATGCTCAACCTACTTCGAGATAAAAGAAATGCAAATCAAAACAACATTGAGATACCACCTCACTCCAGTTAGAATGGCAAAAAACAAGAACTCTAACAACAACAGATACTGGAGGGGATGTGGACAGAAGGGAACCTTACTTCATTGTTGGTGGGAGTGTAAACTTGTTCAACCACTTTGGAAAGCAGTATGGAGGTTTCTCAAAAGACTCCACATAGAACTCCCCTATGACCCAGCAATCCCACTTTTGGGCATTTACCCAAATGTTTACAAACAAGACCACACTAAAGCTACCAGCACAACTATGTTTATTGCAGCATTATTTACCATAGCTAAGATCTGGAACCAACCCAGATGCCCCTCAGTAGCTGAGTGTATCAAGAAAATGTGGTATACATACACAATGGAATTCTATGCCTCCATCAGAAAGAATGACATTGCCCCATTTGTTAGGAAATGGAAAGGCTTGGAAAAATTATATTAAGCGAAGTAAGCCAGGCCCAAAGAAACATAGGTCCCAGGTTTTCCCTTATTTGCAATATCTAGTATATGTCTGAGTCAAGCAGAAAAGGTCAGATAAGGTGATGTTAGGGAAATGAACCTTAAGATATGTATTGAAATGTTTTTTTTTTCTTTCATGCGATTGTTTCTAACACATTTATAAGAATATTTTTTTGTTGCTTTGTATGTCCCTTCCCCACAGTATAACCCCTGCTTTCGCTGTATTTGATGTCGGTATAATTTCTGGAGAGGAAGGGGAAAACAAATCGCTTAAATAGGGATACAGTTGGACCCATTGCAACAATGAGATGTGCAAGTCGTTATGTAGAAAACAAACTTTACAACTTTTGTGCGGTGGGGGGCAGGGAGGATTGGGTGTGGGGGTGGGGGGGAGGATGGGAAGGGATTGGAAGGGGAAACAAAGGAGGAGGCTACAATGCTTGATAAGAAATGTACTCATTATCTTGCACATGTAATTATAACCCCTCTATACAGTATTTTCACAATAAGAAAAAGAAAGAGAGAAAGTGAGAGAGAGAGCGATTTTCCCCACTACCACATGCACCTCAGGAAATAGCTGTTGACCATTGTTTTAGGTTTTCATCAGACAGCAAATATTCTCTTGCCTTTATCTTAAGGTAACTAAGTTCATCTGTGTAAAAAATAAGTCTACTTTAGTCACCTAGTTTATATTATATGCTTGTGTGGCAGGCCAGTCTAACTAACAAATGTTCAATTTATGAGCAGCTTTCAGAAACAAAGTGTTAATTATGAAAGATTCTACAGCAATCTCTGCTCACAGACCTAACATATTGAACATCTCTTCCTGCAATATCAACCAGAAGAAGAGCTCAAATATAAGGTGAGGCAACTTTATTTTTATTTATGTACCAAAATTAAAGAGATGCATGCAACTCCAATAAAGTCATTATGGAGAAAGGAACCACAAATACAATGGATGAGAAGAGAAATGTAAGGAATGCTTTACATTGAAATCCCAGTTCCATTTTACCATGGTAAAATGTAGTGATGACTACTCTCTTTCTAAAATATTAGTTTGAGATATGAAAAATAAACCAATACAATGGAAGACAGAGGATCAAAGTAAAGTAGTTTCTTTCTCTCTGTCCTGTCTGTGTGCAATGATGTGTTTGTGCATGTGCCTATTCTAAAGAAATTCATATAATGAAATAAACAGGCATTGTTTTAAAGTAAAACAATGAAGGCATGATGGAAACACAAATAAAAGGATTAATTTGTTCAACATATGGTGTAAGTATATGAGAAACAATGACAATGAAAGCGTATCAAATTTAGTGAAGTCTTCTAAGCAGAAGAAAATAGTGAACATGAAGAAAACTTGATTGAATATACACATATAGAGATGTAAACTATAAGAGCGAAAATGTGTGAAAAAGGGTTGTAAAAGTTGACAAAGCATTTTCCAAAAAGCAAATAATAGTGTTTTTGGCATTCAGCAAATGGTTGGGAATGCCCATAATTTTAAATGCCTGTTCTAATAAGTAGTGACAGAATTTAAAATTCCTAGCATAGACAAGGATAGGATGTAAGTTACCTAAAAATTAAAGGATAAACAAATTTCTGACCATGACATCTACATCAAACTGTTTTATGATCAAGCTCTCACAAGTGAAATACGTATACAGGGTAGATTCTCTAGTCTAGAAGAGAATTTAGACCCATAACACATAGCTATGTCCCTGTTTCCTGAACCACAGACTTCTCAGTAGAATCCACAAGAGTCAGGAGAAGATGTCAGGGTATCTTTACAATATTGACTATAAAAATATCCAAATTATCCACCAGGAGTATTTTAGGGAGAAAGATATCTTTTAGTAATGAAGGTGGAATAATAATCTCCCCAGACAAGCATAGTTAAGAGAATAAATTTCCAGCAGACAACTCCTACAAGTAATATTTAAGTAATTTTCCAGTCCAAAAGGCAGAACTGTTAATGAGCAAGAAAAAGATACAAGAATGTGTGTGTGTAGATATGTGTGTGTATTTATTGTATTTACAATAAATAATAAATACACACACACACACACACACACACACATATATATATATATATATCCTGTATCCTGGCAATACAATAAAAGTAGAGTTCAACAGGAAAACCCTTCACAGAAAATACTCAAACTCATAGAATGTGAACAATTCATTACTGAATAATCAGTAAGTCTTTGAAGAAATTAGATAGGATATTTGATCATTTCTAGGATTCAATGTAGATAAAAACATGAAATACCAACTGGATGGGGACCAAAAATGCAATACCCAGAGAACAGTTCATGTTCATGATTGCATCAACAAATTAGAAAAACCTCAGGTCAATACCCTAATGATGCATATCAAAAACAGACCTGATATTTATAATAAGATGGTGGCATCATCACAGGTAAACTCCTTAGATATCACTGACCAAATAGAGATTTAAGGTCCTACCACACATTTTTCCACAAGAGATCCACACCAATCAAACTTTAAACAGAAAGTAATTCTAATGCAATATCTCACTGCATAAATGCAAAAGCAGAAGACAGCAAGCTAGTACGCATACTCACTCTTAGCAGACAGTCTAGGCCCCATGCCACTCCAGGCAGCTCAGGGAGACTAAGAAGAGGATAGACACACCACAGGACTGGAGAGAGGAGAGGAAACCAGAAAGAGGAGTTTGACATGGACACATCCAGACAAAGAAGTCCCTCACCAAGACTTCCCTAGCCCACTAAGCACAGGCTCCAGAATCTGTGAGTACCCAACCCATAACCTTGCCTTGAAGGACCAGCTTCCTTTGGTGACCCAAAGTGCCCTGACTGAACCCCCCGCTGAAGAGGGCAGCAACATATTTGAAGAGGAAAAAGATCCACATCATCTGGAGCTACAGTGACAAGTCTCAAGAGATAGAGCTCTCCTCCTCTGCCAGCAAACTAAAACTCCCAACTCTCCTCCATACTCCCACTGGCTGACATCAATACCACACATAGGCAAGGGAGCACCTGGGAAGACAAACCAGGACCCACCCATGTACCAGCAAAGGACAATTCCCAACTCTCCCCAAACTCCACCATGAGGACAGCAACACCCTAGGGAGCACATGCATCCAGGGAGACACCACAAAAACAGCACCAGGACTCACCACAACACAGGAAAAATGGTGACAACAATGATATCTCCCACTACATTTCCCATCCAAGCATCTCTTATGGGAACAGCTGCATAGAGTTCTAGGAGCAACTAGAGTCAAGTTACCACTGGAAACTCAGGATCTTCCACCAAAGGTGTCCTAATTCAGCCATTCCTATAGAAACTGCAATGCAGAACTGCCCTTATCTCTTAGCAAAGAATGTTTTTCTTTTTCCCTCTTTCCCTTCCTCACTCTTCAGAGAACATGAATATCCAACTTGAATGTTTTGGGTCTACAGATGTGATGATTTGAAATATGTGTTTTCACAAGTTATGGTCTGTTGTTTGCAAAGTACACCTAAATAATAACCTATTCTTCCTTATATGGCCCTTCTCTCTTTATAAGAAGAGCTGAACTCTGACAGGAGACAGCAATGACCTTGGACCTTTTAGAGAAGGCAGCATTAGGCTTTAGAGAGCTTAATCCAACTTTTCTTTACCTGACTTCTTCCTCAATATGTTTGTTTCTTCTTTTCTCTTTCCCTTCCATTTCTTTTTCTCTTCCTTCCTCTCCCTCACTTATATCCTTCACCACACTCATTCCCTATCTCCTGCTTATTTTTTCCTCTAATTCCTTTAAAACGTGTACCCATCTCAATCAAATATTATCCTGAAAACTAACCTTCTCCATTCTAACCTTAACCTCACCAGCTCAATACGTTCATCTGACAGTCAAAATTAAATAGTACAATTGCACAGCGCATCAGAACCCACATTAACCCTCAATGATCTCTACAAACCCTGAACCAAGATAGTAAAGAGATTAAGGAAAATACAAACAAATTTGTGATGTAAAGAGTCTTTACACAGCCTAAAACCAGAATTCTAGTAAGAGATAGAAACCCTCAGAAATGACCAAACAGAAAACAGAGAATTAAACTAGAAAGGGGAAAGATTCTGTACCAGAATAGATGAAACAAAAGACAGAGTCTCAGATCTGGAAGATAGAATAGATTAAATGGCATGCCAGGAAGTTATTATGCAGAAAAAATCTAAGAAACAAGCCATTTTCAGGACTAACAATACACAATACAAGGGGGAAGAGCAGATAGACAAGGGGATAGGAAACATAGTTCACAGAATCTTAGCAGAGAACCTCCCAAATATCTAAAAAGAAAGGCCTATTCAGATACAAGAAACATTTAGGACACCCAAAAGGCTGGATTGGAATAGAATAAAAAATAGCCACATTACAATTCATACAGGATCAGTAGAGACCCAGGAAAGGATCCTAAAATGTGTCAGCGAGAGATGGTTGATTACTTATAAAGGAAAACCTATCTGAATAAGCACAAACTTCTCAGCTGAGAACACAAAAACAAGAAGAGTAAGGAATGTTGTGTTCCAAACCATAAAATCAAGCAATTATCAACCAAGAATAGTGAACTTAGCAAAGTTCTCCTTCATAATTCAAGGACAAATTGATATATTCCATAACACAGAAAACTTGAAACAATTTATGTCCAACCAACTAGCCCTCTAAAAAAATATTAAAAGCTGCCCTTCATACAGACAAGGATAACTTGTAGGCAGAGAAATTGCCCCTTACCAGAGAACCAGAGAAACATAGCAGGAAAAGAGGAGTCATGACCACTAAAGATGGAAATAAGCTGGTAGGCATTACCAGACACCTCTCAGTCCTAACCCCCAATATCAATGGACTTAACTCTCCAATTAAAATACAGACTGACTTCTTGGATCCAAAAGCAAGATCTGTCCATCTGCTGCCTACAAAAGACACATCTTGCTAACAAAGCATTCTCAAAATAAAGGGTTGGAAGAAAATAAATAAAAGAGCCAGAGTCCCAATCAATATTTTAACATAGATTTCAAATTAAAATCAGTAAAGAAAGACAAACAAGGTCATTACATACTAATAAAGGGAACTATATTCTGGGAAGAAATGAAAATTCTAAATATCTTCACACCAAAGGCTGGACTAATCAATTTCATCAAACATATACATCTTAAAAATACACATAGATCAAACACATTGATAGTTGGTGGCTTTAACACATCATTGTCACTGCTGGATAGATCAGTTAGGCAAAAACTCACCCAAGAACCTTCAGAACTCTAAACTACACCAACCAACTAGATTTAACAGCAGACTCTCACCCAACAGCATGATCATCTCAATAGATGTAGAAAAGTCATTTGACAAAAGTCATCACCCTTTGGAGCTTAGGATGCAACTGACAAGGTAGAGCACTCAGAATTTGGGGCCTGAAAACATTTGTTTTCAATTCTGATTGCTCTACTCATTCACACAAGGACCGACATCTCAACAAAGGAAAATATACAGCTTCTATCTTTCAGAAGCAGTTCCTGTATATGACAAAATCTATAGCCAGAATTATACTTAATGGGGAAAATTTCAAAGCATTCCCTCTAGAATCAAGAAAAAGAATAGAAGGCCCATTTTCTCCATCCCTCTTCAACATAGTGCTGGAATTCTTTTTTTTTTTTTTTTTTTTTTTTTTAAATTTTATTTTATTTTATTTGAGAACATACTGTACAGAGGGGTTACAATTACATGGGCAGGATAATGCATACATTTCTTACCAAGCATTGCATCCTCCTCCTTTGTTTACCCTTCACCTCCCTTCCCAGCCTCCCCCCTCCCTCCCACCCAATCATACCCCCCCTCCCCCCCCCCCACCGACATTGTAAAGCTGGTTTTGACATGACATTTTGTACTTCTCATTGTTGCAACAGGTCCACCTGAATCCTTAAACGACTTGTTTGTCCCCGTCTCCTCCACATGTTATACTGACATCAAATATAGTGAAAGCAGGGGTTACACTGTGGGGGAGGGACACACAAAGCAACAAAGAAATAATCTTATAAATGCATTAGAAACACATGCATGAAAGAAACAAAAACATTAAAATACATATTTGAGGTTTTGTTTTCCTAACATCACATTATATGACTTTTTCCGCTTGACTCATACCTATACTAGATATTGCAAATAAGGGAAACCATGGGACCTATGTTTCTTTGGGCCTGGCTTACTTCACTTAATATAATTTTTTCCAAGCCTTTCCATTTCCTAACAAATGGGGCAATGTCATTTTTTCTGATGGAGGCATAGAATTCCATTGTGTATATATACCACATCTTCTTGATCCATTCATCTACTGAGGGGCATCTGGGTTGGTTCCATGTCTTAGCTATGGTAAATAATGCTGCAATAAACATAGTTGTGCTGGTAGCTTTAGTGTGGCCTTGTTTGTGATCATTTGGGTAAATGCCCAAAAGTGGGATTGCTGGGTCGTTGGGGAGCTCTATGTGGAGTCTTTTGAGGAACCTCCATACTGCTTTCCAAAGTGGTTGAACAAGTTTACATTCCCACCAACAATGAAGTAAGGTTCCTTTCTGTCCACATCCCCTCCAGCATCTGTTGTTGTTAGAGTTCTTGATTTTTGCTGTTCTAACTGGAGTGAGGTGATATCTCAATGTTGTTTTGATTTGCATTTCTTTTATGGCTAGGGATGTTGAACATTTCTTCATGTGTCTATTGGCCATCCTTCTTTCTTCTTCAGAGAAGCTTCTCTTTAAGTCTTTCGCCCACTTACTTATTGGGCAGTTGTTTCTTTGAAGATTTGTTGTTGGGTGGTTTAATTTTTTGAGTTCCAAGTATATTTTAGATATGAGACCCTTGTCCGTTGTATGGCTAGTAAAGAACTTCTCCCAGTCCGTGGGCTTTCTATTGATCTTGCTAGCTATGTCATTTGCCCTGCAGAAGCTCTGCAACCTTATACAATCCCATTTGTCCAGCCTTTCTTTGATTTGTTGTGTTTCCGGGTCTCTATTCAGAAAATTTCGGCCTGAGCCAAGGAGACCCAGGGTTTCTCCTATTCCATCCTGTAATGTTTTCAGAGTGTCTGCTTTGAGTTCAAGGTCTTTGATCCATTTGGAGTTGATTCTGGTGCAGGGTGATATATAAGGATCTAGCTTTAGTTTTCTACATGTAGTTAACCAGTTTTGCCAGCACCATTTACTGAAGAGGCTGTCTGTCTTCCATTCTATTGTTTTAGCTCCCTTATCGAAGATTAGATGGCTATAGGTCTGTAGGTTCATTTCTGGGTTTTCAATTCTATTCCATTGGTCCTGAGGTCTGTTCTTATGCCAATACCAAGCTGTTTTGATTACTATGGCTTTATAGTAGAGTTTGAAATTTGGTATTGATATTCCTCCAGCAGTATTCTTTCCGTTGAGGAGCGTTTTTGCTATTCGGGGTCTTTTATTGTTCCATATGAATTTTTGGATTGCCTCTTCTATTTCCTTGAAGAATGAGGGTGGAATTTTGATAGGTATTGCGTTGAATTTGTAGATAGCCTTGGGCAGTATAGCCATTTTCACGATGTTAATCTTTCCAATCCAGGAGCATGGGAGGTTTTGCCATTTTTTAAGTTCTGTGTTGATTTCCTTTTTCAAGATTTTAAAGTTTTCATCATAGAGGTCCTTCACTTCTTTAGTTAAGTTAATTCCTAGGTATTTTATTTTTTGTGAGGCTATTACAAATGGAGTTGCTTTCCTAATTTCAGCCACACTTTTCTCATTGTTGGCATACAGAAAAGCCATTGATTTTTGGGGGTTAATTTTATAACCTGCTACTTTGCCAAAGTTTTGAATCAGCTTGAGTAATTTGGGAGTGGAGTCTATGGGATTCTTTAAATACAAGATCATGTCATCTGCAAAGAGGGAGAGTTTTATTTCTTCTTTCCCTATTTGGATCCCCTTTATGTCTGCATCTTGTCTTATTGCTGTAGCTAGGCATTCTAATACTAGATTGAAGAGAAGTGGAGAGAGTGGGCATCCTTGTCTTGTTCCTGAGTTAAGAGGAAATGGCTTTAGTTTTTCACCATTGAGTATAATGCTGGCTGTAGGTTTGTCATATACAGCCTTTATTGTATTGAGGAATGTTCCATGGATTCCTAATTTTTCCAAAACCTTCATCATAAAGGGGTGTTGGATCTTGTCAAATGCTTTTTCTGCGTCTATTGAGATAACCATGTGGTTCTTATTCTTGCTCCTGTTGATGTGATGAATAATATTGATTGATTTGCGTATATTGAACCAGCTTTGCATCCCTGAAATGAATCCTGTTTGATCGTGGTGTATGATTTTTTGGATGAATTGTTGAAGTCGATTGGCCAAAATTTTGTTGAGAAGTTTTGCATCAATGTTCATCAAAGAAATGGGTCTATAGTTCTCTTTCTTTGATGAGTCCCTGCCTGGTTTTGGGATGAGGGTTATGATGGCTTCATAGAATGTGTTCGGTAGTGAGCTTTCTCTTTCAATTTCATTGAAGAGTTGGAGGAGAATTGGTGTGAGCTCTGCTTTGAAGGCCTTGTAAAATTCCGCTGTAAAACCATCAGGTCCTGGACTTTTCTTAGCTGGGAGGTCTCTTATTGCTGTTTCTATTTCAATGCTTGATATGGGCCTGTTAAGATAGTTTACCTCATCTTGGTTTAGTTTTGGCATGTCAATATTTGCTAGGAAGAGGTCCATTTCTGTCAAGTTCTCAAACTTATTAGCATAAAGTTTTGAGAAGTATTCCCTTATAATGTTCTGAATCTTGGTTGTTTCCGTGGTGATGTTTCCATTCTCATCTCTGAGTTTATTAATTTGGGTGTGTTCTCTTCTTTTTCTGATAAGATTTGCTAAGGGTCTGTCAATTTTGTTAAGTTTTTCGAAGAACCAACTCTTTGTTTTGTTGATTCTTTCTATAGTTTTTTTGGATTCTAATTCATTTAATTCTGATTTAATTTTGATTATTTCTTTCCGTCTACTGGATTGGGGTTTATCTTGCTGCTCTTTTTCAAGGAGGTTTAGATGTGTCATTAAATTGTTAGTTTCAGATCTCTCCAATTTGTTGATGTAGGAGCTCAGAGCTATAAACTTGCCTCTGAGTACTGCCTTTGCTGTGTCCCAGAGGAGCTGGTATTTTGTGTGTTCATTTTTGTTGAATAGCATGAACATTTGAATTTCCTTTCTAATCTCTTCCATGACCCACTCATGATTCAGCAGTGTGTTGTTCAGCCTCCATGTGATACCGGACTTTCTTTGGTGGCTTTTGGTGTTGAGTTCTAACTTTATTCCCTTGTGGTCAGAGAGAATGCAAGGTATAACTTCAATGTTTCTGAATTTAGACAAGTTTGCTTTGTGGCCTAAAATGTGGTCTATTTTAGAAAACGTTCCATGTGCTGCTGAGAAAAACGTGTATTCTGATGCTGCTGGGTGAAATGTTCGGTAAATGTCTGTTAAGTCTAGTTGATCTATGCAGCTGTTTAGATCTGCGGTTTCTCTGTTGAGTTTTTGCCGAGTTGATCTATCTAGTGGGGAGAGTGGTGTGTTAAAATCCCCAACGATTAATGTCTTTGGATCTATATGGGATTTGAGGGAAAGTAGTGTTTCTTTGATAAATTTGGGTGCTCCATTGTTTGGCGAATAGATATTTAGAATTGTAATATCCTCCTGAAGGAGAGATCCTTTAATTAGTATGTAGCGACCTTCTTTATCTCTTTTCATGAATTTTAATGTGAAGTCTATTTTATCTGATATTAGGATTGCAACTCCCGCCTGTTTATGCGGTCCGTTTGCTTGGTAGATTTTGTTCCAGCCTTTAACATTGAAAATGTGTTTGTTTTTATGGGCAAGATGTGACTCCTGCAGGCAGCAGATAGAAGGGTCTTGTTTTTTAATCCAACTAGACAGTCTATGTCGCTTAATTGGAGAGTTCAGTCCGTTAACATTAAGAGATAGGACTGAGAGGTATTTGGGAGTTCCTGCCATGTTATCTACCTTCTTGGGGGCTGCGAAAACTGGGTTCTTCCTATGGTTCTTGGATTCTCAGTTTGGGTGCAGTTTCTTGGCCTTTATTGCGGTCTTGTTGGTTTTCTATGTGTAGGACATCTTTAAGAATCTTTTGTAGGGCTGGTTTGGTGGAGATGTATTGTTTCAATTTTTCTTTGCTATGGAAGGTTTTTATTTGGCCTTCAGTTATGAAGGAGAGTTTAGCTGGGTACAGTATTCTTGGTTGATAGTTGTTTGTTTTTAGGGCATGGCATACATCATTCCAGGCTCTTCTTGCTTTGATTGTCTCTGCTGAGAAATCTGAGGTGATTCTAATTGGTTTCCCTTTATAAGTGATTACCCTTTTCTCCCTGACAGCTTTAAGGATCTTTTCCTTGTTCTGAGTTGATCCTGTGTGGATTATAATGTGACGGTGGGATGTCCTATTCTGGTCTGGTCTATTTGGGGTTCTAAAGGCTTCTTGTATCTGGACAGGCCTATCTTTTTGCATGTTTGGGAAGTTCTCTGCTAGGATCCTGTTAAACAGATTTCCTAGACCATTAACTTCTGTTTCTAGGTGCTCCTCTACACCCATTATCCTTAGATTAGGCCTTCTGATGGTGTCTTCCAGGTGTTGGATAGATCTATCATATTTCTTGGACTTGTCTTGGATGGTTGTATGTTCTTTCTCTATAATATCTAGGCTGTCTTCAATCCCTGAGATTCGATCTTCTGCATGGTCTAACCTGCTGTCAAGACTCTCTACTTTGTTTTTTATCTCTTTTCCTTCTAGTTGGTCAGCTTTGATGGCTTCAAGTTCTTTGTTGAAGCTCTGTTTTAGGTCTTGTATGAATTTCTTTACTTCCTTAATTTGGTGTTCAGTGTTTGTCCTCAAATCACTTAGTTGATTGGTTATGGTTTCTTTGGGCTCCCATTCCTTCTGTTGGGTTCCATTCAGCATTCCCTTTGTGGTCTCCCTGACTTCCTTCAGCTCTTTGTTAATGGATTCCATGAATGCCTTTAGTGATCTTTGTGTGTTCTCTACCTGGTCTCTCAATTCCTGTATTACTCTTTGATTAGCTTCCTCCCGTTCGTGGGATTCCTGCAGATCTCTTTGAGTGTTCTCAGCCTGCTCACGCCATTCCTCCCTTTCTCTTTGAGTATTCTCAAGTTGTTCACGCAAATCCTGTATCAGTTTTTGAGTAGCTTCCTCACGCTTATGATATTCCTGTATAAACTTCTGGGATGCCTCCTCTCTCTCCCTATCACGCTCATACAGAGTCCTTTGTACGTTGTCAAACTTTTCATTTATCATGTTTGCCACCAGTGTTTGTAGAGCTGTTTGGGAACTCTCCTCTGGATTATTCATTATCTGTTCTAACCCCTGATTATCAGGATTGGGAATTGAGATACCCGAATTTGCCATTTTTCTTGTGTTTCTCCGGCTTACTCTGCCCATTTGAGATGAAGATAGCACCAGTTTTGTGCTAGAACACTATCTTAAGGCAACCATCAACCAAAGTTTGCATTTGTACAGTCAATAGTCTACAGATACAATCTAGTTCAACAAATACATCTATTCGACATCAAACAACTATATGTTAAAGAACTTCGAACCGCAGAGAAGAATTTGGAAAGCCAGAAATTATTAGGGTTAGGAAGAGATGTGGGTAAAAAATAGGAATAGATTGGTGTGGGGAGGCACAGGGAGGGTTAACTATGTCCTAATCACAATGCAGGAAATAGGTTGGGTAGGATGTAAGTAGAGAGAGAGAGAAAAAGAAGGAAGGGAAAGGGGAATGAAAAGAGACCAGAAAAAAAATAGAAACGTAAAAATTAATGTTATTTTAGAGATTAAAAGACCATCTATTTATAGAGGAATATGAATATGTTGAGAGAAAGGGAGGGACATAGAGGAGATGTGAAAAACTTTAAAAAAATGCTTAAAATATTGTATAGGTATAAAGTACTGCTATTAGTGAATTTAAGTCTCAGAGGTTTTGAATTGAGTAATAAGTTTGTGGATTAAGTGTGTACACAATGGGGGATAGGGTCTACTGGTTAACTACGGGTTTATCTGAGGATGTGCAGGACAAGAGTTAAGTCACATAAAGATGAACAAAGAGGAAAAGATGGAAAGGATAGGAAAGTGAGAAGAAAAGATCAGAAGTTCAGTAGAGCTAGAAAAAAAAACAAAAAGATAATTAAGAATGAAAGAAAAAGAGAAAGAAGACAAGAAAAGAAAAGAAAACACACATTCACGTATTCCTAGAATAAAAATTATAAGAGGAGAAAAAAAAAAGTTATTGGAAAACAATTATTTTTTCAGAAGAGGCAAAAATTAAAGATTAATAAAAGTTTTAGAAAAGCAAAAAAAATTTTTTATATATATATAAGGTAACAAAAAACGAAAAAAAACAAAACAAGAAAAAGAAAAATAGAAAAGAAGAAGAAGAAAAAAAAAAGTTCTTTGATTTTTTTTTTTTTTTTTTTGGGAGGGGTGGGAAGTGTCCTGTATCTCCCTTTTGTCTGTAACCAGAGTCTGGTTGGAGTCTCTGGTCAGCTTGAGGTCCTGTGGCTTGATTGGTTTCTTAAGTCAGTTTGTTGGAACAGGCAGGAAAATGCTCTGCTTTACCCAAGATTTTGAGATCCCCCTCCCAGGTTAGTTTACTGGGAGGGTGATCTGCTTTGAGAATCACAAAAGAGGGGGATGCAGTGATGAGGCTAGGTTCTGGGTAGAGTTGAGGCCTTTCAAAGAACAGTAGCTTTTCCCTGGGGCTATTTTGTGAAAAAAAAACTCACAGCACCCAGCCTGGAGCCATTCTCAGGGTTTCTGTTTTTCAATTGATTGTGGTGGCTGCTAGAGGGAGGGGCAGCCTCTGGCTCTGGCCACCCAGCGAGGAGAGCCACTCCAGTGGCTGGTGCCTGAGCTGGGCGACCCCTCCCTGGATGGAACTGAGTCTGTGAGGTCACCTCGCCGCCAAGTTCCTGTGACCTGCCAAATGACTAGCTCTATTCCAAGGCCTGAGCTGGAGCTAGCCGCTCCTCCGAGCTTTGTCGGTATCCAAGATGGAGATCACCGGTGCTGGGGGGGGAGGGGTGGCCTTCCCTCCTCTGCTCCCAGAGGAGTGAGGAAGTGGGGCTTCTACTCACGCGGAGTCTTGGATCTCGGGTCGTCTCTGGTCTGCAAAGTGCAGGATGAAGTTGTCCGCTCCTTGTCGGTTCTTGCTGGTGTTGAGTAGAATCCGCTCGTCCGCTGTGTCTGGCTCCTTCGTCCCGGACTGCGTCTCAGGTATGCCTCCGCGGCGGTGGTCGCCGCTGCGACCCTGCCGCCGCAGCGGCAGCTGCTCAGATTTGTCTGCTTGGCTTCCCCTCTCTTGACTAACTCTCTGTCGTGTGATGGCACACTTGGTGTGATTCTCTGGCTTGGGACTGTTCACTGGAACTCTGAAACTGTTTTCTATGCAAGAGCTTGTTCAGATTCCAGCTTCTCCTCCGCCATCTTCCCGGAACTCCAGTGCTGGAATTCTTACCAAGAGAAAAAAGGCAAGAGAAACACATAAAGGTGATATGAATAAAAGTAAAGTTATCCCTCTCTGCAGATGATATGATCCTGTATTGAAATAATCCTATGGATTCCTAACTCAAGCTACTTGATTTGATTCAAAACTTTGGCAAACTACAAATATCAGCACCCTTCCTGGGTGCCCAAAGTACTCAATCAGAAAAGCAACATCATCTGTAATAGCCTCATAAAAATAAAATATTTTGAAATTAACTTCAGCAAAAATGGGAAGGATCTATAATGTAAAAACTTTTTGTCTCTGAAATCAAAATTGAAGCAGACTTAAGGAAATGGAGAAATACCCTGTGCACTTGGTTTGGAAGAATTAATATCTTGAAAATGGAAATTCAGCCCAGAGGAATATGTAAAACTAATGCAAAGCTAGGCACCGGTGGCTCACACCTGTAATCCTAACTACCCAGGAGGCTGAGATGTGAGGATCGTGGTTCAAAGCCAGCCTGGGCAGGAAAAGCCATGAGACTCTTATCTCCAATAAACCACCAGAAAACTGGAAGTGGCACAGTGGCTCAAGTGGTAGAATGCTAGCATTGAGCCGAAGAGCTGAGAAGCAGCACCCACGCCTAGAGTTCAAGCACCATGACCAACAAAGAAAACAAAAAACAAACAAAAAATGCTATATCCATTAAAATCCCAGCAACTGGGGCTGGGAAGGTGGCTCAGTGGTAGAGCGCTTGCCTTGCATGCATGAGGCCCTGGGTTCGACTCCCCAGCACCACATAAGCAAAAAGAAAAAAAACCAGAAATGGCACTGTGGCTCAAGTGGTAGAGCGCTAACCTTGAGCTGAAAGCTGAGGGACAGCGCCCAGGCCCAGAGTTCAAGCCCCATGACTGGACCCCAAAAAAAAAATCCCAGCAATTTTCTCCAAAGAATTAGGAATATGAACCCAAAAATTCAAAGAGAATAAGAAAAGACCTAGCATAGCGAAACCAATCTTCATTAGGAAGAACCATGCTGGAGGAATATCAGTACCAAATTTCAAGCTTTATTTCAAAACAATAGTAAGAAAAATAGCTTGATACTGGCACAAGAATATGCCTAAGAACAAATACCACACAGTAGAAGACACAGAAATGATCCCACAAACATATAGCCAGCTAATATTTGATAAGGGAGACAAAAACACAGTTTGGAAGAAAGACAGCTCTAAAACAAATGGTGATCACAAAATTGGGTATCTACATGCAGAAAATTGAAGCTACATAACAATATATCATCTTTCACCAGAATCAATTCTTAAATGGATGAAAGAAAACCTCAATGTAAGGGCAGATATGGTGCAAATATTTCAAGAAGGGGAAAGGGAAATCCTAATCCTTCTAGGAATGGGCAAAACTTTCTAAACAAAAATCCAGAATCACAACAAATCAAAGAAAGACTGGATAAAGACTGGATCATATCAAAGTGAAGGGTTTCTGCATAGCAGGGGACATAGCTAACAAGATAAATAGCCCACAGCATGAGAGAAAATCTTCATTCACTATAAATCAAAGACTTAAAAGAGATACTTTTCAGAGGAAGCAAAAAGAATGGCCAAGAGGCACATGAATAAGTATTCAATATCTCTGGCCATAAGAGAAGTGCCAATCAAAGTAACATTGATAGTGCACCTCACTCCAATTAGAATGGCCTTTATCAAGAAAACTAACACTAACATATGTTGACAGAGATGTGTCCAAAATGGAATTCTGTGAATCTGTTGTTGGGAATGTAAACTTGTTCAATCACTCTGGAAACCAGTATGAAAGTTTCTTAAAAGACTAAACACAGAGCTTCCCTATGACCTAGCAATTCTACTACTGGACATTTATTCAATGGATCACAAACCAGGCCATTCTAAAGCCCTAAGCACAACCATGTTTATTATAACCTTGTTTACCACAGCCAAGATATGCAATCGATGTAGAAATCCTTCAGTGGAAAATAGAACAAGAAAACATGTTATATACACAATGAAATTCTACTCATCCATCATAAAAAATGATATTCGTAAGGAAATGGAAGTACTTTGAAAAATTATATTAAGCAAAGTAAGCCAGAGCCAGAGAAATAAAAGCTGAATATTTCCCCTCCTTTCTGTAACTAAACATGTCCATAAATCTACAAGTAAACTAAGTGACTACAACAAACACACCACACACACACACACACACACACACACACACACACACACACACACACACACACACTGGGAGATGATATATTTTATGGTACCCTAGACATTAACATAGAGAGATCAAGGGAAGATATCTATAGGAATGGTAGACAAAGTCATGGTAGACATGTACAGATGACTATATAAAATTATATACTATGAAATAAACTCCAAGAAAAGGAAAAATTTTTATTTTCCATTGTTGCTGTTGTTTTGTTCTCTTTACATTTTCTTTTGTTTGTTTGTATTTTGGAGGGTAATTGAGGGCACATAAAAGGTTGAACAAGGATAAAAAAGTACAACAGTGATACTCACTAGACACTGTGGAAAATGAATTGGCCATCTTGTGGGTGAGGACAAGAAGAAAAGAGTGGGAGAGAGAGAGATGGAAGGGGAAACATTCTTGAAAAAGAATTGTCCTCATTACTGATTATCTAACTCATGTAACTGTAACCCTTGTCAATATTAACTTTACAGTAACAATAAAAATAAAACCAAATAAATAACATCAAATGAATACAGACACATCACAAACAATGAGATTGAATTGGCAATAGCAAACGACCCTTCCAGGAAAAGCCCAGGACCTGGTGGCATTGCAGTCGAACTCTAAAAGACCTATAAAATTATTATCAATTATTCTCAAACTCTTCAATGAAATAGAAAGTGAGGAAACACTATTCATTTTATGAATCAAGCATTACACTTATCCTCAAATAAGATGAGTGCACATTGAGAAAAGGGAACTTCAGCTCTATCTCGTTGGTGAACATTTATGCAACAATGCTCAACAAAAAACTGATAAATAGAATCCAAACACTGATGAAAATATCATACACTATGATCAAACAGGATTTATCCCAGGGATGCAAATATAGTTTAACATATGTAAGTCAATTTGCATATTAGAACATATCAACAGAAGCAAAGGCAAGAACCACATGATCATCCCGATCAATACAGAAAAAGCCTTTGCTAAGATCCAACAACCCTTTGTGATAAAGACTCGGGAGAAGCTATGGACCTTTAGGACATTCCTCAATAAAACAAAGGCTGTATATGACAAACCTATAGCCAACATTATGCTCAATGGTGAACAAGTAAAGCCATTTCCTTTAAAATCATGAACAAGACAAGGATATCCAGTCTCTCCATTCGTCTTCAACCTTGTATTGGAATTCCTAGCAAAAGCAGAAAACAAGGGAAAAACATTTATGGGAACCAAGTAGAGAAGCAAGAATAAATTTATGCCTTTTTAGAGATGACAATATACTGTACTTAAGTGTCTCCAAAATTGGCAAAATAGCTAGGTATGAAATCCACCAAAAAAATCATTTACCTTTTCTGCTTGACTGATGTTAGAGAAATGAACCCTAAGATGTGTATTCAATTTTTTTTCATTCAGGTGATTGTTTCTAACACATTTATAATATTATTTCTTTGTTGCTTTGTATGTCCCTCCCCCATGGTATAACCCCTGCTTTCACTGTATTTGATGTCAGTATAATTTGTGGAGGGGAAGGGAAAAAACACATCATTTAAATAGGGATACAGGTGGATCCATTACAACAATGAGATGTACAAGTCGTTATGTGGAAAAACGAACTTTACAACTTTGGTGGGGGGGGAGAATTAGGAGGGGGGCAGGGGAGGATGGGAAAGTATGAGAAGGGGAAACAAAGGAGGAGGCTACAATGCTTGATAAGAAATGTACTCATTATCTTGCCCATGTAATTGTAACCCCTCTGTACAGTATTTTCACAATAAAAAAACAATAAAAAATCAATTACCTTTCTTTAAGCTGTTGTTAAGAGGATCAATGCTGAAATTATAAAAGCAACCTCATTAGCAATTGCCTCAAACATATAAAATGCATGGACCATAACTAATAAGTGACAGACCTCTATAATGGAAAAGGAAATGCAAGATGACTTAAACAGATGAAAAGAAATATTATACTCCTGGATTTTAAGAATTAGCATTGTGAAAAATGACAATAGTGCACAAAGCAATTTCCAAATTCAATGTAATATCCATCAAAATCCCAACAAAATTCTTGAAAGAGATAGAGAAAGCAATCCAAAAGTTCATGGAAAATAAAAAGCACCACGAACACTAGGGCAATACTTAACAGTCAGAACAGTGTTGGATAACTGATATTACCATACTTCAAACCCTATTACAGAGCCATAGTAATGACACCAGCTTGGTGCTGGGAAAATGGTAGGGCAAAGGATCAATGGAATAGAATAGAAGACCCAGAAAGAACACGAAGACCTTGATCAAGAGGCACTGTATTTATAAATTAATCTGTTGAATGACAACACTTTTGTACAGTTACCTCAGGAAGATATAATTTCAAAATTTATAAAACTTATTGATAAGAATGACTATACAAGTAAGCTGAGAATGTTCTAACATTGTGAATGTGTTAAACAAATAATACACTTAATTCTTAGGAAGTAGGAAATTACTAATATTTCTAGGAATTACTATATCACATGGATATCTAGTATTACAAAAGATGGGAGGAATAAAATGCAGTTTCAGTTTTCGTTTGTATGTCTTTAATATTTTATCTTAAATTATTCAATGAAAAATCTCATTAAAAGTTAAATGAAAAGCTTTCATTATAACATTTCTGTACATTCATTTATGGAATTACTCATAGTCCTCTACCGTTTGAGTGTATATTTGCTTTTTTTTTAATATATTTTATTTGTGAACATACTGTACAGAGGGGTTACAATTACATGGGCAGGATGTTGCGTACATTTCTTACCAAGCATTGCAGCCTCCTCCTTTGTTTACCCTTCACATCCCTTCCCAGCTTCCCCCCACCCCACCAATTACCAATCCTTCCCCCCACCTCATCGACGTTGTAAAGCTCGTTTTGGACAGAACAACTTGTACTTCTCATTGTTGCAACAGGTCCACCTGTATCCTTAAACGACTTGTTTTTTCCGGTCTCCTCCACAAGTTATAGTGACATCAAATATAGTGAAAGCAGGGGTTATACTGTGGGGGAGGGACATACAAAGCAACAAAGAAATAATCTTATAAATGCGTTAGAAACACATGCATGAAAGAAAAAAACATTAAAATACATATCTAAGGGTTCATTTTCCTAACATCACATTATCTGACCTCTTCCGCTTGACTCGTACATATACTAAATATTCCAAATAAGGGATACCATGGGGCCTATGTTTCTTTGGGCCTGGCTTACTTCGCTTAATATAATTTTTTCCAAGTCTTTCCATTTCCTAACAAATGGGGCAATGTCATTCTTTCTGATGGAGGCATAGAATTCCATTGTGTATGTATACCACATTTTCTTGATACACTCAGCTACTGAGGGGCATCTGGGTTGGTTCCAGATCTTAGCTATGGTAAATAATGCTGCAATAAACATAGCTGTGCTGGTAGCTTTAGTGTGGTCTTGTTTGTAAACATTTGGGTAAATGCCCAAAGTGGGATTGCTGGGTCATAGGGGAGTTCTATGTGGAGTCTTTTGAGGAACCTCCATACTGCTTTCCAAAGTGGTTGAACAAGTTTACACCCCCACCAACAATGAAGTAAGGTTCCCTTCTGTCCACATGCCCTCCAGTATCTATTGTTGTTAGAGTTCTTGATTTTTGCCATTCTAACTGGAGTGAGGTGGTATCTCCATGTTGTTTTTATTTGCATTTCTTTTATGGCTAGGGATGTTGAGCATTTCTTCATGTGTCTATTGGCCATCCTTCTTTCTTCTTCAGAGAAGTTTCTCTTTAAGTCTTTCGTTTATTGGGCAGTTGTTTCTTTGAGGATTTGTTGTTGGGGGATTTAATTTTTTGAGTTCAAAGTATATTTTAGATGTGAGACCCTTGTCCGTTGCATGGCTAGTAAAGATCTTCTCCCAATCCGTGGGCTTTCTATTGATCTCGCTAGCTATGTCCTTTGCCAAGCAGAAGCTCTGCAACTTTATGCAATCCCATTTATTCAACCTTTCTTTGATTTGTTGTGTTTCCGGGTCTCTATTCAGAAAATTTCGGCCAGAGCCAAGGAGACCTAGGGTTTCTCCTATTCCATCCTCTAATGTTTTCAGAGTGTCTGCTTTGACTTCGAGGGCTTTGATCCATTTGGAGTTGATTCTGGTGCAGGGTGATATATAAGGATCTAGCTTTAGTTTTCTACAAGTAGTTAACCAATTTTGCCAGCACCATTTACTGAAGAGGCTCTCTTTCTTCCATTATATTGTTTTAGCTCCCTTATTGAAGATTAGATGGCTATAGGTCTGTAGGTTCATTTCTGGGTTTTCAATTCTATTCCATTGGTCCTGAGGTCTGTTCTTAATGCCCATACCAAGCTGTTTTGATTACTATGGCTTTATAGTAGAGTTTGAAATTTGGCATTGATATTCCTCCAGCAGTGTTCTTTCTGTTGAGGAGCGTTTTTGCTATTTGGGGTCTTGTATTGTTCCATATGAATTTTTGGATTGCCTCTTCTATTTCCTTGAGGAATGAGCTTGGAATTTTGATAGGTATCGCGTTGAATTTGTAGATAGCCTTGGGAAGTATTGACATTTTCACGAAGTTAATCTTTCCAATCCAGGATCATGGGAGGTTTTGCCATTTTCTAAGTTCAGTGTTGATTTCCTTTTTCAAGATTTTAATGTTTTCATCATAGAGGTCCTTCACTTCTTTGGTTAAGTTAATTCTTAGGTATTTTATTTTTTGTGGGGCTACTACAAATGGAGTTGCTTTCCTAATTTCAGCCACACTTTTCTCATTGTTGGCATACAGAAAAGCCATTGTTTTTTGAGGGTTGATTTTATACCCTGCTACTGTGCCAAAGTGTTGAATCAGCTTGAGTAATTTGGGAGTGGATTCTATGGAATTCTTTAAATACAAGATCATGTCGTCTGCAAAGAGGGAGGGTTTTATTTCTTCTTTCCCTATTTGGATCCCCTTTATGTCTGCATCTTGTCTTATTGCTGTAGCTAGGCATTCTAATACTACATTAAAGAGAAGTGGAGAGAGTGGACATCCTTGTCTTGTTCCTGAGTTAAGAGGAAATGGATTTATTTTTTCACCATTAAGTATAATGGTGGCTGTAGGTTTGTCATATACAGCCTTTATTGTATTGAGGAATGTTCCATGGATTCCTAATTTTTCCAAAACCTTCATCATAAAGGGTGTCAAATGCTTTTTCTGCATCTATTGAGATAACCATGTGGTTCTTATTCTTGCTCCTGTTGATGTGATGAATAATATTAATTGATTTGCGTATATTGAACCAGCTTTGCATCCCTGAAATGAATTTTGTTTGATCATGGTGTATGATTTTTTGGATGAATTATTGAAGTCAGTTGGGGAATATTTTGTTGAGAAGTTTTGCATCAATGTTCATCAAAGAAATGGGTCCATAGTTCTCTTTCTTTGATGAGTCCCTGCCTGGTTTTGGGATGAGGGTTATGATGGCTTCATAGAGTGTGTTTGGTAGTGAACTTTCTTTTTCAATTTCATTGAAGAGTTGGAGGAGTATTGGTGTGAGCTCTGATTTGAAGGCATTGTAGAATTCTGCTGTAAAACCATCTGGTCCTGGACTTTTCTTAGCTGGAAGGTTTCTTATTGGTGTTTCTATTTCAATGCTTGATATGGGCCTGTTAAGCTGGTTTAACTCATCTTGGTTTAGTTTTGGCATGTGAATATTTGCTAGGAAAAGGTCCATTTCTGTCAAGTTGTCAAACTTATTAGCATAAAGTTTTGAGAAGTATTCCCTTATAATGTTTTGAATCTTGGTTGTTTCCGTGGTGATGTTTCCATTCTCGTCTCTGAGTTTATTTATTTGGGTGTGTTCTCTTCTTTTTCTGATAAGATTTGCTAAGGGTCTGTCAATTTTGTTAATTTTTTCAAAGAACCAACTCTTTGTTTTGTTGATTCTTTCTATAGTTTTTTTGGATTCTAATTCATTTAATTCTGATTTAATTTTAATTATTTCTTTCCATCTACTGGATTGAGGTTTATCTTGCTGCTCTTTTTCAAGGAGGTTTAGATGTGTCATTAAATTGTTGGTTTCAGATCTCACCAATTTGTTGATGTAGGAACTCAGAGCTATAAACTTGACTCTGAGTACTGCTTTTGCTGTGTCCCATAGGAGCTGGTAATTTGTGTGTTCATTTTTGTTGAATAGCATGAACATTGAATTTCCTTTCTAATCTCTTCCAGGACCCACTCTTGATACAGCAGTGTGTTGTTCAGCCTCCATGTGATACCAGATTTTCTTTGGTGGCATTTGGTGTTGAGTTCTAATTTTATTCCCTTATGGCCTGAGAGAATGCAAGGTATAATTTCAATGTTTCTGAATTTGGACAAGTTTGCTTTGTGGCCTAAAATGTGATCTATTTTAGAAAATGTTCCATGTGCTGCTGAGAAAAACGTGTATTCTGATGCTGCTGGGTGAAATGTTCGGTAGATATCTGTTAAGTCTAGTTGATCTATGCAGCTGTTTAGATCTGTGGTTTCTCTGTTGAGTTTTTGCCGAGTTGATCTATCTAGTGGGGAGAGTGGTGTGTTAAAATCCCCAACAATTAATGTCTTTGGAGTTATATGGGATTTGAGGGAAAGTAGTGTTTCTTGGATAAATTTGGGTGCTCCATTGTTTGGCGAGTAGATATTTAGAATTGTAATATCCTCCTGAGAGAGAGATCCCTTAATTAGTATGTAGCGACCTTCTTTATCTCTTCTCACGAATTTTAATTTGAAGTCTATTTTATCTGATATTAGGATTGCAACTCCCGCCTGTTTATGGGGGCCATTTGCTTGGTAGATTTTGTTCCAACCTTTAACATTGAAAATGTGTTTGTTTTTACTGGCAAGATGTGACTCCTGAAGGCAGCAGATAGAAGGGTCTTGTTTTTTAATCCAACTAGACAGTCTATGTCGCTTAATTGGAGAGTTCAGTCCGTTAACCTTAAGAGAAAGGACTGAGAGGTATTTGGGAGTTCCTGCCATGTTATCCACCTTCTTGGGGGTTGCGAAAACTGGGTTCTTCTTATGGCTCTTGGATTCTCAGTTTGGGTGCAGTGTGGTCTTGTTGTTTTTCTATGTGTAGGACATCTTTAAGAATCTTTTGTAGGGCTGGTTTGGTGGAGATGTATTGTTTCCATTTTTCTTTGCTATGGAAGGTTTTTATTTGGCCTTCAGTTATGAAGGAGAGTTTAGCTGAGCACAGTATTCTTGGTTGATAATTGCTTGTTTTTAGGGCATGGCATACATCATTCCAGGCTCTTCTTGCTTTGATTGTCTCTGCTGAGAAATCTGAGGTGATTCTAATTGGTTTTCCTTTATAGGTGATTGATCTATTCTCCTTGACAGTTTTAAGGATCTTTTCCTTGTTCTGAGTTGATCCTGTGTGGATTATAATGTGGCGGTGGGATGTCCTATTCTGGTCTGGTCTGTTTGGAGTTCTAAAAGCTTCTTGTATCTGAATAGGCCTATCTTTTTGCATGTTTGGGAAGTTCTCTGCTAGGATCCTGTTAAACAAATTTCCTAGGCCATTAACTTCTGTTTCTAGGTGCTTCTCTACACCCATTATCCTTAGATTAGGCCTGATGGTGTCTTCCAGGTGTTGGATAGATCTATCATATTTCTTGGACTTGTGTTGGATGGTTGTATGTTCTTTCTCTATAATATCTAGGCTGTCTTCAATCCCTGAAATTCGATCTTCTGTATGGTCTAACCTGCTGTCAAGACTTTCTACTTTGTTTTTTGTCTCTTTTCCTTCTAATTGGTCAGCTTTGATGGACTCAAGTTCTTTGTTGAAGATTTGTTTTAGATCTTGTATGAACTACTTTACTTCCTTATTTTGATGTTCGGTGTTTATTCTCAGATCACTTAGTTGATTGTTTATGGTTTCCTTGGACTCCCATTCCTTCTGTTGGGTTCCATTCAGCATTCCCTTTGTGGTCTCCCTGACTTCCTTCAGCTCTTTGTTAATGGATTCCATGAATGCCTTTAGTGATCTTTGTGTATTCTCTTCCTGCTCTCTCAATTCCTGTATTACTCTTTGATTAGCTTCCTCCTTTTGGTGGGATTCCTGTAGTTCTCTTTGAGTGTTCTTAGCCTGTTCTCGCCATTCCTGCCTTTCTCTCTGAGTATTCTCAAGCTGCTCATGCAAATCCTGTATGAGCTTTTGAGTAGCTTCCTCACACTTATGATATTCCTGTATAAACTTTTGGAATGCCTCCTCTCTCTCCCTATCACGCTCATACAGAGACTTTTGTATGCTTTCAATCTTTTGATTTATCATGTTTGCCAGCAGTGTTTGTAGAGCTATTTGGGAATTCTCCTCTGGATTATTCATTATCTGTTCTGTCCCCTGATTATCGCGATTGGGAATTGAGATACCCGGATTTGCCATTTTTCTTGTGTTTTTCTGGCTTACTGTGCCCATTTGAGATGAAAATAGCATCAGTTTTGTGCTAGAACACTATCTTAAGGCAAGCATCAACCCCAGTCTGAATTTGCACAGTCAATAGTCTACAGATACACTCTAGTTCAACGGATACATCTATTCAGCATCAAACAACTATACATTAATGGGCTACGAACCGCAAAGATGAATTTGGAAGACCAGAAATTATTAGGGTTAGGGAGAGATGTGGGTAAAAAAATAGGAATAGATTGGTGTGGGGAGGCTCAGGGAGAGTTAACTAAGTCTTAATCTCAAAGCAGGAAATAGGTTGGGTAGGATGCAAGTAGAGAGAGAGAGAAAAAAAGAAAGGGAACGGGAAAAGAAAAGAGACCAGAAAAAATAGAAAGGTAGAAATTAATGAAATTATGTAGATTCGATAACAATCTATTTAGATAAGAACGTGAATGTATTGAGAGAAGGGGAGGGATATAAAGGAGATGTGAAAAACTTAAAAATAAAAATGCTTAATATATTATATAGGTATAAAGAGGTAGTACTGCTATTAAGGAATTTAAGTCTTAGAGGTTTTTACTTGAGTAATCAATTTGTGGATTAAGTGTGTACACAATGGGGGATAGGGTCTAATAGTCAACTATGGGTTTATCTGAGGATGTGCAGGACAAGAATTAAGTCACATAAAGAAGAACGAGAGGAGAAGGTGAAAAGGATAAGGAAGGAAGAAGAAAAAGATGAGAAGTTCAGTAGAGCTAAACAAAAAACAAAAAGATAATTTAAAAAGAAAAAAAAAAGAGAAAGAAGACCCAAAAAGAAAGCAAAAACACACACTTCCGTATCCCCAAAATAAAAATTATAAGAGGAAAAGAAAATTTCTGGAAAACAATTTTTTTATCAAAAAAGGCAAAGATTAAAGATTGAAAAAAGTTTTAGAAAAGAAAAAAAAATTTTTTTATATAAGGTACCAAAAATAAAAACTAAAAAAAAAGAAGACGAAGAAGAAGAGAAAAAAGGAAAAAAAAACAACAAAAAAACAAAAAACAAAAAACAAAACAAAAAAACTTCTTTGATTTTTTTTTGGGAGGAGTGGGAAAAATCCTTTATCTCCCTTGTGTCTTTAATGAGCCTCTTGTTGGAGTCTCTGGTCTGGTTGTGGTCCTGTGGCTTGGTTGGTTTCTTAAGTCAGTTTGTTTGAACAGGCAGTAAAATGCTCTGCTTTCCCCAGGATTTGGCGATCCTCCTCCTAGGCTAGTTCATTGGGAGACAGATCTGCTTTGAGTATCACAAAAGAGGGGGATGCAGTGATGAGGCTAGGTTCTGGTAGCTTTTCCGGGGCTGGTTTGTGAAAACCTCACAGAGGGCAACCTGGAGCCATTCTCAGGGTTTCTGTTCACTGATTTTCAATTGCTTGTCTAGGCTGCTAGAGGGAGGGGCAGCCTCTGGCTCTGATTACCCAGTGAAGAAACCCACTCCTCGGGCTGGCGCCCTAGCTGGGTGACTTTTCCCTGGGTGGAGCTGAGTCTGGGAGGTCACGCCGCCATTAAGTTCTTGTGACTTGCTAAATGACTCGTTTTATTCCAAGGCCTGAGCTGGAGCTAGCAGATCCTCCGAGCTTTGTCGGTATCCAAGATGGAGATCACCGTTGCTGGGGCTGGGAGAGGTGGCCTTCCCTCCTCTGCTCCCTGAGAAGGAGTGAGGACGTCAGGCTTCTACTCACGCCGAGTCTTGGTTCCTGGGTCGTTTCTGGTCTGCGAACTTCAGGATGAAGGTGTCCGCTCCTTGTCGGTTCTTGCTGGTGTTGAGTAGAATCCGCTTACCTGCTGCGTCTGGCTCCTTCGTCCCAGACTCTCTGTTGCTCAGGTATGGTGGCTGAGCTCGCCCGCCACAGCCACCGCTGCCGCCGGCGGCGGCTGCTGGCAAGGGCTCAGAAGTGTCTCCTTGCCTGGGTTTCCTTCTCTAGACTAACTGTCCTGTGATGGCTCACTTGGTGTAATTCTCTGACTTAGGACTGTTCACTGGAACTCTAAAACTGCTTTCTATGCGAGAGCTTACTTAGACTCCAGCTTCTCCTCCGCAATCTTCCTTCACTCTCCCTCAATGTTGTTTTGATTTGCATTTCTTTTAGGGCTAGGGAGGTTGAGCATGTCTTCATGTGTCTATTGGACATCCTTCTTTCCTCTTCAGAGAAGTTTCTCTTTAAGTCTTTAGCCCACTTATTTATTGGGCAGTTGTTTCTTTGAGAATTTAAGACCCACTTTTCTCATTGTTGGCATACAGAAAAGCCATTGATTTTTGAGGGTTGATTTTATACCCTGCTACTGTGCCAAAGTGTTGAATCAGCTTGAGTAATTTGGGAGTGGAGTCTATGGGATTCTTTAAATACAAGATCATGTCATATGCAAAGAGGGAGAGTTTTAATTCTTTCCCTATTTGGATCCCCTTTATGTTCGCATCTTGTCTTATTGCTGTAGGCAGGCATTCTAATACTAGATTGAAGAGAAGTGGAGAGAGTGGACATCCTTGTCTTGTTCCTGAGTTAAGAGGAAATGGCTTTAGTTTTTCACTATTAAGTATAACGCTGGCTGTAGGTTTGTCATATACAGCCTTTATTGTATTGAGGAATGTTCCATGGATTCCTAATTTTTTCAAGACCTTCATCATAAAGGGGTGTTGGATCTTGTCGAATGCTTTTTCTGCATCTATTGAGAAAATAGATGCTGGACGGGATGTCGAGAGAAGGGAACCTTACTGCATTGTTGGTGGGAGTGTAAACTTGTTCAACCACTTTGGAAAGTAGTATGGAGGTTCCTCAAAAGACTCCACATAGAGCTCCCCTATGACCCAGCAATCCCACTTTTGGGTATTTACCCAAATGTTTACAAACAAGACCACACTAAAGCTACCAACATGACTATGTTTATTGGAGCACTATTTACTATAGCTAAGATATGGAACCAATCCAGATGCCCCTCAGTAGATGAATGTATCAAGAAAATGTGGAATTCTATGCCTCCATCAGAAAGAATGACATTGCCCCATTTGTTAGGAAATGGAAAGACTTGGAAAAAATTATATTAACTGAAGTAAGCCAGGCCCAAAGAAACATAGGTCCGAGGGTTTCCCTTATCTGCAATATCTAGTATATGTCTGAATCAAGCAGAAAAGGTAAGAAAAGGTGATGTTAGGGAAATGAACCCTAAGATTTGTATTCAAATGTTTTGTTTCTTTCATGCAATTTTTTCTAAGACATTTATAAGATAATTTCTTTTTTGCTTTGTATGTCCCTCCCCCACAATATATCCCCTGCTTTCACTGTATTTGATGTCGGTATGATTTGTGGAGGGGAAGGGGAAAAACAAATCGTTTAAAATAGGATTGCATGTGGACCCATTGCAACAATGAGATGTACAAGTTGTAATGTCGAAAACGAACTTTACAACTTTGGTGGGGGAAGGGGGAGGAGGAGTGGGGAGGATTTGGTGGGGGGGAAAGGGGGAGGTTGTGAAGGGATGGGAAGAGGAAACAAAGGAGGAGGTTACAATGCTTGGTAAGAAATGTACTCATTATCTTGTCTATATAATTGTAACCCCTCTCTACCCATTTGTGGAAACAGGCGGGAAAAACTGGGAGAGATTGATGGAAGGAGAGACATTCTTCAAAAGGAATTGTCCTCATTACTAATTACCTAGCTCATGTAGCAGTAACCTTCTGTATATCAGCATTTTGTTATTTCCCTTCCTCTACCCAAATTAGAAAAATATATGTACAAGGTGCAGAACACCAGAATCAACTACAGTGATCATAGTGGTTGTAACATGAAGGAAGAACATACAAAAAACAAAAAATATCACAAAGTACATTATAAGTACATTAAAAAGAACAATAAGAAAGATAAAATTTCTTCTGTCCCTTTCTCGTGGTTCAGTTCACTTAGGATCAGGTTTTATGGTCATATGCACATAGCTTTTGATCTCTTCTGCTTGTCCTAGACATATACTACTTATTGAAGATAAGGGAAACCACGGGACATACGGCGCTTTGAGTCTGGCTTACTTCACTTAATATAACTTTTTCCATGTCTTTTCATTTCCTAACATATGGGGCAATGTCATTCTTTCTGATGGAGGCATAGAATTTCATTGTGTGAGTGTGTGTGTGTATGTGTGTGTGTGTGTATCACATTTTCTTGATCCATTGATCTACTGAGGGGCATCTGGGTTGGTTCCATTTTTTAGCTATGGTGAATAATGCTGTGATAAACAAAAATGTGCTGGTAACTTTGATATGGCCTTGTTTGTGATCGTTTGGATAAGTGCCCAAACGTGGGAATGCTGGGTCATAGGGGTGCCCTATGTGGAGTCTTTTGAGGAACCTCCATACTGCTTTCCAAATTGGCTGAATAAGTTTACACTCCCACCAATAAGGCAGTAGAGTTCCTTTCGGTCCCTATCCCCTCCAGCATCTGCTGTTCTTGATTATAGCCATACTAACTGGGGTGAGATGGAATCTCAATGCTGTTTTGAGTTACATTTCTTCTATGGCTAGAGAAGTTGAGCATTTCCTCATGTGTCTATTGGCCATTTTTATTTCCTCTTCAGAGAAATCTCTCTTTCTGGCTTTAGCCCACTTATTAATTGGGCAGTTATTTCTTTGAGGATTTGTTGTTGGGGGATTTAACTTTTTTGAGTTCCAAGTATATTTTAGATACGAGACCTTTGTCTGTTGTATGGCTAGTGAAAATCTTCTCCCAATCTATGGGCTTTCTATTGATCTTGCTTGCTATGTCCTTTGCCATGCACAAGCTCTTCAGTTTCATGCATTGGTCCCATTGGTCCCACCGTTCTTTGATTTGTTGAGTTTCTGCATCTTTATGAAGAAAATTTTGGCCTGTGTCAAGGAGCCCTAGTTTCCCCTTCCTGCAATGTTTTCAGGGTGTCTGCCTTGACTTCAAGCTCTTTGATCCATTTGGAATTGTTTGTGGTGCAGGGTGGTATATAAGGATCTAGCTTTAGTTTTCTACGAGTGATTAACCAGTTTTCCAGGTCCATTTACTGAAGAGACTGTCTTACTTCCATTCCATTTTTGTACCTTTTTTATTGTAAAAATACTTTACAGAGGGGTCACAGATACAAGAGGAAGGTAATGAATACATTTCCTGTTGAGCATTGATGCCTCCTCCTTGGTTTTCCTTCCCACCTCCAAACTACCCCCTGACGCCAAAGTTGTAAAGTTTGTTTTCCACATAGTGTCTTTTACATCTCATTGTTACAATGGGTCATCCTGTATCTCTATTTAAGCATTTTGTTTTGTTCCTTCCTCTCCCCGCATTAGAGAAGTGCATATACAAGGTGTAGGGCACCGACATCAAATACAGTGAAAAGAGGTGTTATACCATGGGGGACGAACATAAATAGAAACAAAAAAATCACATGGTACATTATAAATATGTTAGAAACAATGGAAAGAGAGAAAAAATATTTTTGTTCCTATCTTGGGGTTCATTTGGCTTCAAGTCATCTTACATGGTCCTATGTACATAGCTTTTGACCTTTTGACCTTTTCTACTTGTCTTATACATGTACTAGTTATTGCAAATAAGAGAAAGCATGGGACCTATGTTTCTTTGGGCCTGGTCTTACTTCACTTAATATATTTTTACCAAGTCTTTCTACTTCCTAACAAATGGGGCAATGCTATTCTTTCTGATGGAGGCATAGAATTCCATTGTGTATATATACCACATTTTCTTGATCCATTCGTCTACTGAGGGGTATCTGTGTTAGTTCCATTTCTTAGCTATGGTAAATAATACTGCTATAAACATAGTTGTGCTGGTAGCTTTAGTATCGTCTTGTTTGTGGTCATTTGGGTAAATGCCCAAAAGTGGGATTGCTGGGTCATAGGGGAGCTCTAAGTGGAGTCTTTTGAGGAAACTCCATACTACTTTCCAAAGTGATTGAGCAAGTTTACACTCCCACCTACAATGCAGTAGGGTTCCCTTCTGTCCACATCCCCTCCAGCACCTATTGTTATAAGAGTTCTTGATTATAGCCATTCTAACTTGGGTGAGGTAGAATCTCAATGATGTTTTGATTTGCATTTCTTTTACGGCTAGAGAGGTTGAGCATTTCTCCACGTGTTTATTGGTCATTCTTATTTCCTTTTAAGAGAATCTCTCTTTAAGCCTTTAGCCCACTTATTGATTGGGAAATTGTTTCTTTCAAGATTTATTCTTGGGGGATTTATGTTTTTGATTTCTAAGTATATTTTAGATATGAGATCCTTGTCATTTGTATGACTAGTGAAAACCTTCTCCCACTCTGCAGGCTTTCTGTTGATCTTGCTAGCTATGTCCTTTGCTATGCAGAAGCTATGTCACAATGGGTCAACTTGCATCCCCATTTAAGCATTCCCCAATATCCCTTCCCCTCCCCAAATTACAAAAATGTATATACAAGATGCAGAACACTGGCATCAAATCCAGTGAGAACAGGAGTTATACTGTGGGGGAAGAACATACAAATGAAATGCAAGAATCACATAGTGCACTGTAAGTACTTTAAAAACACTAGCAAGAAAAAAAAAACCACTTGTATCCCTGTCTTGGGGTACATTTTGCTTAACATTACTTCATGTGGTCATATGTACATAGTCTTTGACCGTCTCTCTTTGTCCTAGACATGTACTAGTCATTGCAAACAAGGGAAACCATGGGACCTATGTTTCTTTGGGCCTGGCTTACTTCTCTTAATATAATTTTTTCCAAGTCTTTCCATTTCCTAATTAATGAGGCAATGTCATTCTTTCTGATGGAGGCATAGAATTCCATGATATATATACACACACATATATATCACATTTTCTTATCCATTCATCTACTGAGGTGCATCTGGGTTGGTTCCATATCTTAGGTATGGTAAATAATGCTACAAAAAACAAGCCACTGAGTTTTGAGGATTAATTTTGTATCCTGCTTCAAGATTATGTCATCTGCAAAAATTAAATCTTCCAAAAACAAATCCTCAAAGAAACAATCGCCCCATTAATAAATGGGCTGAAGACTTAATGAGAAAATTCTCTGAAGAGGAAATAAGAATGGCCAATAGACACATGAAAAAATGCTCAACGTCTCTGGCCATAAAAGAATGCAAATCAAAACAACATTGAGATTCCACCTCACCCCAGTTAGAATGGCTATAGTCAAGAAATCTAATAATAACAGATGCTGGAGGAGATGTGACCAGAAAGGAACACTACTACACTGTTGGTATGAGTGTAAACTTGTTCAATCTTTCTGGAAAGCAGTATGAAGGTTCCTCAAAAGACTCCACATAGAGCTCCACTATGACCCAGCAATCCCACTTCTGGACATTTAAATAAATCATCATAAACAAAGCCATATTAAAGTAACTAGCACAGCTATGTTTATTGCAGCATTATTCATTAAAAATAAGATATGGAACCAACCCAGCTCCACCTCAGTATAGATGAATATATCAAGAAAATGTGATACACATACACATGCACACACAACACAATGGAATTCGATGCTTCTATCAGAAAGAATAAAGTTGCTCCATTTGTAAGAAAATGGAAAGACTTGGAAAATTTTTATTAAGTTAATTAAAAGAGACCCAAAGAAAAGTAGCTTGCATGATTTCCCTCATTTGTAAAAATTAGAATATATCAATGATATTCTTTATTGTATGACTTAACAATATAGTATCAAAATATACAAGATTCAATCTTATTCCCTTAGAGCATATTCCTTTTATTTACACTAGGTATCATTGCCTTAAGATTATTTTCTTAGGCAAATGAAATAAATACAATCAAGCATCTCATAAGACAGAGATAATGTTATTCATTGAGCAGAATTTCTGAACCATATTTGGGTATAACCCTTTATTGTATGGCTTATATTTATTTTTTAATCTTTACTGAATGCCAAATTGATTCAATTTCACCCTGCATTACTATCCAGATGCCATTGAATTAAATTCTCTATACCTGAGTTCCTCATTTAGAGTGACAAAAAACAGAATGTAGGTTTTTTAAGAGCTAATTGATACTTAGACCTCAATAGATTTTATTTTTAATATTCCATTTTGTTTAGCTGTCAAAGACCCTAAACACACTCCCTATCCTCATTAAATTCATACAAAATTTACAATACCTTATAATCACCTTTGGGGAGAGGGATGAAAGCCATTTGGGATGAAGCAACTGAATTGCCTCAGAGGACAAAATGTCCTGTGCATGGTGAAATGTCCACCAAAAGTTTATGCCTGTGAGATGCCAGCTAAAGTTCTGAGAGCATCATACCCAGAGGGCCGATTCCCACACACAGTGTAAATAACATCCATAGAATCTTAGTGGTTGATGCCAGCAGCTATCAATAAGAATTCCATGTGAAGAAGCCTCCAGAAATACAGCCATTTACTATTGCCTGAGGAAGCAGTGTTGTCAATGAACCTACCAATTATATGTCAATAACTCACAGTCAATGATGAAATTGAGTTCTGCTTTTGCATTCTGAAATTTTACCTTCAAACAGATTATTATTATTATTATTATTATTTTTGGGTCTGGTCGTGGGGCCTGAACTCTGGGCCTGGGTGCTGTCCCTCAGCTTTCAGCTCAAGGCTAGTGCTCTACCACTTGAGCCACAGCGCTGCTTCCGGTTTTTTTTCTTTTCGCTTATGTGGTGCTGGGGAGTCGAACCCAGGGTTTCATGCATGCAATGCAAGTGCTCTACCACTGAGCCACCTTCCCAGCCCCACAGATTATTATTATTATCCATGCAAACAGAGATGAAGACATTTTCATGGTGAACTGGTTGAGAATATGTGGTAGCAGAGGAAATTATTCTGTATCACCAACATAAATCACTATCAAAAACATCTCTATGTTTTTAAGCTGACAACATGTGTTAGACCCAAATCATGCACTGGATTTCAGAAAATATACAACACATATATACTTTAAAAATGGAGGTTAATGAAAGCATAGAATTGCATTGTATATATACCACATTTTCTTGATCTGTTCATGTCCTGAGGGCATCTGAGTTGGTTCCATATGTTGTCTATGGTGAATAATGCTTGATAAACATAGTTGTGCTGGTAGCTTTAGCATGGCCTTATTTTTGATCATTTGGGTAAATGCTCAAAAGTGGGATTGCTGGGTCATAGGGCAGCTCTAAGTGTAGTTTTTGAGGAAGGAACCTCAATACTGCTTTCCAGAGTGGTTGAACAAGTTTACACTCCCACCAACAATGCAGTAGGTTTCCCTTTGGCCACATGGTCACATACCCTCCAGCATTAGTTGTTATTAGATTTCTTTTTTTAAAAAATCGTTTTATTGTAAAGATGATGTAAGAGGGGTTATAGTTACATGAATAAGGGAATGAGTACATTTCTTGTGGAGCATTGTTACCCCCTCCCTGATTATAGCCACTAACTGGGGTGAGGTGGAATCTCAATGTTTTTTTCCATTTGTTTTTTTTCCATCATAGGGCCTGAACTCTGGACCTGGGCACTGTCCCTCAGGTCTTCAGCTCAAGGCTACCGTTCTACCATTTTGAGCCACAGCACCACTCCTGGCTTTTTCTGCTAATGTGGTGCTGACGAATCGAACCCAGGGCCTCATGCATGAGAGACAAGCACTCTACCACTGAGCCACCTTCCCAGCCCTCAAAAAATTTTTTATTGTAAAGATACTGTACAGAGTGGTTACACTTACATGAGTAAGGCATTTCACATCGGGTTTTGTTATCCCCTCCTTTGTTTTTCCCCTAGCTTCCCCTCCCTCACCAGCTCCCCAACTCCTCCCTCCCCTACCCCTGAAGTTGTAAAGTTCGTTTTCAACAGTGCCTTGTACATCTCATTGTTACAATGGGTCAACCTGTATCCTTGTTTCAGCATTTTGTTATTTCCCTTCCCCTCCCCAAATTAGAAAAAATATATACATGCAGGTCACCTGAATCAAATACAGTGAAAACAGGGGTTATATCATGGGGGATGAACATACAAAAGAACGAAAAAAAATCACATAATACATTAAAAACAATAGAGACAAGGAAAAAAAAATTTGTGCCCCTATGTTGATGTTAATTTTGCCTAGCATCATCTTATATGGTCATACATACATAGCTTTCTAACTTTTCTGCTTGCCTGGTTGAGATTATCGTAGATGTATGCTAGTTACCACATATAAGGGAAACCATGGGGCCTATGTATCTTTGGTCTGACTTATTTACTTAATATACTTTTCCCAAGTCTTTCTATTTCCTAACAAATGGGGTGATGTCATTATTTCTATACCATTTTTCTTGATCTATTCATCTACTGAGGGGCATCTGGGTTAGTTCCATTTCTTAGCTATGGTGAATAATGCTGCAATATACATACTTGTGTTGGTGGCTTTCGTATAGCCTTGTTTGTGATTGTTTGGGTAAATGCCCAAAAGTTGGATTGCTGGGTCATAGGAAAGCTCTATGTGGAGTCTTTTGAAGAACCTCCATAATGTTTTCCAAACTATTTGAACTAGTTTCACTCCCACCAACAATGCAGTAGGGTTCCCTTTTGGCCATATGCCCTACAGCATCTGTTGTTATTAGATTACTTGACTATAGCCATTCTAACTGGGGTGAGGTGGAATCTCAATGTTGTTTTGAATTGCATTTCTTTTATGGCCAAAGAAGTTGAGCATTTCTTCACTCGTCTATTGGCCATTTATATTTCTTCTTTAGAGTTGTCTCTCTTAGTCCACTTATTAGTGGGGCAGTTGTTTCTTTGAGGATTTGTTGTTGGATTTAATTTTTTGAGCTCTAAGTATATTTTAGTTATGAGTCCCTTGTCTCATGTATGCCTACTGAAGATCTTATCCTAATCCATAGGCTTTCTCTATATCTTGCTATGTTCTTTGCCATGCAGAAACTGCAGTTTCACGCAATCCCAATTGTCCAACCTTTCTTTGATTGGTTGTGTTTCTGGGTTTTTATTAAAAAAATTTCAGCCTGTGCCAAGGAGTCCTATAATTTCTCCTATTCCTTCCTGTAATGTTTTCAGGGTGTCTGCTTTTACTTTGAGGACTTTGATCCATTTGGAGTTGATTCTGGTGCAGGGTGATATATAAAGGTCTAACTTTAGTTTTCTACAACTGTTTCACCAATGTAGCCAGCACTAGACTGAAAAGGTGTCTTTCATCCATACTAAATTTTTAGCTCTCATATCAAACATTCGTTGGCTATAGTTATATAGCCTGATAGAAAATTAGTTGGCAGGTTCATTTCTGAGTCTTCAGTTTTAATCCATTGGTCTTCAGGTCTGTTCTTGTGCCAGTACCAGCTGTTTTGATTACTATGTCTTTGTAGTAGAGTTTGAGATTTGGTATTGATATTCCTCTAGCACTATTCTTTCTACTAAGATTTGTTTTTTGGTATTTGGGGTCTTTTATTGTTCATGTAAATTTTTGGTTTGCTTCTTGTATTTCATTGAAGTATGAGTTTGGGATATTTATGGGTATTGCATTGAATGTGTAGATAGCTTTTGGCTGTATTGCCATTTTCATTATATTAATCCTCCCAATCCAGAAGTGTGGGATTTTTTCCACTTCCTGAGTTCTGCTTTACAGTTTTTTGACTTTTATGCAGTTTTGTCAATCTTGATTGTGCATATGTGTGAGTTGGCAAGGGGGACTCCTTTGTCAAATGTATCTTGAGATCATCTGATCTGTTTTGTTGGTTTGAATGTCTGGGTTTGGCAAGTACAATACTGAGTATGTTAGTAGGGCTCTCTAATTTGTGTTGTAATAACTCCTGCATTACTCTCTTTGCTTCAGATCTCTTTGGGTTTTGGGGGATCTTTTGTGTTTGTGTATCAGTTTTTGGATTGACTTTTCCATTTCTATCAAGAGTGACTTTGGGATTTCTTATAAGGATTGCTTTAAATCTATATATCCTTTTGGTGATACAGATGTTTTCACAATATTCATTTCCCAAACCATGACCAATGGAGATATTTTATTTCTTCTTATGTCTTCTACTTACTTGGTTTTCTTGGCATATCTCTTTCACTTTCTTGGTTACCTTTATTCCTAGGTATTTCAGAAACTTTGCATTGGGAAGTGGAATTTGATGATTTCTCTGAGTTCTTCCTCAGTCTGGTGATTGCTGTTTTGTAGATGCCTTGCTGAACATGTTTAACTTGCTTTGTGATGATTTTTTTAAATGTCATAATTCTCAGTCCATTTCTTGAAAGTGACAGTTTTAATGTACTGGTTGACATTTGATAGATTTTACTGTGGAATTGAGTCTATTAGCACGCATTTTCTAGCATAAGATCTCAATGTGATCTTCAATGAACATTTTAGAGGTCTGAGCCCTTAGCCCTCCTCCCCCTCCCCAGGCTCACTCAGTTTTTACCAACCTGTGGGCTTTATTTACCATCCACTCACAGTGTATGCTATTCTTGGCCTTGGTTTTCCTCCTTGGAAGCTGCTGAGCTGTGATGCAGCTGTGTGTAGTTGGCCCTAATGTCCTGCCCACCTGAGGCCTCTCATTTTGTTTCACTGGCAGCTTTTATGTAGGTGTGTTCATTGTTTCTCTGCTGAAGTAAGTCTGTGGGGATGTAGGAGTTCAGGAGGTAGAACAGCTGCCATGGTCATGTTTGCCCTACCTGAAATCCACTCTGGTGCTGTTGATTAATTCTAAACTATTTTGCTTCCAGTCCTCATTTTCTTAGCTCTTCTGCTGTGAGTCATGTGAGAGACTGGCTATTTTACTATAGGGTTCCCACAATGAAGACTAAAAGGTAATATAGCTCCATCACAACCCTTCTATGTCTCTTCTCTTCTATTCTCTGTTTTTATAGTTTTTGTTTTTTGATACCATGTCTGGATTCTCAGTATTGGGAACAGCTGTTGATTTTTTTGTGCTCAATTCTAGTGATCTACCACTTTGAGCCATAACTCCAGTTCCAGATTTTTGGTAGTTACTTGAAGAAAAGAGGCTCACAGTTTTTCCAGTCCAGGCTGGCTTTGAACCACAAAGCTCAGATATCACCTTCCTGAGTAGCTAGAATTACAAGCATGAGTCATCAAAACTAGCTTGCTGTGGGCATTATTATTATTATTAATTATTATTATTATTTGTTGGTTATGGGGCTTGAACTCTGGGCCTGAGTGTTGTCCCTCAGCCCTTTAGCTCAAGATGAGCGCTCTACCACATGAGCTACAGTGCCACTTCTGATTTTCTGGTGGTTTATTGGAGATAAGAGTTTCACAGACTTTCCTGCCTGGAATGGCTTTGAACTATGATCCTCAGATCTCAGGCTCCCAAGTAGCTAGGATTACAGGCATCAGCCACCTGTGTCTGGCTTGTGCATTATTTTTTTTTGTGATAAGTGTTTAATTCCTAGTAGGACAGCAAATGAACTTCAGTGCTGTTTTACATTCCCATGTTAGCAGTGATTGTAGGAATACACCATTAGTGAGACTAACATCTGCACATGACTGTACAGGAGCTCTGATTCCCTCAATCTCCACCTTTTATAGAGCTGGAATGACAGACATCTGTCATTCCACCCAGGTAAGAGGTCCCCTAAGCTTTTTATCCCAGACTGGATTTAGAGAGGGTCTCCTTATTCTCAATACGGATTATAGGTGCTCACAACTAGTTTTTTGCTTAGGATTATTTTTTCTATTCCTGCAAAATATGCACTCTAATTTTCAGTGAAATAACATTGAAACTATAGTTTACTTTTGGGAATATAGTCACTTTCACAATTTTAATTCTGTCCATCTCTGAAGAGAGATGTCTTTCCATTTTCTGGTTGTTATCCAACATCTTATTTCATAGCATTACTTTTCATTGTACAGGTCTTTAGAGATCTTTTCATAGGTTTTGAGTCCTAGGTATTTGTTTTTGTAAAGCCAACATTTGAAGGTTTATGTGAAAGGAACATTGGGTTCATCTTTAGTTTGTTTTATCTTAAGGGATTAATTTTTTTTAGTCCAAATAGAAAAAGAGATGGTATTTTTTTCAACTCTACATAAACTGATTTTTTTTTTTTTGGTTTGGTCGTGGGGCTTGAACTCTAGGCTTGGGAGCAATCCCTCAGCTCTTCAGCTCAAGCCAGCCTGCTACCATTTGAGCCACAACACCACTTCTGGTTTTCTAGTGGTTTATTGGAGATAAGAGTCTCAGGGACTTTCCTGATGGGGCTAGCTTTGAACTGTGATCCTCAGATTTCAGCCACCTGAGTAGCTAGGATTACAGGCATGAGCCACTGGGACTCGGCAGTAGATTGATATTTTTTTGTCAGTCTTGGCACTTGAACTCTGGTACGGGGTGCTGTCCCTCAGCTCTTGAGCACAAGGCAAGCACTCTACCACTTGTGCCACAGTTCTACTTCTGGTTTTCTGGTGGTTAATTGGAGATAAGAGTATCAGGGACCTTGCTGCCTATACTGGGTTTGAACTGTGATCCTCAGATTTCAGCCTCCTGAATAGCTAGGATTACAGGCATGAACCACCTATTCCCAGCTGGAGGATTGATTTTAGATTTTATTTTTTGTATTACTTTAATTTTTTACTCATATATATATAGTTCAAATGTTGTTTCATTATGATAGTATTATATGAGCACACAAACTATTTTATCCAAATGTGCTTATGTACATTACTTTTTATTTTTTCTAAAAATTTAACTTATCTTAATGGCCTTCATTATTTTATTTTCAACCATGAATTAAAATCTGCAGTGTTTGATAGAATATATCTAAACTTTTTGAAAGCAACAAAAATCATATAAAATATGACATATGATTCCCAATTCCATAAACACACACACACACACACACACACACACACACACACACACACACACACACACACACAAGGAAGATAGGCAAACCATGATTCAAGGGCCAAATCCAGCCTGCTTCTTATGAGTAAAGTTTTATTGTATCACAAATGAAAAAATTTATATGGCTTCATTTCCCTTGTTCCTTTCTTCTTACCTCTGTCCTATTTCTCCACAAACTTTTCCTTTAAACTCCATTAACTTTTTTCTTGCCTCTCACTTATCCAATCTTACTTCAACTTATCAACCCATCCATGTGTTCATTCTTTTTGTTTATACATTTAAGAGAATAAGTGTTGTATAAGAGGGGGGGGTCGTGTGCCAGGGTGGAGATGGGAACGGATGGAAAGGGGAAACAAAGGAGGAGGCAACAATGCTTGATAAGAAATGTACTCATTACCTTGCCCATGTAATTGTAACCATTCTTTACAATATTTTCACAATCAGAAAAGAAAAGAAAAGTTTAAGAAAATTAGCAAGGACTACAACATATTATGTGTAACTACTGAAATCTCATGTTCTCCCAATGATTTCACACCACACAATGAAGATCCAGTATTTTTCTCAATAATATAAACTCATCCCTGTTCATGAAATTTCTAAAATGAATAAGGAAGATGGAAAGAACTCAATAGAAACTGATGAGTATTTTGATTATATCTTGATGAACATACTGAAGAAGTTGGAAATTAATTAAATTTTAATTTGTTAATTTAATTTGTGTACCCTCAACAAAAGAACATGCACACAGTTTTTGCCAAACATTGTTATATTTTCAATAAAAATTTAATTTATAGCAAACTAGAGTCAGTTATATAGTCATTTCTCTATCAGATATGTAATTGTGAGAAGGGGTTCAATGTCTGGGCAGGAAAGTCCATATGATTATTATTTTCAAGGAAAGACCAAAGAGCTAGAAATTGAGCTGTGGTTCAAGTAGCAATGCAGACAAGGTTGAAAAATGTAAGGCATAGTATAGACCTTGAGTTCAAGCATGCAAAATGAATTTAATGTAAGATGAAACATGTAACAGACACTAGAAGAGATGAGAAGTGAGTACAATTGTGTCAATATATCTTAAATATATGATTCTGTAAAAATAGTATAGAACCCACTAAATCAACCTATTTGAAATAGTAAGTCATGTTTTCCTTATCAAATTGAGAGTTTTGAAATGTGACAGATAAAAATGTTCATGTTATAGCCAGATGCTGGTGACTCATGCCTGTAATCCTAGCTACTCAGGAGACTGTGATCAGATGATCACAGTTCAAAGCTAGCCTGGACAGGAAAGTCTGTAGGACTACTCTTATTTCCAACTTATTTCCACAGAAAACCAGAAGTGGCATTGTGGCTCATATGGTAGAATGCTTGTCTTGAGCTGAAGATCTCAGTTTGTGTACCCAGGCTGAGTTCAAGCCCCACAGCCAACAACAACAACAAAAATTAAAAAATGTTCATATTCAACAGATTCTAATAAATGCTACATTACAAAAAGTAATCATATATATATTTATCATTCACAATCCTGTGTATCAAATTAGTAAAAAATGATTAATCAACAATAAATTAAGAAGTATATTTAGGTATGCAAGAGAAAACTATGATGCATTACAGAATTTAATCTTAGAGAAAAGTCAGATGATCCTCTACATTGTAATCTTTTTTTTTTTTTAATTTAATTTTATTTTATTTGAGAACATACTGTACAGAGGGGTTACAATTACATGGGCAGGATAATGCATACATTTCTTACCAAGCATTGCAGCCTCCTCCTTTGTTTACCCTTCACCTCCCTTCCCAGCCTCCCCCCTCCCCCACACCCAATCATACCCCCCCTCCCCCCCCGACATTCTAAAGCTGGTTTTGACATGACATTTTGTACTTCTCATTGTTGCAACAGGTCCACCTGAATCCTTAAACGGCTTGTTTGTCCCCGTCTCCTCCACATGTTATACTGACATCAAATATACTGAAAGCGGGGTTACAATGTGGGGGAGGGACATACAAAGCAACAAAGAAATAATCTTATAAATGCGTTAGAAACACATGCATGAAAGAAACAAAAACATTAAAATACATATTTGAGGGTTTGTTTTCCTAACATCACAATCTCTGACTTTTTCCGCTTGACTCATACCTATACTAGATATTGCAAATAAGGGAAACCATGGGACCTATGTTTCTTTGGGCCTGGCTTACTTCACTTAATATAATTTTTTCCAAGCCTTTCCATTTCCTAACAAATGGGGCAATGTCATTCTTTCTGATGGAGGCATAGAATTCCATTGTGTATATATACCACATCTTCTTGATCCATTCATCTACTGAGGGGCATCTGGGTTGGTTCCATATCTTAGCTATGGTAAATAATGCTGCAATAAACATAGTTGTGCTGGTAGCTTTAGTGTGGCCTTGTTTGTGATCATTTGGGTAAATGCCCAAAAGTGGGATTGCTGGGTCATTGGGGAGCTCTATGTGGAGTCTTTTGAGGAACTTCCATACTGCTTTCCAAAGTGGTTGAACAAGTTTACATTCCCACCAACAATGAAGTAAGGTTCCTTTCTGTCCACATCCCCTCCAGCATCTGTTGTTGTTAAAGTTCTTGATTTTTGCTGTTCTAACTGGAGTGAGGTGATATCTCAATGTTGTTTTGATTTGCATTTCTTTTATGGCTAGGGATGTTGAACATTTCTTCATGTGTCTATTGGCCATCCTTTCTTCTTCAGAGAAGCTTCTCTTTAAGTCTTTCGCCCACTTACTTATTGGGCAGTTGTTTCTTTGAGGATTTGTTGTTGGGTGGTTTAATTTTTTGAGTTCCAAGTATATTTTAGATATGAGACCCTTGTCCGTTGTATGGCTAGTAAAGATCTTCTCCCAGTCCGTGGGCTTTCTATTGATCTTGCTAGCTATGTCATTTGCCCTGCAGAAGCTCTGCAACCTTATACAATCCCATTTGTCCAACCTTTCTTTGATTTGTTGTGTTTCCGGGTCTCTATTCAGAAAATTTCGGCCTGAGCCAAGGAGACCCAGGGTTTCTCCTATTCCATCCTGTAATGTTTTCAGAGTGTCTGCTTTGAGTTCAAGGTCTTTGATCCATTTGGAGTTGATTCTGGTGCAGGGTGATATATAAGGATCTAGGTTTAGTTTTCTACATGTAGTTAACCAGTTTAGCCAGCACCATTTACTGAAGAGGCTGTCTTCTTCCATTCTATTGTTTTAGCTCCCTTATCGAAGATTAGATGGCTATAGGTCTGTAGGTTCATTTCTGGGTTTTCAATTCTATTCCATTGGTCCTGAGGTCTGTTCTTATGCCAATACCAAGCTGTTTTGATTACAATGGCTTTATAGTAGAGTTTGAAATTTGGTATTGATATTCCTCCAGCAGTGTTCTTTCCGTTGAGGAGCGTTTTTGCTATTCGGGGTCTTTTATTGTTCCATATGAATTTTTGGATTGCCTCTTCTATTTCCTTGAAGAATGAGGTTGGAATTTGGATAGGTATTGCGTTGAATTTGTAGATAGCCTTGGGAAGTATTGCCATTTGCACGATGTTAATCTTTCCAATCCAGGATCATGGGAGGTTTTGCCATTTTCTAAGTTCGGTGTTGATTTCCTTTTTCAAGATTTTAAAGTTTTCATCATAGAGGTCCTTCACTTCTTTAGTTAAGTTAATTCCTAGGTATTTTATTTTTTGGGGCTATTACAAATGGAGTTGCTTTCCTAATTTCAGCCACACTTTTCTCATTGTTGGCATACAGAAAAGCCATTGATTATTGGGGGTTAATTTTATAACCTGATACTTTGCCAAAGTTTTGAATCAGCTTGAGTAATTTGGGAGTGGAGTCTATGGGATTCTTTAAATACAAGATCATGTCATCTGCAAAGAGGGAGAGTTTTATTTCTTCTTTCCCTATTTGGATCCCCTTTATGTCTGCATCTTGTCTTATTGCTGTAGCTAGGCATTCTAATACTAGATTGAAGAGAAGTGGAGAGAGTGGGCATCCTTGTCTTGTTCCTGAGTTAAGAGGAAATGGCTTTAGTTTTTCACCGTTGAGTATAATGCTGGCTGTAGGTTTGTCATATACAGCCTTTATTGTATTGAGGAATGTTCCATGGATTCCTAATTTTTCCAAAACCTTCATCAGGAAGGGGTGTTTGATCTTGTCGAATGCTTTTTCTGCGTCTATTGAGATAACCATGTGGTTCTTATTCTTGCTCCTGTTGATGTGATGAATAATATTAATTGATTTGCGTATATTGAACCAGCTTTGCATCCCTGAAATGAATCCTGTTTGATCGTGGTGTATGATTTTTGGATGAATTGTTGAAGTCGGTTGGCCAAAATTTTGTTGAGAAGTTTTGCATCAATGTTCATCAAAGAAATGGGTCTATAGTTCTCTTTCTTTGATGAGTCCCTGCTTAGTTTTGGGATGAGGGTTATGATGGCTTCATAAAATGTGTTCGGTAGTGAGCTTTCTCTTTCAATTTCATTGAAGAGTTGGAGGAGAATTGGTGTGAGCTCTGCTTTGAAGGCCTTGTAAAATTCCGCTGTAAAACCATCAGGTCCTGGACTTTTCTTAGCTGGGAGGTCTCTTATTGCTGTTTCTATTTCAATGCTTGATATGGGCCTGTTAAGATAGTTTAACTCATCTTGGTTTAGTTTTGGCATGTCAATATTTGCTAGGAAGAGGTCCATTTCTGTCAAGTTCTCAAACTTATTAGCATAAAGTTTTGAGAAGTATTCCCTTATAATGTTCTGAATCTTGGTTGTTTCCGTGGTGATGTTTCCATTCTCATCTCTGAGTTTATTAATTTGGGTGTGTTCTCTTCTTTTTCTGATAAGATTTGCTAAGGGTCTGTCAATTTTGTTAATTTTTTCGAAGAACCAACTCTTTGTTTTGTTGATTCTTTCTATAGTTTTTTTGGATTCTAATTCATTTAATTCTGATTATTTCTTTCCGTCTACTGGATTGGGGTTTATCTTGCTGCTCTTTTTCAAGGAGGTTTAGATGTGTCATTAAATTGTTAGTTTCAGATCTCTCCAATTTGTTGCTGTAAGAGCTCAGAGCTATAAACTTGCCTCTGAGTACTGCCTTTGCTGTGTCCCAGAGGAGCTGGTATTTTGTGTGTTCATTTTTGTTGAATAGCATGAACATTTGAATTTCCTTTCTAATCTCTTCCATGACCCACTCATGATTCAGCAGTGTGTTGTTCAGCCTCCATGTGATACCGGACTTTCTTTGGTGGCTTTTGGTGTTGAGTTCTAATTTGATTCCCTTGTGGTCAGAGAGAATGCAAGGTATAACTTCAAAGTTTCTGAATTTACTCAAGTTTGCTTTGTGGCCTATAATGTGGTCTATTATAGAAAACGTTCCATGTGCTGCTGAGAAAAACGTGTATTCTGATGCTGCTGGGTGAAATGTTCGGTAAATGTCTGTTAAGTCTAGTTGATCTATGCAGCTGTTTAGATCTGCGGTTTCTCTGTTGAGTTTTTGCCGAGCTGATCTATCTAGTGGGGAGAGTGGTGTGTTAAAATCCCCAACAATTAATGTCTTTGGATCTATATGGGATTTGAGGGAAAGTAGTGTTTCTTTCATAAATTTGGGTGCTCCATTGTTTGGCGAATAGATATTTAGAATTGTTATATCCTCCTGAAGGAGAGATCCTTTAATTAGTATGTAGCGACCTTCTTTATCTCTTTTCACGAATTTTAATTTGAAGTCTAATTTATCTGATATTAGGATTGCAACTCCCGCCTGTTTATGCGGTCCGTTGGCTTGGTAGATTTTGTTCTAGCCTTTAACATTGAAAATGTGTTTGTTTTTACGGGCAAGATGTGACTCCTGCAGGCAGCAGATAGAAGGGTCTTGTTTTTTAATCCAACTAGGCAGTCTATGTTGCTTAATTGGAGAGTTCAGTCCGTTAACATTAAGAGATAGGACTGAGAGGTATTTGGGAGTTCCTGCCATGTTATCTACCTTCTTGGGGTTGCGAAAACTGGGTTCTTCCTATGGTTCTTGGATTCTCAGTTTGGGTGCAGTTTCTTGGCCTTTATTGCGGTCTTGTTGGTTTTCTATGTGTAGGACATCTTTAAGAATCTTTTGTAGGGCTGGTTTGGTGGAGATGTATTGTTTCCATTTTTCTTTGCTATGGAAGGTTTTTATTTGGCCTTCAGTTATGAAGGAGAGTTTAGCTGGGTACAGTATTCTTGGTTGATAGTTGTTTGTTTTTAGGGCATGGCATACATCATTCCAGGCTCTTCTTGCTTTGATTGTCTCTGCTGAGAAATCTGAGGTGATTCTAATTGGTTTCCCTTTATAAGTGATTACCCTTTTCTCTCTGACAGCTTTAAGGATCTTTTCCTTGTTCTGAGTTGATCCTGTGTGGATTATAATGTGGCGGTGGGATGTCCTATTCTGGTCTGGTCTATTTGGGGTTCTAAAGGCTTCTTGTATCTGGACAGGCCTATCTTTTTGCATGTTTGGGAAGTTCTCTGCTAGGATCCTGTTAAACAAATTTCCTACACCATTAACTTCTGTTTCTAGGTGCTCCTCTACACCCATTATCCTTAGATTAGGCCTTCTGATGGTGTCTTCCAGGTGTTGGATAGATCTGTCATATTTCTTGGACTTGTCTTGGATGGTTGTATGTTCTTTCTCTATAATATCTAGGCTGTCTTCAATCCCTGAGATTCGATCTTCTGCATGGTCTAACCTGTTGTCAAGACACTCTACTTTGTTTTTTATCTCTTTTCCTTCTAGTTGGTCAGCTTTGATGACTTCAAGTTCTTTGTTGAAGCTCTGTTTTAGGTCTTGTATGAATTTCTTTACTTCCTTAATTTGGTGTTCAGTGTTTGTCCTCAAATCACTTAGATGATTGGTTCTGGTTTCTTTGGGCTCCCATTCCTTCTGTTGGGTTCCATTCAGCATTCCCTTTGTGGTCTCCCTGACTTCCTTCAGCTCTTTGTTAATGGATTCCATGAATGCCTTTAGTGATCTTTGTGTGTTCTCTACCTGGTCTCTCAATTCCTGTATTACTCTTTGATTAGCTTCCTCCCGTTCGTGGGATTCCTGCAGATCTCTTTGAGTGTTCTCAGCCTGCTCACGCCATTCCTCCCTTTCTCTTTGAGTATTCTGAAGTTGTTCACGCAAATCCTGTATCAGTTTTTGAGTAGCTTCCTCATGCTTATGATATTCCTGTATAAACTTCTGGGATGCCTCCTCTCTCTCCCTGTCATGCTCATACAGAGTCCTTTGTACGTTGTCAAACTTTTCATTTATCATGTTTGACAGCAGTGTCAATAGTCTACAGATACAATCTAGTTCAACAGATACATCTATTCGACATCAAACAACTATATGTTAAAGGGCTTCGAACCGCAGAGAAGAATTTGGAAAACCAGAAATTATTAGGGTTAGGGATAGATGTGGGTAAAAAATAGGAATAGATTGGTGTGGGGAGGCACAGGGAGAGTTAACTATGTCCTAATCACAATGCAGGAAATAGGTTGGGTAGGATGCAAGTAGAGAGAGAGAGAGAAAGAAGAAAGGGAAAGGGGAATGAAAAGAGACCAGAAAAAAAAATAGAAACGTAAAAATTAATGTTATTTTAGAGATTAAAAGACCATCTATTTATAGAGGAATATGAATATGTTGAGAGAAAGGGAGGGCCATAGAGGAGATGTGAAAAACTTTAAAAAAATGCTTAAAATATTATATAGGTATAAAGAGGTAGTACTGCTATTAATGAGTTTAAGTCTCAGAGGTTTTGAATTGAGTAATAAGTTTGTGGATTAAGTGTGTACACAATGGGGGATAGGGTCTACTGGTTAACTACGGGTTTATCTGAGGATGTGCAGGACAAGAGTTAAGTCACATAAAGAAGAACAAAGAGGAAAAGATGGAAAGGATAGGAAAGTGAGAAGAAAAGATCAGAAGTTCAGTAGAGCTAGACAAAAAACAAAAAGATAATTAAGAATGAAAGAAAAAGAGAAAGAAGACAAGAAAAGAAAGGAAAACACACATTCACGTATTCCTAAAATAAAAATTATAAGAGGAGAAAAAAAAAAAAGTTAATGGAAAACAATTATTTTTTCAGAAGAGGCAAAAATTAAAGATTAATAAAAGTTTTAGAAAAGCAAAAAAAAAAATTTATATATATAAGGTAACAAAAAACAAAAAAAAAACAAAACAAAAAAAAGAAAAAAAGAAAAGAAGAAGAAAAAAAAAAGTTCTTTGATTTTTTTTTTTTTGGGAGGGGTGGGAAGAGTCCTGTATCTCCCTTTTGTCTGTAACCAGAGTCTGGTTGGAGTCTCTGGTCAGCTTGAGTTCCTGTGGCTTGATTGGTTTCTTAAGTCAGTTTGTTGGAACAGGCAGAAAAATGCTCTGCTTTACCCAAGATTTTGAGATCCCCCTCCCAGGTTAGTTTACTGGGAGGGTGATCTGCTTTGAGAATCACAAAAGAGGGGAATGCAGTGATGAGGCTAGGTTCTGGGTAGAGTTGAGGCCTTTCAACCAACAGTAGCTTTTCCCTGGGGCTATTTTGTGAAAAAAACTCACAGCACCCAGCCTGGAGCCATTCTCAGGGTTTCTGTTTTTCAATTGATTGTGGTGGCTGCTAGAGGGAGGGGCAGCCTCTGGCTCTGGTTACCCGGTGAGGAGAGCCACTCCAATGGCTGGCGCCTGGGCTGGGTGACTTTTCCCTGGATGGAACTGAGTCTGTGAGGTCACTTCGCCGTTAAGTTCTTGTGACCTGCTAAATGACTAGTTTTATTCCAAGGCCTGAGCTGGAGCTAGCCACTCCTCCGAGCTTTGTCGGTATCCAAGATGGAGATCACCGGTGCTGGGGGGGGAAGGGGTGGCCTTCCCTCCTCTGCTCCCTGAGAAGGAGTGAGGAAGTCGAGCTTCTACTCACGCCGAGTCTTGGATCCTGGGTCGTCTCTGGTCTGCAAAGTGCAGGATGAAGTTGTCCGCTCCTTGTCGGTTCTTGCTGGTGTTGAGTAGAAACCGCTCGTCCGCTGCGTCTGGCTCCTTCGGCCCGGAATGTGTCTCAGGTGTGCCCCCGCGGCGGTGGTCGCTGCCGCGACCCTGCCGCTGCAACAGCAGCTGCTGGCAGGCGCTCAGATGTGTCTGCTTGGCTTCCCCTCTCTTGACTAACTCTCTGTCCTGTGATGGCACACTTGGTGTGATTCTCTGGCTTGGGACTGTTCACTGGAACTCTGAAACTGTTTTCTATGCAAGAGCTTGTTCAGATTCCAGCTTCTCCTCCGCCATCTTCCCGGAACTCCTACATTGTAATCTTAAAGTGAAGAATATTTCTGTAACTTAAACAGCTCATTCCTAAAGCCATAGGATGAAAGCAGCATGAGAGGGAGGATTGAAGAGAGAGAAGGAAATGGAGAATGGCAAAGAGAGAGACACAGACAGACACATTGAGAAAGGTGACACAGAGAGAGACTCAGTAAACTTGCATAAGGTGAATGCGTGAGTAGAAATATACAAGTAGTGAACAAAACAGTCTCTAATGACGATATTAAAAGATCAACATTTGTCAAGAGTAAAATATTAATGAAATGTATTAGATGACTCTGCAACATGGTGGTATGCACACAGGAAGTTAATATAATAAAAATTTAGAAAAGTGAGTTAGAGAGACAACATTGAATAGACATGAAGAGTGTGTGATAGAATCAAATGTAGATTAAATAGGAGGAACCCAAATATAGAAAAAAATTCCAGTTTAAATGATGATCACCATCACTTGTGACTATTACTACTAGAAAAATGCAAAATAGATCCTTACTAATTGACGTAAAAATTTCATAATAGTATTACAAGAGAAAATTACTGTAAATTTAGTACAGAAATTGTTACTAATTAAACATATAAGTATAATCTTAATGCTTATTTCTCCTGTTATGTCTTTTATACCTGAATACATGCAGAGAATTTTTATTTGGCATTAACAAGATGTTGTAACATTTTGGGACAAAAATGCAGCCTAGGAGCCCTGCACTGGAAGCCAAGATAGAGAAGACCTCCACAGCCACCATGATCTTCCCCTTGGCACTGTGGTAGACAGGCAGGAAGGTGAGCCACACACTGCAGAACACCAACATGCTGAAGGTCAGGAACTTGGCTTCATTGAAGGTGTCAGGCAGGTTCCTGGCCAGAAAAGCCACAGTGAAGCTGGCCATGGCCAGGGAGCCCAGGTATCCCAGGACACAGTAGAAGGCGGTGAGAGAGCCCTTGTTGCACAGGATGATGATGTGGCCATGTTCAGAGTGTGCATCTGTGTCCACAAAGGGAGGAGAGGTTCCCAGCCAGAATCCACAGAAAGTCATCTGGATGAGGGTGCATAAGGGGATGATAAGGTTAGGAGCTCCTGATACCAGCAGCCACCTTATCCTTCTCCCTGGAGAAATAACCTTGAAGGCCAGAACCACAGTTACTGTTTTGGCCAACACTGTGGAAACAGCCACAGTGAAGACAACCCCAAATGTGATCTGCTGCAGGATGCAGGTGACTGTGTTGGGACGGCCAATGAAGAGCAAGGAACAGAGGAAACAAAAGATGAGAGAGATGAGCAAGATGTAGCTGAGAGTCCGGTTATTAGCTTTGACAATGGCAGTGTCTTGGTGTTTGAGAAACATTCCAAGAATAGCAGCAGTTAGCAAAGAGAAACAAATACCCATGCAGGCCAGAGCCATGCCCAAGGGATCTCCTAAAGCCAGGAAAGTTTCATCTCTCCGGATGCACTTGTTTCTCTGTGTGTTGGCATACTGATGATCTGTACACTTCACACACTGCTCCATATCTGGTGGGAAGTGTAAACTACCATTAATTTCTTTTGTGAACTTCTTTTACTTCAAAGATTTTAGGAAATTGTTCACTTAGATGTTATCCTAACATGTCACCAGTTACAATAAATGCATTTTCTGTTTCTTTTCTAAATAATAACCTGTTCTCCTTATAATCTACTTCTTTATTCAGGCTTTTATATTCAACTTTTTTCACTCAGTGATGGTTACAAATATTAATAATTTGAAATTTGGGGATACTGGAATCTCCTATCAACAATTTTCTACACTTTTCCTCACTCTTATTAAGAGAAATGTGCCCTATTCTGCAATCTTATTGAAAATTGTAATTGTACATGTTACAGTCTTGTTCATGTCTCTGTAAAACCATTTTATTGCTGTGGCCCATACTTGAATTCACCTAATTATGTTTTTCTTGCTTACTTATCTGTGAAAGAGTAGAAACAGAGAGAACACTCTTGGACACTCTATAGTCATGCTCACTTCTTCTACTGAATCCACCTTTCTGAACACTTGTTCTGTGCCAAGAACAGTTATGGGTACTGAAAAATAATAAAATTCAAGATTCATCTTTTCTGTGTGGACAAAAATGCAACTTTTAAGATGATCACTGTCCTTAATAAGACATGTTCAATTTCATTTCAGAGTTTACCCTTGTGCTAATGATTCTTGTTAAGAGGCATTTCTGGAGATAACTTTGCCTGCAATATACCAGAAAATATTACTAAATATGTAATTCAAAATCATGATCTATCATATTTCATTAGCAATAACACTATAACAGAGAGAGGAGAAATGGGCTCTGTCATCCTAATCCACAATATTTGCATTGACATGGTTCGACTGAGGAAAACTAAAGTGAATTGAAGAATTCCTTCCTAAGACATGGACTTACCTGTCCCATTAGCAATCTCATTCTGTTGGCAAGGGTTATAATCAAAGCAACAGGCAGGCTTTCCCTCCTGAGGAGATTTCCTGAATCCAGGACCACAACTCTCACTGCAGACAGAGTGAGGAGTCTGACAAAAGTCAGAGGTGTGTCAGTAATTGTTTAGACTCATGCCAACTCTCCCAATAGTCCATTGTTAAAAAAATCAGATTATTAAGGATGATGTTTCTATGTGGGTAAATGTAGTCTCTTAATTGAATTCTGTTATAGATTCTATATGCCATTATTCTTAATATTCTTAATAAACTTGATATTTAGCCAGTTGAATTCGTGAAAAGTATGGAAAATTAATGGTGAGAAAGTAAGTCCAGTGCAGAGACCTAATGAACTGGCTTGAGTTCACGTCATTATGGAGAAGAACCTGGAGGAAAACCTCCTTTTTATAGGATTTTGTGAACCCCAGACCCATCATATCTTTCTCTTTGTTTTCCAACAACCATGAGGTGAGACTTTTCTCACAGGTGCCTTCAATGATTCCTCTTACTGAAGATGCCTAAGTAGCGGGCCAACCAATCATTGAATGAAAAATCTCCACTGAATGGAGCAAAATAAACCTTTCAAGCAAGTACAGTGATTCATCAGGTACTTTATCATAGTGTTAGAAACTTACTGAGAGATATTACTTATTTTTATGACTATATTCAAAATCAACATTTAGGAACACATTTAATTTTTTTTGATGGTAGTCAGACCTGGGGCTTGAACTCAAGGTCTAAGTGGTGGATTTGAGCATTTTTTGCTCAAGTTTACCATGCCACTACTTGAGTCACAGCTCCACTTCCAGATTTTTGGTGGTTGATTGGTGATAAGTGTCTCAAAGACCTTCATATTTGGATTAATTTTAAATGGTGATTATTCAGATCTTAGCTATCTGAATAGATAGGTTACAGGTGAAGGTTTCTGGCAGGCAGGCAAGTATAAATTTAAATGATGACTTTTACATATATATATATATATATATATATGCTTAAAATTATGATTTGAAGGATGTGGGAGAGAGCAGGGAGAGTGGGAGAACAACAAGGGAAGGGGTAACAATGCTCGATAAGAAATGTACTCATTGCCTTCTTCATGTAACTGTAATACCTCTATTTAGCATCTTTACAATAAAGTAACATTTAAAAAATCTGTATTAGATGCAACCCACCTCTGCAGTTCCTATGGCCCACTCTATCATATCTTCAGATAAAGACAGTTGATTACCATGGAGAGCATATGGAGAAAACTTTCCTACTTTCACATCAAATTGAAGACCTTCTGGAAAATCCCAAATGTTCAGAATGTCATACTCTGGCTCCAATTTCCTTTTCTCACCCAAAATTACTTGGTCTCCAGCAGGATTGTAAAATTGGATATTTTTCAGAAAAGGGTGCAGCTAAAAGAGATACATCATCTTATGGTGAAGTACATCCCATAGTTAACAACTGGAAGTAAGAAAAGCTCCTGATTGCCTTCAGACCCTGTTTCTGAATCCAAGAGTAGCACAGCCACCTAATGAAGTATTGGAAGAGAAATTCCATGTAGGAATGAAAATAATCTTTCTAAATCCTAATGTGCCAGAAAAGGATCAGAAGGCCTTTTTAAAAATAATTAGAGAAACCAATACTATGCAAACAGGCAGAAGTGAGACAGTACTAAGTTGTTTAGCTACAGGTGACAAAACAGTTGATGAATAATCCAGAGTAGAGTTCCCAAAAAGCTCTACAAACACTACTGGTAAAAATGGTAAATGAAAAGATTGAAAACCAGCAAAGGATTCAGTGTGAGATTGATAGGGAACAAGATGAGATGAGGCTAACCAAAGATTAATACAGGAACTTTGCAAGCATGATGAGACTAACCAAAAATTAGTACAGCAATGTCATAAGCATGAGGAGACTACTCAAAGATTAATACAGGAACTGCTGAGAATAGTCATAGAGTATTACAGGTATTGCATTAGCATGGTTAGAATAGACAAAGATCAATGGAGGCATTCATGGAATCCATAAATAGACAGCTGAAGGAATCCAGGGAAGCCCCAAAGGGAATGCACAAAGGGAATAATGAGACATCTGTAGTTCATTGAAAAAGAGCAGCAAGCTAAAACCTCAATCCAGTAGATGGAAACAAATAATTGAAGTTAAATCAGAATTAAACGAATTAGAATCTAAAATAACCATAGATAGAATCAATAAAACAAAGAGTTGGTTCTTTGAAAAAATTAACAAAATTGACATTCCCTTAGCAAATCTTATCAGGAAAAGAAGAGAACACACCCAACTAAACAAGCTCAGAGATGAGAATGGAAATATCACCACAGAAACAACCAGGATTCAGAACATTATAAGGGAATACTTTTCCAATCTTTATGCCAATAATTTTGAGAATGTGGAAGAAACGGTCGAGTTCCCAGCAAATATCCATATGCCAAAACTAAACCAAGATGAGTTAAACCATCTTAACAGGCCCATATCAAGCACTGAAATAGAAACATCAATAAGAGACTGCCCATCTAAGAAAAGTACAAGACTGGATAGATTTACAGCAGCATTCTACAAGGCCTTCAAAGCAGAGCTCACACCAATACTCTTCCATCTCTTCAATGAAATTCAAATAAAAAATTCACTACCACACTCTTTATGAAGCCATCATAACTCTCATCCCAAAACCAGGCAGGGACTCGTCAAAGAAAGAGAACTATAGACCCATTTCTTTGATGAACATTGATGCAAAACTTCTCAACAAAATTTTGGCCAATCCACTTGAACAACTCATCAAAAAAATCATACACCACGATAAAACAGGATTCATTTCAGGGATGCAAAGCTGGTTCAATATATGCAAATCAATTAATATAATTCATCACATGAACAAGAGCAAGGGTAAGTACCAAATGATTATCTCAGTAGATGCAGATAAGGCATTTGACAATTTTCAACACCCCTTTAAGATGAAGGCTGTGGAAAACCTAGGAATCCAGGAAACATTCCTTAATACAATAAAGGCTGTATATGACAAACCTACAGACAGTATTATACACACACAACGGTGAAAAACGAAAGCCATTTCCCCTAAACTCAGGAACAAGACAAGGATGTCCACTCTCTCCACTTCTCTTCAATTTCATAGTAGAATGCCTAGCTACAGCAATAAGACAAGAAGCAAACATAAAAGGGATCCAAATAAGGAAAGATGAAGTAAAACTCTCCCTCTTTGCAGATGACATAATCTTGTATTTGAAGAATCCAACAAACTCCACCCCCAAATTACTCAAGCTGACTCAAAACTTTAGCAAAGTAGCAGGATATAAAATTAGCCCTAAAATCAATAGCTTTTCTGTATGCCAATAATGAGAAGAGTGCGACTGAAATCAGGAAAGCAACTCCTTTTGTAATAGCCCCACAAAAAATAAAATATCTATGAGTTAAGTAGAGAAGTGAAGGACCTCTATGATGAAAACTTTGAAAACCTGAAAAAGGAAATCAAAGCAGAACTTAGGAAGTGGAAAAACTTCCCATGCTCCTGGATTAGAAGCATCAACATCATGAAAATGGCAATACATCCCAAGGCTATCTTCAAATTCAATGCGAAACCTATCAATATGCCAACCTCATTCTTCAAGGAAATAGAAGAGGCAATTCAAAAATTCATACGGAACAAGAAAAGACCCCAAATAGAAAACAATCCTTAACAGAAAGTACAGTGATAGAGGAATATCAATACGAAATTTCAAACTCTACTACAAAGCCATAGTAATCAAAACAGCTTACTACTGGCACAAGAACAGACCTCAGGACCAATGGAACAGAATTGAAAACCCAGAAATGAACCCACAGACCTATAACCACATAATCTTCAATAAAGAAGCTAAAAAATGGAATGTAAGAATGACAACCTCTTCAATAAATGTTGCTGGAAAAATTGGTTAATCACCTGTAGAAGACTAAAGCTAGATCCTTCTATATCACTCTGCACCAGAATCAACTCCAAATGGATCACAGGCCTCGGAGTCAAAGCAGACCCTCTGAAAACATTACAGGAAGGAATCGGAGAAACTCGAGGGCTCCTTGGCACTGGCCCTAATTTTCTTAATAGAGACCCAGAAACACAACAAATCAAAGAAAGGTTGGACAAATGGGATTACATGATACTGCATAGCTTTTGCCTGGCAAAGGAAATAGCTAACTAGATGAATAGAAAGCCCACTGATTGGGAGAAGATCTTCACTAGCCATACAGTGGACAAAGGTCTCATATCTAAAATATACCTGGAAACAAAACATTAAATCCCCGAACAACAAATCCTCAAAAAACAACTGCCCATTAAAAAGTGCCCTTAAGACTTACAGAGAAACTTCCCTAAAGAGGAAATAAGAATGGCCAATAGACACATGAAGAAATGCTCAACCTCTCTAGCCATAAAAGAAATGCAAATCAAGACAACATTTAGATACCACCTCACCCTACTTAGAATGGCTATAGTCAACAGATGCAGGAGAGGCTCTGCCCAAAAGGAAACCCTACTACCTTTTTGGTGGGAGTGTAAACCATATGCTTAAATAGGGAAACAGGTTGGAACATTGTAACCATATGATGTACAAGACACTATGTTGAAAACAAATTTTACAATGGGGGAGTATTGTTGTCCAAGTTGAAGGGATGGGATGGTAGGGGAAAAACCAGGTGGAGGCAACGATGCTTGATAGTTAATGCACTCATTACCTTGCTCATGTAACTATAACCCCTCCGTAAGGTATTTTTAGAATAAAAACAGTACCAAAAAAACAAAAGGAAAAAAATTTCTTGGCCTGGTGCTGGTTGCTCGTGCCTGTATTCCTAGCTACTCAGGAGGCTGAGATCTGAGGATTGCAGTTTAAAGCCAGCCCAGGTGGGAAAGTCTGTGTGACTCTTATTTCCAATAAACCACCAGAAATCTGGAAGTTGTGCTTTAGCTCTAGTGGTAGAGTGCTAGCCTTGAGCTGAAGAGCTGACAGACAGGGCTCAGGCCCAGAGGTCAAGCCTCATGACAGATTAAAAAAAAACAAAAAAGTAATTTCCTGGGATTTGGCCAAACAACCCAATATTTAATTTCATACACTATATTCTCCAGGAAGTGCCTTTGCTCATGATGTGTGCCATCCAATATACAAGAAATTACCAGTGCAGGGGAAGGTGCTGTCCATTTTCTATTTCCCATTGTTTGAACTTCTGTTTGACGAAGAAGCATCTCATGGAGAGCCTGGGCCACAGTATACACAGTATTGTATATATTGTAACTGTCCCCAGACATGGAAATGTCAAAAATATGCCTAGGCAACCAATCCAAGGAGGCATCATGAGGACATTCGTCCCATGCTATACAATCAGACTCAATGTCTGAGCAATTAAAAGAGAGAAACCATAGCTTTGCAAGAAAAAAGTCTTCTGGGTATTTGGAAGGATGAACTGCCTTGACAAAATCTGTGAATCCAGAAACATCTGCATGATGGTGTGTAAAAATAAGAGGTACATGCAATGAGCCTAGCATGAAATATCTCCTTGTTTTTAAATTCCATTGTGAGTTCATGATACAAACTTTGCCTTTCATTAAAATGTGCTCAATAAATAGCATTAAATCTAGTAGTGATTCATTGTCACCATATATGATGAGGACATTTGCTGAAGATTTATTTATCTCATTATAAACTGCCATGATTCTGATTATATGTGCAATGCCTTTGCTTGATATCAGTAGCTCATAGGCTACACAAACGCTGTTCTTGGCCATTTCTTCTTTCAATTCAGGAAGAATCCACAAGCCATTCTCATCTTGTGAGGTGAACAGTCCCACCCAGTTCCAGCTGAAATGAAGCAGTAAGGAGACCATTGCAGTGGCTATTGATGTGTCCTTTGGGGCCATCTGATAGAGAGCAGGAAACTTGTGATGGTCACTCAGGGCATGATCAAAAGGCCCAAAAGTAAACTAAAGGGAAAAAAATTTGGATGCTCCATGAGTGAGGAAATTGCCATCCATCATAATCTTAGTCTTGAAGTCTGTTAAGAAGCAGTTGATGTAGGTGAAAGCTAGGGTTTTGGTTTAATATTTGGAAAAAATATTTGAATTTTTATTTATTTATATATTTTTGTCAGTTGTGGGGCTGAACTCTGGGCCTGGGCACTGTCCCTCTGCTATTCTGGGCAAGCTCGCACTCTACCAATAGAGCCAAGCACCACTTCCAGCTTTGTTTTGTTATGTGGTGCTGAGGAATCTAACCCAGGGCCTCATGCATGCCAGGAAAGCACACTATCACTGAGCCACCTTCCCCAGCCCCTGAATTTTTATTTAATAGTTGTGCAACCTATCTGATTACTTATAAGATGCCTCTTAATCTTTGTCACCATTTTTTTTGGTCAGTCATGGGGCCCAAACTCTGGCCCTGGGCTCTGTCCCTCAGCTCTTCAGCTGAAGGCCAGCACTCTACCACTTGAGTGTCAACCCCACTTCGGGCCATTTCTGCTTATATGGTGCTGAGGAATTGAACCCAGGGCCTCATGCATGCAAGGCAAGCACTGTACTACTGAGCCACCTTCCCATTTCTATCAACTCATTTGTCCTCATTCCATTTTCAGATATGTACTTTGAATATTGTGTTATTTTTCCCTCCCATCCATTTCCTATTCCCTACCTTTCCCCCTTAACATTTACCCTCCTCACATGATATGCTTCATCTTTTTGGATTCCACCATGGTGTTTTACCCCTATGTATATCATACTTTAGTCAGTTTGATCATGTATGCATGCAAATGGCTATGTATGTGTCCCATTTTGGTTCATACTACATGCTAACATTGTAGATCTGACTTTCGCATGTGAGAGAAAACATTTCTATTTGTGGTCCCAAGCCAGACCTGTTAAACTCAACATAATATCTTGTGTGTGTGTGTGTGTGTGTGTGTGTGTGTGTGTGTGTGTGTGTGTGTGTTTGTGTTTGTGTGCATGTGAATGCTAGTACATGGGTACAAACTCAAGGTGTCAGACACTTGCTTGACTTTTTTTACCTCAAGGCTTGTACTCTTCCATTGAGCCACACATTTACTTCCTGTTTTCTTGCTGGTTAATTGGAGGTAAGTTTCCTGAGTAGGTAGGTTTTCAGGTGTGAACCATCAGTACTCTGCTCATCATATCTTCACACCACAAGGAAATTATTGGTAAGACTTGAAATAATAAGTAATACATTTGTTTGTCTAATTTGTCTATCTCTTCCCCCAAACAATAGGAATATACATATCCCACTGTCTTTGAGTGCTTATTTTTTGGTATCATAAAATTGGATAGGCTCATAAATCAAGGCTCTTCCTATTATTCTCTTCTAACACCTAAAATGGCACCAATTAGACATTTTTGTATCCTTCCCACCCTCACCTGTGGAAATCTGTAGAGTTGCAGCAATGTCCCAATGCGGGCAGATGTTATTCCTAATGGTCCTGTTAGTATTGCTATAGACTTGCTGTCTCTTATACAAGAGTAGTTTGGAATCTTGTACTTCCCAAAGAGCCAAATGAAGGGAGTCTTAAATACCCTCCAAGCTCCAAATTGAACATCATAGACATCAAATCCCAGAGTCAAGTTATGCAAAAGATCAGGGTTTTTGTTGATTTCCTCAATAGCAAAAGCCAAGGCCAAAAGAAACTGATAGTTCTTGAAGATAAATCTGCATAGGATAGAAATTGAGGAGTATTTCAAAACTTATGACTTTGCTGGATTGAATGCTTGCTTCTTTGCTGATGAACATGTTAAAATATTATCCTCAATTGGGATGGAATGTGAATGTAGTGTCTTATGGTTGTATATAGAATTAGATAAGGACACGAAGGGAATATGCCTAAATGAGATTTATGGCTTAAATACCAAAAAAGAGCATGCTTTTCCCTCACTACCACATGCACCACAACAAAAAGCTGTTGTCTGTTAAACGTGGATTAGGCTTTCATAAAACATCAAATATTCTGTTTCCTGTATCAAAACATAGTTAGTTCCACCTGTGTGAAAAATAAATCTTGTGGTTTAATCACCCAATTTATGTTACGTGGCAGGCTAGGCTAACTAATGAATGTTCACTTTAAGAGCAACTTTCAGAAACGAAGTGTTATTTGTGAAAAATTCTATATTTTTCTATATTATAGAAAAATTCTGTTCACAGACCCAAATCACTGAATAGCTCTTTCTTCAATATCATCCAGAAGAAGAGCTCAAATATCAGGTAAGGGAATTTTATTCTTCTTTATGAAACTTTAAAAAATGGATGCATCCAACTTCAATGAACTCATGGAGAGAGGAATCTCAATCACAGTGGATGAGGAAAGAATTGTAAGTAAGCTTTACATTGAACTCCCAGTTCCAAGACCACTATGGTAAAATACAAGGATCACAACCCTCTTCCCAATATATTTAGGTTGAAATCCCAAAAAGAAAGAATAAAAAGGAGTAAAGAGGATCAAAGTACTTTTCTTTCTCTCTGTCCTGTCTGTATGTGTTCGTGTGTGTGTGAATGTGCATTATAAAGAAATTAATATCATGAAATCAACACGCATTTTTAAAAAGGAACAATGAAGGGAAGATGGAAATACAAAGGAAAGAATAGACTTGTTTGACTTATACAGTCATATAAGAAATTATCCCCATGGAAGCCTATCATGTGAGTGCTATCTTCTAAACGGAAGAAAATAGGTTGAAGGAAAGCTGATTGATCATACACATAAGGAGGAGGAAACTGGAAGCATGAGTGAAGAGTGTGAATAAAAATTTTGTTAAATGCTGACAACAGTGTTTCAGAAAAGCAAAATTAGTGTTTTGGGGATTCAGTAACTGTATGACAATGGAAGTAAGCACCCAAGCAGTTATAAATGAATTTATTGAGGTATAAGTGACTATATGAAGGCCACAATTAGTATAATTCTTTAGAAATATAATGTCAAAGCACAAAAAATGAGTACTAGGAATACCTGTGTGTGTTGCGGAGGGTAGGAAACAGAAGAGAGATAGAAGTATGAATAGGGGAAATGAGTAGAATGTAGGCAAGAATGCATTGTATAGGCCACAGAACTGAGAAAATACTGATGGGTATAGGGGGGCATATTAAAGGGATTACAATGATCAAGCTATTATATACATAAATTGCTTTGTTAAATGACAAAATTCAACAAATAATCTAAAATTAAGAAAGTGAAAGAAGAAGTCGTGTGAGAGGAGTGGGTAAGAAAGTTAAAAGGGGTGACATTGAGCAAGAGGCAGTGTGTTCATAAACTCTCACATTGAATATCAATTCCTTTATAAAGAAAATAAGATTTAAAATATGTATAAAACTTATTGGTAAGAGTGACTATACAACAGATCTGAGAATGTTCAAACGTAGTAAATGTGGTAGACAAAATGAAAGGCTAGTTCTTATAAAGAGGGGAAAAATCAAATACATGTAGTAATTACTTCATTTACAGAAATAGAAAAGGGAAGACTAAATTTTATGAAAAAGTAAATCCTCTATTAGCCAGCACTGTCTTAAGGCAGAAGAACAATAATGAAGTATCCTTATATCTGTTTTTCTATACTGTGGTGCCATAATAACAGAAAAAATTGATCAAACAGACACATGGATCAAAGAAATATAAGACCAAGAAGTAATTGCAAACAACTATAGATATCTGATTTTTAGAGAAGTTGCCAAATAATATATGGCCTAAAGATGGCACTATTAGTATGGAGTGGAACTGTGAAACTGGGTTTCCATATGTACACTAAAACTAATCTCTACCCTTCCACCAGTATTTTTTTTAAACTCAAAATCAGTCAGTTCTTAATAGAGCCTGGAACTTTGCAAGTAATAGACAAAATGAAAGGAAGCGTACATACACAGGTAACTTAAATACAACTCAAATAGTTCATAAAATGAAATCAAGAATTAGGCTCTGGATTTGACTAAGGGGTTGGCAGAATACTTTGTCTCACCCACAAGGTCCTGAATTGTACTCCCAGCACTGGAAATGTAAAGCAGCTGTTGTTGTATCCAATGGAAAAGCTTCAGCACAATGAAAGCAATGGTGAATTAGCCAAATGCATTGTTAAATATCTTGGTTGCTATGCATCTCACAGAGGAATAATAGCATAGTGGAAAACAGTATGGATAATCCAATCAAGGAACAGATAATTTAAAAATGAAAAAGTACTAATGGAAAATCAATTAAGAGAAAAAGATTCAATTATTTCAGCAATCAGGAAAATACAAATCAAAGTTATAATGGGTTGCCTACCAACTCAGACACAGATTGCAGTTTTGGTGATGGTATATAAAACTTAAAGATTGGAGATTCCTCAAGAAATTAAAACTACCTCCACTGGTGGTTCATGCCTGCAATCCTAGCTGAACAGGAGGCTGAGAGGTAAGAGTCTTGAGTCAAGGCCTGCTGGGCAGAAGAGTCCATGACATTCTTTATCTCCAGTCAACCAACAAGAAGCTAGAAGTGGAGGTATAGCTCAAATGATAGAACATCAGCCTTGAGAGAAAAAGCCAATCAAGAGTGTAAAGCAAGCCAGTCACTATGGCTCCTGCCTCTAATCCTAGCTATTTCAAGACTCTGAAAGTGAGCAGAAGAAATGACAGATGTGGCAGAGTGAACAAAGACATGGGACAAGATATTTGAAGTGGTCATAAATATAGTGAGTGACTACTGAAAGTATGAGACATGCATGGTGGAACTACAATATGAACCAGATAATTAGCATAAGCACCATATTGTGTAAAAATTGAGGAACATTGCTGTAACATCAGTGGGTGCAGAGGTGAGTCAAATCTCTCACCTACTGATGTCTAATCACAGTGCTCCATTTAGCTACAAGAAAGTCTTCATGGATAAATACTGCTGTCCATAGGCAATACCATGCATAAAATTTTACTAGCCCAGACCATACTTCATTTCATATTTGTGGGCAGATAAGAAACCTTCATTGGCTGAAATCATAATACACACTAACAAAAGTCCTCAAACATTTTGAAAAATTAAGAGAATGAAAATCAGCTAAATATGGTTAAACAGTGGGGAATAAAAGAATAAACTAAGCCAGGCACTAGTGATTCACACCTGTATTCTTAGATACTTAGGAGGTTGAGATCTGAGGATAATGTTTTGAAGCCAGCTTTGGCAGGGATGTCTGTAAGACTTTAATCTCCATTAAACCACCAGAAAGTGCCAGAAGTGGAGATGAGGCTCAAATGCTAGAGCACTAGCCTTCAGCAAAACAGTGGAGGGACAGTTCCCAGGACCACCACAAAAGAAAGAAAGATAAGCACACCAGTGACATGTAAGACAAGGATACATATCTTTGATAGCAGGAGAGTAATTCCTGTCCTGTGATTACACTCTCATGCTTGGGCAGCTACCTTAGGCTATCATTGTCATAGTGGTCCTTGGAAAGAAGTGAAAATGATTAAAAAAAAAAAAACAATGACAGGTTCCCTTGCACTAGGAATCAGATAGTTTGCTAACATTTCCTGAAGTTCGTTACACTCATTTTTCTTTTTTCTTTATTTGCTTTGAGACTCTCTGGTACCGACTAAACGCCAAGAATATGCATGTGCACAAGTAAGGCAGAACTCTTCAGGGCTAATAAAATTCTCCAATAAGGGATCTTTGATAATGCTGAGCTGCCTGGTAAAGGCTTGGATTGTGGAGCACTTCTGACATGAAATAATGACACAATGCTTAGTTTGGAACATTATCTACCTGACTATAGTAATAATGTGTGTGTGTGTGTGTGTGTGTGTGTGTGTGTGTGTTTGTGTGTCTGTGTGTGGCAATATTAGAGCTTGAAATCAGCATCAGACACTGTCCTTGAGGTTTTTTTTTTACTCACAATCATCACTCTGTAAGTTGAGAAATATCTCCACTGACAGCTTTTGGCTTGTTAATTGGAGATAAAAGTCTCACAGATTTTTTTTGTGCCTGGGCTGGCTTCAAATCTCCATCCACAGATATCAGCCCTATGAGTAGTTAGGATTACAGGCATGAGCCACCAGCCTCCAATAAGAATTTTTATCAATGTCTTCAAAATATAGGTGTTAAAAAGGAAAAGTTCTCAGATTATTGGCCCAGGGGGACAGAAAATGTAGCTTCAGCCTTTTAGTCCCAAACTCATTCCAGGGACTCAGCTTGATTGTAATAACATTCCTTCATTTTCTGTGATGGCAGCTGGGATGGAGAAGATGCAGAGATTCTGGACTAAAGTGAAGACCTTACTGGCCTGGAAAGTAGAAGATACATGGAACAAGATAGAGTCCTCTCATACTAGCAGTAGAAATAAAGCTAAATCATGAAATTGAGCTGTTCTTGGTGCAATAAGGACAGGAGGTCACTGGAGAGGAGACAGAACATTGATGTGTGCACCCAGAGCTCCCTCAGCCACTGCCCATCCTCAGAACAAAACAGTAAATGGGAATAAAAGGAAGAGTTACTTACGGTGTGTGGTCTTGTCTGGTGGAATCGCTATTACTATGATCGATTCCCAAAGTGTAGAGAGGGAAAAAGCCAGTGATCATCACATCTCCATCCATATGTGCTCGGTGCTTCATAGTAGAGAAGCAGCTAGTGCCAGCCAAGGACCTGACAGGGAGGGGAAGCTGGAGAAGGAGTGTGAAAGACACAAGATACATCCCTGAAGCCTCTGCCTCACTGAAATTCTGTCTAGAAGTGAGGACCTCATGTCAGGTATGTATATTCATATACATTTTTATGTGTGCATATGTGTCTTTTTATTGATAGAGATCTGCAACACAGCTCTCCTTTCATCAAAGACTCTTGTGAATACACCGAAGTCATGTGTAAAAGTATTTCCTGGGGCTCTACATCTGTAACTTTCATTCAGGAGAAAAACATGAGTTGGAAAACATGTTTGTATATTTGCCTCCTTCACCCCAGGAGTTATGATTTCATCCAAGACCGCAGAGAGTGAGGCTCCAGAGATGGAGTTATCTTGAATGTTTTTTTTGTCAACATCTGTGCCAAGAAACTATGCTCACAAAAGCCAGTTGTGATGATGCAACTGGATTGCCTCAGAAAATGCCATGCCCAGTACATGGTGAAATGTTCACACAAAGTCTATGCTTGTGGGATATCAACTGAAGTTATGAAGGCATCATAGCCAGAGGGTGTGTTCACACACACAATGTCCATAATAACCACAGAACATGGTGGTTGATACAGGGAGGTTTCAAGATGAATTCCATATACAGAGGAATCCAGAAATGTGCCCATTTATTGTTGCCTGAGAAAGCAATGATGCTACTGAAACTAGCAATTACATGTGAATAACTCAAAGTCAGTGCTGAGATTGAGTTCCATTTTGCATTCAACAGATAATTATTACTAAATATGCTAACATACATCAAGACTTTTCCATGATGGAATGGTCAGAGAACCTGTCATAATAGAGGAAAGTCTTCTCTATCACAAACAGACCAATATCAAAAGCAACTCTATGTTTTCAAGTTGCCAACATATGTTAGATCCAAATTTCATGTGGAGACTTCAGAACAGTGGACAGTCTGTACAAAGCTGTAGTGTTGGGTGCACATTGGGTACACTTATCCATCATCATGCACTGGGTCTCAGACAATATACAACACATACTTTAGAAGTTCAGGAGAAATGAAAACCTTTCCTAATGATATTTCCAAGGGGCTTTCACACTTGTCTATTTATTACATTATATAGGATTTGATCACTTACCTTTAAATTCTTAGTAGCCTATGTTATCTGGACAGATGGTTTATTTACCCGTGTATATGTACCCTTTAGTCTCATAAGGTGGTGGCACTAGTTCATATCATACATCTATAGTTTCTTGAGGAACCTATATACTGATTTTCACAGTGGTTGAATGAAATTACTTTCCTATGAATAGTGTGTAAGTGTGCCCTTTCCCTCCATTCTTACCAACATCCTTAGCAGCATTGTCAGTGGAATGAGACATAATTAACTATTGCTTGGCTTTGAATTTCCTTTACTAGCCATGTATACTTCTGGTTTTGAGAACTGTATTGACGTTGTCTCCCAGTTTGTTCATTGGCTTGTTGATACTTTATGAGTTTAGTTTTCCGAGCTTCTTGTCTATTCTGGTTCTGAATCATTTGCTGGATATTTAATTGGCAAATTATGTAAGTCATCTGTTCAGTCCAGTGACTGCTTGGTTTTGCCAAAGGTTTTTGGTTTGATGTAATCCCATCTGTAAATTCTTGTTCTTATTTACTGAGCTATTTAAAGTTTTAATTAGGAAGTGACAGCTTATACAAAACATTTCATAGTTTTTGTGATGTGTACAGTACAGCTTTATCTTAAGTTTTAGCTTCTGAATTTCCAAGGACTAAGAAAACAAGGATCAATCACAAATTAGGGGATCATGAGACACCTGGCCACAGCATTTAGAAGATGGCTCCAATGTGTCATAGAAATAGAAGCTCTGTTAGTGGACATCTTTAATCAGCCCATGTACTGTGCTTGTGTGTACACACGTGAGACAACCATAGGTAACCTGCCTGGTTACCTATGGCTACAAGTCTCCTTGCAGCCAGAAGTTCCTTTGAAGATGTGGAGAAAGGAATCTTCTACAATGAATCATTTTTCCACTTAGTATTTTTAAGAATTAAACTGTGTCAGATAGAGCTAATGTTTCCGAATTTTGCAGGTACTCTATGAGGAAACCTAGCAGATTTTTTTCTCATAATCATATGCACAGATAACATGAAAGAATTTATCCTTTACTTACATAAGTAAAAAGTGCAGGTTCTCCATATCCTTAGAATCATTGTGTGTTGAATTTTTCATTCCCAATGCCACTTGTGTGCAAAACAGTGGCAATGTGACCTGAGTACAGGTGAGCCTTTTACAAGGTGTTTTAAAAATAGACTTGCCAGAGTTTCTGAATTGTTGAAAAGGTTCCACCCACCATTTTTAAGTGTTCCAAGGAATTCAGGTGGAAAATTGCCATATACAGAAGCAGGGGAGTGGTCATTTTCCCAGTGAGAAGTGAAGAACCACCATGTGTGACTGCGGCCCAAAGGAACCACAAAAATGTGTGTGGTCAATTTCCTCTGAGGGAATCAGAAAAGGGCGGAGGAGTCTGCAAATCTAGAAATTTCTAGGATGAGTTAAGAAGAAATAATGCCTTATCAAAAAAAAAAAAAAAAAAGCAATAAACACCTGGGGTGCTGGTGGCTCACGCTGGTAATCCTAGCTACTCAGAAGGCTGAGATTTGAGGATCACGGTTCAAAGCCAGCCTTGGCAGGAAAGTCTGTGAGACTCTTATCTCCAGTTAACCACCAGCAAACCGGAATTGACACTGTGGCTCAAGTGGTAGAGAGCTCACCTTGAGCTGAAGAGCACAGGGACAGCATCCAGGCCCAAAGTTCAAGTTCATGACTGACAAAGAAAGTGCTCCAGAAACATTCAGGTATTGTACATTTATGCCAATTATTCCAAACTCTGTTGAATAATGTGTAAGGATGGAAATTATTTACCTTTCCTCCCTTAGAGCAAGTTTGTTAAAGAAAGTTAATTAAATATTCAATGTAGTGACTAAGGTAGAAAAAAGGCCATGACAAATGGGGAAAATGGAGACGATTGAGAAAGTTCAAGTTCTGAATAAGGAAGAATGTATTTCAGTCATTGGGTTCTGGTGCTAGATTCAGGGGAGGCATAAGGAGAGATCTTGGTCCTCTAGTAGGTTTAGGCCAGAGCAAAGAAAAGAGAAATTAACTTTTTTACAACTATGAATTAACTGCTGTTGTTTTCATTTTTATATTTTCTTTTTTGTTTTAATATATTATTTTTTTGTAAAAATATTGTACAGAGGGGTTACAGTTACATGAGTACGGTAATGAGTACATTTCAAAGAGAGCATTGTTATCTCCTCCTTTATTTTTCCCCTACTGTCACTTCCCTCCCCACCTTCCCAACTCCTCCCGCCACCCCCCACCTGGACATTGTAAAGTTCATTTCCAATATAGTGTCCTGTACATCTTGTGGTCACAATGGTCAACCTGCATCTGCATTTAAGCATCCTGCCATATTCCTTCCCCTCCCCAAATTACAAAAATATATATACAAGGTGCAGAGCACTGGCATCAAATCGAGTGAAAACAGGGTTTATGCCATGGGGAAAGAACATAAAATAGAAGCAAAAGAATCAATTAGTGTATTGTAAGTACATTAAAAACACTAGCAAGAAAGAAAAAAAGCTGTTGTGTCCCTGTCTTGGAGTATATTTTGGTTAACTTCTCATGTGGTCGTATGTACATAGCCTTTGACCTTCTTGGCTTGTCCTAGACATGCACTAGTCACTGCAAACAAAGGAAACCGTGGAACCTATGTTTCTTTGGGCTTGGCTTACTTCACTTAATATGATTTTTTCCAAGTCTTTCCATTTCATAACAAAAGAGGCAATGTCATTTTTTCTGAAGGAGGCATAGAATTCAAAGATATATATATATATATATATACATATATATATATGTATATATATATATGCATATATGTGTGTGTGTATGTATACCATATTTTCTTGATCCATTCATTTACTGAGGGGCATCTACATTGGTTCCATATCTTAGCTATGATAAATAATGCCACGATAAACATGGTTATGCTGGTACTTTGGTATGAACTTGTGAGTTTTTGGGTAAATGCCCCAAAATGGGATTGCTGGGTCTGTGGAGTGTTTTGAGGAACCTTCATACTGCTTCCCAGAGTGGTTGAACAAGTTTACACTCCTGCCAGCAATGCAGTAGGATTCCCTTGTGACCAAATTCCCTCCAGCATCTGTTGTTACTAGATTTCTTTTTTTTTTTTTTTCTATTGTGAGAATACCATAGAGAGGAGTTACAATTACACGGGCAAGATAAGGAGCACATTTCTTATCAAGCATGGTTGCCTCCTCTTTGTTTCCCCTTCCCGTCCCTTCCCATACTTCCCCCACCTCCCCGCCATCCTCCCTCACCCACCAAAATTGTAAATTTAATTTTTTGACATAACGACTTGTACATCTCATTGTTGCAATGGGTCCACCTGTATCCCTAGTTAAACGATCAGTTTTTGCCCTGCCTCTCCACAAATTATACCAAAATCAAATACAGTGAAAGCAGAGTTATACCATGGGGGAGGGACATAAAAAGAAACATAGAAATCCATAAATATGTTAGAAACAATTGCATGAAAGAGAAAAAAAAACATTTGAATACTTATCTTGGGGTTCATTCCCCTAACATCAATTTATCTGACCTTTTCTGCTTGACTTAGACATATACTAGTTATTGCAAATAAGGGAAACCATGGGACCTATGTTTCTTTGGGCCTGGCTTACTTCACTTAATATAATTTTTTCCAAGTCTTTCCATTTCCTAACAAATGGGGCAATGTCATTCTTTCTGATGGAGACATAGCATTGCATTGTGTATATATACCACATTTTTTTGATCCGTTCATCTACTGAGGGGCATCTGGGTTGGTTCCATATCTTAGCTATGGTAGATAATGCTGTGATAAACATAGTTGTTATTAGATTTCTTGATTATAGACATTCTAGCTGGATGAGGTGGAATCTCAGCGTTGTCTTGATTTGCATCTTTTATGGCTAGATAGGTTGAGCATTTCTTCATGTGTCTATTGGCCATTTTTATTTCCTCTTCAGAGAAGTCTCTCTTTAAGTCTTTAGCCCATTTTTTAATCAGGCAGTTGTTTCCTTGAGGATTTGTTGTTGGGAGATTTTATTTTTTGAGTTCCAGCTATATTTTAGATAAGAGACCGTGTCTGTTGTATGGCTAGTGAAGATCTTCTCCAAATCCGTGGTTTCTGTTTATCTTACTAGCTATGTCCTTTGCTTTGAAGAAGCTTTACAGTTTCATGCAATACCAACGTTTCTTTGATTTGTTGTGCTTCTGTGTCTCTATTAAGAAAAATTTTACCTGTGCCAAAGAGCCCAGAGTTTCTCCTATTCTTTCTTGTAATGTTTTCATGGAGCCTGCTTTTATTTTGAGGTCTTTGATCCATTTGGAGTTGATTCTGGGTGCAGGGTGATATACATGGACCTAATTTTAGCTTTCTACAAGTGACTAACCAATTTTGCCAGCACCATTTACTGAAAAGCCTGTCTTTTCTTCCATTCTATTTCTTTATCTCCCTTGTCAAAGATTAGATAGCTATAGGTCTGTGGGTTCATTTCTGGGTCTTCAGTCTTATACCATTGGTCCTCAGGTCTATTCTTGTGCCAGTAGCACGCTGTTTTGATTACTAGGGATTTGTAGTAGCGTTTGAATTTGGTATTGATATTTCTCCAGTGCTGTTCGTTCTACTAAGGATTGTTTATACAATTCGGAATCTTTTATTATTCCATATGAATTTTTGGGTTGTTTCTTCTATTTGATTGAAGAATGAAGTTGGAATGTTGATAGGTATCCCATTGAATTTTTAGATAGTTTTTTGTATATTGTCATTTTCACAATGTTAATCCTCCCAATCCAGGAGCATGGGAGGTTTTTCCACTTGCGTATTTCTCTTTAATTCCCTTTTTCAGTTTTAAAAGTTTTCGTCATACAGGTCCTTCACCTCTTTTGTTAAGTTAACTCCTAGATATTTTATTTTTTGTGTGGCTACTACAAAAGGGATTGCTTTCCTAATTTCAGCTGTGCTCTTCTCATTATTGTCATACAGGAAAGCCATTGATTTCTGAGGGTTAATTTTGTACCCTACTACTTTGCTAAAGGTTCCAATCTGCTCAAGTAACTTGGGAGTGGAGTCCATGGGGTTCTTTAAATACGAGATCATGTCATCTGCAAAGAGGGAAAGTTTTACTTCATCCTTCCCTATCTGGATCCCCTTTATGTCTGCATCTTATCTTATTGCTATAGCTAGGCATTCTAATACTAGTTTGAAGAGTAGTGGGGAGAGCTAACACCCTTGTCTTGTTCCTGAATTTAGAGGAAATGGCTTTAACTTTTACCATTAAGTATAATGCTGGCTGTAGGTTTGTCATATATAGGCTTTATTGTATTGAGGAATGTTTCATGGATTCCTAGTTTTTCTAGAGCCTTCATCATAAAGGTGTGTTGGATCATGTCAAATGCTTTTTCTGCATCTATTGAAATAACCACGTGGTTCTTATCCTTGCTCCTGTTGATGTGATGAATTATATTAATAGATTTGCATATATTGAACCAGGTTTGCATCCCTGAAATGAATCCTGTTTGATCATGGTGTATGACTTTTTGGATGGATTGTTGAAGTTGATTGGCCAAAATTTTGTTGAGAAGTTATACATCAATGTTCATCAAAGAAATGGGTATATAGTTCTCTTTCTTGAATGAGTCCCTGCCTGGTTTTGGGATGAGAGTTATGATGACTTCATAGAATGTGTTTGGTAGTGAACGTTCTCTTTCAATTTCATTGAAGAGTTGGAGAAGTACAGGTGTCAGCTCTGCTTTGAAGGCCTTGTAGAATTCTGCTGTAAAACCATCTGGTCCTGGACTTTTCTTAGATGAGGTCTCTTATTGCTGTTTCTATTTCAATGCTTGATATGGGGCTGTTAAGACGGTTTAACTCATCTTGGTTTAGTTTTGGCATGTCAATATTTGCTAGAAATTTGTCCATATCTTTCAGATTCTCAAACTTAATAGCATAAAGGTTTGTGAAGTACCCCCTTTTTATATTCTGAATCTTGGCTGTTTCTGTAGTGATGTTTCCATTCTCATCTCTGAGTTTGTTTATTTGGGTGTGTTCTCTTTTTTCTCATAAGATTTGCTTAGGGTCTGTCAATTTTATTAGTTTTTTGAAGAACAAACTCTTCATTTTGTTAATTCTTTCTATACTTTTTTGGACTCTAATTCATTTTATTCAGATTTAATTTTAATTATTTGTTAGAAACAAATGCATGAAAGAAAAAAAAAAACATTTGAATACATATCCTAGGGTTCATTTTCCTAACATCACCTTATCTGACCTTTCTGCTTAACTCATATATATACTAGATATTGCAAATAAGGGAAATCATGGGACCTATGCTTCTTTGGACTTGGCTTACTTCACTTAACATAATTTTTTCCAAGTCTTTCCATTTCCTAACAAAGGCGGCACTGTCATTCTTTCTTATGGAGGCATAGAATTCCATTTTGTATATATACCACATTTTCTTGATCCATCCATCTACAGAGGGGCATCTGGGTTGGTTCCAGAGCTTAGCTATAGTAAATAATGCTGCAATAAACATACTTGTGCTGGTAGCTTTAGTGTGGTCTTGTTTGTAAACATTAGGGTAAATGCCCAAAAGTGGGATTGCTGGGTCATAGGTGAGCTCTATGTGAAGTCTTTTGAAGAACCTCCATACTACTTTCCAAAGTGGTTGAACAAGTTTACACTCCCACCAACAATGAAGTAAGGTTCCCTTCTGTCATCCCCTCCAGCATCTGTTGTTATTAGAATTCTTGATTTTTGCCATTCTAACTGGGGTGAGGTGGTATCACAATGTTGGTTTGATTTGCATTTCTTTTATGGCTAGGGAGGTTGAGCATTTCTTCATGTGTCTATTGGCCATCCTTCTTTCCACTTCAGAGAAGTTTCTCTTTAAGTCTTTAGTCCACTTATTTATTGGGCAGTTGTTTCTTTGAGGATTTGTTGTTGGGAGATTTAATTTTTTGAGTTCCAACTATATTTTAGATATGAGACCCTTGTCCGTTTTATGGCCAGTGAAGATCTTCTCTCAATCCGTGGGCTTTCTATTGATCTTGCTAGCTATGTCCTTTGCCATGCAGAAGCTCTGCAACTTCATGCAATCCCATTTGTCCAACCTTTCTGTGATTTGTTGTGTTTCCGGGTCTCTATTCAGAAAATTTCGGCCTGAGCCAAGGAGACCTAGGGTTTCTCCTATTCCATCCTGTAATGTTTTCAGAGTGTCTGCTTTGACTTCGAGGTCTTTGATCCATTTGGAGTTGATTCTGGTGCAGGATGATATATAAGGATCTAGCTTTAGTTTTCTACAAGTAGGTAACCAATTTTGCCAGCACCATTCATTGAAGAGGCTGTCTTTCTTCCATTCTATTTTTTTAGCTCCCTTATCAAAGATTAGATGGCTATGTTTCTGTAGGTTCATTTCTGGGTTTTCAATTGTATTCCATTGGTCCTGAGGTCTCTTCTTGTGCCAGTACCAAGCTGTTTTCATTACTTGGCTTTATAGTAGAGTTTGAAATTTGGTATTGATATTCTTCCAGCAATGTTCTTTCCGTTGAGGAGCGTTTTTGCTATTCAGGGTCTTTTATTGTTTCATATGAATTTTTGGATTGCCTCTTCTATTTCCTTGAAGAATGAGGTTGGAATTTTGATAGGTATGGCATTGAATTTGCAGATAGCCTTGGGAAGTATTGCCATTTTCACGATGTTAATCTTTTCAATCCCGGAGCACGGGAGTTTTTCCCATTTTCTAAGTTCTGTTTTGATTTCCTTTTTCAAGTTTTTAAAGTTTTCATCATAGAGGTCCTTTACTTCTTTGGTTAAGTTAATTCCTACGTATTTATTTTTTGTGGGGTTATTACAAATGGAGTTGGTTTCCTAATTTCAACCCCACTTATCTCCTTGTTGGCATACAGAAATGCCATTGATTTTGGGGGGTTAATTTTATACCCTGCTACTTTGCCAAAGTTTTGAATCAGCTTGAGTAATTTGGGAGTGGAGTCTATGGGATTCTTTAAATACAAGATCATGTCATCTGCAAAGAGGGAGAGTTTTATTTCTTCTTTCCCTATTTGGATCCCCTTTATGTCTGCATCTTGTCTTATTGCTGTAGCTAGGCATTCTAATAGTAGATTAAAGGGAAGTGCAGAGTGTGGACATCCTTGTCTTGTTCCTGAGTTAAGAGGAAATGGCTTTAGTTTTTCACCATTAAGTATAATGCTGGCTGTAGGTTTGTCATATACAGCCTTTATTGTATTGAGGAATGTTCCATGGATTCCTAATTTTTCCAAAACCTTCATCATGAAGGGGTGTTGGATCTTTTCGAATGCTTTTTCTGCATCTATTGAGATAACCATGTGGTTCTTATCCTTGCTCCTGTTGATGTGATGAATTATATTAATTGATTTGCGTATATTGAACCAGCTTTGCATCCCTGAAATGAATCCTGTTTGATCGTGGTGTATGATTTTTTGGATGAATTGTTGAATGCGATTGGTCAAAATTTTGTTGAGAAGTTTTGCATCAATGTTCATCAAATAAATGGGTCTAGAGTTCTCTTTGTTTGATTAGTCCCTGCCTGGTTTTGGGATGAGGGTTATGATGGCTTCATAAAATGTGTTCGGTAGTGAACTTTCTCTTTCAATTTCATTGAAGAGTTGGAGGAGTATTGGTGTGAGCTCTGCTTTGAAGGCCTTGTAGAATTCCACTGTAAAACCATCTGGTCCTGGACTTTTGTTAGCTAGGAGGTCTCATTGCTGTTTCTATTTCAATGCTTGATCTGGGCCTGTTAAGATTGTTTAACTCATCTTGGTTTAGTTTTGGCATGTCAATTTTTGCTAGGAAAAGGTCCATTTCTGCCAAGTTCTCAAACTTATTAGCATAATGTTTTGAGAATTATTCCCTTATAATGTTCTGAATCTTTTTTGTTTCTGTGGTGATATTTCCATTCTCATCTTTGAGTTTATTTATTTAGGTGTGTTCTCTTCTTTTTCTGATAAGCTTTGGTAAGGATCTGTCAATTTAGTAAATTTTTTCGAAGAACCAACCCTTTCTTTTGTTGATTCTTTCTATAGTTTTTTTGGATTCTAATTCATTTAATTCTGAGTTAATTTTAATTATTTCCTTCCATCTACTGGATTGGGGTTTATCTTGCTGCTCTTTTTCAAGGAGGTTCAGATGTCTCATTAAATTTTTGGTTTCCGATCTCTCCAATTTGTTGATGTAGGAACTCAGAGCTATAAACTTGCCTCTGAGTACTGCCTTTCCTGTGTCCCAGAGGAGCTGGTAATTTGTGTACTCATTTTTGTTGAATAGCATGAACATTTGAATTTCCTTTCTATCTCTTCCTTGACCCACTCGTGATTCAGCAGTGTGTTGTTCAGCCTTCATGTTTTACCGGACTTTCTTTGGTGGCTTTTGGTGTTGAGTTCTAATTTTATTCCCTTGTGGTCTGAGAGAATGCAAGGTGTAACTTCAATGTTTCTGAATTTGGACAAGTTTGCTTTGTGGCCTAAAATGTGGTCTATTTTAGAAAATGTTCCATGTGCTGCTGAGAAAAACGTGTATTCTGATGCTGCTGGGTGAAATGTTCGGTAGATATCTTTTAAGTCTAGTTGATCTATGCAGCTGTTTAGAGCTGCAGTTTCTCTGTTGAGTTTTTGCCGAGTTGATCTATCTAGTGGGGAGAGTGGTGTGTTAAAATCCGCAACAATTAATGTCTTTGGATCTATGTGGCATTTGAGGGAAAGTAGTGTTTCTTGGATAAATTTGGGTGCTCTGTTGTTTGGCAAATAGATATTTAGAATTGTAATATCCTCCTGAAGGAGAGATCCCTTAATTAGTATGTAAGGACCTTCTTTATCTCTTCTCACAAATTTTAATTTGAAGTTTATTTCATCTGATATTATGATTGTAACTCCCGCCTGTTTATTGGGGCTGTTTGCTTGGTAGATTTTGTTCCAGCCATTAACATTGAAAATGTGTTTGTTTTTACGGGCAAGATGTGATTCCTGAAGGCAGCAGATAGAAGGATCTTTTTTTAAAAAATCCAACTAGACAGTCTATGTCGCTTAATTGGAGAGTTAAATCTGTTAATATTGATAGAAAGGACTGAGAGATATTTGCGAGTTCCTGCCATGTTATCCACCTTCTTGGGGACTGCAAAAACTGAGTTCTTCCTATGGTTCTTGATTCTCAGTTTGGGTGCAGTTTCTTGACCTTTATTGTGGTCTTGTTGGTTTTCTATGTGTAGGACATCTTTAAGAATCTTTTGTAGGGCTGGTTTGGTGGAGATATATTGTTTCAATTTTTCTTCGCTATGGAAGATTTTTATTTGGCCTTCAGTTATGAAGGAGAGTTTAGCTGGGTACAGTATTCTTGGTTGATAGTTGTTTTTAGGGCATGGCATACATCATTCCAGGCTCTTCTTGCTTTGATTGTCTCTGCTGAGAAATCTGAGGTGATTCTAATTGGTTTCCCTTTATAGATGATTAATCTTTTCTCCTTGACAGCTCTAAGGATCTTTTCCTTGGTCTGAATTGATCCTGTGTGGATTATAATGTGACAGTGGGATGTCCTATTCTGGTCTGGTCTATTTGGAGTTCTTATAGCTTCTTGATTTGAATAGGCCTATCTTTTTGCATGTATGGGAAGTTCTCTGCTAGGATCCTGTTAAACAAATTTCCTAGACCATTAACTTCTGTTTCTAGTGCTCCTCTACACCCATTTTCCTTAGATTAGGCCTTCTGATGGTGTCTTCCAAGTGTTGGATAGATCTCTCATATTTCCTGGATTTGTCTTGGATTGTTGTATGTTCTTTCTCTATAATGTCTAGGCTATCTTCATTCCCCGTGATTTGATCTTCTGCATGGTCTAACCTGCTGTCCAGACTTTCTACTTTTTTTTTTTTATTTCTTTTCCTTCTAATTGGTTAGCTTTGATGGCTTCAAATTCTTTGTTGAAGCTTTGTTTTAGATTTTGTATCAACTTCTCTACTTCCTTAATTTGCTGTTCAGTGTTTATTCTCAAATCACTTAGTGGATTGGTTATGGTTTCCTTGGATTCCCATTCCTTCTGTTGGGTTCCATTCAGCATTCCCTTTGTGGTCTCCCTGACTTCCTTCAGCTCTTTGTTAATGGATTCCACGAATGCCTTTAGTGATCTTTGTGTGTTCTCATCCTGCTTTCTCAATTTCTGTATTACTCTTTGATTAGCTTCCTCCCGTTCGTGCGATTCCTGTAGTTCTCTTTGAGTGTTCTCAGCCTGCTCACGCCATTCCTGCCTTTCTCTTTGAGTATTCTCAAGTTGCTCATGCAAATCCTGTATCAGTCTTTGAGTAGCTTCCTTATGCTTATGATATTCCTGCATAAACTTTTGGATTGCCTCCTCTCTCTCCCTATCACGCTCCTACAGAGTCCTTTGTATGTTTTAATTTTTCATTTATTATGTTTGCCAGCAGTGTTTGTAGAACTATTTGGGAACTCTCCTCTGTATTATTCATTATCTCTTCTGTCCCCTGATTATCATGAGTGGGAGTTGAGATACCTGAACTTGCCATTTTTCTTGTGTTTTTCCTGCTTACTCTGCCCATTTGGGGTGAAATTAACACCAGTTTTGTGCTAGAACACTATCTTAAGTCAAGCATCAAACAAAGTCTGAATTTGCACATTCAATAGACTGCAGATACATTCTAGTTCAACACATACATCTATTCAACATCAAACAACTATATATTAATGGGCTATGAACTGCAATGAAGAATTTTGTAAACCAGAAATTATTTGGTTAAGAAGAGAAGTGGCTAAAAAATTAGAATAGAGTGATGTGGGAAGGCACAGGGAGTGTTAACTAAGTCCTAATCTCAAAGCAGGAAATAAGTTGGGTGGGATGAAAGTAGAGAGAGAGCCGCGGCGGCGGCTGCTGGCAAGTGCTCAGGGCTGTCTCCTTGCCTGTAGTTTCTCTCTCTGGCCTAACTCTCTGTCCTGTGAAGGCACACTTGGTGTGATTCTCTGGCTTAGGACTGTTCACTGGAACTCTAAAACTGCTTTCTAGCCACATCCCCTCCAGCATATGTTGTTATCAGAGTTGTTTTTTATTGTTTTTTTTTTTATTGTGAAAATACTGTACAGAGGGGTTACAATTACATGGGCAAGATAATGAGTACATTTCTTATCAAGCATTGTAGCCTCCTCCTTTGTTTCCCCTTCCCATCCCTTCCCATCCACCCCCCAACCCCCCCCACCCCCTTTATCAGAGTCTTGATGATAGCCATTCTAACTGGGGTGAGGTGGTATCTCAATGTTGCTTTCATTTGCATTTCTTTTATGGCTAGGTAGCTTGAGCATTTCTTCATGTGTCTATTGGCCATCCTTTCCTCTTCAGGGAAGTTTCTCTTTAAGTCTTTAGCCCACTTATTTATTGGGCAGTTGTTTCTTTGAGGATTTGTTGTCGGAGGATATAATTTTTTGAATTCCAGTTATATTTTAGATATGAGGCCCTTGTCTGTTGTATGACTAGTGAAGATCTTCTCCCAATCCATGGGTTTTCTATTGATCTTGCTAACTATATCCTTTGCCATGCAGAAGCTCTGCAATTTCATGCAATCCCATTTGTCCAACCTTTCTTTGATCTGTTGTGCTTCTGATTCTCTTTTAAGAAAATTTTGGCCTGTTCCTAGGATTTCTCCTATTCCATCCTGTAAGGTTTTCAGAGTGTCTGCTTTGACTCCGAGGTCTTTGATCCATTTGGAGTTGATTCTGGTGCAGGATGATATATAAGGATCTAGATTTAGTTATCTACAAGTGATTAATCAATTTTACCAATACCATTTACTGAAGAGGCTGTCTTTTTTCTGTTCTTTTTTTTAGTTCCCTTCTGGAAGAATAGATGACTGTAGGTCTGTGGGTTCATTTCTGGGTTTTCAATTCTATTCCATTGGTCCTGATGACTCTTCTTGTGGCAGTACCAAGCTGTTTTGATTACTATGGCTTTGTAGTAGAGTTTGAAATTTGGTATTGATATTCCTCCAGAACTGTGCTTTCTGTTAAGGTTTTTTTTTTTCTATTTGGGGTCTTTTATTGTGCAGTATGAATTTTTGGATTGCCTCTTCTATTTCCTTGAAGAATGAGGTTGGACTATTGGTATGTTTCACATTGAATTTGTAGATAGCCTGGAGATTTTCTTACATTTTTATTTGTAAAAATGGGATTCATTATGACATATGTTTGTGATTTTTTTAAAAAATAAATTTCCCCTCATCCCTCTTTCTTGTTCCACCCACAACTTTTCAAAACAATTTTAATGTGCTCAATTAATGGTTTTCTTCATACATGAGTAGTTCTTAATATTTTGTTAGAATTCACAGGAACCTTTTTGAAAAAAGCAGTAAAATGTTAATATCTTGCTATGTTTTAGTTTTAGTTTTCTTTGCCTTTCCTATGTCCACCCATTTACCCATGAACTTCTCTCACTGCCATTAACCTATTGCCTGTCTCCCATCCAACCATTTTGCAATACATCTATTCCTCCATGCCTACCTTTTCTTCTTTCCTACATTTCAGAGTGTAACTATTGTGTAAGTTCCCTTAAAACTGCAAAGAAAAATGTAGGAAGGGATACTATTGAGTGTGTCATTAGAATATTAGACAAGAGCTTGGGTTCCGTGATTCATGTCTAATTATAGCTACTTAGGTGGCTGGATCTGAGGTCCATGGTTCAAAGTAAAGTTGAGCAGGAAAGTCCATGACACTCTCATCTGCAATTAAAATTTTGGAAGTGGAGCTGTGGCTGAAATGATAGAACACTAGCCTTGAACACAAAAGATCAGCGACAGTGCCCAGGCCCAGTGTTGAAGCCACTAGACTAACAAAAATTATACAAAAGGCTTAAAATATTCCGCCAGTAGCCTCATAAAGCACATCACAAAAATCTAGATTTAGTGTTTTACACAGTAGTAAGTGTTCAATTCCATTCATAAAATTTCTTACATCAGAAGGAAAAAATAAGTTAATTAGAAACAAATATCTTAACCATTACTTGATAAATATATTGAGGATGTTACAAATAAAAGAATACACTTTTATGTCCTAAATAATACCACCTCAAAAGGCAACATTGACACTTTTTTTGCTAAAACATTGTTATATTGCAACAGCAGTAAAAATAATAGAGTTCCACAATTGGATATGTAATCAATCATAGTAGTAGCGATATGAAAGATAAGTAAGAGGAAGTGATGAATAGAAGAGAAAGCCACCTGTACTTCACCTTTACAATAATTTAAAAAATAAGAGAAGAGAATAGAGTGGGGGAGGTAGGAGAGGGGGATAGTGAGAGAAAAACAAAGGAGGGGTAATAATGCCTGACAAGAAATGTAACTACCTTACTGATGTAACAGCAACCTCTCCGTACAGCATCTTTACCAGAAAATAGAATTTAAAAAGAGAATAGAAAGAATTGCCATTATGTGACCATGTGTGATAGTCATATGATTATATAAAGCAGAATTCAATAAATTTGTATGAAATAATATTTTCCATAATGAGTTATTTGAATTGTTTGAGATAAAGGTTTTCAAGCTATAAGCCTATCCTAAAAACATTAATTGATGATATAACAAGGAATTGCTACATACATCTATTTCATAAAAGTAATATTTGTAATGTAGTAAAGAGTAACTATGGAAGTACTTTCAATCATGTTGAGCAAAGTAGCACTATTTTGCCTCTATACCTTTCATCAAATATTAGTACATACATTGAATTCATTGTAAGACTAAATTTAGGAGAAGTTATGTAGACTATAACCATCCATCTTTGGAATTCTATTTTTTAAAGTTTTATTGTAAAGATGGCATACAAGGGATACAGTTGCATAAGTAAGATAATGAGTACATTTCTTTTTGAACAGTGTTAGCCACTCCATTTTCTCTCACTGTGCCTCTGACTCCATTTCCTCATTTTCAGAAGTGTGTGGTGAGTACCACTGTCGAATTGTTTCATTTTTTGTCCTACTGTCTCTGTGATTCCTCTTCCATTTTCCAAATTGGATGAATTTATGTGCAAGAGAAAAGGTTCAGAAAAAAGTGACAACAGGAAATAAAAAAGGAAGAAAAAGAAAGAAAAAAGAAGTGTCTACAAATCATACAAGAAAAAACCTTCTTTTGATTTGATTTCAATAAGTATTTTGTTATATAGTCATATAGACACAACTATTGAGCCATTGTGATCCTCTGCTAAGAATATCCTAGACATATTTTAATTATTACAAGTGAGGGAAACCATGCAGAGCCTGTTTCTTTGGATCTGGCTTATTTAGCTTAATATACTTTTCCCAGGCCTTTCCATTTCCTTACAAATGGGACAATGTCATTCTTTCTGGTGGAAGCATAGAATTCTATAGTGGGTATATACCATATTTTCTTGATTGATCCATTCATCTACTGAGGGCCATCTGGATTGATTCCAAATTTTACTTATGGTAAGCAGTGCTGCAGTGAACATGGTTGTGCTGGTAGCTTTAGTGTGGACCAATTTATGTTCATTTGGATAAATGCCCAGGAGTGGGATTGCTAGGTCCTAGGGAAGTTCTATGTTTACTCTTTTGAGGAACTTCCGTAGTGCTTTCCGGAGTCGTTGTACAAGCTTACACTCCCACTAACAAGTTAAAAGCATTCCCTTTGGCCACCTCTCTGCCAGCATCTGTTATTATTTGTTTTCTTGATAATGGCCATTCTAACTGGGATGAGGTAGACTCCCAAGGTGATTAAATTACCATTTCTTTCATGGCCAGAAGAAGTTGAACATTTCTGCCTGTATCTAATGGCCGTTCTTATTTCTTCTTCAAAGAAGTTTCATATTTTAGATATGAAGCCCTTCTCTGTTGTGTAGTTAGTAAATATCTTCTCCCATTCTTTCTATTTATTCTGCTAGGTATGTCCTTTGCTAGGCAGGAACTCATCAGTTTAAAGTAATCCCATTTATTTGGCCTTTCTTTGATTTGTCATGTTTCTGGATCTTTACGTAAGTTTTGACCTGTGCCAAGGTCCCCTAGTATTTCCCCTAACACTTCTGGTAATATTACAAGTATCTGGTCTGACACTGAGGTCTTTGATCCATTTGAAATTGATTCTAGTGCAAGGTGTTGTATAAGGATCTAACTTCAGTTTTCTGCATGTGTATGGCCAATTCTTCTAGTACCATGTGTCAAGGAGGCTGTCCTTCCATCCTGTGTTTTTGCTCTCTTATCAGAGTTTAGGTGGCCATAGGTCTTTTTTTTTTTTTAAGTTTTATTTTATTTTATTTGAGAACATACTGTACAGAGGGGTTACAATTACATGGGCAGGATAATGCATACATTTCTTAGCAAGCATTGCAGCCTCCTCCTTTGTTTACCCTTCACCTCCCTTCCCAGCCTCCCCCCTCCCCCCCACCCAATCATACCCCCCTCCCCCCCACCGACATTGTAAAGCTGGTTTTGGCATGACATTTTGTACTTCTCATTGTTGCAACAGGTCCACCTGAATCCTTAAAGGACTTGTTTGTCCCCGTCTCCTCCACATGTTATACTGACATCAAATATAGTGAAAGCGGGGGTTACACTGTGGGGGAGGGACATACAAAGCAACAAAGAAATAATCTTATAAATGCGTTAGAAACACATGCATGAAAGAAACAAAAACATTAAAATACATATTTGAGGGTTCGTTTTCCTAACATCACATTCTCTGACTTTTTCCGCTTGACTCATACCTATACTAGATATTGCAAATAAGGGAAACCATGGGACCCATGTTTCTTTGGGCCTGGCTTACTTCACTTAATATAATTTTTTCCAAGCCTTTCCATTTCCTAACAAATGGGGAAATGTCATTCTTTCTGATGGAGGCATATAATTCCATTGTGTATATATACCACATTTTCTTGTCCATTCATCTACTGAGGGGCATCTGGGTTGGTTCCATATCTTAGCTATGGTAAATAATGCTGCAATAAACATAGTTGTGCTGGTAGCTTTAGTGTGGTCTTTTTTGTAAACATTAGGGTAAATGCCCAAAAGTGGTATTGCTGGGTCATAGGGGAGTTCTATGTGAAGTCTTTTGAGGAACCTCCCATAGGTCTTTTTGATTGAGCTAGTTAATGTATGTTGCTTAATAGGAGATTTAAGTCCATTAATATTGAGAGTTAGGACTGAGAAGTCTCTGGAAGTTCCTGGCTTGTTATCCACTTTTTTAGGTGCTGTGCCTTCTCCTTTCTTACTATATTTATCGGGTTCTCTGATATGGTTTTCTCAGTCAATATTGTGTTCTTGTTGGTTTTCTATATGCAGAATGTCTGAGTATTTTTTTGTAATTCTGGTTTGGTGGAGATCAATTGTTTCCATATTTCTTGTTGTGGAAGGTTTGTATTTGTCTCTTGGTTAAGAAGGAGAGCTTATCTGTATATACTATTTTTGGTTGGTAGTTATTTGCCATTAAGGCATAGCATACCTCATTCCAGGCTCTCTTTGCTTTCATGGTCTTGGCTGAGAAATCTGTATTTATTGGGATTGGTTTTGCTTTATAGGCAGGTCATTGATCTTTTGTCCCTTACAGTTTATGGATCCTTTCCTTGGTATCTATTGATTCTGTTCAGATAGCAATGTGGGAGTGAAACGTTCTGTTCTGGTCTGGTCTGTTTGGGGTTCTAAAGGCTTCTTGTATCTGAATGGTTCTATCATTTTGGATGTTCAGGAAGGTGTCTGAAGAATTTTGTTAAATATATTTCCTATTCCTTTCACTTAATCTTTTGTCTTTCTTCAATAACTATTACTTCTGTTGCAAGCACCATTGTTGTTATTAAATGCAGACTAACGGTAAAATTGCAATATAGATAATGATGACAAGTTCACAAATAGTGACCCCAAGGCTGCCCCAGGACCCTGACCAGAGCACACAGTGGCACAGATCAGCAATGTGAGATCACAGTATCAACATGCAGAAAATTTTCCCAATGCCAGGACCCTAATCAACACATACATTGATCCAGATCAATGTGAGTCCACAGCATCCAGATGCAGAAAATGTTCACAATACTCGGATCCTGATTCGTGCACCCTGGGACACAGATCAACAACATGAGACTGCAGCATCCTGAGGCAGAAGACCTTCACAGTGCTGCCTGTCAGCCCAGGATGAGCGCCAGGAACTGTGAGTACCATGCTAGGGACCAATCTCCTGGTACTGCCAGCATTGCTGGTGACCCAGAGTGCTAGGCCCAACCCCTACCTCTATGGACACCATACTTGAAGAAGACAAAGAGGCCAGAAGACTTCCTCAAACCCTTCACTTGTCTGTTTCCAACGAGAGACCCCTGGTACTAAAACTGGTTCAGCAATAGGACCAAGCATTCTACCCAGTCCTCACTGCCTGTAGAAAACTCTGATCTGCTAAAAGATTCTGTGGATAATCTCACTCTCACCTGATGGGAGCAGGTCCTTTCCATATCTCACGCCCACCCCTGACACCTGAATTTAGTCCCCACGGCCCCAACCTCATGCCATACAAAGTACCCACCCATCAGAGAAGAGCTTGCCAGCCATGGGGCTGAGCCAGACTAGTTCACCAAGTGTGAGTTAGCCTAGGGCCAAGCACAAGCCACTTGTCATTCATGAGCCAGACTGGGGCCAATCATTTGCCACCAACTAGGTGCAAACAAGTCAGGTCTGGACCAAGAGCCTGCCAGTGCAGGGCCACACTCCGTACGTCCATGTGAAGTAGAAACCAGCTGGGGACAAGTCAGATGCCACTCTAGGATACAAGTGAAGACACTCCCTCTGAGGCCTGCATCTGCCAACCCAGCACTTGTCCAGAGACAACCTCCCATTAAAGCATAATTGAGACCAGTGCCTTCCTTCCCAGATATCATATCTGGATGCTGGAAGGCTGCTTCCGGTCCCTCAAAAAATAGATGTAAATTCATGACCAGGGGCATACTGAGCACCCCTCACTAGGCATCAGTCTATTCTAGACACATATCAGACCAAATCACTAGTCTACTGTGCCCCTCATATTGCAAACTCGCCAGCAGATCTGAACAAAGCCCAGAATTTCAATCCTTTTGTCCATTCCCATCATAGCTGTGATTACAGGCATGTACTACTGTGGACACTAACATCTGTATAGGCCTGAGTGGTACTCTGATGCCTTCCATCTCTACTTTTTACAGAGGTGGGATGACAGGTATCTGCCATCCCACTCATATACTCTTTGCCCCTCCTGGGTTCAGACAAGGCTCTTCACATTCTCAATTGTGATTAAAGACGTTCTTGATTGCTTTTGGTTTGGGATTTTTGTTTTTCTGTTCCGCAAAACAGTGCCCAACAATTTTCAAGGAAATAGCATTAAATCTATAGGGTACTACTGGGAATATAGCCACATTCACAGTTTTAATCCTGCCATTCTGTGCACATAAGAATTCTTTCTATTTCCTGGTTTCCCAATTTCTGACTTTAAAGGTTTGACTTTCAGTGTATAGGTCTTAAACAGATCCTCCATTAGGTTTTAAATCTTAGAATTTTTTTGTAAAGCTGACATTTCAAAGTACATATAAAATCAAGTATGAGGTTCTGTTTAGTTTACCTTAATGGATTAAAAATTAAGTTTATCTCTGCATGGGGGCTCATGCCTGTAATCCTATCTACTCAGGAAGCTGAGATATGAGGATCAGGGTTCAAAGCCAGCCCAGAAAGAAAGTGCATGAGACTCTTATCTCCAATAAACCACCAGAAAACCACATGTGGCACTGTGGTTCAAGTGGTAGAGTGCTCGCCTTGAGCTGAAGAGCTGAGCCACAGCACCCAGGTCCACAGTTCAAACCCCATCACCGACAACAAAAAAATTAAGTTTAGGCAAACAGACCAAAGAGAAGTTATTTTTCCAACTGTAAGTGGACTGTCTTTTAAATTTAATTTTTGTATTACTTTAAATTTTCTAGTGTATATGTTACAAATGGATTTCATTATGATAGTTTTATAGGGCACATGAAGTCTTTTTATCTGATGCATCTTTATCCATTACTTTTTATTTTCTCTAAAACATTACATTATCCTAATGACCTACAGTATTTTATTTTCATTCATGCATAGAAAATCCCTAATGTTTTCACAGTATATGTCTAAACCTTTGAAAACAACAACAAATCAGATAAAATTTTCATTTGGCATTGCATTCCCAATACCACTTGACACAGACACAGACACAGACAGAATGGCATACAGACAGATGCACGCACACACGTGCATGTACACACACACACACACACACACACACACACACACTCACAAAACAAAAATGGGGAAACTTTGACTCAGGGGCCAAATCAGCCTTCCTTTTATGAATAAAGTTTTATTATAACACAAAAGAAAAATAATTTTATATGGCTACATTTAACTGGTTCCATTTTTTGTATTTCTGTACTTCTATTTATCTGTCAGATTCCCTATTATGTGCCATTATTCTCTCCCTGCCTGCCTCCCATACATACTTGCTTCAACTCTTCAACCCAACCGCGTATATATTCTTTTCATTCCCTCATTTAAGAGAAAAGATTGTTGGGTAACTTTGCTGAAATCTCAACTAAGAAAAATTAACGAGGAATATATACATTATATAAAAGCCCCCAAACAAAATATTTTCATTTTACACAATGAGGACTGTTTTTTACACAATAATATAAACACAACTGTAGCAGTGGAAGTGTGAAACAAATAAGAAAGAGAAAAATTCAATAGAAACTGATGAGTATTTTAATTATATCTTGATTACCATACTGATGAAGTTGTGAAGATAGTATATTTACATTTACATTGGTTAAACAGCACACACTCAAAAAATAGATCATGCACACAATATTTATTGTCAATACATTGTTTACTTGTCAACTAAAATTTAATTAGTACAAATTAATAGTCAGTTTCATAGTCTTTTTTATTTGAAATGAAAATATCAGACGAGATTCAAAGTCATCTTGAGCAGGAAAATCCATGAGACTCTTCTTTCCAATAAAAGATGAAAAAGCTAGAAATGAAGCTGTGGTTCAAGTGGTAAAGCAGACTTGAGTGAAAAAGGTTAGGGACAGTCTATGCCCTGAGTTCAAGAATACATTTAATTAATTTCAGAAGAATCATGTAATGACCACTGGAACAGACAAGAAATGAGTGCTATTGTCTATATGTCTTAAATATGTGATTCTGTAGCAATAGTATAGAAGCCACCAAGTCAACCTATTTGAAACATTAAGTGATGCTTTTCTTACCAAATTAAGAGTTTTGAAATGTGGCAGATGAAAATGTTCATGTGTCAACAGATTGTAAGAAATAATACCATTAAAAAGCTTTCTTATGTATATTTAATGCAGAAATTTCCTTGTACTAAATTAATAAGGAGTGATTAAACAAGAATAAATTGAAAGTTATGTGAAGACACGGTAGATGAAACTATGATGCATTACTTTAATCATAAGAGAAATGCCAAAAATATACATTGTAATCTTAAACTGAAGAGTATTTTTACATAGCTTAGTTATTACTAACACCATATGAGGAAAAAGTGAGAGGAAGGAGGCAGAGAGAAAAGGAGATGGAGAATGAGAGTGATAGAGACAGAGACAGACACACAGAGAAAAGTCACACAAAAGAAACTCAGGATCATTGCAAAAGATGAAAGTTTGCATACACATATTCAAGTATTGAACAAAACAGACTCTAAGGATGATATTAAAAGCTGAGACTCTGTGAAGAGGAAAATACTAATGAAATGAATTAGAGGACTATGCAACATGGGAGTAGACACACAGGAAATTCTTATACTTGACAATTGAGAAAAATGATTGCGAAAGGCAACAGTGAAAAGAACTGGAGAAGAGGAATAATAAGACTAAGTTCAAAATAAATAGGGGGAACAAAAACTATGCAAGAAAATTAAAATTTAAATGGCTATCAAAACCACTTGTGACCATTATTCTTAGGAAAATGAGCAATAGACTCTTATTCATTAAAGTAGAAATTCTACAACATTAACTAATATAACAATGGAAAATTCATGTAGATTTGATCAGAACTTTTGTATGCTAATCAAATATACGAGTTTAATCATAAGAAAGCTAATTTCTCCTACTATGACTTTAATCCCTGAAACATGCAGAGTATGTCTATTTGGCATAAACAAGATGTTGTAACACTTTGGGGGAATAGATGCAGCTCAGGAGGCCTCCACTGGAGGCCAAGATGGAAAAGAACTCCACGGTAACCAGGACCTTCCCCTTGGCACTGTGGTAGACAGGCAGGAAGGTGAACCACACACTGCAGAACACCAGCATGCTGAAGGTGAGGAACTTGGCTTCATTGAAGGTGTCAGGCAGGTTCCTGGCCAGAAAAGCCAGGGTGAAGCTGGCCAGGACCAGGGAGCTCAAGTATCCCAGGACACAGTAGAAAGCAGTGAGGGAGCCCTTGTTGCACAGGATGATGATGTGGCCATGTTCAGAGTGGGCATTTGTGTCCAAGAAGGGAGGAGAGGCTTCCAGCCAGAGTCCACAAAGGGTCACCTAGATGAGGGTGCAGAGGGAGATGGATGAAGTTAGGAGCCCCTGATACCAGCAGCCACCTCATCCTTCTCCCTCGAGAAATGGAGTTGAAGGCCAGGACCACAATCAATCACTGTTTTGGCCAACACTGTGGAAACAACCACAGTGAAGACAAGTCCAAATATGATCTGCTCCAGGATGCAGGTGACTGTGTTGGGATGGCCAATGAAGAGCAAGGAACAGAGGAAACAGAAGATTAGAGAGATCCGCAAGATGTAGCTGAGAGTCCGGTTATTGGTCTTGACAGTGGCGGTGTCTTGGTGTTTGACAAATATCCCAAGAACAGCAGCAGTTAGCATAGAGAAGCAGAGAGCCATGCAGGCCAGATCCATGCCCAAGGGATCTCCAAAAGCCAGGAAACTTGCATCGTCTCAGGAGGCACTGGTTTGTCTGTGTGTTGGCATGCTGATGTTCTGCACACTTCACACAGTGCTCCATATCTGGTGGAAAGTGTAAATTCATTAGTTTTTGTTGTGAACTTCTTTTACTTCAAGAAATTAGGAAATTGATAATATTACATGTAATCCTACCATGTCATTATTAAATATCATAAATACACTTTTATTTCTTTTCTAAACCATAACCTCCTTCCATTTCTGTCTTCTTTTTTATTCTGGCTTTTTTCTTCAACTTTTTATTTCCTTCAGTGATTTTCACATGTTTTGGTAATGTGCCACTTGGGGCATTCTTATCTCCTAACAACAACTTCCTACACTTTGTGGTAACTCTTATTAACAGTTAGAACTGTGCCCCGTGTTCCAATCCAATTCAAAATTGTAAATAATACAGCTTACCTTATTGACATGTGTTTGTAAAACATTAATTTTATTCCTGTTCCATTTCCTTGAATTCATGTCATTCAATTTTTCTCTCCACCTCATTTGTGTAGCAGAGAAACCACTCTTGGACAGGTTAAAGTCACATGTGCTTCTTAAGGGGAATCCACCTTTCTGAATACTTATTCTGTACAACAAGCAGTTCTTTTTTCGCTTTAACTTTTCTGTCAGTTGTGGGCCTTGAACTGTGGGCTTGGTCACTCTCCCTGCACACTTCATCTCAAGGCAAGCACTCTACCGCTTGAGTCACAGCACCCCTTCCAGTTTTCTAGTGGAAACTTCCTTGCCAAGGCTGGCTTTGAACCATGATCCTCAGATCTCAGCCTCCTGAGTAGTTAGGATTATAGGCATGAGCCACTGGAGCCCAGCTCCCTTGTTGTTTTTTTGGTAATACATTTTTTTAATTGTAAAGATACTGTACAGAGAAGTCACGGTTACATGATTAAGGTAATGAATATGTTCCTATCTAGCATTGTTTTTCCCCTATCATCCCTTCCCACCCCCCCAGTCACAGTCCGAAGCAGAGAGAAATAAAGATGTGGAAGATATATGTTTCCTGTGTGAAAAATTGCAAATTTTAATGTAAGCACAGTCATAATATGAGTTGTGTTTGCTTTCATGTTTGGGTTTACACTTAACTATTCATGATAAGAGGAATTTCTGGAACTAAGTTAGCCTGTAATAGAGTAAAAAATATTACTAAAATATGTAATTCAAGGCCATGATCTATTACATTTCAACAAGCAATACTATCACTTGTCAAAGTTAAGTTACTAACAGAGCAAAGGAAAAACTGCTGTGAAATCATAATGTCCAAGTTTTTCATTGACTTGGTTGGTTGAAGAAAACTGAGGAGAGACGACAAATTTCTTTGTAAGTCACAGACTTACATGTGTCATTAGCAATCTCATTCTCTGGGCAAGGGGTACAATCAAAGCAACAGGCAGCCTGTCCATCATGAGGAGACTTCCTGAATCCAGGCCCACAATTCTCACTGCAGACAGAGCGAGGAGTCTGAGGAAAATCAAGTATGCCAGTAGCTCTTCAAACATACATAGCTAGTGCTCCAAAAAATCCATTGTTTTAAAGAATCAAATTATTATGCACAATGCTTCTATGTAACTAAGTGCAGTCAAATAATTGAATTGTGTTATCAATTCCCATCATTCCTAAGGAATTATGTGCTACAACCTTGATTTCTAGCCTGTTGAAATATACAACCATGTGGGATCTTTGAAAGGGTGAAACCTATGATGAGGAAGTAAGTCCCAGTTTACAACCCTACAGAACTTTCTTAAATTCATGTCATTCTATGTTGTCTCCAACTCATCTGTGACATGGGCAAAAGCCAGGATGATCACTTCCATTTTATAGGCCCAACATATTTTCCTCTTAGGTTTCCAGTGGCCATGAAGAATGAATCTTGATACAGGTGCCTTCAATGATTCTTTTCAGCAAAGATGTCTAAATAGCAGGTTAACTAACCATTGACTGAAACCTCTACACTTGGAAACACAACAAAGCTTTCCATCACATAAAGTGATTCTTCAGGTACTTTACAACAATGTAGGAAAACTTGTAGAAAAATACTGTCAATAATTTATGACAATATTCTGAATCAAGAAATAGTATTTAATTTTTCAAAATTTTAATCCTGGGGCTTGAACTGAAGATTTATTTTGAGCATGCTTTGCCTAAGGTTATCATTCCACTAGTTGAGTCACAGCTCCACTTCCAGATTTTTGGTGGTTAATTGGATATAAGAGTCTTACAGGCTTACCTGCTTGTCCAGATGTAAACTATGATACCTTTATCTCAGCTCTCTTAGTAGCTTGGATTTTAGGAGAAAGTTGTTGGCACTCAGCCAGGCATGAATTCAAAGGTCAACTTTTTCTTCAATATATGTTCTTAAAATCATTATGATTACAGCCAACGCACCTCTGTAGATCCTATGGCCCACTCTAACATATCTTCAGATAAAGACAGTTGATTACCATGGAGAACATATGGAGAAAACTTTCCTATTTTCACCGCCAGTTGAAGACCATCTGGAAAATTCCAAATGTTCAGAATGTCATACTCTGGCTCCAATTTCCTTTTCTCATCTAAAATCACTTGCTCTCCAACAGGATTGGAAAAAATGTGTGTTCCTCAGAACATGGAGCAGCTGAAGAGATACATTAGGTTATGAGGAAGTACATCCCAGACATAGGCAGAAAATTTGAATGCAGAAAAGCTCCAAAGCAACAAAGAAATAATCTTATAAATGTGTTAGAAACAATCGCATGAAAGAAAATACAACATTTGAATAATTTATAGAGGAGAAGGGGAAAAACAAATCGTTTAAATAGGGATTCAGTTGGACCCATTGCAACAATGAGAAGTACAAGTCGTTATGTTGAAAACGAACTTTACATCTTTGGTGCGGGGGGGGGGGGGGTGGGCAGAGGGGTTGGTAGGATTGGGTGGGGGGGGTGGGAGGAGGATGGGAAGGTGGGAAGGGATGGGAAGAGGAAACAAAGGAGGAGGCTACAATGCTTGATAAGAAATGTACTCATTATCTTACCCATGTAATTGTAACCTCTCTGTTCAGTATTTTCACAATAAAAAAAGAAAAGAAAAGCTCTAGGGGAGGGGGGGGGAAGGCATAGTAGGAGAAAAACAAAAGACAGGATAAAAATGCTGGACAAGAAATGTACTAATTAGCTTTTTGAAGTAACTGTAACCTCTCTCTACATCGTGTTTACAAGAAAAGAATTCTTTAAAAAGAAAAGCTCCTGATCGCCATTAATATCTCATTATGAATTCAAGAATAGCCCCAAAAACTACTGCCGGACTCCCCCTCCTCCAAATCTATGGAGGAATAAAAGTAATCTTTCTGATTCCTTGTCACTCCTAAAAGGAGTACAAGCCTTTTTTCAAAAGAAACCAATATGACATAGTCATGAATGTGACAATTTTTCCTAGCTACAGTTTAACACAAGCACATTTTTTATGAATGTGTATAGTTTGAACGTGCTAAAAATTTCAATTAAATTTTTATTGTAAAAATACCGTACAGAGGGGTTACAATTACATAAGCAAAATAATGAGTACATTTCTTATCAAGCATTGTTGCCTCCTCCTTTGTTTCCCCTTAGCATCTCTGCCCTCCCATCTTACCCCAAAAAATCATACACCAAGATCAAAGAAGATTCATTTCAGGGATGTAAAGCTGGTTCAATACAAGCAAATCAATTAATATAATTCATCACATCAACAAGAGCAAGAATGAGAACCACGTGGTTATCTCAATAGATGCAGAAAAAGCATTTGACAAGATCCATCACCTCTTTATGATGAAGGTTCTGGAAAAACTAGGAATCCAGGGAACATTCCTCAACACAATAAAGTCTGTATATGACAAACTAATAGCCAGCATTATACTTAATGGTGAAAAACTAAAGCCATTTTCTCTTTACTCAGGAATGAGACAAGGATATCCACTCTCTCCACTTCTCTTCAATTTAGTATTAAAATGCCTAGCTACAGCAATAAGACAAGAAACAAACATAAAAGGGATACAAATAGGTAAAGATGAAGTAAAACTCTCCCTCTTTGCAGATGACATGACCTTGTATTTAAAGAATCCCACAGACTCCACTTCCAACCTACTCAAGCTGATTCAAAATTTTGGCAAAGTAGCAGGGTATAAAATTAACCCTCAAAAATTAGTGCATTTTCTGTATGCCAACAACGAGAAAAGAGTGGCTGAAATCAGGAAAGTCACTTCATTAGTAACAATCCCACAAAAAAAAATATCTAGGAATTAAGTAACCAAAGAAGTGAAGGACCTCTATGATGAAAACTTTAAAAACCTGAAAAAGGAAATCAAAACAGGGCATAGAAAGTGGCAAAAACTCCCTTGATCCTGGATTGGAAAGATCAACATCGTGAAAATAGCAATATTTCTCAAGGCAATCTACAAAGTCAATGTGATACCTATTAATATTCCAACTTCATTCTTCAAGGAAATAGAAGAGGCAATCCAAAAATTCATATGGAACAATAAAGACCCTGAATACAATAATGATCCTTAACAGAAAGAACAGTGCTGGAGGGATATTAATACCAAATTTTAATATCCAGTACAAAGCCACAGGACCAATGGAATAGAATTGAAAACCCAGAAATGAACCTACAGACCTATATCCATATAATCTTCGATAAGGGAGCTAAAAAAATAAAATGGAAGAAAGACAGTTTCTTCAGTAAATTGTGCTGGAAAAATTGGTTAATCACTTGTAGAAAAGTAAAGCTAGATCCTTATATATCACCCTGCACCAGAATCAACTCCAAATGGATCAAAGACCTCAGAGTCAAAGCTGACACTCTGAAAACATTACAGGATGCAATAGAAGAAACCCTAGGTCTCCTTGGCACAGGCTAAAATTTTCTTCATAGAGACCCAGAAAGACAACAAATCAAAGAAAGGTTGGACAAATGGGATTGCATGAAATTGCAAAGCTTATGCATGGCAAAGGATATAGCTAGCAAGATCAATAGAAAACCCACAGATTGGGAGAAGATCTTCACTAGCCATAAAACAGACAAGGGTCTCATATCTAAAATATACATAGAACTCAAAAAATTAAATCACCCAACAACAATTCCTCAAAGAAACAACTGCCCAATAAATAAGTGGGTTAAATACTTAAAGAGAAACTTCTCTGAAGAAGAAAGAAGGATGGCAAATAGACACATGAAGAAATGCTCAAGCTCCCTAGCTATAAAAGAAATGCAAATCAAAACAACTCTGAGATACCCCCTCATCCCAGTTAGAATGGCTATAATCAAGAACTCTAATAACAACAGATGCTGGAGGGGAGGTGGACAGAAGGGAACCTCACTGCATTGTTGGTGGGAGTGTAAACTTGTTCAACCACTTTGGAAAGCAGTATGGAGGTTCCTCAAAAGACTCCACATAGAGCTCCACTACGACCTAGCAATCCCACTTTTGGGCATTTACCCAAATGATCAGAAACAAGACCACACTAAGGCTACCAGCATGACTATGTTTATTGCAGCATTATTTACTATAGCTAAGATATGGAACCAACCGAGATGCCCCTCAGTAGATGAATGGATCAAGAAAATGTGGTATATATACACAATGGACTTCTATGCCTCCATCAGAATAAATGACATTGTCCCATTTGTTAGGAAATGGAAAGGCTTGGAAAAAATTATATTAAGGGAAGTAAGCCAGGCCCAAAGAAAAATAGGTCCCATGGTTTCCCTTATTTGCAATAACTAGTATATCTGAGGATGAGCAGAACAGCAATGAAGTCATGCAAAAAAAAAAAGAGAGAAAAAAGTGAAAAGAATAATAAAAAAGACCAAAAGGTCTAAAGAGATTTAAAAAAGCATGCGCACACACACACACACACACACACACACACACACACACACACACACACACACACACACACACACACCTACATCTAAAATAAAAATTATGAAAGAAAATAAAGATTAATAGAAAACAATTTTAAAAAAAGCAAAAATTCAAAATTAAAACATTTATAAGATTATTTCTTTGTTGCTTTGTATGTCCCTCCTCCACAGTAACCCCTGCTTTCGCTGTATTTGATGTCTGTATAATTTGTGGAGGGGAAATGTAGAAGTCGTTATGTTGAAAACGAACTTTACAACTTTGGTGGGGAGGGAAGCAGGGAGGATGGGTGGGGCGGGGGTGGGGGCAGGAGGGAGGATGGGAAGGGATGGGAAGGGGAAACAAAGGAGGAGGCTACAATTCTTGATAAGAAATGTACTCATTATCTTGCCCATGTAATTGTAACCTCTCTGTACAGTATTTTCACAAAAAATAAAAAAAAATTTAAGAAAGGTTCAAAAAAAGAGTTCTTTGATTTTTTTTGGTCGGGGGTGTGGGGAATTGGAAGATCCTGTATCTCCACTGTGTCTCTAACCAGTCTCTTGATGGAGTTTGTGGTCGGCTTGTGGTGTTTTGTTTTCCTGTGGCTTGATTCATTTCTTAAGTCAGTTTGTGTGAGTAGGCCGAAAAATGCTCTGTGTAACCAAGGATTTTGTGATCCTCCTCCCAGGCTAGTTCAGTGGGAGTGAGATCTGCTTTGAGTATCACAAAAGAGGGAGATGGCTGTTTCCTCTAATTTGGAGATGCTGTGACATGGTTAGGTTCTAGGTAGGGTTAGGGCCTTTCAGCAAACAGTAGCTTTTTCTTGAGGGGCTAGCTCCTGAGACACTCACAGAGCCCAGCCTGGAGCCATTCTCAGGGTTTATGTTTATTGAATTTCAATTGATTGTCTAGGCTGGTGTAGGGAGGGATAGCCTCTGGCTCTGTTTACCCAGTGAAGAAAGTCACTCCTCTGGGGTGGAGTGTCCTTTGCCTGGGCTGGGTGACTTTCCCCTGAGTGAGCTGAGCCTGGCAGGTCAGGTCAGGTTCCTGTGATCTGCTAAATGACTCTTGTTTTCTTCCAAGGCCTAAGTTGGACCTAGCTGCTCAACTGGGCCTTTGTCAGTATCAAAGGTGGAGATCTCTGGTGGTGGGAGAGGGGCAGCCTTCCCTCCTCTGGTCTCTGAGGAGTGAGGATATCAGGGTTCTACTCACAGCGCCTTGGTTCCTGGGCTGTCTCTGGTGTGCGATCTGCAGGAGGAAGATACCTGCTCCTTGTCAGTTCTTGCTGGTGTTGAGTAGAATCCTCTCCCCTGCTGATCTGGTGCCTTTGTCCTGGACTCTCTCTGTTGTAGGTATGGTAGCTACAGCTGCCATTGCCCCCACAGCTGCTGCACCCGAGGCAACCAACAAGTGCTCAGACCTGTCTCCTCCTGGGTTTTCCCTCTCTGTCCAAACTCTCTGTATTGTGATCACACTTGGTGTGATTCTCTAGGCTAGGACTGCTCACTGGAACCCTAAAACTTCTCCTAGACATATACTCGTTATTGCACATAAGGGAAACCTTAGGACCTATGTTGCTTTGGTTCTGGCTTACTTCACTTAATATAATTGTTTCCAAGTCTTTCCATTTCCTAACAAATGGGGCAATGTCATTCTTTCTGATGGAGGCATAGAATTCCATGTATTTATATACCATGTATTTTTTTATCCATTCATCTACTGAGGGGCATCTGGGTTGGTTCCATATCTTAGCTATGGTAAATAATGCTGCAATAAACATAGTTGTGCTGGTAGCTTTAGAGTGGTCTTGTTTGTGATAATTTGGGTAAATGCCCAAAAGTGGGATTTCTGGGTCATAGGGAAGCTCTATGTGGAGTCTTTTGAGGAACTTCCATACTGCTTTCCAGAGTGGTTGAACAAGTTTACACTCCCAGCATCAGTGCAGTAGTGTTACCTTTTGGCCATATCACCTCCCGAATATGTTATTAGATTTCTTTTTTTAAAATGTCTTTTATTGTAAATGTGCTGTAAGAGTGCTTACAGTTAACTATATAAGCAAGACAATGAGTACATTTCTTGTCGAGCATTATTATCACTTCCCTGATTATAGCCATTCTAAGTGGGGTGTGATGGAATTTCAATATTGTTGTTGTTTAAATATTTTTATTGTAAAGATACTGTACAGAGGGGTTACACTTATATGAGTAAGGTAATGAGTATATTTCCTATCGAGCATTGTTATTCCCTCCTTTGTTTGTTCCCTACCATCCATTCCTATGCCACTGCCCCACCTCCTCCCTACCTACCCGAAATTGTAAAGTTCTTTTTCAACACAGTGTCTTTGTTCATCTCATTGCTACAAAAGGTCAACCTGTATCCTTATTCCAGCATTTTGTTATTTCCCTTCCCCTCCCCAAATTAGAAAAATGTATATACAAGATGCAGGTCACCAGAATCAAATACAATGGAAACAGGGGTTATACCATGAGGGAAGAATATACAAAAGAAATAAAAAAAAAATCACATAATACATTTTAAACAACAGCGACAAGGAAAAAGCCTCGTGTCGCTATCTTGAGGTTAATTTTGCTAAGCATCATCTTATATGGCCATATTTACATAGCTTTTCAACTTTTCTGCTTGTCTTATAAGATTATCCTAGATGTATACTAGTTACTACAAATAAATGAAACCATGGGACCTATGTTTTGTTGGGTCTGGCTTACTTCACTTAATATAATTTTTCCCAAGTCTTTCCATTTCTTAACAAATGGGGCAGTGTCATTCATTCCAGTAGAGGCACAGAATTCCATTATATATATACACACACATATATGTACATATTATACATATGTATATGTATAATGTACTATACATATACATATGTATAATATGTACATATATGTGTGTATACATATACCACATTTTCTTGATCCATTCATCTACTGAGTGGCATCTGGGTAGTTCCATATCTTAGGTATAGTGAACAATTCTGCAATAATCATATTTGTGCTTGTAGTTTTAGTTTGGGCCTTGTTTGTGATCATTTGGGTAAATGTCCAGAAGTGGGATTGCTGGGTAATAGAGGTCTAGGTGTAGTCTTTTGAAGAATCTACATATTGCTTTCCATTGTGGTTGAAGAAGTTTACCCTCCCACCAACAGTGCAGTAAGGTTCCCTTTTGGAAACATCCCCTCGAGCATCTGTTTTTACTAGATTTCTTGATTATAACCATTCTAACTAGTGTGAGGTGGAATCTTGATGTTTTGATTTTGATATTTTATGGTCAGAGAGGTTGTGCATTTCTTTGTGTGTCTACTGGATATTATTATTTCTTCTTTAGAGAAGTCTCTCTTTAAATGTTTAGCCCACTTATTAATGGGGTGCTTGTCTCTTCGAAGATTTTGGGGTATTTTTGGATTTAATTTTTTGAGTTCCAAATATATTGTAGTTATGAATCCCTGGTCTGTTGTCTGGCTAGTGAAGATCTTCTCCCAGTCTGTGCACTTTCTGTTGATCTTGCTAACTATATCCTTTGCCATGCAGAAGCTCTGTAGTTTCATACAATCCCATTTGTCCAACCGTTCTTTGATGTGTGTGTTTCCCTAAAGTCTGTTCTTGTGCCAGTACCAAGCCATTTCAATTACTATGGCTTTGTAGTAGAGTTTGAAGTTTGGTATTGATATTTCTCCAGCACTCTTCTTTCTGCTAAGCATTAGTTTGACTATTTGGGATCTTTCATTGTTACATATGAATTTTTGGTTTGCTTCTTCTATTTCATTGAAGAATGAGTTTGGGATATTGATGGGTATTGCATTGAAGTTGTAGACAGCCTTTGGCAGTATTGCCATTTTCATGATGTAAATCCTCCCAATCCAGAGCATGGGAAGTTTTTCTACTTCCTGAGTTCTGCTTTACAGTTTTCTGACTTTTATCCAGTTTTATCACCCTTGAGTGTGCATATGTATGAGTGGGCATGGGGGACTCCTTTGTCAAATTGATTTTGAGGTCATCTGATCTGTGTTGTTGGCTTTAATTGTTTTAGTTTGGGCAAGTACAACGCTGAGTATGTGAGTAGGTCTCTCTACTAATTTGTGTTGTAATCACTCCTGCATTACTCTTTTTGCTTCAGATCGCTTTGGTTTTGTTTTTTTTTTTTTAATGCCTTTGTATGATTTTTTGGACTGGATTTTCAGTTTTATGAAGAGTGACTTTGTGATTTCTTATAAGGATTGCTTTAAATCTATATATCCTTTTGTGTGATACAGATGTTTTCACAATATTCCTTTTCCCAAACCATGACCAATGGAGATATTTTATTTCTTTGTATGTGTTGCTTTGTTGGATTTCTTGGCAGATGTCTTTGAATTCCTTGGTTAGTTTATTCCTAGGTATTTCAGATACTTTGTGTTTGGAAGTGGAAGTTGATGATTTTCCTGACTTCTTCCTCAGTCTGGTGCTTCCTATTTTGTAGACTTGGCTGAATGTGTTTAACTTGATTTTGTGATTATTTTTTAAAATAGCACAATTTTCAGTCCATTTCTTGAAAGTGACAGTTTTAAGGCATTGGGTGACATTTGATAGATTTTACTGCCAAATTGAATCTATTAGCACCCATTTTCCAGCATAGAAGCTCAATGTGATCTTCAATGAAGGTTTTAGAGGTCTGAGCCCTTAGCCCCCCAGACTCACACAGCTTTTGCCAAGCAGAAACTCATTAGTTTAAGGCAATCACATTTATCTGGCCTTTCTTTGATTTGTTGTGTTTCTGGACCTTTACTTAAATTTTGACCTGTGCCAAAAAAACCTTAGTACTTCTGGTAATATTGTACAAAAATATGGTCTGACATTGAGGTCTTTGATCCATTTGGAATTGGCTCTAGTACAAGGTGATACATAAGGATCCAACTTCAGTTTTCTGCATGTGTATAGTCAATTCTTCTAGCATCATGTGTTGAAGAGGCTGTCTTGTTGTTTACTCTCTTATCAGAGTTTAGATGGCCATAGGTCTTTTTGATCGAGCTAGTCAATATATGTTGTTTAATTGGAGGTTCATTAATATTGAGAGTTAGGACTGAGTAGTTCCTGCCATGTTATCCATTTTCTTAGGTGCTATGCCCTCTCCTTTCTTACTATATTTATCGGGTTCTCTGATATGGTTTTCTCTGTCAATATTGTGTTCTTGTTGGTTTTCTATATGCAGAATGTCTGAGTATTTTTTTGTAATTCTGGTTTGGTGGAGATCAATTGTTTCCATTTTTCTTGTTGTGGATGGTTTTTATTTGTCACCAACCAGATGCAAGCACGCTAGGTCTGGACCAAGAGTCTGCCAGTCCAGGGCCACACCCCTACCTCTATGGGAAGTAGAAACTAGCTGGGGACAAGTAAGATGCCAGCCTAGGATACAAGTGAAGACAATCTCCTGCACCAGCCCGTGGGAGCCCGTCCCTTCTGAGGCCAACATCTGCCAGCCAAGGACTGGTGCAGAGACAATCTCCCATTAAAGCATAGTGGGGACCAGTGCCTTCCTTCCCAGATATCAAGTGATATCTGGGTGCTGGAAGGCTGCTCCCGGCCCCTCAAGAAATAGATGCCAATTCATGACCAGGGGCATACTGAGTAACCCCCAGTAGGCATCAGCCTACCCCAGACACATACCAGACCAAACACTAGTCGGCTATGCCCCACATACTGCAAACATAGTCCAGAATTCCAATCCATTTTTACATTCCTATCATAGCTGTTATTTCGTGCATGCACCACTGTGGACACTAACACTAAGATGTTAGTGCCTGATTGGAACTCGGATTCCTTCCATCTCTACTTCTTACAGAGCTGAGATGACAGATTTCTGCCATCCTACCCCAAAATTTTTTGCCTCTCCTGGGTTCAGACAAGGCTCTTCACATTCTTACTATGATTATAGATGTTCTTGATTGCTTTTGGATTAGGATTATTGTTTTTCTGTTCCTGCAAAAAAATGCCCAGCAATTTTTCAGGGAAATAGCATTAAATCTGTAGGGCACTTCTGGGAACATATCCACATTCATAGTTTTAATCCTGCCAGTTTGTGCACATAAGAATTCTTTCTGTTTTCTGTTTTTCCAATTTCTAACTTCAAAGCTTTAACATTCAGTGCAGAGGTCTTTTACAGAAACTCCATTAGGCTTTGAATCCTATATTCTTTTTGTAAAGCTGACAGTTCAATTATGAGTTTGTGTTTACTTTACTTAATGGATTAAAAATTAAGTTTAGTCAGGCGAGGGGGCTTAGGCTTGTAATCCTAAATACTCAGGAGGCTGAGATATGAGGATCACGTTTCAAAGCCAGCCATGGCAAGAAAGTCCATGAGACTCTTTTTTGTTTTTTTTTTTTTTGGTCGGTCCTGGGGCTTGAACTCTGGGCTTGGGCGCTATCCCTCAGCTCTTCAGCTCAAGGCGAGTGCTTTACTGTTTGACCCACAGGACCACTTCTGGCTTTCTAGTGATTTATTGATAAAAGTCTAACGGACTTTCCTTTCCCGGGCTGGCTTTGAACCATGATCCTCAGATCTCAGCCTCCTGAGTAGGTAGGATTACAGACGTGAGCCACCAGGGCCTGGCTTTCCATGAGACTCTTATCTCTAATAAAACACCAGAAAACCACATGTGGCACTGTGGCTCAAATGGTAGAGTGCTCCTCTTGAGCTGAAGAGCTGAGCAACAATGCCCAGGCCCATAATTCAAGCCCCACGAACAAAAACAAAAAAATTAAATTTAGGTCAAACAGACCAAAGAGAAGTTATTTTTTCCAACTGTAGGGAGACTGACTTTTAAATTTAATTTTTGTATTACTTTAAATTTTCAAGTGTATATGGTAAATATGGATTTCATTATGATAGTTTTATAGGGCATATGAAGTCTGATGCATCTTTATCCATTACTTTTATTTCCTCTAAAACATTAAATTATCCTAATGACCTGCAGTATTTTATTTTCATACATGCATACAAAATCTCTAATATTCCCTGTTTAAATGATTTGTTTTTACCCTTCCCCTCCACAAATTATACCAACATCAAATACAGTGAAAGCAGGGGTTTTACCATAGGGGAGGGACATACAAAGCAACAAAGAAATCATCTTATAAATACGTTAGAAACAATCCTATGAAAGAAAAAAATTTGAATATTTAACTTGGGGTTCATTTCCCTAATATCAACTTATCTGACCTTTTCTGCTTGACTCAATCATATACTAGTTATTGCAAATAAGGGAAACGATGGGACCTATGTTTCTTTGGACCAGGCTTACTTCACTTAATATAATTTTTCAGACAGGAAATTCTTATACTTGATAATTGAGAAAAATGATTGAGAAAGGCAACAGTGACAATAAATGGAGAAGAGGAATAATAAGATTTATGTCTAAATAAATAGAAGGAACCAAAACTATTCAAGAAAATTTACCACCACTTTTGACTACTACTAGTAGGAAAATGAACAATAGATTCTTATTTATTGAAGTAAAAATTTCACAAACTAACATTGCAAAATTATTGTAGATTTGATCAGGCAAATTGTATGCTCATCAAATATATGAGTTAAAGAAAGTTATTTTCTCCTACTATGACTTTTATCCCTGAAACCATGCAGAGTATTTCTATTTGACATTAACATGATGTTGTAACACTTTGGGGCAAAAATGCAGCCTAGGAGCCCTGCCCCAGAGGCCAAGATCGAGAATACCTCCACAGCCACCATGACCTTCCCCTTGGCACTGTGGTAAACAGGCAGGAAGGTGAGCCACACACTGCAGAACACCAGCATGCTGAAGGTCAGGAACTTGGCTTCATTGAAGGTGTCAGGCAGGTTCCTGGCCAGAAAAGCCAGGGTGAAGCTGGCCAGGGCCAGTGTGCCCAGGTATCCCAGGACACAGTAGAAGGCAGTGAGGGAGCCCTTGTTGCACAGGATGATGATGTGACCATGTTCAGAGTGTGCATCTGTGTCCACAAAGGGAGGAGAGGTTCCCAGCCAGAGTCCACAGAGGGTCACCTGGATGAGGGTGCAGATGGGGATGATGAAGTTAGGAGCCCCTGAAACCAGCAACAACCTCATCCTTCTCCCTGGGGAAGTGGCCTTGAAGGCCAGGACCACAATCACCGTTTTGGCCAGCACTGTGGAAACAGCCACAGTGAAGACAACCCCAAATGTGATCTGCTGCAGGATGCAAGTGACGGTGTTGGGACGACCAAGAAAGAGCAAGGAACAGAGGAAACAGAAGATGAGGTTGATGAGCAAGATGTAGCTGAGTGTCCGGTTATTGGCTTTAACAATGGCAGTGTCTTGGTGTTTGACAAACATGCCAAGAACAGCAGCAGTTTGCATAGAGAAGCAGAGAGCCATGCAGGCCAGAGCCATACCCAAAGGATCTCCAAAACCCAGGAAACTTGCCTCTCTCAGGAGGCACTGACTTCTCTGTGCGTTGGCATACTGATGATCTGCACATTTCACACACTGGCTCATATCTGGTGGGAAGTATAAACTACCATTAGTTTTTGTTGTGAACTTCTTTTACTTAAGAAAATTAGGAAATTGATGCCTTAGATACAATCCTACCATGTCATTATCAAGTATCATAAACATATTTTATTTTTTTGTAAACTGTAACCTCCTGCCATTTCCACATTCTTCTTTATTTGGAATTTTTCTTCAACTTTTTATTTCCTTCAGTTATCAAATGTGTTTGTAATGTGCCATTTGGGGCATTCTTATCTCTTAATGATTTTCTACATTTTGTGCTATCACCTACTAATAGTTAGAACTGCCTTGTTTTGAAATCCAGTTGAAAAACATAAATAATACGCTTACAATTTTCAACATATCTTTCTAAAACATTAATTTTCTCCCTGTGGCATATCCTTGAATTCATGGCATTCTATTTTTCTGGCCACTTCATCTGTGGAGTAGAGAAACCACTCTTGGACGGCTTATAGTCATGCTCACTTCTTAAAGTGAATCCACCTTTCTGAATACTTATTCTGTGTCACAAACAGTTCTAGGGAGAGAAATATAGATGTGAAAGATATATGTTTCCTGTGTGAAAAATTGTAATGTTTTAAATGTAAGCACTGTCTTAACAAGAGTTGTTTCCTTTCATGTTAGGGTTTACACTTGTCTTAACCCTTAGTGATACGAGGAATATCTGTAGCTAAGTTTGCCTGCAATAGAGTAGAAAATATCGCTAAAATATGTAATTCAATGCCATGATCTATCACATTTCAAGTAGCAATACTACCACGTATCAAAATTAAGTTATTAACAGAGAGAAGGAAAAAGGGCTCTGTAATCATAATGCACAAGTTTTGCATTGACTTGGTTGATTGAGGAAAACTGAGGAGAGATGAAAATGTATTTGTAAGTCATGGACTTACCGGTGTCATTAGCGATCTCATTCTTTGGGCAAGGGGTACAATCAAAGCAACAGGCAGCCTGTCCATCCTGAGGAGACTTCCTGAATCCAGGCCCACAACTCTCACTGCAGACAGAGCGAGGAGTCTGAGGAAAATCAAGTATGCCAGTAACTCTTCAAACTTACATAGCTAACACTCCAAAAAATTCCATTGTTTTAAAGAATCAAATTATTACACATAATGTTTTTATGTAACTAAGTGCAGTCAATTAATTGAATTGTGTTATGGATTCCATATCCCATATTTCCTAAGGAATTATGTGCTACAACCATGATTTCTAGCCTGTTGAACTATAGAACCATATGGGATCTTGAAAAGCATGAAACTGATGGTGAGGAAGTAAGTCCTAGTTTACAACCCTACAGAACTTTCTTAAATTCATGTCATTATATATTGTCTTCTACTCATCTGTGATATGAGGAAAAGCCAGGATGATCACTTCAATTTTATAGGCCCAACACATTTTCCTTTTATTTTTCTAGAGGCCATGAAGAATGAATCTTGATACAGGCGCCTTCAATGATTCTTTTCAGCAAAGATTCCTCAATAGCAGGTCAACTAACCATTGAATGAAACCTCTACATATGGAAACACAACAAAGCTATCCACCACATAAAGTGATTCCTCAGGTAGTTTACAACAATAAGAAACCTCGTAGAAAACTCCTGTCTATAACTTATGACAATATTCTGAACCAAGAAGTTAGAAGGTATTTATTTTTTTTCTTAGTTTTGATCCTGGAGCTTGAGCTCAAATCTAGGCACTGGCCTTGAACATGTTTTGCTCAAAGTTATCATTCCACTACTTGAGCTACAGCTCCACTTTCAGATTTTTGGTGGTTAATTGGAGATGAGTCTTACAGACTTTCTGGCTTGTCCAGATGTAAACTGTGATACACAGCTCTCTGTGTAGCTAGGATTGTAGGAGAAAGTTGTTGACATTCAGCCAGGTATAAATTGAAAGGATGACTTTTCTTCCATATATGTTCTCAAAAATCATTATGATTAGAGCCAACCTACCTCTGTAGTTCCTATGGCCCACTCTAACATATCTTCAGATAAAGACAGTTGTTTACCATGGAGAGCATATGGAGAAAACTTTCCTATTTTCACCTCCAGTTGAAGACCTTCTGGAAAATTCCAAATGTTCAGAATGTCATACTCTGGCTCCAATTTACTTTTCTGATCTAAAATCACTTGCTCTCCAACAGGATTGGAAAACTGGATGTTCCTCAGAACACGGAGTAGCTGAAGAGATAAATCATGTTATGATGAAGTATATCCCAGAAATAAGGCAGAAAATTTGAATTAAGAAAAGCTGCAGGCAAGGTGGGAGAGGGAAGGGATAGTAGGAGCAAAAAAGGAGAAAGTAAAAATGTTCACAAGAAATGTACTAATTACTTTACTGATGAAAGTGTAACCTCTCTGCACAAGAAAAGAATTTTTTAAAAAAGAAAAGTTCCTGATCTCCTTTAATCTTTTATTCTGAATTTAAGAACAGCACTAACAACTACTGCAGGAACTCCAAAAAACCTATGGATGAATAAAAATAATCTTTCTGAACTCACGTCACTCCAAAAAAAAGTACAATCTTTTTTTTCAAGAGAAACCAATATGACATGGTCATGAATGAGAACATTCTCAGTTGTCTAGTTACAGTTTTACACAAGGACTTTTTTTTAATGAATGTGTGTAGTTTGAGCTTGCTAAATTATTTCTAAAATTGAATGAAACTAGATGAAAAATATATGGAAAATTCCGTTCAGCAGGTCATTCTTTGCTATTTCTAAGGAAATGTATAGGGGAAAACTGAATTTACAATTTTCTAAACATTAGCTATGGAATGTTGAGGATATTTGTACTAATCAAACTCATAAGCTGGCTGCCAGAGGCTCATGGATTTAATTCAAGCTACTCAGGGGACAGATTTGAGCTTCAAATCCAGACTGGGCTTAAAAGTCCATGAAAGTTGTTGCCAATAAACTCTGAAAAAGATAGAAGTATTGGTGTGCCTCAAGTGGTAGAACACTATCCTTGAGCACAAAGAGACCCAGAGACAGCACTCATCCCTAAACTCAAGTCCAGAGGCAGCAATAAAAAAATCAATTTACAAAATCATAGAATACACTTTATTCTTTATACAGTGTTATCTTATCAACATATGATCCCAGGTTTAAAGTACCTCATAGACATTTAAATGTAAACAAATTCCTGGGTTTGTCAAAAGCATCTGAAATATTTAATTTCATAGAATAAGACATATTTCAGGAAGTGCCTTTGCTAATTGTACATGCCATCCAATATAGATGAAATTACCTGTGCATGGAAAGGTACTATCCCTTTTCTAATTCCCATTGTTTGAACTTCTATATGATGAAGAAGCATTTCATGGAGAGCATGGGCCACAGCATATGCAGAGTTGTATATATTGTAACTGTGTCCAGACATAGTCATGTCAAAAATATGCCCAGGCAACCAATCCAAAGAGGCGTTATGAAGACAATTGTCCCAGGCTACACAGTCAGACACAGCAGCTGAGCAATTAAAAGAGAGAAACCACATCCTAGCAAGAAAAATATCTTCTGGGTATTTGAAAGGGTTAACTGCCTTGACAAAATCTGTGAATCCAGAAACATCTGTATGATGGTGTGAAAAAATAAGAGGAACATGCGGTGAACCTAACAAGAAATATCTTCTTTTCAGGGCAAATTCCCACTGTGAGTTCATGATACAAACTTTGCCATTTGTTAAAAGTTGCTCAATACCTATTATTAAAATTATTAGTGAATCATTATCACCAAGTATGATGAGGACATTTGCTGATTTATTTATCTCATTATAACCTGCCATGGCTTTGAATATATGTGATATTAATTGGCTAGAGATCACTAGCTCATAGGCTACACAAACTCTGTTCTTGGTCATCTCTTCTTTCAATTCAGCAAGAACCCACAAATCATTCTCATTTTGTAAATTCAACAGTCCCACCCAGTTCCAGCCGAAGTGAAGCAGTAAGGAGACGATGGCTGTGGCTACTGATGTGTCCTTTGGGGCCATCTGATACAGAGCTGGAAACTTGTGATGGTCACTCAGGACATGAACAAATGACCCAAAGGTAAGCTGAAGGGAAACAAAATTGGATGCTTTATGAATTAGAGGCTTGCCATTCATCAAAATTTAAGTCTTGATATATGTGAGAAGGCAGTTAAAGCATGTAGAATATAGGTTTAATTTTCCTTTAGAAAAATAATTTGCCCTAGAGGAGTTGTACAGCATATGAATTTATAAAATGTCTCTTTATCTTTGTCACTAATTTTTATCAACTCTTCCCATCTATATCAACCCCACCCACTTCCTGAGTTTTCTAATTCCATATATGTACATTGAATATTAAGTTGTTTTCCACACTCATCCATTCCTTGTTCCTCTCATGTTTTTCCTCATCTTCATCCACCCATCTCAGACAAGATATGCTTCAGCTTTCTTGTGTTTCCTTTTTCTACTGTAAGTAGATAGAACACAGGCTGGAGTTCCACCATCATATGTATACAATGCTTTAGTCAGATTGATCAGGTATACACATAAGAGGCTATGTGTGTGTTTCATATTTATTTCATTTTACATGTTCATATTTTAGCTTTAGCTCTCACATACATGAGAACACATTTCCAATTTCCCAATCTGAGCCTGACTTATTTCATTTAATATAATATCTTGTGTGTGTGTGTGTGTGTGTGTGTGTGAGAGAGAGAGAGAGAGAGAGAGAGAGAGAGAGCAACTGCACATACATGCAAGTAGAGGGATACAAACTCATGGCCTCATGCACTTTGGTGGATTTTTCTCTCATGATGAGTCTACCACTTTGAGCCATTAATTCACTTTCTGCTAGTTGCTGGTTAATTGCAGATACAAGTTTCCTGAATAGTCTAAATTACAGGAGTAGCCCATCAGTACCCTGCTCAACATATCTTCACACTGCAAAGTCATTTTCCGTTTCCTAATTCTTTTAAAGAATATTGTTGGTCAGGCTTGCAACAGTAAATCATCTACTTGTCTGCTCTAACTCTTCCGTATCCTTTTTGAAACAATGAAAATATCTATATCTATATATTTATATCTATATCTAAAGATCCTACCATTATTGAGTACTTATTCTTTGATACCACAAAAATTTGATAGGTTCGTAAATCTAGTCTCTTCCTATCATTCTTTTCTAACACATGAAATATTAGACATTTTTATATCCTTTTACCCTCTATTTTCACCTGTGGAAATCTGTAGAGTCCCAGCAATGTTCCAATCTGGTCAGATGTTATTCCTAATGGTCCTGTAAGTACTGCTATAGACCTGCTGTCTCTCATACAGGAGTAGTTTGGAATGTTGTACTTCCCAAAGAGCCAAATGAAGGGATTCTTAAACATAGTCCAAGCTCTAATTTGAACATCATAGACTTCAAATCCCAGAGTCAAGTTAATTAAAAGATGAGGGTTTTTGTTGATCTCCTCAATAGCAAAAGCCAAGGCCAACACAAACTGATAGTTCTTGAAGATAAACCTGCATAATGAGCATAGAAATTGAGGAGTATTTAAAAACTTATGACTTGGGTGCAGTAAATCCTTGTTTCTTTACCAATCAATATGTTAAAACATTACTCTCAGTTAGGTTGTATTTTCTTGTGCTTGTATATATGATTAGGTAATGATATGAAGAGAATATGTCATGAATGAGATTCAGATACTTATTTAATCCAAGAGAGAGTTTGCTTTTTCCCTACTTCTACATGCACCAGAACAGAGAGCTGTTGGCTGTTGGATTAGGTTTTAATGAGACAGGAAATATTCTGTTGCCACTGTCTTAGGGCAACTTGCTACACCTGTGCTAAAAATAAATCTTGTGTTTTGAATCATCCAGTTTTTGTTATGTGTTCAGATGGAAGGTCAACCTAACTAATGAATGTTCAATTTAAGAGCAACTTTCAGAAGTAAAATCTTATTTATGGAAGATTCTATTGTAAGCTGTGCTCACAGATCCAGGATATTGAAAAGCTCTTACTGGTATAACAACCAGAACAAGAGCTCAAATGCTAGGTGGGGGAATTGTATTTTTTATGCACCAAAATAAAAGGGATGCATCCAATTCCAAGGAATTCATTATGGAGAGAGGAACCCATGACATGAGGGTTGAGGAGAGAATTGTAAGCAAGCTTTACATTCAAATCCAGCTCCAGCAACTCCACCTCTATTCCCATTATATTTAGGTTGAGAAACTAAAAAGGATCCAGTAGAGCAAAATAAAGAGGATCAAAGTACTGTTCTTTCTTTCTCTGTGTCCTTTCTGTGAATACCAGGGTGTGTGTGTGTGTGTGTGTGTGTGTGTGTGTGTGTGTGTGTGTAGCACTCGTGCATGTGGGCATATTCTAAAGAAATTAATGTAATGAAATCAACTGGGATTGTTTAAACACAAACAATGAAGTCACATTGGAAATACTAATGAAAGGATTAACCTGCTCAATATATACTGTTGATATATGTGAAATGATCAGAATGAAAACCTATCATGTTTGTGAAGTCTTCTAAATGAAGAAAATAGTGAGCTTGAAGAAAATATAACTGAACAAGTACATTTGGAGGAATACGCATAAGTAAGAATGAAGAAGAATGAAGTTTTGTGAAAAAGGATTTGTTAAAAGTTGACGACAGTAATTTTAAAAAAGCAAAAGTAGATAAAAGTACAAAGCAACAGGCCTAAAGATGAAAGATAATCAAATTTTTGACTATGACATCTACACCAATCTGTCTTATGATCAAGCTCTCACAAGTGAAATGCATATAAAGATTCTTTAGACTAGACTAGAAATTGGACCAACACATAGCTGTACCTCTGTTTCCCTAACTGCTACCATCTAATATTTGATAACGTGCCAAAAACAGAGCTTGGAAGATAGATAACCTTTACCCAAATAGTGGTGGCAAAATTGGGTATTTACATGCAGAAATCTGAAGCTAGACACCCATAGAACACCTTGCACCGGACTCATCTCTAGGATCAAAGACCTCAATGTAAGGTAAGATACTGTGCAAATATTACAGGTAGGGGTAAGGGAAATGCTAAGCTATCTATGAATGGGGCTAATTTTTGTATACAATGATCCAGAATGACAACAAATCAAAGAAATTCTGTATAAATGGGATTGTATCAAAGTGAACAGTTTTTGCATAGCAAGGGACATGGCTAACAAGATAAAGAGCCCACAAAATGGGAAAAAATTTCATTCATATTAAAAAAGGCCTCATACTTGAATTATATAGAGAGCTTAAAAAATTACCCCACTCCAAAGAAATGAACTTCAAGTAAAGGAAATAGAAGGCATTTTTATTTGACATGGTTTCTGTCTCTTGTTCGCTTTACCTTTTCTCTTGTTTGATTTTGGGAAAGTATGGGAGGGCTCATAAAGATGGAACAAAGATGAACAAGTACAACAGTGATACTCACTAGACACTATGTGGAAAATGAACTGGCCATTTGTGAGTGAGCACAGGATGGAAAACCTGGGAGAGAGGGATGGAAAGAGAGAAATACCTCAAAAAGAATCATCCTCATTACCCATCACAAACTCATGTAACCATAACCTTCTTGTATATCAAAATTACCTTGCTCATATAACTGTAATGTCTCTGTACAGTATATCTACAATAAAAATATATATTAAAAATAAAAAATAAAACCAGTGTATATAATAAAATAAATGAACAGACCAATCACAAACAATGAGATTGAATTGTTATTAAAAACCCTCCCTTGCTAGGCGCTGGTGGCTCATGCCTGTAATCCTAGCTACACAGGAGGCTGAGATCTGAGAATCACGGTTCATAGCCAGCCCAGGCAGAAAAGCCCGTGAAACTCTTCTCTCCAATAAATTGCCAGAAAAACAGAAGTGGTGCTGTAGCTTAAGTGCTAGAGCACTATCCTTGAGCTGAATAGCTGAAGGACAGCAATGAGTCCCAAAGTAGACTCATGACTGACAAAAACAAAAAACAAAAACCTCCCTTCCTGAAAAAGCCCAGGAGTTGATGTCTTACAGCCTAATTCCGTAAGCAGAATTATTAATTATTCTCAAACTCTTCAATGAAATAGAAAGTGAGAGAACATTATTCATTCTACAAAGCAAGCACTCTACTTATCCTGAAACCAGATAAGGACACAATGAGAAAAGGGAACTTCAGATCTATCTCCTTGATGAACATTGATGCACAGTTCTCAACAAAATATTTGTAAGTAGAATCCAAACACTAATGAGAAAATTCATATGTTATGAACAAACTGGATTTTTTTTGCAAGGATGCAAATCTGGTTTAACATTTGTAAGTCAGTTAACATATTACAACACATCAACAGAAGCGAGTGCAAGAACCACATGATCATCTTGATCAATGCATTAAAAAGCCTTTGGTAAGATCCAACATTTCTTTGTGATAAAAACTCTGGAGAAGCTAGGAATACTTGGAACATTCCTCAATATAATAAAGGCTCTATATGATAAATCTACACCCAGTATTATGGTCATTGGTGAACAAGTAAAGCGATTTTCCCTAAAAATAGGAACAAGACAAGGAATTTCATTCTCTCCATTCCTCTTCAACATAGTATTGGATTTCCCAGCAATAGCAGTAAGCAAGAGAAAAACATTTAGAGGAACCAAATAGGGAAGCAAGAAGTAAAACCATCCCTTTTTGAAGATGACATTATACTTATAGCCAGGTGTCACTGGCTCATGCCTGTAAGCCTAGCTACTCGGGAGGCTGAGATCTGAGGATAACAGTTCAAAGCCAGCCCAGGCCAGAAAGTCTGTGAGACTCTTTTTTTTTCAGGATTGCAAATTAGTTTATTTTATTTTTTATTGTGAAAATACTATGCAGAGAGTTTACAATTACATGGGCAAGATAATGAGTGCATTTCTTATCAAGCATTTTAGCCTCCTCCTTTGTTTCCCCTTCCCATCCCTTCTCATCCTCCCCCCGCCCCTCCACCCAATCCTCCCCGCTCCCCCCCCACCAAAGTTCGTTTTCGACATAACGATTTGTACATTTCATTGTTGCAATGGGTCCACCTATATCCCTATTTAGACGATTTGTTTTTCTCCTTCCCCTCCACAAATTATACCGACATCAAATACAGTGAAAAGAGGGGTTATCTCCAATAAACCACCAGAAAACTGGAAGTGGTGCTGTGGCTCAAGAGGGCTGAAGGACAGCATCCAGGCCTAGAGTTCAAACCGGATGACAGACCACATAAATAAATAAATAAATAAAAGGTACAGATGCAAATCAGTAAACAAAAAATGTTAAACGATTTTTGCAATCAGGTCACCCAATAGTTACCCATCAACCCAGATAGAAATTGTAGTTTTGGTGATGGTATATAAAAATGAAAGATTGGAGATTCCTCAAGAAATTAAAATGACCTCTACTGGTAGCTTGTGCCTGTAATGCTAACTTAACAGGAGATGAGAGCTAAGGATCCTGAGGCAAAGCCTTCTAGCCAAAAAGCTAGAAATGGATATGAAGCTCAAGTGGTAGACTGTCATCTTTCAGAGAAAAAGCCAACCAAGAATGCAAAGCAAGCCAATCACCAGTGGCTCAATTGTAGCTACCTCAGAAAGGTGAAAATGACATAAGAAATGAGAGATATTGGAGAGAAAAAAAGATGTGTGACAAGATATAAAATGTGTTCATAAAAGGGTGTTTGAATATAATCAAAGTATACAACCTGCTGTATGGAACTATAATATGAACCAGGAACTTGGCACAAGATTTTGGGCATTTACCCGAATGATCACAAACAAGACCATACTAAAGCTACCAGCACAAGTATTTTTATTGCAGCATTATTTACCATAGCTAAGATATGGAACCAACCCAGATATCCCTCAGTAGATGAATGGATCAAGAAAATGTGGTATAATACACAATGGAATTCTATGCCTCCATCAGAAAGAATGACACTGCCCCATTTGTTAGGAAATGGAAAGACTTGGAAAAAATATATTAAGTGAAGTAAGCCAGGCCCAAAGAAACATAGGTCCCATGGTTTCCTTTATTTGCAATAACTAGTATATGTCTGAGAAAGCAGAAATGGTCAGATAAGTTGATGTTAGGTGAAATGAACTCCAAGATAAGAACTCAAATTGTTTTTCTTTCTTGCTATTGTTTCTAACATATTTATAAGATGATTTATAAGATGATTTTTTTTGTTGCTTTGTATGTTACTCCCCCACGGTATAACTCTGTTTTCACTGTATTTGATGTTGCCATAATGTGTGGAGGGGAAGGGAAAAAACAAATTTTAAATAGCGATATAGGCTGACCCAGTGTAAAATGAGATATACATGATGTTATGTCGAAAAACGAACTTTACGACTTTGGCACTGGGAGGTGCAGGAGGTGGGGATGGGGAGGGGAGATGGGAAGGGATGGTAAGGGGAAACAAAGGAGGAGGCAACAATGCTTGATAAGAAATGGACTCATTACCTTGCTCATGTAATTGTAACCCCTCTGTACAGTATTTTCATCATAAAAAATAAAAAAATAAAAAAGAATATAGTGTATAAAAATTGGTAAACATCACCATTACATCAGTGAGAGTAACTTGAGTCAAATCTCTCAGTTACTCATGTGGAATTGTGATGCTCTATTTATCTGCAAGAAAAGCTTGGTGGATAAATATTGCTATATGTAGTCAATAGCATACATAAAATGTTACTAACCCAGACCAGACTTTACATCTGTTGATAGTAAAGAAACATTGATTAGCTGAAACATAAGTACTCAATATGCCTATATTAGCACAGTATCTAAATACTCAAATATATTTAGGGAAATTAAGGGAATGAAAATCAGCTGAACTTGGGTAAATAGTGGGGAATACTAATAATAAGATAAAGCAGGCTGTACTCTCATTATTTTGTTTTGTTTTGTTTTTTCGATCATGGGACTTAAACTATGGTCCTGGGAGCTGTCCCTGAGCTCTTTAGTTCAAGGCTAGTGCTCTACCACTTGAGCCCCAGAGCCACTTCCGGTTTTCTGGTGGTCATTGTAGATGAAAGTCTTACAGACTTTCCTGCCCAGGCTGGCTTGGAACTGTGATCCTCAGGCCTCAAAGAGCAGCTAGGATTACAGGCATTAGCCACTAGGCCAGCTGCCTGTAGTCTGAAGTACTCAGGAGGCTGAGATCTGAGGATCGTGTTTTGAAGCCAGTTGGGCAGGGATGTCTGTGAGACTCTTATCTCCATTCAACCTTCCAAAAATGCCAGAAGTGGAGCTGTGGCTCAAGTGCTACAGCACTTGCTTTATGCAAAATTGTTCAGGGATAATGCTCAGGCCCTGAGTTCCCAGGGCCAGCACAAAACTAAGAAAGATAAACACACCAGAGACATATAAGATAAGGCCATATATCTTGTAGAGAACAGAAGAGAGTAACTGCTATCCTGGGATCAATGCTCTCAATTGTGGGTAGCTATCTCAGGGTCTTCTTATCACACCAGTCCTTATAAACAAGTGCAAATGATAGACACAATGACATTTTCTCTTGCAATAGGAATTGACAGTTTGCTAGAATTTCTTGAAGTTCTGTAAGTCATTTTTCTTTTCTTTACTTTTTTCCCATACCACCTTTTATTAGTGAGGCTCATTGTGTCAAGAACATGCATGAACACAAGTAAAATAGAACTCACCTTGGGTACACAAAAGTGTGGACACTTAGGCACACTAAGTGATCTTACAATGCTAACCTGCCTGGTAAGTCATAGGTGGTGCAGCATAACTGACATAAAATAATGACACAAGGCTTAGTTTGAAACAGTAACTACTTCTCTACAGTAAAAATGTGTGTGTATGTGTGTGTGACAGTCCATGGGCATAAAATCAGTTCCTGGACAGTGTCCTTAAGCTTTTTTGCTCCAGGCTAACATTCTGTCACTTGAGCCACAGATTCACTTCTGGCTTTTGGCTGGTTAATTGGTGATAAAAGTCTCACAGATGTTCCTGCCTGGCCTGGCTTCAAATACTGATCCTCAGATATCAGCAGCTTGAGTAGTTAACAAGCATGAGCCACCAGGCTACAATAAATTTTATCCATGTTCTCAAAATACAGGTGTTACAAAAGAAAATTTCTCACCCTACTGACGTAGGCAGGAAGAAAATGTGGTTGCAGACTTTTAGGACAGATCTCATACCAGTGATTCTGGGTGATATCACTTCATTTTCTTAAATGACATCTGAAATGGAGCAGATACAGCATGGTGGTGTAAAATGAAGAATTTACTGATATGTAAGGGAGAAGCTACATGGAAGGAAATAGAGTCCTCTCCTACTTGCAGGCATAAAATCACTCAGCAGAAGATGTAAGTCAAAATAATGAAACTGCAGTGCTCCTGGTACAATAGGGTTGGAGGTCAGTGTAGAGGGACAGAGAACATTGATGTGTGCACCCAGAGTTTCCTTAGCCTTTGCCCATCCTCAGAATAAGACAGTAATTGGGAATAAAATGGTAAGTTACCTACCGTGTGTTCTCTTCTGGTCTGGAAGCATAGTTATTATTGTGATCTATTCCCAAACTGTTCAGAGGGAAAAAACCAGCAATCATCACATCTCCATCCATGTGTGCTTGGTGTTTCATAGTAGAGAAGCAGCTAGTGCCAGCCAAGGACCTGACCAGGAGAGGAAACTGGAGAAGAAGGAATGTGAAAGTCAAAAGATACATCCCTGAAGCATCTCCCAACTACAATTCTGGCAGGAAGTGAAGCCCACATATTACGCCTGTATATTCATGTATCTTTTTATATATGCATGTGTGCCTTTTATATTGACAGAGATTTACCGTATAGCTCTCCTTTCATCAAATCCTCTTGTGAGTCTCCAGAAGTAATGTGTATAAGTATTCCCTGGGGTCTACATCTGTGGCCTTCATTCAGAAGAAAAACATGAGCTGGAAAACATGTTTGTCCATTTGCATTCTTCACCCCAGGAGGTATGATTTCATCCAAGACCACAGATACTGAGGCCCCAGAGATGGAGTTATCTAGGATGTATTTTATACATCATCTGTGTCAAGAAACTGTATGAAAGCCATTTGGGATGATGCAACTGGATTGTCTCAGAAGACACCAGGTCTTATGTATGGTGAAATGTCCACAAAAAGTCTATGCCTGTGAGATGTCAACTAAAGTTTTGAGAGCATCACACCCAAAGGGTCGATTCCCACACACAATGTAAACACCAACCATAGAATCTTAGTGCTTGATAACAGCAGCTTTCAACATGAATTCCATGCGAAGAGGCCTCCAGAATTTCAGCTGTTTTCTATTTCCTGAGGAAGCAGTATTTTGGAACCTACCAATTACATGTGAATAACTCAGAGTCAATATGCTGAAACTGAGTTCTACTTTTACATTCTCAAATTTTACTTTCAAATAGGTAATTATTTTAATCCATGCAAGCATAGATGAAGACATTTTCATGCTGCACTGGGTTGAGAACATGGTGTAGTAGAGGAAATTCTTCTATATCACAAACCTAAATCACTATCAAACCAATTCTATGTTTTCAAGTTGTTAACATATGTTAGACTCAAATTTCCATGCAGAGGCTTCAGCAGCCTGGAGAACAGAGCTACTTCAGGGCAGTGGACATACTCTACACAAGGCTGTATTGCTGGATGTGTATTATGTTACACTTGTTCACAATCATGCACTAGGTATCAGAAAATATACATCACATATGTATTTTAAAAATGCAGGTAGATGGAAGCATAGAATTCTGTTCTCTCTCTCTCTCTCTCTCTCTCTCTCTCTCTCTCTGTATATATATATATATATATATGTACACTTTTTCTCGATCCATTCATGTACTGAGGGGGCATCTGGGTTGGTTCCATATTTTAGCTATGGTAAATAATGCGCAATAAACATAGTGTGCTGGGAGATTTAGTATGGTCTTGTTTGTGATCATTCGGGTAAATGCCCAAAAATGGGATTGCTGGGCCATAGGGGAGCTCTATGTGGAGTCTTTTGAGGAATCTACATACTGCTTTCAAGTGATTGAACAAGTTTACACTCCCACCAAAAATACAGTAGGGCTCCCTTTTGGCAACATCTCCAGAATCTGTTGTTATTACATTTCTTTTTATTTTTTTCGAGTAAGGGGTAGGTTTATTCATCGTTCCGGCTGGCACCAGGCTGTCTTGGTCCTCCAAGTGGTGGGGAAAGACCTGGGAAAGAGAGCTGGAAGAGCTGGGAAAGAGACAGAGCTGGGAAAGAGAGAGAAAAGGGCTAGAAAAGAGAAAAGCGCTAGAAAAGAGGGCATCTGGGCCTGGGCTAGGCATTATGTAGGGTATGGGTGGAGAAAGGTGTGGCCTCATCAAATTCAGATGTGACCTCAGAGGATGCAGATGTGACCTCTTCCAGGTGTGCCAGTTGCCTAGGTAATGCAGGTACTGGGTGGAGACTTTGCTGTGAGGAGGGTGGAGTCTGCTGGCCATCCAGGAGCGGACCTTACATTCCAGCCTTTTAATAATCATGAAATAGGGCGTGGATTCTCTCTGGCTACTTCCTGCTGACAAGGGGCATTGACATTAGGGGTAAAAGGCTGGAATTTGGTTCCCTTCCAGAGAAGGCAGCCTGCAGCAGCTGTCCCTTGGTGGCGTGAGTCCTTAGATGAAGTCTGGAGAAGTCTCATGAGGCATTGAGGGGCTGGAAAAAAATACTAGAGAGCAAATAAATGGCAAGAGGAAGGACTTGGGGCTGAAAAATGTTGGTAGAAATGTCTCTAGCTACTTCTGACATCTGGTGACTAGGTAGAGGAGAAGCCAAGTGACAAAGGCAAGAATATAAATTCCTGTTGTTAATAGGTAGACAGGTATAGACATTGGATGGGCAGGCTTCTTACTTCTATTGACCTTCCAGCTCTGGTTAATTTTGAAAGGGCAGGCACAAAGTAGCTGATGTGATATCATCTCTTACTCCTCTCCATGGTCCCTTGTTCCACAGACTGGCTGAGTCTAGGTGCTCATTGCTGGGATGGCTTGTCCCAGTTGGTATTCAAGGTTTGAACTCAAGGCCTGGGCACTGTCCCTGAGCACTTCTGCTCAAGGCCAGCACTGAACCACTTTGAGTTACAGCACCACTTGCAGTGTTTGCTGGTGCGAGATAAGAGTCTTGAACCATGCTTCCAGCCTGGCTCTTTGCAGGTTAGTTGGGAGATTATTTACCATAGCTAAGATATGGAAGCAACCCTGATGCCCCTCAGTAGATGAATGGATCCAGAAAATGTGGTGTATATGCACAATGGAATTCTATGCCTCCAGCAGAAAGAATGACATTGCCCCATTTGTTAGGAAATAGAAAGGCTTGGAAAAAATTATGTTAAGTGAAGTAAGCCAAGCCCAAAGAAATATTAGTCCCATGGTTTCCCTTATTTGCAATATCTAGTATATGTATGAGTCAAGTAGAAAAGGTCAGATAATGTGATGTTAGGAAAATGAACCCTTAGATGTGTATTTAAATGTTCTTTTTTCTTTCATGCATTTGTTTCTAATGCATTTATAAGATTATTTCTTTGTTGCTTTGTATGTCCCTCCCACACAGTATAACTCCTGCTTTCACTGTATTTGATGTCGGTATAATTTGTGGAGGGGAAGGGGAAAAACAAGTAGCTTAAATAATGATACAGTTGGGCCTGTTGCAACAATGAGAAGTACAAGTTGTCATGTCGAAAACGAGCTTTAAAACTTTGGTGGGGGCGAGGGTGTGTGTGAGGATTGGGTGGGAGGCGGGGGGGGGGGGGGGGGGGGGAGGGTGAGACGGGATGTGAAGGGTAAACAAAGGAGGAGGCTGCAATGCTTGATAAGAAATGTACTCATTATCTTGTCCATGTAATTGTTACCCCTCCATACAGTATGTTCATAATAAAAAATTATAAAAATTTTGGTTTCAAAAAATTCATATGGAACAAAAAAAAGACCCCGAATAGCTACTTCTTAAAAACTATAATACTTGACCCCGATTAGCTGGCACTGACAGATTCTCATGTAAATCACTCCTTTAGTTTCTTTAAACATTGCCTGAATGTGGACTTTATATATAGATAATCCCTGATTGCTCTGTAAAATTATAAATAATCAGCCATTGCAAAAAAATTTTTTTTTTTGTTTCAGATATGTCCAATTTGTTGACGTAGGAATTCAGAGCTATAAACTTGCCTCTGAGTACTGCCTTTGCTGTGTCCCAGGGGAGCTGGTATTTTGTGTGTTAATTTTTGTTGAATGTCATGAACATTTGAATTTCATTTTTAATCTCTTCCATGACTCACTCGTGTGTGTTGTTCAGTCTCCATGTGTTACAGGACTTTCTTTGATGGCTTTTGGTATTGAGTTCTACTTTTATTCCCTTGTGGTCTGAGAGAATGGAACTATAACTTCAATGATTCTGAATTTGGACAAGTTTGATTTGTGACTTAAAATGTGGTCTATTTTGGAAGTTCCATGTGCTGTTGAGAAAATCTGTATTCTAATGCTGCTGGGTGTTATATTCGGCAGTTTCTCTGTTGAGTTTTTGCCGATTTGATCTATCTAGTGGGGATAGTGGTGTGTTAGTGTCCCCAACAATTAATGTCTTTGGATCTATGTGAACTTTGAGAGAAAGTAGAGTTTCTTGGATAACGTTGGGTGCTCTGTTGTTTGATGAATAGGTATTTAGATTTGTAATATCCTCCTGGAGGAGAGATCCCTTAATTAGTATGTAGCTACCTTCTTTATCTCTTCTCACTAATTTTAATTTTGTCTATTTTATCTGATATTACGATTGCAACTTCCGCCTGTTTATGGAGACCATTTGCATGGTAGATTTTGCAGCCTTTCATTTTCAAAATGTGTTGTTTTTTTTTTTTTTGATGGGCAAGGTGTGATTCCTGAAGGCAGAAGATAAAAGGGTCTTGCTTTTTAATCCAACTAGACAATCTATGTCCCTTAATTGGAGAGTTAAATCCATTAATGTTGAGAGTTAGGATTGAGAGGTGTTTGGTATTTCCTGCCTTGTTACACACCTTCTTGGGTGCTGTGACAACTGAGTTCTTCCTATGGTTCTTGGATTCTCAGTTTGGGTGCTGTTTCTTGGCCTTTGTTGTGGTCTTGTTGGTGTTCTATGTGTAGGACATCTTTAAGTAACTTTTGTAGGGCTGGTTTGGTGGAGATATATTGTTTCAGTTTTTCTTTGCCATGGAATGCTTTTATTTGACCTCCGGTTATGAAACAGAATTTAGCTGGGTACAGTATTCTTGGTTGATAGTTGTTTGTTTTTAGGCATGGCATACACCATTCCAGGCTCTTCTTGCTTTAATTGTCTCTGCTGAGAAATCTGAGGTGATTCTAATTGGTTTCTCCTTGACAGCTTTAAGGATCTTTTCCTTGGTCTGAATTGATCCTGTGCAGATTATAATGTGATGGTGGGATGTCCTGTTCTGGTCTGGTCTATTTGGGGTTCTAAAAGCTTCTTGTATCTGAATAGGCCTTTCTTTTTGCATGTTTGGGAAATTCTCTGCTAGGATCCTGTTAAACAAATTTCCTAGACCATTTACTTCCCTTTCTAGGTGTTCCTGTATACCCATTATCATCAGATTAGGCCTCCTGATGGTGTCTTCCAACTATTGAATAGATCTATCATATTTCTTGGATTTGTCTTGGATAGTTGTATGTTCTTTCTCTATAATAGCTAGGCTGTCTTCAATCTCTGAGATTCGTTCTTCTGCATTGTCTAACCTACTGTCAGGACTTTCTACTTTGTTTTTTATTCTTTTCCTTCTAATTGGTCGGCTCTGGTATCTTCAAATTCTTTGTTGGAGCTTTGTTTTAGATCTTGTATGAACTTCTTTACTTCCTTAATTTGGTATTCAGTGTTCATTCTCAAATCACTTAGTTGATTGGTTATGGTTTCCTTGGACTCCCATTCCTTCTGTTGGGCTCCATTCAGCATTCCCTTTGTGGTCTCCCTGAATTCTTTCAGCTGTCTGTTTATTGATTCAATGAATGCCTCTATTGGTCTTCTCATCCCACTCTCACAATTACTGTATTACTCTTTGATTAGCTTTCTCATGTTCACGCAATTCCTGTCTTTCCCTTTGACTGTTCTCAACCTGCTCACGCAATTCCTGTATCAATCTTTGACTAGCTTCCTCATACGCATGAGATTCCTGTATTAATTTTTGGTTTGCCTCCTCCCTTTTCCTATCATGCTCACACTGAGTCCTTTCCAGGTTTTCAATGTCTTCATTCACCATGTTTACCAGTAGTGTTTGTAGAGCCTTTTGGGAACTCTCTTCTGGATTATTCATTAACTGTTGTCGCCTTATTACTATGAGTGGGAGTTCAGATACCTGCACTTGTCATTTTTCTTGTGTTTTTCTGGCTTGTTCTGCCCATTTGGTATGAAATTAACTCCAATTTTGTGCTAAAATATGATTTTAAGACAAGCATCAACCAAAGTCTTGTAGTTGCACAGTCAAAATGGCTGCAGATACAATCTAGTTCAACAAATACAATCTATTCAACATCAAAGAACTATGGATTAATGGGCTAAGAACAGCAAAGAAGAATTTGGCAAACCAGAAATTATTAGATTTAGGAAGAAATGTGGGGAAAAATAGGATTAGTGGAATGTAGAGAGGTAAAAGGAGAGGGAATTTAACCAAGACCTAATCTCAGAGAGGGAAATGGATTGGACAGAATGATAGGAGAGTGATGTAAAACAAAAGAAAAACCAAAATTTAAATGTAACAAGTGAAACACTTAAAAATTATGTAAGTTTAAAGAAATGATTTTGACAGAAGAAAAGGATAGGATGAGAGGAGGGGAAGGAAAGGAAGGAGACATGAAAAACTAAAAAATATAAATTCTTAAAATTACTTACTTGAAAATTATATAGGTATTAAGAGATAATACTGCTATTAAAGAAGTTATTCCTAAGAGGTTGTGGATTGAGTAATAAATTTCTGGATTAAGTATGTACACAATGTGGGGTCAGGTCTAATAATTGGTGATGGGTACATATCTGAGGATGACCAGAACAGCAATTAAATCACGCCAAAAAGAAGGAAAATCATTTTTACCATACACACTAGAAAATATAAAGTAATACAAAAATTAAATTTAAAAGTCAGTCTACTTATAGTTGGAAAAATAACTTCTCTTTTGTCTGTTTGGCCTAAACTTAATTTTTTTCTTTTGTTGGTCAAGGGGCTTGAACTGTGGGCCTGGGCACTGTAGCATAGCTCTTCAGCTCAAGGGGAGAACTCTACCATTTGAGTCATAGCACCACTTCTGGTTTTCTGGTGGTTTATTGGAGATAAGAGTCTCACAGACTCTTTGAACAGTGATCCTCTGATCTCAGCCTCCTGAGTAGATAGGATTACAGGTGTGATCCATGGAACTTTTGAGAATTCATGTCATTGTATTTTGTCTCCTATTCATCTGTGACATGGGGCAAAGCAAGGAGGAGGACATAATTTTTATAAGGTTATGTGAACCCCAGGCCTAAGCTTTCAGTGGCCATGAAGAATGTCTTATTATAGACATCTTCAAAGTTTCCTCTCACAAAAGATGCCAAAGTAGCACCCATAGAAAGGAAGAAAATAAAATCTTCCACTACATAAAGTGATTCCTCAGGTATTTTATCATGGTGTAGGGAACCTACCAGAAAGATATAATTTATATTTTATGAAAATATTCTAAATCAATATTTAAAATATTTAATTTTTTGGTGCTGATCCTGGGGTTTGAACTCAATTGGCCATCCTTTTTTCTTCTTCAGAGAAGCTTCTCTTTAAGTCTTTCCCCACACCAATCTATCCCTATTTTTTACGCACATCTCTCCCTAACCCTAATAATTTCTGGTTTTCCAAATTCTTCTCTGGGGTTCGAAGTCCATTAACATATAGTTGTTTGATGTGGAATAGATGTATCTGTTGAACTAGATTGTATCTGTAGACTATTGACTGTACAAATGCAAACTTTGGTTGATGGTTGCCTTAAGATAGTGTTCTAACACAAAACTGGTGCTATCTTCATCTCACATGGGCAGAGTAAGCCGGAAAAACACAAGAAAAATGGCAAATTCGGGTATCTCAATTCCCAATCTTGATAATCAGGGGTCAGAACAGATAATGAATAATCCAGAGGAGAGTTCCCAAATAGCTCTACAAACACTACTGGCAAACATGATGAATGAGAAGTTTGACAATTTACATAGATACTTTAGTACAGTGTCTGTACTCCTGATTTCAGCAAACGTAGTTACAGTGTCATTTCATTCCTCTTTTTCTGTATCTGTAGATTCTGATATTGTTTTCATTTTTATTTGTTCCAAAAAGCAGTTATCATCTTGAATTTTGGCTTGAAAACAAACCATTTAATCGAGTATTAATCATTGAATTAAATTGAATATTTTAATTAAATTAAATTATTTATTGATGGCTGAAAAATAATTCATTTAATTTCCATGTTATGGGCATATTTTCAGTGTTTTCCTGGTTAATTTCTACTCTTACTACAGTATGGTCTGCAGGTGTACTTGATATACTTTCAAGGCTTTTTAAATCTGACTGGTTTGAACTCAAGATCTAAGCAATGGCCTTGAGTTTGCACTACTTGAGTCACAGATCTACTTCCAGATTTTTGGTGGCTAATTGGCAATAACAGTCTCATAAACTTTCCTGCTTTGGCTGACTTTTCATCATGATATTCAATTCACAGCTATCTGAGTAGCTAGGAATATAGGAATAAGTGGCTGGCACTCAGGTATAAATTTAAAGGATGATATTTCCTTATGTATTTGTCCTTAAAATTATTATGATTAGATCCAACCCACCTCTGCAGTTCCTGTGGGCCACTCTACCATATCTTCATATAAAGACAGTTGATTACCATGGAGAACATATGGAGAAAACTTTCCTATTTTCACTGTAAATTGAAGACCTTCTGGAAAATTCCAAATGTTCAGAATGTCATACTCTGGATCCAATTTCCTTTCATCATCCAAAATCACTTTATCTCCAGCAGGATTGTAAAAGTGGATGTTTTTCAGAAAAGGGTGCAGCTAAAAGAGATACTTCATCTTATGGTGAAGTACATCACATAGTTAAGACAGAAAACCTGAACTATGAAAAGCTCCAATTGCCTTTAATCTCTGATTCTGAATTCATGAATAGGAGAAGTACCTAATGAAATATCACAAATAAAATCTATGGAGGAATAAAAATAATCTTTTTGAATTCTGGTCATTTAGAAAAGGAAGGGAAGGCCTTTTCTTCCCAAGAGAAACCAATGTGCTGTAAATAGACATGAATGGGACACTTCTCAGTTGTGTAGGTACAGCTGGGCATAAGCACTATTTTTATGAAGGTCTATACTTTGAGCTTGCTAAATTTTTAATACCAAAGTTGAATGAAATGATCATTTATAAAATATATGAAAATTCTTTTCAGCAGGTCTTCCTTTGCTATTATTGAAGAAACTCCTAAGAGAAAACTGCATTTGAAGTTTTCACAACATTTGCTATGAGCATATTGAGGTTAGCTGTAATGAAATGATATCACAAGACAGTGAGTTCACACCTGTAATCCCAGCTATTCAGGAGGGTGGTATATGAAGATTGCCATTCAAATCCAGCCTGGGCTGAAAAGTCCATGCCACGCCTACTCCGGTGGAGTCTGCTTAGCATGGGAAACCAGCTTTCAGACCTGAGAATGAGGCTTCAAAGAGACCTATCTCTGAGTATTCGGACTTCACCGAAGTCTACCTCAGAGAATGGGGCTTTATAGAGACCTATCTCTAAGTATTGGGACTTCACCGAAGTCTACCTCGGAGAATAGGGCTTCAAAGAGGCCTACTCCTGGAAAGGCTGGCAAACCCCTGGGAAAGATGTGTCTCTGCTTTTCTTTTCTTCACTGTATAAGAGTGCCTATTAATCTTTTACTGTTTCTGCTGCTCATTGTACTTACTCATGCTCAACGTTCCTTTATTCAAAGCTCTTTCTTAAGAGTGTTGACGACTCCAATATCTGATGAGTGTCTTAAAAATATGACTAACTCACCAGAGTTAAGTGCTACCCTGAAAGCCCCTCTTATGGAGGCTAATAGACAAGTCATAAGTAAATATAAAAGTATTGGGGGTTTCACGATGTCACTTCAGCAGAAGGAATTGTCTGTAAGAGATTTACAAGAAGCTGTAGGCGCGGCTAGAACAGAAAGAATGTATGGCAATTGCTGAGATAACTACTTAGGAGAAAGAACTTCCTGTTATTCTCTTTCATTTACTAAGAGACTTGCTAGATCTAGGCCTCCGTGACCTTACTATTAAAGAAGGAACAGGAAAGATCTTATGGGACAGTTAAGGCCTCTATAGAAATAAGGTAATGGTTAGTTGGTGACAAACATCGAAACCCATTATATTTCTTAGAGATAAGCTGGAAAAAAGTGCCTATCAGGCAACCAGCTGGTGACCACCCGCCCTGCAGCAAGATTGTGGAACCTTTTGCCCTTTCAGGCGACCAGCTGGTGACCACCCAAGAATGAAGCCCTGCAGCAAGATTATGTAACCTTTTGCCCTTTCTTATGGAGACTTTTTGCTATAAAAGTTTGTTATCCTCTTCATTAAATCGCACTCAGCATCCACTCCTCTTGTGTGTGAGTTGGCTGTTTGCCATCTCCTCACCTATTCCAGTTCCTCCACTAGGTGTCCTCCGTCGTCCCGACAGAGCCGGTCCGTGGCAAGTCCACAAGACTTGTCTCCAATAAATTACTCAGAAAAAAACTAGAAGTACTGGTATAGCACAAGTTGTAGAGTGCTATCCTAAGTCACAAGGGACCCAGGTAAAAGACCCTAGCCCTGATTTCAAGCCTCTGTATAAATAAAAATAATTTACATAATCATGGAATACATTTTATTTTTGTTATTGGCAAGTTTTTTTTTTCTGAAACACATTTGAATATATGTCTATAAGATCTCATAATATTCAAAAGAAAATAATTTCCTGGGTTTGGGAAAACACCTGAAACATTTAATTTCATAGAATGACATGCTCTAGGAAGTGCCTTTGCTCATGGTGTATGCCATTGAACAAAGATGAAATTACCTGTGCAGGGGAAGGCACTGTTCCTTTTCTATTTCCCATTGTGTGAACTTCTGTTTGATGAAGAAGCATCTCATGGAGAGCCTGGGCCACAGCATACACAGCATTGTATATATTGTAACCTTCTCCAAACATAGTCATGTCAAAAATACACCTAGGCAACCAATCCAAAGAGGCGTCTTGAGGACAGTTGTCCCATGTTACACAGTCAGAGTCAGCATATGAGCAATTAAATGACAGAAGCCACATTCTAGCAAGAAAAATGTCTTCTGGGTATTTGGAAGGGTTTACTGCTTTGATAAAATCTGTGACTCCAGAAACATCTACATGATGTTGTGAAAAAATAAGAGGAACATGCAATGAGCCTAGAATGAAATATTTCCTTCTCATTGTTAAATCCCACTGTGAGTTCATGATACAAACTTTGCCTTTGATTAAAAGTTGCTCAATATACACCATGAAATCTAGTAGTGATTCATTATCACCATATATAATGAGGACACTTGCTGAAGATTTATTTATCTTGCTATAAACTTCCATTAATTTGAATATACGTGATGTGTCTTTGCTTGAGATCAGTAGCTCATAGGCCACACAAACTCTGTTCTTGGTCATCTCTTCTTTCAATTCAGCAAGAACCCATGAACCATTCTCATCCTGTGAGGTCAACAGTCCTACCCAGCTCCAGCTGAAATAAAGCAGTAAGGAGACCATGGCAGTGGCTATTGATGTGTCCTTCGGGGCTATCTGATAGAGAGCAGGAAACTTGTGATGGTCACACAGAGCATGATCAAAAGGCCCCATGGTAAGCTAAAGAGAAAAAAATTGTATGCTTCATGAATGAGAAGATTATCATCCATCAAAATTTCAGGCTTCAAATATGTTAGGAACAAGTTTAAGCAGGCAGAAGGTAGGTTTTGTTTTAGTTTTGAAAAAACAATTTGTTTTTCAATTGTTGTATAATATATGAATTTACTGTTAAATGTCTCCTGATTTTTGTCATAATTTTTTTATCAATTCTTCCCATCAATGTCATCTCCACCCACTCCTCACCTTTCCTAATTCCATTTTCATTCATGTATATTGAATATTGTGTTGTTTTTGCACCCTTCCATTCCATTTTCCTCTGCCTTTTTCCATCAACACCTACTTGACTCAGACAAGATATGTTTCAGCTCTCTGGTGTTTATTTTTATTAGATAAGACACAGCATGGACTTTCACCCCTTGTATACCATACTTTCACCAGATTTCTCATATATATATATATATATCTTATATATATATATATATTTGTGTGTGTGTGTGTGTGTGTGTGTGTGTGTGTAAGAGGCTATATATATGTGTGCCATATTTATTTCATATTACATGGTTCATATTTTAAATCTAACTTTCACACATGACAGAACAAATTTCACATTTCTCAATCTGAACCTGACTTACTTCATTCAGCATAGTATCTTGCATGTCTGTGTGCATGAGTATGCAGTTACAAGTCAGTAGAGGGGCAAAAACTCATGTCCTCATTCATTTCCTTGGCTTTTCCCCTCAAGACTGGTCAATCACTTGATCCACATACTTACTTACTGCTTGTTGCTGGTTAATTGCAGATACAAAGTAACAACAGATGCTGGAGGGAATGTGGCCAGAAGGGAACCCTACTGCATTGTTGGTGGGAGTGTAAACTTGTTCAACCACTATGGAAAGCAGTATGGAAGTTCCTCAAAAGACTCCATCCACATAGAGCTCCCCTATGATCCAGCAATCCCACTTTTGGGCATTTACCCAAATGATCACAAATGAGACCATACTAAATCTACCAGCACAACTATGTTTATTGCAGCATTATTTACTATAGCTAAGATGGAACCAACCCAGATGCCCCTCAGTAGATGAATGGATCAAGAAAATGTGATACACACAGACACACAGACACAGACACACACAGACACAGACACAGACACACACACACACACACACACACACACACACACACACACATGATCCCATCAGAAAAAAATGACATTGCCCCATTTGTTAGGAAATGGAAAGACTTGGAAAAAATTATATTATGTGAAGTAAGCCAGGCCCAAAGCAACATAGGTCCCATGATTTCCCTTATTTGAAATAACTAGTATATGTCTGGGATAAGTAGAAAAGGTCAAAAGCTATGTACATATAACCAGATAAGATGAAGTTAAGCAAAGTGAACCCCAAGATAAGGACATAAGTGGCTTTTTCTTTCTTGCTATTGTTTCTAATGTATTTATTAGGTGCCATGTGATTTTTTGTTGCTTTGTATGTCCCTCCCCCATGGTATAACCCCTGTTTTCACTCTATTTGATGTTGGTATAATTTGGGGAGGGGAAGGGAAAAAACAAAATGTTTAAATAGGGATACAGGTTGACCCATTTCAACCATGAGATGTATAAGACACTATGTGGGAAAATGAACTTTACAATTGAGACCGGGGGAGGGGGGAAGGTTGTGGGAGTGTAGTTGTGGAAGTGGGAGGGAAGGGATGGTACAGGAAAAACAAAGGAGGAGGCAACCATGCTTGATAAGAAATGTATTCATTACCTTGCTCATGTAACTGTAACCTCTCTGTAGAGTATTTTCCCAATAAAAACTTATTTTAAAAAGTTTCCTACGTAGTTAGCATACAGGTGTGGGTCACCAGTACACTGCTCAACATATCTTCACACTGAAAAGTCATTTTCCATTCCCTGATTCTTTTAAAGAAAATTATTGATAAGGCTTGAAACAATAAATTATTTATTGCTCTAAGTCTTCCATCTCCTTTTCTGAACAGTGAACACACACACACACACACAAACACACACACACATCCCACTTTATATATCTTTGGGTACTTACTCTTTGGTGCAACAAAATTTGATAAGCTCATAATTCTCTTCCTTTATTCTCTTCTAGCACATGAAATATTAGATATTTTTATATCTTTCTGTACATTCTACCCTAACCTGTGGAAATCTGTAGAGTCCCAGCAATGTCCCAATTTGGTCAGAAGTCATTCCTAATGGTCCTGTCAGTACTGCTATAGACCTTCTGTCTCTCATACAGGAGTAGTTTGGAATCCTGTACTTCCCAAAGAGCCAAGTGAAGGGATTCTTGAACATTGTCCAAGCTCTGAAGTGAACATTATACATATCAAATCCCAGAGAGAAGTTGTGTAAAAGATCAGGGTTTTTGTTGATCTCCTCAACAGCAAAAGCCAAGGTCAAAACAAACTGATAGTTCTTGAAGATAAGCCTGTATAATAAGCATAGAAATTTAGGAAAAGAATTACAAAACATGTCTTTGATAGATTGAATTCTTGATTTTCTGCTAATGAATGTTAAAATATTATCCTAATTGGAATAGAATGTGAATGCAATGTCTTATGTTTGTATATAAAATTAGTTAAGGACATGAAAGGAACATGCCATGAATGAGATTCAGAAACTTAATTAAGCTGAGAGACAGCTTCCCTTCCCCCGACTATTGCATGCACCACAGCAAAAAGCTGTTGTCCATTGCATTAGGTTTTGATGAGACAGCAAATATTCTGTAAATCTTGTGTTTGAGTCACCCAGTTATGTTATGTGTTTATATGGCAGGTCAGGCTAACTAATGAATCTACAAATTAAGAATAACTTTCAGAAGCAAAATGTTCTTTATGAGAGATTATATAGTAAGCCATGCTAACAGACTCAACTTCCTGCAATATCAACCAGAACAGTAGCTAAAATATAATGTGAGGGAATTTTATTTTTATTTATTCAGCAAAACAAAAGGTATACATCCAACTCTAGTGAACTAATTATGGAGAGGGGAACATCCAATATGGATGTTAAGGAGAAAATTATAGGGAAGAATTACAATGCAATCCCAATTCCAAGGTCACCATGGTAAAATATTGTGCTCACTATTCTCTTCCCAATTTATAGATAGATAGATAGATAGATAGATTGATAGATAGATAGATAGATAGATAGATAGATAGATAGAGAAAATGAAAAGGAACAAATAGAAAGAAGTAAAAATGATCAAAGTACTTTTCATTTTACTGTTTCATGTCTTGGAGTGCCAGGTGTGTGTGTGTGTGTTTGCACGCACATGCACACACTTGCACATGTGTGCATGTGCATGCACATTCTAAAGAAATTCATATAATGAAATCAACAGACATTGTTCAAAAATGGAAACAATGAAGGCACATCGGAACTACTAATTAAAGAATTAAGTTGTTCAACATACACTGTAGGTATATGTGAAGTCTTCTAAACAGAAGAAAATAGTGACTTTGATGAAAATCTAATTGAACCACACATATGACAGAGCACTGTAAAAATGAAGATGTGTGAAAAGGTTAATCAAAAGTTGACATTAGTATTTTCAAAAAAGGAATTGTGAACAAAGATAGTGTACTATTCTTTAACATGAAAGACAATCAAATTTTTGACCATCACATCTATAGCAAGCTGTCTCATGATCTCACAAGTGAAATACATATACAGGGAAGATTCTCTAAACTATAACAGAAATGGGACTCATACGATATAGGTATGCTCTCATTTCCCTAATAACTGAGTCCTCAATAGTATCCATATAAGTCAAGAGAATGTGGCAAGAAATCTTTACAGTACTCCAGATAACATATATGTAAATTATCCACAAAGAATATTGAGCCTACGAAAGATACGCTTTAGAAATGAAGAAAGGATAAAGATGTTCCCAGAGAAACACTGTTAGGAGTACCCAAGCAATAAATGAGCTAATGACTTCAGAGAGACTTCTCAGAAGAAGAAATAATAATAGTGAATAGACATATTAAAAATGTTTAACATGGAGTTCGGAGGAAGATGGTGGAGAAGAAGCTGAAGGATAAACAAGTTCTCACATAGAAAGCAGTTTTAGTGTTCCAGTGAACAGTCCTAGCCTAGAGAATCACACCAAGTGTGCCATCACAGTACAGAGTTTGGCCAGAGACGGAAAATTCACGCAAGGAGACTGATCTAAGCATTTGCCAGTAGCTGCAGATACTGTGGCTGTGGTGGCAGCGGCTGCAGTCATAGCCACCATACCTACAGAGAGAGTCTGGGATAAAGGAGCCAGAAGCAGTGGGTGAGCAGATTTTACTCAACACCTGCAAAAACTGACAAGGAGCAGTTATCTTCATCCTACAGATTGCAGACCAGAAACGACCCAGGAACCAAGACTCTGGCATGAGTAGAACCCTGATGTCCTCAATCCTTCTCAGGGAGCAGAGGAAGGAAAGCCACCCCTCCCCCCAACACCAGAGATGTCCATCTTTGATACTGACAGAGGCCCGACTGAGCCTCACCAGCCATGTTCAGCCCCACCCAGGGGAAAGTCACCCAGCTCAGACAAAGGAAGCTCGGCCCCCGGACCAGTGACTTTCTTCACTGGGTAAATAGAGCCAGAGGCTTCCCCTCTGTACAACAGCCTAGAAAATCAATTGAAATTCAGTAAACATAAACCCTGAGAATGGCTCCAGGCTGGGTTCTGTGAGTGTCTCAGAAACTAGCCCCTCAGAGAAAAGCTAGAGTTTGCTGAAAGGCCTCAACTCTACCCAGAACCTACCCTCATCAGAGCATTTCCAAACTAGAGGAAACAGCCATCTCCCTCTTTTGTGATAATCAAAGCAGATCTCCTTCCCACTGAACTAGCCTGGGAAGAATATCACAAAATCCTGGATAAGACAGAGCATTTTTCTGCCAGCTCAAACAAACTGACTTAAGAAACTAATCAAGCCACAGGAAAACCAAACACCACTAGCAGACCAGAGACTCCACCAAGAGACTGGGTACTGACACAGGGGATATACAGGATCTTCCTATTACCCCCCCCCCCCCTCCAAAAGAAAAAAATCAAAGAACTCTTTTTTGTACCTTTAAAAAATTATTTTTAAAATTTTTCTATCTATCCTTTTTATTTTCCTCTCATAATTTTTATTTTAGGTGCATATGTGTGTGTGCTTTTTAAAAAATTTCTTCTGAACTTTTTGTCAGTTTTTTCTTTTCTTTTTTCTCTCTTCCATTCTTTCTTGCATGACTTAATTGCTATTCTGCTCATCCCCAAATATATACCAGTTGTACATTTTTAGACCTTATCCCCCATTATGTACATAGTCCAGAAATTAATTACGCAATTCACACCTTCTTAGGCTTAACTTCTTTAATAGCAGTATCATCTCTGTATACCTATATAGAGAGATATTCTCAAGTAACTAATTTTAAGAATTTTTATTTTTTATTTTTTCATGTCTCCTTTCTATCCCTACCCTCCTCTCAACCTATCCTTTCTTCTCTCAATATCATTTCTTTAGTCTTATGTAATTTATAAGTTTTTCACTTCTAAAATTCAAATTTTATCCTTCCATTTTTTCTTTCTTTTTTTTTTAAATCTCTCTCTTATCATTCTGTCCAATCCATTTCCCTCACTGAGCTTAGGACTTGGTTAAATTCACTCTCCTTTTATCTCTCCACATCCCTCTAATCCTATTTTCCCCACATTTTCCCCTAAACCTAATAATTTCTGGTTTGCCAAATTCTTCCTTGCTGTTCTTACCCATTAATCCATAGTTTGATGTTGAAAGATTGTATCTGTTGAACTAGATTGTATCTGCAGCCATTTAGACTGTGCAACTTCAGTGCTTTCGTTGATGCTTGCCTTAAAATAGTGTTCTAGCACAAAATTGGTGTTACTTTCATACTATATAGGCAGAACAAGCTGGAAAAACAAGAAAAATGGCAAGTTCAGGTATCTCAACTTCAACTCATGGTAGTCAGGTGACAGAACACTTTATGAATAATTCTGTGGAGAGTTCCCAAAAAGCTCTACAAACATTACTGGTAAACCGGGTGAATGAAAATATTGAAAACCTGCAAAGGACTCAGTGTGAGTATGATAGTGAGAAAGAGGAGGCAAACCAAAGATTAATACAGGAATCTCGTGAGCATGAGGAAGCTAGTCAAAGATTAATACATGGATTGAGTGAGCAGGTTGAGAACAGTTAGAAAGACAGGAATTGAATGAGCAGGCTGAGAACAGTCAAAGAGAAAGTTAGGAATTGCATGAGCAGGCTGAGAACAGTCAAAGAGAACTACAGGAATTGAATGAATGTGAGGAAGCTAATCAAAGAGTATGCAGGAATTGCAAGAGTGGAATGAGAATAGACAAAGATCACTAAAGGCATTATGGAATCCATTAACAAGGAGCTGAAGGAAGTCAGGGAGACCACAGAGGGAATGCTGAATGGAGCCCAATAGAAGGAATGAGAGTCCAAGGAAACCATAACCAATCAACTAAGTGATTAGAGAATAAACAGTGAACACCAAATTAAGGAAGTAAAGAAGGCCATACAAGATCTAAAACAAAGTTCCAACAAAGAATTGTAAGCAATCAAAGCTGACCAATTAGAAGGAAAAGAAATTTAAAAAAAGTAGAAAGTCTTGACAGTAGGTTAAACCATGCAGAAGATCAAATCTCGGAGATTGAAGACAGCCTAGCTATTATAGAGAAAGAACATACAACTATCCAAGACAAATCCAAGAGATATGATAGATCCATTCAACATTTGGAAAACACCATCAGAAGGCCTTATCTGAGGATAATGGGTGCACAGGAGAACCTGGAGGCAGAAGTTAATGGTCTAGGAAATTTGTTTAACAGGATCCTACCAGAGAACTTCCCAAACATGCAAAAAGATAGGCCTATTCAAATACAAGACATTTTTAGAACCCCAAATAGACCAGACTAGAACAGGACATCCCACCATCACATTATAATCTGCACAGGATCAATTCAGACCAAGGAAAAGATCTTTAAAGCTGTCAAGGAGAAAAGATCAATCACCTACAAAGGGAAGCCAATTATAATCACCTCAGATTTCTCATTAGAGACAAAGCAAGAACAGCCTGGAATGATATATGACATACCCTATTGACAAACAACTCTTAACAAAGAATACTGTACCCAGCTAAACTCTCCCTCACAACTGAAGGTCAAATAAAAACCTATCATAGCAAAGAAAAACTGAAGCAATATGTATCCACCAAACCAACCGTACAAAAGATACTTAAAGATTTCCTACACATAGAAAACCAAAAAGACCACAATAAAGGCCAAGAAACTGCACCCAAACTGAGAATCCAAGAACCATAGGAAGAACCCAGTTGTGGCAGCCCATAAGAAGGTGGATATCATGGCAGTAACTACCAAATACCTCTCAGTCCTAACTCTCCACATTAACAGATTTAACTCTCCAATTAAGCGACATTGACTAGTTGGATTGAAAAGCAAGACCCTTCTATCTGCTGTTTTCAGGAGTCACACTTTGCCCATAAAAACAAACATTTTGAAAGTAAAAGGCAGGAACAAAATCTACCAAGCAAACAGCTCCCATAAACAGGCGGGAGTTGCAATCCTAATATCAGATAAAATAGACTTCAAATTAAAATTAGTGAGAAGAGATAAAGAAGGTCGCTACATACTAATTAAGGGATCTCTCCTTCAGGGGGATATTACAATTCTAAATATCTATTTGCCAACAATGAAGCACCCAAATTCATCCAAGAAACACTACTTTTCCTCAAATTTCACAAAGATCCAAAGACATTAATTATTGTGGACTTTAACACACCACTATCCCCACTAGATAGATCAACTCGGCAAAAACTCAACAGGGAAACCGCAGATCTAAACAACTGCATAGATCAATTAGATTTAACAAACTTCTAACGAATATTTCACCCAGCAGCATCAGAATACACGTTTTTCTCAGCAGCATATGGAACATTTTTCCAAAATAGACCACATTTAGGTCAAAAAGCAAACGTCCAAATTCAGAAACATTGAAGTTATGCCTTGCATTCTCTCAGACCACAAGGGAATAAAATTAGAACTCAGCACCAAAAGCCACTAAAGAAGGTACTGTAACAACAAGACTGAGGCTGAACAACAAACATTTGAATCACCAGTTTGTCATGGAAGGGATTAAAAAGGAAATTCAAATGTTCATGATATTCAACAAAAATGAACACACAAATTACCAGCTCCTCTGGGACACAGCAAAGGCAGTACTCGGAGGCAATTTTATAGCTCTGAGTTCCTACATCAACAAATTTTAGAGATATAAAACCAACAATGTGACACCTGAACCTCCTTGAAAAAGAGCAGCAAGATAAATCCCAATCCAGTAGATGGAGAGAAATAATTAAAATAAAATCAGAATTATTATTATTTTTACTGTAAAAATAACATAGAGGGGTTAAAATTGCATGGGCAAGATAGTGAGTACATTTTTTATCAAGCATTGTTGCCTCCTCATTTGTTACCCCATACCATACCTTCCCCTCTCCACCCTCCCACCCCTATACCCCCTACCACCACTACCCCTACGCCCCACACACCCCAAAGTAGTAAAGCGCATTTTTTTGATTAGACAAATTAGAATCCAAAAATAATAGAAGGAATCAACAAAACAAACAGTTGGTTCTTCGAAACTATTAATAAAATTGACAGACCCTTAGCAAATCTTATCAGAAAAAGAAGAGAACACACCCAAATAAATAAATTAGAATGGAAACATCACCAGAGAAACAACCAAGATTCAGAACATTATAAGGATATACTTCTCAAACCTTTATGATAATAAGTTTGAGAACTTGGCAGAAATGGACCATTTCCTAGCAAATATCGACATGCCACAACTAAACCAAATGAGGTAAACCATCTTTTTTTTTTCCAGGGCTGAAGACCGAACCCAGGGCCTTGTGCGTGCCGGGCAGGCGCCCTTCCGCTGGGCTAAACCCCCAGGCCCCGAGGTAAACCATCTTAACTGGCCAATATCAAGCATTGAAATAGAAACAGCAATAAGAGAACTTCCATCTAAGAAAAGCCCAGGACCAGAGGGTTTTACAGTGAAATTCTATACGGCATTAAAAGCAGAGCTCACACCAATACTCCTCCAACTCTTCAATGAAATTGAAAGAGAAAGTAAACTACCAAATGCATTCTATGAAGCCATCGTAACTCTCAACCGTAAACCAGGCAGAGACTCAAAAAAGAAAGAGAACTTTAGACCCATTTCTTTGATGAACATTGATGCAAAACTTCTCAAAAAATTTTTGGCCAAGCGACTTCAACAATTCATCCAAAAAATCATACACCGTGAACAAACAGGATTCATTTCAGGGATGCAAAGCTGGTTCAATATATGCAAATCAATTACTATAATTGATCATATCAACATGAACAAGGATAAGAACCACATGGTTATCTCAATAGATGCAAAAATAGCATTTGACAAGATCCAACATCCCTTTATGATGAAGGTTCTGGAAAAACTAGGAATCCAAGGAACATTCCTCAATACAATAAAAACTGTATAAGACAACCCTACAGCCAGCATTATACTTAATGGTAAAAAAAATAAAGCCATTTCCTCTTCACTCAGGAATGAGACAAGGATGTCCATTCTCTCCACTTCTCTTCAATCTAGTATTAGAATGTCCAGCTACAGCAATAAGACAAGACGTAAACATAAAAGGGATCCAAATAGGGAAAGATGAAGTAAAACTTCCCCTTTGCAGATGACATGATATTGCATTTAAAGAAATCCACTGATTCCTCTCCCAAATTACTCAAGCTGATTTATAACTTTGGCAAAGTAGCAGGGTATAAAATTAACCTTCAAAAATCAATGACTTCTCTGTATGCCAACAATGAGAAAAGTGGGGTTGAAATCAGGAAAGTAACTCCATTCGTAATAGCCCCACAAAAATAACATACCTAGGAATTAACTTAACCAAAGAAGTGAAGGAACTCTATGATGAAAACTTTTAAAACCTGAAAAAGGAAATCAAAACAGGACTTAGATAGTGGCAAAACCTCCCATGCTCCTGGATTGGAAGGATAAAAATCATGAAAATGGCAATACTTCCCAAAGCTATCTACAAATTCAATGAGATGCCTATCAATATTCCAACTTCATTCTTCAAGGAAGTAGAAGAGGCAATCCAAAAATTCATATGGAACAATAAAAGACCCCGACTAGCAGAAATGATCCTTAAAATAAAGAATTGTGCTGGAGGAATATCAATAACAAATTTCAAACTCTATAAAGCCATAGTAATCAAAACAGCGTGGTACTTGCAAAAGAACAGACCTCAGGACCAATGGAATAGAATTGAAAACCCAGAAATGAACCAACAGACGTATAGCCATCTAACCTTCGATAAAGGAGCTAAAAATAATAGAATGGAAGAAAGACAGCCTCTTCAGTAAATGGTGCTGGCAAAACTGGTTAATCACTTGTAGAAAACTAAAGCTAGAACCTTATATATCACCCTGCAACAGAATCAACTCCAAGTGGATCAAATACTTCGGAGTCAAAGCAGGCACTCTGAAAACATTACAGGATGGAATAGGAGAAACCCAAGGTCTTCTTGGAACAGGCTGAAATTCTCTTAAAAGAGACCCAGAAACAGAACAAATCAAAGAAAGGTTGGACAAATGGGATTGCATGAAGTTGCAGAGCTTCTGCATGGCAAAGGACATAGCTAGCAAGATCAATAGAAAGCCCACGGATTGGGAGAAGATCTTCACTAGGCATACAACAGAAAAGGGTCTCATATCTAAAATATACGTGTGACTCAAAAATTAAATCCCCCAACAACAAATCCTCAAAGAAACAACTGCACAGTAAATAAGTGGGCTAAAGACTTAAAGAGAAACTTCTCTGAAGAAGAAAGAAGGATGGCCAATAGACACATGAAGAAATGCTCAACCTCTCTAGCCATAAAAGAAATGCAAATCACAACAACAGTGAAATACCACCTCACCCCAGTTAGAATGGCTATAATGAAGAATTCTAATAACTACAGATACTGGAGGGAACTCTACTGCATTGTTGGTGGGAGTGTAAACTTGTTCAACCACTTTGGAAAGCAGTATGGAGGTTCCTCAAAAGACTCCACATACAGCTCCCCTATGACCGAGCAATCTCACTTTTGGCCATTACCCAAATGATCACAAACAAGACCGTACTTAAAGCTACCAGCACAACTATGTTTATTTCAGCATTATTTACCATAGCTAAGATATGGAACTGACTCAGATGCCCCTCAGTAGATGAATGGATTAAGAAAACGTGGTATATATACACAATGGAATTCTATGCCTCCATCAGAAAGAATGACATTGTCCCCTTTGTTAGGAAGTGGAAAGACTTGGAAAAAATCTTAAATAAAGTAAGCTAGGCCCAAAGAAACCCAAGTTCCATGGTTTCCCTTATTTGCCATAACAGTATGTCTGAGACAAGCACTATAGGTCAGATAAGTTGATTTTAGGTAAAATGAACCCCAAGATACGTATTCAAATGTTTTTCTTTCTTGCTATTGTTCCTAACATGTTTATAAGATGATTTCTTTGTTGCTTTGTATGTTCCTCCCCCACGATACAAGCCCTGCTTTCATTGTATTTGATGTTGGTATAATTTGTGGAGGGTAAGGGCAAAAACAAACCTTTTAAATATTGATGCAGGTGGACCCATTGCAACAATGAGATGTACAAGTCGTTATGTCGAAAAAGAAACTTTACAACTTTGGTAGGAGGGGGGGTAGAGGGGTGTTGGTAGATGGGAAGGGATAGGAAGGGGAAACAAAGGAGGCGGCAACAATACTTGATAAGAAATGTACACATTACCTTGATCATGTGATTGTAACCACTCTATATGTTGTTTTTACAATAAAATCTTAAAAAACAGAAATTACTGGGAATGGTCAGAAGAGGTTTTTGTTTGTTTATTTCTTTTACTTTTTTGCCATTTTATCTACCTCTTGTATTTTTATGAATATGTTTTTGTGAGGGAATGGGGCACAGAAATTGTGGAACAAAGTGTGAACAAATGGAACAAATTGGAACTTGTGGCTCGGAATTGGAAGGAAACATAGCAAGGGAAGGGTTGACATTGTTCCAAAAGAAATGTACTCTTACTTAGGTAACTGTAACCCCACTGTACATTATCTTTATAATAGAAAATACAATACATGAAAGGACAAAAAAGCAGTGGAATAAGACAGCCCCCCAAAAAGCATAATCATCCATCATATATCATACCAAACAGAGTTTAATCAAAGCAACCAAATGTGACAAGTTTGTAATGTAATGATGGAAGGATCAAATCAACAAAATGACATAACATTTGTAAATGTATATTAATACACTATCCAGGCACTTAACTGCATTTAAGCACCCTTTGAGATAGTCCTCAATATAATAATATTTGACTATTTTCTGTAGAGATCATGTATAGAGAAAATCAACATGGAGGTATCAGAATTGAATTTCACCTTTGATTAGATGAGACTCACATTCACCTATAGAACATTGCATCCAACGTCTGACTAAACCATCTTTCATCAACATACTGAGCATTTGATCTCCAGGCGATATCATGGGATAACACACAAAACCAGTCACATGTTAAAATATTAGCCTCAGTTGAGATGGAATATGAATGTAGTGTAAGGACATGAAGGGAGTATGGTTTTCTACCCTTATGTATACCATACTTTAGTCAGCTTGATTATACACACACACACACACACACACACACACACACACACATACATATATATATATGTAAATGGCCATGTGTGTGTCCTATATTTTTTATACTACATGCTCACATTTTAGATCTAACTTTTTTGCATATGAGAGTAAACATTTCCACTTCTCATTCTAAGCTAGACTTGTTATACTCAACATAATATCTTGTGTGTGTGTATGTGCGCGCGCACACATATGTGTGTGTGCTTATGTTTGTGTGCATGTGCATGCTGGTATAGGGGCACAAACTCAAGGTCAAAGACTTGCTTGGCTTTTTACCTCAAGGCTTGTACTCTACCACTTGGGCCACACATTCGCATCCTGCTTTTTGTTGGTTAATTGGAGATGTTTCTTGAGTAGCTAGGATTTCAGGTGTGAGTTACCAGTCCTCTGCTCCTCAGATCACACCTCAAAGTCATTTTCCATTTCCTCATTTTTAAAAAGAAAATTATTGGTAAGACTTGAAATAATAAATAATACACTTGTTAGTCTAATTCTTCTATCTCTTTTCCCAAACTGTAGGAATATACATAACCCACTATCTTGGAGTAGTTACTTTTTGATACCATAAAATTTGATAGGCTCATAAATCCAGGCTCTTCCTATCATTCTCTTCTAATACCTAAAATGGCACCAAATTATCCATATTTGTATCCCTCACCTGTGGAAATCTGTAGAGTTGCAGCAATGTCCCAATGTGAGCAGATGTTACTCCTAGTGGTCCTGTAAGCACTGCTGTAGACCTGCTGTCTCTCATGCAGGAGTAATTTGGAATCTTATGCTCCCCAAAGAGACAAATGAAGGGATTCTTAAATACTCTCCAAGCTCCAAATTGAACATCATAGACATCAAATCCCAGTGTCAAGTTATGTAAAATATGAGGGTCTTTGTTGATCTCCTCAATAGCAAAAGCCAAAGCCAACACAAACTGATAGTTCTTGAAGACAAACCTGCATAATGAGCATAGAAATTAGGAGTATTTCAAAACTTATGACTTTGCTGCATTGAATGCTTGCTTCTTTGCTAATGAACATGTTAAAATATTAGCCTCAGTTGAGATGGAATATGAATGTAGTGTAAGGACATGAAGGGAGTATGTCATGAATGAGATTCAGAAATGTATGTAAGCCAAGAGAGAGAATGACTTTTTCCCACTGCCACATACACCACAACAAAAAGATGGTGTCTCTTAAACATGAATTAGGCTTTCATGAAACATCAAATATTCTGTTTCCTTTGTTATAAGATAATAGCTTCATCTGTTTGAAAAATAAATATTGTGCTTTTAAGTACCCAATTTATGTTATGTGTTTATATGGCAAGATAGGCTAGCTAGTGTTCAATTTAAGAGCATGTTTCAGAAGCAAAGTGTCCTTTAAGGAAGATTCTATACCAAGCTGTGCTTACAGACCCAACATATTGAACAGCCAGGGCAGGAAAGACCATGTGACTCTTATCTCCAATAAACCACCAGAAAACCAGTAGTTGCACTGTAGCTCAAGTGGTAGAGCACTAGCCTTGAACTGAAGAGCTGAGGGACAGTGCGCAGGCCTAGAGTTCAAGCCCCAGGACTGACCAAAACAAAAACAACAACAACAAAAAACAAAAATGTTTTGTTAAATTTTGACAACAGTATTTTAGAAAAGCAAATATTCATGTTTTGGGGATTCAGTAACTGGGTGACAGTGGAAGTAAGCATCAATAAGTTATAAATGAATTTATTGAAGTATAAGAGACTCAATGGAGGACACAATTAGTGTAATTCTTTAGAAATATAAAGTCAAAGCCCAACAAAATGTGCACTAGGAATGTGTTGGGGGGGTAAGAAAGAAGAAGAGGGATAGAAGTATGAATGGGGAAATGAGAAGAATGTAAAAAGAATGCATTGTATAGGCCACAGTACTGAGAAAACTGAGAAGGGATGGGTAAAGAGGGCATATTAAATGTATGACAAGGATCAATATATATATATATATATAAATTTCTTTGTTAAATGACAAAAATTCAATACATAATCTAAAAGTAAGAAAAGTGAAGGAAGAGGTGGTGTGGGAGGAGTTGGTAAGAATGTTAAAAGGGATACATTGGTCAAGAGGCAATGTATTAATAAACTCTTATGTTGAATATCAATTCCACTATACTAGTATCTAAAGAAAATAAGATTTAAAATATGTATAAAACCTATTGGTAAGAGTGGCCATACAACTGATCTGAAAATATTCTAATCTAGTAAATATGCTATACAAATTGTAAGGATAATTCTTCTGAGGGGAAAAATTATTAATAAATGTAGTGATTACTATAGGAAAAATGTAAAGTTGGATATCTAATATTACAAATGAGGGGAGGAATACAAAGCAGTTACAGTTTTCATGTGTATGATTTAATATTGTATCTTAAAATATTAAAGGGAAAACTCTTTAAAATATAATGAAAAAAATGTTAGGTGATATGACAAAATTAACAGGACTTAAGAAACAAAGAACTTCCACTCATCTGGTCGAACCACTACTAAATATCCCCATGCTGCTGATCACATGTATGGTGTATATGTGTACACCATTATATGTTATAGACCGTGATAGATAAATTGCTCCAGGAAAGTTAGAATGAGCTTGTGACTTTAAATGAGCATCATTATTCCACAATACTGTGAAATTTGGGAAATTATGTAATCACTTAATCACAATTAAAAAAAAAAAGCACCAGAAAACTAGAAGTGACGCAATGGCTCAAGTGGTAGAGCATGAGCCTTGAGCTGAATTGTTCAGGGACAGCTCCCAGGTCTACAGCTCAAGCCCCATGACTGACAAAGAGAGAGAGAGAGAGAGAGAGAGAGAGAGAGAGAGAGAGAGAGAGAGAGAGAGAGAGATCTTTCATGTGATTGTTTCTAACATATTTATAAGATTATGTCTTTGTTGCCTTGTATGTCCCTCCCCCATGGTACAACCCCTGTTTTCACTATATATGATGTTGGTATATGTGGAGGGGAAGGGAAAAAACAAATTGTAAAAACAGGGATATAGGAGGACCCATTGCAACAATGAGATGTACAAGTCGTTATGTCGAAAAATGAACTTTACAACTTTGGTGGGGGAGGATGGGGGTGGGGGGTGGGGGGGGAAGGATACGAAGGGAAGGGGAAACAAAGCAGGAGGCTACAATGCTTGATAAGAAATGTGCTCATTATCTTACCCACGTAATTGTAACCCCTCTGTACAGTATTTCCACAATAAAAATATATTAAAAAAAATAAAAAAAGAAAAGCACAAAAAATATAATGAAAAGATTTCATTATAGCATTTCTGTACATTCACTTACAGATTTGAGCATAACCCTCTACTATTTGTGCATATTTTCTCTTTTTCTTTCATCCTCCCCAAGATGAATTGTTGTCATCCTTCCAAAAGAGCTTGTTGCAATCTGTTTTAAACCCTCTAAGTACCACAAAATCCATAACAGACTAATAGAAATTCCTAATCCAGAAATCCATGTTCTCCACTATTGAACTCAATAGCCACTGAAGTCTCTAAAAGGAAAGAAAGTGTGGGAGAAGCTCCAAAAAACCTGGAAAACAAGTTACATAAAGGCAGTTGTGAGATGTGATCTGTCAATAATGACTGTGATGGAAATGCAGGAAAATCTGTCAATAATGAATGAAAACTCGAGGCCAAATGATTTATTGATTCCAAGAAACTCAATTCTTCATCAATGTTCCTCAATGACTGGAAGAAAGGAATGTAAGCCAGATGCAGAGAAACATGTTTTCCCTCATTGTAGTAGAATGTGAATAAAAACCCCACTGGGACATGGTATATTTTACACGTGTCTAGCCATTCTGCAAAATGAGAACAAGGGAGAATATCCTTAGGAGAGGAATGCAAAGGCACAATACCTATGTGCATCTGATCATATAAAATAATATTCATTGAAATAAACTCCAGGAAATGGAATCTAGGGATTCTTTTTCTTTGTTGCTCTTTTGTTTTATCTTTTTTTGTTGTTGTTGTTGTTCATTTATTTGGGGGAAAGAATGAGGACACAAAATGGGTGAAAGGAAGAACAAGTGCAACAGCAGTTCTCATTAGACACTATATGCAAAATGTACAATACAACTTGTGGGTGAGAATGGGAGGGAAAAATAGAGTGAGGAAAGAGTGACAATGGTCAAAAAGCAAATTACCCTTTATCTAACTTACATAACTGTAATCAGCCTGTACATCGCCTTTCTAATAATATACAATGTGTGTAAAAAGGAATGCAATAAATCAGTCCATGCAAATGAAAGACAAAAGAAATCAGAAGTATCCATCAGAAATCACATCAAAAATAGGCTTCAATCAAAGCAGCAAAATGTGACAAGTTTGCAATGCAATGATGAAGGGACCAAATCAACAAGATGACATAGCAATTCTTAATGAATATTGACAGACAATCCAAACATTTAACTATACTTAGGCAAACTTTAAAATAGTCCTCGACACAATAAAAGCTGAAGATTTTATGGAGAGATCATCGAGAAGACCAACAGGGAGGTACTGGAATTCAGTTTCACCCTTGACAAGGTGAGCTTCGCATACACCTACATAGCAGTTTCACCCAAAGTCTGAATAAATCATCTTTTGTGAACCTACTGAGAATTTTCCAGGAAAGAGCATGGGATAGGAAACAAAACTAACCATATATTTAAAATATTGAGTCTCTCATGCACATATGCAGATAACATAAGAAAAAAACAGAAAATATGCACATAATCTTAGAAATGAATTATTTTTCAACCATGTATAAATAAATTATTCAAGTTAATTAAATGATCAGCACGATTAAATGAATTGTTTTTTGAGGCAAATTTCCTTGCAAAAGCACAGAATATCAGAATCCGTCGATATAGAAAAAGGAGGAAAAAATGAAATTGTAAGGCTCTTTGCTTAAATCAAGAGTGCAGATACTGTACTAAAGGCCCTACATTGCATCTCTAGAAACTAGGAAAATAAATCCCAACTCAGTAGAAGGAGTTGAAATAATCAGTAGAAGAAAAAATATCAGAGAAAAAAACACAATAGTATTCAATAAGGCAAAGAGGAGGTTCTACATAAATGACATGGTGATCAGACTGAATCAAAATCATTAACAATCAGAGGGTAAAGCAACAAAAGTACATATATCAACACAAACCTCCCACAATTCTGGATGTAAGAATCAGCATGGTGAAAATAATCATTTTTACTGAAAAATCATCTCCAGATTCAGTGCAGTTTCCATCAAAATTCCCCATCACTTTCTTTACAGAAATAGACCATGGAAGACTAAATTTATATATAAAAAAGTAAATCCTCCATTAGCCAGAGCTATAATTAGGCACAAGAATAATACTGAAGTATCATTGTATCTGTTTTTCTATACTGTGGTGCCATAATAGCAGAAAAAAAACAGACACATGGATCAAAGAAATATAAGACCAAGAAGTAATTGCAAACAACTATAGATATCTGATTCTTGGAGAAGTTGCCAAACAATACAGAGCCTAAAGATGGCACCCTTAGTATGGAGTGGCACTGTGAAACTGGGTTTCCATTTGCACACTGAGACTAAGCTCTATCTTTCAACTTGAATTTTTTTTAACTTAAAATTGGTCAGTTCTTAATAGAGCCTGGAACTTTACAAGTAATAGAGAAAATGGAAGGAAACCTACATACATAGGTAACAAATAGAACTCAAACCAGACAGCAAGAATTAGGCTCTGGATTTAACTAAGTTGTAGAATACTTTGTCTCATTCCCAAGGCACTAAATTGCACTCCCAGCACTGGAAATGTAAAGTAGTTGTGGTTTTATCCAATTAAAAAGCTTTGGCACAATGAAAGAAATGGTGGAATAGCCAAATGCATTGTTAAATATCTTGCTAGCTATTCATCGCCCAGAGGAATAATACCATATTGGAAAACAACTTAATCACCAGTAGGATAATCCAATCAAGGAATAGACAATTTAAAAATGAAAAAGTATAAATGGAAAATCAATAAAGAATGAAAGGTTCAATCATCTGAGCAATCAGGAAAATACAAATCAGTTATAAATGGGTTGCTTACCAACCCAGACACAGATTGCAGTTTTGGTGATGTTATATGAAACTTAAAGATTGGATATTCAAAAGCTATGTACATATGACCATATAAGATGATGTTAAATGAAATGAACCCCAAGATAGGGACACATGTGTTTTTTTTTCCTTCTTGCTATTGTTGCTAACGTGTTTATAATGTACAATGTTTGTACATTAAAAATGTACAACGTTTATTTCTTTGTATGTTCCTCCTCTGTGGCATAACCCCTGTTTTCACTGTATTTGATGTTGGTGCCCTGCATCTTGTATATACACTTCTCTAATTTGGGGAGGAGAAGGGAAAACACAAAATGCTTAAATAGGCATACAGGTTGACCCATTGTAATAATGAGATGCACAAGATATTATGTTGAAAAACAAACTTTACAATTTAGGTGGGGGAGGGAATGTACTTGTGGAGATGGAAGGGAAGGGATGGTAGGGGAAAAACAAAGGAGGAAGTAAAAATGCTTGATAGGAAACGTACTCATTACCTTGCTCACGTAACTGTAACCCCTTTGTTCAGTATTTTTACAATAAAAATGTATAAAAAAGATTGGAGATTCCTCAAGAAATTGAAACTACCTGCACTGGTGGCTCATGCTTGCAATCCTAGCTGAACAGGAGGCTGAGAGGCAAGGATCTTGAGTCAAAGCCAGCTGCAGCAGAGCAGTCCATGACACTTTATCTCCAGTTAATCAACAATAAACTAGAAGTGGATGTGTAGATAAGTGATAGAGCATCAGCCTTGAGAAAAAAAGCCAATCCAGAGTGCAAAGCAAGCTAGTCACCATGGCTACTGCCTCTAATTCTAGCTCTTTCAGGACTCTGAAAATGAGCAGAAGAAATGACAGATATGGCAGAGTGAAAATGGATGAGGGATAAGATATAAAAATGGTCATAAATATAGTGAGTGAACACTACTCAAAGTATGAGACATGCATGGTGGAACTTCAATATGAACCAGAGAATTGACACAAGCACCATATTGTGTAACAATTGAGAAACATAGCTGTAACATCAGTGGTTGCAGAGTTCAGTCAGATCTCTCAGCTCTCTAATTACCATGCTCCATTTGTCTACAAGAAAGTCTTAGTGGATAAATATTGCTATCCATAGCCAATAACATGCATAAAATTTTACTATCCTAAACCAGACTTCATTTCATATCTGTGGGTAAATAAGAAACATCCATCAACTCTTTTCCTCCTTGGCTGTCCGAAGATCTGCTGCCATCATGAATGAGACAGTAACTATCCGGACCAGGAAGTGCATGACCACCCGACTACTTTAGAGAAAGCAGATTGTCATTGATGTCCTTCACCCTGGAAAGGCAACAGTACCTAAGACAGAAATTCGTCGAAAACTTGCCAAAATGTACAAGACCACACCCAATGTCATCTTTGTATTTGGATTCGGAACCCATTTTGGTGGTGGCAAAACAACTGGATTTGACGTGATTTATGATTCTTTGGATTATGCAAAGGAAAATGAGCCCAAACACAGACATGCAAGACATGGCCTGTATGAAAAGAAAAGACCTTGAGGAAACAGCGAAAGGAATGCAAAAACAGAACTTAGAAAGTTAGAGCGACTGCAAAAGCCAATGTTGGAGCTGGCAAGAAGTGAGCTGGAGATTGGATAACAGCCAAAGGAATAAAGATCCTGGACTGACTAGACCTGTGGTGATGACGAATTTTTCAGAAAGGGATTAATAAACTGTAAAAGCCTTCCAAAAAAGAAAAAGAAACATCCATTGGCTGAAAGCATAATACTCAATGTGTTTATACTAGCACAGTAACAAAAGTACTCAAACATTTTGGGAAATTAAAAGAATGAAAATCAGCTAAACATGGTTAAATAGCAGAGAATAAAAAGAATAAACTAAGCCAGGCATTAGTGATTCACATATGTATTCTTAGATACTTAGGAGACTAAGATCTGAGGGCAGTGTTTTGAAGCCAGCTTGGGCAGGGATGTCTGTATGTCTCTTATCTTCATTAATCACCAGAAAGTGCCAGAAGTGGAGATGTGGCTCAAATGCTAGGGCACTAGCCTTCAGCAAAACAGATTAGTGACAGTTCCCAGGACCACCACAAAAGAAAGAAAGAAAAACACACCAGTGACATATAAGACAAGGGCATATATATATATATATGATATATAAAAGAAGGTAAATATATATGTATATATACATATAAATGTATAATACATGTATACATACATATATACACATATATATTTATCTTCTATAGCAGGGAAGAGGTTAATTCCTGTCCTATGATCTCTGCTCTCATCTTTGGGCAGCTACATTAGCCTATACTTGTCATAGTAGCACTTGAGAAGAAGTGCAAATGATAAAAATAATGACAGTTTCCCTTACAGTAAGAACCAGATAGTTTGCTAGAATTTCTTGAAGTTTTTCACAGTCATTTTTCTGTTATCTTTATTGGCTATTTATTAGTGAAACTCTCTGGTACCAAGTAAAAGCCAAGAATATGCATGTGCACAAGTACAGGAGAATTCAGTAGGGCAGATAAAATTCTCCCTTAAGGGATCTTTGATAATGCTGATCTGTCTGGTAACACTTGGATTGTGGAACATTTCTGATATGAAATAATGACACAAGGCTTTGTTTGCAACAATATCTACTTGTCTATAGTAATAATGTATGTGTGTGTCTTTGTGTGTGGTAGTCCTAGGGCTTGAAATTAGTGCATCAGATACTGCCCTTGAGTTTTTTTTCCTCAAAGCTAGCACTCTGTCACTTGAGAAATATCTCCACTGACAGCTTTTGGCTTGTTAATTGGAGATTAAAGTCTCACAGATTTTTTTTTGTGCCTGGGCTGGTTTCAAACCTCCATCCTCAGATATCAGCCCCATGAGTAGTTAGGATTACAGGCATGAGCCACCAACCTTCCATAAGAATTTGTATCCATGTCTTCAAAATATAGGTGTTAATAAGGAAAAGTTCTCAGATTACTGACAGAAAATGTAGCTGCAGCCTTTTAGACCCAACTCATTCCAGGGACTCAGCTTGATTATAATAACATTCCTTCATTTTCTGTGATGGCACCTGAGATGGAGAAGATGCAGAGTTTCTAGACTAAAGTGAGGACCCTACAAACCTGAAAAGTAGAAGATATATGGAACAAGATGGAATCCTCTCCTACTAGCAGTGGATAAAAGACTAAATTATGAAATTGAGCTGTTCCTGGTGCAATAGGGACAGGAGGTCAGTGGAGAGGAGACGGAACATTGATGTGTGTACCCAGAGCTCCCTCAGCCACTGCCCATCCTCAGAACAGTAAATGGGAATAAAATGATGAGTTACTTACGGTGTGTGGTCTTCTTGCCTGGAAGAATCGCTATTACTACGATCGATTCCCAAAGCATAGAGAGGGAAAAACCCAGCGATCATCACGTCTCCATCCATGTGTGTTCGGTGCTTCATAGTAGAGAAGCAGGTAGTGCCAGCCAAGGACCTGACAGGGAGGGGAAGCTGGAGAAGTATGAGTGTGAAAGACAAAAGATACATCCCTGAAGCCTCTGCCGCACTGAAATTCTGTCTAGAAGTGAGGACCTCTTGTCAGGTATGTATATTTATATACATTTTATATGTGCATATGTATCTTTTTATTGATAGAGCTCTACACTATAGCTTCCTTTTCATCAAAGCCCCAGAAGTCATGTGTAAAAGTATACCCTGCAGCTCTACATCTGTGGCCTTCATTCAAGAGAAAAACATGAGTCGGAAAACATGTTTGTACATATGCCTTCTTTACCCCAGGAGTTATGATTTCATCCAAGACCGCAGAGAGTGAGGCTGAGAGATGGAGTTATCTTGGAGATATTTTCATGAAAGCCATTTGGGATGAGGCAACTGGATCGCCTCAGAGGATGCCATGTGCTGTGCATGGTGAAATGTCCAGACAAAGTCTATGCCTGTGAGATCAACTAAAGTTCTAAGAGCATCACACCCAGAGGGTCAGTTCACACACACAATGCCCATAACAGCCACAGAACATGGTGGTTGATACAGGGAGATTTCCACAACAATTCCATATGCAGAGGCCTCCAAAAATGTGCCTATTTATTGTTGCCTCAGGAAGCAATGATGCTGCTGAAACTAACAATTACATGTGAATAACTCACAGTCAGTGCTGAGATTGAGTTCTACTTGTGCATTCTAAACTTTCCCCTTCAAAGAGATCATTATTAATACATTAACATAGATGAAGACATTTTCATGATGCAGTGGTCTGAGAACTTGTAATAATAGAAGAAATTCTTCTCTATCACAAACCTAAGTCAATATCAAAAGCAATTCTATGTTTTCAACTTGTGAGCATATGTTAGGTCCAAATTCCATGCAGAGACTTCAGTGACTCTGGAGAACAGTGCTACTTCAGGAGAGTGAACAGTCTGTACAAGGCTGTAGTATTGGATGCGCATTGGGATACACTTACCCATCATCATGCACTGGGTCTCAGAAAATATACATCATATATGTACTTTAAAACTGCAGGAGGAAAATGAAAACTACTCTAATGATATTTCCAAGGGCATTTTACACTTGTATATTTATTACTTTATATAGGATTTGAACCCTTACTTTTAAATTCTTAGTAGCATATGTTAGCTGGACATATGGGTTATTTACACATGTACATGTATGCTTTAGTTTCATAAGGTGGGGCACTCATTCATATCATTCATATCATACATCTATAGCTTCTTGAGAAACCTACATACTGATTTTCACAATGGTCACATGAAATTACATTCCCATGAATAGTATGTAAGTGTCCCCTTTCCCTCCATTCTTACCAACATTTCAAAAAAATTACCAACATTTTCTTACCAGCATTGTCAGTGGAATGAAACATAATTAACTGTTGTTTGGCTTTGCATTTCCTTTACTAGCCATTTATACTTCTGGTTTTGAGAAGTGTCCTTAAGTTTGTTTTCCAATTAGTGCATTGGTTTGTTGATGCTTTAGAAGTTTATTTTCTGAGCTTCTTGTATATTCTGGTTATGAATCACTTGCCAGATAGATATTTAATTGGTCAATTGTGTAGGACATCTCTTCGGTCTAGTGACTGCTTTGTTGTGCCAAAGGCTTTTAGTTTGATGTAATCCCATCTGTAAATTCTTGTTTACATTTACTGTGCTATTTAAGGTTTTAATTAGGAAGTGACAGCCTATACAAAATGTCTCATTGTTTTTGTGATCGATACAGTAGAGCTTTATCTTAAGTTTTAGCTTCTGAATTTCCAGAGTCTAAGAAAACAAAGATCAGGCTGGGAAGGTGGCTCAGTGGTAGAGTGCTTGCCTTGCATGCATGAGGCTCTGGGTTCGATTCCTCAGCACCACAAAAGCAGAAAAAATTGCCAGAAGTGGCACTGTGGCTCAAGTAGTAGAGCGCTAGCTGAAGAGCTGAGAGACAGCACCCAGGCCCAGATTTCAGGCCCACGACTGGATCCCCATCCTGCACGCCCCCCCAAGAAAAAGAAAACAAGGATAGTTCACAAATTAGGGGATCATGAGCTACCTGGCCACAGTGTCTAGAAGATGGTTGTAATGTAGCATAGAGATAGAAGCTCTGTTAATGGAACTGTTTAATCAGCCCATGTACTTTGTTTGTGTCTACACACATGAGACCTTTGCAACCATGGGTAACCTGCCTGGATCATAGACTAAAACTCTCCTTGCAGCTAGAAGATGCTTCCAAGATGCTGAGAAAGGAATCTTCTACAATGAATCATTTTTCCACTTAGTATTTTTAAGAATTCCACTGTATCAGATAGAACTAATATTTCCAAATTTTCCAGGTATCCCACGAGGAAACTTACTGCACTTTTGCTCATAATCGTATGTGCAGATAACATGAAAGGTTTTACCCTTTACTTACATAAGTAGTAAGTGCAGTTTCTCTATCTCCTTAGAATCATTGTGTGTTGATTTTGTCATTCCCAATGCCATTTGGGTGCAAAATATTGGCATTGTGACCTGGGTAGAGGTGAGCCTTTTACAAGACTTGCCAGAGTTTCTGAATTGTTCTACCCATCATCTCAAAGTGTTCCACAGAATTCAGGTGGGGAATCGCCATATACAGAAGCAGGGGAGTGGCTATTTCCCTAGTGCGAAGTGAGGACCCACAATGTGTGACTGCTGCCCAAAGCAACCACAAAAATATCTGAGCCCATTTCCCTCAGAGAGAATCAGAAAAGGGCAGGGGGGTCTGTAAATCTAGAAACGTCTAGGATGAGTTAGGGAGATATAGTGCCTGGTCAAGCGGAAAAGGTCAAATAATGTGATGTTAGGAAAACGAACCCTTAAATATGTATTTTAATGTTTTTTTCCTTACATGCATGTGTTTCTAATGCATTTATGAGATTATTTCTTTGTTGCTTTGTATGTCCCTCCCCCACAGTGTAACCCCCTCTTTCACTATATTTGATGTCAGTATAACTTGTGGAGGAGATGGGGACAAACAAGTCGTTTAAGGATTCAGGTGGACCTGTTGCAACAATGAGAAGTACAAAATGTCATGTCAAAAATGAGCTCTACAATGTCGGTGGGGGGAGGGAAGGATTGGGTGGGGGGGAGGGGGAAGGCTGGGAAGGGAGGTGAAGGGTAAACAAAGGAGGAGGCTGCAATGCTTGGTAAGAAATGTATGCATTATCCTACCCATGTAATTGTAACCCCTCTGTACAGTATGTTCTCAAATAAAATAAAATAAAATTTAAAAAAAAAAAAACAACAAGAATCAGAGCTGGGCTCTGGTAGCTCAAGCCTGTCATCCTAGCTACTCACGAGGCTGAGATCTGAGGATCACGGTTCAAAGCCAGTTTGGGCAGGAAAGGCCATGAGACTCTGATCTCCAATAAACCACTCAAAAAACCAGAAGTGGTGCTGCGGCTCAAGTGGTAGAGCACTGGCCTTGAGCTCAGGGACAAAGCCAGGCCCAGAGTTCAAGAAAAGGAATATTACACAAGAGCTTGAGAGCCATGATTCATGCCTAAGTCTAGCTACTCAAGTGGTTGGATCTAAGGTTCATGGTTCAAAGTAAAAGTTGAGCAGGAAACTCCATGATACCCTCATGTGCTATTATCCACAAGTTTGGAAGTAGAGTTGTGGCTGAAATGATAAGTAATGTTGCAATAAACATAGTTGTGCTGGTAGCTTTAGTATGGCCTTGTTTGTGATCATTTGGGTAAATGCCCAAAAGTGGGATTGCTGGGTCATAGGGGAGCTCTATGTGGATGGATTCTTTTGAGGAACCTCCATACTACTTTCCAAAGTGGTTGAAAAAGTTTACACTCCCACCAACAATGCAGTAAGGTTCCCTTCTGTCCACATCCCCTCCAGCATCTGTTGTTATTAGAGTTCTTGATGATAGCCATTCTAACTGGGGTGAGGTGCTATCTCAAGGTTGTTTGATTTGAATTTTATGGCTAGGGAAGTTGAGCATTTCTGCATGTATCAGAAAAGTTTCTCTGTGAGTTTTTTTTTTTTGGATCCCGTTGTGGGGCCTGAACTCTGGGCCTGGCGCTGTCCCTCAGCTCTTCAGTTCAAGGCTAGCATTCTACCACTTGAGCCACAATGCCACTTACGGCTTTTTTCTATTTGCTTATGTGGTGCTGAATAATCGAACCCAGGGCTTCATGCATGCAAGGCAAGCACTCTACCACTGAGCCACCTTCCCAGCCTTCTCTGTAAGTCTTTGGCCCAGTTGTTGATTGGGCAGTTGTTTCTTTGAGGATTTTTTGTTGGGGGATTTAATTTTTTGTGTTCCAAGTATATTTTAGATATGAGACCTTTGTCCATTGTATTGCTAGTGAAGATCTTCTCCCAATTCCTGGGCTTTCTATTGATCTTGCTAGCTATGATCCTTTGCCATGCAGAAGTTCTGCAATTTCATGCAATACCATTTGTCCTACACTTCTTTCATTATAAGAAAATTTCAGCCTGTGCTAAGGAGACCTAGGGTTTCTCCAATTTCATCCTGTAATGTTTGCAGAGTGTCTGCTTTGATTCTGAGGCATTTGATCCATTTGGAGTTGATTATAGTACAGAGTGATATATAAGGATCTAGTTTTTGTTTCCTACAAGTGATTAACCAATTTTGTCAGCACTGTTTACTGAAAAGTTTGTCTTTCTTGCATTTTTTTTTAGCTCCCTTATCAAAGATTAGATGGCTATAGATCTGTGGATTCATTTCTGGGTTTTCAGTTCTATCCCTTTGGTCCTGAGGTCTGCTCTTGTACCAGTACCAAGCTGTTTTGATTTCTATGGCTTTGTAGTAGAGTTTGAAATTTGGTATTGATATTCCTCCAGCACTGTTCTTTCTGTTAAGGATCATTTTTGCTATTCGGGGTCTTTTATTGTTCCATATGAATTTTTGGATTGCCTCTTCTATTTCCTTGAAGAATGAGGTTTGAATATTGACAGGTGTCGAATTGAATTTGTGGATAGCCTTGGGAAGTTTTGTCATTTCCAAGATGTTGATCCTTCCAATCCAGGAGCTGAAAGGTTTTCCACTTTCTAAGTCCTGTTTTGATTTCCTTTTTCATGTTTTTAAAGTTCTCATTATTGAGGTCCTTCACTTCTTTGGTTAAGTTAATTCCTAGGTATTTTATTTTTTGTGGGGCTATTACAAATGGAGTTGCTTTCTTGATTTCAGACACGCTCTTCTCATTGTTGGCATACAAAAAAGCCATTGGTTTTTGAGGGTAAATTTTATACCCTGCTACTTTGCCAAAGTTTTGAATCAGCTTGAGTAATTTGGGAGTGGAGTCCGTGGGATTCTATAAATAAAAGATGATATCATCTCCAAAGAGGGAGAGTTTTACTTCATCTTTCCCTATTTGGATATCTTTTATGTTTGCTACTTGTCTTATTGCTGCAACTGGGCATTCTAATAATAAATTAAAGAGAAGTGGAAAGAGTGGACATCCTCATCTCATTCCTGGGTTAAGAGGAAATGGCTTTAATTTTTCACCATTAAGTATAATGCTGGCTGTGGGTTTGTCATAGATAGCTTTTATTGTATTGAGGAATGTTCCCTGGATTCCTACTTTTTCAAGAGCCTTCATCATAAAGGGGTTTTAGACCTTGTCAAATGCTGTTTCTGCATCTATTGAGATAATCATGCAGTTATTATCTTTGCTCTTGTTGATGTGATGAATTATATTAATTGATTTGCATATATTGCACCAGCTTTGTATCCCTGAAATGTATCTTGTTTGATCGTTTTGTATATTTTTTTGGAAGAATTGTTGAATTCGATTGACCAAAATTTTGTTGAGAAGTTTTGCATGGATGTTCATCAAAGATATGGGTCTATAGTTCTCTTTCTTTGATGAGTCCCTGCCTGGTTTGGTATGTGTTATGATGGTTTCATAGAATGAGTTCTGTAGTGAACATTATCTTTCGATTTCATTGAAGAGTTGGAGGACTATTGGTGTGAGCTCTGCTTTGAAGCCCTTGTAGAATTCTGCTGTAAACCCATCTGGTCCTGGGCTTTTCTTAGATGGGAAGTCTTTTATTGTTGTTTCTATTTCAATGCTTGATATGGGCCTGTTATGATGGTTTAACTCATCTTGGTTTAGTTTCAGCATGTTGATATTTGCTAGGAAAAGGTCAATTTCTGCCAAGTTGTCAAACTTATTAGCATAAAGTTTTGAGAAGTCTTCCCTTATAATGTTCTGAATCCTGGTTGTGTCTGTGGTGATATTTCCATTCTCATCTCTGAGTTTATTTGTCTGCATGTGTTCTCTTCTTTTTCTGACAAGATTTGTTGAGAGTCTGTCAATTTTGTTAATTTTTTCAAAGAACCAACTTTTTGTTTTGTTGATTCTTACTTTTTTTTTTTAATTCTAATCCATTTAATTCTGATTTAATGTTAATTATTTCTTTCCTTCTAATGTATTGGAGTTTTCTTGCTCCTCTTTTTTAAGGAGGGTCAGATATCTCATTAAAATTTTTGGTTTCACATAAAGAGGATCCAAGTAGGGAAAGAAGAAATAAAACTCCCCTTCTTTGCAGATGACATGATCTTGTATTTAAAGAATCCCATAGACTCCATTCCCAAATTACTCAAGCTGATTCAAAACTTTGGCAAAGTAGGAGGTTATAAAATTAACCCCCCCAAATCAATGGCTTTTCTGTATGCCAACAATGAGAAAAGTGGGGCTGAAATTAGGAAAGCAACTCCATTCGTAATAGCCCCACAAAAAATAAACTATCTAGGAATTAACCAAAAAAGTGAAAGACCTCTTTAAAAACTTGAAAAAGGAAATCAAATCAGAACTTAGAAAGTGGCAAAAACTCCCATGCTCCTGCATTGGAAAGATTAACATCGTGAAAATGGCAATACTTCCCAAGGCTATCTACAAATTCAATGAGATACCATCAAAATTCCAACTACATTCTTCAAGGAAATAGAAGAGGCAAGCCAAAAATTCATATGGAACAATAAAAGATCCTGAATAGCAAAAACCATCCTCAACAGAAAGATCAGTGCTGGAGGAATATCAATACCAAATTTCAAACTCTACTATAAAGCCATAGTAATCAAAACAGCTTGGTACTGGCACAAAAGCAGACCTCAGGACCAATGGAAAAGAATTGAAAACCCAGAAATGAACCTACAGACCTATAGCCATCTAATCTTCGATAAAGGAGTTAAAAAAATAGAATGAAAGAAAGACAGCCTCTTCAGTAAATGGTGCTGGCAAAATTGGTTAACTACTTGTAGAAAAGTAAAGCTCGATCTTTATATATCACCGTGCACCAGAATCAACTCCAAATGGATCAAAGACCTCGAAGTCAAAGCAGACACTCTGAAAACATTACAGGATGGAATAGGAGAAACCCCAGGTCTCCTTGGCTCAGGCTGAAATTTTCTTAATAGAGACCCAGAAACACAAAAAATCAAAGAAAGGTTGGACAAATGGGATTGCATGAAGTTGCAGAGCTTCTGCATGGCAAAGGACATAGCTAGCAAGATCAACAGAAAGCCTTACGGATTGGGAGAAGATCTTCAGTACCATACAACGGACAAGGGTCTCATATCTAAAATATACTTGGAACTCAAAAAATTAAATCCCCCAACCACAAATCCCCAAAGAAACAACTGCCCAATAAATAAGTGGGCTAAAGACTTAAAGAGAAACTTCTCTGAAGAAGAAAGAAGGATGGCCAATAGACACATGAAGAAATGCTCAATCTCCCTAGCCATAAAAGAAATGCAAATCAAAACAACATTGAGATACCACCTCACTCCAGTTAGAATGGCTAAAATCAAGAACTCTAATAACAACAGATGCTGGAGGGTATGTGGACAGAAGGGAACCTTACTTCATTGTTGGTTGGAGTGTAGACTTGTTCAACCACTTTGGAAATTAGTATGGAGGTTCCTGAAAAGACTTCACATAGAGCTCCCCTATGACCCAGCAATCCCACTTTTGGGCATTTACCCAAATGTTTACAAACAAGACCACACTAAAGCTACCAGCACAACTATGTTTATTGCAGCATTATTTACCATAGCTAAGATATGGAACCAACCCAGATGCCCCTCAGTAGATGAATGGATCAAGAAAATGTGGTATATATATACAATGGAATTCTATGTCTCCATCAGAAAGAATGACATTTCGCCATTTGTTAGGAAATGGAAAGGCTTGGAAAAAATTGTATTAAGTGAAGTAAGCCAGGCCCAAAGAAACATAGGTCCCATGGTTTCCCTTATATGCAATATCTAGTATATGTATGAGTCAAGCGGAAAAGGTCAGATAATGTGATGTTAGGAATACGATCCCTTAAATATGTATTTTAATGTTTTTTTTTCTTTCATGCATGTGTTTCTAACGCATTTATAAGATTATTTCTTTGTTGTTTTGTATGTCCCTCCCCCACAGTGTAATCCCCCCTTTCACTATATTTGATGTCAGTATAACTTGTGGAGATGGGGACAAACAAGTCGTTTAAGGATTCAGGTGGACCTGTTGCAACAATGAGAAGTACAAAATGTCATGTCAAAACCGAGCTTTACAATGTCGGTGTGGGGGGGGGGGGAGGGAGGGAAGCATTGCGTGGGGGGGAGGTGGATGCAGGGAAGGGAGGTGAAGGGTAAACAAAGGAAGAGGCTGCAATGCTTGGTAAGAAATGTATGCATTATCCTGCCCATGTAATTGTTACCCCTCTGTACAGTATGTTCTCAAATAAAATTAAATTAAATTTTAAAAAAAAGAATCTATGCTGCATCTCACGGAACTAGAAAAATAAACCCAAGATAAGTAGAAATATTGAAATAATCAAACAAGGAAAAGAATTAGAGAATAAAGAATATAATAGCAATAATCAATAAAGCAAAGAGGAGGCTTTACAAAAACAACAGGAGGATAATACTGAAGTAAAAATCGTGCACTATCAAAGGGAAAAGCAAGAAAATTACACATATCAACACATTACCCCCGCTCCTTATTTTGGATCCCACTATCAGTATGTTGAAAATAGCGGTATTACTGAAAAACCAGCTACAGATTCAGTGGAGTCTCCATCAAAATTCCTATCAGTTCCTTCACAAAAATAAGAAAGTCACAACTAAATTTTATGGAAAAGGAAATACTCAATTAACCTGAGCTACCTTAAGGCAGAAGAACAACATGGCAGTATCTCTATATCTGTTTTTCTCTTATACTGCAAAGCTATAATAGCAGAAAAAATTCTGATTAAAACAGACATATGGATCAAGGAAATATAAGACCAAAAAGTAATGGCAAACAATAGATATCTGATTCTTGGAGAAGGTGCCAGTAATACATGACTTAAACCCGACACCCATAGGAAGGGATGACGTTGTGAAATGGGCATGTGTGAAACACTAAATCTAGACCATGTATTTTTTTTATGTGTTGCAGTTATTTGTTTTTGTTATTACTTTTTTTTTAAAGTATGAAAATACCGTACAGAGGAGTTACAATTACTTGGGCAAGGTAATGAGTGCATTGTTGCCTCCTTTGTTTCCCCTTCCCTTACCTTCAAATCTCCCCGCCCACACCAAAATTGTAAATTCATTTTTCGACAGAACGTCTTGTACATCTCATTGTTGCAATGGGTCCACCTCTATCCCTATTTAAACAATTATTTTTCCTTTCCCCTCCACAATGTATACCAACATCAAATACAGAGAAAACAGGGACCATGTATTTTTTAATGTCAAAATTGATTAGTACTTTGCACTAAGCACTTGGACTGTTAAGAACCCAGGAGGCAACAATGCTTTATAAGAAATGTACTCATAACTTGCTCATGTAATTGTAACCCCTCTGTATGGTATTTTCACAATAAAAAGTTATTAATAATAAATAAAAACCATGCTGAAAAGAAAAAAAATATCATATACATATTCTAGTTCTGACAAATGAGGGAAATCATGTGACCTGCTTTTCTTTGGGTATCGCTTACTTCACTTAATAGAAGTTTTTCCAAGTCTTTCCATTTCCTTATTTTGATTTTATTGTGAAAATACTGTACAGAGGGGTTACAATTACATGGGCAAGATAATGAGTACATTTCTTATCAAGCATTGTAGCCTCCTCCTTTGTTTCCCCTTCCCATCCCTTCCCATCCTCCTCCTGTCCCCCCCACCCAATCCTCCCCGTCCCCCCACCAAAGTTGTACTACTCCATTTCCTTATGTATGTGTGTATGTACCACATTTTCTTGATCCATTCATCTAGTAAGGGACATTTGTTTTGATAATAAAGCATATGTACATGAACTACAGGTTGTGGAAACAGGAGTGTCTCATTAGACCCTGTATATAGTTTTTTTTTTCACTTCATCATTGTTTTTTACTTTCTTTATTTCTATTAATTTTTTGTTCCTTGTGTTTTGCATAATAGACAATGCAATATGTGGAGGGGAAAGGGAATCACAGAAACAGCAGAACAACGAATGAACCATACAAATGTTGTTACTCACTTGATACTATGTGGGATATGACATTTCAATTTTGGGGTGGGGAAGAGGGAGGTGTTAAGTTGGAAATAAAGAAGGATGGGGAAACACTGATTTAAACAAATGTAATTATAGCCTTACCTATGTAAATGTAACCCCCAGATTATCACCTTTTCAATTAAAAAAATAAAAAATAGATTCATTCTTAATAGAGACTTGAACTTTGCATGTAATAGAGAAAATGAGGGGCTCATACACGCACAGGTATCTTAAATAGAACTCAAGTAGCTCATAAAATAATAGCAAGAATTAATCTCTGCTTTTGATTGTGTGCTAGAATCCATTGTTTCATATACAAGGCCCTAAATTCCACCTCTAGCACTGGAAATGTAAAGTAGCTGTGGTGGTATCCAATTGAAAGTCTACAGCACAATGAAAGAAACTTTGAAATAGCCAATTGAATAGTTAAAAATCTTGCTAGCTATTCATCTCAGAGAGGATTGGAAAAAATTATATTAAGTGAAGTAGGCCAGGCCCAAAAAAACATTGGTCCCATGGTTTCTATTATTTGCAATAACTAATATATGTCTAAGACAAGCAGAAAAGGTAAAAAGCTATGTACATATGACCATATAAGATGATGCTAAGTTAATTGAACACTAAGATAGGTACACAAGAGGTTTTATCTTTCTTGCTGCTGTTTTTAATGTATTTATAATGTACTATGTGGTTTTTTTGTTTCTTTTGTATGGTCTTCTCCCATGGTTTAGCCCCTGTTTTCACTGAATTTGATTCTTGTGCCCTGAATCTTGTATATACATTTTTCTAATTTAGGGAGGGGAGGGGAAATAACAAAGTGCTGAAATAAGGATAGAGGTTGACCCATTGTAACAATGATATGCACATGACACTATGCTGAAATGAGCTTTACAACTTGTGGGGAGGATGGAGTTGGGGAGGTAGGGAGGGAAGCGATGGTAGGAGAAAACAAATGAGGAGGTAAAAATTCTTGATACAAAATGTACTCATTACCTTACTCATGTAACTGTAACAAAAATTGTCAGAATAGTGGGAAATAACTCTAAAACATAAGTAGAGACAAAATCTAATCAAGGAACAGACATGTAAAAATTAGAAATAGAAAATCACATCAGAAAAAAATGTTCAGTAATTTGAGCAATCAGGACACATATCAGTTATTCATTAACCCAGACAAAAAATTGCAATTTTGGTAAAGGTATACAAAAAGTAAAGCTTGGAGATTCTTCAAGAAATTGAAGCTGGGAGTTCCGGGAAGATGGCGGAGAAGACGCTGGAGGCTAAACAAGCTCTCGCATAGAAAGCAGTTTTAGTGTTCCAGTGAACTGTCCTAAGCCAGAGAATCACACCAACTGTGCTATCACAGTACAGAGAGGGAAAAGCCAGAGAGGGAAAATCCAGGCAAGGAGACAGATCTGAGCACTTCCCAGCAGCCGCCACTGCGGCGGCAGCTGTGGTAGCAGCACGGCCATAGCCGCCATACCTGCACAAAGAGTCCGGGATGAAGGAGCCAGACACAATGGGCGAGCGGATTCTACTCAACACCAGTAAGAACTGACAAGGAGCAGACATCTTCAGCCTGCAGTTCAAAGACCAGAGATGACCCAGGAACCAAGACTCGATGTGAGTAGAAGCCAGATGTCCTCACTCCCTCTCAGGGAGCAGAGGAGGGAAGGCCACCCCTCCCCTCCCACTACTGGAGATCTCCATCTTTGAAGGCCCGGCTGAGCTGCAAGCTCCAACTAAGGCCTTGGAAGAAAACTAGAGTCATTTAGCAGGTCACCAGAACCTAAGCTGACCTGCCAGACTCAACTCCACCCAGGGAAAAGTCACCCAACTTGGGCCACCAGCCCCAGGAGTGGCTTTCTTCACTGGGGAAACAGAGCCTGAGGCTGCCCTTCCCTGGAATAATGTATGCCATGCCCTAAAGATGAACAACTATCAACCAAGAGTACTGTACCCAGCTAAACTCTCCTTCATAACTGAAGAGCAAATAAAAACCTTCCATAGCAAAGAAAAATTGAAACAATATATCTCCACCAAACCAGCCTTACAAAATATTCTTAAAGATGTCCTACACATAGAAAACCAAAAAGACCACAATAAAGGCCAAGAAACTACACCCAAACTGAGAATCCAAGAACCATAGGAAGAACCCAGTAACTGCAGCCCCCAAGAAGGTGGATTAAATGCCAGGTACACCCAAATACCTCTCAGTCCTATCTCTCAACATTAACGGACTTAACTCTCCAATTAAGCGACATAGGCTGTCAGCAGGATTAAAAAGCAAGATCCTTCTATCTGCTGCCTTCAGGAGTCACAACTTGCCCCATAAAAACAAACACATTTTCAATGTTAATGGCTGGAACAAAATCTACCAAGCAAACGGCCCCCATAAACAGGTGGGAGTTGCAATCCTAATATCAGATAAAATAGACTTCAAATTAAAATTCATGAGAAGAGATAAAGAAGGTCGCTATATACTAATTAAGGGATCTCTCCTTCAGTAGGATAATACAATTCTAAATATCTATTTGCCAAACAACGGAGCACCCAAATGTATCCAAGAAACACTACTTTCCCTCAAATCCCACACAGATCCAAAGACATTCATTGTTGAGGATTTTAACACACCACTTTCCCAACTAGATAGATCAACTCCGCAAAAATTCAACGGAGAAACTGCAGATCTAAACAACTGCATAGATCTACTAGATTTAACAGACACCTACAGAATATTTCACCCAGCAGCATCAGAATACACAATTTTCACAGCAGCTCATGGAACATTTTCTAAAAAAGACCACATTTTAGGCCACGAAGCAACTTGTCCAAATTCAGAAATACTGAAGTTATACCTTGCATTCTCTCAGACCACAAGGGAAAAAATTATAACTCGACACCAAAAGCCACCAAAGAATATCTGGTAACACATGGAGGCTGAACAACACACTGTTGAATCATGAGTGGGTCATGGAAAAGATTAGAAAGGAAATTCAAATGTTCATGATATTCAACAAAAATGAGCACACAAATTACCAGCTCCTCTGGGACACAGCAAAGGCAGTACTCAGGGACAAGTTTATAGCTCTGAGTTCCTATATCAACAAATTGGAGAGATCTGAAACCAACAATATAATGAGACATCTGAACCTCCTTGAAAAAGATCAGCAAGGTAAACCCCTATCCAGTAGACAGAAAGAAATAATTAAAATTAAATCAGAATTAAATGAATTAGAATCCAAAAAAACTATAGAAAGAATCAACAAAACAAAGAGTTGGTTCTTCGAAAAAATTTACAATATTGACAGACCCTTAGCAAATCTTATCAGCAAAAGAAGAGAACACATCCAAATAAATAAACTCAGCGCTGAGAATGGAAACATCACCACAGAAACAACCAAGATTCAGAACTTTATGAGGGAATACTTCTCAAAACTTCATGCTAATATGTTTGAGAACTTGGCAGAATGGACCATTTCCTAGCAAATATTGACATGCCAAAACTAAACCAAGATGAGTTAAGCCATCTTAACAGGCCCATATCAAGCATTGAAATAGAAACAGCAATAAGAGACCTCCCAGCTAAGAAAAGTCCAGGACCAGACGGTTTTACAGCGGAATTCTACAAGGCCTTCAAAGCAGAGCTCACACCAACACTCCTCCAACTCTTCAATGAAATTGAAAGGGAAAGTTCACTACCAAACACATTCTATAAAGCCATCATAACCCTCATCCCCAAACCAGGCAGGGACTCATCAAAGAAAGAGAACTATAGATCCAATTCTTTGATGAACATTGATGGAAACTACTCAACAAAATTTTGGCCAATCGACTTCAACAATCCATCCAAAAAGTAATACACCGTGATCAAACAAAATTCATTTCAGGGATGCAAAGCTGGTTCAATATACGCAAATCAATTAATATAATCATCACATCAACAGGAGCAAGGATAAGAACCACATGATTATCTCAATAGATGCAGAAAAAGCATTTGACAAGATCCAACACTCTTTTATGATGAAAGTTCTAGAAAAATTAGGAATCCATGGGACATTCCTCAATACAATAAAGGCTGTATATGACAAAACTACAGCCAGTATTATACTTAAAGGTGAAAAACAAAAGCCATTTCCTCTTAACTCAGGAATAAGATAAGGATGTCCACTCTCTCCACTTCTCTTTAATGTAGTATTAGAATGCCTAGCTACAGCAATAAGACAAGATGCAAACATAAAGGGGATCCAAATTGAGAAAGAAGAAGTAAAACTCTCCCTCTTTGCAGATGACATGATCTTGTATTTAAAGAATCCCATAGACTCTACTCCCAAATTACTCAAGCTGCTTCAAAATTTTGGCAAAGAAGCAGGTTTAATTTTATAATCTCTAATTTATACCCTCAAAAACCTATGGCTTTTCTGTATGCCAACAATGAGAAAAGTGTGGCTGAAATTAGGAAAGCAACTCCATTCGTAATAGCCCCACAAAAAATAAAATATCTCGAAATAAACTTAACCGAAGAATTGAAGGACCTCTATGATGAAAACTTTAAAAACTTGAAAAAGGAAATCAAAACAAAACTTAGAAAGTGGCAAAACTCCCATGCTCCTGGATTGGAAAGATCAACATCGTGAAAATGGCAATACTTCCCAAGGCTATCTACAAATTCAATGCGATACCTATCAAAATTCCAACCTCATTCTTCAAGGAAATAGAAGAGGCAATCCAAAAAATCATATGGAACATTAAAAGACTCCGAATAGCAAAAACGATCCTCAACAGAAAGAACAGTACTGGAGGAATATCAATACCAAATTTCGACCTCTACTATAAAGCCATAGTAATCAAAACAGCTTGGTACTGGCACAAGAACAACCTCAGGACCAATGGAATAGAATTGAAAACCCAGACATGAACCTACAGACCTATAGCCATTTAATCTTTGATAAGGGAGCTAAAAAAATAGAATGGAAGAAAGACAGCGTCTTCAGTAAATGGTGCTGGAAAAATTGGTTAACTACTTGTAGAAAACTATCACCTGCACCAGAATCAACTCCAAATGGATCAAAGATCTCGGAGTCAAGTAGACACTCTGAAAACATTACAGGATGGATTAGGAGAAACTCCAGGTCTCCTTGGCACAGGCCAAAATTTTCTTAATAGAGACCCAGAAACACAACAAATCAAAGAAAGGTTGGACAAATGGAATTCCATGAAGTTTCATAGCTTCTGCATAGCAAAGGACATAGCTAGCAAGATCAATAGAAAGCCCATGGAATGAGAGAAGATCTTCACTAGGCATACAACGGACAATGGTCTCATATCTAAAATATACCTGGAACTCAAAAAATTAAATCCGCCAACAACAAATCTTCAAAGAAACAACTGCCCAATAAATAAGTGGGCTGAAGATTTAAAGAGAAAGTTCTCTGAAGAGGAAAGAAGGATGGCCAATAGACACATTAAGAAATGCTCAACCTCCCTAGCCATAAAAGAAATGCAAATCAAAACGACATTGATATCCAGTTAGAATGGCTAAAATCAAGAACTCTAAAACAACAGATGCTGGAGGGGATGTGGACAGAAGGGAACCTTACTGTATTGTTGGTGGGAGTGTAAACTTACTTGTTCAACCAATTTAGAAAGTAGTATGGAGGTTCCTCAAAAGACTCCACATAGAGCTGCTCTATGACCCAGCGATCCCACTTTTGGGCATTTACCCGAAGGATCACAAACCAGGCCTTACTAAGGCTACCAGCACAACTATGTTTATGACAGCATTTCTTACAATACCAAACCAACCCAGTTTTCCCTCTGTAGATGAATGGATCAACAAATGTGGTCTATAAATATACAATGGAATTCTATGCCTTCATCAGAAAGAATGACATTGCCCCATTTGTTAGGAAATGGAAAGACCTCAAAAAATTATATTAAGTGAGGTAAGCCAAGCCCAAAGAAACATAGGTCCCATGGTTTCCCTTATGTGCAATAACTAGTACATGTCTAGAATAAGCAGAAAAGTTCAAAAGCTATGTATATATGACCATATAAGTTGATGTTAAGTCAAATGAACCCCAAGATAGGGAAACAAGTGGGGTTTTATCTCTTACTGTTTTTAATGTATTTATAATATATTGTGTGAGTTTTTCGTTTCTTTTGTATGTTCTTCCCCCATGATATAATGCCTGTTTTCACTGTATTTGATTCTGGTGCGCTCCATCTTGTATATACATTTTTTTCTAATTTGGAGAGGCGATGGCCAATAACAAAATGCTTAATTAAGGATACAGTTTGACCCAATGAAGCAATGAGATTGTAACAATGAGATGTACAAGACAGTATGTTGAAAACAAACTTTACAACTTCGGGTGTGGTTGGGGGAGAGGGAGGCATTGGGGTGTTTGGGAGGGGAAAACAAAGGAGGGGGTAATAATGCTCAATAGGAAATGTACTCACTACCTTACTGGGTAACTGTAACTCCTCTGTAAAATATTTTTACATAAAAACATATATAATAAAGACTCTTTAACTTATGTAAATATATCATTTTTAAAATAGCACTAATCAACACATGAAAGGTCAAAAATAAATGAAATAAGGCATTTCATGCAAATGAAAGTGAAAGGAAAGCAGATGTATTCATAACATATCAAATCAAGTAGACTTTAATCAATGCAACCAAACAAGAGGATATAAGAATTGTAAATGTGTATTAATACACTCTGCAAGCATTTAGTTCTATTTAAGCAGACTTTGAGGTATTCTTCAATACAATTATAGTTGCGGATTTACTAGAAATCATCCAGACAAAATCAACATGCAGTTATCAGAGTTAAATTTCACCCTTAATTAGGTGGGCCTCACATACAAGTACAGAACCTTTCATCCAACTTCGGAATAAACCAACTTTCATCAACATATTAAGTGTTCTCCAGGAGAGTTCATATGGGAGGACATGAAACCAAGTCAGATATTAAATGTATTGAAAGTATCTTGAGTACACATGCCCATCACACTCTAGTAAGGCTACAGGAAAACCCTGACAATATGCACTTAACATGAACATACAATGGAATAGTTTTTATCAATAAATGAATAATTTAATGTAGTCAAAATTATTCAGTTTAATTAACTGATTAAAACTTGATTAAATGACATGTTTTTAAGGAAAACAAGAAATAAACAAAATCATTTGGACAAAAAAATTAAAACAGAATGTGAGAATCTATAGATATTGAGAAAGGAGCAATAAAATGATACTATATCACTTGTTCTCTCTGTATTTGATTTTGGTACCCTGGAATTATATATATATATATATATATATATATATATATATATATATATATATATTCGAACTAGGGAAAGGAATGGGAACAACAGAATGGTGAGACAAAGGACAAGGGGGAAACCAATGCAACAGCAATATAAACAAGACAATATATTGGAAATGACCTATACAACTTGGAGATGTTGATGTGTGTAGGAGGGAAAGTAGGAGAAAATGAAGGAAGTGGTAACAAGTTTGACCAGAAATTTACTTATTACCTACAAATATAAAAAAGGAAATTAAATGAAAAAAGGACCTTTGTTTAAATCATGAGTATAGATACTCTGTATCTCATGAAACTAGAAAAAAAAAATTTAGTAGAAGGAATGAAATATTCAAGTAGAAGTAAAAGTATTAGAGAAAAAACACAACAACATTCATCAATCTAGCAAACAGAAAGTTCCACAAAAACAACACAGCCATAAGACTTAAGTAAAAATCATGATGCATCAAATGGGAAAGCAATAACATTACACATGTCAGCCACACATACCTCCCATTATTCTGTATGCTAGAATCAGTACAGTGAATATATTGCTGAAAAATTATTTACAGATTCAGTTTAGTCTCCATCAATATTCCTTACACTTCAATCACACAAGTAGAAATGGCAAAATGAAATATTGGGAAAAAGAATTATTCAATTAACCAGAGCTATCTTCAGACATGAGTAATACTGAACTATCCCTATGCCTATTTTTCTGCCATAAGAGCAGAAGAAAACACTGATTAAAAATAGACACATAGATACAAAAAATAAGGCCAAGTTAGTAATTGCAAAAAAACTACATATAGCTGATTCTTGGAGAAGCTTCCAAATAATCCAGAGTCTAAACATGATACTCTTAGCAAAGGGTGGCATTGTGAAATTGGGTATCGATGTGTAAAACACTAAAACTGGACCCCTAATATTTTTAAAATCAAAATTAATCAGTTCTTTAAAAGCAATGTTTTTAGTCCATCATGGGGCTTGAACTCAGGACCTGGGTGCTGTCCCTGAGCTCTTCTGCTCAAGGCTAGTGTCTAGCATTTGAGCCACAGCTCCTAATTATATTTTTACTAAAGACTGGAGCTTTACAAGTAATAGAAAAAATGAAGGAAAACATCCATACAAAAGTAACTTTAAAAATAAGGCCAAGAAGTAATTACAAAAACACTACAGGTATGTGATTTTTGGGGAAGTTGCTAAATAATAGATAGCCTAAACATGACAACTTTAGCAAGAGTAGCATTGTGAAACTGGGTATACATGTGTGAAATGCTAAAACTAGACCCTTTGTATTTGTAAAATCAAAATTAATCAGCTTTTTAAACAATTTTTTTCTTTTTTTCCCTTTTTGTCAATCATGGAGCTTAAAGTCAGAGCTTGGGTGCTGTCCCTGAGCTCTTCTGCTCAAAGTTAGCACTTTGCCACTTTGAGCCACAGCTCCATATCCTAATTAGCTCTTAATAGAGACTAGATCTTTGCATGTAATAGAGAAAAGGAAACCATACATACAGAAGTAACTTACACAGAACTCAAATAGCTCATAAAATAATAGCACGGATTAAACTCTGTTTTTCACTAAGTTGTAGAGTCATTTGTCTCATTTGCAAGGCCCTAAATTCCACTCCCAAAAGTGGTAAAGTAAAGTAACTGTCCTTGTACCTAATAGAAAAGCTTCAGCACAATGAGAGAACTGGTGGGACAGACAAATGAATAATTAAAAATCTTGCTAGGTACTCATCTCACAGAGGACAGACAGCACAGTGTAAAACAATTTTAAGACTTAAATAGCATTTGAGAAAAATCCAATCAAGGAAGAGAGCCTTTGAAAATTAAAAGTACAAATAGAAATCAGCACCAAAAAATATTTAATGATTTGAGCAATGATGACACCCATCAATTGCCCATCAACACAGATATAAATTGTCCATTTGGTGATGGTATATAAAAATTAAAGATTGGAGATTCTTCAAGAAATTAAAACTACCTCTACTGGTAGATTTTGCCTTTAATCCTGGCTGATCAAGAGGCTGAGAAGCACAGATCCTGAGTCAAAACCAGCTGGGGCAGAAAAGTCCATGATATTCTATCTTAAGTTAATCAACAAAAAGCTAGAAGTGGATATGAAGCTCAATTGGAAGAGTATCATCTTCGAGAGAAAAAGCTATCCACAAATGCAAAGCAAACAAATTACTAGTATCTTGAGCTTAGTGACATCAGAAAGCTGAAAATGAGCAGAAGAACTTAGAGATATGGGAGAGAAAAAAGGATGTACAACAAGGTATAAAACATGATCATAAAAGAGTGTTTGAATATAATCAAAGTACACACCTGTGTTGTGGAACTGCAATATAAACCAGGTATTGACACAATCCAATATTGTGTAAAAATTGGTAAACATCACTGTAATGCCAGCAGGCTTAAATTCAAGCTAAATCTCTTACCTACTCATGTTGAAATTTAGTGTTCTATCTGCAAGAAAAGCTTATGGATCAATATTGCTATCTGTAGTCAATAGCATACATCAAATGTTGCTAACCAAACCAGACTTACTTTGTATCTGTGGGTAGCTAAGAAACATCCATGGATTAAACCATAATACTCAGTATGTCTATATTAGCACACTAACAAAAATAATCAAATGTATTTTTGGAAATTTAGAGAATAAAAATCAGATGAACATGGGTAAATAGTGGGGAATACAAAGAATAAGCTAAGCCAGGCACTAGTGATTCATGCTTAGAGGCTTAAATACTGAGATCTGAGGCTGAGATCTGACGAGAATGTTTGAAGCTAGGTTGAGCAGGGATGTTTGTGAGACTCTTATCCCCATTTTACTACCAAAAAGGCCAGAAGTGGACCTGTGGTTTAAATGCTAGAGCAATAGCTTTCATCAAAACTGTTCAGAAACAGGGCCCAGGTCCTTAGTTCCAAGGACCTGCACAAAAGGAAAAAAGATAATCTACATACCAGTGATATATAAGGTAAAGTCATATATCTTCCATGGCACAGAAGAGAGTAATTCCTACCCTTGGATCACTGTTCTCAAATGTGGGCAGCTACTTCAGAGTATGCCACACCATCCCTTGTAAACAAGTGGAAATAGTAGTCACAATGACATTTTTCTCTTGCAATAAGAATCAGTTTGCTAGAGTTTCTTGAATTTCTGTACAGTGTTTTCTTTTCTTTCTATTTTTTAGTGTAACCATTTATTAGTGAGACTCTGTGTTACAGACCAAAAGTCAAGAACATTCATTGAAGTAAAGTAGATCATTCAAGTAAAGTAGAACTCACCTGGGGCAGATAAACTTCTCCCATAAGTGAACTTTAAAAAGCTAACTTTTCTGGTAAGACATGGGTTAGGCAGCATATCTGACATAAAATAATGACACAAGGTATAGTTTGAAACAGTAACTACTTGTCTACAGTAAGAATGTGTGTGTTTGTGTGTGTGTTTGTGAGAGAGAGAGGGGGGTGAGAGACACAGAGACAGAGAGACAGAGAGTTCAAGGTCATGAAATCAGTGCCTGGACAGTGTCCTTGAGCTTTTCTGATCCAGGCTAATACTTCTGTCACTTGATCCACAGCTTCACTTACAGCTTTTGGATGGTTAATTGGAAATAAAAGTCTACAGATTTAACTGCCTGAGCTGGCTTCAAACCTTGATCTTTAGATATCAGCACCATAAGTAGTTAAATTTACAGGCATGAGCCACCAGCCTACCATAAGAAATTTTATCCATATTCTCATAACGTAGATGTTACTGAAGAAAAGTTCTTACAATACTGGCCTATGGAAGCAGTAAATGTGGCTTCAGCCTTTTAGTACAGATCACATGTGAGTGATTCAGCTTCAGTGTGATAACATTACTTCATTCTCTGTAATGACACCTGAAATGGAGGAGACACAGGGCTGTTAAAGTGAAGAATTTTCTGACCTGGAAAGGAGAATCTGTATGAAGGAAGTAGGGTCTTCTCCTATTAGCAGGCAGAAAATCATTCAACTGTAGTCGTATGACAGGATGAGACTGAGCTGCTCATGGTGCAATCAGATGGAGTTCAGCATAGACAAGACAGATTACATTGATGTGTGCCCCAGGATTTCCTCAGCCATTGCCCATCCTCAGAACAAAACAGTAAATGGGAATAAAAAGATGAGTTACTGATGGCATTTGATCTTCTTGGCTGGAATCATGGTTGTTACTGTGATCTATTCCCAAAGTGTTGAGTGGGAAAAATCCAGCGATCATCACATCTCCATCCATATGTGTTCGGTGCTTCATAGTAGAGAAGCAGCTAGTGCCAGCCAAGGACCTGACAAGGAGGGGAAGCTGGAGAAGAAGGAGTGTGAAAACCAAAAGGCACATCCCTGAAGCATCTGCCATGCTGAATTTCTGGTTAGAAGTGAGGCCCACATGTCAGGTATGTATATTTGTATGTCTTTTTATATGTGCATATGTGTCTCCTTTTTGATAGTGATCTACACTATAACTCCCCTTTCATCAAAGCCTTTTGAGTCCCCGAAATAATGTATAAAATTATTCCCCAGGGCCTTCATCCAGGAGAAAAACATGAGATGGAAAACACATTTGTGGAGTTTTCTTCACCCCAGGTGCTATGATTTCATCCAGGACCACAGATAGTGAGGCCCCAGAGATGGAGTTATCTTGGAATTTTGTCCAATATCTGTGTCAAGAAACTGTTTGCATAAAAGGCATTTGGGATGATGCAACTGGATCACCTCAGAGGATGCCATGTGCTGTGCATGGTGAAATGTCCACAAAAAGCATATGCCTGTGAGATGTCAACTAAAGTTCTGAGAGCATCACACCCAGAGGATGTGTTCACACACACACACACACACACACACACACACACACACACACACACAATGTCCATAACAGCCACAGAACATTGGTGGTTGATAACAGGGAGCTTTCAATAAGAGCACTCTAAAAATTCAGTCATTTAGTATTGCCTGAGGAAGCAATGCTGCTGCTCAAACTAGAAATTACATGTCAATAACTCAAGGTTAATGCTGAAATTGAATTCCACTTTTGCAGTCTGAAATTTTACCTTCAAAAAATTTATTATTACTTAAGTTGCTAAAATAGATCAAGACTTATTCATGATGCACTGGGTTGAGAGCCTGTGATAGAAGAAATTCTTCTGTATCACAAAGCTAAATTAGTATCAAAAGTAACTTTATGCTTTCTACTTGCTCACATATATTAGATGTGAATTCCATTCAGAGATTTCAGTGGTCCCAGAGAGCAGAGCTACATCAGGGCTGTTGATATATTCTACACAAGGCTGTGGTGTTCAATGCATATTTTGATACATTTCTTCAGAACCATATACTGGGTCTCAGAAAATATACATCACATATGTACTTTAAAAATGCAGGAGAAAATTTTGTCATTGTATTTGATTCTGGTGCCCTGTCTCTTGAATATACAATTTTCTAATTTGGGGAGGAGAAAGGAAATGACAAAATGCTAAAGCAAGGACACAGGTTGACCTATTGTAACAATGAGATGTACAAGACACTATGTTGAAAATGAACTTTACATTTCCGGGGAATGGAGTATATGGAGAGGTAGGGAGAGAAGGGATAGTAGGGGATAAACAAAGGAGCGGGTAACAATGCTCGATAGGAAATGCACTCATTACCTTACTCCTGTAACTATAACCCCTAGTACAGCATCTTTACAGTAAAAATACTTTAAAATGTAGAAGGAAAAGCTAAAAAAATGAGATTGCCACTCATCTTTACAGTTGTATATTCTGTACATTATGTAAGATTTTATCACTTATTTTTTTAAATTATTAGTAGCATGAATTTGCTGGACAGAGGATTGAGTTAGACAGGTGCATGTACGCATCCAATGGACCTCAGTCTCACAAGGTGGTGGCACTTGTTCAAATCATAAATTTATAGTTTCTTGAGAAACCTACATACTGATGTCCATAGTGGTTGCATGAAATTACATTTCCATCAATAGTGTGTGACCTTCCCTTTCCCTCCATTCTTAAAAATATTCCTTATGATAGACATGATCACTGGAGTAAGATTAAATTAAGTGTTGTTTGGCTTTGCATTTCCTTTATTAACCATTTAGACTTCTGATTTTGAGAAGTATCTTCGAGTTTGTTCGCCAATTTGTTAATTGTATTGTTAATTCTTTAGGGGTTTAGTTTTCTGAGCTTCCTATATATTCTTGTCACTAGTCACTTGCCAGATGTTTAGTTGGTAAATTCTGCAGGCCATCTATTCAGTCTGGTGACTGTTAATTTTGTGTTGCCAAAGGTTTTTAGTTTGATTAATCTCATTTGCAAATTCTTGTTCTTATTTGCTGAGTTATTTGAAGTTTAAAAAAATTAAATTTTATTGTAAAGGTGATGTACAGATTGTTGCAGTTACATAAGTACATAAGTGAGAAGAGTTCTTTTTGAACAGTGTTTACTTTTCGTCCCACCATTTGTGTGCTTCCATTTTCCCTCCCTAAATCACGTAAACTTACATCCATGACAAAGAGTAAAGAAATTAAAAAATAGCAACAAAGAGGAATAAATCAATAAAAACAAGGATGGAAAAAAAGAACTGCAAATAGTACAATAAAGAACACCTTGTTTCCATTTTTGAGGTTAATTTCAATAAACATCATTTTATATGATTATATACACATAGCTTTCTAAATTTATTTATTGTGAAAATATTGTACAGATGGGTTAAAATTAGGTGGGCAAGATAATGAGTACATTTCTTATCAAGCATTGTAGCCTCCTCCCTTGTTTCCCCCTCCCATCCCTTCACATTATCCCCTCACCTCCCCACTACCTAATCCTCCCGTCCCCCCCACCAAAGTTGTAAAGCTCGTTTTCGACATAACGACTTGTACATCTCATTGTTGCAATGGGCCCACCTGTATCTCTATTTAAACGATTTGATTTTCCCCTTCCCCTCTACAAATTATACCGACATGAAATACAGTGAAAGCAGGGGTTATTCTGTGGGGGAGGGACATACAAAGCAACCAAGAAAAAATCTTATAAATGTGTTAGAAACAATCACATGAAAGAAAAAAAAACATTTGAATACATATCTTAGGGTTCATTTCCCTAACATCACCTTATCTGACCTTTTCTGCTTGACTTAGACATATACTAGATATTTCAAATAAGGGAAACCATGGGACCTATGTTTCTTTGGGCCTGGTTTACTTCACTTAATATAATTTTTTTCCAAGTCTTTCCATTTCCTAACAAATGGGGCAATGTCATTCTTTCTGATGGAGGCATAGAATTCCATTTTGTATATATACCACATTTTCTTGATCCATTCATCTACTGAGGGGCATCTGGGTTGGTTCCATATCTTAGCTATAGTAAATAATGCTGTAATAGTCGGGTTGGTAGCTTTAGTGTGGTCTTCTTTGTAAACATTTGAGTAAATGCCCAAAAGTGGGATTGCTGAGTCATAGGGGAGCTCTATGTGGAGTCTTATGAGGAACCTCCATACTGCTTTCCAAAGTGGTTGAACAAGTTTACACTCCCACCAACAATGCGGTAAGGTTCCCTTCTGTCCACAGCCCTTCCAGGATCTGCTGTTATTAGAGTTCTTGATTTTAGCCATTCTAACTGGGGTGAGGTGGTATCTCAATGTCCTTTTAATTTGCATTTCTTTTATGACTAGGGAGGTTGAGCATTTGTTCATGTGTCTATTGGCCATCTTTCTTTCCTCTTCAGAGAAGTTTCTCTTTAAATCTTTAGCCCACTTGTTTATTGGTCATTTGTTTCTTTGAAGATTTGTTGTTGGGGATTTAATTTATTGAGTTCAAGGGATATTTTAGATATGAGACCATTTTCTGTTGTATGCCTAGTGAAGATCTTCTCCCAATCCGTGGGCTTTCTATTGATCTTGCTACCTATGTCGTTTCCCACGCAGAAGCTATGCAATTTCATGCAATCCCATTTGTCCAACCTTTCTTTGACTTGTGCTTCTGGGTCTCTATTAAGAAAATTTTGGCCTGTGCCAAGGAAACCTAGGGTTTCTCTTATTCCATCCTGTAATGTTTTCAGAGTGTCTGCTTTGACTCTGAGGTCTTTGATCCATTTGGAGTTGATTCTGGTGCAGGGTGATATATAAGGATCTAGTTTTAGTTTTCTACAAGTAGTTAACCAATTTTGACAGCACCATTTACTGAAGAGGCTGTCTTTCTTCCATTCTATTTTTTTTTAGCTCCCTTATCGAAGATTAGATGGCTATAGGTCTGTAGGTTCATTTCTGTGTTTTCAATTCTATTCCATTGGTTCCAAGGTCTGTTCTGGTGCCGGTACCAAGCTGTTTTGATTACTATGGCTTTAAATAGAGTTTTAAATTTGGTATTGATATTCCTCCAGCACTGTTCTTTCTGTTGAGGATCGTTTTCGCTATTTGGGGTCTTTTATTGTTCCATATGAATTTTTGGATTGCCTCTTCCATTTCCTTGAAGAATGAGGTTGGAATTTTGATAGGTATCGCATGGAATTTGTAGATAGCCTTGGGAAGTATTGCCATTTTCATGATTGTTATCTTTCCAATCCAGGAGCATGGGAGTTTTTTCCACTTTCAAAGTTCTGTTTTGATTTCCTTTTTCAAGTTTTTAAAGTTTTCATCATAGAGGTCCTTCACTTCTTTGGTTAAGTTAATTCCTAGGTATTTTATTTTTTGTGGGAATATTACGAATGATGTTCCTTTCCTAATTTCAGCCACACTTTTCTCATTGTTAGCATACATAAAAGCCATAGGTTTTTGAGGGTTAATTTTATACCCTGCTACTTTGCTAAAGTTTTGAATCAGCTTGAGTAATTTGGGAGTGGAGTCTAGGGGATTCTTTAAATACAAGACCATGCCATCTGCAAAGAGGGAGAGTTTTACTTCTTCTTTCCCTATTTGGATCCCCTTTATGTTTGCATCTTGTCTTATTGCTGTAGCTAGGCATTCTAACACTAGATTGAAGACAAGTGGAGAAAATGGACATCCTTGTCTCGTTCCTGAGTTAAGAGGAAATGGCTTTAGTTTTTCATCGTTAAGTATAATACTGGTTATAGGTTTGTCATATACAGCCTTTATTACATTGAGGAATGTTCCATGGATTCCTAATTTTTTCAGAACCTTTATCATAAAGGAGTGTCGGATCTTGTCAAATGCTTTTTCTGCATCTGTTGAGATAACCACGTGGTTCTTATCCTTGCTCCTGTTGAAGTGATGATTATATTACTTGATTTGCGTATATTGAACCAGCTTTGCATCCCTGAAATGAATCCTGTTTGATCATGGTGTATGATTTTTTGGATGGATTGTTAAAGTCGATTGGCCAAAATTTTGTTGAGAAGTTTTGCATCAATGTTCAACAAATAAATGGGTCTATAGTTCTCTTTCTTTGATGAGTCCCTGCCTGGTTTTGGGATGAGGGTTATGATGGCTTCATAGAATGTGTTTGTGTGAGCTCTGCTTTGAAGGCCTTGTAGAATTCCGCTGTAAAACCATCTGGTCCTGGACTTTTCTTAGCTGCGAGGTCTCTTATTGCTGTTTCTATTTCAGTGCTTGATATGGGCCTGTTAAGATGGCTTAACTCACCTTGGTTTAATTTTGGCAGGTCAATATTTGCTAGGAAAAGGTCCATTTCTGTCAAGTTCTCAAACTTATTAGCATAAAGTTTTGAGAAGTATTCCCTCATAAAGTTCTGAATCTTGGTTGTTTCTGAGGTGATGCTTCCAATCTCATCTCTGAGTTTATTTATTTGGGTGTGTTCTCTTCTTTTTCTGATAAGATTTGCTAAGGGTCTGTCAATGTTGTAAATTTTTTCGAAGAACCAACTCTTTGTTTTGTTGATTCTTTCAATAGTTTTTTTTTAGATTCTAATTCATTTAATTCTGATTTAACTTTAATTATTTCTTTCTGTCTACTGGATTAGGGTTTACCTTGCTGCTCTTTTTCAAGGAGGTTCAGATGTCTCATTAAATTGGTGGTTTGAAATCTCTCCAATTTGTTGATGTAGGAACTCATAGCTATAAACTTGCTCCTGAGTACTGCCTTTGCTGTGTCCCAGAGGAGCTGGTAATTTGTGTGCTCATTTTTGTTTTATATCATGAGCATTTGAATTTCCTTTCTAATCTCTTCCATGACCCACTCATGAGATTCAACAGTGTGTTGTTCAGCCTCCATGTGTTACCAGATATTCTTTGGTGGCTTTTGGTGTTGAGTTCTAATTTTATTCCCTTGTGGTCTGAGAGAATGCAAGGTATAACTTCAGTGTTTCTGAATTTGGACTAGTTTGCTTCATAGCCCAAAATGTGGTCTCTTTTAGAAAATGTTCTATGTGCTGCTGAGAAGCACGTGTATTCTGATGCTGCTGGGTGAAATATTCTGTAGGTGTCTGTTAAATCTAGTTGATCTATGCGGTTGTTTAGATCTGCAGTTTCTCCGTTGAATTTTTGCGGAGTTGATCTATCTAGTTGGGAAAGTGGTGTGTTAAAATCCTCAACAATGAATGTCTTTGGATCTGTGTGGGATTTGAGGGAAAGTAGTGTTTCTTGGATACATTTGGGTGCTCCGTTGTTTGGTGAATAGATATTTAGAATTGTAATAACCTCCTGAAGGAGATATCACTTAATTAGTATGTAGCGCCCGTCTTTATCTCTCCTCATGAATTTTAATTTGAAATCTATTTTATCTAATATTAGGATTGCAACTCCTGCCTGTTTATGGGGGCCGTTTGCTTGGTAGATTTTGTTCTAGCCTTTAACATTGAAAATGTGTTTGTTTTTATGGGCAAGATGTGACTCTTGAAGGTAATAGATAGAACGATCGTGCTTTTTAATCCAACTTGACAGTCTATGTGGCTTAATTGGAGAGTTAATTCCGTTAATGTTGAGAGATAGGACTGAGAGGTATTTGTGAGTCCCTGACATTTAATCCACCTTCTTGGGGGCTGCAGTTACTGGGTTCTTCCTATGGTTCTTGGATTATCAGTTTGGGTGTAGTTTCTTGGCCTTTATTGTGGTCTTTTTGGTTTTCTATGTGTAGGACATCTTTAAGAATCTTTTGTAGGGCTGGTTTGGTGGAGATATATTGTTTCAATTTTTCTTTGCTATGTAAGGTTTTTATTTGCTCTTCAGTTATGAAGGACAGTTTAGCTGGGTACAGTATTCTTGGTTGATAGTTGTTTGTCTTTAGGGCATGGGATACATTATTGCAGGCTCTTCTTGCTTTGATTGTCTCTGCTGAGAAATCTGAAGTGATTCTAATTGGTTTCCTTTTATAGGTGATTAATCTTTTCTCCTTGACAGCTTTAAGGATTTTTTCCTTGGTCTGAATTGTTCCTGTGTGGATTATAATGTGATGGTGGGATGTCCTATTCTGGTCTGGTCTATTTGGAGTTCCAAAAGCTTCTTGTATCTGAATAGGCCTATCTTTTTGCATGTTTGGGAAGTTCACTGCTAGCATCCTGTTAAACAAATTTTCTAGACCATTAACTTCTGTTTCTAGGTGCTACTCTACACCCATTATCCTCAGATTAGGCTTTCTGATGGTGTCTTCCAAGTATTGAATTGATCTATCATATTTCTTGTCTTGGATGGTTAAGTGTTCTTTCTCTATAATATCTATGGTGTCTTCAATCGCCGAGATTCGATCTTCTGCATGGTCTAACCAGGTGTCAAGACTTTCTACTTTTTATTATTTCTTTTCCTTCTAATTGGTCAGCTTTTATGGCTTCAAATTCTTTGTTGAAGCTTTGTTTTAGATCTTGTATGGACTTCTTTACTTCCTTAATTTGGTGTTCAGTGTTTATTCTCAAATCATTTAATTGATTGGTTATGGTTTCCTTGGATTCCCATTCCTTCCGTTGGGTTCCATTAAGCATTCCCTTTGTGGTTTCCCTGACTTCCTTCAGCTCCTTGTTAATGGATTCCCTGAAGGCCTTTAGAGATCTCTGTGTATTCTCATCCTGCTCTCTCAATTCCTGTATTACTCTTTGCTTAGCTTCCTCATGTTCACACCATTCCTGTAGTTCTCTTTGAGTGCTCTCAGCCTCTCATGCCATTCCTGCCTTTCTCTTTGAGTCTTCTCAAGCGGCTTTCACAATTCTTGTATCAGTTTTTGAGGAGCTTCCTCACACTCATGATATTCCTGTATTAACCTTTGGTTTGCCTCCTCTCTCTCCCTATCAAGTTCATACAGAGACCTTTATAGGTTTTCCATCTTTTCGTTTATCATGTTTGCCAGCAGTGTTTGTCGAGCTATTTGGGAAGTCTCCTCTGGATTATTCATTATCTCTTATGTCTCCTGATTATCAGGAGTTGGATTTGAGATACCCAGTCTTGCCATTTTTCTTGTGCTTTTCCTCCTTACTCTCCCCATTTGGGATGAAAGTAACACCAGTTTTGTGCTAGAACATTATCTGAAGGCAAGCATCAACCAAAGTCTGCAGATACAATCTAGTTCAACAGATATATCTATTCAACATCAAACAACTATATATTAATGAGCTACAAACCGCAAAGAAGAATTTGGCAAACTAGAAATTATTAGGTTTAGGGAGAGATGTGGGTAAAAATCCGAATAAAGGGATGTTTGAAGGCACAGGGAGAGTTAACTAAGTCCTAATCTCAAAGCGGGAAATCGGTTGGATAGGATGAAAGTATAGAGAGAGACAAAAATAAGAAAGAGAAAGAGAAAAAAAGAGACAAGGAAAATAGAAAAGCAAAAATTAAAAAATAAACAGTGCAATGCTTAAAAACTATGCAAAATTTAAAACAAAATATTCAGAGAAGAACGTGCATATAATGAGAGAAGGGGGGATATAAAGGAGACATGAAAAACGTAAAAATAAAAATGCTTAAAATTTTATATAGGTGTAAAGCGGTAGTACTGCTATGAAGAAATTTAAGTTTAAGAGATTTTGAATTGAGTAATAAATTTCTGGATTAAGTGTGTACACAATGGGGGATAAGGTCTAATATTCGACTAAGGTTATATCTGAGGATGTGCAGAATAGCAATTAAGTCACACAAAGAAGAACAAAAGAGAAGAAAAGGTAAAAAGAATGAGAAAGAAAGAAAAAAAGGTCAAAAGTTCAGTAGAGCTAAAAAAAAACAAAAAACATAAATTTTTAAAAAAAAAAAAAAAAAGAAAGAAAAACGGGCACACACATATACCCCTAAAATAAAAATTATAAGAGAAAGAAAAAAAGATAGTAGGAAACAATTGTTTTTTTAAAAGATAAAAATTAAAAAAAGTTTTAGATATAAAAAATTTTTTATAAAAGGTACAAAAAAAAGTTATTTGATTTTTTTGAGGGGAGAATGGGAAGATCCTGTATCTCCCTTGTGTCCATAACCAGTCTCTAGTTTTCTCTGGTCTGCTTGTGGTGTTTGATTTTCCTGTGGCTTTGGTTTCTTAAGTCAGTTTGTTTGAGCAGGCAGAAATATGCTCTGCTTTACCCAAGATTTTGTGATCCTCCTCCCAGGCTACTTCAATGGGAGGGAGTTCTGCTTTGAGTATCACAAAAGAGGGAGATGGCTGTTTCCTCTAGTTTGGAGATGTTGTGATTAGGCTAGGTTCTGGGTAGAGTTGAGGCCTTTCAGCAAACAGTAGCTTTTCCCTGAGGGGCTAGCTTGTGAGAAACTCACAGAGCCCAGCCTGGAGCCATTCTCAGGGTTTATATTTACTGAATTTCAATAGATTGTCCAGGCTGCTAAAGGGAGGGGCAGCCTCAGGCTCTGTTTACTCTGTGAAGAAAGCCACTCCTGGGGCTGGCAGCCGGATCTGGGTGACTTTTCCCTGGGTGGAGCTGAGTCTGACAGGTCAGGATAGGTTCTTGTGACCTGCTAAATGACTCTAGTTTTCTTCCAAGGCCTGAGTTGGAGCTAGGTGCTCAGCCGGGCCTTTGTCAGTATCAAAGATGGAGATCTCCGGTAGTGGGGGGAGGAAGGGTGGCTTTCCCCCCTTTGCTCCCTGAGAAGGAGTGAGGACATCTGGCTTCTACTCATGCTGAGTCTTGGTTCCTGGGTCGTCTCTGGTTTGTGAAGTGCAGGATGAAGATGTCTGCTTTTTGTGGGTTCTTGCTGGTGTTGAGTAGAATATGCTGGCCTGCTTTGTCTGGCTCCTTCGTCCTGGACTCTCTGTGTTGCAGGTATGGTGGGTACGGCCACCGCCTCTGCAGCTGGCAAGTGCTCAGATCTGTCTCCTTGCTTGGATTTTCCCTCTCTGGCCTAACTCTCTGTACTGTGATGGCACACTTGGTGTGATTCTCTGGCTTACAACTGTTCACTGGAACACTAAAACAGCTTTCTAGGTGAGAGCTTGTTTAGCCTCCAGCTTCTCCTCTGTCATCTTACACATAGCTTTTGAGCCCTTGTTATTCTCTCCTAAGAATATCCTGCTTTGTTGACACTGTGTGAGTGTTGAGTGCTGCTTAATTATGTCCAGGTATAATTATATTTGAAGTTTTAATTAGGAAGTGACTGTCTATCCTAAATGATTCATTGTTTTTGTTGTCTGTACTGTACTACTTTAACTTTAATCTCCTGAATTTCTTGAGGCTAGGGAAAACAAGGATCATTCCGAAATTAGGGCATCCTGAGCTACCTGGCCACACTGTCCAGGAGAAGATGGCTGCAATATGGCATAGTGATAGAAGTTCTGTTTGTGGAACTATGAAATCAGCACATGTACTGCCCTTGTGTGTACACAAGTTAGACTTTTTCAACCACAGGCAACCTGCCTGGATCATAGATGAGAAGTCTTCCTGCAGCCAGAAATACCTTCTAAGATTCTGAGATAGGAATCTTCTATGGTGAAACATTTATCCATTTAGTATTTTTTATGAACTACACTGAGAACAGCTAACATTAAGCAAAAGAAATGTACATATCACCCAATGCATAAGAAATAGTTGTACTGTCAAACGTTATAGAATTCACTTTATAGACCAAGATAATGACAGTTTGCCTTGTGAAAGTTAAAATGTGTTTGTAACTTTAAGTATCACTATCCTACAATACTGTGAAATTTGTGATATTTATGTAATCATTCAATCTCAATAAGAATTATTATTAAAAAAGAATTACACTGTGATATATAGAAATAAAGTTTCCAAATTTTCCCAGTACTGGATTAGGAAACAGAATTCATTTCTTCTCATAACAATAATACATGAAAGATGTTACCTTTTACTTACTCAAGTAACAAGTGCAGCTTTTCTCCCTCCCTAGAATCATTATATGTAGAGTTTGTCATTCCTGGTGCCATTTGAATGCAAAACATTCCTATTGTGACCTGGATGCAAGTGAGCATTTTACAAAGTGTTTTAGTACTAGACCTCACTTGTCAGAGTTCCTGAATTCTTCAAAATGTTTCACACAGCACTTGAAAATATTCCACAGAATTCAGGTGGGGAATCCCCATCTACCAAAGCAGAGGATGTGGTCATTTCTTGGTCAGAACTGAGGAACAACCATGTGTGACTGCTGCCCAATGGAACCACAATGTCTGAGTCCATTTCACTCACAGGGTCAGGAATCTTAAATGAGTCGAGGAGTCTGTAAAGCTACAATCTTCTAGGATGAGTTAGGAAGAACAATGTCTTGGTACAAAAACTAGAACAACAAGCCTTCAGAAGTGTAAGAATAGCATGACCTCAGAAAATACTGGAGACAAATTTCTGTACATGATTTGTGTTCAGTGATAGGAAGATTTGGATTTTAAGAAATATTGAATAATGTACATGACTTTAATGATAATTGACATGCAACAGTATGTTCTCTTGTCATAGAGAATGTATGAGCCTGAGCCACTACCTGAATTGTGACCTTAGGGTACACGAGGGCTTCCTTATTTCTCAGTACATTCTGGGAACAGTGGTCAAGGGTGGATGCTGATGATTCCTTCTTGCTAAGTTCAACCTTGTTATTGCTCTTCATGTTTGTGAGCAGAGAGGATGTCTATGGAAAAAGAGCTATTGACAGTGAAAGCCCTCATGAAGGCTGGTTTTCTGTCCTGAAATAGAATCTCTCCAGGAAAAAGACAACTTTCTTCTCATGATCTGAATCTTACAGTACATGTAAATTATTTTAAGAGATTGACCCCAAAGTCTCTAGAAGTTAGTATGCTAAGGAAGTAAGGAAGTTTTTTTTTTTTTATGTTTATGCCATTATTCTAGGCTATATTGAATTGTCTGTAAAAAGATGGAAAACTTTTACCTTTTCTTCTGTAGAGCAATTTTGGTATGATAAATTCAATTGAATTTTCAATGTAGTGACTGAAATAGAATAAAAGGCATGACAAATGTAGAAAACAGATGATTAAATAAGATCCAAGAAACAAAGGACCTCTTCTTAATTTGTCATACAGTTTCTAGATGACTCTATGTTCTTGTCCCCATGTATGGTGTGTACATGTACATATCTGAGGGAAGCTAGCAGGAGGGCACAGAACTAGAGGCAAATTGGTGAAAAAATACGCAGAGGGGCCTATCAGCTGCTCTTCACATTGATGAAAGTGAACTAAGCAATTCAAGGCTGGTGATGGGAGGGTGGGAAAGAGAGAGAAAGAGGAAACGACTGACACTAAGCAAAAGGAAAGAAATGTACAAATCACCTAGTTTGGAAGAACTAGTTTTATTGTTAAAATCTGTAACATTCACAAGCTTTGCAAATGAAGATGATGACAAGTTGCATTGAGAAGGCTAAAATGTGTTAATGACCTTAGCTAAGTATCACTATGCCCCAGTACTGTGAAATTTATGGGATTACTTAATCTCAATAAAGAAGAAAAAGAAAATAGAGATGAGTGAGAAAGTTCAAGTTGTAAGTAAGGAAGAATTTATTTCAATCATTAGGTCTTTGTGCTAGATTGAGGAGAGGCATGAGGAGAGGTCTTTGCCCTCTAGTATGTTTGGGCCAAAGCAAAGCTCAGAGAAAGTATTGTTGAACTACTCTTAGTTGACTGACCTTAATTTTTCATTTTATATTTTCTTAGTAGTGTGTATTTGTAAAAATGGGGTTCATAATGATATTTTATACATGTTTGTGGTTTCTTATATTTGCCTCATCCTTTTTTCTTGCTCCATTGACATTTCAAGCCAATTTTAATGAGCTACATTATTTTTTCATACATTAGACCTAATGTTTTGTTCGAATTCATAGAACCTTTTGAAAACAATCAGTAAAATTTTTTACATCTCTTCCTTTCTTTGCCTATGTCTTTCATCCATTTAACCACAAAATTCTCTCACTGCCATTAATCTTTCAATGCCTCCCAACCATCCATCCATCCATCCATCCATCCATCCATCCATCCATCCATCCATCCATCTTTCAATACATCCATTCATCCTTGCCTATACATTTCGGAGTGTAAATATTGTGTAAGCTCACTTACGACTGCAAAGGAGAAACTAGAAATGAGCATTATTGAGTGCATCTTTAATATTATGCAAGAGCTGGGGGCTGGTGGCTCATGCCTGTAACTCTAGCTACTAGGTGCCCGAGATCTGGGGATCACAATTCAATCTCAGTCTGAGTTGGAAAGTTCATGATGATACTCTTATCTACAATTTACGACAAAAAACTGGATGTAGAGTTGTGGTTCAAGTGGTAAAGCAACCTCAAATTATAAAGCTAAGGGACAGTGTAGGTCTTGAGTTGAAATATGCATAAATGAATTTAATGAATATAAGATGTAACATGTAATGAGCCCTAGAAGAGAGACCAGAAGTGAGTGCAGTTGTGTGGATATGTCTTAAATACACAGAAATAGTATAGAACACACTAAATCAGAATATTTGAAATAATAAGTAATGCTTCCTTATCAAATGTAGACATTTGAAATGTGACAGATAAAAATGTTCATGTTTCTTGCTGTTGTTTTTAATGTACTTATAAAGTACTATGTGATTTTTTTGTTTCTTTTGTATGTTCTTTCCCCATGGTATAACCCGTTTTCACTGTATTTGATTTTGGTTCCCTGCATCTTGTATATACATTTTTCTAATTTGGGGAGGGGAGGGGAAATGACAAATTGCTGAAATAAGGATACACGTTGACCCATTGTAGCAATGAGATGTACATGACACTATGTTGCAAACGAACTTTATGACTTCACGGGGAAGGGAGGAGTTGGGGAGGTTGGGAGGCAGTGGAAGGTAGGGGAAAAACAAAGGAGTGGGCAACAATGCTTGATAGGAAATGTACTCATTATCTTACTCATGTAACTGTAACTTTTCTGTACAGTATCTTTATAATAAATATATATTAATAAAAATTCCATGTTTCAAAAGATATAAAAAAGTGGTAAGTTTTAAAGAACTACTTTTTTATTTCATATATAGTTGTTGTAAAAATAATGCATAGAGGGGTTACAGTTACATGAGTGGGGTAATGAATACATTTCGTAGCAAGGGTTGTTACCTCCTTTGTTTTCCCCATACCATCACTTCCCTCCCCACCTCCCCAACTCATCCCAACCCCCAACCACCCCGACATTGTAAAGTTCGTTTTCAACATAGTGTCCTCTACATATCATTGTCACAATGGGTCAGCCTGCATCCCCATTTAAGCGTTCCCCAATATCCCTTACCCTCTCCAAATTACAAAAATGTATATACAGGGTGCAGAACACGGGCATCAAATCCAGTGAGAACAGGGGTTATACTGTGGGCGAAGAACATACAAAAGAAACAAAAGAATCAGGTAGTGTATTGTAAGTACATTAAAAACACTATCAAGAAAAAAAATCCACTTGTATCCCTGTCTTGGGGTACATTTTGCTTAACATTATCTCATGTGGTCATATATACATAGCCTTTGACCTTCTCCGTTTGTCCATTTACTAGTCATTGCAAAAAAGGGAAACCATGGGACCTATGTTTTTTGGGCCTGGCTTACTTCATTTAATGTAATTTTTCCAAGACTTTCCATTTCCTAACAAATGAGGCAATGTCATTCTTTCTGACGGAGGCATAGAATTCCATTGTGTGTGTGTGTGAGTGTGTGCATAAGTGTGTATCACATTTTCTTGATATATTCATCTACTGAGGGGCATCTGGGTTGGTTCCATATCTTAGCTATGGTAAATAATGTTGCAATAAACATGATTATGCTGGTAGCTTTAGTATTGTCTTGGTTGTGATTGTTCAGGTAAATGCCCAAAAGTGGGATTGCTAGGTCATAAGGGAGCTCTATATGGAGTCTTTTGAGGAACATCCATACTGCTTTTGAAAGTGGTTGAACAAGTTTACACTCTCACCAACAATGCAGTGGGGTTTCCTTTGGAGCACATTCCCTCCAGCATCTGTTGTTACTAGATTTCTTGATTAAGGCCATTCTAACTCGAGTGAGGTGGAATCTCAACGTTGTCTTGATTTGCATTTCTTTTATGACTTGAGAAGCTGAGCATTTCTTCATGTCTATTGGCCATTTTCTTCAGAGAAGTTTCTCTTTAAGTATTTAGTTCATTTATTAATCGGGCAATTGTTTCTTTGAGGATTTGTTGCTGGATTTAGTTTTTTGAGTTCTAAGTATATTTTAGATATGAGACCCTTGTCTGTTGTATGGTTAATGAAGCTCTTCTCCCAGGCTGTGAGCCTTCTGTTGATCTTGCTAGCTATGTCCTTTGCCTTGCAGAAGCTCCACAGTTTCATGCAATCAGATTTGTTCAACCTTTCTTTGATTTGTGGTGCTTGTGAGTGTCTAGTAAGAAAATTTTGGCCTGTACCTAGGAGCCCTAGAGTTTCTCCTATTGCTTCCTATAATGTTTTCATGGAGTCTGCTTTTATTTCGAGGTCTTTGATCCATTTGGAGTTGATTCTGGTGCAGGGTGGTATATATGGATTTAGTTTAAGTTTTTTACAAGTGTTTAACCAATTTTGCCAGCCCCATTTACTGAAAAGGCTATTTTTCTTCCATTCAATTTCTTTAGCTCCCTTGTCAAAATTTAGGTGGCTATAGTCTGTGGGTTCATTTCTGGGTCTTCAGTCCTATTCCATTGGTCATCAGGTCTGTTCTGTGCCAGTACCAAGTTGGTTTGGTTATTATGGATTTGTAGTAGAGTTTGAAATTTGGAATTGGTATTCCCCTGGCGCTGTTCTTTCTACTAAGGATTGTTTTTGCTATGTGAGGTCTTTAATTGTTCCATATAAAATTTTGGATTGCGGGGCTGGGAAGGTGGCTCAGTGGTAGAGCGCTTGCCTTGCATGCTCTAGGCCCTGGATTCGATTCCTCAGCCCCACATAAGCAAAAAGAAAAAAAGCCGGAAGTGGCGCTGTGGCTCAAGTGGTAGAGTGCTAGCCTTGAGCTGAAGAGCTGAGGGACAGCGCCCAGGCCCAGAATTCAGGCCCCACCACCGGACCCAAAAAAAAAAATTTGGATTGCTTCTTCTATTTCATTGAAGAATGAGGTTGGGATATTGATGGTATCACATTGAATTTGTAGATAGCCTTTGGCAGTATTGCCAGTTTCATGTTGTTAATCCTCCCAATCCAGGAGCAAGGGAAGTTTTTCTACTTGCTTAGTTCTGCTTCAATTTCCTTATTCAGGTTTTTAAAGTTTTTGTCATACTGGTCCTTCACCCCTTTTGTGAACTCCTAAGTATTTTATTTTTTGTGTAGCTATTAAAAGGGGTTGCTTTCCTAATTTCAGTCCTGCTCTTCTCATTATTGGCATAGAGCAATTGATTTCTGATGGTTAATTTTTATACCCTGCTACTTTGCCAGTTTCTAATCAGCTCATGTAACTTTGGTGCGGAGTCCATGGGGTTCTTTAAGGACAAGATTTTGTCATCTGCAAAGAGGGAGAGTTTTATTTCATCTTTCCCTATTTGGATCACCATTTTGTCTGCATCTTGTCTTATTTCCCCAACCACGCATTCTAATACTAGGTTGAAGAGGAGTGCAGAGAGTGGAGATCATTGTATTGCTCCTGAATTTAGAGGCTTTAACTTTTCGCCATTAAGTATAGTGCTGGCTGCAGGTTTGTCATATACAGCCTTTATCATATTGAGTAATGTTCCATGGATTCCAAGTTTTTCCAGAGCTTTCATGATAAAGGGGTGTTGGATCTTGTCAAATGCTTTTTCTGCATGTGTTGAGATAATGCTGTGGTTCTTTTTTTATTTTTAATTAATTTTTTAAATTGTGAAAATACTGTACAGAGGGTTACAATTACATGGGCAAGGTAATGAGTACTTTTCTTATGAAGCATGGGTGCCTCCTCCTTTGTTTCCCGTTAGCTTCCAATTTTCCTCTTCAACCCCCTTATGCCTCCCCCCACTCCCCACACCAAAGTTATAAAGTTCATTTTTCAACATAATGTCTTGTATATCTCATTGTTGCAATGGGTCCCCCTGTACCCCTATTTAAACTATTAGTTTTTTCCCTTCCCCTCCACAAATTATACCAACATCAAATACAGTGAAAAAAGGGGTTATACCGTGGGGAAGGGACATACACAGCAACAAAGAAATAGCTTATAAGTATGTTAGACACAATAGTGCGAAAGAAAAAAAACATTTGAGTCCATATCTTGGGGTTCATTTTGCCTACCATCAATTTATCTCACTGTTTCTGATTGTCTCTGACATATACGAGTTATTGCAAATAAGGGAAACCATGTTTCTTAGAGCCTGGCTTACTTAACTTAATATAATTTTTTCCAAGTCTTTACATTTCCTAACAAATTGGGCAATGTCATTCTTTCTGATGGAGGCATAGAATTCCATTGTGTATATATACCACATTATCTTGATCCACTCCTCTACTGCGGGGCATCTGGGTTGGTTCCATATGGCAAATAATGCTTCAATAAACATAGTTGTGTTGGTAGCTTTAGCATGTTCTTGTATGTGATCATTTGGTAAATGCCCAAAAGTGGGAATGCTGGGTCTTAGGGGAACTCTGTGTGGAGTCTTTTGAGGAACCTCCATAGTGCTTTCCGAAGCTGATGAACAAGTTTACACTCCCACCAACAATGCAGTAAGGTTCCCTTCTGTCCACATCTTCTCCAGCATATGTTGTTATTAGAGTTCTTGATTATAGCCATTCTAACTGAGGTGAGGTGGTATCTCAATGTGTTGATTTGCATTTCTTTTATGGCTAGGGAAGTTGTTTGATGTTGAATAGATTGTATCTGTTGAAGTAGACTGTATCTGCAGCCAATTTGACTGTGCAAGTATAGGGCTCTGGTTGATGCATTCCTTAAAATAGTATTCTAGCTCAAAATTGGTGTTACTTCCGTACCAAATGGGCAGAACAAGCCAGAAAAACGCCAGAAAAATGGCAAGTCCGGGTATCTCAACTCCCACAAATGATAATCAGGTGACAGAAAAGTTCATGAATAATCCATAGGAGAGGTCCCCAAAAGCTCTACAAACATTACATGGTTTATGAAAAGGTTGAAAACTGCAAAGGACTCAGTGTGAGTGTGATAGGAAAAAGAGGAAGCAAACAAAAGATTAATAGAGGAATCCCATGAGCTTGAGGAAGCTACTCAAAGATTGATACAGGAATTGAATGAACAGGTTGAGAACAGCCAAAGAGAAATAAAGGAATTGCATGAACAGGATGAGAATTGTCAAAGAGAAACAGGAATTGCATGAGCAGGGTGAGAACAGTCAAAGAGAACTACAGGAATTGAATGAATGTGAGGAAGTTAATCAAAGAGTAATACTAGAGTTGCAAGAGCAGGATGAAAATAGACAAAGATCAAAGAGGCATTCATGGAATCCATAAACAGACATCTGAAAGAATTCAGGGAGACCACAAAGGGAATGCTGAATAGAGCCCAACAGAAGCAATGGGAGTCCAAGGAAACCATAACCAATCAACTAAGTGATTTGAGAATAAACACTGAACACCAAATTAAGGAAGAAAGAAGTTCATACAAGATCTAAAACAAAGCTCCAACAAAGAATTTGAAGTCATCAAAGCTGACCAATTAGAAGGAAAAGAAATAAAAAACAAAGTAGAAAGTCTTGACAGCAGGTTAGACCATGCAGAAGATCGAATCTTGGCGATTGAAGACACCATAGATATTATAGAGAAAGAACACTTAACCATCCAAGACAAGAAATATGATAGATCAATTCAATACTTGGAAGACACCATCAGAAAGCCTAATCTGAGGATAATGGGTGTAGCGTAGCACCTAGAAACAGAAGTTAATGGTCTAGAAAATTTGTTTAACAGGATGCTAGCAGAGAACTTCCCAAACATGCAAAAAGATAGGCCTATTCAGATACAAGAAGCTTTTGGAACTCCAAATAGACCAGACCAGAATAGGACATCCCACCATCATATTATAATCCACACAGGATCAATTCAGACCAAGGAAAAAATCCTTAAAGCTGTGAAGGAGAAAAGATCAATCACCTATAAAAGGAAACCAATTAAAATCACCTCAGATTTCTCAGCAGAGACAATGAAAGCAAGAAGAGTCTGGAATGATGTATGCCACGCCCTAAAGACAAAAAACTATCAACCAAGAATACTGTATCCAGCTAAACTCTCCTTCATAACCGGAGGTCAAATAAAAACCTTTCATAGGAAAGAAAAACTTAAAGTCTATCTCCACCAAACCAGCTCTCCAAAAGGTACTTAAAGATGTCCTACACATAGAAAACCAAAAAGACCACAATAAAGGCTAAAAAATGATGTGGTTCTTATCTTTGCTCTTTTTGATGTGATGAATTACATTGTTATGCGTACATTGAACCTGCTTTGCATCCCTGAAAAGAATCCTGTTTGATCGTGGTGTGTGATTTTTTTTTTGATGAGTTGTTGAAGTCGATTGACCAAGATTTTGTTGAGAAGTTTTGCATCGATATTCATCAAAAAAATGAGTCTTTAGTTCTCTTTCATTGATGAGTCCCTGCCTGGTTTGGGGATGAGGGTTATGCTGGCTTCATAAAAAGAGTGTGGTAGTGAATTTTTGCTTTCCATTTCATTGAAGAGATGGAGAAGTATTAGTGCGAGTTCTGCTTGGAAGGCCTTGGAGAATTCAGCAGTAAATCTATCTGGTCCTGTGCTTTTGTTGGGTGGGAGGTCTTTTATTGCTGCTTCTATTTCGATGCTTGGTATGGGTCTGTTAAGTAATTTTAAATCATGTTGGTTTAGTTTGGGCATGTCAATATTTGCTAGAAATTTGTCCTTATCTTTCAGATTCTCAAATTTACTAGCATACAGGTTTGAGAAGTATCCCCTTATTATATTCTGAATCTTGGCTGTTTCTGTAGTGATATTTCCATTCTCATCTCTGAGTTTATTTGGGTGTGTTCTCTTTTTTCTCATAAGAGTTGCTAAGGGTCTATCAATTTTATTAATTTTTTGAAAAACCAACTCTTTGCTTTGTCAATTCTTTCTATAGATTTTTGGGACTCTAATTCATTTAATTCGAATTTAATTTTAATTATTTTTTTCTGTCTACTGGATTGGGGTTTAGCTTTTTGTTTTGTTTCAAGGAGATTTAGGTGCCTCATTAAATAGTTGATTTCAGATCTTTCCCATTTGTTGATGTAGGACCTCAGAGCTATAAACTTGCCTCTGAGTACTGCCTTTTCTGTGTCCCAGAGGAATTGATAGTTTGTGTGTTCATTTTTGTTAAATAACATGAAGATTTGAATTTTCTTTCTAATCTCTTCCATGACCAACTGGTGGTTCAACAGTGTGTTTTTCAGCCTCCATGTGTTACAGTATTTCTTTGGTGGCTTTTGGTGTTGAATTCTAATTCTATTTCCTTGTGGTCTGAGGAATGTAGGGCATAATTTCAAGCTTTCTGAATTTGGACAGATTTGCTTTGTGGCCTAGAATGTGTTCTATTTTGGAGAATATTCCATGTGCTGCTGAGAAGAAGGTGTAATCTGATGCTGCTAGGTGAAATATTCAGTATATATCTGTTAAGTCTAGTTGATCTATGCAGATTTTGAGATCCAAGGTTTCTTTGTCGAGTTTTTTCTAGGTTGATCTATCTAATGGGGATAGTGGTGTATTAAATCAGCACCAATTTATGTCTTTGGATCTATGTGAGATTTGAGGGAAAGTAGTGTTTCTTTTTTTATTAATAAGGTTTTGTTTATTGTGAAAATACCATACAGAGAGGTTACAATTACATGAGCAAGGTAATGAGTACATTTCTTATCAAGGATTGTGGCCTCCTCCTTTGTTTTCCCTTACCATCTCTGCCCTCCTATATCCCCTCCCCCCACCAGCTTCCCTCCCTTCTCCCCTTCTCGCCAAAGTTGTAAAGTTTGTTTTTCAGCATAGCGTCTTGTACATCTCATTGTTTCAATTTGTCCACCTATATCCCTATTCAAACAATTTGTTTTCGTTTCTTGTATAAATTTGGGTGCTCTGTTACTTGGTGAGTAGATATTTAGAATTGTAATATCCTGAGGAAGGAGAGATCCCTTAATTAGTATGTAGTGAACTTCTTTATCAGTTCTCATTGATTTTAAGTTGAAGTCTATTTTATCTGATATTAGGATTGCAACTCTCACCTGTTTATGTGGGCCATTTGCTTGATATATTTTATTCCAGCCTTTCACTTTCAGAATATGCTTATTTTTGTGGGCAAGGTGTGTCTCTTGAAAACAGCAAATAGATGGATCTTGCTTTTTGATCCAACTGGACAATCTGTCACTTAATTGGAAAGTTAAGACCATTAATATTAAGGGTTAGGATTGAGTGGTGGCTGGTTGTCCCTACCTCTTTGTCCCTTTTTTTGGGGGTGGGGGGACAGGAAATTTGTGTCTTGGCTTTTCTTGTTGTGATTATGTATTTCTCTGTTTGTGGACAGCTTTATTGCCTATATTCTGTTCTTGTTGTTTCTTTTATATGAAGAAAGTCTTTGAGAATTTTTTTGACGAGCTGATTTGGTAGCGATATATTGCTTCCAATTTCCCTTGCTGTGGAATTTTATTTGTCCTTCTGCTATGAATGAGAGCTTAGCTGGGTAGAATATTCTTCGTTGGTAGTTATTTGACTTTAAGGCAGTAGGGTTCCCTTTTGGCATCATCCCCTCCAGCGTCTGTTGTTATTAGATTTCTTAATTATACATACTCTAATTGGGTAAGGTAGATCTTGATGTTGTTTTGATTTTGGTATCTTTTATGGTGAGAGAGCTTGATCATTTTTTATATGTCTATTGGCCATTCGTATTTCTTCTTTTGAGAAGAATTTAAATTTTAGCTCACTTATTAATGGGATTGTTGTCTCTTTGAAGATTTGTTTTGGGGGGATTTAATTTTTTTATTTTAAATATGTTTTAGTTATGAGTATCTTTTCTGTTGTCTGGCTAGTGAAGCTCTTTTCCCAATCCATGGGCTTTCTATTGATCTTGCTAGCTATGTCCTTTGCCATGCAGAAGCTCTGTAATGTCATACAATCCCATTTGTCCAAACTTTCTTTGATTTGTATGTTTCTGGGTCTTTATTGAGAAAATATCAGCCTGTGACATGGAGCCCTAGACTTTCTCCTATTTCTTCCTCTAATGTTTTCAGGATTTCTTCTTTTACTTTGAGGTCTTTGGTACACTTGGAGTTTAAGATGATGCATGGTGACACATAAGGAACTAACTTTAGTTATCTATAGTTGTTTAATCAATTTTTCCAGCACTATGTACTGAAGAGGCTTTCTTTCATCCATCCTATTTTTTTTTTTTGTGGCTCCCTTATTGAAGACTAGGTGGCGCTAGGTCTGCAGGTTCATTTCTGTGTTTTTAGTTGTATTCATTAATCCTCATGTCTGTTCTTGTGCCAGTACCAACCCATTTAAATTACAATGGTTTGGTAGTAGAGTTTGAAGTTTGGTATTGATATTTCTCCAGCATGTTACTTTCTGGTAAGCATTGTTTTTGCTGTTCTGGGTCTTTCATCGTTCCATACGAAATTTTATTTGCTGCTTCTATTTCATTGAAAAATGAGAATTGGATGTTGATGGGTATTTCAATGAAATTGTAGATAGCCTTTGGCAGTATTGCCATTTTCATGATGTTAATCCTCCCAATCCAGGAGCATGGGAGGTTTTTCCACTTCCTGAGATGTGCTTCACAGTTTTCTGACTTTTATCAAGTTTTACCACACTTGAGTGTGCATCTTGTGTGAGTGGGCATGGTGGACTCCTTTGTCAAATTTATTTTGAGGTCCTCTGATCTATTTTCTGGTTTAAATGTTTGAGTTTGGGAAAGTACAATGCTGAGTATATTAGTAGGGCTCTGTAGTAATCTGTGTTGTAATCACTCCTGCATTACTATTTTTGCTTTAGATCGCTTTGGCTTTTGGGGATCTTTGCTTCTGTATGAGCTTTTGAACTGAATTTTCAATTTTATGAAGAGTAATTTTGGGATTTCTTATAAGAATTGCTTTAGATCTATATATACTTTTGGGTAATACAGATGTTTTCACAATATTCCTTTTCCCAAACCATTACCAATAGAGATATTTTATTTCTTCCTATGTCTTCTACTTTGTTGTGTTTCTTAGCTTATCTCTTTCCACTCCTTGCTTACATTTATTCCTAGGTATTTCAGATATTTTGTGTTGGGAAGTGGACATTGATGATTTTCCTGACTTCTTCCTCAGTCTGGTGATTGCTGTTTTGTTTAAATTGCTTTGTGATTATTTTTTAATATATCACAATTGTCATTCCTTTTTTGAAAGTGACATTTTTGAGGCACTTGGTGATATTTGATAGATTGTATTTTGAAACTGAATCTATTTGCGCCCATTTTTCCAGCATAGGAGCTCAATGTGATCTTCAGTGAAAATTTTAGAAGTCTGACCCCTTAGCCTCCCAGCCTCACACAGTTTTTACCAGCCTGTGGCTTTTATTTACCCCAACTCAACCAACCACTCGCAGTTTATTCTGCTCTTGGCCATTGTTTACCTCCTTGGAAGCTACTGAGCTACGGTTCCACACATAATGATGTAGCTGGCCCCAATGTCCTGCCCACCTGAAGCCTCTCATCTTGTTTTTCTGACAGATTTTATGTAGGTGTGTTCATTGTTTCTCTGCTAAAGTCTGTGGGGATGTACAGAAGCTTGTTCATCTCTTGGAGTTCAGGAGATGCAACAACTGCCATGGTCGTGTAGTTATTCTATCTGAAATCCACTCGGTGCTATTTATTGATTCCAAGCTACTTTGCTTCCTGGCCTCATTTTCTTAGCTCTTCTGCTGTAAGTCATGTGATAGACTGGCTGTTTTACTGGAGGGTTCCCACAGTGAAGACTAAAAGGTAATGTTACTTTATCATAACCCTGCTATGTCTCTTCTCTTCTACTCTGTCTTTTTGGTTTCTTTTTTTTAATTTTGGTACCATTTCTGGACACTCAGGACCTGGGAACTGTTCTTGAGTTTTTGTGCTCAATTCTAGTGATCTACCACTTTGAGTCATATCTCCCTTTCCACCTTTTTATTAGTTACTTGAAGATAAGAGGCTCACAGTCTTTCCAGTCCAGGCTGGTTTTGAACCACAATGCTCAGATCTCACCTGCCTGAGTCACTAGAATTATAGGCCTGAGTCTCCAACACCAGTTTGCTCTGTGCATTATTTTTTATGATTTTATGCTCCTTTCCTATCAGTGCCAGCAAAGGGACTTCAATGCTTTTTTTACATTCCCATCATAGCGGTGATTATAGGAATGCACCACTGTTGAGATTAACATCTGTACATGACTGTACTGGAGCTCTGATTCCTTCAATCTCCACCTTTTACAGAGCTGGGATGACAGACATCTGTCACCACATCCAGGTAACAAATACCATTAGCTTTTTTTCTCAGTTTGGATTCAGAGAGGATATTCTTATTCTCAATACAGATTATATGTGTTCAAGACTGGATTTTTGCTTAGGATTTTTCAATTCCTGCAAAACATACACTGCAATTTTCATTGAAATACCATTGAAAGTATAATTTACTTTTGAGATTATAGTCACTTTCACAATTTTAATTCTGCCCATCTCTGAAAATAGGATGTGTTTCCATTTTCTGGCTGTTATACAATTTCTTATTTCATAGCTTTGCTTTTCATTGTAGAGGTCTTTACAGATCTTTTCATAGGTTTTGAGTTCTATGCATTTGTTTTTATAAAGCCAGAACTTGAAGGTATATATGGAAGCAAATTTGAGTCCATCTTTAGTTTCTTTTATTTTAAAGAATTAATTTTTTTTTAGTCCAAATAGACAAAAGAGATATTATTTTTCCAACTCTAAGTAGATTGATTTTCTTTTGTTGGTCTTGGGGCTTGAACTCTGGCCTGGGTGCTGTCCCTGAGCTCCTCACCTCAAGGGAAGCACCCTACCCCTTGAGCCACAGCACTTCTTCTAGTTTTCTGGTGGTTAATTGGAGCTAAGAGTCAAATAGCGTTTCCTGCTTGGACTGGCTTTGAATTGCGATCCTCATAACTAAGCCTCCTGAGTAGCTAGGAGTGAAGGAGTGAGCCACCAACATCAAGCTAGTGTATATAGTAAAAATGGGTTTCATTATGATCATTTTATATGGGCACATGCATTCTTTTCTCCAAATGTGCTTATATCCATTACTTTTTATTTCCTCTAAAAATTGAAATTACCTTAATGGCTTCCCTTACGTCATTTTCAATGATGAATTGAATCTGTAGTGCTTGATAGAATATATCTAAACCTTTTGAAAGCAACAAAAATCATATAAAATATGACATATGATCCCAATACCATACACACACACACACACACACACACACACACACACACACACACACACACACACAAGATAGGCAAATCATGATTCAAGGGCCACCTCCAGCCTTCTTTTTATGAGTAAAGTTTTATTTTAACACAAACGAAAAAAATGTATATGGCTACATTTTCCTTGTTCATTTCTCCCTACCACTCTCCTATTTTTCCATGAACTATTCCTTTACAGTCCATTAACTTTTTCCTTGTCTTCCATCCATCCAATCTTACTTTAACACATCAAATCCATCCATGCATTCTTTTTGTTTCTTCATTTAAGAGAAAAAGTGTTTTGTAAGTTTACTGAAATCGTAAGAAAAATTAGCAAAGTCTATAAAATATTATGCAAAATCACTGAAATCACATGTTCTCACAACAATTTCACATTGTATAGTCCCCATTGTCACTGTATTTGATTCCAGTGTCCTGCATCTTGTATATACATTTTTCTAATTTGGGGAGGGGAAAGGAAGAAACAAAATGCTGAAATAATAGGATGACCCATTGTAACAAGGAGATGTACAAAAGGAACTTTACAATGTCAGGTGGGGAAGAGAAGCATTAGGGAGGTGGCAAGGGAAGGGATGGTAGGGGAAAAGCAAAGGAGGAGGTAACAGTGCTCGACAGGAAATGTACTCATTAACCTACTCATGTAACTGTAACCCCTTTGTACAGTATTTTACAATAAAAACATATAAAAATGTGAAAAAAGAAAAGTTAGCAAGGACTACAAAATATTGTGCAAATTCACTGAAATCACATGTTCTCCGAACAATTTCAAATCACACAATGAAGATTCAATATTTTTTTTTTTGGGTCCGGTCGTGGGGCCTGGATTCTGGGACTGGGCACTGTCCCTCAGTTCTTCAGCTCAAGGCTAGTGCCCTACCATTTGAGCCACAGTGCCACTTCTGCTTATATGTTGCTGAGGAATCGAACCCAGGGCCTCAAGCATGCAAGGCAAGCGCTGTACCACTGAGCCACCTTCCCAGCCCCAGATTCAGTATTTTATTTAATGTGAAAATAGCATACAGATGGCTTACAATTACATGGGCAAGATAATGAGTACATTTCTTATCAAGCATTGTTGCCTCCCCCTTTGTTTACTCAATAATATAAACTCATCCCTATTTATGAAATTCCTAACACAAAAAAAGGAAGATCGAAAAAACTGAATAGAAACTGAAGAGTATTATTTATTTATTTATTTCGGGTCCGGTCGTGTGTGGGGCCTGAACTGTGGGCCTGGGCACTATCCCTCAGCTCTTCAGCTCAAGGTTAGCGCTCTACCACTTGAGCCACCGTGCCACTTCTGGTTTTTTCTTTTTGCTTATGAGGTGCTGAGGAATCGAACCCAGGGCCTCAGGCATGCAAGGCAAGCACTCTACCACTGAGCTACCTTCTCAGCGCTGATGAGTATTTTTATATATCTAATTAACATACTGAAGAAGTTGGAAATTAATTACATTTTCATTTGTTAAACAGTATGCCCTCAACCAAAACAATGCACATAATTTTCCCCAAATATTGTTATATTTTCAAAAAATTAATTTATAGAAAACTAGAGTCAGTTACACAGTCATTTCTTTATGAGAAATGTAACTGTGAGAAGAGGTTGGCCTTCAGTTTGGGCGGGAAAGTCTATGTGGGCAGGAATGTCAATGAAAGACCAAAAAAGCTAGAAATGGAGCTGTGGCTCAAGTGGTAACAGAGACATGATTGAAAAACACAGTATAGTTCAAGCATGAAAAATTTAATTAATTTAATGAATTTAATTAATGTAAGAAGAAACTTGTAATGAACACTAGAAGAGATGAGAAATGGGTACAATTGTGTCTATATGACTTGAATATGTGATTCTGTAGAAATAGTATAGAATCTACTAAGTCAATCTACTTGAAAGAATAAGTCATGCTTTCCTTATCAAATTGAGAGTTTTGAAATGTTCATATTTCAGCCAGGCACTGCTGGCTTATGCCTGTAACCCTAACTACTCAGGAGGCTGAGATCTGAGGATTTTGGTTCAAAACCACCCTTGGCAATAAAGTCTGTGGGACTCTTATCTCCAACTAACCACCAGAAAACTGGAAATGGTGCTGTGGTTCAATGGTAGATTGCTGATCTTGAGCTGAAGGGCTCAAGGAGAGCACACAGTCCCAGAGTTCAAGCCCCACAACCAACAACAAAATTAAAAATTATTCATCTTTCAACAGATTGTAAGAAGTGCTACATTAAAAGAAATAATCATATATATTCATTATTTAAAATTTTATGTATTAAATGAGTAAAAATTCATTAATGAACAACAAATTAAAAAGTATATCTAGACATGGAGAGCAAGCTATGATGCATTAGAGAATTTAATCTTAGAAGAGTCAAAAGATCTTCTACATTATAATCTTAAAGTGAAGAATATTTTTATAGCTTATCCAAGTCATTCCTAATGCCATATGAGGAAAGCAGCCTGAGAGGGAGGACTGCTGAGAGAGAAGGAGATGGAGAATGGCAAAAAGAAAGACAGACAAAGACACATCAAGAAAGGTGCCACCAAAGAGACTCAGCATACTTGCAAAAGGTGAATGTGTGAATAGAAATACAGAAGTAGTGACCAAAACAATCTCTGAGGATGATATTTAAAGAGGAAAATTTGTCAAGAGTAAAATACTAATGAAACATATTAGAAGACTCTGTATCATGGTGGTATTCAGAGCGGAAGTTTATTTAAAAATTTAGAAAAGTGATTTCAAAAATCATCAGTGAAAAAGACACTAAAAAGAAGGTATGATAGAGTAATGTTTAGATTGAATAGGAGGAAGCAAAAATATAGCAGAAAAATTCCACTTTAAATGGTGAATACTTGTGACTACCACGACTAGAAAATGCACAATAGATCCTTATTATCGAAGTAAACATTTCATAATACTAAGCATTACAAGAAGAAAAAAAATTACTGTAAAAAACGTTAGTAATCAAAATGTGAGTATAGTCTTAAGAATGTTTGTTTCTCCTACTAGGTTTTTTATCACTGAAACAATGCAGAGAATTTTTATTTGGCACTAACAAGATGTTGTAACACTTTGGTGCAAATATGCAGCCTAGGAGTCCTGCACCAGAGGCCAAGATGGAGAAGACCTCCACAGCCACCATGACCTTCCCTGTGGCACTGTGGTAGACAGGCAGGAAGGTGACCCACACACTGCAAAACACCAGCATGCTGAAGGTCAGGAACTTGGCTTCATTGAAGGTGTCAGGCAGGTTCCTGGCCAGAAAAGCCACAGTGAAGCTGGCCAGGGCCAGAGAGCCCAGGTATCCCAGGACACAGTAGAAGGCAGTGAGAGAGCCCTTGTTGCACAGGATGATGATGTGGCCATGTTCAGACTGCGCATCTGTGTCCACAAAGGGAGGATAGGTCCCCAACCAGAGTACACAGAGGGTCACCTGGATCAGGGTGCAGATGGGAATGATGAGGTTTGGCGCCCCTGATACCAGCAGCCACCTCATCTTTCTCCCTGGGGAAGTGGCCTTGAAAGCCAGGACCACAGTCACTGTTTTAGCTAGTACTGTGGAAACAGCTACAGTGAACACCACTCCAAATGTGACCTGTTGCAGGATGCAGGTGACTGTGTTGGGATGGCCCAGAAAGAGCAAGGAACAGAGGAAACAGAAGATGAGGGAGATGAGCAAGATGTAGCTGAGAGTCCGGTTATTGGCCTTGACAATGGCAGTGTCTTGGTGTTTCACAAATATCCCAAGAACAGCAACAGTTAGCATAGAGAAGCAGATAGCCATGCAGGCCAGAGCCATGCCCAAGGGATCTCCAAAAGCCAGGAAACTTGCATCTCTCAGGAGGCACTGATTTCTCTGTGTGTTGACATACTGATGATCTGCACATTTCACACACTGGCCCATATCTGGTGGGAAGTGTAAGCTACCATTAGTTCTTGTTGTGAATGTCTTTTACTTCAAATAATTTAGGAAATTTTTCACTTAGAAGTTATCCTAACCTGTCAGCATTTACAATAAAAGTATTTTTTTCTTTTCTAAACCATGACCTGTTTCCATTATCATCTAGTTCTTTATTCAGGCTTTTACATAAAAATTCAACTTTGTTCCTTCAGTGATTATCACATATATTAACATCATGACAGTTGTGGTATTCTAATATCCTGACAATTTTCTGCACTTTTCCTCACTCTTATGAACTGAGCTGTGCCCTACTTTCCAATCCTACTGAAAATTTTAATTGTACATGTCACAATTTCCTGCATGACTCTGTAAAACAATTTGATTCTTGTGGCACATACTTGAATTCATCTAATTATGTTCATCTTGCCTATTTATCTGTGAAACAGTAGGAGCAGAGAAAACAGTCTTGGAAACTCTATAGTAATGCTCACTTCTTCAACTGAATCTGCCTTTCTGAACGCTTGTCCTGTGCCAAGAACAGTTGTGGGCACTGAAAAATAGCAATATGCAAGATTCATCTTTTCTGTGTGGACAAAAGTGTAACTTAAAACAATCACTGTGGAATCTGTAGGAAGATGGCAGAGGAGAACCTGGAAGCTAATCCAACTCTTGCATAGAAAGCACTTTTAGTGTTCTAGTGAACAGTCCTAGGCTAGAAAATCACACCAAGTGTGCCATCACACTACAGAGTGTTTGGCCAGAGAAGAAAAATCCCGGTTGCTTGGTCAAGGAGCACTTGCCAATGTCCCTGGTGGTGGCCATCATATCAACAGAGAGATCCCGAGACAAAGGCACCAGACATGGTGTATGAGTGGATTCTACTCACCACCAGCAAGAACTGATAAGGAGCCAGAATCTTCATCCTGCTGATCACAGAACATAGATGGCCCCGAAACCAATAGGCTGATATGAATACCTCCAAGACATCTTTACTCCTTCTCAAGGTGCAGCAGTGGAAGGTAGCCCCTCCACCACCACTGGAGAAGAACCCCATCTTTCATACTGACAAAGGCCTGGCCCAAGCAACTAGCTCCAACTCAGGTCTTGGAAGAAAGCAATAGGAGCCATTCAACAGGTCACAGGAACCTGATCCGACCTGCCAGGCTCAGCTCCAGCCAGTGGAAAGTTGCCTTTCCCAGGCAGAGGGAGCTCTGCCACCAGAGGAATGACTTTCTTCACTGGGTAAACAGAGCCAGAGGCTGTCCCTTCCCACTGCAGCCTAGACAGGACACCCAGCAGGAGGAGGGATAAAAGACAAACAATTGAAACTAAGTAAACATAAATCCTGAGAATGGCTCCAGGCTGGGAAATGTGTTTGTCTCCAGAGCTAGCCACTCAAGGAAAAGCTACTGATTGCTGACAGGCTTCATCCCTACCCAGAACTTAGCCTCATCACAGCAACTCCAAGCTAGAAGAAACAGCCATCTGACTCTTTTGTGATACTCAGCAGATGACCCTCCCACTGAACTAGCCTGGGAGGAGGATCACAAAGTTCTGGGTAAGGCAGAGCTTTTTTCTGCTTGCTCAAAAAAACTGACTTAAGAAAACAATCAAGAAACAGGAAAACCAAACACCGCAAGCAAACCAGAGACTCCACCATGAGACTGGTTACAGACAGATGGGATATACAAATCTTCCCCCTAGCTACCTAAAAAAATCAAAGAACTCTTTTTCTACCTATTTTTCAATAAAAGAGTTTCTCTTTTTTTTTCTTCATAATTTTTATTTTAGGGTGTGTGTATGTGTTTGTGTGTGCTCATGTTTTAAATCTCTTTTAACATTTTGGTCCTTTTATTTTTGTCTTTATTTTTGCCTGACTTAATTGGTGTTCTGCTCATCCACAGATATATACCCATCGTCAATTATTAGACCTTATCCTTCATTTTCAACGTACTTAATTCAGAAATTGATTACTTAATTCACAACATATTAGTCTTAACTTCTTTAATAGTAGTATTATTTGGTTACACCTATATACTTTTTAAGTATTCCATTATTAAATTTTTTATTCCTTTCCTTTTTCCTTTTTCTTTTTCCTTCTCTCATTCTATCCTTTTCTACTATCAGTGTTATTTGTTTATACTTACATAGTTTTTAAGAGTTTCATTTCTAAAATTTAAACTTTTGTTTTTTCAATTTTTTCTTGTTTATTTCTCTCTATTCATTCTGTTCTACCCATTTCCTCTGTGAGATTAGGATTGCGTTAAGTTCAATCTTTCCTTTACCTCTCCACTACATACTAATATCTCTCCTTAAGGAGGATACTGCGACCCTTAAATATCTATTCACCAAACAACGGAGCACCCAAATGTATCCAAGAAACACTACTTCCCTTCAAATCTCACATAGATCCAAAGACATTAATTTTTGGAGACTTTAACACTCCACTATCCCCACTAGATAGATCAACTCGGCAAAAACTCAACAGAGATTCTGCAGATCTAAACAACTGCATAGATCAAATAGATTTAACAGACATCTACCTAATATTTCACCCAGAAGCATCAGAATACATGTTTTTCTCAGCAGCACATGGAACATTTTCCAAAATAGACCACATTTTAGGTCACAAAGCAAACTTTTCCAAATTCAGAAACATTGAACTTACGCCCCCATTCTCTCAGACCACAAAGGAATAAAATTAGAAGTCAACAATAAAAGCAACCAAAGAAAGTCCTGTAACTCATGGAGGCTGAAAGATTGAGAAAGGAAAATCAAATGTTCATGATATCCAACAAAAATGAACACAGAAATTACCAGCTCCTCTGGGACACAGCAAAGGCAGTACTCAGAGGCAAATTTATAGCTCTGAGTTACTATAGCAACAAACTGGAGATATCTAAAACCAACAATTTAATGAGATATCTGAATCTCTTTGAAAATGAGCAGCAAGCTAAACCCCAATCCAGTAGACAGAAAGAAATGAATTAAATTAAATCAGAATTAAATTAATTAGAATCCACAAAAAAACCATAGAACGAATCAACAAAAATAAGAGAACACAACCTAATAAACAAACTCAGAGTTGAGAATGGAAACCTCATAGCAGAACCAACTAAGATTCAGAGTATTATAAGCAAATACTTTTCAAACATTTATGCTAATAAGTTTGAGAATGTGGAAGAAATGGACTATTTCCTTGCAAATATCAAGATGCTGAAACTAAACCAAGATGAGTTAAACCAACTTAACAGACCCATATCAAGCCTTGAAACACAAAAAGCAATAAGAGGCCTCCCATCTAAGAAAAGCTCAGGATGGATTTACAGCTGAATTCTACAAGGGCTTAAAAGCAGAACTCACACCAATACTCCTCCAACTTGTCAATGAAACTGAAATTGAAATTTCACTACCGAACTCTATGAAGCCATCTTAACCCTCATCCCAAAACCAGGCAAGGACTCATCAAAGAAAGAGAACTATAGACCCTTTTCTTTTATGAATATTGATGCAAAACTTAACAAAATTTTGGCCAATCAACTTCAACAATTCATCCAAAAAATCGTACACCACGATCAAACAGGATTCATGTCAGGGATGCAAAACTGGTTCAATATACATAAATCAATTAATATGATTCATCAAATCAACAGAAGCAAGGATAAGAACCACATGGTTATCTCAATAGATGCAGAAAAAGCATTTGACAAGATCCAACACCCCTTTATGATGAAGGCTCTGGAAAAACCAGGAATTCATGGAACATTCCTCAATACAATAAAGGCCGTATATGACAAGCCTCCAGGCAGTATTATACTTAATGGTGAAAAACTGAAGCCATTTCTTCTAAACTCAGGAATGAGAAAAGGATGTCCAATTTCTTCACTTCTCTTCAATTTAGCATTAGAATGCCTAGCTATAGCAATAAGACAAGATACAAACATAAAAGGGGTCCAAATAGGAAAAGATCAAGTAAAACTCTCCCTCTTTGCAGATGACATGATCTTGTATTTAAAGAATCCCATAGACTCCACTCCCAAATTACTCGAGCTGATTTGAAACTTTGGCAAAGTAGCGGGGTATAAAATTAACCCTCAAAAATCAATGGCTTTTCTGTATGACAACAATGAGAAGAGGGCACCTGAAATCAGGAAAGCAACTCCTTTTGTAGTAGCTCACAAAAAATAAAATACCTAAGAATTAACAACTAAAGTGAAGGACCTCTATGATGAAAACTTTAAAAACCTGAAAAAGGAAATCAAAGCAGAACTTAGGAAGAGGAAAAATCTCCCATGCTCCTGGATTGGAAGGATCAAAATCATGAAAATGGCAATAATTCCCTAAGGTATCTACAAGTTCAATGTGATACCTATCAATATTCTAACCTCATTCTTCAAGGAAATAGAAGAGGCAATCTAAAAATTCACATGCAACAATAAAAGACCCTGAATAGCAAAAACAATCTTTTACAGAAAGAACAATGCTGGAGGAATATCAATGGCAAATTTCAAACTCTACTACAAAGCCAGAGTAATCAAAATAGCTTGGTACTGGCACAAGAACAGACCTCAGGACCAATGGAATAGAATTGAAATTCCAGAAATGAACCCACAGACATATAGCTAAATATTTTTCAATAACAGGACTAAAAATAGAATGGAAGAAAGACAGCCTCTTCAGTAAATGGTGGTGGCAGAATTAGTTAATCACCTGTAGAAAACTTAAGCTAGATCTTTATATATCACCCTGAACCAGAATCAACTCCAAATGGATCAACGACCTCGGAGGCAAAGCAGACTCCATGAAAACATTAGGGGAAGGAATAGGGGAAACCTTAGGTATCCTTGGCATAGGCTGAAAATTTTCTAATAGAGCCCCAGAAACACAACAAATCAAAAAAAGTTTGGATAAGTGGGATTGCATGAAGCTGCAGAACTCCTGTATGGCAAGGCACATAGCTAACAAGACCAATAGAAAGTCCATAGCCTGGGAGAAGATCTTCACTAGCTATACAATGGACAAGGGTCTCATGTCTAAAATTTACTTGGAATTCAAAAAAAGAAATCCCCCAACAACAAATCTCAAAGAAACAACTGTCCAATAAGTTGGCTAAAGACTTAAAGAGAAACTTCTCTGAGGAAGAAATAAGAATGGCCAATAGACACATGAATGGCTCAACCTCTATAGCCATAAAAGAAAGGCAAATCAAAAGAAAATTGAGATTGCACCTCACCCCTGTTAGAATAATCAGCGGGGCGATGGTGGCTCACGCCTGTAATCTAGCTACTCCGGAGGCTGAGATGTGAGGATCATGGTTCAAAGCCAGCCCGGGCAGGAAAGTCCGTGAGACTCTTATCTCCAATAAACCACTAGAAAACCAAAAGTGGTGTCCTGGCTCAAGCAGTAGAGTGCTTGCCTTGAACCGAAGAGTGCAAGAACAGCGCCCAAGCCTGTGGTTCAAGCCCCAAGACCGACCAAAAAAAAAAAAAAGAATGGCTATAATCAAGAACTCTAACAACCATAGATGCTGGAGGGGATGTGGCCAGACTGGAACCCTACTTCTCTGTTGGTTGGGGTGCAAACTCGTTCAATCACTCTGGAAAACAGTATGAAGGTTCCTCAAAAGACTCCACATAGACCTCCCCTGTATCCCAGCAATCCCTCTTTTTGGCATGTACCCAAATGATCACAAACAAGACCATACAAAAGCTAACAGCACAACTATGTTTATTGCAGAATTATTTACTATAGCTAAGATGTGGAACCAACTCAGATGCTCCTCAATAGATGAATGGATCAAGAAAATGTGATACACACACACACACACACACACAGACACACACACACACACAATGGTATTCTATGCCTCCATCAGAAAGAATGCCATTGCTCCATCTGTTAGGAAATGGAAAGACTTGGAAAAAATTATATTAAGTTTAGTAAGCCAGGCCCAAAGAAACATGGGTCCCATGATTTACCTTATTTGCAGTAACTTATATGTCTGGGACAAGCAGAAAGATGGTTATGTACATATGACCAGATAAGATGATGTTAAGTGAAATGAACCCCAAAATAGGGACACAAGTGGTTTGTTTTTTCTTGCTATTGTTTCTAACCTAGTTATAATGTACCATGTGATTTTTTCTTTGTATGTTCCTCCCCCACGGTATAACCCCGCTTTTCACAGTATTTGATGTTGGTGCCCTACATATTGTATACAACTTTCTCTAATTTGGGGAGAGGAAGGGAAAAACATAATTCTTAAATAGGGATACAGGTTGACCCATTGTAACAATGAGATGTACAAGACATTATGTTGAAAAATGAACTTTATAATTTAGGTGGGGTTGTGGGGGGCAGTGTAGTTGTGGAGGTGGGTGGGTAGGATAGTAGGGTAAAAACAAACGTGGAGGCAACAATGCTTGATAGGAAATGTACTCATTACCTTGCTCATATAACTGTATCCCCTCTGAACAGTATTTTTACAATAAAAACAGTATCAACATAAAAAAGATCACTGTCCTTAATAAAACTTACATTTAATTTATTTCAGTTCACCCTTGTCCAATGATTCATGATAAGAGGCATTCTTGCAAATAACTTTGCCTGCAGTATATCAAAAATATTACTAAATGTGTAATTCAAAACAATGATATATTATATTTCATTAGCAATACCACCATACCAGAGAAAAGGCAAATGGGCTGGGCAACCCTAATACACAACTTTTGCATTGAGTTTGTTTGACTGAGGAAAACAAGAGAGAAATGAAGAATTCCTTACTAAGACATGGACTTACCTGTCTCATTAGTGATCTCATTCTGTTGGCAAGGGTTACAAGAAAAGCAACAGGCAGCCTTTCCCTCCTGAGGAGATTTCCTGAATCCTGGACCACAACTCTCACTGCAGACAGAGTGAGGAGTCTGACGAAAGTCAGAGGTGTGTCAGTAACTGTTTAGACTCATACCCCACACTCCAAAAATACCATTGTTTTTTTAAAAAAATCAGATTATTAAGGATTATGTTTCTATGTGGGTAAATGTAGTCAATTATTTGAATTCTGTTATAGATTCTAAATGCCATTATTCTCAAAGGCTTATGAGATGCAACCTTATTAGTAGCCTGTTGAACTAGTGAAAAGTATGGGATACTCATTTAGAGAAAATAAGTCCCTGTGGAGAGCCTAATGAACTGGCATGAGTTCATGTCATTATGTGTTGTCCCCTCCTCATGTGTAAAGTGGAGAAGAGCCTGGAGGAAAACCTCCTTTTTTTATAGTGTTTTGTGAACCCCAGAATCATCTTTCTCTTGGTTTTCCAGTGACCATGAAGTGAGACTCTTTTCCCAGGCATCTTCAATGATTCCTCTTCCCAAAGATGCCTATGTAGCAGGTCAACATTCTATGGAATGAAAACGCCACAGAATAAACCATTCATCTAAATACAGTGATTCATCACATACTTTATCACAGTGTGAGAAACTTACTAAAATATATTATTTATTTTTATGAAGGTATTCAAAATCAACATTTAGGAAAACATTAAAAAAAATTTTTGATGGTAGTCAGACCTGGGGCTTGAACTCAAGACTCTAAGCAGTGGCCTTGAGCATTTTTGCTCAAATTTAGCACTCTACTACTTGAATTACATCTCCACTTCCTGATTTTTGGTGGTTAATTGGCGATAAGAACTTCATAGATGTTCATGTGTGGACTAATTTTAAATTGTGATATTCAGATCTCAGCTATCTGAATAGCTAAGTTACAAGTGAAAGTTGCTGATAGTCAGACAGGTGTAAAGTTGAATGATGACTTTTACTTACATAGATGTCCTTAAAATTATTATGATTTTAGTGATATGGGGGAGGGCAGGAATAGTGGGAGAACAACTAGGGAAAGGGAAACAATGCTCGATAAGAAATGTACTCATTGCCTTAGTCATGTGACTGTAACCCCTCTATATAGCATCTTTACAATAAAATGAAATTTAAAAAATCATTATGATTAGAGCCAACCCACCTCTGTAGTTCCTATGGCCCACTCTACCATATCTTCAGATAAAGACAGTTGATTACCATGGAGAGCATATGGAGAAAAGTTTCCTACTTTCACCTCCAGTTGAAGACCTTCTGGAAAATTCCAAATGTTCAGAATGTCATACTCTGGCTCCAATTTCCTTTTCTCATCCAAAATCACTTGGTCTCCAGCAGGGTTGTAAAATTGGATGTTTTTCAGAAAAGGGTGCAGCTAAAAGAGATACATCATTTTCTGGTGAAGTATATCCAAGTTAAGACAGAAAACCTGAAGTAAGAAAAGCTCCTGATTGCCTTCAAACTCTGTCTCTCAATCCAAGCATAGCATAGCCACCTAATGAAGTATAGCAGAAGAAATTCTATGGAGGAATGAAATAATCTCTCTGAATCCTGATCTGTCAGAAAAGGATCAGAAGGATTTTTGTTTAAATAAGAGAAACCAATTCCCAACAAACAGCCAGGAATGAGATAATACTCGGTTGCTTAGCTACAGTTTTTCCCAACTATCACTTTTTTATGAATGCCTTTACTTGGAGTTTGCTAAACTTTTAATATGGAAGTTGAATGAAAATAGATCACATATGAAAAATATGGATAATTCTGTTAAACAAATGATCCTTTGCTATTATTCAAGAAACTCATAGAAAGAAGCTGAATTTACAGTTTTCAAAACATTAACTATGAGCATGTTGAGGTTATTTGTAATGAAACCAACTCATAAGCCAAGATCTGGTGGCTCATGCCTAAAATTTTAGGTACTCAGGAGGATAAGCTCTGAAGATCATGGTTGGAAACCATTCCAGGCAGAAAATCCCATAAGACTCTTAAAAAACTACTCAGTAAAAGCTGGAAGTGGTGGCATGGCTCTAGTGGTAGAGCACTAGGTATGAGTACAAAGTGATCTTGGAACAGCATCCAGTCCCTGATGTCAAGCCCTAGGATCCGCAAAAACCAAATGAATACAAAAAGCCAACAAAGGCACAAAATGCATTATAAAAATATGAATTATATTTAATTTTTGTTACTGGCCTGTTTATTTGTAAGAAAATTTGCAAATATATCTAGAGTATCTCTAAGACATTTAAACAAAAATAATTTCCTGGCATAGCACTGGTGGCTCATGCTTATAATCCTAGCTACTTAGGAGGCTGAGATCTGAGGATCATGGTTCAAAGCCAGCCCAGGTGGGAAGTCTGTGTGACTCTTATCTCCAATAAACCACCAGAAAACTGAGAGTCGTGCTTTGGCTCAAGTGGTAGAGAGCTAGCCTTGAGCTGAAGAGCTGAGGGACAGCGCCCAGGCCCAGAGTTCAAGCCCCATGATAGATAAAAAAGTAATTTCCTGGGTTTTGGAAAATCAATCCAAATATTTAATTTCATCCAGTACATTTTCCAGGAAGTGCTGTTGCTCATGATGTGTGCCAACCAGTAAAGAAAAATTACCTGTACAGGGGAATGCACTGTCCTTTTTCTATTTCCCATTGTTTGAACTTCTGTTTGATGAAGAAGCATCTCATGGAGAGCCTGGGCCACAGCATACACAGCATTATATATATTGTAACTGTCTCTAGACATGGTAATGTCAAAAATGTGCCTAGGCAACCAATCCAAGGAGGCATCACGAGGACAACTGTCCCATGATACACAGTCAGAGTCAGCATCTGAGCAATTATAAGAGAGAAACCACAGCTTTGCAAGAAAATAGTCTTCTGGGTATTTGGAAGGGTGAACTGCTTTGACAAAATCTGTGAATCCAGAAACATCTGCATGATGGTGTGAGAAAATAAGAGGTACAGGGAATGAGCCTAGCATGAAATATCTCCTCGTTTTTAAATCCCACTGTGAGTTCATGATACAAACTTTGCCTTTTATTAAAAATTGCTCAACAAACAGCATTAAATCTAATAGTGATTCATTATCACCATAAATGATGAGGACATTTGCTGAAGATTTATTTATCTCATTATAAACGGCCATAATTCTGATTATATGTTCAGTGCCTTTGCTTGATATTGGTAGCTCATAGGCTACACAAACTCTATTCTTGGCCATTTCTTCTTTAAGTTCAGGAAGCATCCACAAGCCATTCTCATCTTGTGAAGTGAACAGTCCAACCCAGCTCCAGGTGAAGTGAAGCAGTAATGACACCATGGCAGTGGCTATTGATGTGTCCTTTGGGGCCACCTGATAGAGAGCAGGAAACTTGTGATGGTCACTCAGGGAATGATCAAAAGGCCCAAATGTAAGCTAAACGGAAAGAAAATTGGATGCTCCATGAACGAGAAGATTGCCATCCATCATAATCGCAATCTTGAAATATGTTAAGAAACAGTTGAAGTAGGTGAAAGCTAGGGTTTTGGTTTAATTTTTGAAAGAAATAGTTGAATTATTTAATAGTTGTACGATCTATCCAATTACTTATATAATGTCTCTTAATCTCTGTCACTATTTCTATCAACTTCTCCCATCTATATCAACCCTACCATGCCTTGAGTTTTCCTTTCCATTTTCAAATATGTACATTGAATACTGTGTTGATTTCCCATCCAATCCATTCCCTATTCTCTACCTTTTCCCCTTAATATTTACCCTCTTTGCAGAAGATATGCTTCATCTTTCTGGAATTCCAGAAATTTTACTATGGTGTTCCACCTTTATGTATACCATACTTTAGTTGGATTGATCATGTATATATGTAAATGGCTATGTATGTGTCCTATATATTTTAATATGGCATGCTTGAATTTTAGATCTAACTTTTACATATGAGAGAAAACATTTCCACTTCTCGTTCTAAGCCAGAATGGTTACACTCAACGTAATATCTTGTGTGTGTGTGTATATGTGTGTTCATATACTTGTGTTTGTGTGAATGTGCATGCTAGTACAGGGGCACAAACTCAAGGCGTCAGACACTTGCTTGGCTTTTTATTTCAAGGCTTGTACTCTACTGTTTGAGCCACACATTCACATCTTGCTTTTTGCTTGTTAATTGGAAATGTTTCTGAGTAGCTAAGATTTCAGGTACAAGTCACCAGTACTCTGCTCATCATATCTTCACACCACAAGGAAATTATTGGTAAGACTTGAAATAATAAAAAATACATTGGTTAGACGAATTCTTCTATTTTCCCAAACAGTAGGAATATACATATCCCACTAGCTTGGAGTACTTACTTTTGATACCATAAAACTTGATAGGCACATAAATCCAGGTTCTTCCTATCATTATCTTCTAACACCGAAAATGGCACCAATTAGAGATTTTTGTATCCCTCCAACCCTCACCTGTGGAAATCTGTAGAGTTGCAGCAATGTCCCAATGAGGGCAGATGTTATTCCAAATGGTCCTGTTAGTACTGCTCTAGACCTGTTTTCTCTCAGACAAGAGTAGTTTGGAATCTTGTACTTCCCAAAAAGCCAAATGAAGGGATTCTTAAATATTCTCCACGTTCCAAATTGGACATCATAGACATCAAATCCCAGAGTCAAGTTATGTAAGAGTTCAGGGTTTTTGTTGATCTCCTCAATAGCAAAAGCCAAGGCCAAAACAAACTGATAGTTCTTGAAGACAAACCTGCATAATGAGCATAGAAATTGTGGAGCATTTCAAGACTTATGACTTTGCTGCATTGAATGCTTGCTTCTTTGCTAATGAATATGTTAAAACATTATCTTCATTTGGGATGGAATAGGAATGCAGTGTTTTATGGTTGTATACAGAATCAGGTAATGACATGAAGAGAGTATGTCATGAATGTGATTCAGCTGAAAAGAGCATGCTTTTTCCTCACTATCATATGCACCACAACAAAAAGCTGTTGTCTGGTAAACATGGATTAGGCTTTCGTGATCATCAAATATTCCATTTCCTTTATCATAGGATAACTAGTTCTATCTGTGTGAAAAATAAATCTTGTTTTTAAGCACCCAAATTATGTTTTGTAGCTGGCAAGGCTAACTAACCAATGTTCACTTTAAGAGCAACTTTCAGAAGCAAAGTCTTATTTGCGAAAGTTTCTATACCAAGCTGTGTTCACAAACCCAACGTATTGAACAGCTCTCCCAATATCATTCAGAAGAAGAGCTCAAGTATCAGGTGAGGGAATTTTATTCTTCTTTATGTAACTAAAAAATGTATGCATCCAACTCCAATGAACTCATTATGGAGAGAGGAACCTCAAACACAGGGGATGAGGAGAGAATTGTAAGCAAGCTTTACATTGAAATCCCAGGACCAAGGCCAATATTGTAAAGTACAATGATCACTACCCACTTCCCAATATATTTAGATTGAAATACTGTAAAGAAAAGAATAGAGAGGAATAAAGGGGATCAAAGTACTCTTTTACCTTTCTCTGTGTCCTGTCTGTGTGTACAAGTGTGTGTTTGTGTGTGTATGTGCATGTGCATTATAAAGAAATTAATATCATGAAATCAACACCCATTTTTAAAAGGAAACAATATGTTTGACATATACAGTCATATGTGAAATCATCCCCATGGATGCCTATCATGTTGGTGATATCTTCTAAACAGAAGAAAATAGTGAGATTGAAGAAAAGTTGATTGATCATACACATATGGACGAGTAAACTGGAAGCAAGAGTGAAGAGTGAATAAAAGTTTCATCACTGGGCACTGGTGGCTCATGCCTATATTCCTAAATACTCAGGAGGCTAAGATCTGAGGATTGCAGGTCAGAACCAACTCGGGCAAGAAAGTCCATGAAACTCTTGTCTCCAATAAAAACCACCAGAGCCGTGTGGTTCAAATAGTACAGTACTAGCCTTGAGCTGAAGAGCTGAGGGACAGCACCCAGGCCCAGAGTTCAAGCCCCATGACCGACCAAAAAAAGGTTTTGTTAAATTTTGACAACAGTATTTCAGAAAAGCAAATATTAGTGTTTTGGGGATTCAGTAACTGGGTAAAAATAGAAGTAAGCACCCAAGTAGTTATAAATGAATTTATTGAAGTATAAGAGACTTTATAGAGGACAAAATTAGTATAATTCTTTAGAAATATAAAGTGAAAGCTCAACAAAATGAGTAATTGGAATCTGTGTGTGTCGGGGGGAGGTAAGACAAAAAGAAGAGGGATAGAAGTATGAATAGGGGAAATGAGTAGGCAAGAATGCATTGTATAGGCCACAGAACTTAGAAAACAGGGATGGGTAAAGGAGAGCATGTTAAAAGGATGACAATGATCAAATGTATTATATACATAAATTTCACTGTTAAATGATAAAATTCAACACATAATCTAAAATTAAGAAAGTGAATGAGGGCTGGGAAGGTGGCTCAGTGGTACAACACTTGCCTTGCATGCATGAGGCCCTGGGTTCAATTCCTCAGCACCACATAAGAAAAAAGCCAGAAGTGGTGTTGTGGCTCAAGTGGTAGAGCACTAGCCTTGAGCTGAAGAGCTGAGGGACAGCGCCCAGGCCCAGAGTTCAGGCCCCATGACCGGAGCCCCCCCCAAAAAAAAGTGAAGGAAGAGGAGGTGTAGGAGGGGTAGGTGAGAATGTTAAAAGTGGTGACATTGATCAAGAGGCAGTGTATTCATAAACTTTTATGTTGAATATTAATTCCTGTTTACTAGAATCTAAAGAAAATGAGATTAAAAATTATATAAAACCTATTGGTAAGAATGAAAATACAGGCTGGGAAGGTGGCTCAGTGGTAGAGTGCTTGCCTTATATGCATGAGGCCCTGGGTTCGATTCCTCAGCACCACATAAACAGAAAAAAAAAGCTGGAAGTGGCACTGTGGCTCAAGTGGTAGAGCGCTAGCCTTGAGCTAAAGAGCTGAGGGACAGTGCCCAGGCCCAGAGTTCAGGCTCATGACTGGACCCACCCCCCCCCCAAAAAAAAGAGTGACAAGACAACTGATCTGAGAATGTTCTAACCTAGTAAATATTCTAGACAAATTGTAGGGATAATTCTTCTGAAGAGGGAAAATTATTAATATATGTAGTGATTACTATAGAGCAATGTAAATTTGGATATCCAATATTACAAATGATGGGAGGAATACAAGGCAGTTACAGTTTTCATTTGTATTTCATTAATATTGTATCTTAAAATATTAAATAAAAGCTGGGTGGTGGTGGCTCACGCCTGTAATCCTAGCTATTTAGGAGGCTGAGATCAGAGGATCATATTTCAAAGCCAGACGGGGCAGGAAAGACTGTGAGACTCTTATCTCCAATAAATGACCAGAAAACTGGAAGTGATCTTATGACTCAAGAGGTAGTGTGCTAGCTTTGAGCTGAATAGTTGAGGGACAGCACCCAGGCGCAGAGTTCAAGCCCCATGACAGACTATCTATCTATCTATCTATATGAAACTTTTTATTACATATATAATATATATTATATAATACTATATATAATATACATAATATATTATATACATAATTTATATTATGTATATTATATGTAATATATAATATACATTATATATGTAATAATATGATAATATATAATGATAATATGCATTATATGTAATAAAAAATCATAAAAATTTAATGAAAAATTTCATTATAACATTTCTGCACATTTACATGGATTTGATCATAACCCTCTACTATTTGTGTGTATTTTCTCTTTTTATTTCATCCTCATCATCATGGATTGTTGTCATCCTTCTAAAAGAACTTGTTGTAACCTATTTTAATACCTCTAAGTATCACAAAGTTCAAAACAGACAAATGGAAACTCCTAATCTGGAAATCCATGTTCTCTACTATTGAACTCAATAGCCATTGAAGTCTCTAAGAAGAGAGAAAGTGTAGAAGAAGTTTTAAGAAACCTGGAGAACAAGATACATAATGGCAGTAGTGAGATGTGATCTGTCAATAATGACTGGGATGGAAATGCAGGAAAATCTATCAATAGAATGGCTCAATGAATGAAAATTTGAGGCCAAATGATTTGTTGGTTCCAAGAAACTCAGTTCACCATCAATGTCCCTCAATGACTGGAAGAAAGAAATGTAAGCCATACCCAGGGAAATGAATGTGCATATAGAGTGTTCACATAAATCTGCAAGTAAAGAAACTAAATATAAAAACACCCAACTGAGACATGATATATTTTACAACTGTCTAGGCATTCTGCACAATGAGAATAAGGGAGGATAATCTTAGGAGAGGAATGCAAAGGCTCAATACCTATGTGCATCTGATCATATAAAATAATATTCATTGAAATGAACTCCAGGAAATGGAAACTAGAGGTTCTTTTCCTTTGTTGTTGTTTTGATTTATCTTGTTTTGTTCATTCATATGTTTTTTGGGATGGAATGGGGACACAAAAGCAATGAGACAAAGCATGAACAAGTTCAACAGTAGTACTCACTAGACAGCATACTCAAAATGAACTATATAACTTGTGGGTGAGGATGGGAGGGAAAGACAGAGAGGGATGGAAGAAGTAATAATGGTCAAAAAGCAAAGTACTCTTTATCTGACTCATGTACATGTAATCAGGCTGTACATCACCTTTATAACAACAATATACAATTCGTGAAAAAGGAATGGAATAAGGCAGTCCATGCAAATGAAAAACAAGAGAAAACTGAAGTACCCATCACATATCAGATCAAATAGACTTCAATGAAAGCACCAAAATGTGACAAGTTTGTAATGAAATGATGAAGGATAAAATCAATAAGATGATTTAGCGATTCTGAATGTATATTAACAGACTATCAAAGCATTTAACTATATTTAAGCAGACTTTAAAATAATCAACACAATAAAAGCTGAAGATTTTATGGAGAGATCATCATGAAAATAAACAGGGAGGTACTGGAATTCAGTTTCACCCTTGACAAGATGAGCTTCACATTCACCTATTGAACAGTTCATCCAAAGTCTGAATAAATCATCTTTCATGAACATACCAAGAATTTTCCAGGAAAGATCATGGGATAGGACACAAAACTAACCAGGTTTTTAAAATATTGAGTCTACCATGAACATATACAGATCACACAAGAAAAAACAGAAAATATATGCACATAACCTTAGAAATGAATTTTTTTCAACCATGAATAAATAATGAAATTAAATTACTCAATTTAATTAAATGATTAGCACAAAATTAAATGAACTGTTGTTCAAAACAAATTTCCTTGCAAAACAGAGAATATCAGAATCTGTAGGTACAGAACAGGGAGGGAAAAAAATGAAAGGGTAACACTCTTTGCTTAAATCAGGAGTGCAGAAACTGTTCTAAAGGCCCTAAAATGCATCTCAAGAAACTAGAAAAATAAATCCCAACTCAGTAGAAGGAATTGAAATAATCAGTAGAAGAAAAAGTATCAGAAAATAATAACACAATAGTAATATTCAATAACGCAAAGAGGAGGTTCTACATAAATAACAGTGTGATCAGACTGAAGTCAAAATCATGAACAATCAGAGGGTAAAGCAACAAAATTACACATACCAACACAAACACTCCATTATTCTGGATGTGAGAGTCAGTCTCATGAAAATAATCATTTTTATTGAAAAGTCATCTGCAGATTCAGTGCAGTCTCCATCAAAATTCCCCATCACTTCCTTTATAGAAATAGAACAAGGAAGACTAAATTTTATGAAAAAGTAAATCCTCTATTAGCAAGAGCTATCTTAAGGCACAAGAACAATTCTGAATTATACTTACATCTGTTTTTCTCTTATACTGTTTTGCCATTATAGCAGAAAAAAATCAATATAGCAGACACATGGATCAAAGAAATATAAAACCAACAAGTAATTGCAAACAACTACAGATATCTGATTCTTGGAGAAGTTGTGAAATAATACACAGCTTAAAGATGGCACCCTTATTATGGGGTGGCATTGTAAAATTGAGTTTCCACACAGAAACTAGTTTCTATTTTCAACTTGTTTTTTTTTTTAAACTGAAAATTGGTCAGTTCTTAATAGAGCCTGGAACTTTGAAAGTAATAGAGAAAATGAGAGGAAATGTACATACACAGGTAACTTAAACAGAACTCAAATAGCTCATAAAATGACAGCAATAATTAAGCTGTGGGTTGGACTAAGTGATAGAATACTTTATCTCATTCCCAAGACACTAAATTGCACTTATACTGTGTTGTCATAATAGTAGAAAAAATCAATAAAACAGACACATGGATCAAAGAAATATAAGACCAAGAAGTAATTGCAAACAACTACAGATATCTGATTCTTGGATAGGGAAAGAAGCTGTGGTTGTATCCAATTGAAATCTTTGGTACAATGAAAGAAATGCTAGGGCAGCCAAATGCATTGTTAAATATCTTGCTAGCTATTCATTTCATAGAGGAATAATAGCATAGTGGAAAACAGCTCCAAAACTTATATACCAGTAGGATAATTCAATAAAGGAACAGACAATTTAAAAATGAAAAAGTACAAATGGATAACCAATGAAGAAAAAAAGGTTCAACCATTTGAGCAATTAGGAAAATACAAATCAGTGATTATGTGTTGCCTATCAACCCAGACACAGATTGCAGTTTTGGTGATGGTACATAAAACTTAAAGACTGGTGATTTCTCAAGAAATTAAAACTACCTCCACTGGTGGCTCATGCTTGAAATCCTAGCCAAACAGGAGGCTAAGAGGCAAGGGTCTTGAGCCAAGGTCAGCAGTGGCAGAACAGTCCATGACACTCTTCATCTCCAATTAACCAACAAGAAGCTAGAAGTGGAGGTGTAGCTCAAGTGATAGAGCATCAGCCTTGAGAGAAAAAGCCAATCAAGAGTGCAAAGCAAGCCAGTCACCATGGCTCCTGCCTCTAATCCTAGCTACTTTGAGGACTCTAAAAATGAGCAGAAGAAATGATAGATATGGCAGAGTGAAAAAGGACGTGGCAAAAGATATAAAAATAATCATAAATATAGCGAATGCCTCAACTCAATGTATGAGGCATGCGTGGTGAAACTACAATATGGACCATATAATTGGCACAAGCACCACATTGTGTAAAAATTGAGAAACATTGCTGTAACATCAGTGGGTATAGAGTTCAGTCAAATCTCTCATCTACTGATGTCTAGTTGCCATGCTACATTTATCTACAAGAAAATCTTATTGAATAAATACTGCTATCCATAGCCAATACTACACATAAAATTTTACTATCCCAGACCAGACTTCATTTCATATCTATGTGTAGATAATAAACATCCATTGGCTGAAACCATAATACTTAATGCGGTTATATTAGCACATGATAAAAAGTACTCAAACATTTTAGGAAATTAAGAGAATGAAAATCAAGTAAACTTGGTAAAATAGTGGATAATAAAAATAAACTAAGCCAGGCACTAGCGATTCACACCTGTATTCTTATACACTTAAGAAGCTGGGATCTGAGAACAGTGTTTTGAAACCAGCTTGGGCAGGGATGTCTGTGAGACTCTTATCTCTATTTAACCACCAGAAAGTGCCAGAAGTGGAGATGTGGCTGAAATGCTAGAGCACTAGCCTTCAGCAAAACAGTTCAGGGCCAGTTCCCAGTACCAAAATAAAAGAAAGTTACCCACATCAGTGACATATAAGACAAGGGTATACATCTTCTATAGGAGGGAAAAGAGTAATTCCTGTCCTGTGATCTCTGCTCTCATCTTCGGGCAGCTACATTAGGTTATACTTGTCATAGAGGTACTTGAAAAAAAGTGTAAATGATGAAAACAATGACAGTAGAAACAATGCAGTAGGAATCAGATCATTTGCCAGAATTCTTTGAAGTTCTTCATGGTCATTTTCCTTTTTTCTTTATTGGCTTTTACTTAATGAGACCCTGGAACCAACTAAAAGCCAAGAATATGCATTTGCACAAGTAAAGCAGAACTCATCAGGGCATATAAAATTTTCCCATAAGGGAAAATTTACCATGGAGCTGCCTGGTAATGCTTGGATTGTGGAGCATTTCTGACATGAAATAATGACACAAGGCTTAGTTTGCAACAGTATCTACTTGTCTTTAGTAATAATATAAGTGTGTGTGTCTTTGGGTGTGGCAATCCTAGGGCTTGAAATCAGTGCATCAGAAACTCTCCTTGAGTTTTTTTACTCAAAGCTAGCACTCTGTCACTTGAGAAATATCTCCACTGACAGCTTTTGGCTTGTTAATTGGAGATAAAAGTCTTGAAGATTTTTGTGCCTTGACAGGCTTCAAATCTCCATCCTCAGATATCAGCCACATGAGTAGTTAGGATTACAGGCGTGAGTCACCCAGCCTTCAATAAGAATTTTTATCCATGTCTTCAAAATATAGGTGTTAATAAGGAAAAGTCCTAAGATTACTAGCCCAGGGGTCAGAATATGTAGCTGCATCCTTTGAGTCCCAGACTCATTCCAGGGACTCAGCTTGATTGTAATAACATTCCTTCATTTTCTGTGATGGCACCTGGGATAGAGAAGTGATAAGAGTTTCTGGACTAAAGTGAAGACCCTACCAACCTGGAAAGTAGAAGATACCTGGAACAAGATAGAGTCCTTTCCTACTAGCTGTAGATATAAGACTAAATTATGAAATTGAGCTGTTCCTGGTACAATATGGACAGGAGGTCAGTGGAGAGGAGACAGAACATTGAGCTCCCTGAGCCACTGCCCATCCTCAGAATAAAACAGTAATGATGAGTTACTTACGGTGTGTGGTCTTCTTTCCAGGAAGAATCGCTATTACTGCGATCAATTCCCAAAGTGTAGAGAGGGAACAATCCAGTGATCATCAGGTCTCCATCCATGTGTGCTCGGTGCTTCATAGTAGAGAAGCAGCTAGTGCCAGCCAAGGACCTGACAGGGAGGGGAAGCTGGAGAAGTAGGAGTATGAAAGACAAAAGGTACATCCCTGAAGCCTCTGCCACTCTGAAATTCTGTCTAGAAGTGAGGACCCGAAGACAGATATCTCTTTATGAACATATGTGTCCTTTTATTGATAGGAATCTATACTATAGTTCACCTTTCATCAAAGCCTCCTGTGAGTCCCCAGAAGTCATGTGTAAAAGTATTCCCTGGGGCTCTACATCTGTGGCCTTTATTCAGGAGAAAACCATGAGTTGGGAAACATGTTTGTGGAATTACCCCAGGTGCTATGATTTCATCCAAGACCACAGATTGTGAGGCCCAAGAGATGGAGTTACCTTGGATGGTTTTTTTGGTCAACATCTGTGTCAAGTAGCTGTTTTCATGAAAGCCATTTGGGATGATGCAACTGGATTTCCTCAGAGGATGCCATTTGATGTGCATGGTGAAATGTCCACAAAAAGTCTATATCTCAAGTAAAGTTACAAGGGTATCATACCAAGAAGGTTGATTCCCACCCACAATGTCCATAATAGGCACAGAACATTGGTGGTTGATACAGGGATGTGCTCACAAGAATTCCATATGCAGTGTCCTCTAGAAATGTACCCATTTATTGTTGCCTGAGGAAGCAATGATGCTGCTGAAACTAACAATTACATGTGAATAAATAACTCAAAGTCAGTGTTGAGATTGAGTTCCACTTTTGCATTCTGAACTTTCCTTTTTAAAAAGATAATGACTACTAAATATGCTAACACACATCAAGACATTTTCAGGATGTAGTAGTCTGAGAACACACGATAATAGAGGAAATTTTTTCTATCACAAACCTAAGTCAATATCAAAAACAACTCTATGTTTTCAAGTTGTCAACATATTTTAGATTCAAATTCCATGTAGACTTCAGTGGCCCTGGAGAACAGAGATACTTCAGCATAATAAACAGTCTGTACAAGGCTGTAGTGTTGGATGCACGTTGTGGGACACTTATCCATTATCATGCACTGGGTGTCAGAAAATATATCATGCATGTACTTTAAAACTGCAGGAGGAAAAAAACTTTTCTAATGATATTATCAAGGGTCATTTACATTTGTTTATTTATTACATTGATAGGATTTTATCACTTACTTTTAAAATTCTTAGTTGCATATGGTAGCTGGGCAGAGAATTCATTTAGACAGAGGGGGTAGAACCTGAGAGGGTCTAGATCCTGAGAGGGGCAAGATCTTGAGACCTTCCTTTTGGCCCAGCCTGAAACTGTCCTCAAATTTTATGACCTGTCCAGTTTTTTTTTCAGTGAGAATTTTTGTTTATAATTCCATGATGCCTGGCTAGCTGCAGGTTGGGCTGCAATATTCCTGGATGCTGAGCTTGTTTTTATTTTCTGGAGAGATGTGTGGCCTTCTCTCCCTGACCCTGCATCCCCCTGAGTGGAGCTGCCTCCCTTCCCATGGAGTCATATTTTTTTCTGCTAGAGAGGAGAGATGTAAGGACACCAGAGTCATTTGCCATTTTGAAAAATGTCACTGTTTCTCCAGCAAGTGTTACTGTCCAGTTGCTCTAGTAGGCTCCATGCCACTATTAAAGATGACATTCTTCTCTGGTAGGGGGAAGAATTTCCTTCCAGGTGTTGTTCTTTGGAAGGAAGGGATTATGTTCTTGGTGGGGTGGTCACATTTTCTTGTGGTGTTTCAGACCATCCACAATGTGGTGAGTTCTTTCTGCATGTGTCTGTGGCCAGCTGGGTTGTGGATTTCCTTTCTTGGTCTTTGAGTTCATGGTGAAGGTAAAGTAGAAAGTCCAAGTGCATGCTGTCTCTGCTGCCATCACAGTATGTTATGGCTCCCCCAGCCACCATCTTTGCCACTGCTGACACCGGCAGGTGCTTAAATCTGTCTTGGTATGCAGGCTGCTTATAATTTTCTTCTTTTGTATTAATCCCTGTGTAATTGCAGCTTACATCATGTAACCATCCAGACTCTAAAACTCTGCTCTTCAGAGAGAGTTCTGTTGGTCCCCTGTTAATTTTCCAACATCTTCTGGAACTCCTTCCATTCCTAGAATTTTAAAGGCAATGTGGAGATAAGGAGAGATTGAACCAAATAGACTCAAGAATATTGTAGAATGCAAATATATGAATAGACTCTTGAACCAAACATACTCCATGAGCACTTTAAAATTTAGAACATTGATAAGCGGGAAATATCTTAGAGAACTAAGCAATATAATGATAGAAGGGCAGAACTTTAGTTTACATATTTAGGAAAGCAATTAGAAAAGACACAAGAAAAGGAGTAGTATATTAATTAAATAGGGTAGTATTAAATGCGGACTTAGGCTAAAATTGCAGTACAAATTGAGATTTTTCTCATAGGTAGAGCAACCTGTGTCCAGAGCAGCAAGGATCAACAATGTGAAATCACAGCAACCAGATGCAGAAAACTTTCAAAATGTCAGGACCCCAACCAGCACACACAGCGACACAGGTTAAGGTGAGACCACAGTATCCAGATGCAGAAAACGTTCATGGTGCTAGGAATTTGACCAGCACACCCAAGGACACAGATCAAGTAGATGAGAGTCCAGCATCCAGGGGCAGGATACTTTCATAGTGCAGCCGGTCAGCCCAGTACCATCATGCGGAACTGCGAATACCCATCTGAGGACCAGTCACATGGGAGGCTGCACTGCTAATGACCCAGAGTGCTAGGCCCAGACCTCTCCCTCCCAGGACACCATATTCGAAGAGGATAAAGAGGCCAGAAACCATCTTCATCCCTCTCATTTGTCTGCTTCCAGCAAGAGACCACTGGTACTAATACTGGTTCAGAAATAAGACCAAACACCTTATGTAATCCTGGCTGCCTGTGGAAACCTGATTTGTTAAAAAGACAGCGGAGACAATCTCCCTCTCACCTGTTGGGAGCATGCCCCTTCCAAAGCTCACTGTCACCCCTGAGGTCTGAATTTAGACTCCCTCAGACCTTACTTCAGGCCAGCCAGATAACCCACCAGTCTGAGAAGAGCTTGCCAGCCTGGGGGCCAAGCACGTGCTAGTGCACCAGCACGAGTTAGCCCAGGGCTATGCACGCGCCACTTGCCAGGCTTAGGCCAGGGCGGGACCAAGCACTTACTACCAACCAGGTGCAAGCCAGCCAGCCCAGGGCCAAGAGCCTGCCAGTCCGATGCCTCACACCCACTCTCCGAAGGAAGTAGAAACCAACCCGGGGTCACGAAGATGTCAGCCTAGGATACAAGTGAAAACAATTTCCTGAACCAGAATGTGGGAGCCCACACCCTCCAAGACCCACATCTGTCTCAATCCAAGACTTTGTGTGGGAACAATTTCCTGTGAAAGCAAAATCGAAACCAGTGCCTTCCCTCCTACGTCTCAAATGAGATCTGAGTGCTGGAACGCTGCTACTGGCCCCTCTGGAAATAATGTGAATCCATGACTAGGGCCATAATGAGTTGCCATCTCCCTCCTCCCCTTCCCAGTATGACTAGCAGGAATTTGCCTATCCGAGACACAAACTGGGCCAAGACACTGGTCTAATGTGTGTCACAAACCGTGAACAAGCCACCAGGCTTAAATACAGGAGAATTTCAATCCTTTTGCACATTCCCATCATAGGAATGATTACAGGAGTGCACTACTATTGACACTAACATCTGTACAGGACTGCACTGGAGCTCTGATTCTCTCAAGCTCCACCCCTTACAGAGCTGGGAGGACAGACATCTGCTATCCACACAGCAAGAAATCCCATAAACTTTTTTTTTTTAAATTGTCAAGGTGATATACGGAGGAGGTAGTGAGTACATTTCTTGTCCACCATAAACTTTTTGCCCCACCTAGATTCAGACAAAGATTTCCCTTTCTGTTCCAGCAAAAAAAAAAAAAAAAAAAAAAAAACCCCAGAAATTTTCAGGGGAATAGCATTGAATCTATAATGTCTTTTAGGAACATAGCCACATTCAGAATTTTAATTCTTCCAGTTTGTGGACACAGGAATTCTTTCTGGTTTTCCAATTTCTTTATTTTCCTGTACTTTCTTCATTATATTTTTTTAAATTTTTTTTATTGTGAAAATATCATTCCAGATGCCCCTCAGTAGATGAATGGACCAAGAAAATGTCGTATATAAACACAATGGAATTCTATGCCTCCATCAGAAAGAATGACATTGCCCCATTTGTTAGGAAATGGAAAGACTTGGAAAAAATTATATTAAGTGAAGTATGTTTTTTATTAATGTTTTTTATTGTAAAAATACCGTACAGGGGCTGGGAATGTGGCTCAGTGGTAGAGCACTTGCCTTGCCTGCATGAGGCCCTGGGTTTGATTCCTCAGCACCAATTAGCAAAAAGAAAAAAGCCGGAAATGGCGCTGTGGCTCCAGTGGTAGAGCGCTAGCCTTGAGCTGAAGAGCTGAGGGACAGCGCCCAGGTCCAGAGTTCAGGCCCCATGACCGGACCAAAAAAAAAAAAAATACCGTACAGAGGGGTTACAATTACATGAACAAGGTAATGAGTACATTTCTTGTCAAGCATTGTTGCCTCCTCCTTACCATCCCTGCCCTCCCAACACCCCCGCACCCAATGTTTTAAAGTTCGTTTTTCAACATAAGGACTTGTACATCTCTTTGTTGCAATGTATCCACATGTATCCCTATTTAAACAATTTGTTTTTCCCTTCTCCTCCACAAATTATGCCAACATCAAGTACTGTGAAAACAGGGATTACACCAAGGGGGAGTTTTTCAAATTTCTTACATCAAAGCTTTACCTTTCAGTATAGGGGTCTTTTACAGGTCTTTCATTAGAATTTGTATCCTAGGTATTTTTTTTTCATAAAGTCAACATTTGAAAGTATGTATGCCAGTCCAGTGGCTGGAGTCCCTCACTCCATGGGAAATAGAAACAAACCTGGAACAAGGAAGATAAGGGCCAAATATATGAATGAAGATAATCTCCTTCACCAGCGTGTGGGAGCTGGTCCCATCGGAGACCCACATCTGTCTCAATCCAGTTGTGTGGGGACAATCTCCCTTTAAATCATAATGGGAACCAGTGCCTTCACCTCAGATCTCAAATGAGGTCTGGGTACTGGAATGCTGCTCCTGGTCCCTCTGGAAATAGATGCCAATCCAAGACGAGGGCCATAACAAGTCCCCCACCCCCCACCATGACTAGTGGATACCGTAGAAAATAAACCAGACCAAGACTCTTGTCTTCTGTGTGCCAAATGACACCAACATGTCATCGGGCATAAACATAGGCCAGGACATCAATCCTTTTGTACATTCCCATCATAGCTGTGATTCCAGGCGCTCACCACTGTTGACACCAACATCTGTACAGTACTCCACTGGAACTCTGATTATCCATCTCCGATTCTTACAGAGCTGGGATTACAGATGTCTGCTACCCCACCCAGGTAAGAGATCTTATAAACACTTTGCCCCAGCTGAAATAAGTCAAGCATCTTCATATTCTCAACTAGGATTATAGGTATTTGTCATTGGTTTTTGGTTTAGGATTATTTTTTTTCTATTCCTGAAAAAATTTCCAGTAATTTCAGGGAAATAGCATTGAATCTATGGTATACTTTTTGGAACATTGTTACATCCATAGTTTTAATTATGCCAGTCTATACACACAGGAATGCTTCCCATTTTCTGGTTCTTATCAAGTTTCTTACTTCAAAGCTTTACTTTTCATCATAGAAATCTATTATGTCTCTTATTAGATTTTGGATCCTAGTTTTATTTACTTTTTGTAAAGCCATCATTTGGAGTTAATATGACATCAATTATGTGTTTGTTTAGTTTAGTTTATCTTAATGGAGTAAAAATTCAATTGGGCCAGACCAAAAAAAGTTATTTTACCAACTCTAAGTAGATTGACCTTTAAATTTAGTTTGTGTATTACTTTAAATTTTCTAGTGTATATGGTAAAATGGATTTCTGTATGATATGGGCACATGAAGTCTTTTGAAATAATGTGCTCATATCCATTACTGTTTATTTATTTCCTTTAAAAATTTAAATTATCTTAATGCCCTACAGTGTTTTATTTTCATTCATGCATGTGAAATCCCTAATGTTTTAATAGAATATATCTAAGCCGTTGAAAGCAACAAAAATTAGATTTTTTTTTCATATGGCATTTGATTCTCAATACCACACACACAAACACACAACACCAAGATAGGCAAAACATAATTTAGGAGCCAAATCCAGCCTACTTTTCATGAATAAAGTTTTATTGTAACACAAAAGAAAAGTAACTTCATATTGCTACATTTTCCTTGTTCCATTCTTCATGTTTCTGTCCTTTTTATACTCTATAAGCTTCTTTTTTTATGTGCCATTAGCTTTCTCCAGTCCTGCCATCCATACACTCTTGCTTGAGCACTTTAATCCATCCATGTATACATTCTCTTTATTCCTTCATTTAAGAAGACAGAGAGCATGATGCAACTTTACCGAAATCCCAACTAATAAGAAATGAGCAGGGTTCAAAATATTAGGCAAAAGCACTAAAATCAAATATTCTTCCAACCATTTCATTTCACATCATGAGGATTCAGTATTTTACACAATAATATAGACTCAATTTGCTTAACATCATCTTATGTGGACATATGTGCGTAGCTTTATACCTTTTCTGCTTGTCCTAGACATATACTAGTTATTGCAAATAAGGAAAACCATGGGACCTATGTTTCTTTGGGTCTGGCTTACTTCACTTAATATAATTTTTCCAAGTCTTTCCATTTCCTAACAAATGGGACGATGTCATTTTTTCTTATAGAGGCATAGAATTCCATTGTGTGTGTGTGTATGTGTACATACATATATATGTGTGTATATATGTGTCACATTTTCTTGATCCATTCATCTACTGAGGGGCATCTGGGTTGGTTCCATATCTCAGCTATGGTAAATAATGCTGCGATAAACATAGTTGTGCTGGTAGATTTAGTGTACCCTTGTTTGTGATCATTTACGTATATCCCCAAAAGTGGGATTGCTATGACCATATAAGGTGATGATAAGTGAAATGAACCCCAAGATAGAGACACAAATGGTTTTTCCTTTCTTGCTATTGTTTTTTTTAACATATTTCTAATGCACTATGTGGTTTTTTTGTTTCTTTGGTATGTTCCTCCCCCATGGTATAACACCTGTTTTCACCGTATTTGATTCTGGTGCCCTGCATCTTGCATATTTCTAATTTGGGGAGGAAAAGGGAAAAAACAAAATGCTTTTGATGGGGGAGGGTGCCTGCTATCCATAGTCCCACTCTCAGGCCTGGTGAGAGGGAGTTTTGGGGGTTTCAGGTTTGTAGACTGTTAACATAGGCCTGGAGCTCTGTACCCAGCTTTCCCAGGTAGTCACAAGAGCCTTAGGAACAGAGCTTAGGTCCCTGTTCTGTTCTGGTATGATCCCTCCCTTTTGGAAGGGGGCTTGGATCAGAGAGCTTTGGGATCCCACAGGGATTGCCACCCAGGGAGTGGACTCAGTTGGGTTACTCATGAGGTCTGTAGTTGGTGCTGTGCTGGACCACAGAGCCTGTGCTCTGGAGGGTAGGATGGAGTTGGCAGGTTCTCAGTCAGAAGGTCTGGGTGTTGGCAGGTACAGATGGGGGGGTGGCTCTGCTGATGCTGAAGGGTCTCCTCTGTGGTGGCATGGGGAGTCCTGGTGCTGAGGTCCCAGGTGGAGGTTGGTGCAGCAGGCTGATGTGGGCTGCAGGAGTACATGCTGGTTTGCAGCAGAGGCAGAGGGAGGTGGCCGGCAGGCAGCCAGGGTAGCCTTGGGGCTGTCTGCCTGCAGCTGCTAGGTGTTTCTGTGGAGATGCCTATAGACTCTTGGTGGTGCTGAGGCTGTGAGAGCCAGGGTGGCAGCAGGGAGGGAGCAGGTCCCAGCAGAGTGCCAAGTCTTCAGGGGAGTTGGCCAAAAGAGCTTAGAGCAATGGATTGGTTGTGGCTATGGTTTCCTGGGAACCTTGTGTGGGGTTGGCTGGGGCCCAAGGGAATCCTGTCAGCACTACAGTCTTGGGCTGAGTTTGGGGACTTACCCAGTAGTGCGAATTTCTGGCGATTGTAATGGCAGTATTGCTGAGTTCACTCCTTTCTCATAGCCGCCCCAGGGGAGGAGGTGGGTTGAGCTGGGGGATTCGCTTGCTTGGAGGTCTTCAGCAGATTCCCTCCTAACTTTCTGTGGGTCTAGTGTTGAGCGCTTTCTTCAGTTTTTGGGTGCTCCTCTGCTTAAAGTCTGCAGACAGTCCCAGAGCAGGTGGGGGGGGGGGCAGCAGGAGCCTCCTGGTGCAGCTGCTCTGCAGGGGTCCCAATCACTGTTTCTCTTTCCTCTTTCCTTATTTGCCTGCTAGGATAGACCTCTTGTAGTAGCAAAAGTGTTTAGGAGTTTAGTTTGATTGGCATGGATCTCTTGAGGTAAAGTGTGGCTGTGCCCCTAGATCTTCTTTTGGTCCAAGACACATAGTGGGGGCTACCTGTAAGAGCACTGTCATGATGCTGGAAGGGATATGGTCAAAGGGAACGCTACTGCATTGTTGGTGGGAGTGTAAACTTGTTCAAACGCTCTGGAAAGCAGTATGGAGTTTCCTCAAAAGACTCTACATAGAGCTCTTTTCTGACCTAGCAATCTCACTTTGGGGAATTTAACCAATTGATCACAAACAAGGTCATATCAAAGCTACCAGCACAACCATGTTAATAGCAGCATTATTTACCATAGCTAAGATATGAAACCAACCCAGATACCTCTCAGTAAATGCATGGATCAAGAAAATGTGATATATATATATATATATATATATATATCAATAATGGAATTCTATGCCTCCGTCAGAAAAAGATGACTGCCTCTTTCGTTAGGAAATGGAAAGACTTGGAAAAAATTATATTAACTAAAGTAAGCCAGGCGCAAAGAAACATAGGTCCCATGGTTTCCCTTGTTTGCAGTGACTAGTACATGTCTAGGACAAGCAGAGAATGTCAAAGGCTATGTACATATGAGCACATGAGATAATGCTAAGCAAAGTGTACCCCAAGACTGGGACACAAGAAGTTTTTTAATTTATTTTTCTTTCTTGCTTGCTAGTGTTTTTAATGTACTTACAATGCACTATGTGATTCTTTTGTTTGTATTGTATGTTCTTCCCCCATGGTATAACCCTTGTTTTCACTGGACTTGATACTGGTGTTCTGCACCTTTATACACATTTTTCTAATTTGGGGAGGGGAATGGATATTGCAGAATGCTTAATTGGGGATGCAGGCTGACCCATTGTAATGACGAGATGTACAGGACCCTATATTGAAAATGAACGTTACAATGTTGGGGTGGGAGGTTGGGTGGGATGAGTTGGGGTGGTGATGAGGGAAGTGATGGTAGGGAGAAAATAAAGGAGGAGGTAATAAAGCTCACTATGAAATGTGCTCATTACCTTACTCATGTAACTGTAGCCCCTCCTGTACAGCATTTTTATAGTAAAAGAGGAAAGAAAAAAAAACAAAAAAAATGTTAAATAGGGATACAGGTTGACCCATTGTAACAATGAGATGTACAGAACACTATGTTGAAAACAAACTTTACAACTTCAGCAGGGTGTGGGGGGGAGTAGTTGGGGAGGTGGGGAAGGAAAGGATGGTAGGGGAAAAACAAAGAAGGAGGCAACAATGCTTGATAGGAAATGTTCTTATTACCTTACTCAAGTAACTGTAACCCCTCTGTACAGTATTTTTACAATAGAAATATAGAAAAATAATATAGACTTAACTCTAATAATGGAATTGTAACGTCTATATGAAAAATAGATGAAAGCTCAATAGAAACTGGTAAGTATTTTGATCATATCTTGATTACCATGCTGAGGAGTTGGAAATAAAACACACATATATTTTTCAATTGTTAAACACCATGCCCTTAAGAAGAGAGTATGCACAAAACATTTTTGTCAATATATTGTTTTATTGTCAACTACAAATTTAATTAATAGAAATTAATAGTCACTTACATAGTCATTTCTTTGTCAGAAATATAAATGTGAGAAGAGAGTTAAAGTCATCCTGATCAGGAAAATCCATGAGACTCTTATTTCCAATTAAAGATGAAAAAGCTAGAAATGAAGCTGGGGTTCAAGGTAGCCTTGAGTGAAAATGGTAAGGACAGTCTAGGCCTAGAGTTCAATCATGTATAAATTTACTTAATATCAGAAGAAACATGTAATAAGAATTAGAAGAGACAAAAAACGAATGTGATTGTGTTCATATGTCTTAAATATATGATTTGGTAAAAAAAATAGTACAGAACCCACTAAGTCAACCTAATTGAAACAATAACTAATGCTTTCTTTATCAAATTAAGAGTTTTCGAATATGACAAAAATGTTCATGTGTCAACAGAGTGTAAGAAGTGATACCATTATAAGAAATAATCTTATGTATATTTAATGCAAAAATTTCTAGTTACCAAATTAATAAAGGATTATTAAACAGCAATAATTGCCAAAAGGAGCAAACTATGATGCATTACAGACATTAATTTTAAGACAAAACCCAAAAGGTACTTCTAAATTGTAATTTTAAATTGAAGAGTAGTTTAGTAGCTTATACAATTCATTTCTTACACCACCTGAGGAAAGCAGAGTGAGAGGGAAGAAGTAGAGATAGAAGGATATAGAGATAGACAAAGAGAAAAAGAGAAAGATAGATATATAGAGAATGGTCCCACAAAAGAGACTCGGGATTATTGTAAAAGGAAAATATGTGAGTAGAAATTTACAAGTATTGAACTAAACAACCTCTACCAATCATGTTAAAAGATGAAACTTTGTGAAGAGAAAAATACTAATGAAATGAATTAAAGGACTATGCAACATGGTAGAGTGTCGAAAAGAAGTTAATATACTTGAAAATTTAGAAAAATGATTCAGAAAGACAAGAGTGAACATAAACTGAGAAGAGGGGATAATATTAAATGCAGATTAAATAGGAGGAACCAAACTATACCAGGAACAGTTAAATTTAAAAAGTGAGCACCACTACTTATGGCTGCTACTAGCAGAAAAATGAGCAAAAGACCCTTATTCATTGAAATAAAAATTTCACAATACAAACTAGTATAACAATGAGAAATTACTGTAGATTTAGACCAGACATATATACTACTCAAGCATATGAGTTTAAACATGAGAAAATTAATTTCTTCTACTACATAGTCTTTTATCCCTGAAGCCATGTAGAGAATCTCTGTTGAGCATTAACAAGATATTGTAGCACCTTGGGGCAAAAATGCAGCCTAGGAGTCCTGCACCAGATGCCAAAATGGAGAAGACCTCCACTGCCACCATGACCTTCCCCTTAGCACTGTGGTAGACAGGCAGGAAGGTGAGCCACACACTGCAGAACACCAGCATGCTGAAGGTCAGGAACTTGGCTTCATTGAAGGTGTCAGGCAGGTTCCTGGCCAGAAAAGCCACAGTGAAACTGGCCAGGGCCAGGGAGCCCAGGTATCCCAGGACACAGTAGAAGGCAGTGAGGGATCCCTTGTTGCACAGGATGATGATGTGGCCATGTTCAGAGTGTGCATCTGTGTCCACAAAGGGAGGATAGGTCCCCAACCAAAGTCCACAGAGGGTCACCTGGATCAGGGTGCAGATGGGAATGATGAGGTTTGGAGCCCCTGATACCAGCAGCCACCTCATCTTTCTCCCTGGGGAAGTGGCCTTGAAGGCCAGGACCACAGTCACTGTTTTGGCCAAAACAGTAGAAACAGACACAGTGAATGCAACCCCAAATGTGATCTGTTGCAGGATGCAGGTGACTGTGTTGGGACGTCCAAGAAAGAGCAAGGAACAGAGGAAGCAGAAGATGAGGGAAATGAGCAAGATGTAGCTGAGAGCCCTGTTGTTGGCCTTGACAATGGCAGTATCTTGGTGTTTCACAAATATCCCAAGAACAACAGCAGTGAGCATAGAGAAGCAGAGAGCCATGCAGGCCAGAGCCATGCCCAAGGGGTCTCCAAAGGCCAGGAAACTTTCAGCTCTCAGGAGGCAGTGGTCTCTCTGTGTGTTGGCATACTGATGATCTGGACACTTCATACACTGTTCCATATCTGGTAAGAAGTTTAAGCTGCCATTATCATTAGTTCTTGTTGTGAAGCCCCTTTCTTCAAAGAAATTAGGGTATTGTTCATTTGGATATAATTCTAACATTAAGTATCATAAACCTACTTTTATTTATTTTCTAAACCATAACTTCCTCTCCTTTGCATCTTTTTTATTTTGGCTTTTGTATTCGTTTTTTTTCTTTCAGTGATTATTACATCTGTTGATAATGTGCCGTTTGGGACATTCTAGTGTACCAGTGACTTCCTACACCTTTTTTCTAATGTTTATTAACAGAACTATACCCTGTTCTACAATCCAATTGAAAATTGTAAATAATATGGCTTACATTTTCCTACATGTCTCTGTAAAACATTAATTTTATCCTATGGCACATCCTTGATTCATCTCATTCTATTTTTCTCTCCAACTCATCTGAGAAGTAGTAGGAACAGAGTAACCACTCCTGGACACATATTCATGCTCACTTCTTAAAATGAATCCACCTTTCTAAATATTTGCTTTGTGATATGAGCAGTTCTGGGCAGAGGGAAATATATTTGCAACATCCATGTGTTCTGTGTGAACAAAATGTAAATTTTAAGATGACTGTGTTTACTTTCATATTAGAGTTTATAGTTGTGTTAACCCTAGGTGATAAGAGAGATTAATGAAATAACTTGGCCTGCAGTAGACTAGAAAATACCATTAAAATATGTAACTCAAGCTCATGACCTATCATATATCAACTAGCAATACTACCACTTGTGAAAATGAAATTATTAACAGAGAGAAGTAAAATGATGTATAACTTTTGCATTGACTTCATTAAATTGAGGAAAACAGGGGAGAGATGAACAATTTCTTAGTAAGTTACAGACTTACCTGTCTCATTAGCAATCTCATTCTCTGGGCAAAGGGTACAATCAAAACAACAGTCAGCCTTTCCTTCTTGATGAGATTTCCTGAATCCAGGACAACAATTCTTACTGCAGACAGAGTGAGGAGTCTGAGGAAAATCAAGTATATGTCAGTAACTCTTCAAACTTTCTTAACTAGTTCTTCAAAAATCCATTGTTTTAAAGAATCAGATTATTAAGCATAATGTTTCTATGCAATTAAGTCCAGTCAATTAATTGAATTCGGTTATACATTCTATATCCCATTATTCTAAAAGACTTTTATGTTCCACCTGAATTTCTAGCTTGTTGAACTATTGAACAGTATGGACTCTTTAAAAGTTAGAAACTAATGGTGAAGAAAAAGTCCTAATATACAGTGCCATGGAGCTTTTGAGAATTCAAGTCATTATATTTTGTCTCTTACTCATCTGTGACATGCGGCAAAGCAAAGAGGAGGACCTAGCTTTTATAAGGTTATGTGAACCCCAGGCCTAAGTTTCCTGTGGCTCTGAAGAATAAATCTTATCACAGACACCTTCAAAGTTTCCTCTCACAAAAGCTGCCTAAGTAGCATCCACAGAAGGGAACAAACTAAAAGGTTCCACTACATAAAGTGATTCCTCAGGTATTTTATCACAAGTGCAGGGAACCTACCAAAAAGATATAATTTATATTTTATGAAAATATTCTCAATCAATATTTAAAACATTTAATTTTTTGGTGCTGATCCTGGGGTTTGAACTCAAGATCTAGGCAGTGGCCTTGAGTTTTTTTGCTCAAGGTTATAACTCCACTACTTGAGTCACAGCTCTACTTCCAGATTTTTAGTGGTTTATTGGCAGTAACAGTCTCATAAACTTTCCTGCTTGGGCTGACTTTAAACCATGATATTCAAATCACAGCTATCCAAGTAGCTAGGAATATAGAGGAAAGTGGCTGGCACTCAGTCAGGTATAAATTTAAAGGATGACATTTACTTATGTATTTGTCCTTAAAATCATTATGATTAGATCCAACCCACCTCTGCAGTTCCTATGGTCCACTCTACCATATCTTCTGATAAGGACAGTTGATTATCATGGAGAGCATATGGAGAAAACTTTCCTACTTTCACTGTACATTGAAGACCTTCTGGAAAATTCCAAATGTTCAGAATGTCATACTCTGGCTCCAATTTCCTTTTCTCATCCAAAATCACTTGGTCTCCCACAGGATTGTAAAATTGGATGTTTTCCAGAAAAGGGTGCAGCTAAAATAGATACATCATCTTATGGTGAAGTATATCCCAGAGTTAAGACAGAAAACCTGAACTAAGAAAAGTTCCTGAATGCCTTTAATCCCTGATTCTGAATTGAAGAATAGGAGAGATACCTAATGAAATATCACAGAATAAAACCTATGGAGGAATAAAAATAATCTTTTTGAATTCTGTTCACTTATAAAAGGAATAGAAGATCTTTTATCCCAAAGAGAAACCAAGGTGAACCATACTAAAGCTACCAGCACACAAATATGTTTATTGCAGCATTGTTTACCATAGCTAAGATATGGAACCAACTTAGATGCCCCTCAGTATATGAATGGATCAAGAAAATGTGATGCACACACACACACACACACACACACACACACACACACACACACACACACACACACACACACAATGGAATTTTATGCCTCTATCAGAAAGAAATTATATTAAGTAAAGTAAGCCAGGCCCAAGGAAACATAGGTCCCATGGTTTCCCTTATGTGCAATTACAGAAAAGCTCAAAAGCTATGTATATATGACCAGATAAGATGATGTTAAGCAAAATGAACCCTAAGATAGGGACACAAGTGATTTTTCTTTCTTGCTATTGTTTCTAAAGTATTTGTAATGTAATGTGTGAATTTTTTGTTTCTTTGTTTGTTCCTCCTCCACGGTATAATTCCTGTGTTTGATGTTGGTGCCCTGCATCTCGTACATACTACACTTGTCGAATTTTGGGTGAGGAAGGCAAAAAACAAAAAACTTAAATAAGGATACAGGTTGACCCATTGTAACAATGAGATACACAAGACATTATGTTGAAAATGAACTTTACAACTTCGGGGTGGGGGAGAGCAGTTGTGGAGGTGGAAAGGAAGGGGTGGTAGGGGAAAAACAAAGGAGGAGTTAACAGTGCTTGATAGGAAATGTACTCATTACCTTGCTCATGTAACTGTAACCCTTCTGTACAGTATTTTTACAATAAAATTGTATTAAAAAATAAACCAATGTGATTTAAGTAGTTATGAATGAGACAATTCTCCATTGTGTAGGCACAGCTTAGCATAAGCACTATTTTTATGAAGGTCTACACTTTGAGCTTGCTAAATTTTTAATACCAAAGTTGAATGAAACGATGATTTATGAAATATATGAAAAATTCTTTCAGTAGGTCTTCCTTTGCTATTATTGAAAAACTCATAAGAGAAAACTGCATTCACAGTTTTCACAACATTTGCTATGAGCAGATTGAAGCTATCTGTAACTAAATGATTTCATAAGCCAGGTGGTTCACACCTCTACACTCAGCTATTCAGGAGGCTGAGATTTGAGGATTGCCGCTAAAATCCAGAATGGGCTGAAAGTCCGTGAGACTTGTCTCCAATAAATTACTCAGAAAAAAAAGAGAAGTACTGGTATGGCTCAAGTGATAGATTGCTAGCCTAAGGCAAAGGGACCCAGGTAAAACATTCATGTTTCTGAACCAACAAAATAAAAACAATATACAGAATCATGGAATACATTTTATTCTTGTTACTGGCCAGTTGATTTCTGAAGAGCATTTGAACATATGTCTGTAACCCCTCATAATATTTAAACAAAAGTTATTTCCGGCTGGGTGCCAGTGGCTCATGCCTGTAATCCTAGCTACTAGGGAGGCTGAGATCTGAGGATCACGGTTCAAAGCCAGCCTGGGCAGGAAAGTCCATGAGACTCTCATCTCCAATAAAAACCACTAGAAAACTGGAAGTGGTGCTGTGGCTCAAGTGGTAGAGTGCTCGCCTTGAGCTGAGTAGTGCCCAAGCTGAGAGTTCAAGCCTCAAAACCGACAAAAAGTTATTTCCTGGGTTTGGGAAAACACCTGGAATATTCAATTTCATAGAATAAGACACATTCTAGGAAGTGCCTTTGTTCATGGTGTATGCCATTGAACAAAGGTGAAATTACCTGTGCAGGGGAAGGCACTGTTCCTTTTCTATTTCCCATTGTGTGATCTTCTGTTTGATGAAGAAGCATCTCATGGAGAGCCTGGGCCACAGCATACACAGCATTGTATATATTGTAACTATCTCCAGACATAGTCATGACAGAAATATACCCAGACAACCAATCCAAAGAGGCTTCATGAGGACAATTGTCCCATGTTACACAGTCAGAGTCAGCATCTGAGCAATTAAATGACAGAAACCACAACCTAGCAAGAAAAATGTCTTCTGGGTATTTGGAAGGGTTTACTGCCTTGACAAAATCTGTGAATCCAGAAAGATCTGTATGATGATGTGAAAAAATAAGAGGAACATGCAATGAGCCTAGAATGAAATATTTCCTTCTCATGGTTAAATCCCACTGTGAGTTCATGATACAAACTTTGCCTTTGATTAAGAGTTGCTCAATACACACCATTAAATCTAGTAGTGATTCATTATCACCATATATGATGAGGACATTTGCTGAAGATTTATTTATCTCATTATAAACTTCGATTAATTTGAATAGATGAGACACACCTTTGCTTGAGATCAGTAGCTCATAGGCCACACAAACTCTGTTCTTGGTCATCTCTTCTTTCAATTCAGCAAGAACCCATGAACCATTCTCATCCTGTGAGGTCAGCAATCCTACCCAGCTCCAGCTGAAGTAAAGCAGTAAGGAGACCATGGCAGTGGCTATTGATGTGTCCTTTGGAGCTATCTGATAGAGAGCAGGAAACTTGTGATGGTCACTCAGGCCATGATCAAAAGGCCCCATGGTAAGCTAAAGAGAAAGAAAATCGGATGCTTCATGAATGAGAAGATTACCAGTAGGTAAAGTAGGTAGAAGGTAGGTTTTGTTTTAGTTTTGAAAAAATAGTTTAATTGTTTTTGAATAGTTGTAGAATATGTGAATTTATTTGTAAAATGTCTCCTGATCTGTCACTATTTTTTATCAACTTTTCCCATCAATGTCAACCCTAACCATTCCCTGCCTTTCCTAATTCCATTTTCACACATGTATATTGAATATTACATTGTTTAATTCCACCCATCCATTCCGTGTTCCTCTGCCTTTTCCGTCAACACCTACCTGACTCAGACAAGATATGCAATCTGGTGTTTATTTTTTATTAGAAAAGTCACAGCATGGACTTTCACCCCTATGTATACCATACTTTCACCAGATTGATCATATATATACATATACAAATATATATATATATATATATATGTAAGAGGCTATGTGCATGTGCCATATTAATTTCATATTGCATAGTTAATATTATAGATCTAACTTTCACACATGAGAGAACACATTTCACATTTCTGGATCTGAGCCTGACTTACTTCATTCAACTGGGATTGAATCCTGATCCTCAAATCTCAGGCACATGAGTAGCTAAGAGTTACAGGCATGAGCCACCAGCCACCAGCTCTTACATAATATTTTAAAGATGCACTCAGTAGTATTCCTTTCTAGATTTTCATTGCAATTTTAAGTGAACTTACAAGCCAGTAGAGGGGTAAAAACTCATGTCCTCATGCATTTCCTTGTTTTTTCCCCCTCAAGACTGGTCAATCACTTGATCTACACATTTACTTTCTGCTTGTTGCTGGTTAATTGCAGATACAAGTTTCCTGATTAGTTAGCATACAGGTGTGGGTCATCAGTACCCTGCTCAACATATCTTCACACTACAAAGTCATTTTCCGTTTCCTGATTGTATTAAAGAAAAATATTGATAAGGCTTGAAACAATAAATTATTTGTCTGCTCTAACTCTCCATTTCTCCTTTCTTGAACAGTGAATACACACACACACACACACACACACACACACACACACACACACATCCCACTTTATATATAATTTTGAATACTTACTTTTTGATGCCACAAAATTTGATAGGCTCATAAGTCTCTTCCTTCATTCTCTTCTAGCACATGAAATATTAGTCATTTTTATATCCTTCTACATCTTCCACCCTCACCTGTGGAAATCTGTAGAGTCCCAGCAACGTCCCAATTTGGTCAGATTTTATTCCTGATGGTCCTGTAAGTACTGCTATAGACCTCCTTTCTCTCATACAGGAGTAGTTTGGAATCTTGTACTTCCCAAAGAGCCAAGTGAAGGGATTCTTGAACATTGTCCAAGCTCTGAAGTGAATATTATACATATCAAATCCCAGAGAGAAGTTGTGTAAAAGATCAGGGTTTTTGTTGATCTCCTCAATAGCAAAAGCCAAGGCCAAAACAAACTGATAGTTCTTGAAGATAAGCCTGTATAATAAGCATAGAAATTTAGGAGGATTTTTACAGAACTTAGGATTTTCATGGATTGAATTCTCAATTCTCTGCTAATGACTGTTAAAATATTATCCTAATTGGAATAGAATGTGAATGCAATGTCTTATGTTTGTATGTAGAATTAAGTAAGGACATGAAAGGAACATGCCACGAATGAGATTCAGAAACTTAATTAAGCTGAGAGACATCCTTTTCCCCCACTATTGCATGCACCACAGCAAAAAAGCGCTTATCCATTGCATTAGGTTTTCATGAGGCAGAAAATATTCTGGAAATCTTGTGTTTGAGTCACCCAGTTATGTTATGCGTTTGTATGGCAGGTCAGACTAACTAATGAATGTTCAAATTAAGAGTAACTTTCAGAAGCAAAGTGTTATTTATGAAAGATTATATAGCAAACTGTTCTAATAGACTTAACTTGTTGAACAGCTCTTCCTGGAATATCAACCAGAACAAGAGCTAAAATATAAGGTGAGAGAATTTTGTTTTTATTTATGCAATAAAACAAAAGGGTTGCATTCAACTTCAATGAACTAATTATGGAGAGGGGAGCCTCCAATATGGAGGTTGAGAAGAGAACTGTAAGGAAGAATTACAATGCAATCCCAATTCCAAGGCCACCATGGTAAAATGCTGTGCTCACTATTCTCTTCCAAATATATATAGATTGAGAAACTGAAAAGGAACAAATAGAGAGAAATAAAAAGTTTCAAAGTGGCTGGGAATGTGGATCAGTGGTAGAGTGCTTGCCTTGCATACATGAGGTCCTGAGTTTGATTCCTCATCACCACATAAGTAGAAATAAAAGCTGGAAGTGGTGCTCTGGCTCAAGTGGTAGAGTGCTAGCATTGAGCTGACGAGTTGAGGGACAGCGCCCAGGCCCAGAGTTCAGGCCCCATGACTGGACCCTCCAAAAAAGTTTCAAAGTACTTTTCTTTTTTTCTGTGTTTCATATCTGTGAGTGCCAGTGTGTGTGTATGTGGACATGCATGTGCACATGCGCACACACATGCACGTGTACGCACTTGCCCACATGTGCATGTGTTATGCACATTCTAAAGAAATTTATATAATGAAATCAACAGACATTCTTCAAAAATGGAAACAATGAAGGCACATCGGAACTACTAATTAAAGGATAAACTTGTTCAACATATGCTGTAGGTATATACGAAATGATTACAATGAAAACCTATCATGTTTGTGAAGTCTTCTAAACAGAAGAAAATAGTGACTTTGAGGGAAATGTAATTGAACCACACATATGGCAAAGCAAACTGTAAGTAAGAATGAAGATGTGTGAAATGGTTTGTCAAAAGTTGATTATTTTCAAAAAAGGAATTGTGAACAAGGATACAGTGTTCTATTCCTTAACATGAAGGGCAATGAAATTTTTGGCCATAACATCTACAGCAAGCTGTCTCATCATGATTTCACAAGTGAGATACATATACAGGGAGGATTCTCTAAACTATAACAGAAATGGGACTTATATCATATAGGTGTGCTCTCATTTGCCTAATAGCTAATCCTCAGTAGTATCCATATAAATCTAGAGAATGTGGCAAGAAATCTTTACAGTAATAATGCAGATAAAATATATGTAAATTATCCACAAAGAATATTGAGCCTACAAAAGATATCCTTTAGAAATGAAGAAAGGATAAAGATGTTCTCAGAGAAGCACAGTTAAGAGTATCTGAGTAATAAATGAGCTAATGACTTCAGAGAGACTTCTTAGAAGAAGAAATAACAATGGCAAATAGACACATTAAAAAATGTTGAACATCGCTTTCTATAAAGAAATGCAAATGAAGACCAAACTGGGACTGTGTCTCAACCCAGAATGGCCATTATCAAGAAAACAATAAGAAATGTTGGTGAGGATGTGGTCCAAAGAGACTCTATTACACTGTTGGTGGGAATAGAAATTTGTTCAACTAGTTTGGAAAGTAGTATGGAGGGTCCTCAAACACTAAACATAAAACTATCCTAGGAGCCAACAACTCCACTTCTGAGCATATATCCAATACTGAACAAACAAAGTCACATTAAAGCTATCACCACAACCATGTTTATTGCAGCTTTATTTAATATAGCCAAGGTATTGAATTAGCCCAGATACATCTATATACACAATGGAATTCTGCTTATTCATGATAAAGAATGGCATTGAACCATTAATAAAGAAATGGAAGCTAGGGACCGGTGGCTCACACCTATAATCGTAGATTTTCAAGAGGCTGAGATCTGAGGATCGCAGTTCAAAGCCAGCCCGGGCAGGAATGTCCCTGAAACTCTTATCACCAATAAACCACCAGAAAACTGGAAGTGGCACTGTAGCTCAAGTGGTAGAGTGCTCATCTTGAGCTGAAGAGTTGAGGGACAGCACTTAGTCCCAGAGTTCAAGCCCCATGGCTGACCAAAAAAAAAAAAAAAAAAAAAAAAAAATTAAAAAGATAAAGGAATGGAAAGATTTGGAGAGGATTATGAAATATGAAGTAAGTCAGACCCAGAGAAACGCAGATTGTATGATTTCTCTCTTTAATGGAAACTAGAATGTGTCTATAAATCTGGAAGTAAGCACACTGAGTGGTATCCAAGCCATTTTAAATGAATTAACTGAAGTATAATAGAATCTATGGAGACCCCAAGATAAGTATTCAAATGTTTTTTTTCTTTCATGCAATTGTTTCTAACATATTTATAAGATGATTTCTATGTTGCTTTGTAGGTCCCTCCCCAAGGTATAACCCTTACTTTCACTATATTTGATGTTTGTATAATTTGTGGATGGGAAGGGCAAAAACAAATCGTTTAACTAGGGATACAGGTAGACCCATTTGCAACAATGAGATGTACAAGTAGTTATGTCGAAAAACGAACTTTACAGCTTTGGTGGGGGGGGGGAGGATCGAGTGAGGGAAGTAGGGGGAGTATGGGAAGGGATGGGAAGGGGAAACAAAGAAGAGGCAACAATGCTTGATAAGAAATGTACTCCTTATCTTGCCCATGTAATTGTAACTCCTCTGTACAGTATTTTCACAATAAATAAATTTTAAAAAAAGAATCCATGGAGAGCAAAAATAATGTAATTACTAAGAAAGATAAAGTCTAAGCCCAACAAAATGAGTATTAGGAATACCTGCAGGGTGTAGGAGGTCAAATGTATAGGAATAGAAGCATGAATATGGGAGATGAGTAGAATGCAGGCAAGAATGCATTGTATATGCCACAAAATTAGGACAAATAAGGGAAGGGTTGGATGAAACATATTGAAGGGATGACACAGATCAAGATGCATTGTATACATGAATTGCTTTGATAAATGGCAAAAAATCAAGACCTAATCTAAAATTAAGAAAATGAAGCATGGGGTTCAGGTGGGAGTGATATTGAGGCACTGAATTCATCAACTGCTCTCTTTATACAACTGCATAAAGCAAATAAAATTTAAAAAATCTATTAAACTTACTAGTAAGAGTGACTATACCATTGAGCTGAGAATGTTCCAACAATGCTGCCACTACAACCATGCTTATTGCAGCTTTATTTACTATAGGCAAGATATGGAAGCAGTCCAGATGTTCCTCAGTGGAGGAAAATGTAGTCTGTATACACAATGGAATTCTGTTCATCCATTACAAAGAATGACATCAAACCATTCATAAAGAAATGGAAAGACTAGGAAAAGATTGTGTTAAGTGAAGTAAACCAGACTCAGAGAAGCACAGGTTGTATGATTGTTGGGAACTAAAATGTGCCTGGGGCACACAAGCATTTATAAATGAATTAACTGAGTTTAATAGAATCTATGGAGAACACAAATAGTATAATTCTTTAGAAAGATAGAGTCCAAGTCCAAAAAATGAGTGCCAGGATGGGGGTATATATACATCAGTATACATAAAGTGCACATAAATTGTTTGTTAAATGGCAAAAAACAATTCAATAAATAACCTAAAATTAAGAAAAGAAGGGAGTGGGGTGGGAGGTGTGGGTGAGAATGTTGAAAGGGGCACTGATCAAGAGGCACTGTATTCATAAACTGTTCTATTGAATGGTAATTTGTTGTACTTCTACCAAAAGAGAATAAAAATCTAAAACTGTATAAAACTTACTGGTAAGAGTGACTATAAAAAGTGACCTGCGAATGTTCTAACATTGTAAATGTGGTAGACAAATCTTACACATAATTCCTATGAAGAGGGAAAAATTGGTAATATATCTAGTAATTACCATAGATCAATATAAATTTGAATATCCAATTTACAAATGATGGGAGGAATACAATGCAGTTGCAGTTTTCATTTGTATGTCTTTAATATTTTATCTTAAAATATTAAATGAAAAAGTTTCACTAACAGTTAAATGAAAAGATTTCATTATAACCTTTCTGTAATTCATTTATGGATTTGATCACAGTCCTCTACTATTTGCGTGTGTATATTTTGTTTCTTTTTTATCCTCATTGTCAAGGATAGCTGTCATCATTCCTAAATAGTTTGTTGTAATCTATTTTAGCCCCACAAGCACCACAGAATGTATAACCGACAAATTAAAACTCATATTCCAAAAGTCAAAAGTCACTACTATTGAACTCAATAGAAGATTCTAGATGGAGAGCAAGGGCGGAAGAAGTTGCAATAAACCTGAAGAAGAAGTCACATATTGGAAGTAGTGACAAGTGATCTGTCAATAATGACTGGGAATGGAAACGCAAGAAACTACCAATAAGAGTTAGAATGTCTGAATGAATAAAACCTCCAATCCAAATGATAGTTTGATTCCAAGAAACACAATTCGCCATCAGTGGCCCTCAATGAGTGTAAGAAAGGAATGTAAGGCAGACCCAGAGAAGCATAGTTTGCATGGTTTTTCTGAATGTAGTAGCTAGAATGTACTTCTAAATCTACAAATAAACAAGCCAAATGATAAAAAAAAAAAAAAAAACAATTTAAAAAAGACATTTGGGATGGGTGCTGGTGGTTCATGCCTGTAATCCTAGCTACTCAGAAGACTTAGATATGAGGATCATGGTTCAAAGGGAGCCCAAGCAGGAAAGTCCTTGAAACTCTTAACTCCAAAGAACCACTAGAAAACCAGATGCGGTGCTGTGTCAAGCGGTAGAGTGCTTGCCTTGAGCTGAAGAGCTCAGGGACAGCATCAGAGTTCAAGCCCCATGACCACCACCACCACCAATAAAAAGTCACTTGAACATGATAAATTGTACAGGTCTCTAGGTATTCCACACAGTGTGAATAAAGATTATATTTAGGAGAGGAACACAAAGGTGAAATAACGATGTGCATCTGATCATGCAAAATTATATTTGTCGAAATGAACTCCAGTAAATGGTCACAAGAGGTTTTTGTTTGTTTGTTCATTTGTTTATTTTACTTATTTTGCTATTTTATCTACCTTTGGTTTGTTCATGCATGTGTTTTTGTGAGAGCATGGGGGCACAGAAATGGTGGAACAAAGTGTAAACAAATGAGGCAGTGCTACTCACTAGACACTATGCTGAAAATAAACTATTGAAGTTGTGGCTGAGGATGGGAAGCAAACATAGCAAGGGAACAGGTGACGTTGTTCCAAAAGAAATGTACTCTTTCACTTATGCAACTGTAACCCCCTCTGTACATCAGCTTTATAATAGAAATAAACAATAAGTGAAAGGACAAAAAAGCAGTGGAATAAGGCGGCTCACGCACATAAAAGCCAAAAGAAAGCAGAAGCATCCATCGTATATCACAGACTTTAATCAAAGCAACCAAATGTGACAAGTTTGTAGTAATGATAGATGGATCAAATCAACAAGATGACATAACAATTGTAAATGTATATTAACACACTATCCAATCACTTAACTTAAGCAGCCTTTGAAATAGTCCTCGATATATTAATAGTTGAAGATTTTCTGGAGAGATCATCCAGAGAAACTCAACAGGGAGGTATGAGGATTAAATGTCACCTTTGATTAGATGAGTCTCACATCCACTTATAGAACATTTCACCAACGTCTGAATAAACCATTTTTCATCAACATACTGAGCATTTGATCTCCAGAAGAGATCGTATGATAACACACAAATCTAGCCAGATTTAAAAAGTATTGAAAGTATGTCGAGCACACCTGTAGACCACACTGTAGTAAGAGTAGAAATTAACCAGGAAAACACCGAAAATATGCCCATAACATGGAAATGAAATGAATTATTTTTCAGGTAAAAAAATAAATTTCACTTAAAATATTCAATTTCATTCAGTGATTAATGCATCATTAAATGATTTGTTTTCAAGCCAAACTTCAAGAAGATAACTGCTTTTTGGAACAAAAAAATGAAAACAATTATCAGAATCTACAGATACAGAAAAAGAGGAATGAAATGGCACTTTAACAACCTTTGCTGAAATCAGGAGTACAGACACTGTACTAAAGAATCTATGCTGTATCTCATGGAACTAGAAAAATAAACCCAAGATAAGTAGAAATAATGAAATAATCAAGTATAAGGAAAAGAATTAGAGAATAAAGAACACAATAGCAATAATCAATAAAGCAAAGAGGAGGCTTTACAAAAACAGCAGGGGGATAAGACTGAAGTAAAAATCATGCAATATCAAAGGCAAAAGCAACAAAATTACACATATCAACACATATCACCCATTATTCTGGATCCCACTATCAGTATGGTGAAAATAGCGGTATTACTGAAAAACCAGCTACAGATTCATTGGAGTCTCCATCAAAATTCCTATCAGTTCCCTCACAAAAATTAAAAAGGCACAACTAAATTTTATGAAAAAGGAAATCCTCAATTAGCCTGAGCTACCTTAAGGCAGAAGAACAACATGACAGTATCTCTATATCTGGTTTTCTCTTATACTGCAGAGCTATAATAGCAGAAAAAATTCTGATGAAAACAGATACATGGATCAAGGAAATAAAAGACCAAAAAGTAATTGCAAACAATAGATATCTGATTCTTGGAGAAGGTGCCAAATAATACATGGCTTAAACCCCACACCCATAAGAAGGGATGACATTGTGAAACTGGGCATTTATGCGTGAAACACCATATATTTTTTAATGTCAAAATTGTTTAGTTCTTTGCACTAAGCACTTGGGTTATTGAGAACCTCTGTTAAGAATATCATACACATATTCTAATTCTGAAAAATGAGGGAAATCATGTGGCAAGCTTTTCTTTGGGTCTGGCTTATTTCACTTAATATAAATTTTTGCAAGTCTTTCCATTTCCTTATGAATGGAACAATGTTATTCTTTCTGATGGAAGCCTAGACTTCCATTGTGTGTATATACCACATTTTCTTGATCCACTCATCTACTGAGGGGCATTTGGTTTGATAATGAAGCATATGAACATGAACTACAACTTGTGGAAACGAGATTCTCATTAGACCCTGCATATAGGTTTTTTTTTACCTTCATCATTGTTTTTTTCTTTATTCATTTCTATTAGTTTTTTTGTACCTTGTGTTTTGCATAATAGACAATGCAATATGTGGAGGGGAGAGAGAATCACAGAAGCAGCAGAACAATTGATGAGCCATAGCAACATTGATATTCATTTGACACTATGTAGGATATGAACATTTCAACTTTTTTGGGGGAGAGGGAAGTGTTAAGTTAGATGTAAAGAGGGACGGGGAAACAATGATTAAAAACAAATTTGCTTATAGTCTTACCTATGTAATTGTAACCCCCAGCTCATGACCTTTTCAATAAAAAAATAGATTAGTTCTTAATAGAGACCTAAACTTTGCAAGTAATAGAGAAAATGAGGGGACCATACACACACAGGTAACTTAAATACAATTCAAATAGCTCATAAAACAACAGCAAGAATTAATCTCTGCTTTTGACTATGTGCTAGAATCAATTGTCTCATATACAAGGCCTTAAATTCCACCTCCAGAAATGGAAGTTAAAGCAGCTGTGTTGGTATTCAATTGAAAATATACAGCATAATGAAAGAAACTTTGAAACAGACAATTGAATAGTTAAAAATCTTGCTAGCTATTCATTTCAGAGAGGACTGGAAACAATTATATTAAGTGAAGTAAGTCAGGCCCAAAGAAACATAGGTTTCATAGTTTCCCTTATTTGCAATAACTAATATATGTCTAAGACAAGCGGAAAAGATAAAAAGCTATGTACATATGACCATATAAGATGATGCTAAGTGAATTGAACCCCAAGATAGGGACACAAAATTTGGGGAGGGGAAGGGAAAAAACAAAATGCAGGTTGATACAGGTTGACCCATGGTAACAATGAGATGTACAAGACCTTTGTTGAAAACGAACTTTACAACTTGTGGAGAGGAGGGACGGAGGAGTTAGGGAGGTAGGGAGGGAAGGGATGGTAGGGGAAAAATAAAGGAGGAGGTAAGAATGTTCGATGGGAAAGTACTCATTACCTTACTCATGTAACTGTAACCCCTCTGTACACTATTTTTATAATAAAAACATTTAAAAAAACAAAAAAATAGGTTTTATATTTCTTGCTGTTGTTTTTAATGTATTTATAATGTACTATGTGATTTTTTTGTTTCTTTTGTATGTTCTCCCATGGTAATACCCCTGTTTTCACTGTATTTGATTCTGGTGCCCTGAATCTCACCTATACATTTTTCTAATTTGGGAAAAGGAAGAGAAATACCAAACTGCTGAAATAAGGATACAGGTTGACCCATTGTAGCAATGAGATGTACATGACACTATGTTGAAAATGAACTTTACAATTTGGGGGAGGAGTTGGGGAGGTTGGGAGGGAAGGGTGGTAGGGGAAATCAAAAGAGGAGGTAACACTGATCGATGCAAAATGTACTCATTACTTTACTCATGTCACTGTAACCCCTCTGTACAGTATTTTTTATAATGTATATATATATATATATATATATGAAAAAAATAGTGAAAAACAACTCTAAAACACAAGTAGAGACAAAATCTAATCAAGAAATACACACTTAAAAATTAGAAATAGATATTGCAAAGAAGGAAAACAATGGGACCTATGTTTCTTTGTTGCTGGCTTACTTCACTTATTATAATTTTTTCCAAGACAAGCAGAAATGGTCAGATAAGTTGATGTTAAGTGAAATGAACCCCAAGATAAGGACTCAAATGCGTTTTCTTTCTTGCTATTGTTTCAAACATACTTATAAAATATTTCTTTGTTGCTTTGTATGTCCCTCCCCCATGGTATAACCCCTGTTTTCACTGTATTTGATGTTGGTATAATTTGTGGAGGGGAAGGGAAAAAATTGTTTAAATAGTGATACATGTGGACCCATTGCAACAATGAGATGTAGAAGATGTTATGTCAAAAATAAACTTTACAACTTTGACGAGGGGGGGTAGAAGGGAAGGGGGGAGAGGAGAGGACCGTGTAGGGGGGAGATGGGAATGGATGGTAAGGGGAAACAAAGGAGGAGGCAATAGTGCTTGATAAGAAATGCATTCATTATCTTGCCCATGTAATTGTAACCCCTGTGTATGGTATTTTCACAATAAAAAAATTAGAAATAGAAAATCACAGCAGAAAAAATGTTCAATCATTTGAGCAAGCAGGATATACATCAGTTATATATCAATCCAGACAAAAATTGCATTTTTGATAAAGGTATATAAGAAGTAAAGCTTGGAGATACTTCAAGAAATTGAAGCTATCTCTAATGGTGGCTTATGTCTGCAATCCTAGCTAAACAGGAAGCAAAGGGCTAAGAATTCTGAGTCAAAGCAAGGTGGTACAGAAAAGACCATGACACACTTTATCTCTAGTTAACTAACAAAAAGCTATAAGTGGAAGTGTAGGTCAAGTGGTAGAGTATCAGTTTTGAGAGGAAAAGACAATCAAGAATGTAAAGCAAGCCAGTGATCAGTGGCTCACTCCTAGCTACCTCAGAAAAATGAAAATGAGTAAAAGAAATTGGAAATATTGGAGAGAAAAAAAGAAGTGTGACACAATAAAATGGTTATAAAAAATGCGTGAATATAATCAAAATATGTTACATGCATGGTGGAACTACAATATGAATCAGGTACTTGGCATAAGCTCTATATTTTATCAAAATTGATAAGCATCACCCCAAATCAATGGGTGTAGACTTGAGTCAAATCTGTCACCTACTCATGTCTAATTGCAGTGTGCTATTTATCTACAAGAAAGACTTAGTCAATAATTATTGCTATCTGTAGTCAATAGCACACATAAAATTTTCCTAAGCCAGGTAAGACTTTACTTCATATCTATTGGTAGCTAAGAAACATAATTGGCTGAAATCATACTACTCGATGTGTCTATATCAATGCCTTAACAAAAGCACTCAAATATATTTTTGGGAAATTAAGAGAATGAAAATCAGCCAAACGTGTGTAAATAGTGGTAATATAAATAAGTTAAGCCAGACACTAGTGTGTCGTGCCTGTAGTCTTAACTACTCATGAGGCTGAGATATGAGGATTGTGTTTTGAAGCTAGCTTGGGCAGGAATATCTGTGAGACTCTTATTTCCATTTAACCACCAAAAATGCTGGAAGTGGAGCTGTGGCTTAAGTGCTAGAGCACTAGCCTTCAGCAAAATGTTCAAGGACAGCACAGTGCCGGGCCCTGAGTTCCCAGCACTAAAGAAAGATGAATGTACTAGTGATCAATAAGGAAAAATATATGCTATTGCAGGGAAGAGAGCAATTCCTATCCTGGGATCTCTGCTCTTAATTGTGGGCAGCTACCTCAGTCTATAGTTGTCACACCAGTACTTGAAAAGGAGTGAAAATGATAGACACAATGACATTTTCTTTTGCAGTAGGAATCACTTTGCTAGAATTTCTTGAAGTTCTGTGCAGTTATTTTCTTTTCTTTTTTTTACATGTTTTTATTGTTCAAATAGTGTACAGAGGGGTTACAGTTTCATGAGTAAGATATGAGTACATTTCCTATAGAGCATTGTTACCTCCTCCTTTGTTTTTCCCCTATCATCCCTTCCCTCCCCACCTCTCCAACTACTTCTTTTCTTTTTTAAGTGCAGCTATGTATTGCTGAGACTCTATGTTACAGAACCAAATTTAAGAATATGAATGTGCACAAGTAAAGCAGAACTTACTGTGGCAGATAAAATTCTCCAGTAAGTGATCCTTATCACACTAACCAGCCTGGTAAGGCATGGGTTGTGCATCATATTTGACATAAAATAATGATACAATGCTTAATTTGGGACAGTAACTACTTGTCTATAATAAGAATATGTGTGTGGACATGTGTGAGAGACAGAGAGTAAGACACAGAGAACAGACAGAGAAAACGGAGAGAGCCAAGGAGGAGACACAGTCCTAGAGCATAAAATCAGTGTCTGGACACTGTCCTTGAACTTTTTATGTTCAAGGCTAGCACACTGTCACTTGAGCCACACTTCTAGCTTTGGGTTGGTTAATTGGAGATAAAAGTCTCACAGATTTTTGTGCCGGGGCCAGCTTCAAACTTCCATTCTTAATTATCTGCCCCATGAATAGTTATGACTACAGGCATCAGGCATGAGCCTCCAGCCTACCATTCGACACTTTATCAACATTCTCAAAATATAGATGTTCCTAGAGAAAAGTTCACAAAACTACTGGCTTAGGGGGCCAGGAAATGTAGCTACAGCCCTTTAGTACAGATGTCATGCCAGTGATTCAGGTTGATTGTAATAACATCACTTCACTTTCTGCAATGACAGCTGAAGTGTAGGAGATACAGGCATGCAGAAGTAAAGTGAAGAATTTACTGGCCTGCAAAGGAGAAGCTGTATGGAAATAGAGTCCTGTCCTACTAGCAGGCAGAAAATCACTCAACAATAGATGTAAGATAAAACAGTGAAATTGAGCTGTTCCTGCTTCAATACAGATGATAGTCAGTGTAGAAAATACAGACATTGATGTGTGTACCTAGAGTTCCCTCAGCCATCACCCATCCTCAGAACAGAACAGTACATGGGAATAAAATATTGAATTACTTACAGCGTGTTCTCTTCTTGTCTGGAAGCATCAAGGTTACTATGAGCTTTTTCCAGAGCATAGAGAGGGAAAAACCCAGTGATCATCACATCTCCATCCATGTGTGCTCGTTGCTTCATACTAGAAAAGCAGCTAGTGCCAGCCAAGGACCTGATAAAGAGGGGAAACTGGAGAAGGAGTGTGAAAGTCAAAGGCCACATCCCTGAATCATATTCTAAGCTGAAATTCTGGCTGGAAGTGAGGCCCACAGTTTCAGGTATGTATCTTCATATATCTTTATATATGTACGTATGTGTCTTTATATTGACAGAGGTATACACTATAGCTCACCTTTCCTCAAAGCCTCTTGTGTGTCACCAGAAGTAATTTGTAAAACTCTAGCCTGAGGCCTGGCTTTGGTGGCCTTCATCCAGGAGAAAAACATGAGTTGGAAAACATGTTTGCAGATTTACCTTCTCCACTCCAGGTGCTATGATTTCATCCAAGACTTCAGAGAATGAGGCCCCAGGGACAGTTATCTTGGATGTATTTGGTCCATGGTGTGTGTCAAGAAACTATTTTCATGAAAGCCATCTGATGCAACTGGACTCCCTCAGAGGATTCCATGTCCTATGCATGGTGAAGTGTCCACACAAAGTCCATGCCTATGAGATGTCAATGAAAGTTATAAGGGCATCACACTCAGAGGATTGATTCACACACACACACACACACACACACACACACACACTATATATATATGTATATATATATATATAGAGAGAGAGAGAGAGAGAGAGAGAGAGAAAGAGAGAGAGATGAGATATATAGATATATGCCAGCCACAGAACATTGGTGGCATTGGTGGTTGATAACAGGGAAGTTTCAATAAGAATTGCATGTGCAGAGGCCTCTAGAAATGCTGTTGCCCAAGGAATCAGTGATGTTGCTGAAGCAAGCAATTACAAGTGAATAACTCAAGGTCAATGGTGAAATTGAGTTCCACTTTTGCATTCTCAACTTTTACCTTCAAACAGGTAACTATTACGTATGTTGCTAACATAGATCAAGACATTTTCAGGATGCAGTGGTCTGAGAACATGTGATAATAGAGGAAATTCTTTTCTGTCAGAAACCTAAATCAATATCAAAAGCAACTCTATGTTTTCTACTTGTCAACATATGTTAGACCCAAATTCCATTCAAAGACTTCAGTGGCCCTGGAGAACAGAGCTACTTGAGGGCGGTGGACATACTCTACACAAGGCTGTAGTTTTGGATGCATATTTTGGTACACTTGTTCACAATCATGCATTAGGGTATCAGACAATATACATCACATATGTACTTTAAAATGTGGGAGGAAAAGAAAAAAACGTTTCTAATGAAATTGCCACTGGTCTTTTAAAGTTGTATAATCATTACATTTTAAAGGATCTGATCAGTTACTTTAAAAATTCTTAGTAGCATATGTTAGATGGATAGAGGATTAACTTTGTTGTGTACATGTATGCATGCAATGGGCCTCAGCCTCACAAGGTGGTGGCACTGGTTCATATCATAAATCTATAATATCTTGAGGATCCTACATATTGTTTTCTATAGTGGTTGCATGAAATTACGTTCCCATGAATAATATGTAAGTGTCCCCTTTCACTATATTCTTAGGAAAATTCCTCAGTTGTATTTTTGATGATAGACTGTGTCACTGAAGTGACATAAAATTTAGTGTTGTTTGGCTTTGCTTTTCCTTTATTAACCATTTATGCTTCTGGTTTTGAGAAGTGTGCTTAAGTTTGTCTGGCAATTTGTTAGTTGGATTTTTGGTTCTTTAGGAGTTTAGTTTTCTGAGTTTCTTTTATATTCTGGTTATGAATCACTTGCCAGATGTTTAGTTGGCAAATTCTGTAGGCCATCTATTTAGTCTTGAGACTGCTAACTTTGTTTAACCAAAGGCATTTAGTTTGATGTAATCACATTTGTAAATTCTTGTTCTTATTTACTGAGTTATTTGAAATTTTAATTAGGAAGTGACTGCCTATACTAAATATTTTGTTGTTTTTGTTATCTGTTCCATACTGGGTTAAGTTTTAGTTTCTGAATTCATGGAGGGTAGGAAAATAAGGATCATTCATAAATTAGGACATCCTGAGCTACCTGGCCCCAGGGTCCTGGAGAAGATGGCGACAAGGTGGCATAGAAATAGAAGGTCTGTTAGTGGAAACATGTAATCAGCACATGTACTGCCATTGTGTGTATGCAAGTTGGACTTTTGCAACCATAGACAACCTGCCTGGATCATAGATGAGAAGTCTTCCTGCATCCAGAAGTTGCTTCCAAGATGCTGAGAAAGGAATCTTGTATGGTGAAGCATTTATCCATTTGGTATTTTTAAGAATTACACTGTTACATAGAACTAATGTTTCCAAATTTTCCCACTACTGTATTAGGAAACCTAATGTATTTCTACTCATAACAAGTAATATATGAAGCATTTTACCTTTTACTTACTCAAGTAACAAGTGCAGCTTCTCTATTTCCCTAGAGTGCTTGTGTGTAGGGTTTGTCATTCCTGGTGCCAGTTGTGTGCAAAACATTGGCGTTGGACCTGGGTGCAGGTGAGTTTTTACAAGGTGTTTTAGTACTAGACTTCACTTGTCAGAGTTTCTGAATTCTTCAAAATGTTCCACCCAGCATTTAAAAATATTCCATAGAATTCAGGTGGGGAATCCTGATCTACCAAAGCAGAGGATGCGGTCACTTCCTGGTCAGAATTGAAGAACCACCATGTGTGACTGCTGCCCAAAGGAACCAAAATGTCTGAGACCATTTCACTCACTGCGTCAGGAATCTTAGATGGGTCGAGGAGTCTGTAAAGTTACAGTCTTCTAGGATGAGTTAGGAAGAAAAATGCCTTGGTACAAAAGCTAGAACAAACCTTTGGAAGTGCAAGAATAGCATGATCTCAGAAAATACTGAGAATGGCATGTTTTTCTGGAGATAAGTGTCTGTATGTGACTTGTGTTCAGTGAACTGAAGATTTGGATCTTGAGAAATATTGAATAATGTACATGAATTTAATGATAATTGACATGTAAGAGTATGTATTCTGGTCACTGACAATTGAGCCACCACATGAATTGTGACCTTAGTGTACACAAGGACTTCTTTGTTTCTTTCTTTGTAGTTTTTTTTTACATTTTTATATGTTTTTATTGTAAAAATACTGTGCATAGGGGTTACAGTTACATGAGCAAGGTAATGAGGACATTTACTATCAAGCATTGTTTACTCCATCCTTTTTTCCCCACCATAATTTCCCTCCCACAACTAAACTCCCCTACTCCTCCGTCTAAATAGTAAAGTTCATTTTATAACATGGTGTATTTTACATCTCATTGTTAACAATGAGTCAACTTGTATCCCTATTTAAGCATTTTCCCCTTCCACTCCCCAAATTAGAGAAATGTGTATACAAGATGCAGGGCACTGACATCCAATAGAGTGAAAAAAGGGGTTTTACTAAGGGGGAGGAACACACAAAGAAAAAAAAATCATATGGTACATTATAAATGTTAGAAACAATAGTAAGAAAGAAAAAAAGCCACTTGTGTCCCTATCTTGGGGTTCACTTCACTTAACATCATCATATCTGGTCATATGCATGTAACTTTTGACCTTTTCTGCTTATCCTAACATATACTAGTTATTGCCAATAACAGAAACCATGGGACGTATGTTTTTTGGGTTGGCTTACATCACTTAATATAAGTTTTTCCAAGTCTTTCTATTTCCTAACAAATGGGGTGGATCATTCTTTCTGGTGGAGGGATAGAAATTTTGTATATGTATATATACCACATTTTCTTGATCCATTCATCTACCAAGGGGCATCTGGGTTGTTTTTATATCTTAGCTAAAGTAAAGAATGTTGCAATAAACATAGTTGTGCTGATAGCTTTAGTATAGTCTTGCTTATGATCATTTGGGTAAATGCCCCAAAGTGGGATTGCTGGGTCATAGGGAAGCTCTATGTGGAGTCTTTTGAGGAATCTTCATACTTTTTTCCGAAGTGGTTGAACAAGTAAAACTCTCTCCATTTTTGCAGATGACATGATCTTGTGTTTAAAGAATCCCATGGACTCCACTCCCAAATTACTCGAGCTGATTTGAAACTTTGGCAAAATAGCAGGGTATAAAAGTAACCCTCAAAAATCAATGGCTTCTCTGTATGCCAGCAATGAGAAAAGCGTGGCTGACATCAGGAAAGCAACTCCATTCGTAATAGCCCCACAAAAAACAAATACCTAGGAATTAACTAAGAGGTGAATGACCACTCTGATGAAAACTTTAAAAACATGAAAAAGGAAATCAAAGCAGAACTTAGGAAGTGGAAAAACCTCCCTGCTCCTGGATTGGAAGCATCAACATCGTGAAAATGGCAATTCTTCCCAAGGCTATCTACAAATTCAATGTGATACCTATCAATATTCCAACCTCATTCTTCAATGAAATAGAAGAAGCAATCCAAAAATTCATATGGAACAATAAAAGACCCGAATAGTGAAAACAGAAAGAACTGAAGGAATATAATTACCCAAATGGTGAATGGAAAGAATAGAGCTGAAGGAATATAAATACCAATTCTCAAACTCAACTACATGGCCATAGTAATCAAAACAGCTTTGTATTGGCACAAGAACAGACATGAGGACCAATAGAATAGAACTGAAAACCCAGAAACGAACCCACAAACTTACAGCCACCTAATTTTCGGTAAGGGAGTTAAAAATAGAACGGAAGAATGACATCCTCTTCAGTAAATGGTGCTGGCAAAATTTGTTAATCACCTGTAGAAACTAAAGTTAGATCCTTATATGTCACCCTGCACCAGAATCAACTCCAAATCGATCAAAGTCCTCCGAGTCAAATCAGACACCCTGAAAAAATTACAGGATGGAATATGAGAAACCCTAGATCTCCTTGGCACAGGCCAAAATTTTCTCAGTAGAGACTCAGAAACACAACAAATCAAAGAAAAGTTGGACAAATGGGATTGTATGAAGCTGCAGAGCTTCTGCATGGCAAACGACATAGTTAGCAAGATCAATAGAAAGCCCACAGATTGGGAGATCTTCACTAGCCATACAACGGATAAGGGTCTCTTCTCTAAAATATACTTGGGACACAAAAAAATTAAATCCCCCAACAACAAATCCTCAAAGAAACAACTGCCTGATAAATAAGTGGGCTGAAGACTTAAAGAAAAACTTACCTGAAGAGGAAAGAAGAATGGCCAATAGACACATGAAGAAAAGCTCAACCTCTCTAACCATAAAAGAAATGCAAATGAAAACCATATTGAGATTCCTTGTTTCTTAGTTCACTCTTCCATTGTATCTGGTTTAGATTAGGGGACCCATGACAGAAAGTTTCAGTGATTCACACTGGTATTTCTGGTTAAGGTGAATTCCCTCTCCTTGTTAAATTCAGCCTTGTTATTGCTCAACAGCTTTGTGAGTGAGTAGAGAAGATGTCGGTGGAGAAGTACATATTGACAGTGAAAGCCCTCATGGAGGGTAGTTTTCTGTCCTGAAACAAAATCTCTTTCCAGTAATGGGACAAGTTTCTTCTCTTGATCTGAATCTTACAGGACATGTAAAGTATTTTAAGAGATTTACCCCAAAGTCTTTAGAATATGCTAAGAAAGTTTTTTACATTCATGCCGTTTATTCCAGGCTATATTGAATTATGTATAAAAGGATGGAAAACATTTACCTTTTCTTCTGTAGAGCAAGTTTGGTATGATAAATTCAATTGAATATTCAATGTAGTGACTGAAATAGAATGAAAGGCATTATAAATGTGGAAAACAGATGATTAAATAGGACCAAAGAAACAAAGGACCTCTTCTTAATTTGTCATGTAGTTTCTAGATGACTCTATGTTCTTGACCCATATATGGTGTATAGATGTACACATTTGAGGGAAACTAGTAGGAGGGCCCAGAACTAGAGGCAAACAGGTGAAAAAAAAACATCAGAGTGGCCCATCAGCTGCTCTGCACATTGATGAAAGTGAACTAAGCAACTCAAGGGTGGCGATGGGAGGGAAAGATGACAGAGAGAAAGGAAACAGCTGACACTAAGCAAAAGGAAAGAAATGTACAAATCACCTAGTTTGGAAGAAATGCTTTTATTGTTAAAGTCTGTAGAGTTCATAAACTTTGTAGATGAAGACAATGACAAGTTGCATTGTGAAGGTTAAAATGTGTTAGTGACTTTAGCTAAGTATCACTACACCACATTACTGTGAAAGTTATATAATTAATCTCAATAAAGAAGAAAAAGAAAATAGAGATGAGTGAAAAAGTTCAAGTTGTAAGTAAGGAAGAATTTATTTCAGTCATTAGTCCTGGTGCTAGATTGAGGGGAGGAATGAGGAAAGCTCTTTGTCCTCCAGTAACTTTGGGGCACAGAGAAAATATTGTTTAACTCTTCGAAGTTGAAGGACCTTAAATTTTCATTTTTATATTTTCATTTATTTTTATCAGTGTGTATTTGCAAAAATGGGATTCACAATGATATTTTATACATGTTTGTGATTTTTATAACATTCACTCATTCCTCGTTTCAAACCAGTTTCAAGGAACTCCGTTATTATTTTTTCATACATTAGACATAATGTTTTGTTAGAATTTACAGAAATCTTTGAAAGAAATCAGCAAAATTTTTACACTCCTTCCTTTCTTTGCATGTCTTTCATCCATTTAATCACAAACTTCTCTCACTCACATTAATCTTCCATGCCTCCCATCCATCCATCCATCTTTCAATACATCCATTCATCCATGCCTATACATTTCAGAGTGTAAATATTGTGTAAGTTCACTTAAAATTGCAATGAAAATCTAGAAAGGAATTCTATTGAGTACATCTTTAAAATATGTAAGAGCTGGTGGCTGGTGGCTCATGCCTGTAACTCTTAGCTACTCAGGTGCCTGAGATTTGAGGATCAGGATTCAATCCCAGTCTTTGCAGAAAAGCCATGATGGTACTCCCTTTTTTATTTTTTATTTTTGTTCATCATGGGGCTTGAACTCTGGGCCTGAGCACGGTCCCTTAGATCAAGGATAGCACTCTACCACTTGAGCTACAATGCCACTTCTGGTTTATTGGAGATGAGTTTCACTGACTTTCCTGCCTGGGCTGGCTTTGAATCACGATCCTCAGATCTCAGCCTCCTGAGTAGCTAGGATTGCAGGACTTTTGCCACTGGTGCCTGGCACAGTGTAAGCCTTGAACTGAAGCATGCATAAATGAATTAATAATATCAAAAGAAACATGTAATGAACACTAGAAGAGGCAAGAAATGAGTGCAGTTGTGTCGATATGTCTTAATTATATAGAAATAGTATAGAACCCACTAAGTCAGAATATTTGCAACAATAAGTAATGTTTCCTTATCAAATATAGTCTTTTGAAATGTGACATATAAAAATGTTCATGTTTTAACAGATTATAAATGTGATAAACTTATAAGAGATAATGTTATATATATTTAATGCACAAAATTCTACATACCAAAATTAATTAAAGAATGATTAAACACAAATAAATTGGAAGGTATAGCCAACCATAGAGGAACAAAGTATGATGTATTAAGGACTTTTATCTTTATATATATATATCTATTATTGTAAAGATACTGTACAGAAGGGTTACAGTTACATAAACAATGTAATGAGTCCATTTCCTATTGAGCATTGTTACCCCCTCCTGTTTTCCCCTACCCTCCTTTACCTCCCACCTCCTCAACTCCTCCCTCCCCTCCAAAGTTGTAAAGTTCATTTTCAACAGAATGTCTTGTACATCTCATTGTTACAGTGGGTCACCTATAACCTTATTTCAGCATTTGGTTATTTCACTTTCCCTCCCCAAATTAGAAAAATGTATATACAAGATAAAGGACACCAGAATCAAATACAATGACAAAGGGATTATACATTTGGGAAGAACATACAAAGAAACAAAAAATCACATAGTACATTATAAGTACAATAAAAACAACAGCAGGAAAGATAAAAAAATATTGTGTCCTATATTAGGGTTCATTTTGCTTAGCATCAGCTTATATGGTCATATGTACATAGCTTTTGACCTCTTCATCCTGTCATAGACATAAACTTCCAGTCAGGTGGGGTAGGGTGGGGTGAGAGGAGTGTGGGAGGTGGGGGAGGGAAGGGATTGTGGGACAACAACAAGGGAAGGGGTAACAATGATCGACAAGTAATGTACTCATTGCATTACTCATGTAATGGTAACACCTCTGTTCAGCATCTTTACAGTAAAATATAATTTGAAAAAAAAGAAAGAAGCATGAGAGGGAGGAGGAAGATAGAGGAGATGGAGAGTGGCAAAGAGAAAGAGAGACACAGACAATGAGAAGAGTGCCACAAAAGAGACTCAGGATTATTGAAAAAGGTGAATGTGTGAGTAGAAATATACAAGTATTGAACAAAACAATTTCTAAGGATCATATTAAAAGGTGAAACTTTATGAGAAGAAAAGCTCAATAAAAAGTATTAGAGGATTTTTCAACATATTAGTGTGAATAAACAAAGTCAGTATACTTGAAAATTTGGGAACATGATTGCAAAACACAACAGTGAAAGAAACTGAGAAGGGAGAAGGAGGAATCAAATATGAGGAATAGAAGGAACCAAAACTATACAAGAAAAATTCTAATTGAAATGGTGATCCACACCATTTGTCACTTCCATTAGTAGAAACATGAGCAATAGATCCTCATTCATTGAAGTAAAAATTCCACAATACACATTAATAGAACAATGGAAAATTACTGTAGATTTAGACCAGACCTCCTGTATACTAATGAAACAGGAGGTTAATCATAAGAAAGCTAATGTCTCCTACTATGTATTTTATCCCTGAAACCATGCAGAGAATTTCTATTGGGCACTAACAAGATGTAACATTTGGGGGCAAAAATGCAGCCTAGAACCCCTGCCCCAGAGGCCAAGATGGAGAAGACCTCCACAGTCACCATGACCTTCCCCTGGGCACTGTGGTAGACAGGCAGGAAGGTGACCCACACACTGCAGGACACCAGCATGCTGAAGGTCAGGAACTTGGCTTCATTGAAGGTGTCAGGCAGGTTCCTGGCCAGAAAAGCCACAGTGAAGCTGGCCATGGCCAGGGATCCCAGGTATCCCAGGACACAGTAGAAGGCAGTGAGGGATCCCTTGTTGCACAGGATGATGATGTGGCCATGTTCAGAGTGTGCATCTGTGTCCACAAAGGGAGGGGAGTTTACCAGCCAGAGTCCACAGAGAGTCACCTGGACAAAGATGCAGATGAGGATGATGAAGTTAGGAGCCCCCGATACCAGCAGCCACCTCATCCTTCTCCCTGGAGAAGTGGCCTTGAAGGCCAGAACCACAGTCACTGTTTTGGCCAACACTGTGGATACAGCCACAGTGAACACAATCCCAAAAGTGACCTGCTGCAGGATGCAGGTGACTGTTGGGATGTCCAAGAAAGAGCAAGGAACAGAGGAAACAGAAGATGAGGGAGATGAGCAAGATGTAGCTGAGAGCCCGGTTATTGGCCCTGACAATGGCAGTGTCTTGATGTTTCACAAACATCCCAAGAACAACAGCAGTTAGCATAGACAAACAGGCCAGAGCCATGCCCAAGGGATCTCCAAAGGCCAGGAAACTTACAGCTCTCAGGAGGTATTGAATCCTGTGTGTGTTGGCATACTTATGTTCTGGACACTTCATACATTGCTGCATTTCTGGTGGAAAGTATACACTTCCATTAGTTGTTTTTACGAACTTCTTTTTCTTCAAAGAGTTTAGGAAATTATTTACTTAGGTATAATCCTAAGACGTCAGTACTTACTATCATAAAAGTATTTTTCTTTACCAAACCATAACCACCTCCTATTTCCAACTTCTTCAGGCTTTTTTATTCAACTGTTTTCCTTCTGTGACTATCAAACATATTGATAATGTAATAGTTGAGGCATTGTAAAACCTAATATATTTTCTACAGTTTTGTTCACTCTCATTAACTGTTTTTCAAATCATATTTAAATTTGTAATTATACAGGTGTATATAAAATAACATTAATTTTATCCTATGGCATATTTGAATTCATCTCCTTATGTTTGTGTGGCCTACTCACCTCTGCAACTGTAGGAATAGAGTGACCACTCTTGGGCACTCAATAGTCATGCTCACTTCTCATACTGAATCCACCTTTCTGAGACCTTGCCCTGTGCTAATAACAGTTCTGGGAACTGTCAAACAATGGTATGCAAGATCCATATTTTTTGTATGGGTTAAATGTAACTTTTAAGATCAAAACAGTCCTTAGTAAGACTTTTTTAAATTTCATGTTAGAGTTTACTTGCCCTAATGTTCAGTAATAAGAAGGATTCCTGGAGAAAATTTTGACTGCAATAGACTAAAAATTACTAAATAGGTAATTCAAAGGCATGATCTATCATATTGTAATTAGCAATACCTGTATTTTTCAAAATTAATTTATTAATAGATTGAAGGAAGAGGGGCTCTGTAATCCGAATAAACAACTTTTGCATTGCTTGTTTGGGTTGAAGACAACTAGGGTGGGTTGAAGAATTTCTTCATTAGTCACAGAATTACCTGTCCCATTAGCAATCTCATTCTCTGGGCAAGGGGTGCAATCAAAACAACAGGCAGCCTTTCCTTCCTGAGGAGATTTCCTGAATCCAGTCCCACGATTCTCACTGCAGATAGAGTGAGGAGTCTGAGGAAAATCAGAGATGTTTAGTAACTCTTCAGACTTATAGCTAACAGTCCAAAAAGACCATTGCTTTAAATAATGTATTATTAAGCATAATGTTTCTATGCAGATGAGTGTAGTGGAGTAATTGAATTTTGTTACAGCTATGATTTGTTACAGCTATGATTTCCAAAACCTTATATGCTACAACCTTGATTTCTAGCCTGTTCAGTTATTGAAATGTATGAGATCTTTAAAAGGTAGAAACTAGTGGTGAGAAAGTAATTCCTAGTGTACAGCCCTATGGGATTTACTTTAATTTGTGTCATATATGTTGTCTTATACATATCTTCTGTTACATGGGGAAGGGTAAGGAGGAAGACCTCCACTTTATAGGGTTATGTAAACCACAGGACTATTGTATCTTTCTGTTCCCTTTCCAGTGTCCATGATGTGAGAATCTTCTCACAGGTGCCTTCAAAGATTCCTTTCACTGTAGCCTGTTAAGTAGCAGGTCAATTAACCATTGAATGAATTTCTATAGAAGGGAGCAACTCATCAGGTACTTTATCACAGTGTTAGAAATCTACTGAGAAATATATAGTTTATATCTTATGACAATATTCTAAATCAATATTTAGAAACATATTTACTTGTTTCAGATCTGATCTTTGGGTTATAACTCAAGATCTGGGCACTGGAATTGGTGTTTTTGCTCAAGTTTAGCACAGTACTATTGAGTCAGAGCTTTACTTCCAGATTTTTGGTGGTTAATTGGAGATAAGTGTCTCAGAGACTTTCCTGGGTGAGCTTATTTTAAACTATGATATTCAGAACTCAACTCACTGAGTAAGTAGGATTATGAGAGAACGTCGCTGACACTCAGCTAGGTATGCATTTAAAGGGTGACTTTTGCTGACTTGTGTGTCCTCAAAATTATTAGGATTAGATCCAACCCACCTCTGTAGTTCGAATGACCCACTCTATCAAATCTTCAGATAAAGACAGTCGATTGCCATGTGGAGCATATGGAGAAAACATTCCTATTTTCACTGCAAGTTCAAGACCCGATGGAAAATCCCAAATGTTCAGAATATCATACTCTGGCTCCAATTTCCTTTTCTTATCCCAAATCACTTGGTCTCCAGTAGAACTGTAAAACTGGATGTTCTTCAGAAAAGGGTGCAGCTATAAGGGAGATATTTTCTTATGGTGAGGTACACTCCCAGATTTATGACAGAAAATGTAAGAAAAGCTTCTGATTGCCTTTAATCTCTAAATCTGAATTCAAGAATATCACAGACACCTAATGAAATATCCCAGAAGAAAATCTATGGCAGAATAAAAATAATCTTTCTGAAAAATAACCTTATCTGTCAGAAAAGGAGTAGAAGGCCTTTTTTCAAGAGAAACCATTTTGCTATAGCTTGCCAAATCCCTTTTTCGTGAATGTTAATAGTTGGACTTATTAAATTTTAATACCAAAAGTTGAATGAACCCAGGTCACTTATGAAAAATATGGACAATTCTGTTCAGTAGGTCATATCTTGCTATGATTGAAGAAAAGCTGAATTTACAGTTTTCAAAACATTAGCTATGAACATGCTGAAGTTATTGGAAACTAATGAAATTTATAAGCAAGGTGCCGGTGACTCATGAATGTATTCTTATCTATTCTGGAGGTCCAGATCAGGGGATCATGCTTCAAAGCCAGGCTGGGAAGAAAAGTCTGTGAGAGCTTTGTTTCCAATAAACTACTCAGAAAAATCTAGAAGCAGTGCTGTGCTTAAGTGCTTGAATGCAATCCTTGAGCGCAAAGAGACTCAGCCCAGGTCCTGAGTTTAAGCCCCTGAACTTGCAAAAACATAACATAGAAACATGGAATATATTGTATCCCTGTTACTGACCTGGTGTTTACTTAAGAGCATATGCACTTGGTTTAGAGTATCTCACAGACACTGCAACATAAAGAATTTTTTGGGTCTCAAAAGCACCTGATATATTTAATTTTTAAGCATTAATCTATGTTTACTCAATTTTGTATTTACAGTAGGTTTTGTTAATATTAAAGATAGAGCTTCACATTTGAGAAAATTACTTCATATACTGAAATATAATTCATTAATATCAGAATCCAAGGTATGTATGACCTATGAATACAGTTATATAAATGTGTGTACATATACATATGTGTATATATACATAAACATACATGCATACATCCAGAAATATTGAAATTCATACAATAAGAAACCCCTCTAGCAAATGCCTTTGTTCATCGTGTGGGCTCTCCAACATAGAAGAAATTACCTTTGCAGGGGAAAGCACTGTTCCTTTCCTATTTCCCACTGTTTGAACTTCTGTTTGTTGAAGAAGCATCTCATGGAGAGCCTGGGCCACAGCATACTCAGCATTGTATATATTGTAACTGTGTCCAGACATAGTCATGTCAAAAATATGCCTAGGCAACCAATCCAAAGAGGCGTCATGAGGACAGTTGTCCCATGTTACACAGTCAGACTCAGACCTGAACAATTAAAAGACAAAAACCACAGCCTAGCAAGAAAAATGTCTTCTGGGTATTTGGAAGGGTTTACTGCCTTGATAAAATCTGTGAATCTAGAAACATATACATGAGGCTGTGTAAAAATAAGAGGTACATTCAATGAGCCTAGAGTGAAATATCTCGTTCTTATGGTGAAATCCCACTGTGAATTCATGACACAAACTTTGCCTTGTATTAAAATTTGCTCAAGACACACTATTATAGTTATTAATGAATCATTGTCACCATATATGATGAGGACATTTGCTGAAGATTTGTTGATCTTGTTATAAACTGCCATGAGTTTGAATATATGTGAATTGGATTGGCTTGAGATCACTATCTCATAGTCTACACAAACTCTTTTCTTGACCTTCTCTTCTTTTAATTCAGCAAGAACCCATGCACCATTCTCATCTTGTGAGGTCAACAGTCCCACCCAATTCCAGCTGAAGTGAAACAGTAAAGAGACCATGGCATTGGCTATTGATGTGTCCTTTGGAGCCATCTGATAGAGAGCAGGAAATTTGTTATGATCATTCAGGGCATGATCAAAAGGCTCAAAGTTAAACTAATGGGAAAAAAAATTGGATGCTCCATGAATGAGAAGATTGCCATCAATCACAATCTGACCCTTTTGTTTTTCCTGGCTTTTTAATTTTTAATTTTATTGTATAGAGGGGATACAACTACATGAGTCACAATCTCACTCTTGAAGTATGTTAAGAACCAGCTGAAGAAGGTGGAAGGTAAGTTTTTATTTTTGAAATGATATATTAATCATTTTCAAATAGTTGTACAACATGTTGATTTATTTGTAAAATGTGTCTTGCTCTTTGTCACTATTTCCAAGAATTCTTCCCATTTATATCAACTCTACCCACTCCACAGCTTTCCTAATTCCATTTCCACATATGTACATTGAATATTATGATATTTTTCCCCATCTGTCCATTTGGTATTCATCTGCCTTTCCCCCTAAATATCTACTCCAGTCAGACAAGGCATGCTTCAGCCTTCTGGTGTTCTTTTTTATACTGTGAGTAGATCAGAAAAGTTAAACAATGGAGTTCCATGCCTCATTATACCATATTGATCATGTATTTATGTAAATAACTATGTGTGTTCCATATTTATTTCATATTACATATTCATATTGTAGATCTAACTTTCACATATGAGAGAACTCATTTATCCTTTCTTGTTCTGATGCTGACTTTCTTCATTTAACACATTTTCTATGTGTGTGTGTGTGTGTGTGTGTGTGTGTTTGTTTTGTGTGTGTGTGTGTGTGTGTGTGTGTGTTTGTACATACAAGTACAGGTGCATAAACTCATGGCCTCTTGCAATTCCTTGGCTTTTCCCCCAAAGACTGGTGCTCTACTATTTGAGTCACACATTCACTTTGTGTTTTTATTGGTTAATTGGAGATACTAGCTTTCTGAGCAGCCTGTATTACAAGTGTGAGCCATCAGTACACTGCTCAACATATTTTCACACTGCAAAGTCATTTTCCATTTTGTAATTTATTAAAGAAAATTATTGATAAGGCTTGAATCAATAAATTATCCATTTATCTGCTTGAACTTTTCCATCTTCTTTTCCAAACAGTGGAATATATATTCCACCATCTTTAAGTACTTACTCTTCAGTACAACAACATATGATAGGTTTATAAATCCAGTCTCTTCCTACCATTCTCTTCTTTTTTTTATTCTCTTCTAACACCTAAAATGCCACCAAATTAGACATTTTTGTATACTTCCACACCTCCCACCATCACCTGTGGAAATCTGTAGAGTCCCAGCAATGTCCCAATCTGGTCAGATGTTATTCCTGATGGTCCTGTAAGTACTGCCATAGATCTCCTGTCTCTCATTCAGGAGTAATTTGGAATCTTGTATTTTCCAAAGAGCCAAATGAAGGGATTCTTAAGCATTGTCCAAGCTCTGAAGTGAACATCATAGATATCAAGTCTGAGAGTCAAGTTATGCAAAAGATCAGGGTTTTTGTTGATCTCAATAGCAAAAGCCACGGCCAAAACAAACTGATAGTTCTTGAAGATCCTACATAATGAGGATAGAAATTGAGTAGGAGTACTTCAAAACTTATGATTTTCTGGATTGAATCCTTGTTTCTTTGTCCATAAATATGTTAAAACATTATCAATTGTGATGGAATATGAATGTATTGTCTTATGCTTGTATATAGAATTAGGAAAGAACATGAAGGGAATTTGTCATGAATGAGATTCAGAAACTTATTTAAGATGAGAGACAGAGAGACAGAAAAAGAAAGACCTCGAAGTCAAATCAGACACTCTGAAAACATTACAGAATGGAATAGGAGAAACCCTAGGTCTCCTTGGAACAGGCTGAAATTTTCTTAATAAAGACCCAGAAACACAACAAATCAAAGAAAGGTTGGACAAATGGGATTGCATGAAATTGCAGAGCTTCTGCATGGCAAAGGACATAGTTAGCAAGATCAATAGAAAGCCCACAAATTGGGAGAAGATCTTCACTAGCCATACAACGGACAGGGGTCTCATATCTAAAATATACCTGGAACTCAAAAAATTAAATCCCCCAGCAACAAATCCTCAAAGAAACAACTACCCAATAAATAAGTGGGCTAAAGACATAAAGAGAAACTTCTCTGAAGAAGAAAGAAGGATGGCCAATAGACACATGAAGAAATGCTCAACCTACTTTGAGATAAAAGAAATGCAAATCAAAACAACATTGAGATACCACCTCAATCCAGTTAGAAGGCTAAAATAAAGAACTCTAACAACAACAGATGCTGGAGGGGATGTGGACAGAAGGGAACCTTACTTCATTGTTGGTGGGAGTGTAAACTTGTTCAACCACTTTGGAAAGAAGTATGGAGGTTCCTCAAAAGACTTCACATAGAGCTCCCCTATGACCCAGCAATCCCATTTTTGGGCATTTACCCAAATGTTTACAAACAAGACCACACTAAAGCTACCAGCACAACTATGTTTATTGCAGCATTATTTACTATAGCTAAGATATGGAACCAACCCAGATGTCCCTCAGTAGATGAATGGATCAAGAAAATGTGGTATATATACACAATGAAATTCTATGCCTCCATCAGAAAGAATGACATTGCCCCATTTGTTAGGAAATGGAAAGGCTTGGAAAAATTATATTAAGTGAAGTAAGCCAGGCCCAAAGAAACATAGGTCCCAGGGTTTCCCTTATTTGCAATATCTAGTATATGTCTGAGTCAAGCATAAAAGGTCAGATAAGGTGATGTTAGGGAAATGAACCTTAAGATATGTATTCAAATGTTTTTTTTTCTTTCATGTGATTGTTTCTAACACATTTATAAGAATATTTCTTTGTTGCTTTGTATGTCCCTCCCCCACAGTATAACCCCTGCTTTCACTGTATTTGATGTTGGTACAATTTCTGGAGAGGAAGGGGAAAAACAAATCACTTAAATAGGGATACAGTTGGACCCATTGCAACAATGAGATGTGCAAGTCGTTATGTAGAAAACAAACTTTACAACTTTTGTGCCGTGGGGGGCAGGGAGGATTGGGTGTGGAGGTGGGAGGGGGATGATGGGACGGGATGGGAAGGGGAAACAAAGGAGGAGGCTACAATGCTTGATAAGAAATGTACTCATTATCTTGCACATGTAATTATAACCCCTCTGTACAGTATTTTCACAATAAGAAAAAGAAAGAGAGAAAGTGAGAGAGAGAGCGATTTTCCCACTACCACATGCACCTCAGGAAATAGCTGTTGACCATTGTTTTAGGTTTACATCAGACAGCAAATATTCTCTTGCCTTTATCTTAAGGTAACTAAGTTCATCTGTGTAAAAAATAAGTCTACTTTAGTCACCTAGTTTATATTATGTGCTTGTGTGGCAGGCCAGTCTAACTAACAAATGTTCAATTTATGAGCAGCTTTCAGAAACAAAGTGTTAATTATGAAAGATTCTACAGCAATCTCTGCTCACACACCTAACATATTGAACATCTCTTCCTGCAATATCAACCAGAAGAAGAGCTCAAATATAAGGTGAGGCAACTTTATTTTTATTTATGTACCAAAATTAAAGAGATGCATCCTACTCCAATAAAGTCATTATGGAGAAAGGAACCACAAATACAATGGATGAGAATCGAAATGTAAGGAATGCTTTACATTGAAATCCCAGTTCCATTTTACCATGGTAAAATGTAGTGATGACTACTCCCTTTCTAAAATATTAGTTTGAGATATGAAAAATAAACCAATACAATGGAAGACAGAGGATCAAAGTAAATTAGTTTCTTTCTCTCTGTCCTGTCTGTGTGCAATGATGTGTTTGTGCATGTGCCTATTCTAAAGAAATTCATATAATGAAATAAACAGGCATTGTTTTAAAGTAAAACAATGAAGGCATGATGGAAACACAAATAAAAGGATTAATTTGTTCAACATATGGTGTAAGTATATGAGAAACAATGACAATGAAAGCGTATCAAATTTAGTGAAGTCTTCTAAGCAGAAGAAAATAGTGAGCATGAAGAAAAATTGATTGAATATACACATATAGAGATGTAAACCATAAGAGCGAAAATGTGTGAAAAAGGGTTGTAAAAGTTGACAAAGCATTTTCCAAAAAGCAAATAATAGTGTTTTTGGCATTCAGCAAATGGTTGGGAATGCCCATAATTTTAAATGCCTGTTCTAATAAGTAGTGACAGAATTTAAAATTCCTAGCATAGACAAGGATAGGATGTAAGTTACCTAAAAATTAAAGGATAAACAAATTTCTGACCATGACATCTACATCAAATTGTTTTATGATCAAGCTCTCACAAGTGAAATACGTATACAGGGTAGATTCTCTAGTCTAGAAGAGAATTTAGACCCATAACACATAGCTATGTCCCTGTTTCCTGAACCACAGACTTCTCAGTAGAATCCACAAGAGTCAGGAGAAGATGTCAGGGTATCTTTACAATATTGACTATAAAAATATCCAAATTATCCACCAGGAGTATTTTAGGGAGAAAGATATCCTTTAGTAATGAAGGTGGAATAATAATCTCCCCAGACAAGCATAGTTAAGAGAATATATTTCCAGCAGACAACTCCTATAAGTAATATTTAAGTAATTTTCCAGTCTAAAAGGCAGAACTGTTAATGAGCAAGAAAAAGATACAAGAATGTGTGTGTGTGGATATGTGTGTGTATGTATTGTATTTACAATAAATAATAAATACACACACACACACACACACACACACACACACACACACACACACACACACACACACACACACATATATATATATCCTGTATCCTGGCAATACAATAAAAGTAGAGTTCAACAGGAAAACCCTTCACAGAAAATACTCAAACTCATAGAAAGTGAACAATTCATTACTGAGTAATCAGTAAGTCTTTGAAGAAATTAGATAGGATATTTGATCATTTCTAGGATTCAATGTAGATAAAAACATGAAATACCAACTGGATGGGGACCAAAAATGCAATACTCAGAGAACAGTTCATGTTCATGATTGCATCAACAAATTAGAAAAACCTCAGGTCAATACCCTAATGATGCATATCAAAAACAGGCCTGATATTTATAATAAGATGGTGGCATCATCACAGGTAAACTCCTTAGATATCACTGACCAAATAGAGATTTAAGGTCCTACCACACATTTTTCCACAAGAGATCCACACCAATCAAACTTTAACAGAAAGTAATTCTAATGCAATATCTCACTGCATAAATGCAAAAGCAGAAGACAGCAAGCTAGTACGCATACTCACTCTTAGCAGACAGTCTAGGCCCCATGCCACTCCAGGCAGCTCAGGGAGACTAAGAAGAGGATAGACACACCACAGGACTGGAGAGAGGAGAGGAAACCAGAAAGAGGAGTTTGACATGGACACATCCAGACAAAGAAGTCCCTCACCAAGACTTCCCTAGCCCACTAAGCACAGGCTCCAGAATCTGTGAGTACCCAACCCATAACCTTGCCTTGAAGGACCAGCTTCCTTTGGTGACCCAAAGTGCCCTGACTGAACCCCCGCTGAAGAGGGCAGCAACATATTTGAAGAGGAAAAAGATCCACATCATCTGGAGCTACAGTGACAAGTCTCAAGAGATAGAGCTCTCCTCCTCTGCCAGCAAACTAAAACTCCCAACTCTCCTCCATACTCCCACTGGCTGACATCAATACCACACATAGCCAAGGGAGCACCTGGGAAGACAAACCAGGACCCACCCATGTGCCAGCAAAGGACAATTCCCAACTCTCCCCAAACTCCACCATGAGGACAGCAACACCCTAGGGAGCACATGCATCCAGGGAGACACCACAAAAACAGCACCAGGACTCACCACAACACAGGAAAAAAGGTGACAACAATGATATCTCCCACTACATTTCCCATCCAAGCATCTCTTATGGGAACAGCTGCATAGAGTTCTAGGAGCAACTAGAGTCAAGTTACCACTGGAAACTCAGGATCTTCCACCAAAGGTGTCCTAATTCAGCCATTCCTATAGAAACTGCAATGCAGAACTGCCCTTATCTCTTAGCAAAGAATGTTTTTCTTTTTCCCTCTTTCCCTTCCTCACTCTTCAGAGAACATGAATATCCAACTTGAATGCTTTGGGTCTACAGATGTGATGATTTGAAATATGTGTTTTCACAAGTTATGGTCTGTTGTTTGCAAAGTACACCTAAATAATAACCTATTCTTCCTTATATGGCCCTTCTCTCTTTATAAGAAGAGCTGAACTCTGACAGGAGACAGCAATGACCTTGAACCTTTTAGAGAAGGCAGCATTAGGCTTCAGAGAGCTTAATCCAACTTTTCTTTACCTGACTTCTTCCTCAATATGTTTGTTTCTTCTTTTCTCTTTCCCTTCCATTTCTTTTTCTCTTCCTTCCTCTCCCTCACTTATATCCTTCACCACACTCATTCCCTATCTCCTGCTTATTTTTTCCTCTAATTCCTTTAAAACGTGTACCCATCTCAATCAAATATTATCCTGAAAACTAACCTTCTCCATTCTAACCTTAACCTCACCAGCTTAATACGTTCATCTGACAGTCAAAATTAAATAGTACAATTGCACAGCGCATCAGAACCCACATTAACCCTCAATGATCTCTACAAACCCTGAACCAAGATAGTAAAGGAGATTAAGGAAAATACAAACAAATTTGTGATGTAAAGAGTCTTTACACAGCCTAAAACCAGAATTCTAGTAAGAGATAGAAACCCTCAGAAATGACCAAACAGAAAACAGAGAATTAAACTAGAAAGGGGAAAGATTCTGTACCAGAATAGATGAAACAAAAGACAGAGTCTCAGATCTGGAAGATAGAATAGATTAAATGGCATGCCAGGAAGTTATGCAGAAAAAATCTAAGAAACAAGCCATTTTCAGGACTAACAATACACAATACAAGGGGGAAGAGCAGATAGACAAGGGGATAGGAAACATAGTTCACAGAATCTTAGCAGAGAACCTCCCAAATATCTAAAAAGAAAGGCCTATTCAGATACAAGAAACATTTAGGACACCCAAAAGGCTGGATTGGAATAGAATAAAAAATAGCCACATTACAATTCATACAGGATCAGTAGAGACCCAGGAAAGGATCCTAAAATGTGTCAGCGAGAGATGGTTGATTACTTATAAAGGAAAACCTATCTGAATAAGCACAAGCTTCTCAGCTGAGAACACAAAAACAAGAAGAGTAAGGAATGTTGTGTTCCAAACCATAAAATCAAGCAATTATCAACCAAGAATAGTGAACTTAGCAAAGTTCTCCTTCATAATTCAAGGACAAATTGATATATTCCATAACACAGAAAACTTGAAACAATTTATGTCCAACCAACTAGCCCTCTAAAAAAATATTAAAAGCTGCCCTTCATACAGACAAGGATAACTTGTAGGCAGAGAAATTGCCCCTTACCAGAGAACCAGAGAAACATAGCAGGAAAAGAGGAGTCATGACCACTAAAGATGGAAATAAGCTGGTAGGCATTACCAGACACCTCTCAGTCCTAACCCCCAATATCAATGGACTTAACTCTCCAATTAAAATACAGACTGACTTCTTGGATCCAAAAGCAAGATCTGTCCATCTGCTGCCTACAAAAGACACATCTTGCTAACAAAGCATTCTCAAAATAAAGGGTTGGAAGAAAATAAATAAAAGAGCCAGAGTCCCAATCAATATTTTAACATAGATTTCAAATTAAAATCAGTAAAGAAAGACAAACAAGGTCATTACATACTAATAAAGGGAACTATATTCCTGGAAGAAATGAAAATTCTAAATATCTTCACACCAAAGGCTGGACTAATCAATTTCATCAAACATATACATCTTAAAAATACACATAGATCAAACACATTGATAGTTGGTGGCTTTAACACATCATTGTCACTGCTGGATAGATCAGTTAGGCAAAAACTCACCCAAGAACCTTCAGAACTCTAAACTACACCAACCAACTAGATTTAACAGCAGACTCTCACCCAACAGCATGATCATCTCAATAGATGTAGAAAAGTCATTTGACAAAAGTCATCACCCTTTGGAGCTTAGGATGCAACTGACAAGGTAGAGCACTCAGAATTTGGGGCCTGAAAACATTTGTTTTCAATTCTGATTGCTCTACTCATTCACACAAGGACCGACATCTCAACAAAGGAAAATATACAGCTTCTATCTTTCAGAAGCAGTTCCTGTATATGACAAAATATATAGCCAGAATTATACTTAATGGGGAAAATTTCAAAGCATTCCCTCTAGAATCAAGAAAAAGAATAGAAGGCCCATTTTCTCCATCCCTCTTCAACATAGTGCTGGAATTCTTACCAAGAGAAAAAAGGCAAGAGAAACACATAAAGGTGATATGAATAAAAGTAAAGTTATCCCTCTCTGCAGATGATATGATCCTGTATTGAAATAATCCTATGGATTCCTAACTCAAGCTACTTGATTTGATTCAACACTTTGGCAAACTACAAATATCAGCACCCTTCCTGGGTGCCCAAAGTACTCAATCAGAAAAGCAACATCATCTGTAATAGCCTCATAAAAATAAAATATTTTGAAATTAACTTCAGCAAAGATGGGAAGGATCTATAATGTAAAAACTTTTTGTCTCTGAAATCAAAATTGAAGCAGACTTAAGGAAATGGAGAAATACCCTGTGCACTTGGTTTGGAAGAATTAATATCTTGAAAATGGAAATTCAGCCCAGAGGAATATGTAAAACTAATGCAAAGCTAGGCACCGGTGGCTCACACCTGTAATCCTAACTACTCAGGAGGCTGAGATGTGAGGATCGTGGTTCAAAGCCAGCCTGGGCAGGAAAAGCCATGAGACTCTTATCTCCAATAAACCACCAGAAAACTGGAAGTGGCACAGTGGCTCAAGTGGTAGAATGCTAGCATTGAGCTGAAGAGCTGAGAAGCAGCACCCACGCCTAGAGTTCAAGCACCATGACCAACAAAGAAAACAAAAAACAAACAAAAAAATGCTATATCGATTAAAATCCCAGCAACTGGGGCTGGGAAGGTGGCTCAGTGGTAGAGCGCTTGCCTTGCATGCATGAGGCCCTGGGTTCGACTCCCCAGCACCACATAAGCAAAAAGAAAAAAAACCAGAAATGGCACTGTGGCTCAAGTGGTAGAGCGCTAACCTTGAGCTGAAAGCTGAGGGACAGCGCCCAGGCCCAGAGTTCAAGCCCCACGACTGGACCCCCAAAAAAAAATCCCAGCAATTTTCTCCAAAGAATTAGGAATATGAACCCCAAAATTCAAAGAGAATAAGAAAAGACCTAGCATAGCGAAACCAATCTTCATTAGGAAGAACCATGCTGGAGGAATATCAGTACCAAATTTCAAGCTTTATTTCAAAACAATAGTAAGAAAAATAGCTTGATACTGGCACAAGAATATGCCTAAGAACAAATACCACACAGTAGAAGACACAGAAATGATCCCACAAACATATAGCCAGCTAATATTTGATAAGGGAGACAAAAACACAGTTTGGAAGAAAGACAGCTCTAAAACAAATGGTGATCACAAAATTGGGTATCTACATGCAGAAAATTGAAGCTACATAACAATATATCATCTTTCACCAGAATCAATTCTTAAATGGATGAAAAAAGACCTCAATGTAAGGGCAGATATGGTGCAAATATTACAAGAAGGGGAAAGGGAAATCCTAATCCTTCTAGGAATGGGCAAAACTTTCTAAACAAAAATCCAGAATCACAACAAATCAAAGAAAGACTGGATAAAGACTGGATCATATCAAAGTGAAGGGTTTCTGCATAGCAGGGGACATAGCTAACAAGATAAATAGCCCACAGCATGAGAGAAAATCTTCATTCACTATAAATCAAAGACTTAAAAGAGATACTTTTCAGAGGAAGCAAAAAGAATGGCCAAGAGGCACATGAATAAGTATTCAATATCTCTGGCCATAAGAGAAGTGCCAATCAAAGTAACATTGATAGTGCACCTCACTCCAATTAGAATGGCCTTTATCAAGAAAACTAACACTAACATATGTTGACAGAGATGTGTCCAAAATGGAATTCTGTGAATCTGTTGTTGGGAATGTAAACTTGTTCAATCACTCTGGAAACCAGTATGAAAGTTTCTTAAAAGACTAAACACAGAGCTTCCCTATGACCTAGCAATTCTACTACTGGACATTTATTCAATGGATCACAAACCAGGCCATTCTAAAGCCCTAAGCACAACCATGTTTATTACAACCTTGTTTACCACAGCCAAGATATGCAATCGATGTAGAAATCCTTCAGTGGAAAATAGAACAAGAAAACATGTTATATACACAATGAAATTCTACTCATCCATCATAAAAAATGATATTCGTAAGGAAATGGAAGTACTTTGAAAAATTATATTAAGCAAAGTAAGCCAGAGCCAGAGAAATAAAAGCTGAATATTTCCCCTCCTTTCTGTAACTAAACATGTCCATAAATCTACAAGTAAACTAAGTGACTACAACAAACACACCACACACACACACACACACACACACACACACACACACACACACACACACACACACACACACACACACACACACTGGGAGATGATATATTTTATGGTACCCTAGACATTAACATAGAGAGATCAAGGGAAGATATCTATAAGAATGGTAGACAAAGTCATGGTAGACATGTACAGATGACTATATAAAATTATATACTATGAAATGAACTCCAAGAAAAGGAAAAATTTTTATTTTCCATTGTTGCTGTTGTTTTGTTCTCTTTACATTTTCTTTTGTTTGTTTGTATTTTGGAGGGTAATTGAGGGCACATAAAAGGTTGAACAAGGATAAAAAAGTACAACAGTGATACTCACTAGACACTGTGGAAAATGAATTGGCCATCTTGTGGGTGAGGACAAGAAGAAAAGAGTGGGAGAGAGAGAGATGGAAGGGGAAACATTCTTGAAAAAGAATTGTCCTCATTACTGAATATCTAACTCATGTAACTGTAACCCTTGTCAATATTAACTTTACAGTAACAATAAAAATAAAACCAAATAAATAACATCAAATGAATACAGACACATCACAAACAATGAGATTGAATTGGCAATAGCAAACGACCCTTCCAGGAAAAGCCCAGGACCTGGTGGCATTGCAGTTGAACTCTAAAAGACCTATAAAATTATTATCAATTATTCTCAAACTCTTCAATGAAATAGAAAGTGAGGAAACACTATTCATTTTATGGACCAAGCATTACACTTATCCTCAAATAAGATGAGTGCACATTGAGAAAAGGGAACTTCATCTCTATCTCGTTGGTGAACATTTATGCAACAATGCTCAACAAAAAACTGATAAATAGAATCCAAACACTGATGAAAATATCATACACTATGATCAAACAGGATTTATCCCAGGGATGCAAATATAGTTTAACATATGTAAGTCAATTTGCATATTAGAACATATCAACAGAAGCAAAGGCAAGAACCACATGATCATCCCGATCAATACAGAAAAAGCCTTTGATAAGATCCAACAACCCTTTGTGATAAAAACTCTGGAGAAGCTATGGACCTTTAAGACATTCCTCAATAAAACAAAGGCTGTATATGACAAACCTATAGCCAACATTATGCTCAATGGTGAACAAGTAAAGCCATTTCCCTTAAAATCATTAACAAGACAAGGATATCCAGTCTCTCCATTCGTCTTCAACCTTGTATTGGAATTCCTAGCAAAAGCAGAAAACAAGGGAAAAACATTTATGGGAACCAAGTAGAGAAGCAAGAATAAAATTATGCCTTTTTAGAGATGACAATATACTGTACTTAAGTGTCTCCAAAATTGGCAAAATAGCTAGGTATGAAATCCACCAAAAAAATCATTTACATTTTCTGCTTGACTGATGTTAGAGAAATGAACCCTAAGATGTGTATTCAATTTTATTTCATTCAGGTGATTGTTTCTAACACATTTATAAGATTATTTCTTTGTTGCTTTGTATGTCCCTCCCCCATGGTATAACCCCTGCTTTCACTGTATTTGATGTCAGTATAATTTGTGGAGGGGAAGGGAAAAAACAAATTGTTTAAATAGGGATACAGGTGGATCCATTACAACGAGATGTACAAGTCGTTATGTGGAAAAACGAACTTTACAACTTTGGTGGGGGGGAGGGAGAATTAGGAGCGGGGGCAGGGGAGGATGGGAAAGTATGGGAAGGGGAAACAAAGGAGGAGGCTACAATGCTTGATAAGAAATGTACTCATTATCTTGCCCATGTAATTGTAACCCCTCTGTACAGTATTTTCACAATAAAAAAACAATAAAAAATCAATTACCTTTCTTTAAGCTGTTGTTAAGAGGATCAATGCTGAAATTATAAAAGCAACCTCATTAGTAATTGCCTCAAACATATAAAATGCATGGACCATAACTAATAAGTGACAGACCTCTATAATGGAAAAGGAAATGCAAGATGACTTAAACAGATGAAAAGAAATATTATACTCCTGGATTTTAAGAATTAGCATTGTGAAAAATGACAATAGTGCACAAAGCAATTTCCAAATTCAATGGAATATCCATCAAAATCCCAACAAAATTCTTGAAAGAGATAGAGAAAGCAATCCAAAAGCTCATGGAAAATAAAAAGCACCACGAACATTAGGGCAATACTTAACAGTCAGAACAGTGTTGGGTGACTGATATTACCATACTTCAAACCCTATTACAGAGCCATAGTAATGATATCAGCTTGGTTCTGGGAAAATGGTAGGGCAAAGGATCAATGGAATAGAATAGAAGACCCAGAAAGAACACGAAGACCTTGATCAAGAGGCACTGTATTTATAAATTAATCTGTTGAATGACAACACTTTTGTACAGTTACCTCAGGAAGATATAATTTCAAAATTTATAAAACTTATTGATAAGAATGACTATACAAGTAAGCTGAGAATGTTCTAACATTGTGAATGTGTTAAATAATACACATAATTCTTAGGAAGTGGGAAATTATTAATATTTCTAGGAATTACTATATCACATGGATATCTAGTATTACAAAAGATGGGAGGAATAAAATGCAGTTTCAGTTTTCGTTTGTATGTCTTTAATATTTTATCTTAAATTGTTCAATGAAAAATCTCATTAAAAGTTAAATGAAAAGCATTCATTATAACATTTCTATACATTCACTTATGGAATTACTCATAGTCCTCTACTGCTTGAGTGTATATTTGCTTTTTTTAAAAATATATTTTATTTTATTTGTGAACATACTGTACAGAGGGGTTACAATTACATGGGCAGGATGATGCGTACATTTCTTACCAAGCATTGCAGCCTCCTCCTTTGTTTACCCTTCACATCCCGTCCCAGCCTCCGCCCAACCCCCAGTTCCCAATCCTTCCCCCCCCCCCCACCCCCCCCATCGACATTGTAAAGCTCGTTTTGGACATGACAACTTGTACTTCTCATTGTTGCAACAGGTCCACCTGTATCCTTTTTTTTTTTTAAATTTTATTTTATTTTATTTGAGAACATACTGTACAGAGGGGTTACAATTACATGGGCAGGATAATGCATACATGCATACATTTCTTACCAAGCATTGCAGCCTCCTCCTTTGTTTACCCTTCGCCTCCCTTCCCAGCCTCCCCCCTCCCTCCCACCCAATCATACCCCCCCACCCCCCCCACCGACATTGTAAAGCTGGTTTTGACATGACATTTTGTACTTCTCATTGTTGCAACAGGTCCACCTGAATCCTTAAACGACTTGTTTGTCCCCATCTCCTCCACATGTTATACTGACATCAAATATAGTGAAAGCGGGGGTTACACTGTGGGGGAGGGACATACAAAGCAACAAAGAAATAATCTTATAAATGCGTTAGAAACACATGCATGAAAGAAACAAAAACATTAAAATACATATTTGAGGTTTCGTTTTCCTAACATCACATTATCTGACTTTTTCCGCTTGACTCATACCTATACTAGATATTGCAAATAAGGGAAACCATGGGACCTATGTTTCTTTGGGCCTGGCTTACTTCACTTAATATAATTTTTTCCAAGCCTTTCCATTTCCTAACAAATGGGGAAATGTCATTCTTTCTGATGGAGGCATAGAATTCCATTGTGTATATATACCACATCTTCTTGATCCATTCATCTACTGAGGGGCATCTGGGTTGGTTCCATGTCTTAGCTATGGTAAATAATGCTGCAATAAACATAGTTGTGCTGGTAGCTTTAGTGTGGCCTTGTTTGTGATCATTTGGGTAAATGCCCAAAAGTGGGATTGCTGGGTCATTGGGGAGCTCTATGTGGAGTCTTTTGAGGAACCTCCATACTGCTTTCCAAAGTGGTTGAACAAGTTTACATTCCCACCAACAATGAAGTAAGGTTCCTTTCTGTCCACATCCCCTGCAGCATCTGTTGTTGTTAGAGTTCTTGATTTATGCTGTTCTAACTGGAGTGAGGTGATATCTCAATGTTGTTTTGATTTGCATTTCTTTTATGGCTAGGGATATTGAACATTTCTTCATGTGTCTATAGGCCATCCTTCTTTCTTCTTCAGAGAAGCTTCTCTTTAAGTCTTTCGCCCACTTACTTATTGGGCAGTTGTTTCTTTGAGGATTTGTTGTTGGGTGGTTTAATTTTTTGAGTTCCAAGTATATTTTAGATATGAGACCCTTGTCCGTTGTATGGCTAGTAAAGATCTTCTCCCAGTCCGTGGGCTTTCTATTGGTCTTGCTAGCTATGTCATTTGCCCTGCAGAAGCTCTGCAACCTTATACAATCCCATTTGTCCAGCCTTTCTTTGATTTGTTGTGTTTCCGGGTCTCTATTCAGAAAATTTCGGCCTGAGCCAAGGAGACCTAGGGTTTCTCCTATTCCATCCTCTAATGTTTTCAGAGTGTCTGCTTTGAGTTCAAGGTCTTTGATCCATTTGGAGTTGATTCTGGTGCAGGGTGATATATAAGGATCTAGCTTTAGTTTTCTACATGTAGTTAACCAGTTTTGCCAGCACCATTTACTGAAGAGGCTGTCTGTCTTCCATTCTATTGTTTTAGCTCCCTTATCGAAGATTAGATGGCTATAGGTCTGTAGGTTCATTTCTGGGTTTTCAATTCTATTCCATTGGTCCCGAGGTCTGTTCTTATGCCAATACCAAGCTGTTTTGATTACTATGGCTTTATAGTAGAGTTTGAAATTTGGTATTGATATTCCTCCAGCAGTGTTCTTTCCGTTGAGGAGCGTTTTTGCTATTCGGGGTCTTTTATTGTTCCATATGAATTTTTGGATTGCCTCTTCTATTTCCTTGAAGAATGAGGGTGGAATTTTGATAGGTATTGCGTTGAATTTGTAGATAGCCTTGGGAAGTATTGCCATTTTCACGATGTTAATCTTTCCAATCCAGGAGCATGGGAGGTTTTGCCATTTTTTAAGTTCTGTGTTGATTTCCTTTTTCAAGATTTTAAAGTTTTCATCATAGAGGTCCTTCACTTCTTTAGTTAAGTTAATTCCTAGGTATTTTATTTTTTGTGGGGCTATTACAAATGGAGTTGCTTTCCTAATTTCAGCCACACTTTTCTCATTGTTGGCATACAGAAAAGCCATTGATTTTTGGGGGTTAATTTTATAACCTGCTACTTTGCCAAAGTTTTGAATCAGCTTGAGTAATTTGGGAGTGGAGTCTATGGGATTCTTTAAATACAAGATCATGTTCCACCTGTATCCTTAAACGACTTGTTTTTTCTGATCTCCTCCACAAGTTATAGTGACATCAAATATAGTGAAAGCAGGGGTTATACTGTGGGGGAGGGACTTACAAAGCAACAAAGAAATAATCTTATATATGCGTTAGAAACACATGCATGAAAGAAAAAAACATTAAAATACATATCTAAGGGTTCATTTTCCTAACATCACATTATCTGACCTTTTCTGCTTGACTCATACATATACTAAATATTGCAAATAAGGGAAACCATGGGGCCTATGTTTCTTTGGGCCTGGCTTACTTCGCTTAATATAATTTTTTCCAAGTCTTTCCATTTCCTAACAAATGGGGCAATGTCATTCTTTCTGATGGCGGCATAGATTTCCATTGTGTATGTTTACCACATTTTCTTGATCCACTCAGCTACTTAGGGGCATCTGGGTTGGTTCCAGATCTTAGCTATGGTAAATAATGCTGCAATAAACATAGTTGTGCTGGTAGCTTTAGTGTTGTCTTGTTTGTAAACATTTGGGTAAATGCCCAAAAGTGGGATTGCTGGGTCATAGGGGAGTTCTATGTGGAGTCTTTTGAGGAACCTCCATACTACTTTCCAAAGTGGTTGAAAAAGTTTATATTCCCACCAACAATGAAGTAAGGTTCCCTTCTGTCCACATCCCCTCCAGCATCTGTTGTTTTTAGAGTTCTTGATTTTTGCCATTCTAACTGGAGTGAGGTTGTATCTCAATGTTATTTTGATTTGCATTTCTTTTATGGCTAGGGATGTTGAGCATTTCTTCATGTGTCTATTGGCCATCCTTCGTTCTTCTTCAGAGAAGTTTCTCTTTAAGTCTTTCACCCACTTGTTTATTGGGCAGTTGTTTCTTTGAGGATTTGTTGTTGGGGGATTTAATTTTTTGAGTTCAAAGTATATTTTAGATATGAGACCCTTGTCCATTGTATGGCTAGTAAAGAACTTCTCCCAATCCGTGGGCTTTCTATTGATCTTGCTAGCTATGTCCTTTGCCAAGCAGAAGCTCTGTAACTTTATGCAATCCCATTTGTTCAAACTTTCTTTGATTTGTTGTGTTTCCGGGTCTCTATTCAGAAAATTTCGGCCTGAGCCAAGGAGACCTAGGGTTTCGCCTATTCCATCCTCTAATGTTTTCAAAGTGTCTGCTTTGACTTCGAGGTCTTTGATCCATTTGGAGTTGATTCTGGTGCAGGGTGATATATAAGGATCTAGCTTTAGTTTTCTACAAGTAGCTAACCAATTTTGCCAGCACCATTTACTGAAGAGGCTCTCTTTCTTCCATTCTATTGTTTTAGCTCCCTTATCGAAGATTAGATGGCTATAGGTCTGTAGGTTCATTTCTGGGTTTTCAATTCTATTCCATTGGTCCTGAGGTCTGTTCTTATGCCCATACTAAGCTGTTTTGATTATTATGGCTTTATAGTAGAGTTTGAAATTTGGTATTGATATTCCTCCAGCAGTGTTCTTTCCGTTGAGGATCGTTTTTGCTATTTGGGGTCTTTTATTGTTCCATATGAATTTTTGGATTGCCTCTTCTATTTCCTTGAAGAATGAGGGTGGAATTTTGATAGGTATTGCGTTGAATTTGTAGATAGCCTTGGGAAGTATTGCCATTTTCACGATGTTAATCTTTCCAATCCATGAGCATGGGAGCTTTTGCCATTTTCTAAGTTCTGTGTTGATTTCCTTTTTCAAGATTTTAAAGTTTTCATCATAGAGGCCCTTCACATCTTTGGTTAAGTTAATTCCTAGGTATTTTATTTTTTGTGGGGCTACTACAAATGGAGTTGCTTTCCTAATTTCAGCCACACTTTTCTCATTGTTGGCATACAGAAAAGCCATTGAATTTTGAGAGTTAATTTTATACCCTGCTACTTTGCCAAAGTTTTGAATCAGCTTGAGTAATTTGGGAGTGGAGTCTATGGGATTCTTTAAATACAAGATCATGTCGTCTGCAAAGAGGGAGAGTTTTATTTCTTCTTTCCCTATTTGGATCCCCTTTATGTCTGCATCTTGTCTTATTGCTGTAGCTAGGCATTCTAATACTAGATTAAAGAGAAGTGGAGAGAGTGGACATCCTTGTCTTGTTCCTGAGTTAAGAGGAAATGGCTTTATTTTTTCACCATTAAGTATAATGGTGGTTGTAGCTTTGTCATATACAGCCTTTATTGTATTGAGGAATGTTCCATGGATTCCTAATTTTTCCAAAACTTTCATCATAAAGGGTGTTGGGTCTTGTCAAATGCTTTTTCTGCATCTATTGAGATAACCATCTGGTTCTTATTCTTGCTCCTGTTAATGTGATGAATAATATTAATTGATTTGTGTATATTGAACCAGCTTTGCATCCCTGAAATGAATCCTGTTTGATCATGGTGTATGATTTTTTGGATGAATTGTTGAAGTCGATTGGCCAATATTTTGTTGAGAAGTTTTGCATCAATATACATCAAAGAAATGGGTCCATAGTTCTCTTTCTTTGATGAGTCCCTGCCTGGTTTTGGGATGAGGGTTATGATGGCTTCATAGAGTGTGTTCAGTAGTGAACTTTCCCTTTCAATTTCATTGAAGAGTTGGAGGAGTGTTGGTGTGAGCTCTGCTTTGAAGGCCTTGTAGAATTCCGCTGTAAAACCATCTGGTCCTGGACTTTTCTTAGCTGGAAGGTTTCTTATTGCTGTTTCTATTTCAATGCTTGATATGGGCCTGTTAAGCTGGTTTAACTCATCTTGGTTTAGTTTTGGCATGTCAATATTTGCTAGGAAAAGGTCCATTTCTGTCAAGTTCTCAAACTTATTAGCATAAAGTTTTGAGAAGTATTCCCTTATAATGTTTTGAATCTTGGTTTTTTCCGTGGTGATGTTTCCATTCTCGTCTCTGAGTTTATTTATTTGGGTGTATTCTCTTCTTTTTCTGATAATATTTGCTAAGGGTCTGTCAATTTTGTTAATTTTTTCGAAGAACCAACTCTTTGTTTTGTTGATTCTTTCTATAGTTTTTTTTGGATTCTAATTCATTTAATTCTGATTTAATTTTGATTATTTCTTTCCGTCTACTGGATTGGGGTTTATCTTGCTGCTCTTTTTCAAGGAGGTTTAGATGTGTCATTAAATTGTTGGTTTCAGATCTCTCCAATTTGTTGATGTAGGAGCTCAGAGCTATAAACTTGCCTCTGAGTACTGCCTTTGCTGTGTCCCAGAGGAGCTGGTAATTTGTATGTTCATTTTTGTTGAATAGCATGAACATTGAATTTCCTTTCTAATCTCTTCCATGACCCACTCTTGATACAGCAGTGTGTTGTTCATCCTCCATGTGATACCAGACTTTCTTTGGTGGCTTTTGGTGTTGAGTTCTAATTTTATTCCCTTGTGGTCTGAGAGAATGCAAGGTATAAATTCAATGTTTCTGAATTTGGACAAGTTTGCTTTGTGGCCTAAAATGTGGTCTATTTTAGAAAATGTTCCATGTGCTGCTGAGAAAAATGTGTATTCTGATGCTGCTGGGTGAAATGTTCAGTAGATATCTGTTAAATCTAGTTGATCTATGCAGCTGTTTAGATCTGTAGTTTCTCTGTTGAGTTTTTGCCGAGTTGATCTATCTAGTGGGGAGAGTGGTGTGTTAAAATCCCCAACAATTAATGTCTTTGTAGTTATATGGGATTTGAGGGAAAGTAGTGTTTCTTGGATAAATTTGGGTGCTCCATTGTTTGGCGAGTAGATATTTAGAATTGTAATATCCTCCTGAAAGAGAGATCCCTTAATTAGTATGTAGCGACTTTCTTTATCTCTTCTCACGAATTTTAATTTGAAGTCTATTTTAACTGATATTAGGATTGCAACTCCCGCCTGTTTATGGGGGCCATTTGCTTGGTAGATTTTGTTCCAACCTTTAACATTGAAAATGTGTTTGTTTTTACTCGCAAGATGTGACTCCTGAAGGCAGCAGATAGAAGGGTCTTGTTTTTTAATCCAACTAGACAGTCTATGTCGCTTAATTAGAGAATTCAGTCCGTTAATGTTAAGAAATAAGACTGAGAGGTATTTGGGAGTTCCTGCCATTTTATCCACCTTCTTGGGGGTTGCAAAAACTGGGTTCTTCCTATGGTTCTTGGATTCTCAGTTTGGGTGCAGTTTCTTGACCTTTATTGTGGTCTTGTTGTTTTTCTATGTGTAGGACATCTTTAAGAATCTTTTGTAGGGCTAGTTTGGTGGAGCTGTATTGTTTCCATTTTTCTTTGCTATGGAAGGTTTTTATTTGGCCTTCAGTTATGAAGGAGAGTTTAGCTGGGTACAGTATTCTTGATAGTTGTTTGTTTTTAGGGCATGACATACATCATTCCAGGCTCTTCTTGCTTTGATTGTCTCTGCTGAGAAATCTGAGGCGATTCTAATTGGTTTTCCTTTATAGGTGATTAATCTTTTCTCCTTGACAGTTTTAAGGATCTTTTCCTTGGTCTGAGTTGATCCTGTGTGGATTATAATGTGACGGTGGGATGTCCTATTCTGGTCTGGTCTGTTTGGAGTTCTAAAAGCTTCTTGTATCTGAATAGACCTATCTTTTTGCATGTTTGGGAAGTTCTCTGCTAGAATCCTGTTAAACAAATTTCCTAGACCATTAACTTCTGTTTCTAGGTGCTCCTCTACACCCATTATCCTTAGATTAGGCCTTCTGATGGTGTCTTCCAAGTATTGGATAGATCTATCATATTTCTTGGACTTGTGTTGGATGATTGTATGTTCTTTCTCTATAATATCTAGGCTGTCTTCAATCCCTGAAAATCGATCTTCTGCATGGTCTAACCTGCTGTCAAGACTTTCTACTTTGTTTTTTGTCTCCTTTCCTTCTAATTGGTCAGCTTTGATGGCCTCAAGTTCTTTGTTGAAGATTTGTTTTAGATCTTGTATGAACTTCTTTACTTCCTTAATTTGATGTTCAGTGTTTATTCTCAGATCACTTAGTTGATTGGTTATGGTTTCCTTGAACTCCCATTCCTTCTGTTGGGTTCCATTCAGCATTTTCTTTGTGGTCTCCCTGACTTCCTTCAGCTCTTTGTTAATGGATTCCATGAATGCCTTTAGTGATCTTTGTGTATTCTCTTCCTGCTCTCTCAATTCCTGTATTACTCTTATTAGCTTCCTCCGGTTCGTAGGATTCCTGTAGTTCTCTTTGAGTGTTCTCAGCCTGTTCTTGCCATTCTTGCCTTTCTCTCTGAGTATTCTCAAGCTGCTCATGCAAATCCTGTATCAGCTTTTGAGTAGCTTCCTCACGCTTATGATATTCCTGTATAAACTTTTGGAATGACTCCTCTCTCTCCCTATCATGCTCATACAGAGACCCTTGTATGCTTTCAATCTTTTGATTTATCATGTTTGCCAGCAGTGTTTGTAGAGCTATTTGGGAATTCTCCTCTGGATTATTCATTATCTGTTCTGTCCCCTGATTATCGGGATTGGGAATTGAGATACCCGGATTTGCCATTTTTCTTGTGTTTTTCCTGCTTACTGTGCCCATTTGAGATGAAAATAGCACCAGTTTTGTGCTAGAACACTATCTTAAGGCAAGCATCAACCCCAGTCTGAATTTTCACAGTCAATAGTCTACAGATACAATCTAGTTCAACGGATACATCTATTCAGCATCAAACAACTATAAGTTAATGGACTACGAACCGCAAAGATGAATTTGGAAGACCAGAAATTATTAGGGTTAGGGAGAGATGTGGGTAAAAAAATAGGAATAGATTGGTGTGGGGAGGCTCAGGGAGAGTTAACTAAGTCTTAATCTCAAAGCAGGAAATAGGTTGGGTAGGATGAAAGTAGAGAGAGAGAGAAAAAAAGAAAGGGAACGGGAAAAGAAAAGAGACCAGAAAAAATAGAAAGGTAGAAATTAATGAAATTATGTAGATTCGATAACAATCTATTTAGATAAAAACGTGAATGTATTGATAGAAGGGGAGGGATATAAAGGAGATGTGAAAAACTTAAAAATAAAAAGAGGTAGTACTGCTATTAAGGAATTTAAGTCTTAGAGGTTTTGACTTGAGTAATCAATTTGTGGATTAAGTGTGTACACAATGGGGGATAGGGTCTAATAGTCAACTATGGGTTTATCTGAGGATGTGCAGGACAAGAATTAAGTCACATAAAGAAGAACGAGAGGAGAAGGTGAAAAGGATAAGAAAGGAAGAAGAAAATGATGAGAAGTTCAGTAGAGCTAAACAAAAAACAAAAAGATAATTTAAAAAGAAAAAAAAAAAAGAGAAAGAAGACCCAAAAAGAAAGCAAACACACACTTCCGTATCCCCAAAATAAAAATTATAAGAGGAAAAGAAAGTTTCTGGAAAACAATGTTTTTATCAAAAAAGGCAAAGATTAAAGATTGAAAAAAGTTTTAGAAAAGAAAAAAAAAATTTTTTTATATAAGGTACCAAAAATAAAAACTAAAAAAAAAAGAAGACGAAGAAGAAGAGAAAAAAGAAAAAACAAGACAAAACAAAACAAAAAAAAACACTTCTTTGATTTTTTTTTTTGGGAGGAGTGGGAAAAATCCTTTATCTCCCTTGTGTCTTTAACGAGCCTCTTGTTGGAGTCTCTTGTCTGCTTGTGGTCCTGTGGCTTGGTTGGTTTCTTAAGTCAGTTTGTTCGAACAGGCAGTAAAATGCTCTGCTTTCCCCAGGATTTGGTGATCCTCCTCCCAGGCTAGTTCATTGGGAGACAGATCTGCTTTGAGTATCACAAAAGAGAGGGATGCAGTGATGAGGCTAGGTTCTGGTAGCTTTTCTGGGGCTGGTTTGTGAAAACCTCACAGAGCCCAGCCTGGAGCCATTCTCAGGGTTTCTGTTTACTGATTTTCAATTGCTTGTCGAGGCTGCTAGAGAGAGGGGCAGCCTCTGGCTCTGATTACCCAGTGAAGAAACCCACTCCTCGGGCTGGCGCCCTAGCTGGGTGACTTTTCCCTGGGTGAAGCTGAGTCTGGGAGGTCACGCCGCCGTTAAGTTCTTGTGACCTGCTAAATGACTCATTTTATTCCAAGGCCTGAGCTGGAGCTAGCAGATCCTCCGAGCTTTGTCGGTATCCAAGATGGAGATCACCGGTGCTAGGGGGCGGGGGGGGGGGGGGGGGGGGGGGGGGGGAGAGGTGGCCTTCCCTCCTCTGTTCCCTGTGAAGGAGTGAGGACATCAGGCTTCTACTCAAGCCAAGTCTTAGTTCCTGGGTCGTCTCTGATCTGCGAACTGCAGGATGAAGTTGTCCGCTCCTTGTCGGTTCTTGCTGGTGTTGAGTAGAATCCGCTAGCCTGCTGCATCTGGCTCCTTCATCCTGGACTCTCTGTTGCTTAGGTATGGCGCCTGCGCTTGCCCGCCACCACCACAGCTGCCACCGCCATGGCGGCTGCTGGCAAGGGCTCAGAAGTGTCTCCTTGCCTGGGTTTCCTTCTCTGGAGTAACTCTCTGTCCTGTGATGGCACACTTGGTGTAATTCTCTGACTTAGGACTGTTCACTGGCACTCTAAAACTGCTTTCTATGCGAGAGCTTACTTAGACTCCAGCTTCTCCTCTGCCATCTTCCTCTCACTCCCCTATATTTGCTTTTTTTCTTTCACCATCCTCAGGGATAATTGTCATCATTCCAAAACAACCTGTTGTATTCTATTTTATGTTGCACAGAATGTATAACACACAAATGAGAAGTCATAACACAAAAATCAAAACTATACTATTGAACTAACCAAATAAACACTGAAGTCTCTAAAAGGAGAGAACTTATGGCAGAAGCTTCAGTAAACCTGGAGAAAAAGTTACATAATGGCAGTACTAAGAAGGGATCTGCTCATGATGACTGGGAATGAAAATGAAGGAAATTTTACCAATAAGAGTTATAATGGCTGAATGAATGAAACCTGCAGTTCAAATTAAACATGGATTTCAAGAAATTCAATTCACTCTAGAGTTCCAGGAAGATGGCAGAGGAGAAGCTGGAGGCTAAACAAGCTCTGGCATAGAAAGCAGTTTTAGTGTTCCAGTGAACAGTCCTAAGCCAGAGAATCACACCAAGTGTGCCATCACAGTACAGAGAGTTAGGCCAGAGAGGGAAAATCCAGGCAAAGAGACCGCTCTGAGCACTTGCCAGCAGCTGCAGCTGCAGCGGCAGTGGAGCCAAAAAATTATATTAAGTGAAATAAGCCAGGCTCAAAGAGCCATACGTCCCATGGTTTCCCTTATTTGCGATAACTAGTATATGTTGGAGACAAGCAGAAATGGTCAGATAAGTTGGTGTTAGGTGAAATGAACCCAAAGATAAGGATTCAAATGTTTTTTTCTTTCTTGCAGTTGTTTCTAACATTTTTATAAGATGACTTTTTTCTTCTTATGTGTTCTACTTTCAATAACTAATGGTTTTTTTTTTTTGGTAGTTCTCTTTCACTTCCTTGGTTACATTTTTCCTAGGTACTTAAGGTTTTAGGTGCTATTCAGCATTTGATGGTTTCCCTGGCTTCTTCCTCAGTCTGCGGACTTTTCAGCTGAATGGGTTTAATTTGTATTTATGTGTTTTTTTTAAAATCACAGTTCTCAGGCTATTTCTTGGTAGTGACAGTTTTAATCTAGTCACTCTAGAATTGAGTCTATTAACACCCATTTTCCAGCATGGGAGCACAATGCAATCTTCAGTGAAAGATTTAGAGGTCTAAGCCCTTAGCCCCCTACCCTCACACAGTTCTTACCAAGCTTGTATCTTTTACTTCACTCAAGTCAACCATCAATTCACAGTTTATTCTGCTCTTGACCATTGTTTCCTTCCTTGGAAGCTGCTGAGCTGTGATTCCACCCACAGCTAAAAGGAAAGCTTAGAGATATAGCTGGCCCCAATGTCCTGCCCACCTGAGACCTCTCACCTTTGTTTCACTGAACACAATAATGTGTTCATTATTTCTCTGCTGAGATAAAATCTTTTTGTGGAGAAGTGCTGCAGCTTTTTCATCTCTGGGAGTTCAGGAATTCAAGAACTGCCATGGTTGTGTATTTACTCTACCTGAAATCCACTCTGGGGCTATTGATTGATTCCAAACTACTTTGCTTCCAGCCCTCATTTTCATAGCACTTACGCTGTAAATCAAGTGCAAGACTGGCTATTTTACTAGAGGATTCCCACAATGAAGAATAAAGGTATGTCTCTTCCATTCTGTGTTTCAATGTTCTTGTTTTGTTTTATTTTGGGCACTCAAGACCTGTGCACTGTTCTTGAGGTTTTGTACTCAATGCTAGTGATCTACCACTTTGAGCTGTAGTGCTATTTCTAGCTTTTTGGTAGTTAATTGGAGATAAGGGGCTCAAAGGTCTTTCCTGTCCAAACTGGCTTTGGAGCAAAATGCTCAGCTCTCATCTTGCTATACCTAGAATTACAGGCATGAGTCACCAACACCCACTTCACTCTGTATTTTTGTTTTAGGTTCTCACTTGCTATCTGGGCAAACCAATAGACTTGGATCCTTTTTTACATTCCCATAACAACTGTGATTATAGGCTGCTCTGTTGCAACTAACATCTGCATAGGATTGCAGTGGAACTTTCATTTCCTCAATCTTGTCCTCTTACACAGCTGGAATGACAGAAATCTTCCACCTAGTCCAGGTAAGAGATCCCATAACCTTTTTTTTTCCAAGCCTGGATTCAGAGAACAATCTTGTTATTCTCAACTATGATTCTCGGAGTTTGCTATTGATTTTTGGCTTTGTATTAATTTTTCTATTCTTGCAAAAATGCATTGTAACTTCAAGTGGAATAAAAGTAAGGCTATAGTGTGCTTTCAGGGATAGAGCCAAATTCACAATTTCAAATCTGTCAATCTTTGAACACAGGGTGTCTTTCCATTTTCAGGTTCATATCTATTTTTGTTTACTTTATAGTTTTAGTTTTCATCATAGAGGTCTTTTACAGATCTTTTCCTAGGATTTGAGTCTTAGCTATTTGTTTTTGTAAAGCCAACATCTGAAGGTATTTATAAAATCAACTTTGGATTCATCTTAACTTTCTTTTATTTTAATGGATTAACAATTAATTTGGTCCAAATAGACAAAGAGATGTTATTTTAATCAATGAACATGAAATCCCTAATGGTTGGTAGAATATATAAACCATTTTAAAGCAACAAAAAATTAGATAAAACATATGCCATATTATCCCCAATACAACACACACACACACACACACACACACACACACACAAGGAAGATTGGGAAACCATGATTCAAGGTCCAATTCCAGCCTGCTTGTTATGAGTAAAATTTTATTGTAATACAAGGGAAACGTCTTTTATACAGCTACATTTTCCTTCTTCCCTCTGTCCTTCTATCTAACCATCCATGAACTTTCTTTTCTGTGCCATTAACCCTCTCTGTGCCCTCCATCCTTCCACTCTTGCTTTAACACATCAATACACCCATGGTTACATTCTTTTAATTTTTTTCATTTTAAGAGAAAAAACTATTATGTAAGTTTACAGAACTCCTAAGAAGAAATTATCTAAGAATACAAAATATTATGCAAAAGCACTAAAATCATATTATCCCAACAACTTTATATCACAAAATTAGGATTGAGTATTTCACTCAGTATTATAAATTCAAACCTATTAATGAAAGCTCTGAAATAAATCAGGAAGATAGACAAAAACTCAATAGAAACTGGTGAGTCTGATTTTTTTGTTAGTCATGGAGGATGAATTCTGGGCCTGGGTGCTGTCTCTCAGCTCTTCAGCTCAAGGTTAACACCCTACCACTTGAGCCACTGTGCCACTTCTGTTTTTTTTTTCATTTGTTAAACAGCATACCCTCAACAAAGAACATACACACAATATTTTTTGCAATCGATTGCTATATTTTCAACTACAATTTAATTAGTAGAAAATTATAGTCAGTTACATAGTAATTTATTTATTAGAAATGTAAATGTGAGAAAAGTTTTGAATTCAGCCTGGATAGGAAAGTTCATGAGATTCTTATTTCTAATAAAAGACCAAGCAGCAATAAATGGAGGAGCTGTAGTTCAAGTGGTAAAGCAGGCTTGAATGAAAAAAGTAAGGGACAGTCTAGGCCCTGAGTTGAAACATGAACAAATGAATTTAATGAATTTCAGAAGAAACATGTAATGAATGGTAGAAGAGAAAGAATATGAATACAATTGTGTCCATATGCTTTAAATATGTGATTATGTAAAAATAGTATAGAACCCACTAAGTTAACCTATTTTAAATCTATTTGGAGTTTCAAAATGTGACGGATAAACATGTTGATATTTCAATACATTGTTAGAAGAGATAACGTTACAAGAAATAATCTTATATGTATATATTTACTGTTCAAAGTTGTATGTATCAAATTAATAAAGAGCGTTTAAACAACAATAAATTGGGAAGAATATCCAGGCATGGATGAGCAAACTATCATGCATTATAGACTCTAATCTTCAGAAAAAAGGTCACCTACATTTTAATATTAAAGTGAAGAATATTTTTTAGCTTATTCAAGTCATAGTTATATGATGGAAACAGAGCAAGAAGGAAGAGGAAAAGAGAGTGAATGAAATGGAGAGACACAAAGAGAAGAACAGACAGAGACATAGAGAAATACCACACAAAAGAGACTCAGGATTGTTGGAAAGGATGATTGTGTGAGTAGAAATATACAAGTATTGAACAAACAATTTCTGAGATATTAAAAGATGAACATTTGTGAAGAGGAAAATATTAATGAAATATATTATATGATTCTGCAAAATGGTGGTATACAGACCAGAAATTAATATACTTAAAGATTTAGAAAAGTGATTAAGAAAGACAACAGTGAAAAGAAACTGAGAAGAAAGGATACTAAGATTAAATGCAAATTATATAGGATGAACCAAAGTTATAAAAGAAAAATTCAGATTTAAATGGTTATCACCACTACTTGTAATTATCAAAGCTAGAAAAATGATGAATATACCTTTACTCATTACAGTAAATATTCCACAATACAAACTAATATAACAATGGAAAATTACTATAGATTTAGATCAGACCTATATACTAATCAAATATATGAGTTTAATTATAAGAAAGCTAATGTCTCCTACTATGTCTTTTATCCCTAATGCCATGCAAAGGATTACTATTAGGCATTAACAAGATGATGTAACACTTTGGGGCAAAAATACAGCCTAGGAGCCCTGCCCCAGAGGCCAAGATGGAGAAGACCTCCACTGCCACCATGACCTTCCCTTTGGCACTGTGGTAGACAGGCAGGAAGGTGAGCCATACACTGCAGAACACCAGCATGCTGAAGGTCAGGAACTTGGCTTCATTGAAGGTGTCAGGAAGATTCCTGGCAAGAAAAGCTACAGTGAAGCTGGCCATGGCCAGGGAGCCCAGGTATCCCAGGACACAGTAGAAGGCAGTGAGGGAGCCCTTGTTGCACAGGATGATGATGTGGCCATGTTCAGAGTGTGCATCTGTGTCAATGAATGGAGGAGAGGTTCCCAACCAGAGTCCACAGAGGGTCACCTGGATCAAGGTGCAGATGGGTATAATGAATTTAGGAGCTCCAGATACCAGCAGCCACCTCAGCTTTCTCCCTGGAGAAGTGGCCTTGAAGGCCAAAACAACAGTCACTGTTTTGGCCAACACTGTGGAAACAGCCACAGTGAACACAACCCCAAATGTGACCTGCTGTAGGATGCAGGTGACTGTGTTGGTACGTCCAAGAAAGAGCAAGGAACAGAGGAAACAGAAGATGAGGGAGATGAGCAAGATGTAGCTGAGAGTCTGGTTATTGGCCTTGACAATGGCAGTGTCTTGGTGTTTGACAAACATTCCAAGTACAGCCGCTGATAGCAGAGAGAAGCAGAGAGCCATGCAAGCTAGAGCCATTCCCAAGGGATCTCCAAAAGCCAGGAAACTTGCAGCTCTCACGAGGCACTGGTTTCTCTGTGTGTTGGCATACTGATGAACTGCACATTTCACACATTGCTCCATATCTGGTGAGAAGAGTAGGATCCTATTAGTTCTTGTAATGAACTCTTTTTCTTTTAAGAATTTAGAAAATTATTCACTTAGTTATAATCCTAAAATGTCAGGATTTACAATCATAAAAATATTTTTGTTTCTTTTCTCAACCACAATGACCTCCTATTACTATCCTCTTCTTTATTCAAGGTTTTTTTTAAAAAATTCAACTGTTTTCCTTCAGTAAATATCACATGTATTGATAATGTGACAGTTGTGGTATTCTGCTATTCTATCAACAATTTTCTATACTTTTTTTCATTCTTGCCAACAGTTCTGTAATCCTATTGAAAATTGTAATTGCGAGGCTTATATTTTCCTACATGTCTCCATAAAACAATTTTATCACTGTGGATATTATCCTTGCATTCATGTCATTATGTTTGTCTCTCCTTCTCACCTGTGAAACTTCAGGAACAGAGTGTCCACTCTTAGACACTCTATGGTCATGCTCATTCTTAAACTGAATCCACCTTTATGAGCACTTGCTTTGTGCCAAGACCAGTTCTGGGTACTGAGAACTAAAGATGTGCCAGATCCTTAATTTCTGAGTAGGTAAAATGTAACCTTTAAAATGAACACTGTCCTTAATAAGACTTATGCTTAATTTCATGTTAGAGTTTACACTTTCCTAAATTTAACTGATAAGAAGGATTCCTGGAGATAACTTTGCCTGCAATAGACTACAGAACATAACTGAATATGTAATTGAAAGGCATGATCTATCATATTGCAATTAGAAAAACCACCACTTTTCAAAATTAAATTATTAACAGAGAGAAAGAAAACGGGCTATGTAATCCTATTATACAACTTTGGCATTGACTTCTTTGGATTGAGGAAAACTAGGGAGAAGTGGAGAGTTTCTTCATAATTCATGGACTCACCTGTCCTATTAGCAATCTCATTCTCTGGGCAAGGGGTACAATCAAAGCAACAGGCAGCCTTTCCCTCCTGAGGAGATTTCCTGAACCCAAGACCACAACTCTCACTGCACACAGAGTGAGGAGTCTGAGGAATATCAGGGATGTGTCAGTAACTGTTTACTTGTCAAAAAGTCCATTAAAAATTAGATTATTAAACATAATCTAGGTAAGTAAACATAATGTAGGTAAGTGCAGTTGATTAATTGAATTCTGTTATAGATTCCATATTCCACGATTCCCAATGACCTACGTGGTACAACCTTGATTTCTAGGCTGTTCAATTATTGTATGAGATCTTTAAAAGGTGGAAACTAATGTTGAGAACATAATGCCTAGTGTATAGCCCTATGGAATTTCCTTGAATTATATTTTGTCTCCTACTCATCTGTTACATGGAGAAAAGCAAGGAGGAAGACCTCCCCTTTATAGCATTATGTGAACCCCAGGCCTATCATATCTTTCTCTTTGTTTTCCAGCGTCCATGATGTGAAAATCTTCTCACAGGGACCTTCAATGATTCCTTTCACGGTAGATGGTTAAGTAGTAGGTCAATTAATCATTGAATGAATGAATACAGAAGGGAGAAAAAGAAAACTTTGAACCACATAAAGTAACTTATCAAGTACTTTATCATGGTGTTAGAAACCCACTGAGAAAAATATAATTTATATCTCACAACAATATTCTAAATTGAAACTTAGAAACACATTTACTTATTTTGGTTCTTATCTTTGGGTTATAACTCATGGTATGGACACTGGACTTGATTTTTTTGCTCAGGTTATCACTCTACTACTTGAGTCAGACCTCTACGTCCAGATTTTTGGTGGTTAGTTGGAGATAAGTGTCTCATAGGTTTTCCTATGTGAGCTGATTCTAAACTATAATATTCAGATCTCAGCTATTTTAGTAGTGAGGGATTATGGGAGAAAGTTGCTGACACTCAGCCAGGTCTACATTTAAAGGTTGACTTTTGCTGATTTGTGTGTCCTTACAATTATTAGGATTAGATCCAACTCACCTCTGTAGTTCTTATGGCCCACTCTATCAAATCTTCAGATAAAGACAATTGATTGCTATGTGGAGCATATGGAGAAAACTTCCCTATTTTCACTGCAAGTTCAAGGTCTTCTGGAAAATTCCAAATGTTCAGAATGTCATACTCTGGCTTCAATTTCCTTTTCTTGTCCCAAATCACTTGATCTCCAGTAGGACTATACCAGTGGCTGTTCTTCAGAAAAGGGTGCATCTAAAGGGAGACACTTTCTTATGGTGAAGTACATCCCAGATTTAAGACAGAAAACATGAAGTAATAAAAGCTTCTGATTGCCTTCAATATCTGATTCTGAATTCAAGAATAGCACAGACACCTAATGAATTACCCACCTGATCAGTCAGGGAAGGAGTAGAAAGCCCCTTTTCAAAGCAAATCATTTTGCGGCAGCTTGCCCATTAAGAGTATTTTAAATGAATTTCTATAGTTTGAGCTTGCTAAATTTTTAATAGCATAATTTGAATGAAACTAGGTCACCTAATGAAAATTACCTGTTCAGCAGCAGTTCATCATTTTCTATGACTGAAGAAACTTGTAGGAAAAAAGTTGATTTTACAATGCTCAAAACAGTAGTTTTGAACATGCTGAGGTTAATGGTAACTGAAGTAATTTATATACAGGGTGCTGACAGCTCCCATATGCAATCCTAGCTACTCAGGAGGCTCAGATCAGAGGATCATGCTTCAAAGCCAGCCTGAGCAGACCAGTCCATGAGAACCTTTCTCCAATAAACTATTCAGAAAAAGCTGGAAGTAGTGCTCAAGTGGTTAAGCACTAGCTTTGAGCACAAAGAGACTCAGGGACATAGCCCAGGCACTGGTTCAAGCCCATGGACCAGCCAAAATTAACCAATAGAAACATGGAATATATTTTGTCTTTGCTATTTCTCTCCTGTATTCTTGCGAGCATATGCATGCATGATTAGTGTATCACACAGACATTTAAGCATAAAGGATTATCTAGGGTTTGGGGAAAAGACTTGAATATCATTATTGTGATGTTAATCTGCATTTGTTCAATTTTGCATTTACAGTAGTTTCTGTTAATATAAAGTAAAAAGCTTAACATTTGAGCAAATTACTTCAGAAACTGAAATATATATTAATTAATTAATAGCAACCAAGATATGTATGATCTATGAATGCAAACATATATATATATATAAGTATGTATATATGTACACACATGCATACATACAGAAATATTTAATTTCATACCATAAGAAGCCCCTGTAGCATTGTATTTTATCATGATGTGTGTCATCTAACAAAGAAGAAATTACCTGTGCAGGGGAAGGCACTGTCTCTTTTCTATTTCCCATTGTTTGAATTTCCATTTGATGAAGAAGCATCCCATGGAGAGCCTGAGCCACAGCATACACAGCATTGTATATATTGTAACTGTCTCCAGACATAGTCATGTCAAAAGTATGGCCCAGCAAAACCAATCCAAAGAGGCATCATGAAGATAATTGTCCCATGTTACACAGTCAGACTCAGCATCTGAGCAATTAAAAGAGAGAAACCACAGCCTAGCAAGAAATATGTCTTCCAGGTATTTGGAAGGGTTGACTGCCTTGATAAAATCTGTGAATCCAGAAAGATCTACATGATGGTGTGTAAAAATAAGAGGTACATGCAATGAACCTAGCAAGAAATAGCTCCTGTTCAGGGTGAAATCCCAGTGTGAGTTAATGATACAAACCTTACCTTGTGTGAAAATTTGCTCAATACAAACCGTTAAAGCTATCAGTGAATCATTATCAGCATATATGATGAGGACACTTGCTGCATATTTATTTATGTCATGATAAACTGCCATGGTTTTCTGTATATGTGACATGCCTTGGGTTGAAATAACAATCTCATAGTCTACACAAACTCTATTCTTGGCCATCTCTTCTTTCAATTCAGCCAGAAACCAGGAATCATTCTCATCTTGTGAGGTGAACAGTCCCACCCAGTTCCAGCTGAAGTGAAGCAGTAAGGAGACCATGGCAGTGGCTATTGATGTGTCCTTTGGGTCCATCTGATAGAGAGCAGGAAACTTGTTATGATCACTCAGGGCATGATCAAAAGGACCAAAGGTAAACTAAAGAGAAAGAAAATTGGACACTCAATGAATGAGAAGATTGCCGTGCATCACCATCTCATTCTTGAAGTCTGTTAAGAAACAGTTGAGACGTATTCCCTTATAATGTTCTGAATCTTGGTTGTTTCTGTGATCATGTTTCCATTCTCATCTCTGAGTTTATTTATTTGGGTGTGTTCTCTTCTTTTTCTGATAAGATTTACTAAGGGTCTGTCATTATATTAAGTGAAGTAAGCCAGGCCCAAAGAGACATAGGATCCATGGTTTCCCTTATTTGCAATAACTAATATATGTCTGAGAGAAGCAGAAATGGTCAGATAAGTTGACGTTAAGCAAAATGAACCCCAAGATAAGGACTCAAATATTTTTTTCTTTCTTGCGATTGTTTCTAACATATTTATAAGATTTTTTTTTGTTGCTTTGTATGTATCTCCCCCATGGTATAACCCTTGTTTTCACTGTATTTGATGTTGGTATAATTTAAGGAAGAGAAGGGAAAAAACAAATTGTTTAAATAGGAATACAGGTGGACCCATTGCAACAATGAGATGTACAAGAAGTTATGTAGAAAAATGATCTTTACAACTTTGGTGGGGTGGGAGGGATGCGAAGGGGTGGTAAGGGGAGGAGGAGACAGCAATGCTTGATAAGAAATGCACTCTGTATCTTGTCCATGTAATTGTAACCCCTCTGTATGGTATTTTCACAATAAAAATAAACAGTTGAATAAGTGGAAGGTAGGTTTTGTTTTACTTTTTGAAAAAAGTATTGTTTTTGAATAGTTGTACAATGTCAGAGTCATTGACCCGGGTAACCCCATCTGAACTCCTGTGTGCTCCGAAGGTGCATGCTGGCTTGAATTCCTCTGGGGGAAGGGAGGAAGACGTCCCTTCCTCCCTGCAGGGCAAAGGTTTTGTGCCCAGTGCCAGACTCAGGTTATGGTTTGCAGGAAGTGCCATTCATGCTCCTCCTATTTAACCATGTAGAACAATGCCTTGAGACTCCCTTTGTGTACTCACTTATGCTTTACCTACTTTTACAACCACCTTGATTACTGGAACTGCTCCACATTTGTTGACAAGGATTAGCTTTTCCTGCTTACTAACTTAAAGTTAAACTCTCATTGTCTGTGTTCCCGTAAAACTGTTTAAGATTAACTCTCTGCCTCTGACTGAAGATTTACTTTTCCTGTCTGTGTGCTTATATAAGCATGTGATGTTTCAATAAACTTTGTCTATACCCACATGGTATGGTCCCTTTCTGCCTACCAGACAGCACTTTCCTGGATCCTACTCTGTAAACAGTAACAGTACAACATATCAATGTATTTAAAAATGTCTATTCATCCTTGTCACTATTTCCATCAACTTTTTCCATCAATATCAACCTTACCCACCCCCTGATTTTCCTAATTCCATTTTCACACATTTATATTGAATATTATATTTTTCTTCACCCATCCATTCCTTATTACTATACCTATTTCCCTTATCACCTACTTCACTCAGACAATATATGCTGCAGCTTTCTGGTGTTCATATTTTATATTGTCAGTATATCAGAGAAGTTACACCATGGAATTCTACCCATCTATATGCTGTAATTTAGTGAGACTGATCATGTATATATGTACAGGGCTATGTGTATGCCCATATTTAGTTTATATTGTGTTCATATTTTAGATATAACTTTCACATATGAGAGGACACATTTACCCTTTCTCCCTCTGAGCCTGATTTACTTCATTCAAAATAATATCTTGTGTGTGTGTGTGTGTGAGAGAGAGAGAGACAGAGAGAGAGACAGAGAGAGAGAGAGACAGAGAGAGAGAGACAGAGAGAGAGAGAGACAGACAGACAGAGAGAGAGAGACAGAGAGAGAGTGTGTGTGCATGACACTACAGGGACACAAACTCCTGACCTCTTTCAGTTCCTTGGCTTTTCCCATCAAGGGTGGTGCTCTACCACTTTAGCTACACATTCACTTTGTGGTCTTTCCCGGTTAGTTGGAGGTACAAGTCTCCTAATTAGCTTGGATTACAGGTCTGAGCCATCAGAGACCTGTTCAACATATCTTCATACTGCAGTCATTCTCTATTTCCTGACTCATTAAAGAAACTTATTGATAAGGTTTCAAACAATAATTTATCCATTTGTCTAAAAAAAAGTGTTAAAAAAAAGAATTTGCCACAGGTCACTCAGGTGGGCAAGAAGCCAAGGGCGATTCAAGCCCACTAATTCTTAGGCACTTGTTCTTTACCCCCCCCCCCCCCGCCAAAAAAACCTGATTCTATTGATTCAAATCCTTTGTCCAAGCCTTGTTCACTTAAGTATGCTATAAATATTCATTTTCTCCAACTAGTCCCTAGAGAATCTTCTGGTCCAGTATGCCTTCTACAGGACTTTTGCCATGGAGTTATAATATGTCTTGTTTTACTTATCTACAGTGTGAAATTGTATGTTCTCTGACTCCTTCTGGGTAAAAGTAAATAAGAACTAAGTGCTGAATTTAAGATAACTTAAAAATTAGACTCATGATATTACCTCCCCTACTTCCACTTACCATTTTAATGAAAATCCCTTGCTAGAAGAAATAAAAAGAAACTTCGGTATAAACAAGACACCAGCCTAAGATGTAAAATTTATGAAGGCATTAAGGTAAAACAAACAAACAAACAAAAAACAGCAATCGCGATGATTAGTATTTCAAGACATTATTTTGAAAAGGAAAATGCAAAAAGCATTTCACATTTTGGAAGCTAAGGATCTGTGAAAGCTGATCCTTGCCTTTACTTAAAATTTTCATTCAGGGCTGGGAAGGTGGCTCAGTGGGAGAGCCCTTGCCTTGCATGCCTGAGGCCCTGGGTTCGATTCCTCAGCACCACAAAAGCAAATAGAAAAAAGACGGAAGTGGTGCTGTGGTTCAAGTGGTAGAGTGCTAGCCTTGAGCTGAAGAGCTGAGGGACAGTGCCCAGGCCCAGAGTTCAGGCCCCATGACCGGACCCAAAAAAAAAAATTTTTTTTCATTCAACATTTTTGCATTCACGTTGACTTTTCTGAAATACTGCATTAAAATATTATTTACCTTAAAAATTTGTCTGGTCTAACTCTTCCAGGTCCTTTTCCAAATATTGTATATGTATATATATATATATATATATATATATATATACATATATATATAACTATCTTTGATTACTTATGTTTGATATCACAAAGCTTGATAAGTACATAAATCTAGTCTCCTATCATTTTCTGGAAACACCTGAAGTGAAACCAAATCAGATATTTTTAAACAAATTCTATTGTCAAGGTAATGTACACAGGTGATGTACAGTTACATAAGTAAGGTCATGATTACATTTATTGTATAACTTGTTACCCCTTAACTCATTTTTCTCCCTCTAAATCAGACATTTTTATTTCCTTCCACACCTCCCACCCACACCTGTGGAAATCTGTGGAGTCCTAGCAATGTCCCAATCTGGTCAGATGTTATTGCTGATGGTCCTGTAAGCACTGCTATAGACCTGCTGTCTCTCATACAGGAGTAGTTTGGAATCTCATACTTCCCATATAGCCAAATGAAGGGATTCTTAAACATTGTCCAAGTTCTTAATTCAACATTATAGATATCAAATCCCAGAGTCATGTTATGTAAAAGTTCAGGGTTTTTGTTGATCTCCTCAGTAGCAAAGGCCATGGCCAAAACAAGCTGATAGTTCTTGAAGATAAACCTGCAAAATGAGCATAGATATTGAGGAGAAATATTTCAAAACTCATGGCTTTGATGATTTGAATGCTTATTTGTCAATGAATATGTTAAAATATGACCCCAATTTGAATGAAATATGAATGTAGTGTCTTATGATTGTATATAGAATTAATTAAGGACATGGATGGAATTTGTCATGAGTGAGAGGCAGAAAAGTATTCAAGTAGAAAAAGAGGTTGGTTGGTCCCAATTATCATATGCACCACAGCCAAAATTTGTTGCATGTTGACAGCAAATACTTTGTTGCCTTTATTGTAGGACAGCTAGCTCTACCTGTGTGAAAAATAAATCTTGTGTTTTAAGTCACCTGGTTTATGTGATGTGTTTATATGGCAGGGCAGGCTAACTAATGAATGTTCAATTTGAGTTTAACTTTTAGAAGCAAAGTGTTATTTATGGAAGACTCTATAGCAAGCTGTGCTCACAGACACAATATATTGAACAAAAGAGAAGGGATGCATCCAATTCCATGAAACTCATTATTGAAAGAGAAACCACCACCATGTGGGTTGAGAAATTGTAAGCAAGCTTTACATTGAAATCTGAGTTCCAAGGCCACCATGGTAAAATGCAGTGACCACTGTTCTCTTCCCAATATACTTAGATTGAGATACTAAAAAAGAACAAATAAAGAGAAATGAAGAAGACAAAGGACTTTTATTTATTTCTCTGTGTCCTCTCTGTGTGTGCCAGTCTGTTTGTGTGTGAATACATGCACAAATGCATGCATACTATAAAGAAGTTAATAGAATGAAATCAACCTGCATTGTTTAAAAGGAAAAAATGAAGCCACATTGGAAATACTAATGAAAAGATTAACTTATTCAATATATGCTGTAGGTATATGTGAAATAATCTCAATGAAAGTCACCATGTTTGTAAGTTGTCTAAACTGAAGAAAATAGAAAAATTGAATTGAACATACACATATGAAGGATTAAAGTGTAAGTAAGAATGAAGATGTGTGAAAAAGGTTTCTCAAACATTTATAACAATATTTTCAAAAAAGAAAATATAGAGAAGCATACAAAGTAATAGACATAAAGATTAAAGGATAATCAAATATTTGACAATGACATCTATAGCATGCTCTCTTATGATAAAGCACTTACAGTGAAATACATATACAGGAATGATTCTCTAAACTATAATAAAAATGGGATCCATATCCCATGTCCCCATTTCCCTAATAGATTAGTCCTCAGTAGAAAACATAAGTCAGGAGAACATGGCAAGAGATCTTTAGGTACTGAAGATAAAAATTATAAATTATCCACCAATAGTATTGTATCTAGCAAAGATATACTTTAGAAATGATGGAAGGATAAAGATGTTCTGAAAGAAGCACAGTTAAGAGAATGTATCTTCACTAACTGTTTTCTACAAAAAATAATAAAATGAATTTTTCAGTCCAAAAGACAGAAACATTAATGAACAAGAAAACTATATAAGAATATATATCCTGTATCTTGTCAATGCAATAAAAGTTGAGTGCAACAGCAAAACAAATCACAGAAAATGCTCAAAGTCCATTCATCTACTGAGGGGCATCTGGGTTGGTTCCATATCTTAGCTATAGTAAATAATGCTGCAATAAACATAGTCATGCTGCTAGCTTTAGTGTAGTCTTGTTTGTGAACATTTGGGTAAGTGCCCAAAAGTGGGATTGCTGGGTCATAGGGGAGCTCTATGTGGAGTCTTTTGAGGAACCTCCATACTGCTTTCCAAAGTGGTTGAACAACTTTACACTCCCACCAACAATGCAGTAAGGTTATACACAATGGAATTCTATGCCTCCATCAGAAAGAATGACATTGCCCCATTTGTTAGGAAATGGAAAGTCTTGGAAAAAATTATATTAAGTGAAGTAAGCCAGGCCCAAAGAAACATAGGTCCCATGGTTTCCCTTATTTGCAATATCTAGTATATGTCTAACTCAAGCAGAATAGTTCAGATAAGGTGATGTTAGGGAAATGAACCTTAAGATATGTATTCAAACGCTTTTTTTCTTTCATGCAATTGTTTCTAACACATTTATAAGATTATTTTTTTGTTGCTTTGTATGTCCCTTCCCCACAGTATAACCCCTGCTTTCACTGTATTTGATGTTGTTATAATTTGTGGAGGGGAAGGGAAAAAACAAATCATTTAAATAAGGATACAGATGGACCCATTGCAACAACGAGACATACAAGTCGTTATGTCGAAAACGAACTTTACAACTTTGGTGTGAGGTGTTGGGGGGGGGAGGATTGGGTGGAGGGACCAGGGGAGGATGGGAAGGGATGGGAAGGGGAAACAAAGGAGGAGGCTACAATGCTTGATAAGAAATGTACTCATTATTTTTCCCATGTAATTGTAACCCCTCTGTACAGTATTTTCACAATAAAAAAATAAATAAAAATTTAAAAAAATAAAAAATTGCCTAAAAAAAGAAAGAAAATGCTCAAAGTCATGGAAACTAACCATTGCAGAGTTATCAGTAGGTCTCAGAAGAGATAAAGGAAATTTAATCGTATCTGGCATTCCACGTAAATGAACACAGAAAATATCAACTCCTTTGGCACATGAGAAAGGCAGTTCTCAGAGGACAGTTCATGTCTATAAGTGCTTGCATGAACCAGTTAGAAAAATCTCAAGTCAATACTCTAATGATACACATCAAAGACAGAACTGACACTTCCAGGAAGAAAGTGGCATCATTACAAGTAAATTCCCTTGGTGTATGATAAAAGAGAATTTAAGTTTCCAGCCCACACTTCACCACAAGAAAGCCACACCAATCAAACTTTAAACAGATAGACTCATTCTAATACAGAAGAAATCTCACAACAGAAACACAGAGCAGAAACCATCAGGACAGCAGACCCCTGATGAGCAGCTGCACCTTTGGCCCCTGGCCTCCGCAGGCAGTCTATGGATGCCTAGAGGGACATGCCTGAAGTGCAATCAACTTTAACCAGAAGACAAATATCATGCTGAAGAGATCACATGGCATGGCAGTAACCTTTTGAACACAAGGAGAGTAATCAGAGAAGATCTCTAAATTAGCTTGCAGACCCTGACTGAGAGTCTGCAGCCACTGGCACACAAAACAAAGGAGGAGAGAGACACCATGTGAGGGAGAGCAGGAAGAAGAGATTGAGACTGCCACATCCAGATACAGAGGTCTCTCACCAACACTCAGATGGCCAGGCCAGCACAGGCTCCGGAATTTGTGAGTACCTCATTGAGGACCCATCCCTTGGAGGAGCAGCTCCTAGTGGTGACTCCAAGTGTCCTGACCAAGTCCCCGGCCTATGAAGGAGGGGACATATTTGAAGAGGGCAAAGATCCAAACCCTTTTCCCCCACCTTTTGCCACTATCCGGAGAGTCCCCTGGGACACATCTTTGCACCTCTGCCAGTAAAGTAAAACTTCGTACCCGCAGATATCAATGCAGCACAAAGCCAGGAAAGCATTTGGGAAAACAACACTAGGACCTGCACCTGTGCCAGCATACTGCAACTCCAAACTCTCATGAAAGCTCCGGCCAGCAAACAGCAACACTCCTAGAAACCAATGGAGCTCGAACATACCTGGGAAAAGGAGACCAGTACTTGCCACTGCATAGGAAAGAAGGCTGAAAACTATTACACCTCCCATTACATTCCCCACCCAGCATCACTGATAGGAACAGCTGCATATAGTACCAATAGTAACTAGCGTTTAGTTACAACTCAGACCTAAGTATCTTCCTCTAAAGGTGTACTAAGTCGGGCCATTCCCATAGAAACTTCAGTGAGAAACAGCCCTGATTTCTGACGCACTAAAACAAATGTTTATTTAAATATTTTGTTTTTCCCTTCATTTTCTTTTCTTCTCTCTTCTCCTCCTCCTCCTTCTCCCTCATTTATATCCTCCTGCACACTCATTCACTGTTTCTGCCTTCTTTTCTCCTCTAACTCCCCTAAAACATGTAGCCCTCTCAATTAAATACACCCTTAAAACTGCCCCTATCCATTCTAACCTTACACCACAACCTCAATATTGTCTTCTCACAGCACTATTTCATAGCACAACAGAATCATCACAACAGATCACAACAGATCACAACTTAGTGATCCCTATAACCCCTAAACCCACACAAATAAAACCCAACAAAGAGACAGAACACTAGCTGCCTAGTTTATCTAGAAAACAAAAAAGAACTTATTTAAAAGATCACAGATTCCCCAAAGATAAAACCAATAGTGTCTTCAAATGGGCAGAATACACCACAGAAATACCAGAAATATACAAATCCAAGGAAATATAACTGTCACAGAAAATAACCGGTCAACAAAGCAGAGCAACAGTAATCTAGAAGACACTTAAAAAGTTATACTAAAAGCATGGTTGATGAATTTAATGAATGAAAGTTTGAAATTATACACAAGAAAAATTGTGAGCATGATGAGGCTAACCAAAGAATAACGGAAGAATTAATGTAGGCTAAAAAGAAGGTGTTAAATGAACTCCAAGAGATCACAAATGAGTTCAATGAAAAAGCAGCAATCCAGTTAAAGGAGATCAAGCAAAATACAAAGAAATAAAATGAATGATGCGAAGAGGTCTTTAGACATCCTAAAACAAGACTTCAAATAAGAGGTAAAAACCTTAGAAATGAGAAAAACAAAAACAAAAAAAACCAAAGAATTAAATAATCAAGTGGAAAGCCTCTGTGCCCAAATAGATAAAGTAGAAGACAGAGTTTCAGATCAGGGACACAGAACAGATCAAATTAAATGACAGGAGGTTATTATACATATCAAATCCAAGAAGCAATAAAGAAGGAATTAGAAGACCCAATATGTAGATTCAATTTAAGGTTGATAGATACACAGTAAGTGGTAGAGCAGATAGTCAAGGGGATAGAGACCAGAGATCTCAGGATCCTAGCAGAGAGAATTCCAAATACTCCAAAAGAAAGGCCTTTTCACATAAGAAGCATTTACAACACCCAAAAGCCCGGACTGGAACAGAACATCATATTGGCACATTGTAATTCACACACAACCAGAGGTAATCCAGGAAAGGAGCCTGAAATGTGTCAAAGAGAAAAAGTTGATTGCTTATAAAGGGAAACCTATCTAAAAAGAACAGACTTCTGTGCTGAGAACATGAAAACAAGAAGAGCCTGGCATGATGTGTTCCAAACCCTACAATCAAGAAATTATCAACCAAGAATACTTAAACTTAGCAAAGCTCTCTTCCATAACTGAAGAACAAATTGATATATTCAATAATAAAGAAAAAGGGAAAAAATTGTATCCACCAAAGTAACACTCCAAAATAGTTAAAGCTGTCCTTTGTACATAAAATCAACAAGAACAAGATATAGACAAAGAAACTGCACCTTTTCAGAGTACAGAGGAGTCACAGCCCCTAAAGATGGAATTGGTGAACAGGCATTAACAGACACCTCTCAGTCGAAAACTTCAACATCAGTTGGGTTAACTCTCTAATTTAAAGACATAGAGTGGCTACTTGGATCCAAAGGCAAGAACTGTACTTCTGTTGCCTACAAGAGACATATTTGGCTGACAAAAGCAGACACATTCCCAAAGTGAGAGGCTGGAATTAAATTTTTCAAGCAAATGGTCCCAATAAACAGGCCAGTGTAGCAATATTAATATCCTAAAGTAGATTTCAAATTAAAATCAGGAAGACAAACAAGGTCATTACATATTAATAAAGGCAACTATACTCCAGCAAGATATGACAATTCTTAATAACTTCCCACCAAAGGCTTCCCATTCAACTTCACCAAACACATACTACTTGACTTAAAACACACACACATATAAAAGCACAGTTTTAATTGGGGACTTCAACACATCATTGTCAGCTCTGGATAGATCAGCTAGGCAAAAATTCACCAAAGAAACACCTCATATCTGAAAACTACATCAACTACAAAGGAAGAGGCAACAATGCTGGATAAGAAATGTACTAATTACCTTGCTCATGTAACTGTAACCCCTCTGTACAGTACTATCACAATAAAAAATCTTATTTAAAAAACTACATCAACCAATTAGATTTAACAGACATCTAAGACTCTTGTTCTACAGCATCAGAATATACATTCTTCTCAGCAGGCCATGGCAGATTCTCCAAAATAGGTCATATGTGAGGTTGCGAAGCAAACCTGTGCAAATTTTGAAAAAATTGAAATGATTCCTTGCATTCTATCAGACTACAATAGAATAAAATTAGAGCTCAAACCAAATGGCATCACAGTAGACTCTCTAACTAATGTAGACAGAACAACACATCATTTAATAATCCATTTTTGAGATTAGGAGTGAAATTCAAACATTTATGGAGTTTAATAACAGTGAGCACAGAAAATATCATTTCCTCTGGGATACAGCAAAGACAGTATTCAGAGGAACTTTTATAATTCTGAACGCTTACAAAAAGAACTTGGAGAAAACTCAAATCAACACTTTAATGTTGCACTCTACAATCCAGGAAAAGAAGGAACAAGTCATACCCCAAATTAATAGAAACAGATACTAAAAAATAAATCAGAAATCAACAAATTTGACAATAAGAAACTATAGAAAGGATGAACACAGCAAAATGCTGGTCCTTTGAAAACATTAACAAAATTTACAGACCCTTAACAAGTTTGACAAAAAGAGAAGGGAACACACATACAAATTAATAAAATTAGAGATGAAAATGGGAACATCACTACAGAAATATTCAACATTCACAATATTACTAGGGAATACTTCACAAACCTTTATGCCAGTAAATGTGAGAATCTGGGAGAAATGGAAGCATTTCTAAAGAATATTGATATCCCAAAACTGAACCAAGAAGATTTACCTCAAATAAATAGAACCATAACAAATAATGCAGTTGAAATGGCAATAAAGGATTTCCCATCCAAGGCTGGTCTTTGACCAGCAGAAATTTTAAGGTCTGCAAAGGGGAACTCACACTCATACTCCTCATACTCTTCAAAGAAATAGAAAGGGAAAGATCACTATCTAACTCATTCTATGAAGCAAACATAGTGCTCATCCCCAAACCAGATAAGATCTAATTATAAAAGAGATCTATAGATCTGTTTCTTTGATGGACATTGATTCAAAACTTCCCAACAAATTTCTGGCAAACCGAATTCAATAAATAATGAAAAAAAGCATACATTATGATCTAATGGGATTCATTCCAGGACTGCAAACCGGGTACAGTATAAGCAAGTCAATTAATGTAATAAACTACCTCTACAGAAGCAAAGATAAGAACCTCATGATCATTTCAATAGATGTAGAAAAAGATTTGACAAGCCATAGTAATTAAAACAGCTTGGTACTGGCACAAGAACAGACTTCAAGACCAATGGAATAGAATTGAAAACCCAGACATGAACCTACAGACCTATAGCCAACTAATCTTTGATAAGGGAGCTAAAATAATAGAATGGAAGAAAGACAGCCTCTATAGTAAACGATACTGGCAAAATTGGTTAACTACTTGTAGAAAACTAAAGCTAGATCCTTATATATTACCCTGCACCAGAATCAACTCCAAATGATCAAAGACCTTGGAGTCAAAGCAGACACTCTGAAAACGTTACAGGATGGAATAGGAGAAAACCTAGGTCTCCTTGGCTCAGGCAGAAATTTTCTTAATAGAGACCCGGAAACACAACAAATCAGAGAAAGGTTGGACAAATTGGATTGCATGAAGTTGCAGAGCTTCTGCATGGCAAAGGACATAGCTAGCAAGATCAATAGAAAGCCCACGGATTGGGAGAAGATCTTCACTAGCCATACCACGGACAAGGGTCTCATATCTAAATATACTTGGAACTCAAAAAATTAAATCCTCCAACAACAAATCCTCAAAGAAACAACTGCCCAATAAATAAGTGGGCTAAAGACTTGAAGAGAAACCTCTCGGGAGAAGAAAGAAGGATGGCCAATGGACACATGAAGAAATTCTCAACCTCCCTAGGCATAAAACAAATGCAAATCAAAACAACATTGAGATACCACCTCACCCCAGTTAGAATGGCTATAATCAAGAACTCTAACAACAGATGCTGGAGGGGATGTGGACAGAAGGGAACCTTACTTCATTATTGGTGGGAGTATAAACTTGTTCAACCACTTTGGAAAGCAGTATGGAGGTTCCTGAAAAGATTTCACATAGAGCTCCCCTATGACCCAGCAATCCCACTTTTGGGCATTTACCCAAATGTTTACAAACAAGGCCACACTAAAGCTACCAGCACAATAATGTGTATTGCAGCATTATTTACCATAGCTAAGATATGGAACCAACCCAGATGTCCCTCAGTAGATGAATGGGTCAAGAAAATGTGGTATATATACACAATGGAATTCTATGCCTCCATCAGAAAGAATGACATTGCCCCATTTGTTAGGAAATGGAAAAGCTTGGAAAAAATTATATTAAGTGAAGTTAGCCAAGCCCAAAGAAACATAGGTCCCATGGTTTCCCTTATTTGCAATATCTAGTATATGTATGAGTCAAGCAGAAAAGGTCAGATAATGTGATGTTAGGAAAATGAACCCTTAGATATGTATTTAAAAGTTTTTTTCTTTCATGCATTTGTCTCTAACGCATTTATAAGGTTATTTCTTTGTTGCTTTGTATGTCCCTCCCCCATAGTATAACCCCTGCTTTCACTGTATTTGATGTCGGTATAATTTGTGGAGGAGATGGGGAAAAGCAAGTCGTTTAAGGATACAGGTGGACCTGTTGCAACTATGAGAAGTACAAGTTGTCATGTCAAAAACGAACTTTACAACTTTGTTGGGGGGGGGGGGAGGTTGGGAGGGGAACAGGGGGAGGCTGGGAAGGGATGTGAAGGGTAAACAAAGGAGGAGGCTGCAATGCTTGATAAGAAATGTACTCTTTATCTTGCCCATGTAATTGTAACCCCTCTGTACAGTATGTTCACAAAAAATTAAAATTAAATTAAAAAAAAAACAAATTGAAAGCTCCTTGTACAGTTATTTAATGTAACAAAAAATAAGTGTAATAAACTCTTTGCACCACTTGAAGTTTCATTAATTCTGGTGGAAAGAGAGAGTGACCTATTTTCCATCTTCTGCATGTGTAGATCCAGTTTTTAGACTTTTATCCAGTGATTCATCCCCTGCATGTATTTGTGCGTGTGTGTGTGTGTGTGTGTGTGTGTGTGTGTGTATGTGTATGTGTGTGTGTGTGTGTGTGTGTGTGTGTGTGTGTGTGTGTGGTGGGTTCCTTTGTCAAATTCATACTGAGGTCATCTGATTTGTTTTGTTACTCTTCATGTCTGAGATTGGCAAGCACAATACTGAATTTGAGACTAAGGATCTGTAGTACAAATTGAAGTCTTTTGTTGGAATACCTCCTGCATAATTCTTTTTTGCTTAAGATGGCTTTGGTATTAATTTGTTCCTTGATATGTCCCTCCCCCGCGGTATAACCCCTGCTTTCATTGTATTTGGTGTTGCTATAATTTGTGGAGGGGAAGGGAAAAAACAAATAGTTTAAATAGGGATACAGGTGGACCCATTGCAACAATGAGATGTACAAGTCGTTATGTCAAAATTAACTTTACAACTTTGGTGGGAGAGGGAGAGGGAGTAGGATTGGATGAGTGGGCCGGGAAAGGAAGGGAAGGGATGGGAACGGGAAACAAAGGAGGAGGGTACAATGCTTGATAAGAAATGTACTCATTATCTTCCCCATGTAATTGTAACCTCTCTGAACAGTATTTTCACAATAAAAAAGATGGCTTTGGCTTTGGGGATATTTTGTGCTTCTTTATGAGCTTTAGGATGGAATTTTCTGTTTCAATGATGAATGATTTTGAGATGTTTATAAGGATTGCTTTGAAAATATTGATCATTTTGAATGATACAGGTATATTCACAATATTCTTTTTCTCAATCTACGACCAATGAAGTTTATTTTTCTTATGTCTGCTACTTTCTTCAATCACTAATGGTTTTAGGTAGATCTCTTTCTCTTCTTGGTTACATTTATTCCTAGGTATTTAAGATACTTTATGTTAAGTACTATTTGGACTTTGATGGTTTCCCTGGCTTCTTCCTCAGTTTAGTGGTTGCTGTGTTTAGACTACTTTGCTAAATGGATTTAACTTATTTATTTGATTTTAAAGATATCACAATATCTGTCCATTTCTTGGGAGTGACATTTTAATCTAGTATGTGGCATTTGATAAGATGTCACTCTAGCATTCAATCTCTTAGACTCCATTTTCCAGCACAGGTGATCAATGCAATCTTCAATGAAAGTTTTAGAAGTCTGAGCCCTTGACCCCTTGCCTCATACAGTTCTACCAAGCTTGTGGTTTTTCCTTCATCCAAGTCAACCACCAATTCAGTTTATTTTGCATTTAGCCAATATTTTCCGCTGCTGAGCTCTGGTTCCACCCACAGCTAAAAGGAAAGTTTAGAGATGTAGATGGCCCCAATGTCCTGCCCACACGAAACCTTTCACATTTGTTTCACTGACAGATTTTATGTAGGTATGTTCATTGTTTCTCTGCTAAGGTAATGCATTTCCATGGATGTGCGCTCCCTAAATTAAGAAATCCCATCATCTTTTGATTTCCAGCCTGGATTAAAAGAAGACTATTCTGATTCTCAACAAGGGTTATCAGAGTTCACCATTGGTTTTTGGCTTGGTCTTAATTTTTGTATTTCTGCAAACAAGTGTACTGTATTTTTTAGTGGAATTAAATTGAATCTATAGTGTGCTTTTGGGAATATAGTCCCTTCACAGTTTTAGTTCTGCCAAACTGAACACAGGTTAACTTTTCATTTTCTGGTTCCAGCCCAATTTGTTATTTTGTAGCTTTACTTTTACTGTAGATATATTTACAGATCTTTTTTTTTTAATTTAATTTATTTGTGAAAATACTGTACAGCGGAGTTACAGTTACATGGGCAGGATAATGCGTACATTTCTTACCAAGCATTGCAGCCTCCTCCTTTGTTTACCCTTCACATCCCTTCCGAGCCTCCCCCCTCCCCCCCTAATCCCAATCCTTCTCCTTCCCCCCCCCCCCCGCCCCCCCCCCCCCCCGCACCAACGTTGTAAAGCTCGTTTTGGACATGACAACTTGTACATCTCATTGTTGCAACAGGTCCACCTGTATCCTTAAACAACTGGTTTTTCCCCATCTCCTCCACAAGTTATACTGACATCAAATATAGTGAAAGCAGGGGTTATACTGTGGGGGAGGGACATACAAAGCAACAAAGAGATAATCTTATAAATGTGTTAGAAACACACGCATGAAAGAAAAAAACATTAAAATACACATCTAAGGGTTCATTTTCCTGACATCACATTTATTTACAGATCTTTTGATATGTTTTGGGTCCTAGGTATTTGTTTTTGTAAAGCCAACATTTGAAGGTATATATGAAATCAACTTTGGTTTCATTTTTCATTTCTTTTATTTAGTGAATTTAAAATTAATTTGTTCCAAATAGACAAGAGAGATGCCAATTTTCCCATCCTAAATAGATTGATTTTCACATTTTTCTATTATTTTAAATTTGTACTTGTATACATATATTTTTCTTTTTATATACATTTTATTATACAGATTATGTACACATGGGTTACAGTTTAACATGAGTTTCATTATGTTGGTTTTAAATAGGCACATAAACTCTTTTGTCCAAATGATCTTGTGTCCATTATAATTTATTTCCTCTATATATTTAAATTATATCCATTATAATTTATTTCCTCTATGTATTTAAATTATATAACTGACCTCAGATATTTTATTTTCATCCATACATATGAAATCCTTGATAGTTGGTAGAATATATCCAAACCTTTGCAAAGGTACAAAAATAAGATTAAAAAAAAGGCATTTGATTCCCAATACCATACCCAAACATACACGTCCCTCGCCATCACACAGACAAGGAAGATTAGTAAACCATGACCCAAGTGCCAAATCCAGGCTGCTTCTCATGAATAAAGGTTTATTGTAACACAAAAATTCATATGGCTACATGGCCCTTGTTCCCTTCTTACTTACTTCTGACCTTCTATTTATCCATGAATTCCTCCTTTATATGGAATTTACTTTCTTCTTGTACCTTATCCATCCAATCTTGCTTCAACACATCAATCTAACCATGGGTATATTCTTTTTTTTTTTCATTTAAGAGAAAATGTGTTGTGCAAGTTTTTGAAATCCTAAGAAAATTAGCAAGGAGTACAAAATATTGTGCAAAATCACTGAAATTACATGTTCTAGCAACAATTTATTTCAGTTCACACAATGAGGATTCAGTATTTCATTCAATAATATGAACTCAACCTTATTACTGAAATTTCTTCAATAAGTAAGGATGGTAGACAACTCAATAGAAACTGATGAGTATTTTGATTATATTTTCATTATCATACTGAGGAAGTTGGAAATCATTTACATTTTCATTTGTTAAATAGCATGCCTACAACAAAAGTACATGCACATAATATTTTTGGCCTACATATTATTATAATTTCAACTAAAATTTAATTTATGGGAAGCTAGAGAAAGTTACATAGCCATTTATTTATTAGAAATACAAACGTAAGAAAAAGTTCTAAGTCAGCCTGGGCAGGATCACTTACTTCCAATAAGTGAACAAATGGAGACCAATGGAACTATGGTTCAAGAGGTAAAGAAGGCATGAGTGAAAAATTAGCAGGCACTATAGGCCTTGAGTTGAAGCATGCATAAAGGAATTTAATAAATATCAGAAGAAACATGAATGAAAATTCCATAATATAAACTATTACAAGAAGAGATAATTACCATAGATTTAGATCAGATCTTCTGTATACTAATCAAACCTCTGAGTTTAATCATAACAATGCATATTTCTCCTAATATGTCTTTTATCCCTAAAACAATATGGAGAATTTTTAATTGGAATTAGCAAGATGTTGTAGCACTTTGGAACAAATATGCAGCCTAGAAGCCCTACACTAGAGGCCAAGATGGAGAAGACCTCCACTGCCACCATGACTTTCCCCTTGGCACTGTGGTAGACAGGCAGGAAGGTGAGCCACACACTGCAGAACACCAGCATGCTGAAGGTCAGGAACTTGGCTTCATTGAAGGTGTCAGGCAGGTTCTTCGCCAGAAAAGCCACAGTGAAGCTGGCAATGGCCAGGGAACCCAAGTATCCCAGGACACAGTAGAAGGCAGTGATGGAGCCCTTGTTGCACAGAATGATGACATGGCCATGTTCAGAGTATGGATCTGTGTCAATGAAGGGAGGTGAGGTTCCCAGCCAGAGTCCACAGAGGGTCACCTGGATCAAAGTGCAGATGGGGATGATGAAGTTAGGAGCCCCAGATATCAGCAACCACCTCATCCTTCTCCCTGGAGAAGTGGCCTTGAAGGCCAGAACCACAGTCACCGTTTTAGCCAACACTGTGGAAACAGCCACAGTGAACACAACCGCAAATGTGATCTGCTGTAGGATGCAGGTGACTGTGTTGGGATGGCCAAGAAAGAGCAAGGAACAGAGGAAACAGAAAATGAGGGAGATGAGCAAGATGTAGCTGAGAGTCTGGTTATTGGCCTTGACAATGGCACTGTCTTTGTGTTTCACAAACACTCCAAGAACAACAATAGTTAGCATAGAGAAGCAAAGAGCCATGCATGCCAGAGCCATGCCCAAGGGATCTCCAAAAGCCAGGAAACTTGCAGCTTTCAGGACGCACTGGTTTCTCTGTGTGTTGGCATACTGATGATCTGGACACTTCACACAATGCTCCATATCTGGTGAGAAGTGTAAACTACCATTAGTTCTTGTTGTGAGCTTCTTTTTCTTCAAAGAATTTAAGAAATTGTTCATTTCTGTGGTATTCTTAATATAACACCATTTACTCTCATAATAGTATTTTTGTTTCTTTTGAAATCACAACTACTTAGTATTTCCATCTATTTTTATTTAGTTGTTTTTATTCAAGGTTTTTTTCCTTCAAGACTCTCACAAGTATTGAAAAGGTATGCATTGGAGTGTTATAATATTTGAACCAAAATTTTCTGTGTAGTCGAAATATACAACATTTGCATTGATTTGTTTGGGTTGAGGATAACTAGGGTAGGGGGAACAATTTCTTAATAAGTCATAGAATTACCTGTGACATTAGCAATCTCATTCTCTGGGCAAGGAGTACAGTCAAAGCAACAAGATGCCTTTTCCTCGTGACGAGATGTTCTGAATCCAGGACCACAACTCTCACTGCAGATAGAGTGAGGAGTCTGAGGAAAATCATAGACATGTGAGTAACTGTTCAGATTTCTATATAACACTTCACAGAGTTCATTGTTTTAACTAATTAATTACTAAACAAAATGTTTCTATGAATATGAAAGCAGTCAACTAATTGAATTCTGTTATAAAGTCCATATTCCATAATTCACAAATGCTTATGTGCTTCAACCTTGATTTCTAGACTGTGGAATCATTGTGAAGTATGGGATCTTTAAAAGGAGGAAAGTAGTGCTGAGAATGTAATTCCTAATGTACAGCCCTATGGGATTTTTTTGAATTCATGTTATACCTTACCTCCTATTCATCTGTGATATGGAGAATAGAAGAAGGAAGACCTCCTTTATGTAGTGTTATGTGAACCTCAGGCCCATGATATCTTCTTCATTTTCTAGTGTCCATGGCAGGGTAATATTCTCAGAGGTGCCTTTGAAGATTCCTTTTACCAATGATGGTCAATTAGCATGCCAATTAACCATTAAACCAATCTCCACAGAAGGACACAAAAGAAAACTTTCAATCCTGCAAAGCAACTCAGCAGGTACTTGATCACTGTGTTATAAATCAAGATCTTGGTACCAGATTGGAGATTTTTTGCTTAAAGTTACCACTCTGGTACTGGAAACATAGCTAACTTCCAGATTGTTAGTGGTTAAATGCACTTAACAGTCTCACTGATTTTCCTGTTTGGGCTGATATTTAACCATGATATTCAGATCTCCACTATCTGAGTAGCTAGATATGGGGGTAAGTTGCTAAAACTCAGCCAGGTATACACTAAAAGAGAGACTTCTGCTGATTTGTGTGTGCTTAAAAATTATTAGGATTAGATCCAACCCACCTCTGTAGTTCCTATGGCCCACTCTAACAAATCTTCAGATAAAGACAGTTGATTGCCATGTAGAGCATATGGAGAAAACTTTCCTACTTTCACTGCAAGTTCAAGGCCTTCTGGAAAGTTCCAAATATTCAGAACGTCATACTCTGGCTCCAATTTGCTTTTCTCATCCCAAATCACTTGATCTCCAGCCGGATTGTAATATTGGATATTTCTCAGGAAAAAGTGCAGCTAAAATAGAAACACTATATGGTAAATTACATCCCAGAGTTAAGACAGAAAACGTGACGTAAGAAAGCTCCTGAATCAATGTGGTAGCTATTAATATACCAACCATATTCTTCAATGAAATAGGAGAAGCCATTCCAAACTTCACATGGAAGAATAAAGACCTCAAATAGCAAAACAATCCTTAACAGAAAGAACAGTGATGGAGAAATAACAATATCAAATTTCAAACTCTACTACAAAGCCATAGTAATCAAAACAGCTTGGTACTGGTACAAGAACAGACCTGATGACCAATGGCATAGAACTGAACACATAGAAATGAACCCACAGGCCTATAGCCAACTCATTTTCAATGGGGGAGCTAAAAAACTAGAATGAAAGAAAGACGGCCGTCAGTAAATGGTGCTAACAAAATTGGTTAAACATCTGTAGAAAACTAAAGCTAGAACTTTATATATCACTCTGCACTGAGTCATCTCCAAATGGATCAAAGACCTCAAAGCAGACACCCTGAAAACTGTACAGGAGGGAATAGGAGAAACTCTAGGCTTCCTTGGCACATGTCGAAATATTCTTAATGAGAACACAGAAACACAAGAAATCAAACAATGATTGCACAAATGGGATTACCTTAAATTGCAGAGTTTCTGCATGACAAGGGACATAGCTAACAAGATCCATAGGAAGCCCAGAAGAAACTCATATCTAAAGAGTACTTAGAACACAAAATATTAAAACCCCAACAACAAATGGTCAATAGACAAATGAAGAAATCATTAAACTCTCTGTCCATAAAAAAAAAAAAAAAAAAAAAAAAAAAATGCAAATCAAAACAGCATTAAGATTCCACCTCACATTAGTTATAATAGCTATAATCAAGAAATCTAATAACACCAGATGATGGAAGGAATGTGGATAAAAGGGAGTCCTAGTGCATTGTTGGTGGGAGTGTGAACTTGTTCAACCACTTTGGAAGCACTATGGAGTTTCCTTAAATGATTCCACATAGAGCTCCCCTATGACCAAGTAATCCCACTTTTAGGAATTTATGCAAACAATCATAAACAAGACCAAGCTAAAATTATGAGCACAACTATTGCAGCATAATTCACCATAGCTAAGATATGGAACAAACCCAAACAGCCCTCAAGAATGTTATATATATATATAATATAAATATTTTATATTTATTTATATATATTCATTTATATATATACACATCTACATGATGGTGTGTAAAAATAAGAGATACATGCAATGAGCCTAGCATGAAATATCTCGTTTTCATGGTGAAATCCCACTGTAGATTCATGACACAAACTTTGCCTTGCATTAAAATTTGCTCAAGACTTATTATTATAGATATTAGGGAATCTTTATCACCATATATGATGAGGACACTTGCTGAAGAATTATTGATCTTGTTATAAACTGCCATCACTCTGAATAAATGTGACAGGTCTTGGGTTGAGACAACTAGCTCATATATATTTATATAATAAAAAATATATATATGTATATATATATATATGAATTCAATTCTATGCGTCCATCTGAAAGAATTATTAACTGAAGTAAGCCAGGCACAAAGCTACACAGGTCCATGGACTCTTCTATTTGCAATAACTAGTACACACGTAGGATAATCTTAGCAGACCAGCAGAAATGTCAAAAGATATGTACAGATGACCACACAATATAATGCTAAGTGAAATGGTCCCCATGGTAGAGACACAAGAGGTTTTATCCTGGTTGCTGTTGTTTTTAATGTACTAAAAATGTACTATAAGAATTTTTTGTTTATTTTCTAAGTTCTTCCCACATGGTATAACCCCTGTTTTCATTTTAATTGATTCCAGTTACCTGAATCTTATATATACATTTCTCTAATATGGGGAGAGGAAGGAAAGTAATAAAATAATGAAATGAGGATATAGGTTGACTCATTGTAACAATGAGATGTACAAGACACTATGCTGAAAATGAATTTAACATGGGGGTGGAGGAATTGAGAGAAGAGAAGGTGGTGAGGGAAGGGATGGTAGGGCAGAAACAAAGAAGATAATGCTCAATAGGAAATGTAAGCACTCTGGACAGTATTTTTTCAATAAAATCATATATTAACAAAGAAGTCAAAATATGCCTGATGGTTAAAAAACTTTATATAAACATGCGTATATATACATATATAAATACATGGATATATGCAGAAATTTAGAAATTCAAACAGTGAGAATTCTCTCAACAAGAGTTTTTACTAATGTTGTGTGCCATCTAAAGGAGAAATAAGTACCTGTGCAGGGGAAGGCACTGTTCCTTTCCTATTTCCCACTGTGTGAAATTCCGTTTGAAGAAGAAGCATCTCATCGAGAGCCTGGGCTACAGCATACACAGTTTTGTATATATTATAACTGTATCCAGACATAGTCATGTCAAAAATATGCCCATGCAACCAATCCAAAGAGGCGTCATGAGGGCAGTTGTCCCATGTTACACAGTCAGACTCAGCATCTGAGCAATTAAATGACAGAAACCACAGCCTCGCAAGAAAAATGTCTTCTGGGTATTTGGAAGGATTAACTGCCTTGACAAAATCTGTGAATCCAGAAACATCTGCATGATGGTGTGTAAAAATAAGAGGTACATGCAATGAGCCTAGCATGAAATATCTCGTTTTCATGGTGAAATCCCACTGTAGATTCATGACACAAACTTTGCCTTGCATTAAAATTTGCTCAAGACTTATTATTATAGATATTAGGGAATCTTTATCACCATATATGATGAGGACACTTGCTGAAGAATTATTGATCTTGTTATAAACTGCCATCACTCTGAATAAATGTGACAGGTCTTGGGTTGAGACAACTAGCTCATAGGCTACACAAACTCTGTTTTTGGCCATTTCTTCTTTTAATTCAGCCAGAAACCAGGAACCATTCTCATCCTGTGAGGTCAACAGCCCCACCCAGTTCCAGTTGAAGTGCAGCAGTAAAGAGACAATGGCTATGACCATTGATGTGTCTTTTGGGGCCATCTGATAGAGAGCAGGAAACTTGTTATGGTCACTCAGGGTATGATCAAAAGACCCAAAGGTAAACTAAAGGGAAAGAAAATTCATGAATGAGGAGCTTGCCATGCAACACAATCTCAGTCTTGAAGTAGGCTAAAAACAAGTTGAAGTAGGTAGAAGATAGTTTTGTTGTTTTTTAAAGTACAATTTAATGATTTGTAAATGTCTGTTGATCTTTATCAATAACTCTATCAACACATTACGTCTATATCAACCACAACCACTCCCTGACTTTCCAAATTCCATTTCCAAATAGGTACATTGAATATTAAGTTGTTTTTCCCTCCTGTCCATTTTTTATTCATCTGTCTTTTTCCCTTAACATCTATTCCAGTCAGACAAGGTGTAATTCATCTCTCTGGTGTTCTTTTTATACTGTTAGTAGATCAGAAAAGTTAAACCATGGTGTTCCATTCCTATATATACCATGTGTATATGTAAATGGCTATGTGCATGTTCCATATTTCTTTCAAATTACATAATCATATTTTAGATATGACTTTCATCTACAAGAGAACACATTTACCATTTCTTGTTCTGATGCTGACTTTCTTCTTTCAACCTATATATTCCAATGTGTGTATGTGTGTGTATATTTATGCGCATGCCAATACAGGGATACAAACACATGGCCTCTTCCACTTCCTTGGGTTTTTTCCCTCTAGACTGGTGCTCTACCATTTGAGTTACACATCACATTGTGCTCCTTGTTGGTTATTTGAAGATACAAGTTTTCTGAGTAGCCTGGAATATAGGTGTGAACCATGAATACCCTGCTCAACATATCTGCGAACTGCAAAGTCATTTTCCATTTCCTAACTTATTAAAGAACATTATTCATATAGCTTGAAGGAATAAATAAGCATTTGTCTGCTTGAACTCTTTCCAATCTTCTTTTCCAAACAGTGGACTATATGTATCCCACTATCTTTGAGTAGTTATTCTTTCATATCACAAAATGTAATAGTTTTAAAAATTGAGTGTCTTCCTTTCATCCTCTTTTAACACCTGACATCGTACCACGTTAGACATTTTTATAAACTTCCCACCCTCACCTGTGGAAATCTGTAGAGTCCCAACAATGTCCCAATCTGGTTAGATGTTATTCCTGATGGTCCTGTTAGTACTGCTGTAGACCTCCTGTCTCTCATACAAGAGTAGTTTGGAATCTTGTATTTTCCAAAGAGCCAAATGAAGGGATTCTTAAACATTGTCCAAGCTCTGAATTCAACATCATAGATATCAAGTCCCAGAGTCATGTTATGTAAAAGAACAGGATTTTTGTTGATTTCCTCAACAGCAAAAACCAAAGCCAAAACAAACTGATAGTTCTTGAAGATCCTACATGAGCATAGAAATTGAGGAGGAATATTTCAAAACTTGTGATTTTTCTGCGTTGAATGCTTGCTTCTTTGCTACTGAACAAATTATAATATTACCCTTAATTAGGAAGGAATGTAAATGTAGATTCTTATCCTTATATATTGAACTAGGTAAGGACATGAGGGGAATTTGTCATGAATGCGATTCAGAAACTTATTTAAGACGAGAGAGAGAGAGATAGAATGAGAGAAACAGAACTTTCTCCCACTACTACCTCATGGTAGTTGTCTTCATATTAGGTTTTATTGAGATAGCAAATATTCTCTTGCCTTTACCTTAGAACAACTCAGTACATCTTTGTGAAAAATAAGTTTATGTTTTGTGTTGATGTGGCAGGCCAGTCTAACGATCCAATGTTCAATTTAAGGGCAACTTTTATAAACAAAGTTATGAAAGATTGTATAGCAATGTCTTCTCACAGACCCAACATATTGAACAGCTCTTCCTACAATATCAACCCAAACAAGAGCTCAAAAACAGGTGAGGGAAGTTCATTTTTATTTATGTACCAAAACAAAAGGGATGCATCCAACTCCAATGAAATCATTATGGTGAGGGGAACTTCAAATACAGTGGATGAGGAGAGAATTGTAAGGAAGCTTTATATTGAAATCTCACTTCCAAGCCCACCATGGTAAAATGCAGTGATGGCTACTCTCTTGCCAATATATTTATACTGAGATACTTAAAAACAAACAAACCTGTAGAACGAAAGAAAGAAAAACAAAATATTGTAGTTTCTTTCTCTGTGTCCTGTCTGTGTGTGTAAGGCTGTGTTGTGTGTGTGTATATTCTATAGAAATTAATATAATGAAATCAACTGGCATTGTTTTAAAAGGAAACAATGGATTGCATAATGGAAACACAAATGAAAGTATTAACTTGTTCAACATGTTGTATAAATATATGTGAAACTATCGTAATGAAAGTCTTTCGTGTGAGCATAATGTTCTAAACAGAAGAAAATAGTAAGGTTTAAGGAATGTTGATTGTACATACACATATGGAGGAAAAAACTATAAGTAAGAATTGAGATGTGTGAAAATGGTTCAGAAAAGTTGACAAAGCATTTTCCAAAAAGCAAATAATACTGTTTTTCACAATCAGCAAATGGTTGGGAACGCCCAAAAATTTAAATGCCTGTTCAAATAAGCAGTGCCAGAATTTCAAATTCCTAGCATAGACAAGGATAAAATGTAAGTTACATAAATATGAAAGTATCATCAAATCTCTGATCTAAAATCTACATCAAGCTGCCTTATGATCAAGTTCTCACAAATGATATATAAATACAGGGTAGATAGTCTAGAATAGAACAGAATTTGGAGACAACACATAGCTCTGCCCCTGATTCCCAAACTGCTGACTCCTCAGTACAATCTGTAAGAGTCAGTAGAATACAATAGTATTACATGTTTTACAGTATTGACAGTATTTACAGTTTTGATGATAAAAATACTGAATTTATCCACCAGGAACATTTTATGGAAAATAGATCTCCTTTGGTAATGAAGGAAGGATTAAGATGTTCCCAGACAAGCACAGTTAAAGAATGTAACTCCTGAAGACATGTCCTACAAGAACTATTAAAGTAAAATTTTCAGACCATTAAAGAACCATTAAAGAGCAGGAAAATAATCCTGCCAATACAATAAAAGTAGAGTTCAACAGGAAAACCCAACCCAGGAAAGACTCAAACTCGTAGAAAATGATTGATTCAATACTGAGTAATCCATAGCTCTTCAAACATTTAAGAAAAGAAAACTTCAATTTTCTCCAACTTCTTGATGTTCAGAGCTATAAATTTTCCTCTGAGAACTGCCTTTTTTATGTCCCATACTAAACCCAAATATCATTGAATGATGCAACACAGGCTCTGAGAAAAGCAGGACATAGCCAAATCCTAAATTGTCAGAAAGACACAATGAAATAGACAGAATAAAACAAATAAAAAATAAAATAAATAAACAACAAAATAGACAGAAATAGATAATAAAAATAAATCAGAAATCAACTAATTAGGGTAAAAAAGCCACAAAAAGGATGAACACAGCAAAAAGCGGGTCCTTTAAAAAAGTTAACAAAATTGACAGACCCTTAGCAAATTTGACTAAGAAAAGAAGAGAAGACACACAAATTAATAAAATTACAGATTAAAATGGGAATATGACTACAGAGATATGAAAGATTCACATTATTATTAGGTAATATTCCACAAACCTTCATATTAGTAAATTCAAGAATATGGTAAAAAATAGGAAGCATCTTTAGTGTACACTGATAGCCCAAAACTTAGCCAAGGAGATTTACCTTAACTACATTGACCCATAAAAAATAATGCAATTGAAATAGCAATAAAGAATCTCCCATCCAAGGAAAGCTTAGTAACAGATAGATTTAGAGCAGTATGCTATAAGGTCTGCAAAGGGGAACTCACTCTCTTACTCCACAAATGCATCAATGAAATAGAAATGGAAAGATCACTACCAAGCTCATTCTATGAAGCAAACATAATACTCATCAAAAAACCAGATAATATAATATAAAAGAGAACTATACATCCATTAATTTGATAGACGTTGATGCAAAACTTCTCAACAAATTTCTAGCACAGGAAGTTCAGTAACTAACCAAAAACATCATACTTTTTATCAAATGGAATTCATTCCAGGATTGCAAACCTGGTTCAATTTATGCAGGTCAATTAATGTAATTCATCATAGCACCAGAAGAAAGGATAAGAACTACTTGACCATCTCAATAGATGCACAGAAGTAATTTGACAAGGGTCAGTACCACTTTTTAATAAAATCCCTGGGTAAGCTAAGAATCCATAGGAGGTTCCTCAATATAATAAATGATCTATATGGCAACTTAGTGCCTGCATTATATGTAATGGGAAAACCTTTAAACCATTCCCTCTAGAATCAGGAACAAGACAAGGATGCCCACTCTTTCCATTTCTCTTCAGCATAGTTCTGGAATTCTTCCAAGAGAAAAAACAGAAGAGGAACAAATAAAGTGGATCCAAACAGAAGAAAAAGTAAAGCTATACACATTTGCTGATTATATGGTCCTCTATTTAAAGCATCCTATGGATTCCTAAACCAAGTTCTTGAGTTGATTTAAAACTTTGGCAAAGTGGTGGGTTATAAAATCAACCTACAAAAATCAGTCGCCTTCCTGTGTGCCAACAATGTTGAAATCAGAAAGAAACATCATTTGTAATAGCTTCACAAAAAATAGTATATTTGGAATTTACTTCATAAAAGATGAGAAGGATCTGTATTGTGAAAACTTCAAGATTCTGAGTTAGAAATTGAAGCATACTTAACAAAATGGGAAAATATCCTGTGCTCCTGATTTGGAAGATTAATATTTTGAAAATCACAATTGTGCACAGAGGAATCTACAAATTAAATGGAATCCCCATTAAAATTCCAGAAATATTTTTCAAAGAAATAGAGATATCAATCCAAACATTCATATGGAATACGGAAAGACCTAGTACAACAAAATCAATCCATAGTAGGAAGAACCTGGAAGAATATCAGTATCAGTCTTCAAGCTTTAGTTCAAAACCATAGTAAGGAAATAGTTTAGTACTGTCACAAGAATAGGCCTGAGGACAAAAACAATGGAATACAAAACACAGAAACTATCCCACAAACATATAGCCACCTAATATTTGATAAGGGATCCAAAAACATAGCTTGGAAGAAACATACCCTCTTACAGAAATGGTGCTAGACAAATTGAGTATCTATATGCAGAAAACTTAATCTAGCTACATATATATCACCTTGCACCAGAATCAACACTTAAGGGCATGAAAGACCTCAACTTAAATGTGGTTAGGTCGCAAATATTACAGAAAGGGTAGGGGAAATCCTAAGCCCTCCAGAAATGGGGCAAAACTTCCTAAACAAAGATCTCCAAGCACAACAAGTAAAAGGAAGACTGCATAAGTGGGACTGTATCAAGGGAGGAGTTTCTGATTAACAAGGTTCATAGCTAACAAGATAAATAGCCCACAGATTGTGATAAAATCTTCGTTTGCTACATATCAGATAAAAGCCTCGTATCTAAATTTTACATAGAGCTAAAAAATTATCCCCCGCCAAAGAAACCTCCAAACCTCAACTACCTAATCAATAATTGGGCTAAAGATTTAAAGAGAGACCTCTCAAAGGAAGAAAAAAGAATGGCTAACAGACACATGAACAAGTGTTCAACATCTCTGGCCATAAGTGAAGGGCAAATCAAAATAATACTGAGATTCTACCTCACTCCAAATAGAATACCATTTACCAGGACAAATAACAACAAATGTTGACAAATGTGTCCAAAATGGCATCCAATGAAACTGTTGGTGGGAATGTAAACTTATTTAACCACTCTGGAAAGCACTATAGAAGGTCCTTCAAAGATTGCAAATAGAGCTTCCCTATGACCCAATAATTCCACTCTTGGACATTGAGCCAATGGATCACAAACCAGGTCAAACTATAGCCAAAATCACAACCATGTTTATTGCAGCATTGATTACCACAGCCAGGATATGGAAACTATGTAGATGACCCTCAGCGAAAAAATAGAACAAGAAAATGTGGTATATATACACAATGGAATACTACTCATCCAACAAAAAACAAAAATATCATACCATTCATCAGGAAAGGGAAAGACGTCAAAAAATTATATTAAGCCACATAAGCCACAACGAGAGACATACAGACTCCATGTTTCATCTCATTTTCTATAATTAGGATATGTATATAAACCTACAGTTAAACACACTAAATTCAACATATACGTGTATATATATATGTGTGTGTATGTATACACACATACTGGGAGATGATAAATATTATAGCACCGTAGACATTAACATACAGAGGCCAAGGGACTATATGCACTGGAGTGGTACACGAGGACTAAATAGATGTGGACAGATGACCATGTAAAATAATATATTATTAAGTGAACTCTAAGAAAAAGAAACGAAAGACATTTTTATTTGTCATTGTTATAGTTTGTTAATCTCTTTACCTTTTATTTTGTTTGTTTTGGGAGGATAAGAGAAGGTACATAAACAGTGGAACAAGGATGAACAAGTACAACAGTGATACTCTCTAGACACTATGTGGAAAATGAACTGGCCATCGTGTGGGTGAAGACAGGAGGAAAAGAGTAGGAGAGACATGGTATAAAAGAATTGTCCTCCTTACAGATTGCTTAACTCATGTAACTAACCTTCTATATGCTATCTTTACAGTGAGAATAAAAATAAAACCAAATAAATGAAATGAATAAACCGACCCATCACAAACAATGAGATCGAATTGGCAATAACAAACCTCCCTTCCAGGCAAAACTCAGGACATGATGGCTTTACAACTGAATTCTAAAAAAAACTTATAAAGGAGAATTATTAATTATTCTCAAACTCTTCAATAAAATAGAAAGTAAGAAACACTATTCATTCTATGGAAACCAGAGAAGTGCAGGTTGAGAAAAGGAATTTCAGATCCATCTCCCATATGAACATTGAAGTTCTCAAAAAATACTGGCAAATAGAAGTCAATTATTGATGAGAAAATTTAAACACTATGATGAAACTCGATTTGTCCCAGGAATACTAATCTGGTTTAACATATGTCAGTCAGTTAACATATTACAACACATTAACAGAAGCAAGGGAAAGAAACAAATGATCATATTGATAGATGATGAAAAAGCCTTTGATAAGTTCCAAATTTCCTTTGTGATAAAAACTTGGAAGGAGGTAGGAATACTTGGAACATTCCTCAGTATAAAAAAGCTGTATATGACAAACCTACAGCCAGCATTATGCTCAATGTTCAGCAATTAAAGCAATTTTCCCTAAAATCAGTAACATGATAAGGATATCCATTCTCTCTGTTCCTCTTCAACAGAGTATTGGAATTCCCAGCAAGAGTGGTAAGCAAGATAAAAGCACTTAGGGGAACCAAATGCGGAAGCAAGAAGTAAAACTGACCCTTTGGACAGATGACATTATACTGTATTGAAGGGACTCCAAAAAATTCTCCCCCAAGCTATTAGAATTGACCTGGAACATTGGCAACATACCTAGGTATGAAATCAACCCCCAAAATGAATTGCCTTTGTTTATACTGTTGATCAAGGCTGAAATTTGAAAAGGGACCTCATCTGCAATTGCCTCAAAATTATAAATTACCTGGAAATTAAGCAATAGGTGAAGGATATCTGTAGTGAAAACTTTAAATATTTGAAGAAGGAAATTGAAGAAATCTTAAGCAGCTGGAAAGATAGTTTATGGTCCTGGATTAGAAAAATTAGCCTTGTGGAAAATCACAATACTACCTAAAGCAATTTACAAATTCAATGCAATATCAATAAAAATCCCAACAAAGTTCTTCAAATAGAGAGAGAAAACAATCCAAAAATCCATGGATAATAAAAGGACAATGAACACCAAAGCCATACTTAGTCGTCAGTACAGTGGTGGACGAATTGCTTTAACAAACTTCAAACTCTATTACAGAGCCATAGTAATGATGACAGGTTGGTATTGAAGAAATGGTAGACCAGAGAATCAATAGAAGAGAATAGAAGTCCCAGAAAGGAACACAAAGACTTATAGCTCCCTGATATTCAGTAAAAGAGCCAAAATTTTAGGCTGAAAAACTGATGCTGAAAAAACTGTACATCGATGTATAGAAAACTGAAATTACATGTCCATACATCATCTAGTACACACATCAATTCAAAATGGATCAACAATTTCAATGTAAAGCCAGAAATCATGAAACTTATAGGAAAGAGTAGAGGAAGTGTTGGGCTCATAAGAACAACTCAGATTTTCTACAGAAACTACCAGGATCAGAACAAATGAACAACAGAATTGATAAATGAGTGTACATGGCACATAAAAGTTTCTGTCCTGCAAAGGGCATAGGTAACAAGCTTAATAGAAAGAGCACAGAATGGGAGATTTTTGTTCTACCAGCTATCCATCAAGGAAGATCGTCATATCCAAAATACCCCTCAAGCCCTTAAAGAAACAACAATCTGAGAAATTAATGAGCAAATGACTTAAAGAGAGATTTCTCAGAAGAAGAAATAAGAATGGCTGTAGACACATGAAAATTGTGCATCATCCCTGGTCACAAAGGAAATGAAAATCGAGACACCACTTTCATTTCACTTCACCCTAGTTAGATTAACCATTATCAATAAAACTATAAGAAATGCTGGCAAGGATGTGGTTAAAAGTAACTCCACTTATCTGCAAGAAAAATTTAATGGATAAATTTGTTATTTGTAGTCAATAGCATAGATACAATATTACTAAACCAGACCAGACTTTGTTTTGTATCTGTGTGTAGCTAAGAAATGCCCATTTGCTTTAACTATACTACCCAATGTGTCTATATTAGCACCTTAAGACAAATACTCAAACATATTTTGGGAAATTAAGAGAATGAAAATCATGTGTTCCCCAGTGGGAACACAAAGAATAAGGTAAGTCAGGTACTAGTGATTCATTCCTGTAGTCTTAATTTCTGAATAGGCTGAGATCTGAGGATTGTGGTTTGAAGCCAGGTTAGACAGGGATGTTTATGAGACTCTTATCTCCATTTAACTACCAAAAATGCCAGGAGTTGGGCTGTGGCTCAAGTGCTAGAACACTAGCCTTAAGTAGAAATGTTTAGTGACAGACAGCGCCCAAGACCTGACTTCCCAGGATCAGCACAAAAGAAAGAAAGAAAAGCATACCAGTAACATGTAAGATAAAGACATATATCTTATATAGCATGGAAGAGAGTAATTGCTATCCTGGGATCACTGCTTTCAATTGTGGGCAGCTACCCAGTGTATACTTGTCAAACCAACACTTGAAAAACAAGTGCAAATGATAGACACAGTGGCATTTTCAGATAGTTTGCTAGAATTTCTTCACTCTGCACGGTCATTTTCATTTCTTATCTTTTTTAGTATAGCCACTAATTAATTAGACTATGTGTTAAGGACAAAAAGGCAAGAACTTGCATGAGCACAAAGAAAGTAGAATTCATCCTGGGGAGATTAAGTTCTCTTATAAGTAATTTTTAAAATGCTATACTGTCTGTAAAAGCCTGTGTTCTGCAATATATCTGACATAAAACAGAACTAAGGTTTAGTTTGAAACAGTAACTACTTGCCTATGATAAGAAATTGTGTGTGTGTGTATGTGTGTGTGTGTGTGTGAGAGAGAGAGAGAGACAGAGACAGAGAGAGGCAGAGAGACAGAGAGGCAGAGAGAGACAGAGAGAGCCAGAGAGAGAGAGAGAGAGAGAGTCCCTCAGCATGAAACAAGCTCCTGAACAGTATCTTTGAGCTTTTTTGCTCCAGACTAACACTCTGTAACTCATCCACAGCTTCACTTTCAGCTTTTGTGTGGATGATTGCAGATAAAAGTCTCACAGATTTTATAGCCTGGCCTGGCTTCAATCCTCATATATCATGACTATGAGTAGTTAGAATTATCAGCATGAGTCATCAGCCAACCATAAGAAATTTTATCAATGTACTCAAAATACAGGTGTTATTAAAGACAATTTCTCACTAATGGCCTAGGAAGGAAGAAAATGTGGTTTAAGCCTTTTAGTACAGAACTCATGACAGTGACTCAGATTTATTGTAAAAACATCACTTCATTTTCTGCAATGATAGCTGAAAAGGAGGAAATACAGGCATGCTGGAGTAAAATGAAGAATTTACTGACTTGTAAAGGAGAAGCTACATAGAAGGAAAAAGACTTGTTTCCTACTATGGGAAGAAAATCACTCAACAGTTGATGTAAAACAAAATAATGAAACTGAGCTGCTCCAGGTGCAATAGAGTTGGAGGTCAGTCGAAAGGGACAGAGATCAATGATGTGTCCACCCACAGTTCCCTCATCCATTGCCCATCCTCAGAACAAAAGAGAAAATGGGAATAAAATAATGCATTACGTACGGTGTGTGTTCCTCTTGCCTGGAATCTTCACTCTTACTATGATCTTTTCCCAAAGTTTTGAGAGGGAAAAATCCCGCAATTATCACATCTCCATCCATGTGTGCTCGGTGCTTCATAGTAGAGAAGCAGCTAGTGCCAGCCAAAGACCTGACCAGGACGGGAAGCTGGAGAAGAATGAGGGTGAAAATCAAATAGAACATCCTTGAAGCCTCTCCCATTATTCCAAAAAGTGAAGCCCATATGTTAGGCATATATACTCATTTATATTTGAATATATGCATGTGTGCCTTTTTATTGATAGAGATTTACACTGTCGCTCCATTTTAATCAAAACCTCTTGTGAGTTGCCTGAATTAATGTGTAAAACTCTTCCCTGAGGCTCTACATCTGTGGCCTTCATGCAGGAGAAAAACATGAGTTGGAATACATGCATGGATTTGCCTTCTTCACTCCAGGTGCTATGATTCTATTCAAGACCACAGAGAGTGAGGCCCCAGAGATGGAGTTAGCTTGGAAAATTGTTGGTACAACGTCTGGCATGAAGCTATTTCCATGAGAGCCATTTGGGATGATGCAACTTCTTGCTTCAGAGGATGCCATGTCCTGTGCATGCTGAATTATCTACACAAAGTCTTTGCCTGTGAGATGTCTGTGAGATGTTCTGAGAGCATCATACCCAGACAGTTGATTCCCGCACAAAATGTCAATTACAGCCACAGAATGTTGGTGGTAGGATTCCATGTGCAAAGGCCTCCAGAAATACAACGATTTACTATTGCCTGGGGAAGCCATGATATTGCTGAAACAAACAATTGCATGTCAATTAACCCATGGTCAATGCTGAAATTGAGTTCCACTTTTGCATTCTGACATTTTACCTTCAAACATGATGCACTGGGTTGAGAACACTTTGTGGTAGAGGAAATTCTTCTGTATCACAAACATAAATCAATATCAAAAGAACTTCTATGTTTTCTATTTGTCAACATATGTTAGACCCAAATTCCGTGCAGAGAATTTAGTGGCTCTGGAGAATAGTGATCCTTCAGGGAAGTGAACATACTCTACATTGTGCTGCAATATTGGATGTGTATTTTGGTACACTTGTTCACAATCATGCATTAGGTAACAGAAAACATACATCATTTCTTCTTTAACAATGTAGGAGGAGGACTGGAAAGGTGACTCAGGGGTAGAGTGCTTGCCTTGCATGCATGATGTCCTAGGTGCATTTCCTCAGCACCACATAAGCAGAAAAAGGCATAAGTGGCACTGTGGCTCAAGTGGTAGAGCACTAGCCTGAGGTGAAGAGCTCAGGGAAAGCACGCAGATCGAGATTTTAGTCCCCACGACTGACAAAAAATGTAGGAGGAAAGAAAAATCTTTCTATGAGATTGCTACTGATCTTTTACAATATATACCACTTATTTTGTAAATTCTTACTACCATGTTTTAGCTGGACAGAGGATTTTTATATATTTTTATTTTTTTGGTTTGTTTCAAATTTTTATGGTCAAGATTATGTGAAAAGGGGTGACAGTTTCATAAATAAGATAGTGAGTACATTTCTTTTTTAAATTTTATTTTATTGAACATGCTGTACAGAGGGCTTAGTTACATGAGTAAGGCAATGAGTACATTGCTTGTTGATAATTATTGCCCCAGTCTTGTTGTTCTCCCACTATCTCTTCCCTCCCCCTCCCACATTGCTCCCCACCCCACTGTATTCCCCAGCCCAAAGTTGTAAAGTTTGTTTCCAGTATATTGTCCTGTGGGTATGGATGTTGAAATGGGTCATCCTATGTCATGTTTCAGCCTTTTGTTATTCCCCTTCCCCAACCCAGATTAGACAAACGTAAATACAAGATGCAGGGTACCAAAATCAAATACAGTCACATCAGGGGATATATCATAACAGGAAGAACATACAAAAGAAACAAACAAATATCATAGTATATTTGGAACAATAGCAAGGAAATGAGACCTCTTGTATTAATAAATTGGGTTACTTTTACTTAGGATCATTTTATATGGACATATATACATAGCTTTTGAGCTTTTCAGCTCATCTGATAAGATTACCCTATATACATGTATATATGTGTGTGTGTGTGTGTGTGTGTGTGTGCATGTGTGTATATATACTAATGCATTTCTTTACAAATGAGGAGGAATCACTTTTTTCTGATAGAAGTATAGTATTCCAATATATATTTAAATGTATATACATATTATATACATATATATATATATATATATATATATATATATAACATTTCCTTGATCCATTCATCAATTGAGGGGAATCTGGGTTGGTTCCAAACCTTACATATGGTAAATAATACTGTGATTAATATAGTTGTGCTGGTACCTTTAGTATGGCCTTGTTTGTGGTCATTTGGGTAAATGCCCATTATTGGGAATGCTATGTCATAGGGGAGCTCCGTTTAGTATTTTGAGGTACCTCCATACTGCTTTCAATGCAATGCCCATCAATATTCCAACCTCATTCTTTAGTGAAATAGAAGAAGCTATCCATAACTCAAATGCAATAAAAAGACTGAATAGGAAAAAACCCCTAGCAGAAAGAACAGTGCTGAAAGAAAATCAATACAAGCTTTAAACTCTATTACAAAGCCATAGTAATCAGAACAGCTTGTTACTGGCACAGGAACAGACCAAGGACCAGTAGAATAGAAGTGAATACCTAGAAATGAACCAGCAGACCTATAATCACCCAATTTTGATAAGGGAGCCAGTAAAATAGAATAAAAGAAAGACAGCTTCTTCAGTACATGATACCAACAAAATTGATCCTTTTATACACCCTGCACCAGAATCAACTCCAAATGTATCAACAAACTCAAAGTAAAAGCAGACACACTGAAATTATTAAAAGAAGGAATAGAAGAAACAATAGGGTTCCTTAGCACATGTCAGAATCAAAAAAATAAATCCCGCAAAAACAAATCCTCATAGAAACAACTGCCCCATTAATAAGTGGGCTAAAGACATAAAGGGGACTTCTCTTCAGAGGAAACAAGAATGGCCAATAGACATAGGAAGAATAGCTCAACTTCTCTGGCCATAAAAAGGGCAAATGAAAATAACATTGGGATTCCATCTCACCCCAGTTAGAATGGCTATAATCAAGAAATGTAATAACAACAGATATTGGATAAGATGTGGCCAAAAGGGCAACTACTATTTATGAATAAGGTTTTATTGTTACATGAAAGAAAAATAATTTCATATGGGTACATTTTCCTTTCTTCTTACTTCTGTCCTTCTATTTATCTAAGAACTTTTCTTATATGTGCCAATACCTTTCTTCATGCCTGACATCCATACTCTAGCTTCAACACATCAATTCATCCAAACATCGTCTTCAATCCTTTACTGAGGAAAAAAGAGGGTTGTGTAAGTTAACTGAAATTCCAACCAAGAAGAAAATAGCAAAGAATGCACAATATTTTGCACAAGCTCTAAAATCAAATATTCTCCCAATAAATTCCCAACAAAAAATGAGGATTCAGTGTTTTACACAATTTTATAAACTTAGGTCTATTAATTGCATTTAAAAATAAATAAAAAAGATAAATAATGTAAATAGAACCTGGTACGTATTTTGAGGATATCTTAATTACCATACTGAGGGAGTTGTACTATCATCATTTGTTAAACAGCATGCCCTCCAAGGAAGATCATCCACAAAATATTTTTGCCAATACATTGTGACATTGCAACTTAAATATTTATTAATATTAATCAATGATCAGTTCCACTGTCGTTTATTTACTAGAAATGTAAATGTGAGAAGAGTTTTGAAGTTTCCTGAGCAAGAAAATCCATGAGACTCTTATTTCCAGTTAAAGACACAAAAGCTAGAAATTGAGGTGCAGTTGAAGTGGAAAAAGAGCCTTGAGTGAAAATCCTAGGCAGAGTCTAGGCCCTGCGTTCAAGCATGCCTAAATACATTTAATTGATTTCAGAAGACACATGTAATGAACACTGGAGCAGATAATAATGAGGGAAATTGTGCCTATATGTCTATAAAAATAATATAGAACACACTGTCACCTGATTTGAAAAAATAAGTAATGATTTCCTTATCATATTAAGTATTTTGACATGTGACAGATTAAAATGTTCATGTTTCAACAGATTGTAAGAAGTGGTAACATTCAAAGAAATAAACTTTTTTTTTAATTGTGAAAACATTGTATAGAGGGGTTACAATTACACGGACAATATAATGAGTAGATTTCTTTTTTTATTGTGAAAATACTGTACAGAAGGGTTACAATTACATGGGCAGGATAATGAGTACATTTCTTATCAAGTATTGTTGCCTCCTCCTTCATTTCCCCTTCCCATCCATTCCCATCTCCTCTCCTCTCCGCCTCCCCACCCCCACAAAAGTTGTAAAGTTCATTTTTCGACATAATGACTTGTACATCTCATTGTTGAAATGGGTCCACCTGTATGCCTACTTAAATGATTTGTTAAGAAATAATCTTTTATATACTTAGTGCACTAATTTCTATGTACCAAGTAAACAAAATGTGATTAACAAACATAAATCAAAAGTTTATGACTAGCCATGGGGAAGTGAGCTATGATGCATTACAGACTTTCATCTTAAGGGAAGAGTCAAAAAGTCCTCAACATTGTAATCTTAAATTGAAGAACATTTATGCAGTATTTACAAGACATTTCTAACACCATATCAGGGAAGCAGGGTGAAAGGGAAAAGGAACTGAGAGAAGTAGTGGAGAGTTGCAAAGAGAGAGACAGAGACAGACACAGGGAGAAAGGCCCCACAAAAGAGACTCAAGATTATTGCAAAAGGCAAAGGTGTGAGTAGAAATATACAAGCATTGAACTAAACAGTCTCTAAGATCATGTTCAAAGGTGAAACTTTGTGAAGAGGAAAACATAAATGAGATGGATTTGAGGACTAAGGAACATGATAGTGTGCAGATAGGAAGTTAGTATACTTGAAAATTTAGAAAAATGAGTAAAAAAAAAAAGCAGTGAAAAGAAACTGAGAAGAAAGGGAATATGATGAATTGTAGATTATATAGGGGGAAGGAAAATTATACAAAAAAATGGAGACTCAAATACTTATCACCACTAAATGTAATTACCACTACTAGAAAAATGAGCAATACATTCTCATTCATTAAAGTAAAAATTCCACAGTACATACTAATATAACTGGAGCATTAATATACGTGTAGATAGGATCTAAATACTAAGCACCCATATGAAAAATTCATAAGAAATCTAATTTCTCCTACTGTGTCATTTATGCCTGATGCCATGCAGAGAATTTCTTTTGGGCATTAACAATATAATGTAACACATTGGAGCAAATATAAAGCCAGGGAGCACTGCACCAGTGACCAAGATGAGAAGACTTCCACTGCCACAATAACTTTCCCCTTAGCAGTTGGTAGACAGGCAGGAAAGTGAGCCACACACTGCAGAACAGCAACATGCTGAAGGTCAGGAACTTGGCTTCAATGAAGGTGTTAGGCAGGTTCTTGGCCAGAAAAGGCACAGTGAAGCTGGCCATGGCCAGGAAGTCCAGGTATCCCAACACACATTAGAAGGCAATGTAGAAGCCCTTGTTGCACAGGATGATGATGTGGCCATGTTCAGAGTGTGCATCTGCGTCAATGTAGGGAGGAGAGTTTGCCAACCAGAGTCTACAAGAGAGTCAGCTGGATGAGAGTGCAGATAGGGATGATGAAGTTAGGAACCCTGGATTCCAGGAGCCATCTCATCCTTTTCTCTGAAGAAGTGGCCTTTAAGGCCAGAACCACAGTCACCATTTTGGTTAACACTGTGGAAACAGCCACAGGGAACACAACCCCAAATGTGATCTGCTGTAGAATGCAGGTGACTGTGTTAAGACAGCCAATAAAGAGCAAGGAACAGAGGAAACAGAGGATGAGGGAGATGAACAAGAGGTAGCTGAGAGTCTGGTTACGGGCTTTGACAATAGCAGTGTCTTGGTGTTTCACAAACATCCCAAGTAGAGCAGCAGTTAGTATAGAGAAACAGAGGCATGCAGGCCAGAACCATGTCCAGGAGATCTCTAAAGACCAGGAAACTTGCGTCTCTCAGGAGGCACTGATTTTTCTATATGTTAGCATAGTAATGTTCTGGACATTTCACACACTGATCTAAGTCTGGTGAAAAGAGTATACTCCTATTAGTTCTTGTTATGAATTCTGTTTCTTCAAAGAATTTAGGAAATTGAGGAAATTTACTATCATAAAAGTATTTTTGTTTCTTTTCTCAGCTACAAAGGCCTCCCATTTCCATCTTTTTCTTTATACAGGGCATTTTTTTTAAAACTTTTTCCTTCAGTGGCTATCACATGTATTGATAATGTGACAGTTGGGCTACCGTAATATACCAACAAAAATTATATATACTTTTTCTCATTCTGATGGACAGTTCTGGGATCCTATTGAAAATTGTAATTATACAGCTTGTACTTTCCTACATGTCTCCATAAAACATATTTTCATCACTGTGGGATATTATCCTTTCATTCATGTCATTATGTTTATCTCGCCTGATCACCTGTGAAACTGCAGGAACAGTGTCCACTCTTGGACACTCTGTGGTCATCCTCACTCTTAAACTGAATCCACCTTTATGAGCACTTGCTTTGTGTAAAGACCCGTTCTGGGCTCTGAGAAATAAAGATTATGTCATATCCTTGACTTCTGTGTGGGTAAAATGTAACCTTTAAAATGAACACTGTCCTTTAAATTCATGCTAGAGTTTACAATTTGTCCTAATGGTTAGTGATAAGAAGGGTACCTGGAGATAATTTTTCCTGCAATAGACTAGAAAACATAACTGAATATCCAATTCAAAATCATGCTCTATCATATTGCAAATAGAAAACCCCTACTTCTCCAAAGTATATTATGAAAAAAGGATAGGAAAACGGGCTCTTTAATCCAAATACACAACCTTTGCATTAACTTCTTTGGAAAGAGGAAAACTAGTGAAAAATGGAGAATTTCTTCATAATTCATGGACTTACCTGTCCTACTAGCAATCTCATTCTGTGCACAAGGCTAACAATGAAAGCAAAAGACAGGCTTTCACTCCTGAGTAGATTTCCTGAATCTAGGAACACAACTGTCACTGCAAACAGAATGAGGAGTCTGAGGAGATTCAAGGATGTGTCAGTAACTGTTGGCTTATGAAAAAGTCCATTGTTTAAAGACTCAGATTATTAAACATACCGATTCTATGTAGGTAAGTGCAGTTTATTAATTGAATAATTTTATAATTTCTTATTCCAAAAGGCTTACATGCTACAACCTTGATTTTAGCCTGTTGAATTGTTGCAAAGTATGGGATCCTTAAAAGGCAGAAGCTAGTGGTCAGAAAGTAATTCCTAGCGTAAAGCCCTATGGGATTTCCTTGAATTCATGTCATTATATGTTGTATTTTACTCATCTGTTTCATGGGGAAGAACAAGGAGGAAGACCTCCCTTTAACAGGGTTATGTAAACCCCAGAGCTACCGTAATTATGTCTTTGCTCCAAGTGTCCATAACATGAGCATGTTCTCACAGGTGCCTTGAACGATTCATTTCACCAAAAATGGTTAAATAGCCAGTCAATGAAGCACTGAGTGAATCTTCATTTAAGGAGAAAAAGAAACCTTGCAACCACATAAAACAACTCGTCATATACTTTATCACAGTGTTAGAAACACTGATAAAATTATAATTTATTGCTCCTCAATGAAAAGAACACTGCTGGAGGAATATCAATACCAAATTTCAGACTCTACTAAAAAACAATAGTAATCAAAACAGCTTGGTACTGGCAAAATAACAGACCTCAGGACCAATGGAATAGAATTGAAAACCCAAATATGAACTTACCGACCGATAGCCATCTAATCTTCCATAAGGGAGCTAAAAAAATAGAATGGAAGAAACAGAGCCTCTTCAGTAAATGATGCTGGCAAAATTGGTTAACAATGTCTAGAAAACTAAAGCTAGATCCTTACATATCATGCTGCACCAGAATCAACTCCAAATGGATCAAAGACCTCAGAGTCAAAGCAGACACACTGAAAACATTACAGGATGGAATATGAGAAACACTAGGTCTCCTTGGCGCAGGCCGAAATTTTCTTAATAGAGACCCGGAAACACAACAAATCAAAGAAAGGTTGGGCAAATGGGATTGCATGAAGTTGCAGAGCTTCTGCATGGCAAAGGACATACCTAGCAAGATCAATAGAAAGCAAACTGATTTGGAGAAGATCTTCACGAGCCATACAACGGAGAAGGGTCTCATATCTAAAATATACATGGAACTCAAAAAATTAAATCCCCCAACAACAAATCCTCAAAGAAACAATTGCCCAATAAATAAGTGGGCTAAAACTTAAAGAGAAACTTCTCTGAAGAAGAAAGAAGGATGGCCAATAGACACATGAAGAAATGCTCAACCTCCCTAGCCATAAAGGAAATGCAAATCAAAACAACATTGAGATACCACCTCACCGCAGTTAGAATGGGAAAAATCAAGAACTCTAACAACAACAGATGCTGGAGGGGATGTGGACAGAAGGGAACCTTACTTCATTGTTGGTGGGAGTGTAAACTTGTTCAACCATTTTGGAAAGCAGTATGGAGGTTCCTCAAAAGACTTCAAATAGAGCTCTCCTATGACCCAGCAATCCCACTTTTGGGCATTTACCCAAATGTTTACAAACAAGACCACACTAAAGCTACCAGCACAATGACGTTTACTGCAGCAATATTTACCATAGCTAAGATATGGAACCAACCCAGATGTCCCTCAGTAGATGAATGGATCAAGAAAATGTGGTGTACATACACAGTGGAATTCTATGCCTCCCTCAGAAAGAATAACATTGCCCCATTTGTTAGGAAATGGAAAGGCTTGGAAAAAATTATATTAAGTGAAGTAAGCCAAGCCCAAAGAAAGATATGTCCCATGGTTTGCCTTATTTGCAATATCTAGTATATGAATGAGTCAAGCAGAAAAGGTCTGATAAGGTGTTGTTAGGAAAATGAACCCTTAGATATGTATTTTAATGTTTTTTTCTTTCATTCATTTGTTTCTAATGCATTTATAAGATTATTTCTTTGTTGCTTTGTATGTCCCTCCCCCACAGTATAACCCCTGCTTTCACTATATTTGATGTCGGTATAAATTATGGAGGAGATGGGGAAAAACAGTTCGTGTAAGGATACAGGGGGACCCCTTGCAACAATGAGAAGTACAAGTTGTCATGAGAAAAATGAATTTTACAACTTTGTGTGGGGGGTGTGAGGGAAGAATTGGGGGGTAGGAGGGAGGATGGGAAGGAATGTGAAGAGTAAACAAAAGAGGAGGCTGCAATGCTTGATAAGAAATGTACTCATTATGTTGCCCATGTAATTGTAACCCCTCTGTACAGTATGTTCACAAAAAATAAAAAAAAAAAAAGATACCACCTCACCCCAGTTAGAATGACAAAAATCAAGAACTCTAATAACAACAGATGCTGGAGGGGATGTGGACAGAAGGGAATCTTACTGCATTGTTGGTGGGAGTGTAAACTTGTTCAACCATTTTGGTAAGTAGTATGGAGGTTCCTGAAAAGACTCCACATACAGCTCCCCTATGACCCAACAATCCCACTTTTGGGCATTTACCCAAATGGTTACAAACAAGACCACACTAAAGCTACCAGCACAACTATGTTTATTGCAGCATCATTTACTATAGCTAAGATATGCAACCAACCCAGATGCCCCTCAGTAGAAGAATGGATCAAGAAAATGTGGCATATATACAAAATGGAATTCTATGCCTCCATCAGAAAGAATGACATTGCCCCATTTGTTAGGAAATGGAAAGCCTTGGAAAAAATTTATCCAAGAAACACTACTTTCCCAAATATCCCACACAGATCTAAAGACATTAATTGTTGGGGATTTTAACAAACCATTCTCCCCAGTAGATAGATCAACTCGGCAAAAACTCAACAGAGAACCCGAAGATCTAAACGGGTGCATAGATCAACTACATTTCACAGACATATACCAAAGATTTCACCCAGCAGAATCAGAATACACGTTTTTCTCAGCAGCACATGGAACATTTTCTAAAATAGACCACATTTTAGGCCACAAAGCAAACTTGTCCAAATTCAGAAACATTGAAGTTATACCTTACATTCTCTCTGACAACAAAGAAATAAAATTAGAACTTAACACCAAAAGCCACCAAAGAGAATCCGGTAACACATGGAGGCTGAAAAACACACTGCTGAAGCACGAGTGACTCATGGAAGACATTAGATCAAATGTTCATGCTATTCAACAAAAATGAGCACACAAATTACCAGCTCCTCTGGGACACAGCAAAGGCAGTATTCAGAGGCAAGTTTATAGCTCTGAGTTCCTACATCAACAAATTGGAGAGATCTGAAACCAACAATTTAATTAGACATCTGAACCTCCTTGAAAAAGAGCAGCAAATATACCCCAATCCAGTAGATGGAAAGAAATAATTAAAATTAAATCAGAATTAAATTAATTAGAATCAAAAAAAACTATAGAAATAATCAACAAAACAAAGAATTGATTCTTTGAAAAAATTAACAAAATTGACAGACCATCAGCAAATCTTATCAGAAAAAGAAGAGAACACACCCAAATAAATAAACTCACAAATGAGAATGGAAACATCACCACAGAAACAACCAAGATTCTGAACATTATAAGGGAATACTTCTCAAAACGTTATGCTAATACGTTTGAGAACTTGGCAGAAATGAACCTTTTCCTAGCAAATATTGACATGCCACAACTAAACCAAGATGAGTTAAACCATCTTAACAGGCCCATATCAAGCACTGAAATAGAAACAGCAATAAGAGACCTCCAAGCTAAGAAAAGTCCATGACCTTATGGTTTTACAGATTAATTCTACAAGGCCTTCAAAGCAGAGCTCACACCAATACTCCTTCAACTCTTCAATGAAACTGAAAGAGAAAGTTCACTACTGAACACATTCTATGAAGCCATCATAACCCTCATCCAAAAACCAGGCAGGGACTCATCAAAGAAAGACAACTATAGATCCATTTCTTTGATGAACATTGATGCAATACTTCTCAACAAAATTTTGGCCAATAGACTTCAACAATTCATCCAAAAAAATCATACACCCTAATCAAACAGGGTTCTTTTCAGGAATGCAAAGCTGGTTCAATATACGCAAATGAATTAATATTATTCATCACATCAAGAGGAGCAAGGATAAGAACCATATAGTTATCTCAACAGATGCAGAACAAGCATTTGACAAGATCCAACACCCCTTTATGATGAAGGTTTTGGAAAAATTAGGAATGGCCAATAGACACATGAAGAAATGCTCAACATCCCTAGCCATAATAGAATGTAAATCAAAACAACATTGAGATACCACCTCACCGCAGTTAGAATGGGAAAAATCAAGAACTCTAACAAGAACAGATGCTGGAGGGGATGTGGACAGAAGGGAACCTTACTTCATTGTTGGTGGGAGTGTAAAATTGTTCAACCACTTTGAAAAGCAATGTGGAGGTTCCTCAAAAGACTCCACATAGAGCTCCCATATGACCCAGCAATCCCACTTTTGGGCATTTACCCAAATGTTTACAAACAAGACCACACTAAAGCTACCAGCACAACTGTTTATTGAAGCATTATTTACCATAATTAAGATATGGAACCAACCCAGATGCCCCTCAGTAGACGAATGGATCAAGAAAATGTGGTATGTATACACAATGGAATTCTATGCCTCCATCAGAAAGAATGACATTGCCCCATTTGTTAGGAAATGGAAAGGCTTGGAAAAAATTATATTAGGTGAAGTAAGCAAAGCCCAAAGAAATATATGTCCCATGGTTTCCCTTATTTGCAATATCTAGTATTTGAATGAGTCAGGCTGAAAAGGTCAGATAATGTGCTGTTAGGAAAATGAACCCTTAGATATGTATTTATATTTTTTTTTCCTTCATGCATTTGTTTCTAACACATTTATAAGATTATTTCTTTGTTGCTTTGTATGTCCCTCCCCCACAATATAACCCCTGCTTTCCCTATATTTGATGTCAGTATAATTGTGGAGGGGAAGGGTAAAAACAAGTCGTTTAAATAAGAATACATGTGGACCCCTTGCAACAATGAGAAGTACAAGTTGTCATGTCGAAAACGAACTTTACAATTTGGAGGGGGGCATTGGGTGGGGGGGGGCACGGGGAGGCTAGGAAGAGATGTGAAGGGTAAACAAAGGAGGAGGCTGCAATGCTTGATAAGAAATGTACTCATTATCTTGCCCATGTATTTGTAACCCCTCTGTATAGTATATTCACAATAAAAAATAAAAAAAGAATTTTATCCATTACTTTCAAGCATTTTACTAGCATATATTAGTTTTAGTAGAAGCTATTGTTTGGATTTACATATGTGTGTTAATTTGTCGCTATCAGATTCCCACTCTCCATAATGCTCATCCATTTACCTCCTTCCCAAAACAATTTCTAGAGGTTTCTTGGCTCTATTTCCCCTATGTGTAGAAAGCATTTTGTCCTTGGTCAGTCACCTTCCACATCTACATTCATCGTCCTACCTCCATCAATTACTTCCAAGTGACAGCTACTCAGTTACACCCATATCAGTCTTTTGAAATGTACAATAGCTCTACATAGAGGTCTACCTGTGATAATGTCATTCCTGCATATGTTATACTTTTACTAGACTCATATGTTAGTCTCTTTCCTCATCTCTCCTACCCTCCTGCTCTCACAGAATTATCCCATATCCACGCACATATATGATGTAGATGGATATTATTTTTCTCTGTCTTTCCCATATCTCCTTCAAATTGTCCAACGATTACAAGCAAGTTCTGTGTATGCACAGTATGTACTTATGTTTATGTTTAGGTCTAGCTATACAATATTACCAAAACCTTGTGTCCTTTGTCCTCCTGAGCTTGCACCTCACTGGAAATGAGGCTTTGTGGGTCTATTCATTGTCCTTCAAATGACACAATTTCATTCTAACTGCCAGCTAACTGTAAGGGGTTGACCTGATCAGGTTATACATAAATAGACAAATCAAATTGAAAGCTCCTTGTACAGTTATTTAATGTAACAAAAATAGGTGTAATAAACTTTGCTACACTTGAAGTTTCATTAATTCAGGTGGGAAGAGAGAGTGAGCTATTTTCTATCTTTGGCATGTATAGATCCAGTTCTTAGACTATTATCCAGTGATTAATCCTGTGTGTGTGTGTGTGTGTGTGTGTGCGTGTGTGTGTGTGTGTGTGTGTGTGTGTGTGTGTGGTGGGCTTCTTTGTCAAATTCATTCTGAGGTCATCTGATTTATTTTGTGGCTCTTCATGTCTGAGATTGGCAAGCACAATACTGGCTTTGTGACTAGGGCTCTGAAGTCTGGTATTGTAATAACTCCTGTATTATTCTTTTTGCTTAAGATGGTTTTGAATTTGGGCTTCTCTATGAGCTTTAGGATGGAATTTTCGATTTCAATGATGAATGACTTCGAGATGTTTATAAGGATTGCATTGAATATATTGATCATTTTGAATGATATGGGTATATTCACAATATTCTTTTTCTCAATCTATGACCAATAGAGATTTTTTTTCTTCTTATGTCTGCTATTTTCTTCAGTCACTAATGGTTTTAGGTAGATCTTTTTCTCTTCTTGGTTACATTTATTCCTAGGTATTTAAGATACTTTCTGTTAGGTACTATTTGGACCTCGATAGTTTCCCTGGATTCTTCCTCAGTTTAGTGGTTGCTGGTTTTAGATTACTTTGCTGAATGTACTTAACTTATTTATTTGATTTTAAAATATCACAGTTCTGTCCATTTCTTGGGAGTGACATTTTAATCTAGTATGTGGCATTTGATAAGATGTCACTCTAGCATTCAATCTCTTAGACCCCATTTTCCAGCACAGGTGATCAATGCAATCTTCAATGAAAGTTTTAGAAGTCTGAGCCCTTGACCCCTTGCCTCATACAGTTCTACCAAACTTCTGGTTTTTCCTTCATCCAAGCCAACCACCAATTCAGTTTATTTTGCTTTTAGCCAATATTTTCCTACTTTGAAGCTGCTGAGCTCTGGTTCCACCCACAGCTAAAGGGAAGGTTTAGAGATGTAGCTGGCCCACATGAAACCTTTCACATTTGTTTCACTGACAGATTTTATGTAGGTGTGTTCATTGTTTCTCTGCTAAGGTAATGCATTTCCATGGGTTTGTGCTCCAGCTCGGTTAAGAAATCCCATCTTTTGATTTCCAGCCTGGATTAAAAGAAGACTATTCTAATTCTCATCAAGGGTTATCAGAGTACACCACTGGTTTTTGGCTTGCTCTTAATTTTTTATATCTGAAAACAAGTGTACTGTATTTTTCAGTGGAATAACATTGAATCTATAGTGTGCTTTTGGGAATATAGCCCCTTCACAGTTTTAATTCTGTCAAACTGAACATAGGTTAACTTTCATTTTCTGGTTCTAGCCCAATTTGTTATTTTGTAGCTTTACTTTCACTGTATATGTCCTTACAGATCTTTAGATATGTTTTGAGTCCTAGGTATTTGTTTTGTAAAACCAGCGTTTGAAGGTATAGATGAAATCAATTTTGGGTCATGTTTCATTTCTTTTATTCAGTGAATTTAAAATTAATTTGTTCCAAATAGACAAGAGAGATGCTAATTTTCCCATCCTAAATAGATTGATTTTCACATTTTTCTCTTATTTTAAATTTGTACTAGTATACATATATTTCCTTTTTTATATACATTTTATTATATAGATTATCTACACAGGGGTTACAGTATAACATGGGTTTCATTATGTTAGTTTTAAGTGGGCACATAAATTCATTTGTCCAAATGCTCTTGTGCCCATTATAATGTATTTCCTCTATATATTTAAATTATATTAATGACCTCAGATATTTTATTTTCATCCATACATATGAAATCCTTAATAGTTGGTAGAATATATCCATACCTTTACAAAGGTACAAAAATAAGATAAAAACATAAGGCATTTGATTCCCAATACCATACCCAAACATACACCACCCCCGCCCTCACACAGACAAGGAAGATTAGTAAACCATGACGAAGTGACAAATCCAGGCTGCTTCTCATGAATAAAGGTTTGTTGTAACACACAAATTCATATGGCTACATGGTCCTTGTTCCCTTATTACTTACTTCTGACCTTCTATTTATCCATGAACTCCTCCTTTATATGGCATTTACTTTCTTCTTGTACCTTATCCACCCAATTTTGCTTCAACACATCAATCTAACCATGGATATATTCTTTTCATTTTTTTCATTTAAGAGAAAATGTGTTGTGCAAGTTTTCTGAAATTCTAAGAAAAATTAGCAAGGAGTACAAAATATTGTGCAAAATCACTGAGATTACATATACGACCAACAATTTCACTTTACATATTGAGGATTCAGTATTTCATTCAATAATATAAACGCTACCATATTACTGAAATTTCTTCAATAAATAAGGATGGTAGACAACTCAATAGAAACTGATGAGTATTTTGATTATATTTTCATTATCATACTGAGGAAGTTGGAAATTATTTACATTTTCATTTGTTAAATAGCATGCCTACATCAAAAGTACATGCACACAATATTTTTGGTCTACCCATTGTTATATTTTCAACTAAATTTAATTTATAGAAAGTTACGTAGCCATTTATTTATTAGAAATACAAACATGAGAAAAAGTTCTAAGTCGGCGTGGGCAGGATCACTTACTTCCAATAAGTGAACAAATGGAGACCAATGGAACTATGGTTCAAGAGGTAAAAAGGCAAGAGTGAAAAATTAGCGGGCATTATAGGCCTTGAGTTGAATCATGCATAAAGAATTTAATTAATATCAGAAGAAACATGTAACCAACACTAGAATAGAAAAGAAATGAGTGCAATTGTGTCCACATGTTTTAAATATGTGATTCTGTAAAAGTAGTTTAGAACCCATTAAGTCAATATATTAAAAACTGTAAGTAATGCGTCCTCATCAAATTAAGTCTTGAAATGTGACAGATGAAATTGTTCAATTTAAGAGATTTTCAGAAGTGATAAAATTACAATAAATAACTTCATATATATTGAATATTCCAAAATCTGTGTGAAATTAATAAAGCGTGATCAATCAATGATAAAATAAAAAGAATATCCATGCCCTAAGGGAATAACTTTTATGCATTACAGACTTTAATCTCAGAGAAAATAAAAAATCTTGTACATTCTAATCATAAATCAAAGTGTGTTTCCTGTAACATACACAAGTCATTGCTAAGTTATATGAGGGAAGTAGTGTGAGACAGAAGAGAAAGACACAGAAGGAGATGGAGAGAGAAAAGAAAAAGAAAGACCAGAACAGAGGGAAAGGTCCCACAAAAGAGACTCAGGATAATTTCAAAAGGAGAATGTGTGAGTAGATATAAGCAAGAATTGAACAAAACAATCTCTAAGAATAATATTAAAATATGCAAATTTGTGAGGAGAAATACATTAATGCAATGGGTTGGAGTACTCTGAAACATGGTGATGGGCAGCCTGGAAGGTAATATGCATAAAAATGAGAAAAGGTATTGAAAAGGACAGTAGTGAAAAGACATTAATGAGATGATAGGATTAATCGCAGATTAAATAGGAGGAACTAAAAATATCGAAGCTAATTTTTCTTTTAAATGGTGATCACCATCACCTGTGTCTACCAGTACAAGGAAAATGCACAAAAGATCCTTATTCTTTGAAATAAAATTTCCATAATATAAACTATTACAAGAAGAGATAATTACTGTAGAATTAGATCAGATCTTCTGTACACTAATCAAATCTCTGAGTTTAATCATAAGTTTACATATTTCTACTATGTCTTTTATCCGTAAAACCATATGGAGAAATTTTATTTGGCATTAACAAGATGTTGTAGCACTTTGGAACAAATATACAGCCTAGAAGTCCTGCACTAGAGGCCAAGATGGAGAAGACCTCCACTGCCACCATGACTTTCCCCTTGGCACTGTGGTAAACAGGCAGGAAGGTGAGCCACACACTGCAGAACACCAGCATGCTGAAGGTCAGGAACTTGGCTTCATTGAAGGTGTTAGGGAGATGCCTGGCCAGAAAAGCCACAGTGAAGCTGGCCATGGCCAGGGAACCCAAGTATCCCAGGACACAGTAGAAGGCAGTGAGGGAGCCCTTGTTGCACAGAATGATGATATGGCCATGTTCAGATTGTGCATCTGTGTCCACAAAGGGAGGAGAGGTTCCCAGCCAGAGTCCACAGAGGGTCACCTGGATCAAAGTGCAGATAGGGATGATGAAGTTAGGAGTCCCAGATACCAGCAGCCACCTTATCCTTCTCCCTGGAGAAGTGGCCTTGAAGGCCAGAACCACAGTCACCGTTTTAGCCAACACTGTGGAAACAGCCACAGTGAACACAACCGCAAATGTGATCTGCTGTAGGATGCAGGTGACTGTGTTGGGATGGCCAAGAAAGAGCAAGGAACCGAGGAAACAGAAAATGAGGGAGATGAGCAAGATGTAGCTGAGAGTCCGGTTATTGGCCTTGACAATGGCACTGTCTTTGTGTTTCACAAACACTCCAAGAACAACAACAGTTAGAATAGAGAAGCAAAGAGCCATGCATGCCAGAGCCATGCCCAAGGGATCTCCAAAAGCCAGGAAACTTGCAGCTTTCAGGAGGCACTGGTTTCTCTGTGTGTTGGCATACTGAAGATCTGGACACTTCATGCAATGCTCCATATCTGGTGAGAAGTGTAAACTACCATTAGGTCTTGTTGTGAACTTCTTCTTCAAAGAATTTAAGAAATTGTTCACATCTGTGTTGTTCTTAATATAACACCGTTTACTCTCATAACAGCATTTTTGTTTCTTTTGAAATCACAACCACATAGTATTTCCATCTATTTTTATTTAGCTATTTTTATTCAAATTTTTTTTTCCTTCAATGATTCTCACACGTATTGAAAAGGTATGCATTGGAGTGTTATAATATTTGAACCAAAATTTTCTGTGTATACCAAGTATACAATATTTGCCATGATTTGTTTAGGTTGAGGACAACTAGGGTAAGAGGAACAATTTCTTATAAGTCATAGAATTACCTGTGACATTAGCAATCTCATTCTCTGGGCAAGGAGTACAATCAAAGCAACAGGTTGCTTTTTCCTCGTGACGAGATGTTCTGAATCCAGGACCACAACTCTCACTGCAGATAGAGTGAGGAGTCTGAGGAAAATCATGGATGTGTCAGTAACTGTTCAGCTTTCTCTCTAACACTTCACAGAGTGAATTGTTTAATTAATTGATTACTAAACAAAATGTTTCTATGAATATAAAAGCAGTCAACTAATTGAATTCTGTTATAAAGTCCATATTCCATAATTCACAAAGGCTTATGTGCTTCAACCTTGATATCTAGACTGTGGAATCATTGTGAAGTATGGGATCTTTAAAAGGTGCAAAGTAGTGCTGAGAAAGTAATTCCTAATGTACAGTCCTATGGGCTTTCTTTGAATTCATGCCATACCTTTCCTCCTATTCATCTAACATATGGAGAATAGAAGAAGGAAGACCTCTTTATGTAGTGTTATGTGAACCTCAGGCCCATGGTATCTTCTTCATTTTCTAGTGTCCATGGCTGGGTAAAATTCTCAGAGGTGCCTTTGAGGACTCCTTTCACCAATGTTGGTTAAGTAGCATGCCAATTAACCATTAAATCCATCTCCACAGAAGGGAACAAAAGAAAAAAGCACCTCCACAGGTACTTGATCACTGTGTTATAAATCAAGATCTTGGTACCAGATTTGAGCCTTTATGCTCAAAGTTACCACTCTGGTACTGGAAACATAGCTAACTTCCAGATTGTTAGTGGTTAAATGGACTTAACAGTCTCACTGATTTTCGTGTTTGGGTTGATATTTAACCATGATATTCAGATCTCCACTATCTGAGTAGCTAGAGTTATGTGGGTAAGTTGCTAAAACTCAGCCAGGTATACACTAAAAGAGAGACTAATGCTGATTTGTGTGTGCTTAAAAATTATTAGGATTAGATCCAACCCACCTCTGTAGTTCCTATGGCCCACTCTAACAAATCTTCAGATAAAGACAGTTGATTACCATGTAGAGCATATGGAGAAAACTTTCCTACTTTCACTGCAAGTTCAAGGCCTTCTGGAAAGTTCCAAATATTCAGAATGTCATACTCTGGCTCCAATTTGCTTTTCTCATCCCAAATCACTTGATCTCCAGCAGGATTGTAATACTGGATGTTTTTCAGGAAAAGGTGCAGCTAAAATAGCAACACTATACGGTGAATGACATCCCAGAGTTAAGACAGAAAACATGCAGTAAAAAAGCTCCTGATTCAATGTGGTAGCTATTAATATCACAATCTCATTTTTCTATGAAATAGACGAATAAATCCAAAAATTCACATCAAGCAATAAAGACAACAAATAGCAAAACAATCCTTAACAGAAAGAACAGTGATGGAGAAATATCAATATCAAATTTCAAACTCTACTACAAAGTAATAGCCATCAAAAGAGCTTGGTACTGGCACAAGAACAGATTTGATGACCAATGGCATAGAACTGAACACATAGAAATGAACCCACAGACCTAAAGCCACCTCATTTTCAATGAGGGAGCTAAAAAAACTAGAATGGAAGAAATATGACCCTTCAGTAAATGGTGCTGACAAAATTGGTTAAACATCTGTAGAAAACTAAAGCTAGATCTTTGTATATCACCCTGCACTGAGTCATCTCCAAATGGAACAAATACCTCAAAGTAAAGCAGACACCCTGAAAACTTTACAGGAGGGAATAGGAGAAACTCTAGGCTTCCATGGCACATGCCAAAATTTTCTTAATGAGGACACAGAAACACAAGAAATCAAACAATGATTGGACAAATGGGATTACCTTAAATTGCAGAGTTTCTGCATGACATGGGACATAGCTAACAAGATCAATAGGATGCCCACAAGAAATTCATATGTAAAGAATACTTAGAACACAAAATATTAAATCCCCCAACAACAAATGGTCAATAGACAAATGAAGAAATCATTAAACTCTCTGGCCATAAAAAATGCAACTCAAAACAGCATTGAGATGCCACCTCACCCTAGTTATAATAACTATAATCAAGAAATCTAATAACACCAGATGATGAAAGGGATGTGGATAAAAGGGAGTCCTAGTGCATTGTTGGTGGGATTGTGAACTTGTTCAACCACTTTGGAAGCACTATGGAGTTTACTCAAATGATTACACATAGAGCACCCCTATGACCCAGTAATCCCACTTTTAGACATTTATGCAAACAATCATAAACAAGGCCAAACTAAAATTGTGAGCATAACTATCGCAGCATAATTCACCATAGCTAAGATATGGAACAAACCCAAACAGCCCTCAAGAAAGTTACATATATATATATATATAATATATATTATATATATATATATATATATGAATTCAATTCTATGCATCCATCTGAAAGAATTATTAACTGAAGTAAGCCAGGAACAAAGACACATAAGTCCATGGACTCTTTTATTCGAAGTAACTAGTATACACGTAGGATAATCTTAGCAGACAAGCAGAAATGTCAAAAGATATGTACAGATGACCTTACAATATAATGCTAAGCGAAATGGACCCCACGGTAGAGACACAGAGGTTTTATCTTTGTTGCTGTTGTTTTTAATGTACTAATAATGTACTATGTGAATTTTTGTTTATTTTCTAAGTTCTTCACCCATGGTATAACCCCTGTTTTCATTTTAATTGATTCCAGTGACCTGAATCCTCTATATACATTTCTCTAATATGGGGAGAGGAAGGAAAATAATAAAATAATGAAATGAGCATACAGGTTGACTCATTGTAACAATGAGATGTACAAGACACTATGCTGAAAATGAACTTAACATGGAGGTGGAGGAATTGAGAGAAGGGAAGGTGGGGAGGGAAGGGATGGTAGGGCAGAAACAAAGAAGATAACAATGCTCAATAGAAAATGTAAGCACTCTGTACAGTATGTTTTCCATAAAATCACATATTAACAAAGAAACCAAAATATGTATGCCTGATTATTAAAAACCTTGATTTAAACGTGTGTATATATACATATATAAATACATGGATATATGCAGAACTTTAGAAATTCATACAGTAAGAATTCTCTCAACAAGAGTCTTTGCTAATGGTGTGTGCCCTCCAAAGAAGAAATAAGTACCTGTGCAGGGGAAGGCACTGTTCCTTTCCTATTTCCCACTGTGTGAAATTCCGTTTGAAGAAGAAGCATCTCATGGAGAGCCTGGGCCACACTATATACAGTTTTGTATATATTATAACTGTATCCAGACATAGTCATGTCAAAAATATGTCTAGGCAACCAATCCAAAGAGGTGTCAGGAGGACAGTTGTCCCATATTACACAGTCAGACTCAGCATCTGAGCAATTAAATGACAGAAACCACAGTCTAGCAAGGAAAATGTCTTCTGGGTATTTGGAAGGATTAACTGCCTTGACAAAATCTGTGAATCCAGAAACATCTACATGATGCTGTGTAAAAACAAGAGGTACATGCAATGAGCCTAGCATGAAATATCTCGTTTTCATGGTGAAATCCCACTGTAGATTCATGACACAGACTTTGCCTTGTATTAAAATTTGCTCAAGACTCATTATTATAGATATTAGGGAATCTTTATCACCATATATGATGAGGACACTTGCTGAAGAATTATTGATCTTGTTATAAACTGCCATCACTCTGAATAAATGTGATAGGTCTTGGGTTGAGACAAGTAGCTCATAGGCTACACAAACTCTGTTCTTGGCCATCTCTTCTTTCAATTCAGCCAGAAACCATGAACCATTCTCATCCTGTGAGGTCAACAGCCCCACCCAGTTCCAGTTGAAGTGAAGCAGTAAGGAGACAATGGCTATGGACATTGATGTGTCCTTTGTGGCCATCTGATAGAGAGCAGGAAACTTGTTATGATCACTCAGGGCATGATCAAAAGGTCCAAAGCTAAACTAAAGGGAAAGAAAATTCATGAATGAGGAGATTTCCATGCAACACAATCGTAGTCTTGAAGTAGGCTAAGAACAAGTTGAAGTAGGCAGACGATGGTTTTGTTGTTTTTTAAAGTACAATTTAATGATTTGTAAATGTCTGTTGATCTTTATCAATAACTCTATCAACACATTACGTCTATATCAACCCCAACCACTCCCTGACTTTCCAAATTCCATTTCCAAATAGGTACATTGACTATTAAGTTGTTTTTCCCACCTGTCCATTTTTTATTCATCTGTCTTTTTCCCTTAATATCTATTCCAGTCAGACAAGGGGTAAAGGTGTAATTCATCTCTCTGGTGTTCTTTTTTATATTGTTAGTAGATCAGAAAAGTTAAACCATGGTGTTCCATTCCTATATATACCATGTGTGTATGTAAATGGCTATGTGTATGTTCCATATTTCTTTCCCATTACACATTCATACTTTAGATATAACTTTCATCTACAAGAGAACACATTTACCATTTCTTGTTCTGATGCTGACTTTCTTCTTTCAACCTATATATTCCAATGTGTGTATGTGTGTGTTTATATTTATGTGCAAGCCAATACAGGGATACAAACACATGGCCTCTTCCACTTCCTTGGCTTTTTTTCCCTCTAGACTGGTACTCTTCCATTTGAGTTACACATCACATCGTGCTCCCTGTTGGTTATTTGAAGATACAAGTTCCCTGAGTAGCCTGGAATATAGGTGTGAACCATGAATACGCTGCTCAACATATCTGCAAACTGCAAAGTCATTTTCCATTTCCTAACTTATTAAAGAACATTATTCATATAGCTTGAAGGAATAAATAAGCATTTGTCTGCTTGAACTCTTTCCAATCTTCTTTTCCAAACAGTGGACTATATGTATCCCACTATCTTTGAGTAGTTATTCTTTCATATCACAAAATGTAATAGTTTTAAAAATTGAGTGTCTTCCTTTCATCCTCTTTTAACACCTGACATCGTACCACGTTAGACATTTTTATAAACTTCCCACCCTCACCTGTGGAAATCTGTAGAGTCCCAACAATGTCCCAATCTGGTTAGATGTTATTCCTGATGGTCCTGTTAGTACTGCTGTAGACCTCCTGTCTCTCATACAAGAGTAGTTTGGAATCTTGTATTTTCCAAAGAGCCAAATGAAGGGATTCTTAAACATTGTCCAAGCTCTGAATTCAACATCATAGATATCAAGTCCCAGAGTCATGTTATGTAAAAGAACAGGATTTTTGTTGATTTCCTCAACAGCAAAAACCAAAGCCAAAACAAACTGATAGTTCTTGAAGATCCTACATGAGCATAGAAATTGAGGAGGAATATTTCAAAACTTGTGATTTTTCTGCGTTGAATGCTTGCTTCTTTGCTACTGAACAAATCATAATATTAACCTTAATTAGGAAGGAATGTAAATGTAGATTCTTATGCTTATATATTGAACTAGGTAAGGACATGAGGGGAATTTGTCATGAATGCTATTCAGAAACTTATTTAAGAAGAGAGAGAGAGATGGAATGAGAGAAACAGCACTTTCTCCCCCTACTACCTCATTGTCGTTGACTTCATATTAGGTTTCCTTGAGACAGCAATATTCTCTTGCCTTTATCTTAGAACAACTCAGTACATCTTTGTGAAAAATAAGTTTATGTTTTGTGTTGATGTGGCAGGCCAGTCTAACGATCCAATGTTCAATTTAAGGGCAACTTTTATAAACAAAGTTATGAAAGATTCTATAGCACTGTCTTCTCACAGACCCAACATATTGAACAGCTCTTCCTACAATATCAACCCAAACAAGAGCTCAAATACAGGTAAGGGAGTTTATTATTATTTATGTACCAAAACAAAAGGGATGCATCCAACTCCAATGAAATCATTATTGTGAGGGAACCTCAAATACAGTAGATGAGGAGAGAATTGTAAGGAAGCTTTATATTCAAATCACACTTCCAAGCCCACCATGGTAAAATGCAGTGATGGCTACCCTCTTGCCAATATATTTATACTGAGATACTTAAAAACAAACAAACCTGTAGAACGAAAGAAAGAAAAACAAAATATTGTAGTTTCTTTCTCTGGGAGATGATATATTTTATAGCACCCTAGACATTAACATACAGAGGCCAAGGGAGGATATGCACTGCAGTGGTAGATGAGGACTCAATAGATGTGGACAGATGACCATGTAAAATAATATATTATGAAGTGAACTCCAAGAAAAAGAAACGAAAGACATTTTTATTTGTCATTGTTATGGTTTGTTAATCTCTTTACCTTTTATTTTGTTTGTTTTGGGAGGATAGGAAAGGGTACATAAATGGTGGTTCAAGGACGAACAAGTACAACAGTGATACTCTCTAGACACTATGTGGAAAATGAACTGGCCATCGTGTGGGTGAAGACAGGAGGAAAAGAGTAGGAGAGACATGGTATAAAAGAATTGTCCTCCTTACAGATTACTTAACTCATGTAACTAACCTTCTATATGCTATCTTTACAGTGAGAATAAAAATAAAACCAAATAAATAAAATGAAATGAATAAACCGACCCATCACAAACAATGAGATCGAATTGGCAATAACAAACCTCCCTTCCAGGCAAAACTCAGGACATGATGGCTTTACAACTGAATTCTAAAAAAAACTTATAAAGGAGAATTATTAATTATTCTCAAACTCTTCAATAAAATAGAAAGTAAGAAACACTATTCATTCTATGGAAACCAGAGAAGTGCAGGTTGAGAAAAGGAATTTCAGATCCATCTCCCATATGAACATTGAAGTTCTCAAAAAATACTGGCAAATAGAAGTCAATCATTGATGAGAAAATTTAAACACTATGATGAAACTCGATTTGTCCCAGGAATACTAATCTGGTTTAACATATGTCAGTCAGTTAACATATTACAACACATTAACAGAAGCAAGGGAAAGAAACAAATGATCATATTGATAGATGATGAAAAAGCCTTTGATAAGTTCCAAATTTCCTTTGTGATAAAAACTTGGAAGGAGGTAGGAATACTTGGAACATTCCTCAGTATAAAAAAGCTGTATATGACAAACCTACAGCCAGCATTATGCTCAATGTTCAGCAATTAAAGCAATTTTCCCTAAAATCAGTAACATGATAAGGATATCCATTCTCTCTGTTCCTCTTCAACAGAGTATTGGAATTCCCAGCAAGAGTGGTAAGCAAGATAAAAGCACTTAGGGGAACCAAATGCGGAAGCAAGAAGTAAAACTGACCCTTTGGACAGATGACATTATACTGTATTGAAGGGACTCCAAAAAATTCTCCCCCAAGCTATTAGAATTGACCTGGAACATTGGCAACATACCTAGGTATGAAATCAACCCCCAAAATGAATTGCCTTTGTTTATACTGTTGATCAAGGCTGAAATTTGAAAAGGGACCTCATCTGCAATTGCCTCAAAATTATAAATTACCTGGAAATTAAGCAATAGGTGAAGGATATCTGTAGTGAAAACTTTAAATATTTGAAGAAGGAAATTGAAGAAATCTTAAGCAGCTGGAAAGATAGTTTATGGTCCTGGATTAGAAAAATTAGCCTTGTGGAAAATCACAATACTACCTAAAGCAATTTACAAATTCAATGCAATATCAATAAAAATCCCAACAAAGTTCTTCAAATAGAGAGAGAAAACAATCCAAAAATCCATGGATAATAAAAGGACAATGAACACCAAAGCCATACTTAGTCGTCAGTACAGTGGTGGACGAATTGCTTTAACAAACTTCAAACTCTATTACAGAGCCATAGTAATGATGACAGGTTGGTATTGAAGAAATGGTAGACCAGAGAATCAATAGAAGAGAATAGAAGTCCCAGAAAGGAACACAAAGACTTATAGCTCCCTGATATTCAGTAAAAGAGCCAAAATTTTAGGCTGAAAAACTGATGCTGAAAAAACTGTACATCGATGTATAGAAAACTGAAATTACATGTCCATACATCATCTAGTACACACATCAATTCAAAATGGATCAACAATTTCAATGTAAAGCCAGAAATCATGAAACTTATAGGAAAGAGTAGAGGAAGTGTTGGGCTCATAAGAACAACTCAGATTTTCTACAGAAACTACCAGGATCAGAACAAATGAACAACAGAATTGATAAATGAGTGTACATGGCACATAAAAGTTTCTGTCCTGCAAAGGGCATAGGTAACAAGCTTAATAGAAAGAGCACAGAATGGGAGATTTTTGTTCTACCAGCTATCCATCAAGGAAGATCGTCATATCCAAAATACCCCTCAAGCCCTTAAAGAAACAACAATCTGAGAAATTAATGAGCAAATGACTTAAAGAGAGATTTCTCAGAAGAAGAAATAAGAATGGCTGTAGACACATGAAAATTGTGCATCATCCCTGGTCACAAAGGAAATGAAAATCGAGACACCACTTTCATTTCACTTCACCCTAGTTAGATTAACCATTATCAATAAAACTATAAGAAATGCTGGGAAGGATGTGGTTAAAAGTAACTCCACTTATCTGCAAGAAAAATTTAATGGATAAATTTGTTATTTGTAGTCAATAGCATAGATACAATATTACTAAACCAGACCAGACTATGTTTTGTATCTGTGTGTAGCTAAGAAATGCCCATTTGCTTTAACTATACTACCTAATGTGTCTATATTAGCACCTTAAGACAAATACTCAAACATATTTTGGGAAATTAAGAGAATGAAAATCATCTGTGTTCCCCAGTGGAAACACAAAGAATAAAGTAAGCCAGGTACTAGTGATTCATTCCTGTAGTCTTAATTTCTGAATAGGCTGAGATCTGAGGATTGTGGTTTGAAGCCAGGTTAGACAGGGATGTTTATGAGACTCTTATCTCCATTTAACTACCAAAAATGCCAGGAGTTGGGCTGTGGCTCAAGTGCTAGAACACTAGCCTTAAGTAGAAATGTTTAGTGACAGACAGCGCCCAAGACCTGACTTCCCAGGATCAGCACAAAAAAAAAGAAAGAAAAACATACCAATGACATATAAGATAAAGACATATATCTTATATAGCATGGAAGAGAGTAATTGCTATCCTGGGATCACTGCTCTCAATTGTGGGCAGCTACCCCAGTGTATACTTGTCACACCAACACTTGAAAAACAAGTGCAAATGATAGACACAGTGGCATTTTCAGATAGTTTGCTAGAATTTCTTCACTCTGCATGGTCATTTTCTTTTCTTATCTTTTTTAGTATAGTTATTTATTAATTAAATTATGTGTTATGGACAAAAAGGCAAGAACTTGCATGAGCACAAAGAAAGTAGAATTCATCCTGGGGAGATTAAATTCTCTTATAAGTGATCTTTAAAATGCTATCCTATCTGTTACAGCATGTGTTCTGCAATATATCTGACATAAAACAGAAACAATGTTTAGTTTGAAACAGTAACTACTTGCCTATAATAAGAACTTGTGTCTGTGTATGTGTGTGTGTATATGTGTGTGTGAGAGAGAAAGGGAGTGAGAGAGACAGAGAGACAGAGAGGCAGAGAGAGACAGAGCAAGCAAGAGAGAGAGAGAGAGAGAGAGAGAGAGAGAGAGAGAGAGAGAGAGAGAGAGAGAGTCCCACAGCATGAAATGAGCTTCTGAACAGTATCTTTGAGCTTTTTTGCTCCAGGCTAACACTGTAACTCAGCCACAGCTTCACTTTCAGCTTTTGTGCGGTTGATTGCAGATAAAAGTCTCACAGATTTTCCAACCTGGCCTGGCTTCAAACCTAAATCTGCAGATATCATGACTATGAGTAGTTAGAATTATCAGCATGAGTCATCAGCAGGCCATAAGAAATTTTATCAATGTACTCAAAATACAGGTGTTATTAAAGACAATTTCTCACTAATGGCCTAGGAAGGAAGAAAATGTGGTTTAAGCCTTTTAGTACAGAACTCATGACAGTGACTCAGGTTTATTGTAAAAACACCACTTCATTTTCTGCAATGACAGCTGAAAAGCAGGAAATTCAGGCATGCTGGAGTAAAATGAAGAATTTACTGACTTTTAAAGAGAATCTACATAGAAGGAAAAAGACTTGTTTCCTACTACGAGAAGAAAATCAACCAACAGTTGATGTAAAAAAAATAATGAGACTGAGCTCCTCCAGGTGCAATAGAGTTGGAGGTCAGTCGAAAGGGACAGAGATCAATGACGTGTCCACCCACAGTTCCCTCATCCATTGCCCATCCTCAGAACAAAAGAGAAAATGGGAATAAAATGATGCGTTACTTACGGTGTATGCTCCTCTTGCCTGGAATCTTCACTCTTACTATGATCTTTTCCCAAAGTGTTGAGAGGGAAAAATCCCGCAATTATCACATCTCCATCCATGTGTGCTCGGTGCTTCATAGTAGAGAAGCAGCTAGTGCCAGCCAAAGACATGACCAGGACGGGAAGCTGGAGAAGAATGAGGGTGAAAATCAAATAGAGCGTCCTTGAAGCTTCTCCCATTATTCCAAAAAGTGAAGCCCATATGTTAGGCATGTATACTCATTTGTATTTTAATGTATACATGTGAGCCTTTAAAGAAAGAGATTTACACTGTTGCTCCATTATAATCAAAACCTCTTGTGAGTTCCCTGACTTAATGTGTAAAACTCTTCCCTGAGGCTCTACATCTGTTGCCTTCATGCAGGAGAAAAACATGGGTTGGAATACATGCGTGGATTTGCCTTCTTCACTCCAGGTGCTATGATTCTATCCAAGACCACAGAGAATGAGGCCCCAGAGATGGAGTTAGCCTAGAAAATTTTGGGTACAACGTCTGCAATGAAAGTATTTCCATGGAAGCCATTTGGGATGATGCAACTGATTGCCTCAGAGGATGCCATGTCCTGTGCATGCTGAATTATCTACACAAAGTCTTTGCCTGTGAGATGTCTGTGAGATGTTCTGAGAGCATCATACCCAGACGGTTGTTTCCCACACACAATGTCAATTACAGCCACAGAATGTTGGTGGTAGAATTCCATGTGCAAAGGCCTTCAGAAATACAACCATTTACTATTGCCTGGGGAAGCCATGATATTGCTGAAACAAACAATTGCATGTCAATAACCCATGGTCAATGCTGAAATTGAGTTCCACTTTTGCATTCTGACATTTTACCTTCAAACATGATGCATTGGGTTGAGAACATTTGGTAGTAGAGGAAATTTTTCTGTACCACAAACATAAATCAATATCAAAAGAAACTCTATGTTTTCTACTTGTCAACATATGTTAGACCCAAATTCTGTGCAGAGACTTTAGTGGCTCTGGAGAATAGTGATCGTTCAGGGAAGTGAACATATTCTACATGGTGCTGCAGTGTTGGATATGTATTTTGGTACACTTGTTCACAATCATGCACTAGGTATCAGAAAACATACATCATTTCTTCTTTAACAATGTAGGAGGAGGACTGGAAAGGTGACTCAGGGGTAGAGTGCATGCGTGATGCCCTGGGTGCACTTCCTCAGCACCACATACGCAGAAAAAGGCATAAGTGGCACTGTGGCTCAAGTTGTAGAGCACTAACCTGAGCTGAAGAGCTCAGGGAGAGCAACCAGACTGAGATTTCAGTCCCCACGACTGACAAAAAATGTAGGAGGAAAGAAAAATCTTTCTATAAGATTGCCACTGATCTTTTACAGTTGTACATTCATTACAATATATATCACTTATTTTGTAAATTCTTACTACCATGTTTTAGCTGGACAGAGGATTTTTATATATTTTTATTTTTTTGGTTTGTTTCAAATTTTTATGGTCAAGATTATGTGAAAAGGGGTGACAGTTTCATAAATAAGATAGTGAGTACATTTCTTTTTTAAATTTTATTTTATTGAACATGCTGTACAGAATGCTTAGTTACATGAGTAAGGCAATGAGTACATTGCTTGTTGATAATTATTGCCCCTACTCTTGTTGTTCTCCCACTATCCCTTCCCTCCCCCTCCCACATTGCTCCCCACCCCACTGTATTCCCCAGCCCAAAGTTGTAAAGTTTGTTTCCAGTATATTGTCCTGTGGGTATGGATGTTGCAATGGGTCATCCTATGTCATGTTTCAGCCTTTTGTTATTCCCCTCCCCAACCCAGATTAGACAAATGTAAATACAAGATGCAAGGTACCAAAATCAATATAGTCACATCAGGGGATATACCATAACAGGAAGAACATACAAAAGAAACAAACAAATATCATAGTATATTTGGAACAATAACAAGGAAATGAGACCTCTTGTATTAATAAATTGGGGTAAATTTTACTTAGCATCATTTTATATGGATATATGTACATAACTTTTGAGGTTTTCAACTCATCTGAGAAGATAACCCTATATACATGTATATATGTGTGTGTGTGTGTGTGTGTGTGTGTGTGTGTGTGTGTGTGTGTAGGCATGTGTGTATATACACTAATGCATTTCTTTACAAATGAGGAGGAATCAATTTTTTCTGATAGAAGCATAGTATTCCTATATATATATGTAAATGTATATACATGTTATATATATATATAACATTTCCTTGATCAATTCATCAATTGAGGGGAATCTGGTTTGGTTCCAAACCTTACATATGGTAAATAATACAGTAGTTAATATAGCTATGCTGGTACCTTTAGTATGGCCTTGTTTGTCGTCATTTGGGTAAATGCCCAGAATTGGAAATGCTATGTCATAGGGGAGCTCTGTTTAGTCTTTTGAGGTACCTCCATACTGCTTTCAATATTCCAACCTCATTCTTTAGTGAAATAGAAGAAGCTATCCAAAACTCAAATGCAATAAAAAGACTGAATAGGAAAAAAACCCCTAGCAGAAAGAACAGTGCTGAAAGAAGATGAATACAAACTTTAAACTCTATTACAAAGCCATAGTAATCAGAACAGCTTGTTACTGGCACAAGAACAGACTAAGGACCAATAGAATAGAAGTGAAACCCAGAAATGAACCAGCAGACCTATAATCACCCAATTTTGATAAGGGAGCCAGTAAAATAGAATAAAAGAAAGACAGCTTTTTCAGTACATGGTACCAACAAAATCGATCGTTTTATACACCTTGCACCAGAATCAACTCCAAGTGTATCAACAAACTCAAAGCAAAAGCAGACACACTGAAATTATAGAAGGAAGGAATAGAAGAAACACTAAGGTTCGGTTCCTTAGCACATGACAAAATCATAAAATTAAATCCAGCAAAAACAAATCCTCAAAGAAACAACTGCCCCATTAATAAGTGGGCTAAAGACATAAAGGGGACTTCTCTTCAGAGGAAACAAGAATGGCCAATAGACATAGGAAGAATAGCTCAACTTCTCTGACCATATAAAGGGCAAATGAAAATAACATTGGGATTCCATCTCACCCCGGTTAGAACGGCTATAATCAAGAAATGTAATAATAACAGATATTGGATAAGATGTGGCCAAAAGGGCGACTACTATTTATGAATAAGGTTTTATTGTTACATGAAAGAAAAATAATTTCATATGGGTACATTTTCCTTTCTTCTTACTTCTGTCCTTCTATTTATCTATGATCTTTTCTTATATGTGCCAAGACCTTTCTTCATGCCTGGCATTCATACTCTAGCTTCAACACATCAATCCATCCAAAAATGGTCTTCAATCCTTTACTGAGGAAAAAAGAGGGTTGGGTAAGTTTAATGAAATTCTAACTAAGAAGAAAATAGCAAGGAGTACACAATATTTTGCACAAGCTCAAATATCAAATATTCTCCCAACAAATCCCCAACACAAAATGAATATTCAGTGTTTTACACAATTTTATAAAGTTAGTTCTAATAATTGCATTTTAAAATAAATAAAAAGATAAAAAATCTATATAGAATCGGTACGTATTTTGAGGATATCTTAATTACCATATTGAGGGAGATGTACTATCATCAATTGTTAAACAGCATGCCCTCCAAGGAAGATCATCCACAGAATATTTTTGCCAATACACTGTGACATTGCAAGTAAAATATTAATCAATAGTCAGTTTTACTGTCATTTATTTACTAGAAGTATAACTGTGAGAAGAGTTTTGAAGTTTCCTGAGCAAGAAAATCCATGAGACTCTTATTTCCAGTTAAAGACACAAAAGCTAGAAATTGAGGTGCAGTTGAAGTGGAAAAAGAGCCTTGAGTGAAAATCCTAGGCAGAGTCTGGGCCCTGCATTCAAGCATGCCTAAATACATGCCTAAATACATTTAATTGATTTCAGAAGACCCATGTAAAGAACACTGGAGCAGAAAATAATGAGGGAAATTGTGCCTATATGTCTATAAAAATATTATAGAACATACTGTCACCTGATTTGAAAAAATAAGTAATGATTTCTTTATCATATTAAGTATTTTGACATGTGACAGATAAAAATATTCATGTTTCAACAGATTGTAAGAAGTGGTAACATTCCAAGAAATAATCATTTTTTTAATAGTGAAAATATAGTATAGAGGAGTTACAATTACACCGGCAATATAATGAGTAGATTTCTTTTATTATTGTGAAAATACTGTACAGAAGGGTTACAATTACATGGGCAGGATAATGAGTACATTTCTTATCAAGCATTGTTGCCTCTTCCTTCATTTCCCCTTCCCCTCCATTCCCATCTCCTCCCCTCTCTGCCTCCCCGCCCCCACAAAAGTTGTAAAGTTCATTTTTCGACATAATGACTTGTACATCTCATTGTTGAAATGGGTCCACCTGTATGCCTACTTAAATGATTTGTTAAGAAATAATCTTTTATATACTTAGTGCACTAATTTCTATGTACCAAGTAAACAAAGTGTGATTAACAAACATAAATAAAAAGTTTATGACTAGCCATGGGGGAGTGAGCTATGATGCATTACAGACTTTCATCTTAAGGGAAGAGTCAAAAAGTCCTCTACATTGTAATCTTAAATTGAAGAACATTTATGCAGTATTTACAAGACATTTCTAACACCATATCAGGGAAGCAGGGTGAAAGGGAAAAGGAAATGAGAGAAGTAGTGGAGAGTTGCAAAGAGAGAGACAGAGACAGACACAGGGAGAAAGGCCCCACAAAAGAGACTCAAGATTATTGCAAAAGGCAAAGGTGTGAGTAGAAATATGCAAGCATTGAACTAAACAGTCTCTAAGATCATGTTCAAAGGTGAAACTTTGTGAAGAGGAAAACATAAATGAGATGGATTTGAGGACTAAGGAACATGATAGTGTGCAGATAGGAAGTTAGTATACTTGAAAATTTAGAAAAATGAGTAAAAAAAAAAAGCAGTGAAAAGAAACTGAGAAGAAAGCGAATATGAAGAATTGTAGATTCTATAGGGGGAAACAAAATTATACAAAAAATGCAGACTCAAATACTTATCACCACTAAATGTAATTACCACTACTAGAAAAATGAGCAATACATTCTCATTCATTAAAGTAAAAATTCCACAGTACATACTAATATAACTGGAGCATTAATATACGTGTAGATAGGATCTAAATACTAAGCACCCATATGAAAAATTCATAAGAAATCTAATTTCTCCTACTGTGTCATTTATGCCTGATGCCATGCAGAGAATTTCTTTTGGGCATTAACAATATGATGTAACACATTGGAGCAAATATAAAGCCAGGGAGCACTGCACCAGTGACCAAGATGAGAAGACTTCCACTGCCACAATAACTTTCCCCTTAGCAGTTGGTAGACAGGCAGGAAAGTGAGCCACACACTGCAGAACAGCAACATGCTGAAGGTCAGGAACTTGGCTTCAATGAAGGTGTTAGGCAGGTTCTTGGCCAGAAAAGGCACAGTGAAGCTGGCCATGGCCAGGAAGTCCAGGTATCCCAACACACATTAGAAGGCATTGTAGAAGCCCTTGTTGCACAGGATGATGATGTGGCCATGTTCAGAGTGTGCATCTGCGTCAATGTAGGGAGGAGAGTTTGCCAACCAGAATCTACAAGAGAGTCAGCTGGATGAGAATGCAGATAGGGATGATGAAGTTAGGAACCCCGGATTCCAGCAGCCATCTCATCCTTTTCTTTGAAGAAGTGGCCTTTAAGGCCAGAACCACATTCACCATTTTGGTTAACACTGTGGAAACAGCCACAGGGAACACAACCCCAAATGTGATCTGCTGTAGAATGCAGGTGACTGTGTTGGGACAGCCAATAAAGAGCAAGGAACAGAGGAAACAGAGGATGAGGGAGATGAACAAGAGGTAACTGAGAGTCTGGTTACGGGCTTTGACAATAGCAGTGTCTTGGTGTTTCACAAACATCCCAAGTAGAGCAGCAGTTAGTATAGAGAAACAGACAGGCATGCAGGCCAGAACCATGTCCAGGAGATCTCTAGAGGCCAGGAAACTTGCATCTCTCAGGAGGCACTGATTTTTCTATGTGTTAGCATACTAATGATCTGGACATTTCACACACTGATCCAAATCTGGTGAGAAGAGTATACTCCTATTAGTTCTTGTTATGAATTCTGTTACTTCAAAAAATTTAGGAAATTGAGGAAATTTACTCTCATAAAAGTATTTTTGTTTCTTTTCTCAGCCACAATGGCCTCCCATTTCCATGCTCTTCTTTATTCATGGCCTTTTTTTTAAAACTGTTTTTCCTTCAGTTGCTATCACATGTATTGATAATGTGACAGTTGGGCTACCGTAATATACCAACAAAAATTATATATACTTTTTCTCATTCTGATGGACAGTCTGGGATCCTAATGAAAATTGTAATTATACAGCTTGTACTTTCCTACATGTCTCCATAAAACATAATTTCATCACTGTGTGATATTATCCTTTCATTCATGTCATTATGTTTATCTCACCTGATCACCTGTGAAACTGCAGGAACAGTGTCCACTCTTGGACACTCTATGATCATGCTCATTCTTAAACTGAATCCACCTTTATGAGCACTTGCTTTGTGTAAAGACCCGTTCTGGGCACTGAGAAATAAAGATTATATCAGATCCTTGATTTCTGTGTGGGTAAAATGTAATCTTTAAAATGAACACTGTCCTTTAAATTCATGCTAGAGTTTACAATTTGTCCTAATGGTTAGTGATAAGAAGGGTACCTGGAGATAATTTTTCCTGCAATAGACTAGAAAACATAACTGAATATCCAATTCAAAATCATGCTCTATCATATTGCAAATAGAAAACCCCTACTTCTCCAAAGTATATTATGAAAAAAGGAAAGGAAAACGGGCTCTTTAATCCAAATACACAACCTTTGCATTAACTTCTTTGGAAAGAGGAAAACTAGTGAAAAATGGAGAATTTCTTCATAATTCATGGACTTACCTGTCCTACTAGCAATCTCATTCTGTGCACAAGGCTAACAATGAAAGCAAAAGACAGGCTTTCACTCCTGAGTAGATTTCCTGAATCTAGGAACACAACTGTCACTGCAAACAGAATGAGGAGTCTGAGGAGATTCAAGGATGTGTCAGTAACTGTTGGCTTATGAAAAAGTCCATTGTTTAAAGACTCAGATTATTAAACATACCGATTCTATGTAGGTAAGTGCAGTTTATTAATTGAATAATTTTATAATTTCTTATTCCAAAAGGCTTACATGCTACAACCTTGATTTTAGCCTGTTGAATTGTTGCAAAGTATGGGATCTTTAAAAGGCAGAAGCTAGTGGTCAGAAAGTAATTCCTAGCGTAGAGCCCTTTGGGATTTCCTTGAATTCATGTCATTATATGTTGTATTTTACTCATCTGTTTCATGGGGAAGAACAAGGAGGAAGACCTCCCTTTAACAGGGTTATATAAACCCCAGAGCTACCGTAACTTTGTCTTTGCTTCAAGTGTCCATAACATGAGCATGTTCTCACAGGTGCCTTGAACGATTCATTTCACCAAAAATGGTTAAATAGCCAGTCAATGAAGCACTGAGTACATCTTCATGTAAGGAGAAAAAGAAACCTTGCAAACAATTAAAGCAACTCGTCATTTACTTTATCACAGTGTTAGACACCCACTGATGAAATTATAATTTATCTCTCCTCAAAGGAAAGAACACTGCTGGAGGAATATCAATACCAAATTTCAAACTCTACCATAAAGCCATAGTAATCAAAACAGCTTGGTACTGGCAAAATAACAGACCTCAGGACCAATGGAATAGAATTCAAAACACAGAAATGAACCTACAGACTGACAGCCATCTAATCTTCAATAAGGGAGCTAAAAAAATAGAATGGAAGAAAGACAGCCTCTACAGTAAACGATGCTGGCAAAATTGGTTAACAACTTGTAGAAAACTAAAGTTAGATCATTACGTATCATGCTGCACCAGAATCAACTCCAAACAGATCAAAGGCTCAGAGTAAAAGCAGACACTCTGAAAACATTACAGGATGGAATATGAGAAACCCTAGGTCTCCTTGGCTCAGAGGGAAATTTTCTTAATAGGGACCAGGAAACACAACAAATCAAAGAAAGGTTGGACAAATGGGATTGCATGAAGTTGCAGAGCTTCTGCATGGCAAAGGACATACCTAGCAAGATCAATAGAAAGCCCACGGATTGGGAGAAGATCTTCACAAGCTATAAAACGGACAACGGTGTCATATCTAAAATATACTTGGAACTCAAAAAATTAAATTCCCCAACAACAAATCCTCAAAGAAACAACTGCCCAATAAATAAGTGGGTTAAAGACTTAAAGTGAAACTTCTCTGAAGAATAAAGAAGGATGGCCAATACACATATGAAGAAATGCTCAACCTCCCTAGGCATAAAAAAAATGCAAATCAAAATATCATTGAGATACCACCTCTCCGCAGTTAGAATGGCAAAAATCAAGAACTCTAACAAGAACAGATGCTGGAGGGGATGTGGACAGAAGGGAACCTTACTTCATTGTTGGTGGGAGTGTAAACTTGTTCAACCACTTTGGAAAGCAGTATGGAGGTTCCTGAAAAGACTTCACATAGAGCTCCCCTATGACCCAGCAATCTCACTTTTGGGCATTTGCCCAAATGTTTACAAACAAGACCACACTAAAGCTACCAGCACTATGTTTATTGCAGCATTATTTACCATAGCTAAGATATGGAACCAACCCAGATGCCCCTCAGTAGATGAATGGATGAAGAAAATGTGGCATATATACACAATGGAATTCTATGCCTCCATCAGAAATAATGCCATTGCCCCATTAGTTAGGAAATGGAAAAGCTTGGACAAAATTATATTAAGTGAAGTAAGCCAAACCCAAAGAAACATAGGTTCCATGGTTTCCCTTATCTGCAATATCTAGTATAAGTATGAGTCAAGCAGAAAAGGTCAGATAATGTGTTTTTCGGTAAATGAACCCTTAAATATGTATTTAATTGGTTTTTTTCTTTCTTGTATTTGTTTCTAACGCATTTATAAGATTATTTCTTTGTTGCTTTGTATGTCCCTCCCCAGCATTATAACCCCGTGCTTTCACTATATTTGATGTCGGTATAATCTGTGGAGGAGAAGGGGAAAAACAAGTCGTTTAAGAATTCAGGTGGACCTATTGCAACAATGAGAAGTACAAGTTGTTATGTCAAAAACGAACTTTACAACTTTCGTGTGCGGGGTGTGGGGGAAGAATTGGGAGGGGGCCTGAGAGAAGCTTGGAAGGGATGTGAAGGGTAAACAAAGGAGGAGGCTGTAATGCTTGATAAGAAATGTACTGATTATGTTGCCCATGTAATTGTAACCCCTCTGTAAAGTATGTTAAAAAAAATAAAATAAAAAAGATACCACCTCAACCCAGTTAGAATGGGAAAAATCAACAATTCTAATAACAACAGATGATGGAGGGGATGTGGACAGAAGGAAACTGTACTGCATTGTTGGTGGGAGTGTAAAATGTTCAACCACTTTGGTAAGTAGTATGGAGATTCCTCAAAAGACTCCACATACAGCGCCCCTATGACCCAACAATCCCACTTTTAGGCATTTACCCAAATGTTTTCAAACAAGACCACACTAAAGCTACCAGCACAACTATGTTTATTGTAGCATTATTTACTATAGCTAAGATATGGAACCAACCCAGATGCCCCTCCGTAGATGAATGGATCAAGAAAATGTGGTATATATACACAATGGAATTCTATGCCTCCATCAGAAAGAATGACATTGCCCCATTTGTTAGGAAATGGAAAGCCTTGGAAAAAATTTATCCAAGAAACACTACTTTCCCTCAAATCCCACATAGATCTAAAGACATTAATTGTTTGGGATTTCAACACACCACTCTCCCCACTAGATAGGTCAACTCTGGAAAAACTCAACAGAGAAACCGCAGATCTAAACAGCTGCATAGATCAACTACATTTAACAGACATATACCAAATATTTCCACCCAGCATCATCAGAATACACGTTTTTCTCAGCAGCACATGGAACATTTTCGAAAATAGACCACATTCTAGGCCACAATGCAAACTTGTCCCAATTCAGAAAAATTGAAGTTATACCTTCCAATCTCTGTGACCACAAGGGAATAAAATTAGAACTCAACACCAAAAGCCACCAAAGAGAGTCCGGTAACATATGGAGGCTGAAAAACACACGGCTGAATGACGAGTGGCTCATGGAAGCCATTAGAAAGGAAATTCAAATGTTCATGCTATTCAACAAAAATGAGCACACAAATTACCAGTTCCTCTGGGACACAGCAAAGGCAGTATTCAGAGGCAATTTTATAGCTCTTAGTTCGTATATCAACAAATTGGAGAGATCTGAAACCAACAATTTAATGAGACTTCTGAACCTCCTTGTAAAAGAGGAGCAAATAAACCCCTATCCAGTAGAGGGAAAGAAGTAATTAAAATTAAATCAGAATTAAATGAATTAGAATAAAAAAACTATAGAAAGAATCGACAAAACAAAGAATTGGTTCTTTGAAAAAAATTAACAAAATTGACAGATCCTTAGCAAATCTTATCCGAAAAAGGAGAGAACACACACAAATAAATAAACTCAGAGATGAAAAAGAAATATCACCACAGAAACAACCAAGATTCAGAACATTATAAGGGAATACTTCTCAAAACTTTATGCTAATATGTTTGAGAACTTGGCAGAAATAAACCTTATTAAAGCAAATATTGACATGCCAAAACTAAACCAAGATGAGGCCCATATCAAGCACTGAAATAGAAACAGCAATAAGAGACCTCCAAGCTAAGAAAAGTCCAGGACCAGATGGTTTTACATAGGAATTCTACAAGGCTTTCAAAGAAGAGCTCACATCAATACTCCTTCAACTCTTCAATGAAATTGAAAGAGAAAGTTCACTACCGAACACATTCTATGAAGCCATCATATCCCTCATCCTAAAACCAGGCAGGGACTCATCAAAGAAAGAGAACTACAGACCCATTTCTTTGATAAACATTGATGCAAAACTTCTCAACAAAATTTTGGCCAATCAACTTCAACAATTCATCCAAAAAATCATACATCCCGATCAAACAGGATTCATTTCAGGGATGCAAAGCTGTTTCAATATACCCAAATCAATAAATGTTATTCATCACATCAAAAGGAGCAAGGATAAGAACCAAATGGTTATCTCAATAGATGCAGAAAAAGCATTCGACAAGATCCAACACCCCTTTATGAAAAATTAGGAATCCATGGAACATTCCTCAACACAATAAAGGCTGTATATGACAAACCTACAGCCAGCATTATACTTAATGGTGAAAAACTAAAGCCATTTCCTCTTAACTCAGGAACAAGACAAGGATGTCCACTCTCTCCACTTCTCTTCGATCTGGTATTAGAATGCCTAGCTACAGCAATAAGACAAGATGCAAATATAATGAGGATCCATATAGGGAAAGAAGAAATAAAACTCTCCCTCTTTGCAGATGACATGAGCTTGTATATAAGAATCCCATAGACTCCACTCCCAAATTACTCAAGCTGATTCAAAACTTTGGCAAAGTAGCAGGTTATAAAATTAACCCCCCAAAATCAATGGCTTTTCTGTATGCCAACAATGAGAAAAGTGTGGCTGAAATTAGGAAAGTAACTCCATTTGTAATAGCCCCACAAAAAATAAAATCCCTGGGAATTAATTGAACCAAAGAAGTGAAGGACATCTATGATGTAAACTTTAAAAACTTGAAAAAGGAAATCAAAACAAAACTTAGAAAATGGCAAAATGCTCCCGGATTGGAAAGATTAACCTCGTGAAAATGGCCATACTTCCCAAAGCTATCTACAAATTCAAAGTGATACCTATCAAAATAATAACCTCATTCTTCAAGGAAATAGAAGAGGCAATCCAAAAATTCATATGGAACAATAAAAGACAACAAATAGCAAAAATGATCCTCAACGGAAAGAACACTGCTAGAGAAATATCAATACCAAATTTCAAACTCTACTATAAAATCATAGGAATCAAAACAGCTTGGTACTGGCACAAGAACAGACCTCAGGACCAATGGAATAGAATTGAAACCCAGAAATGAACCTACAGACCTATGGCCATCTAATCTTCGATAAGGGAGCTAAAAAAAAAAAAAAATAGAATGGAAGTAAGACAGCCTCTTCAGTAAATGGGTCTGGCAAAATTGGTTAACTACTTGTAGAAAACTAAAGCTAGATCCTTATATATCATCTTGCACAAGAATCAACTCCAAATGGATCAAAGACCTCGGAGTCAAAGCAGACACTCTGAAAACATTGCAGGATGGAATAGGAGAAACTCTAGGTCTCCTTGGCGCAGGTCGAAATTTTCTTATTAGAGACCCGGAAACACAATAAATCAAAGAAAGTTTAGACAAATGGGATTGCATGAAGTTGCAGAGCTTCTGCATGGCAAAGGACATACCTAGCAAGATCAATAGAAAGTCTACAGATTGAGAGAAGATCTTCACTAGCCATACAACAGAAAAGGGTCTCATATCTAAAATATACTTGGAACTCAAAAAATTAAATTCCCCAACAACAAATCCTCAAAGAAACAACTGCACAATAAATAAATGGGCTAAAGACTTGAAGAGAAACATCTCTGAAGAAGAAAGAAGGATAGCCAATAGACACATGAGGAAATGCTAAACCTCCCTAGCCATAAAAGAAATGCAAATCAAAACAACATTGAGATACAACCTCACTGCAGTTAGAATGGCAAAAATCAAGAAATCTAACAACAACAGATGCTGGAGGGGATTTGGACAGAAGGGAACTTTACTTCATTGTTGGTGGGAGTGTAAACTTGTTCAACCACTTTGGAAAGCAGTATGGAGGTTCCTGAAAAGACTTCACATAAAGCTCCCCTATGACCCAGCAATCTCACTTTTGGGTATTTTCCCAAATGTTTACAAACAAGACCACACTAAAGCTACCAGCACAACTATGTTAATTGCAGCATCATTTACCATAGCTAAGATATGGAACCAAACCAGATGCCCCTCAGTAGATGAATGGATCAAGAAAATGTGGTATATATACACAAAGGAATTCTATGCCTCCATCAGAAAGAATGCCATTGCCCCATTTGTTAGGAAATGCAAAGGCTTGGAAAAAATTATATTAAGTAAAGTAAGCCAAGCCCAAAGAAAAATATGTCCCATGGTTTCCCTTTTTTGCAATATCTAGTGTATGAATGAGTCAAGCCGAAAAGGTCAGATATTGTGCTGTTAGGAAAATGAACCCCTAGATATGTATTTAAATGTTTTTTTCCTTCATGCATTTGTTTCTAATGCATTTATAAGATTCTTTCTTTGTTGCTTTGTATGTCCCTCCCCAACAGTATAACCCCTGCTTTCACTATATTTGATGTCGGTATAAATTTTGGAAGGGAAGGGGAAAAAAAAGTCGTTTAAATAAGGATACAGGTGGACCCGTTACAACGATGAGAAGTTCAAGTTGTCATGTCCAAAACGAACTTTAGAACTTTGGTGGGGGGGGGAGAGGATTGGGTAGGGGAGCGAGTGGAAGCTGGGAAGAGATGTGAAGGGTAAACAAAGGAGGAGACTGCAATGATTGATAAGAAATTTACTCCTTATCTTGCCTATGTAATTGTAACCCCTCTGAACAGTATGTTCACAATAAAAAATAAAAAAAAATTTCATCCATTACTTTCAAGCATTTTAATAGCATACATTAGTTTTATTAGAAGCTATTGTTGGAGATTTACATATGTGTGTGAATTTGTCCCAATCTGACTCCCACTCTCCATAATGCTCATCCATTTTCCTCCTTCCCAAAATAATTTCAAGAGGTTTCTTGGCTCTATTTCCCCTATGTGTAGAAAGCATTTTGTCCTTGGTCAGTCACCTTCCACATCTACATTCATCGTCCTACCTCCATCTATTACTTCCAAATGACAGCTCCTCAGTTACACCCATATCAGTCATTTGAAACGTACAATAGCTCTACATAGAGGTCTATCTGTGATAATGTCATTCATGCATATGTTATATTTTTACTAGACTCATATGTTAGTCTCTTTCCTCATCTCTCCTACCCTCCTGCTCTCACAGAATTATCCCATATCCATGCACATATATGATGTAGATGGATATTATTTTTCTCTGTCTTTCCCATATCTCCTTCAAATTGTCCAACGATTACAAGCAAGTTCTGTGTATGCACAGTATGTACTTATGTTTATGTTTAGGTCTAGCTATACAATATTACCAAAACCTTGTGTCCTTTGTCCTCCTGAGCTTTCACCTCACTGGAAATGAGGCTTTGTGGGTCTATTCATTGTCATTCAAATGAAACAATTTCATTCTTACTGCCAGCTAACTGTAAGGGGGTGACCTGATCAGGTTATACATAAATAGACAAATCAAATTGAAAGCTCCTTGTACAGTTATTTAATGTAACAAAAATAGGTGTAACAAACTCTTTGCTACACTTGAAGTTTCATTAACTCAGATGGAAAGAGAGAGTGACCTATTTTCCATCTTCGGCATGTATAGATCCAGTTCTTAGACTATTATCCAGTGATTAACCCCGTATGTGTGTGTGTGTGTGTGTGTGTGTGTGTGTTTGTGGTGGGCTTCGTTGTCAAATTCATTCTGAGATCATCTGATTTATTTTGTAGCTCTTCATGTCTGAGATTGGCAAGCACAATACTGGCTTTGTGACTAGGAATCTGTAGTATAAACTGAAGTCTGCTATTGTAATAACTCCTGCATTATTCTTTTTGCTTAAGATGGTTTTGACTTTGGGCTTCTCTATGAGCTTTAGGATGGAATTTTCTATTTCAATGATGAATGACGTTGAGATGTTTATAAGGATTGCATTGAATATATTGATCATTTTGAATGATATGGGTATATTCACATTATTCTTTTTCTCAATCTATGACCAATAGAGATTTTTTTTCTTCTTATGTCTGCTACTTTCTTCAATCACTAATGGTTTTAGGTAGATCTTTTTCTCTTCCTTTGTTACATTTATTCCTAGGTATTTAAGATACATTCTGTTAGGTACTATTGGGACCTTGATAGTTTCCCTAGCTTCTTCCTCAGTTTAGTGGTTGCTGTGTTTAGATTACTTTGCTGAATGGACTTAACTTATTTATTTGATTTTAAAGATATCACAGTTCTGTCCATTTCTTGGGAGTGACATTTTAATCTAGTATTTGGCATTTGATAAGATGTCACTCTAGCATTCTATCTCTTATACCCCATTTTCCAGCACAGGTGATCAATGCAATCTTCAATGAAAGTCTTAGAAGTCTTAGCCCTTGACCTCTTGCCTCATACAGTTCTACCAAGCTTGTGGTTTTTCCTTCATCCAAGCCAACCACCAATTCAGTTTATTTTGCTTTTAGCCAATATTTTCCTACTTTGAAGCTGCTGAGCTCTGGTTCCACCCACAGCTAAAGGGAAGGTTTAGAGATGTAGCTGGCCCCAATGTCCTGCCCACATGAAACCTTTCACATTTGTTTCACTGACAGATTTTATGCAGGTGTGTTCATTGTTTCTCTGCTAAGGTAAAGCATTTCCATGGGTTTGTGCTCCAGCTCGGTTAAGAAATCCCAACATCTTTTGATTTCCAGCCTGGATTAAAAGAAGACTATTCTGATTCTCAACAAGGGTTATCAGAGTTCACCATTGGTTTTTGGCTTGGTCTTAATTTTTTTATATCTGCAAACAAGTGTACTGTAGTTTTCAGTGCAATAACATTGAATCTATAGTGTGCTTTTGGGAATATAGCCCCTTCACAGTTTTAATTCTGCCAAACTGAACATAGTTTAACTTTTCATTTTCTGGTTCCAGCCCAATTTGTTATTTTGTAGCTTTACTTTCACTGTAGATGTCTTTACAGATCTTTAGATATGTTTTGAGTCCTAGGTATTTGTTTTTGTAAAACCAGCATTTGAAGGTATAGATGAAATCAATTTTGGGTCATCTTTCATTTCTTTTATTTAGTGAATTTAAAATTAATTTGTTCCAAATAGACAAGAGAGATGCTAATTTTCCCATCCTAAATAGATTGATTTTCACATTTTTCTCTTATTTTAAATTTGTACTAGAATACATATATTTTTCTTTTTTATATACATTTTATTATATAGATTATCTACACAGCAGTTACAGTATAACATGAGTTTCATTATGTTAGTTTTAAGTCGGCACATATACTCTTTTGTCCAAATGCTCTTGTGCCATTATAATGTATTTCCTCTATATATTTAAATTATAATAATGACCTCAGATATTTTATTTTCATCGATAAATATGAAATCCTTAATAGTTGGTAGAATATATCCATACCTTTGCAAAGGTACAAAAATAAGATAAAAACATAAGGCATTTGGTTCCCAATACCATACCCAAACATACACCTCTCCTGCCCTCACACAGACAAGGAAGATTAGTAAACCATGACCCAAGTGACAAATCCAGGCTGCTTCTCATGAATAAAGGTTTATTGTAACACAGAAATTCATATGGCTACATGTTCCTTGATCCCTTCTTACTTACTTCTGACCTTCTATTTATCCATGAACTCCTTTATATGGCATTTACTTTCTTCTTGTACCTTATCCATCCAATCTTGCTTCAACACATCAATCTAACCATGGATATATTCTTTTCATTTTTTTCATTTAAGAGAAAATGTGTTGTGCAAGTTTTCTGAAATCCTAAGAAAAATTAGCAAGGAGTACAAAATATTGTGCAAAATCACTGAGATTACATATACTACCAACAATTTCACTTTACGCAATGAGGATTCAGTATTCCATTCAATAATATAAACTGTACCTTATTACTGAAATTTCTTCAATAAATAAGAATGGTAGACAACTCAATAGAAACTGATGAGTATTTTGATTATATTTTCATTATCATACTGAGGAAGTTGGAAATTAATTACATTTTCATTTGTTAAATAGCATGCCTACATCAAAAGTACATGCACACAATATTTTTGGCCTACCCATTGTTATATTTTCAACTAAAATTTAATTTATGGGAAGCTAGAGAAAGTTACATAGCCATTTTTATTAGAAATACAAACGTTAGAAGAAGCTCTAAGTCAGCCTGGGCAGGATCACTTACTTCCAATAAGTGAACAAATGGAGACCAATAGAACTATGGTTCAGGAGGTAAAGAAGGCATGAGTGAAAAATTAGCAGGCACTATAGGCCTTGAGTTGAATCATGCATAAATGAATTCAATTAATATCAGAAGAAAGATGTAATCAACATTAGAAGAGAAAATAAATAAGTGCAATTGTTTCCATATGTTTTAAATATGTGATTCTGTAAAAGTAGTTTAGAACCCATTAAATCAATGTATTAAAAACAATAAGTAATGCTTCCTCATCAAATTAAGTCTTGAAATGTGACAGATGAAATTGTTCAATTTAAGAGATTTTCAGAAGTGATAAAATTACAATAAATAACTTTATATATATTGAATATTCCAAAATCTGTGTGAAATTAATAAAGCGTGATTAATCAATGATAAAATAAAAAGAATATCCATGCTTTAAGGGAATAATTTTATGCATTACAGACTTTAATCTCAGAGAAAATAAAAAATCTTATGCATTCTAATCATAAATCAAAGTGTGTTTCCTGTAACATATACAAGTCATTGCTAAGTTATATGAGGGAAGTAGTGTGAGAAGGAAGAGAAAGACACAGAAGGAGATGGAGAGAGAAAAGAAAAAGAAAGACCAGAACAGAGGGAAAGGTCCCACAAAAGAGACTCAGGATAATTTCAAAAGAAGAATGTGTGAGTAGAAATAAACAAGTAATGAACAAAACAATCTCTAAGAATGATATTAAAATATGCAAATTTGTGAGGAGAAAAATATTAATGCAATGGTTTGGAGTATTCTGAAACATGGTGATGGGAAGCCTGGAAGGTAATATGCATAAAAATGAAAAAAGTTATTGAAAAAGGTAGTAGTGAAAAGACATTAATGAGATGATAGGATTAATCGCAGATTAAATAGGAGGAACTAAAAATGTCGAAGCACATTTTTATTTTAAATGGTGATCACCATCACCTGTGTCTACCAGTACAAGGAAAATGCACAAAAGATCCTTATTCTTTGAGGAGTTCCGGGAAGATGGCGGAGGAGAAGCTGGAATCTGAACAAGCTCTCACATAGAAAGCAGTTTTAGAGTTCCAGTGAACAGTCCTAAGCCAGAGAATCACACCAAGTGTGCCATCACAGGACAGAGAGTTAGACAAGAGAGGGGAAGCCAAGACAAGGAGACACATCTTAGCGCCTGCCAGCAGCCGCCGCGGCGGCGGCAGGGTCGCAGCGGCGACCGCAGCCGCGACCATACCTGACCGCTCACACAGAGAGTCCGGGACGAAGGAGCCAGATGCAGTGGGGGAGAGGATTCTACTCAACACCAGCAAGAACCAACAAGGAGCGGACATCTTCATCCTGCAGTTTGCAGACCAGAGACGACCCAGGATCCAAGACTCGGTGTGAGTAGAAGTCCGACGTCCTCACTCCTTCTCAGGGAGCAGAGGAGGGAAGGCCACCCCCCCCCCCCCCCCCAGCACCGGTGATCTCCATCTTGGATACCGACAAAGCTCGGAGGAGCGGCTAGGTCCAGCTCAGGCCTTGGAATAAAACCAGTCATTTAACAGGTCACAAGAACTTAACGGCGAAGTGACCTGCCAGACTCAGCTCCATCCAGGGAAAAGTCACCCAGCTCAGGCACCAGCCATTGGAGTGGCTTTCCTCACTGGGTAACCAGAGCCAGAGGCTGCCCCTCCCTCTAGCAGCCTCCACAATCAATTGAAAAACAGAAACCCTGAGAATGGCTCCAGGGTGGGCTCTGTGAATTTTTCACAAAATAGCCCCAGGGAAAAGCTACTGTTTGTTGAAAGGCCTCAACTCTACCAGAATCTAGCCTCATCACCCCTCTTTTGTGATTCTCAAAGCAGATCACCCTCCCAGTAAACTAACCTGGGAGGGGGATCTCAAAATCTTGGGTAAAGCAGAGCATTTTTCTGCCTGTTCGAACAAACTGACTTAAGAAACCAATCAAGCCACAGGACCTCAAGCTGACCAGAGACTCCAACAAGAGGCTGGTTACAGACAAAAGGGAGATACAGGATTCTTCCCACCCCTCCCAAAAAAATCAAAAAAAAAAAAAAATCAAAGAACTTTTTTTTCTTCTTTTCTTTTTTCTTTTTTTTTTTTGGTACCTTATATATATAAAATTTTTTTTCCTTTTCTAAAACTTTTATTAATCTTTAATTTTTGCCTTTTTTGAAAAACTAATTGTTTTCCAGTAACTTTTTTTTCCCTCTTATAATTTTTATTTTAGGAATACGTGAATGTACATTTTCCTTTCTTTTCTTGTCTTCTCTCTCTTTTTCTTTCTTTCTTAATTATCTTTTTGTTTTTTGTCTAACTCTACTGAACTTCTGATCTTTTTTTTTCTCCCTTTCTTATCCTTTTCACCTTTTCCTTCTTTTTGTTCTTCTGTATGTGACTTAACTCTTGTCCTGCACATCCTCAGATAAACCCATAGTTAACTAGTAGACCCTATCCCTCATTGTGTACACACTTAATCCACAAATTTATTACTCAATCCAAAACTTCTGAGTCTTAAATTCCTTAATAGCAGTACTACCTGTTTATACCTATATAATATTTTAAGCATTTTTTAAGTTTTTCACATCTCCTCTATCTCCCTCCTGTTTTCTCATTATATTCACATTCCTCTCTAAATAGATGGTCTTTCAATCTCCATAACTATATTAATTTTTACATTTCTAATTTTTTTTCTAGTCTTTTTTCATTTCCCTTTCTTCTTTTTCTCTCCCTCTCTACTTGCATCCTACCCAACCTATTTCCTGCATTGAGATTAGGACATAGTTAACTCTCCCTGTGCCTCCCCACACCAATCTATTCCTAATTTTTACCCACATCTCTCCCTAACCCTAAAAATTTCTGGTTTTCCAAATTCTTCTCTGCGGTTCGAAGCCCATTAACATATAGTTGTTTGATGTTGAATAGAGGTATCTGTTGAACTAGATTGTATCTGTAGACTATTGACTGTATAAATGCAAACGTTCGTTGATGGTTGCCTTAAGATAGTGTTCTAGCACAAAACTGGTGCTATTTTCATCTCAAATGGGCAGAGTAAGCCGAAAACACACAAGAAAAATGGCAAATCCGGGTATCTCAATTCCCAATCTTGATAATCAGGGGTCAGATCAGATAATGAACAATCCAGAAGAGAGTTCCCAAATAGCTCTACAAACACTGGTGGCAAACATGATAAATGAGAAGTTTGACAACTTACAAAGGACTCTGTATGAGCGTGATAGGGAGAGAGAGGAGGCATCCCAAAAGTTTATACAGGAATATCATAAGCGTGAGGAAGCTACTCAATAACTGATACAGGATTTGTGTGAACAACTTGAGAATACTCAAAGAGAAAGGGAGGAATGGCATGAGCAGGCTGAGAACACTCAAAGAGAACTGCAGGAATCCCACGAACGGGAGGAAAGAGAACTGCAGGAATCCCACAAACGGGAGGAAGCTAATCAAAGAGTAATTCAGGAATTGAGAGACCAGGTAGAGAACACACAAAGATCACTAAAGGCATTCATGGAATCCATTAACAAAGAGCTGAAGGAAGTCAGGGAGACCACAAAGGGAATGCTAAATGGAACCCAACAGAAGGAATGGGAGTCCAAAGAAACCATAACCAATCAACTAAGTGATTTGAGAACAAACACTGAACACCAAATTAAGGAAGTAAAGAAATTCATACAAGACCTAAAACAGAGCTTCAACAAAGAACTTGAAGCCATCAAAGCTGACCAACTAGAAGGAAAAGAGATAAAAAACAAAGTAGAGAGTCTTGACAGCAGGTTAGACCATGCAGAAGATCGAATCTCAGGGATTGAAGACAGCCTAGATATTATAGAGAAAGAACATACAACCATTCAAGACAAGTCCAAGAAGTATGATAGATCTATCCAACACCTGGAAGACACCATCAGAAGGCCTAATCTAAGGATAATGGGTGTAGAGGAGCACCTAGAATCAGAAGTTAATGGTCTAGGAAATTTGTTTAACAGGATCCTAGCAGAGAACTTCCCAAACATACAAAAAGATAGGCCTATTCAGAAACAAGAAGCTTTTAGAACCCCAAATAGACCAGACCAGAATAGGACATCCCACCGTCACATTATAATCCACACAGGATCAACTCAGAACACGGAAAAGATCCTTAAAGCTGTCAAGGAGAAAAGGTTAATCACCTATAAAGGGAAACCAATTAGAATCACCTCAGATTTCTCAGCAGAGACAATCAAAGCAAGAAGAGCCTGGAATGATGTATGCCATGCCCTAAAAACAAACAACTATCAACCAAGAATACTGTACCCAGCTAAACTCTCCTTCATAACTGAAGGCCAAATAAAAACCTTCCATAGCAAAGAAAAATTGAAACAATACATCTCCACCAAACCAGCCCTACAAAAGATTCTTAAAGATGTCCTACACATAGAAAACCAACAAGACCGCAACAAAGGCCAAGAAACTGCACCCAAACTGAGAATCCAAGAACCATAGGAAGAACCCAATTTTCGCAGCCCCCAAGAAGGTGGATAACATGGCAGGAACTCCCAAATACCTCTCAGTCCTATCTCTTAATGTTAACGGACTGAACTCTCCAATTAAGCGACATAGACTGTCTAGTTGGATTAAAAAACAAGACCCTTCTATCTGCTGCCTGCAGGAGTCACATCTTGCCCATAAAAACAAACACATTTTCAATGTTAAAGGCTGGAACAAAATCTGCCAAGCAAACGGCCCCCATAAACAGGCGGGAGTTGCAATCTTAATATCAGATAAAATAGACTTCAAATTAAAATTCGTGAGAAGAGATAAAGAAGGTCGCAACATACTAATTAAAGGATCTCTCCTTCAGGAGGATATTATAATTCTAAATATCTATTCGCCAAACAATGGAGCACCCAAATTTATCAAAAAACACTACTTTCCCTCAAATCCCATATAGATCCAAAGAAATTAATTGTTGGGGATTTTAACACACCACTCTCCCCACTAGATAGATCAACTCGGCAAAAACTCAACAGAGAAACCGCAGATCTAAACAGCTGCATAGATCAACTACACTTAACAGACATCTACCGAACACTTCACCCAGCAGCATCAGAATACACGTTTTTCTCAGCAGCACATGGAACGTTTTCTAAATTAGACCACATTTTAGGCCACAAAGTAAACTTGTCTAAATTCAGAAACATTGCAGTTATACCTTGCATTCTCTCTGACCACAAGGGAATAAAATTAGAACTCAACACCAAAAGCCACCAAAGAAAGTCCGGTATCATATGGAGGCTGAACAACACACTGCTGAATCAAGAGTGGGTCATGGAAGAGATTAGAAAGGAAATTCAATGTTCATGCTATTCAACAAAAATGAACACACAAATTACCAGCTCCTCTAGGACACAGAAAAGGCAGTACTCAGAGGCAAGTTTATAGCTCTGAGCTCCTACATCAACAAATTGGAGAGATCTGAAACTAGCAATTTAATGACACATCTAAACCTCCCTGAAAAAGAGCAGCAAGATAAACCCCAATCCAGTGGACGGAAAGAAATAATCAAAATTAAATCAGAATTAAATGAATTAGAATCCAAAAAAACTATAGAAAGAATCAACAAAACAAAGAATTGGTTCTTCGAAAAAATTAAGAAAATTGACAGACCCTTAGCAAATCTTATCAGAAAAAGAAGAGAACACACCCAAATTAATAAACTCAGAGATGAGAATGGAAACATCACCACGGAAACAACCAAGATTCAGAACATTATAAGGGAATACTTCTCAAAACTTTATGCTAATAAGTTTGAGAACTTGACAGAAATGGACCTTTTCCTAGCAAATATTGACATGCCACAACTAAACCAAGATGAGTTAAACCAGCTTAACAGGCCCATATCAAGCATTGAAATAGAAACAGCAATAAGAGACCTCCAAGCTAAGAAAAGTCCAGGACCAGATGGTTTTACAGCGGAATTTTACAAGGCCTTCAAAGCAGAGCTCACACCAATACTCCTCCAATTCTTCAATGAAATTGAAAGAGAAAGCTCACTACCAAACACATTCTATGAAGCCATCATAACCCTCATCCCAAAACCAGGCAGGGACTCATCAAAGAAAGAGAACTATAGACCCATTTCTTTGATGAACATTGATGCAAAACTTCTCAACAAAATTTTGGCCAATCGACTTCAACAATTCATCCAAAAAATCATACACCATGATCAAACAGGATTCATTTCAGGGATGCAAAGCTGGTTCAATATACGCAAATCAATTAATATTATTCATCTCATTAACAGGAGCAAGAATAAGAACCACATGGTTATCTCAATAGATGCAGAAAAAGCATTCGACAAGATCCAACACCCCTTCCTGATGAAGGTTTTGGAAAAATTAGGAATCCATGGAACATTCCTCAATACAATAAAGGCTGTATATGACAAACCTACAGCCAGCATTATACTCAATGGTGAAAAACTAAAGCCATTTCCTCTTAACTCAGGAACAAGACAAGGATGCCCACTCTCTCCACTTCTCTTCAATCTAGTATTAGAATGCCTAGGTACAGCAATAAGACAAGATGCAGACATAAAGGGAATCCAAATAGGGAAAGAAGAAATAAAACTCTCCCTCTTTGCAGATGACATGATCTTGTATTTAAAGAATCCCATAGACTCCACTCCCAAATTACTCAAGCTGATTCATAACTTTGGCAAAGTAGCAGGTTATAAAATTAACCCCCCAAAATCAATGGTTTTTCTGTATGCCAACAATGAGAAAAGTGTGGCTGAAATTAGGAAAGCAACTCCATTTGTAATAGCCCCACAAAAAATAAAATACCTAGGAATTAACTTAACTAAAGAAGTGAAGGACCTCTATGATGAAAACTTTAAAATCTTGAAAAAGGAAATCAACACAGAACTTAAAAAATGGCAAAACCTCCCATGCTCCTGGATTGGAAAGATTAACATCGTGAAAATGGCAATACTTCCCAAGGCTATCTACAAATTCAGCGCAATACCTATCCAAATTCCAACTTCATTCTTCAAGGAAATAGAAGAGGCAATCCAAAAATTCATATGGAACAATAAAAGACCCCGAATAGCAAAAATGCTCCTGAATGGAAAGAACACTGCTGGAGGAATATCAATACCAAATTTCAAACTCTACTATAAAGCCATAGTAATCAAAACAGCTTGGTATTGGCATAAGAACAGACCTCAGGACCAATGGAATAGAATTGAAAACCCAGAAATGAACCTACAGACCTATAGCCATCTAATCTTCGATAAGGGAGCTAAAACAATAGAATGGAAGAAAGACAACCTCTTCATTAAATGGTGTTGGCAACACCCTGCACCAGAATCAACTCCAAATGGATCAAAGACCTTGAACTCAAAGCAGACACGCTGAAAATATTACAGGATGGAATAAGAGAAACCCTGGGTCTCCTTGGCTCAGGCCGAAATTTTCTGAATAGAGATCCGGAAACACAACAAATCAAAGAAAGGTTGGACAAATGGGAATGCATAAAGTTGCAGAGCTTCTGCAGGGCAAATGACATAGCTAGCAAGAGCAATAGAAAGCCCACGGATTGGGAGAAGATCTTTACCAGCCATACAACGGACAAGAGTCTCATATCTAAAATATACTTGGAACTCAAAAAATTAAACCCCCCAACAACAAATCCTCTAAGAAACAACTGCCCAATAAATAAGTGGGCGAAACTTAAAGAGAAACTTCTCTGAAGAAGAAAGAAGGATGGCCAATAGACACATGAAGAAATGTTCAACATCCCTAGCCATAAAAGAAATGCAAATCAAAACAACATTGAGATATCACCTCATTCCAGTTAGAACGGCAAAAATCAAGAACTCTAACAAAAACAGATACTGGAGGGGATGTGGACAGAAAGGAACCTTACTTCATTGTTGGTGGGAATGTAAACTTGTTCAACCACTTTGGAAAGCAGTATGGAGGTTCCTCAAAAGACTTCACATAGAGCTCCCCTATGACCCAGCAATCCCACTTTTGGGCATTTACCCTAATGTTTACAAACAAGACCACACTAAAGCTACCAGCACATCTATGTTTATTGCAGCATTATTTACCATAGCTAAGATATGGAACCAACCCAGATGCCCTTCAGTAGATGAATGGATCAAGAAAATGTGGTATATATACACAATGGAATTCTATGCCTCCATCAGAAAGAATGACATTGCCCCATTTGTTAGGAAATGGAAAAACTTGGAAAAAATTATATTAAGTGAAGTAAGCCAGGCCCAAAGAAACGTAGGTCCCATGGTTTCCCTTATTTGTAATATCTAGTATATGTATGAGTCAAGCGGAAAAGGTCAGATAATGTGATGTCAGGAAAATGAACCCTTAGATGTGTATTTTAATGTTTTTTTCTTTCATGCATGTGTTTCTAACACATTTATAAGATTATCTCTTTGTTGCTTTGTATGTGCCTCCCCCACAGTATAACCCCTGCTTTCACTATATTTGATGTCAGTATAACTTGTGGAGGAGATGGGGGAAAACCAGTTGTTTAAGGATACACGCGGACCTGTTGCAACAATGAGAAGTACAAGTTGTCATGTCCAAAACGAGCTTTACAGTGTTGGTGCGGGGGGGGGGGGGCGGGGAGGGGGAAGGAGAAGGATTGGGATTAGGGGTGGAGGGGGGAGGCTGGGAAGGGATGTGAAGGGTATTCAAAGGAGGAGGCTGCAATGCTTGGTAAGAAATGTACGCATTATCCTGCTCATGTAACTGTAACTCCTCTGTACAGTATGTTCACAAATGAAATTAAATTAAATTTAAAAAAAAGATCCTTATTCTTTGAAATAAAAATTCCATAATATAAACTATTACAAGAAGAGATAATTACCGTAGATTTAGATCAGATCTTCTGTACACTTATCAAACCTCTGAGTTTACTCATAAGATTGCATATTTCTCCTACTATGTCTTTTATCCCTAAAACCATATGGAGAAATTTTATTTGGCACTATCAAGATGTTGTAGCAATTTGGAACAAATATACAGCCTAGAAGCCCTGTACTAGAGGCCAAGATGGAGAAGATCTCCACTGCTACCATGACTTTCCCCTTGGCACTGTGGTAAACAGGCAGGAAGGTGAGCCACACACTGCAGAACACCAGCATGCTGAAGGTCAGGAACTTGGCTTCATTGAAGGTGTTAGGGAGGTGCCTGGCCAGAAAAGCCACAGTGAAGCTGACCATGGCCAGGGAGCCCAGGTATCCCAGGACACAGTAGAAGGCAGTGAGGGAGCCCTTGTTGCACAGAATGATGATATGGCCATGTTCATAGTGTGCATCTGTGTCAATGAAGGGAGGAGAGGTTCCCAGCCAGAGTCCACAGAGGGTCACCTGGATCAAAGTGCAGATAGGGATGATGAAGTTAGGAGCCTCAGATACCAGCAGCCACGTCATACTTGTCCCTGGAGAAGTGGCCTTGAAGGCCAGAACCACAGTAACTGTTTTAGCCAACACTGTGGAAACAGCCACAGTGAACACAACCGCAAATGTGATCTGCCGTAGGATGCAGGTGACTGTGTTGGGATGGCCAAGAAAGAGCAAGGAATAGAGGAAACAGAAAATGAGGGAGATGAGCAAGATGTAGCTGAGAGTCCGGTTATTGGCCTTGACAATGGCACTGTCTTTGTGTTTCACAAACACTCCAAGAACAACAACAGTTAGCATAGAGAAGCAAAGAGCCATGCATGCCAGAGCCATGCCCAAGGGATCTCCAAAAGCCAGGAAACTTGCAGCTTTCAGGAGGCACTGGTATCTCTGTGTGTTGGCATACTGATGATCTGGACACTTCATACAATGCTCCACATCTGGTGAGAAGTGTAAACTACCATTAGTTCTTGTTGTGAACTTCTTCTTCAAAGAATTTAAGAAATTGTTCACATCTGTGGTGTTCTTAATGTAACACTGTTTACTCTCATAATAGCATTTTTGTTTCTTTTGAAATCACAACCAGCTAGTATTTCCATCTCTTTTTTATTTAGCTATTTTTATTTAACTTTTTTTTCCTTCAATGATTCTCACACGTATTGAAAAGGTATGCATTGGAGTGTTATAATATTTGAACCAAAATTTTTGCTGTAGTCCAAATATATAATTTTGCATTGATTTGTTTGGGTTGAGGACAACTAGGGTAGGAGGAACAATTTTTTAATAAGTCATAAAATTACCTGTGACATTAGCAATCTCATTCTCTGGGCAAGGAGTACTATCAAAGCAACAGGTTGCTTTTTCCTCTTGACGAGATGTTCTGAATCCAGGACCACAATTCTCACTGCAGATAGAGTGAGGAGTCTGAGAGAAATCATGGATGTGTCAGTAACTGTTCAACTTTCTCACTAACACTTCACAGAGTGCATTGTTTTAACAAATTGATTACTAAACAAAATGTTTCTATGAATATAAAAGCAGTCAACTAATTGAATTCTGTTATAAAATCCATATTCCATAATTCACAAAGGTTTATGTGCTTCAACCTTGATTTCTAGACTGTGGAATCAATGTGAAGTATCGGATCTTTAAAAGGAGGAAAGTAGTACTGAGAAAATAATTCCTAATGTACAGTCCTATGGGATTTCTTTGAATTCATGCCATACCTTGCCTCCTATTCATCAGAGATATGGAGAATAGAAGAAGGAAGACCTCCTTTATGTAGTGCTTTGTGAAACTCAGGCCCATGGTATCTTCTTCATTTTCTACAGTCCATGGTGAGGTAATATTCTCAGAGGTGCCTTCAAGGACTCCTTTCACCAATGTTGGTTAAGTAGCATGCCAATTAACCATTAGCTCAATCTCCACAGAAGGGAACAAAAGAAAACTTTCAACCCTGCAAAGCAACTCCACAGGTACTTGATCACTGTGTTATAAATCAAGATCTTGGTACCAGATTTGAGCCTTTATGCTCAAAGTTACCACTCTGGTACTGGAAACATAGCTAACTTCCAGATTGTTAGTGGTTAAATGGACTTAACAGTCTCACTGATTTTCCTGTTTGGGTTGATATTTAACCATGATATTCAGATCTCCACTATCTGAGTAGCTAGAGTTATGTGGGTAAGTTGCTAAAACTCAGCCAGGTATACACTAAAAGAGAGACTTTTGGTGATTCGTGTGTGCTTAAAAATTATTAGGATTAGATCCAACCCACCTCTGTAGTTCCTATGGCCCACTCTAACAAATCTTCAGATAAAGACAGTTGATTGCCATGTAGAGCGTATGGAGAAAACTTTCCTACTTTCACTGCAAGTTCAAGGCCTTCTGGAAAGTTCCAAATATTCAGAATGTCATACTCTGGCTCCAATTTGCTTTTCTCATCCCAAATCACTTGATCTCCAGCAGGATTGTAATACTGGATGTTTTTCAGGAAAAGGTGCAGCTAAAATAGCAACACTATACGGTGAATTACATCCCAGAGTTACGACAGAAAACTTGCAGTAAAAATTCTCCTGATTCAATGTGGTAGCTATTAATATCCCAACCTCATTTTTCTATGAAATAAACGAATCAACCCAAAAATTCACATCAAGCAATAAAGGCACCAAATAGCAAAACAATCCTTAACAGAAAGAACAGTGATGGAGAAATATCAATATCAAATTTCAAACTCAACTACAAAGTAATAGTTATCAAAAGAGCTTGGTACTGGCACAAGAACAGATTTGATGACCAATGGCATAGAACTGAACACATAGAAACGAACCCACAGACCTAAAGCCATCTCATTTTCAATGAGGGAGCTAAAAAACTAGAATGGAAGAAATATGACCCTTCAGTAAATGGTGCTGACAAAATTGGTTAAACATCTGTAGAAAACTAAAGATAGATCTTTGTATATCACCCTGCACTGAGTCATCTCCAAATGGAACAAATACCTCAAAGTAAAGCAGACACCCTGAAAACTTTACAGGAGGGAATAGGAGAAACTCTAGGCTTCCATGGCACATGCCAAAATTTTCTTAATGAGGACACAGAAACACAAGAAATCAAACAACGATTGGACAAATGGGATTACCTTAAATTGCAGAGTTTCTGCATGACATGGGACATAGCTAACAAGATCAATAGGATGCCCACAAGAAACTCATATCTAAAGAATACTTAGAACACAAAATATTAAATCCCCCAACAACAAATGGTCAATAGACAAATGAAGAAATCATTAAACTCTCTGGCCATAAAAAATGCAACTCAAAACAGCATTGAGATGCCACCTCACCCTAGTTATAATAACTATAATCAAGAAATCTAATAACACCAGATGATGAAAGGGATGTGGATAAAAGGGAGTCCTAGTGCATTGTTGGTGGGATTGTGAACTTGTTCAACCACTTTGGAAGCACTATGGAGTTTACTCAAATGACTACACATAGAGCATCCCTATGACCCAGTAATCCCACTTTTTGACATTTATGCAAACAATCATAAACAAGGCCAAACTAAAATTGTGAGCATAACTATCGCAGCATAATTCACCATAGCTATGATATGGAACAAACCCAAACAGCCCTCAAGAAAGTTACATATATATATATATATATATAATATATAAATTATATATATATATATGAATTCAATTCTATGCATCCATCTGAAAGAATTATTAACTGAAGTAAGCCAGGAACAAAGACACATAAGTCCATGGACTCTTTTATTCGAAGTAACTAGTATACACGTAGGATAATCTTAGCAGACAAGCAGAAATGTCAAAAGATATGTACAGATGACCTTACAATATAATGCTAAGCGAAATGGACCCCACGGTAGAGACACAGAGGTTTTATCTTTGTTGCTGTTGTTTTTAATGTACTAATAATGTACTATATGAATTTTTGTTTATTTTCTAAGTTCTTCACCCATGGTATAACCCCTGTTTTCATTTTAATTGATTCCAGTGACCTGAATCCTCTATATACATTTCTCTAATATGGGGAGAGGAAGGAAAATAATAAAATAATGAAATGAGCATACAGGTTGACTCATTGTAACAATGAGATGTACAAGACACTATGCTGAAAATGAACTTAACATGGAGGTGGAGGAATTGAGAGAAGGGAAGGTGGGGAGGGAAGGGATGGTAGGGCAGAAACAAAGAAGATAACAATGCTCAATAGAAAATGTAAGCACTCTGTACAGTATGTTTTCCATAAAATCACATATTAACAAAGAAACCAAAATATGTATGCCTGATTATTAAAAACCTTGATTTAAATGTGTGTATATATACATATATAAATACATGGATATATGCAGAACTTTAGAAATTCATACAGTAAGAATTCTCTCAACAAGAGTCTTTGCTAATGGTGTGTGCCCTCCAAAGGAGAAATAAGTACCTGTGCAGGGGAAGGCACTGTTCCTTTCCTATTTCCTGTTGTGTGAACTTCCGTTTGAAGAAGAAGCATCTCATGGAGAGCCTGGGCCACACTATATACAGTTTTGTATATATTATAACTGTATCCAGACATAGTCATGTCAAAAATATGTCCAGGCAACCAATCCAAAGAGGTGTCAGGAGGACAGTTGTCCCATATTACACAGTCAGACTCAGCATCTGAGCAATTAAATGACAGAAACCACAGTCTAGCAAGGAAAATGTCTTCTGGGTATTTGGAAGGATTAACTGCCTTGACAAAATCTGTGAATCCAGAAACATCTACATGATGCTGTGTAAAAACAAGAGGTACATGCAATGAGCCTAGCATGAAATATCTCGTTTTCATGCTGAAATCCCACTGTAGATTCATGACACAGACTTTGCCTTGTATTAAAATTTGCTCAAGACTCATTATTATAGATATTAGGGAATCTTTATCACCATATATGATGAGGACACTTGCTGAAGAATTATTGATCTTGTTATAAACTGCCATCACTCTGAATAAATGTGATAGGTCTTGGGTTGAGACAAGTAGCTCATAGGCTACACAAACTCTGTTCTTGGCCATCTCTTCTTTCAATTCAGCCAGAAACCATGAACCATTCTCATCCTGTGAGGTCAACAGCCCCACCCAGTTCCAGTTGAAGTGAAGCAGTAAGGAGACAATGGCTATTGACATTGATGTGTCCTTTGTGGCCATCTGATAGAGAGCAGGAAACTTGTTATGATCACTCAGGGCATGATCAAAAGGTCCAAAGCTAAACTAAAGGGAAAGAAAATTCATGAATGAGGAGATTTCCATGCAACACAATCTTAGTCTTGAAGTAGGCTAAGAACAAGTTGAAGTAGGCAGACGATGGTTTTGTTGTTTTTTAAAGTACAATTTAATGATTTGTAAATGTCTGTTGATCTTTATCAATAACTCTATCAACACATTACGTCTATATCAACCCCAACCACTCCCTGACTTTCCAAATTCCATTTCCAAATAGGTACATTGACTATTAAGTTGTTTTTCCCACCTGTCCATTTTTTATTCATCTGTCTTTTTCCCTTAATATCTATTCCAGTCAGACAAGGGGTAAAGGTGTAATTCATCTCTCTGGTGTTCTTTTTTATATTGTTAGTAGATCAGAAAAGTTAAACCATGGTGTTCCATTCCTATATATACCATGTGTGTATGTAAATGGCTATGTGTATGTTCCATATTTCTTTCCCATTACACATTCATACTTTAGATATAACTTTCATCTACAAGAGAACACATTTACCATTTCTTGTTCTGATGCTGACTTTCTTCTTTCAACCTATATATTCCAATGTGTGTATGTGTGTGTTTATATTTATGTGCAAGCCAATACAGGGATACAAACACATGGCCTCTTCCACTTCCTTGGCTTTTTTTCCCTCTAGACTGGTACTCTACTATTTGAGTTACACATCACATCGTGCTCCCTGTTGGTTATTTGAAGATACAAGTTCCCTGAGTAGCCTGGAATATAGGTGTGAACCATGAATACGCTGCTCAACATATCTGCAAACTGCAAAGTCATTTTCCATTTCCTAACTTATTAAAGAACATTATTCATATAGCTTGAAGGAATAAATAAGCATTTGTCTGCTTGAACTCTTTCCAATCTTCTTTTCCAAACAGTGGACTATATGTATCCCACTATCTTTGAGTAGTTATTCTTTCATATCACAAAATGTAATAGTTTTAAAAATTGAGTGTCTTCCTTTCATCCTCTTTTAACACCTGACATCGTACCACATTAGACCTTTTTATAAACTTCCCACCCTCACCTGTGGAAATCTGTAGAGTCCCAACAATGTCCCAATCTGATTAGATGTTATTCCTGATGGTCCTGTTAGTACTGCTGTAGACCTCCTGTCTCTCATACAAGAGTAGTTTGGAATCTTGTATTTTCCAAAGAGCCAAATGAAGGGATTCTTAAACATTGTCCAAGCTCTGAATTCAACATCATAGATATCAAGTCCCAGAGTCATGTTATGTAAAAGAACAGGATTTTTGTTGATTTCCTCAACAGCAAAAACCAAAGCCAAAACAAACTGATAGTTCTTGAAGATCCTACATGAGCATAGAAATTGAGGAGGAATATTTCAAAACTTGTGATTTTTCTGCGTTGAATGCTTGCTTCTTTGCTACTGAACAAATCATAATATTAACCTTAATTAGGAAGGAATATAAATGTAGAGTCTTATGCTTATATATTGAACTAGGTAAGGACATGAGGGGAATTTGTCATGAATGCTATTCAGAAACTTATTTAAGATGAGAGAGAGAGATGGAATGAGAGAAACAGCACTTTCTCCCCCTACTACCTCATTGTCGTTGACTTCATATTAGGTTTCCTTGAGACAGCAATATTCTCTTGCCTTTATCTTAGAACAACTCAGTACATCTTTGTGAAAAATAAGTTTATGTTTTGTGTTGATGTGGCAGGCCAGTCTAACAATCCAATGTTCAATTTAAGGGCAACTTTTATAAACAAAGTTATGAAAGTTTCTATAGCACTGTCTTCTCACAGACCCAACATATTGAACAGCTCTTCCTACAATATCAACCCAAACAAGAGCTCAAATACAGGTAAGAGAGTTTATTATTATTTATGTACCAAAACAAAAGGGATGCATCCAACTCCAATGAAATCATTATTGTGAGGGAACCTCAAATACAGTAGATGAGGAGAGAATTGTAAGGAAGCTTTATATTCAAATCACACTTCCAAGCCCACCATGGTAAAATGCAGTGATGGCTACTCTCTTGCCAATATATTTATACTGAGATACTTAAAAACAAACAAACCTGTAGAACGAAAGAAAGAAAAACAAAATATTGTAGTTTCTTTCTCTGGGAGATGATATATTTTATAGCACCCTAGACATTAACATACAGAGGCCAAAATTAGCCTTGTGGAAAATCACAATACTACCTAAAGCAATTTACAAATTCAATGCAATATCAATAAAAATCCCAACAAAGTTCTTCAAATAGAGAGAGAAAACAATCCAAAAATCCATGGATAATAAAAGGACAATGAACACAAAAGCCATACTTAGCCGTCAGTACAGTGGTGGACGAATTGCTTTAACAAACTTCAAACTCTATTACAGAGCCATAGTAATGATGACAGGTTGGTATTGAAGAAATGGTAGACCAGAGAATCAATAGAAGAGAATAGAAGTCCCAGAAAGGAACACAAAGACTTATAGCTCCCTGATATTCAGTAAAAGAGCCAAAATTTTAGGCTGAAAAACTGATGCTGAAAAAACTGTACATCGATGTATAGAAAACTGAAATTACATGTCCATACATCATCTAGTACACACATCAATTCAAAATGGATCAACAATTTCAATGTAAAGCCAGAAATCATGAAACTTATAGGAAAGAGTAGAGGAAGTGTTGGGCTCATAAGAACAACTCAGATTTTCTACAGAAACTACCAGGATCAGAACAAATGAACAACAGAATTGATAAATGAGTGTACATGGCACATAAAAGTTTCTGTCCTGCAAAGGGCATAGGTAACAAGCTTAATAGAAAGAGCACAGAATGGGAGATTTTTGTTCTACCAGCTATCCATCAAGGAAGATCGTCATATCCGAAATATCCCTCAAGCCCTTAAAGAAACAACAATCTGAGAAATTAATGAGCAAATGACTTAAAGAGAGATTTCTCAGAAGAAGAAATAAGAATGGCTGTAGACACATGAAAATTGTGCATCATCCCTGGTCACAAAGGAAATGAAAATCGAGACACCACTTTCATTTCACTTCACCCTAGTTAGATTAACCATTATCAATAAAACTATAAGAAATGCTGGCAAGGATGTGGTTAAAAGTAACTCCACTTATCTGCAAGAAAAATTTAATGGATAAATTTGTTATTTGTAGTCAATAGCATAGATACAATATTACTAAACCAGACCAGACTATGTTTTGTATCTGTGTGTAGCTAAGAAATGCCCATTTGCTTTAACTATACTACCTAATGTGTCTATATTAGCACCTTAAGACAAATACTCAAACATATTTTGGGAAATTAAGAGAATGAAAATCATCTGTGTTCCCCAGTGGAAACACAAAGAATAAAGTAAGCCAGGTACTAGTGATTCATTCCTGTAGTCTTAATTTCTGAATAGGCTGAGATCTGAGGATTGTGGTTTGAAGCCAGGTTAGACAGGGATGTTTATGAGACTCTTATCTCCATTTAACTACCAAAAATGCCAGGAGTTGGGCTGTGGCTCAAGTGCTAGAACACTAGCCTTAAGTAGAAATGTTTAGTGACAGACAGCGCCCAAGACCTGACTTCCCAGGATCAGCACAAAAAAAAGAAAGAAAAACATACCAATGACATATAAGATAAAGACATATATCTTATATAGCATGGAAGAGAGTAATTGCTATCCTGGGATCACTGCTCTCAATTGTGGGCAGCTACCCCAGTGTATACTTGTCACACCAACACTTGAAAAACAAGTGCAAATGATAGACACAGTGGCATTTTCAGATAGTTTGCTAGAATTTCTTCACTCTGCATGGTCATTTTCTTTTCTTATCTTTTTTAGTATAGTTATTTATTAATTAAATTATGTGTTATGGACAAAAAGGCAAGAACTTGCATGAGCACAAAGAAAGTAGAATTCATCCTGGGGAGATTAAATTCTCTTATAAGTGATCTTTAAAATGCTATCCTATCTGTTACAGCATGTGTTCTGCAATATATCTGACATAAAACAGAAACAATGTTTAGTTTGAAACAGTAACTACTTGCCTATAATAAGAACTTGTGTCTGTGTATGTGTGTGTGTATATGTGTGTGAGAGAGAGAAAGGGAGTGAGAGAGACAGAGAGACAGAGAGGCAGAGAGAGACAGAGCAAGCAAGAGAGAGAGAGAGAGAGAGAGAGAAAGAGAGAGAGAGAGAGAGAGAGAGAGAGTCCCACAGCATGAAATGAGCTCCTGAACAGTATCTTTGAGCTTTTTTGCTCCAGGCTAACACTGTAACTCAGCCACAGCTTCACTTTCAGCTTTTGTGCGGTTGATTGCAGATAAAAGTCTCACAGATTTTCCAACCTGGCCTGGCTTCAAACCTAAATCCGCAGATATCATGACTATGAGTAGTTAGAATTATCAGCATGAGTCATCAGCAGGCCATAAGAAATTTTATCAATGTACTCAAAATACAGGTGTTATTAAAGACAATTTCTCACTAATGGCCTAGGAAGGAAGAAAATGTGGTTTAAGCCTTTTAGTACAGAACTCATGACAGTGACTCAGGTTTATTGTAAAAACATCACGTCATTTTCTGCAATGACAGCTGAAAAGCAGGAAATTCAGGCATGCTGGATTAAAATGAAGAATTTACTGACTTTTAAAGAGAATCGACATAGAAGGAAAAAGACTTGTTTCCTACTACGAGAAGAAAATCAACCAACAGTTGATGTAAAAAAAATAATGAGACTGAGCTCCTCCAGGTGCAATAGAGTTGGAGGTCAGTCGAAAGGGACAGAGATCAATGACGTGTCCACCCACAGTTCCCTCATCCATTGCCCATCCTCAGAACAAAAGAGAAAATGGGAATAAAATGATGCGTTACTTACGGTGTATGCTCCTCTTGCCTGGAATCTTCACTCTTACTATGATCTTTTCCCAAAGTGTTGAGAGGGAAAAATCCCGCAATTATCACATCTCCATCCATGTGTGCTCGGTGCTTCATAGTAGAGAAGCAGCTAGTGCCAGCCAAAGACATGACCAGGACGGGAAGCTGGAGAAGAATGAGGGTGAAAATCAAATAGAGCGTCCTTGAAGCTTCTCCCATTATTCCAAAAAGTGAAGCCCATATGTTAGGCATGTATACTCATTTGTATTTTAATGTATACATGTGAGCCTTTAAAGAAAGAGATTTACACTGTTGCTCCATTATAATCAAAACCTCTTGTGAGTTCCCTGACTTAATGTGTAAAACTCTTCCCTGAGGCTCTACATCTGTTGCCTTCATGCAGGAGAAAAACATGGGTTGGAATACATGCGTGGATTTGCCTTCTTCACTCCAGGTGCTATGATTCTATCCAAGACCACAGAGAATGAGGCCCCAGAGATGGTGTTAGCCTAGAAAATTTTGGGTACAACGTCTGCAATGAAAGTATTTCCATGGAAGCCATTTGGGATGATGCAACTGATTGCCTCAGAGGATGCCATGTCCTGTGCATGCTGAATTATCTACACAAAGTCTTTGCCTGTGAGATGTCTGTGAGATGTTCTGAGAGCATCATACCCAGACGGTTGTTTCCCACACACAATGTCAATTACAGCCACAGAATGTTGGTGGTAGAATTCCATGTGCAAAGGCCTCCAGGATTACAACCATTTACTATTGCCTGGGGAAGCCATGATATTGTTGAAACAAACAATTGCATGTCAATAACCCATGGTCAATGCTGAAATTGAGTTCCACTTTTGCATTCTGACATTTTACCTTCAAACATGATGCATTGGGTTGAGAACATTTGGTAGTAGAGGAAATTTTTCTGTACCACAAACATAAATCAATATCAAAAGAAACTCTATGTTTTCTACTTGTCAACATATGTTAGACCCAAATTCTGTGCAGAGACTTTAGTGGCTCTGGAGAATAGTGATCGTTCAGGGAAGTGAACATACTCTACATGGTGCTGCAGTGTTGGATGTGTATTTTGGTACACTTGTTCACAATTATGCACTAGGTATCAGAAAACATACATCATTTCTTCTTTAACAATGTAGGAGGAGGACTGGAAAGGTGACTCAGGGGTAGAGTGCATGCGTGATGCCCTGGGTGCACTTCCTCAGCACCACATACGCAGAAAAAGGCATAAGTGGCACTGTGGCTCAAGTTGTAGAGCACTAACCTGAGCTGAAGAGCTCAGGGAGAGCAACCAGACTGAGATTTCAGTCCCCACGACTGACAAAAAAAGTAGGAGGAAAGAAAAATCTTTCTATAAGATTGCCACTGATCTTTTACAGTTGTACATTCATTACAATATATATCACTTATTTTGTAAATTCTTACTACCATGTTTTAGCTGGACAGAGGATTTTTATATATTTTTATTTTTTTGGTTTGTTTCAAATTTTTATGGTCAAGATTATGTGAAAAGGGGTGACAGTTTCATAAATAAGATAGTGAGTACATTTCTTTTTTAAATTTTATTTTATTGAACATGCTGTACAGAGGGCTTAGTTACATGAGTAAGGCAATGAGTACATTGCTTGTCGATAATTATTGCCTCTACGCTTGTTGTTCTCCCACTATCCCTTCCCTCCCCCTCCCACATTGCTCCCCACCCCACTGTATTCCCCAGCCCAAAGTTGTAAAGTTTGTTTCCAGTATACTGTCCTGTGGGTATGGATGTTGAAATGGGTCATCCTATGTCATGTTTCAGCCTTTTGTTATTCCCTTTCCCCAACCCAGATTAGACAAATGTAAATACAAGATGCAAGGTACCAAAATCAATATAGTCACATCAGGGGATATACCATAACAGGAAGAACATACAAAAGAAACAAACAAATATCATAGTATATTTGGAACAATAACAAGGAAATGAGACCTCTTGTATTAATATCTTGGGGTACATTTTACTTAGCATCATTTTATATGGACATATGTACATAGCTTTTGAGCTTTTCAGCTCATCTGATAAGATTACCCTATATACATGTATATATATATATATGTGTGTGTGTGTGTGTGTGTGTGTGTGTGTGTGTGTGTATGTGTGTATATACATTAATGCATTTCTTTACAAATGAGAAGGAATCACTTTTTTCTACTAGAAGCATAGTATTCCTATATATATGTAAATGTATATACATGTTATATATATATATATATATATAATATTTCCTTGATCAATTCATCAATTGAGGGGAATCTGGGTTGGTTCCAAACCTTACATATGGTAAATAATACAGTAGTTAATATAGCTATGCTGGTACCTTTAGTATGGCCTTGTTTGTCATCATTTGGGTAAATGCCCAGAATTGGGAATGCTATGTCATAAGGGAGCTCTGTTTAGTCTTTTGAGGTACCTCCATACTGCTTTCAATGCAATGCCCATCAATATTCCAACCTCATTCTTTAGTGAAATAGAAGAAGCTATCCAAAACTCAAATGCAATAAAAAGACTGAATAGGAAAAAAACCCCTAGCAGAAAGAACAGTGCTGAAAGAAGATGAATACAAACTTTAAACTCTATTACAAAGCCATAGTAATCAGAACAGCTTGTTACTGGCACAAGAACAGACCAAGGACCAATAGAATAGAAGTGAATACCCAGAAATGAACCAGCAGACCTATAATCACCCAATTTTGATAAGGGAGCCAATAAAATAGAATAAAAGAAAAACAGCTTCTTCAGTACATGGTACCAACAAAATTGATCCTTTTATACACCCTGCACCACAATCAACTCCAAATGTATCAACATCCTCAAAGTAAAAGCAGACACACTGAAATTATTAAAGGAAGGAATAGAAGAAACACTAGGGTTCCTTAGCACATGTCAAAATCAAAAAAATAAATCCCTCAAAAACAAATCCTCAAAGAAACAACTGCCTCATTAATAAATGGGCTAAAGACTTAAAGGAGACTTCTCTTCAGAGGAAACAAGAATGGCCAATAGACATAGGAAGAATAGCTCACCTTCTCTGGCCATAAAAAGGGCAAATGAAAATAACATTGGGATTCCATCTCACCCCAGTTAGAATGGCTATAATCAAGAAATGTAATAACAACAGATATTGGAACAGATGTGGCCAAAAGGGCGACTACTGCTTGGTAAGAAATGTATGCATTATCCTGCCCATGTAATTGTAACCCCTCTGTACAGTATGTTCTCAAATAAAATAAAATAAAATTAAAAAAAAGGAATATAATAACAACAGCTATTGGATAACATGTGGCCAAGAGGGCGACTACTATTTATGAATAAGGTTTTATTGTTACATGAAAGAAAAAATAATTTCATAGGGGTACAATTTCCTTTCTTCTTACTTCTGTCCTTCTATTTTTTATGAACTTTTCTTATATGTGCCAATACCTTTCTTCTGCCTGGCATCCATACTCTAGCTTCAACACATCAATCCATCCAAACATCATCTTAAATCCTTTACTGAGGGAAAAAGGGTTGGGTAAGTTTACTGAAATTCTAATCAAGAAGAAAATAGCAAGGAATACACAATATTTTGCACAAGCTCTGAAATCAAATATTCTCCCAACAAATTCCCAACAAAAAATGAGGATTCAGTGTTTTACACAATTTTATAAACTTAGGTCTAGTAATTGCATTTTAAAATAAAAAAAAGATAAAAAATCTAAATAGAACCTGGTACGTATTTTGAGGATACCTTAATTACCATACTGAGGGAGTTGTACTATCATCATTTGTTAAACAGCATGCCCTCCAAGGAAGACCATCCACAAAATATTTTTGCCAATACATTGTGACATTGCAACTAAAATATTAATTAATATTAATCAATAGTCAGTTTAACTGTCATTTATTTACTAGATGTGTAAATGTGAGAAGAGTTTTGAAGTTTCCTGAGCAAGAAAATCCATGAGACTCTTATTTCCAGTTAAAGACACAAAAGCTAGAAATTGAGGTGCGGTTGAAGTAGAAAAAGAGCCTTGAGAGAAAATCCTAGGCAGAGTCTAGGCCCTGCTTTCAAGCATGCCTAAATATATTTAATTGATTTCAGAAGACACATGTAATGAACACTGGAGCAGAAAATAATGAGGGAAATTGTGCCTATATATCTATAACATAATGTAGAACACACTGTCACCTGATTTGAAAAAATAAGTAATGATTTCCTTATCATATTAAGTATTTTGACATGTGACAGATAAAAATGTTCATTTTTCAACAGATTGTAAGAAGTGGTAACGTTCCAAGAAATAATCTTCTTTTTAATTATGAAAATATTGTATAGAGGAGTTACAATTACATGGGAAATATAATGAGTAGATTTCTTTTTTTATTGTGAAAATACTGTAAAGAAGTTTTACAATTACATGGACAAGATAATGAGTACATTTCTTATCAAGCATTGTTGACTCCTCCTTCATTTCCCTTTCCCATCCATTCCCATCTCCTCCCCTCTCCGCTTCCCTGCCCCTACAAAAGTTGTAAAGTTCATTTTTCGACATAATGACTTGTACATCTCATTGTTGAAATGGGTCCACCTGTATGCCTATTTAAATGATTTGTTAAGAAATAATCTTTTATATACTTAGTGCACTAATTTCTATGTACCAAGTAAACAAAGTGTGATTAACAAAAATAAATAAAAAGTTTATGATTAGCCATGGGGGAGTGAGCTATGATGCATTACAGACTTTCATCTTAAGGGAAGAGTCAAAAAGTCCTCTACATTGTAATCTTAAATTGAAGAGCATTTATGCAGTATATACAAGACATTTCTAACACCATACGAGGGAAGCAGGGTGAAAGAGAAAAGGAAATGAGAGAAGTAGTGGAGAGTTGCAAAGAGAGAGACAGAGACAGACACAGGGAGAAAGGCCCCACAAAAGAGACTCAAGATTATTGCAAAAGGCAAAGGTGTGAGTAGAAATATGCAAGCATTGAACTAAACAGTCTCTAAGATCATGTTCAAAGGTGAAACTTTGTGAAGAGAAAAACATAAATTAGATGGATTTGAGGACTAAGGAACATGATAGTGTGCAGATAGGAAGTTACTATACTTGAAAATTTAGAAAAATTAATAAGAAAGACAGCAGTGAAAAGAAACTGAGAAGAAAGGGAATATGATGAATTGCAGATTATATAGGGGGAAGCAAAATTATACAAAAAAAATGCAGACTCAAATACTTATCACCACTAAATGTAATTACCACTACTAGAAAAATGAGCAATACATTCTCATTCATTAAAGTAAAAATTCCACAGTACATGCTAATATAACTGGAAAATTAATATAGAGTTAGATAGGATCTAAATACTAAGCACCCATATGAAAAATTCATAAGAAACCTAATTTCTCCAACTATGTCTTTTATGCCTGATGCCATGCAGAGAATTTCTTTTGGGCATTAACAAGATGATGTAACAAATTGGAGCAAACATAAAGCCAAGGAGCCCTGCTCCAGTGACCAAGATGAGAAGACTTCCACTGCCACAATAACTTTCCCCTTGGCAGTTGGTAGACAGGCAGGAATGTGAGCCAAACACTGCAGAACAGCAACATGCTGAAGGTCAGGAACTTGGCTTCAATGAAGGTGTTAGGCAGGTTCCTGGCCAGAAAAGCCACAGTGAAGCTGGCCATGGCCAGGAAGTCCAGGTATCCTAACACACAATAGAAGGCATTGTAGAAGCCCTTGTTGCACAGGATGATGATGTGGCCATGTTCACAGTGTGCATCTGCGTCAATGTAAGGAGGAGAGTTTGCCAACCAGAGTTTACAAGAGAGTCAGCTGGATGAGAGTGCAGATAGGGATGACGAAGTTAGGAACCCTGGATTCCAGCAGCCATCTCATCCTTTTCTCTGAAGTTGTGTCCTTTAAGGCCAGAACCTCAGTCACCATTTTGGTTAACACTGTGGAAACAGCCACAGGGAACACAACCCCAAATGGGATCTGCTGTAGAATGCAGGTGACTGTGTTGGGACAGCCAGTAAAGAGCAAGGAACAGAGGAAACAGAGGATGAGGGAGATGAACAAGAGGTAACTGAGAGTCGGTTATGGACTTTGACAATCGCAGTGTCTTGGTGTTTTACAAAAATCCCAAGTACAGCAGCAGTTAATATAGAGAAACAGACAGGCATGCAGGCCAGAACCATGTCCAGGAGATCTGTAAAGGCCAGGAAAATTGCACCTCTCAGGAGTCACTGATTTTTCTATGTGTTAGCATACTAATGTGCTGGACATTTCACACACTGATCCAAATCTGGTGAGAAGAGTATACTCCTATTAGTTCTTGTTATGAATTCTGTTACTTCAAAAAATTTAGGAAATTGAGGAAATTTACTATCATAAAAGTATTTTTGTTTCTTTTCTCAGCCACAATGGCCTCTCATTTCCATTCTCTTCTTTATACAGGGCCTTTTTTTAAACTGTTTTTCCTTCAGTGGCTATCACATGTATTGATAATGTGACAGTTGGGCTACCGTAATATACCAATAAAAATTATATATACTTTTTCTCATTCTGATGGACAGTTCTGGGATCCTATTGTAAATTGTAATTATACAGCTTGTACTTTCCTACATGTCTCCATAAAACATAATTTCATCACTGTGTGATATTATCCTTTCATTCATGTCATTATGTTTATCTCGCCTGATCACCTGTGAAACTGCAGGAACAGTGTCCACTCTTGGACACTCTATGGTCATGCTCATTCTTAAACTGAATCCACCTTTATGAGCACTTGCTTTGTGTAAAGACCCGTTCTGGGCATTGAGAAATGAAGATTATGTAAGATCCTTGATTTCTGTGTGGGTAAAATGTAACCTTTAAAATGAACACTGTCCTTTAAATTCATGCTAGAGTTTACAATTTGTCCTAATGGTTAGTGATAAGAAGGGTACCTGGAGATAATTTTTCCTGCAATAGACTAGAAAACATAACTGAATATCCAATTCAAAGTCATGCTCTATCATATTGCAAATAGAAAACCCCTACTTCTCCAAAGTAAATCATGAAAAAAGGAAAGGAAAACGGGCTCTTTAATCCAAATACACAACCTTTGCATTAACTTCTTTGGAAGGAGGAAAACTAGTGAAAAATGGAGAATTTCTTCATAATTCATGGACTTACCTATCCTACTAGCAATCTCATTCTGTGCACAAGGCTAACAATGAAAGCAAAAGACAGGCTTTCCCTCCTGAGTAGATTTCCTGAATCCAGGAACACAGCTGTCACTGCAAACAGAATGAGGAGTCTGATGAGATTCAAGGATGTGTCAGTAACTGTTGGCATATGAAAAAGTCCATTGTTTAAAGACTCAGATTATTAAACATACCGATTCTATGTAGGTAAGTGCAGTTTATATTGAATTATTTTATAAGTTCCTATTCCAAAAAGCTTACATGCTACAACCTTGATTTTAGCCTGTTGAGTTGTTGCAAAGTATGGGATCTTTAAAAGGCAGAAATTAGTGGTCAGAAAGTAATTCCTAGCGTAGAGCCCTTTGGGATTTCCTTGAATTCATGTCATTATATGTTGTATTTTACTCATCTGTTTCATGGGGAAGAACAAGGAGGAAGACCTCCCTTTAACAGGGTTATGTAAACCCCAGAGCTACCGTAACTTTGTCTTTGCTTCAAGTGTCCATAACATGAGCATGTTCTCACAGGTGCCTTGAACGATTCATTTCACCAAAAATGGTTAAATAGCCAGTCAATGAAGCACTGAATGCATCTTCATGTAAGGAGAAAAAGAAACCTTGCAAACAATTAAAGCAATTCGTCATTTACTTTATCACAGTGTTAGACACCTACTGATGAAATTATAATTTATCTCTCCTCAATGGAAAGAACACTGCTGGAGGAATATCAATACCAAATTTCAAACCCTACCATAAAGCCATAGTAATCAAAACAGCTTGGTACTGCCACAAGAACAGACCTCAGGACCAATGGAATAGAATTGAAAACCCAGAAATGAACCAACAGACCGATAGCCATCTAATCTTCAATAAGGGAGCTAAAAAAATAGAATGGAAGAAAGAGAGCCTCTTTTGTAAATGCTGTTGGCAAAATTGGTTAAAAATGTGTAAAAAACTAAAAGCTAGATCCTTACATATCATGCTGCACCAGAATCAATTCCAAATGGATCAAAGGCTCGGAGTCAAAGCAGACACTCTGAAAACATTACAGGATGGAATAGGAGAAACCCTAGGTCTCCTTGGCTCAGGCCAAAATTTTCTTAATAGAGACCTGGAAACACAAGAAATCAAAGAGAGGTTGGATGAATGGGTTTGCCACAAGTTGCAGAGCTTCTGCATGGCAAAGAACATAGCTAGCAAGATCCATAGAAAGCCCATGGATTGGAAGAAGATCTTCACAAGCCATACAACAGACAAGGGTGTCATATCTAAAATATACGTGGAACTCAAAAAATTAAGTCCCCCAACAGCAAATCCTCAAAGAAACAACTACCCAATAAATAAGTGGGCTAAAGTCTTAAAGAGAAACTTCTCTGAAGAAGAAAGAAGTATGGCCAACAGACACATGAAGAAATGCTCAACCTCCCTAGCCATAAAAGAAATGCAAATCAAAACAACATTGAGATACCACCTCACCGCAGTTACAACAGATGCTTGAGGGGATGTGGACAGAAGGGAACCTTACTTCATTGTTGTTGGGAGTGTAAACTTGTTCAACCACTTTGGAAAGCCTTATGGAGGTTCCTGAAAAGACTTCCCATATAGCTCCGTATGACCCAGCAATCCCACTTTTGAGCATTTACCCAAATGTTTACAAACAAGACCACACTAAAGTTACGAGCCCAACTATGTTTATTGCAGCATTGTTTACCATAGCTAAGATATGGAACCAACCCAGATGCCCCTCAGTAGATGAATGGATCAAGAAAATGTGGTATATATACACAATGGAATTCTATGCCTCCATCAGAAAGAATGACATTCCCCCATTTGTTAGGAAATGGAAAGGCTTGGAAAAATTATATTAAGTGAAGTAAACCAAGCCCAAAGAAAGATAGCTCCCATGGTTTCCCTTATTTGCAATATCTAGTATATGAATGAGTCAAGCAGAAAAGGTCGGATAATGTGTTGTTAGGAAAATGAACCCTTAGATATGTATTTAAATGTTTTTTTTCTTTCATGCATTTGCTTCTAACGCATTTACAAGATTATTTCTTTGTTGCTTTGTATGTCCCTCCCCCACAGTATAACCCCTGCTTTCACTATATTTGATGTCGGTATAATTTATGACTGAGATGGGGAAAAACAAGTCTTGTAAGGATACAGGTGGACCCTTTGCAACAATGAGAAGTACAAGTTGTCATGTGGAAAACGAAGAGATGTGAAGGGTAAACAAAGGAGGAGGCTGCAATGCTTGATAAGAAATGTACTCATTATCTTGCCCATGTATTTGTAACCCCTCCGTACAGTATGTTCACAATAAAAAATAAGAAAAAGATTTTTATCCATTACTTTCACATTTTACTAGCATATATTAGTTTTACTAAAAGCTATTATTTGGAGATTTACATATGTGTGTTAATTTGTCCCAATCAGATTCCCACTATCCATAATGCTCATCCATTTTCCTCCTTCCCAAAACAATTTCTAGAGGTTTCTTGGCTCTATTTCCCCTATGTGTAGAAAGCATTTTGTCCTTGGTCAGTAACCCTCCACATCTACATTCATCGTCTTACCTCCATCTATTACTTCCAAGTGACAGCTCCTCAGTTACACCCATATCAGTCCTTTGAAATGTACAATAACTGTGCAAAGAGGTCTACCTGTGATAATGTCATTCATGCATATGTTATACTTTTACTAGACTCATGTTAGTTTCTTTCCTCATCTCTCCTACCCTCCTGCTCTCACAGAGTTATCCCATATCCATGCACATATATGATGTAGATGGATTTTATTTTTCTCTGTCTTTCCCATATCTCCTTCAAATTGTCCAACGATTACAAGCAAGTTCTGTGTATGCACAGTATGTACTTATGTTTATGTTTAGGTCTAGCTATACAATATTACCAAAACCTTGTGTCCTTTGTCCTCCTGAGATTGCACCTCATTGGAAATGAGGTTTTGTGTGTCTATTCATTGTCCTTCAAATGACACAATTACATTCTAACTGCCAGCTAACTGTAAGGGGGTGACCTGATCAGGTTATACATAAATAGACAAATCAAATTGAAAGCTCCTTGTACAGTTATTTAATGTAACAAAAATAGGTGTAATAAACACTTTGCTACACTTGAAGTTTCATTAATTCAGGTGGAAAGAGAGAGTGAGCTATTTTCCATCTTCAGCATGTATAGATCCAGTTCTTAGACTATTATCCAGTGATTAATCCCGTGTGTGTGTGTGTGTGTGTGTGTGTGTGTGTGTGTGTGTGTGTGTGTGTGGTGGGCTTCTTTGTCAGATTCATTCTGAGGTCATCTGATTTGTTTTGTGGCTCTTCATGTCTGAGATTGGCAAGCACAATACTGGCTCTGTGACTAGGGCTCTGTAGTATGAATTGAAGTCTGGTATTGTAATAATTCCTGCATTATTCTTTTTGCTTAAGATAGTTTTGACTTACGCTTCTCTATGAGCTTTAGGATGGAATTTTCTATTTCAATGATGAATGACTTTCAGATGTTTATAAGCATTGCATTGAATATATTGATCATTTTGAATGATATGGGTATATTCACATTATTCTTTTTCTCAATCTATGACCAATAGAGATTTTTTTCTTCTTATGTCTGCTACTTTCTTCAGTCACTAATGGTTTTAGGTAGATCTTTTTCTCTTCCTTGGTTACATTTATTCCTAGGTATTTAAGATACTTTCTGTTAGGTACTATTTGGACCTCGATAGTTTCCCTGGCTTCTTCCTCATTTTAGTGGTTGCTGTGTTTAGATTACTTTGCTGAATGGACTTAACTTATTTATTTGATTTTAAAGATATCACAGTTCTGTCCATTTCTTGGGAGTGACATTTTAATCTAGTATTTGGCATTTGATAAGATGTCACTCTAGCATTCAATCTCTTAGACCCCATTTTCCAGCACAGGTGATCAATGCAATCTTCAATGAAAGTCTTAGAAGTCTTAGCCCTTGACCTCTTGCCTCATACAGTTCTACCAAGCTTGTGGTTTTTCCTTCATCCAAGCCAACCACCAATTCAGTTTATTTTGTTTTTAGCCTATATTTTCCTACTTTGAAGCTGCTGAGCTCTGGTTCCACCCACAGCTAAAGGGAAGGTTTAGAGATGTAGCTGGCCCCAATGTCCTGCCCACATGAAACCTTTCACATTTGTTTCACTGACAGATTTTATGTAGGTGTGTTCGTTGTTTCTCTGCTAATGTAATGCATTTCCATGGGTTTGTGCTCCAGCTCGGTTAAGAAATCCCAACATCTTTTGATTTCCAGCCTGGATTAAAAAAGACTATTCTGATTCTCAACAAGGGTTATCAGAGTTCACCATTGGTTTTTGGCTTGGTCTTAATTTTTTTATATCTACAAACAAGTGTACTGTATTTTTTCAGTGCAATAACATTGAATCTATAGTGTGCTTTTGAGAATATAGCCCATTCAGTTTTAATTCTGCCAAACTGAACATAGGTTAACTTTTCATTTTCTGGTTCCAGCCCAATTTGTTATTTTGTAGCTTTACTTTCACTGTAGATGTCTTTACAGATCTTTAGATATGTTTTGAGTCCTAGGTATTTGTTTTCGTAAGACCAGCATTTGAAGGTTTAGATGAAATCATTTCTTTTATTTAGTGAATTTAAAATTAATTTTTCCCAAATAGACAAGAGAGATGCCAATTTTCCCATCCTAAATAGATTGATTTTCACATTTTTCTATTATTTTAAATTTGTACTATTATACATATATTTTTCTTTTTATACACATTTTATTATACAGATTATCTACACAGGGGTTACAGAATAACATGAGTTTTCTTATGTTAGTTTTAAGTGGGCACATAAACTCTTTTCTCCAAATGCTCTTGTGTCCATTATAATTTATTTCTTCTATATATTTAAATTATATAAATGACCTCAGATATTTTATTTTCATTGATAAATATGAAATCATTATAGTTGGTAGAATATATCCAAACTTTTGCAAAGGTACAAAAATAAGACAAAAACATAAGGCATTTGATTCCCAATACCATACCGAAACATACACCTCCCCCGCCCTCAAACAGACAAGGAAGATTAGTAAACCATGACCCAAGTGCCAAATCCAGGCTGCTTCTCATGAATAAAGGTTTATTGTAACACACAAATTCATATGGCTACATGGTCCTTGTTCCCTTATTACTTACTTCTGACCTTCTATTTATCCATGAACTCCTCCTTTATATGGCATTTACTTTCTTCTTGTACCTTATCCACCCAATTTTGCTTCAACACATCAATCTAACCATGGATATATTCTTTTCATTTTTTTCATTTAAGAGAAAATGTGTTGTGCAAGTTTTCTGAAATCCTAAGAAAAATTAGCAAAGAGTACAAAATATTGTGCAAAATCACTGAGATTACATATACTACCAACAATTTCACTTTACGCAATGAGGATTCAGTATTTCATTCAATAATATAATCTCTACCTTATTACTGAAATTTCTTCAATAAATAAGGATGGTAGACAACTCAATAGAAACTGATGAGTATTTTGATTATATTTTCATTATCATACTGAGGAAGTTGGAAATTAATTACATTTTCATTTGTTAAATAGCATGCCTACATCAAAAATACGTACACACAATATTTTTGGCCTACCCATTGTTATATTTTCAACTAAAATTTAATTTATAGAAAGCTGTAGAAAGTTACATAGCCATTTATTTATTAGAAATACAAATTTGAGAAAAAGGTCTAAGTCAGCCTGGGCAGGATCACTTACTTCCAATAACTGAACAAATGGAGACCAATGGAACAATGGTTCAAGAGGTAAAGAAGGCATGAGTGAAAAATTAGCAGGCACTATAGGCCTTGAGTTGAAACATGCATAAATGAATTTAATTAATATCAGAAGAAACATGTAATCAACACTAGAAGAGAAAAGAAATGAGTGCAATTGTGTCCATATGTTTTAAATATGTGATTCTGTAAAAGTAGTTTAGAACCCATTAAATCAGTGTATTAAAAACTCTAAGTAATGCTTCCTTATCAAATTAAGTCTTGAAATGTGACAGATGAATTTGTTCAATTTAAGAGATTTTCAGAAGTGATAACATTAAAATAAATAACTTTATATATATTGAATATTCCAAAATCTGTGTGAAATTAATAAAGCGTGATTAATCAATGATAAAATAAAAAGAATATCCATGCTTTAAGGGAATAACTTTTATGCATTACAGACTTTAATCTCAGAGAAAATAAAAAATCTTATGCATTCTAATCATAAATCAAAGTGTGTTTCCTGTAACATATACAAGTCATTGCTAAGTTATATGAGGGAAGTAGTGTGAGAAAGAAGAGAAAGACACAGAAGGAGATGGAGAGAGAAAAGAAAAAGAAAGACCAGAACAGAGGGAAAGGTCCCACAAAAGAGACTCAGGATAATTTCAAAAGTAGAACGTGTGAGTAGAAATAAACAAGTAATGAACAAAACAATCTCTAAAAATGATATTAAAATATGTAAATTTGTGAGGAGAAAAATATTAATGCAACGGATTGGCGTACTCTGAAACATGGTGATGTGCAGCCTGGAAGGTAATATGCATAAAAATGAGAAAAGTTAATGAAAAATGCAGTAGTGAAAGACATTAAGGAGATGATAGGATTAATCGCAGATTAGATAGGAGGAACTAAAAATATCGAAGCAAAATTTTATTTTCAATGGTGATCACCATCACCTGTTTCTACTAGTACAACGAAAATGCACAAAAGATCCTTATTCTTTGAAATAAAAATTCCATAATATAAACTATTGCAAGAAGAGATAATTACCATAGATTTATATCAGATCTTCTGTACACTAATCAAAACTCTGAGTTTAATCATAAGATTGCATATTTCTACTATGTCTTTTATCCTTAAAACCATATGGAGAAATTTTATTTGGCACTAACAAGATGTTGTAGTACTTTGGAACAAATATACAGCCTAGAAGCCCTGCACTAGAGCCCAAGATGGAGAAGACCTCCACTGCCACCATGACCTTCCCCTTGGCACTGTGGTAGACAGGCAGAAAGGTGAGCCACACACTGCAGAACACCAGCATGCTGAAGGTCAGGAACTTGGCTTCATTGAAGGTGTTAGGGAGATGCCTGGCCAGAAAAGCCACAGTGAAGCTGGCCATGGCCAGGGAACCCAGGTATCCCAGGACACAGTAGAAGGCAGTGAGGGAGCCCTTGTCGCACAGAATGATGATATGGCCATATTCAGAGTGTGCATCTGTGTCAATGAATGGAGGAGAGGTTTCCAGCCAGAGTCCACAGAGGGTCACCTGGATCAAAGTGCAGATAGGGATGATGAAGTTAGGAGCCCCAGATACCAGCAGCCACCTTATCCTTCTCCCTGGAGAAGTGGCCTTGAAGGCCAGAACCACAGTCACCGTTTTAGCCAACACTGTGGAAACAGGCACAGTGAACACAACCCCAAATGTGATCTGCTGTAGGATGCAGGTGACTGTGTTGGGATGGCCAAGAAAGAGCAAGGAACAGAGGAAACAGAAAATGAGGGAGATGAGCAAGATGTAGCTGAGAGTCCAGTTATTGGCCTTGACAATGGCACTGTCTTTGTGTTTCACAAACACTCCAAGAACAACAACAGTTAGCATAAAGAAGCAAAGAGCTGTGCATGCCAGAGTCATGCCCAAGGGATCTCCAAAAGCCAGGAAACTTGCAGCTTTTAAGAGGCACTGTTTTCTCTCTGTGTTGGCATACTGAAGATCTGGACACTTCACACATTGCTCCATATCTGGTGAGAAGTGTAAACTATCATTAATTCTTGTTGTGACCTTTTTTTCTTCAAAGAATTTAAGAAATTGTTCACTTGGGTGTTATTCCTAAGATAAAACCGTTTACTCTAATAATAGTATTTTTATTTCTTTTTGAAATCACAACCACCTAGTATTTCCCTCTTTTATGTTTAGGTTTTTAATTCATGTTTTTTTCCTTCAATGACTCTCACAAGTATTTATAAGGTATGCATTGGGGTATTATAATATTTGAACCAAAATTTTCTCTGTTATCCAAACGTACAACTTTTGCATTGATTTGGGTTGAGAACAACTAGGGTAGGAGGAACAATTTCTTAAAAAGTCAAAGAATTACCTGTGACATTAGCAATCTCATTCTCTGGGCAAGGAATACAATCAAAGCAACAGGTTGCTTTTTCCTCGTGACGAGATGTTCTGAATCCAGGACCACAACTCTCACTGCAGATAGAGTGAGGAGTCTGAGGAAAATCAGGGATGTGTCAGCAATTGTTCTACCTAACACTTCACAGAGTCCATTTTTTTAATTAATGGATTAATAAACAAAATGTTTCTATGAATGTAAGAGCAGTCAACTAATTGAATTCTGTTATAGAGTCCATATTCCACGATTCACAAATGCTTATGTGCTACAGCCTTGATTCCAAGCCTGGTGAATTATTGTGAAGTATGGGATCTTTAAAAGGTGGAAAGTAGTGGTGAGAAAGTAATTCCTACTGTACAGCCCTATGGGATTTCCTTGAATTCATGTCATACCTTGCCTCCTATTCATCTAAGATATGGAGAATAGAAAAAGGAATACCTCCTTTATGTAGTGTTATGTGAACCTCAGGCCCATAGTTTCTTCTTCATTTTCCAGTGGCAATGGGGTGGCAATATTCTCAGAGGTGCCTTTTATGACTCCTTTCACCAATGATGGTTAAGTAGCATGCCAATTAACCATTAAATCAATCTCCACAGAAGGGAACAAAAGAAACCTTTCAACCATGGAAAAGAACTCAACAGGTACTTGATCACTGTGCTTTAACTGAAGATCTTGGTACTAGATTTCAGCTTTTTTGCTCAAGGTTAGCACTCTAGTACTGGAAACAGAGCTAACTTCCAGATTGTTAGTGGTTAAATGGAGTTAACAGTCTCATTGATTTTCCTGTTTGGGCTCATTTTAAACCATGATATTCAGATCTCCACTACCTGAGTAGCTAGGACTATGGGAGCAAGTTGCTAAAACTCAGCTAGGTGGACATTTAAAGAGAGACTTTCGCTGATTTGTGTGTCCTTAAAGATTATTAAGATTAGATCCAATCCACCTCTGTAGTTCCTATGGCCCACTCTAACAAATCTTCAGATAAAGATACTTGGTTGCCATGTAGAGCATATGGAGAAAACTTTCTTACTTTCACTGCAAGTTCAAGGCCTTCTGGAAAGTTCCAGATATTCAGAATGTCATACTCTGACTCCAATTTGCTTTTCTCATCCCAAATTACTTGATCTCCAGCAACATTGTAAAACTGCATGTTTTTCAGAAAAAGGTGCAGCTAAAATTGGAACACTATATGGTGAATTACATCCCAGAGTTAAGACAGAAAACATGAAGTAAGAAAGCTCCTGAATCAATATGGTAGCTATTAATATACCAACCAGATTCTTCAATGAAATAGGAGAAGCAATTCCAAACTTGACATGGAAGAATAAAGACCTCAAATAGCAAAACAATTCTTAACAGAAAGAACAGTGATGGAAAAATATCAATATCAAATTTCAAACTCTACTACAAAGCCATAGCAATCAAAACAGCTTGGTACTGGCACAGGAACAGACCTGATGACCAAGGAAATAGAACAGAGCACACAGAAATGAGCCCACACATCTATAGCCTCCTAATTTTCAATAAGGGAGCTAAAAAAGTAGAATTGAAGAAATATGGCCCTTCAGTAAATGGTGCTGACAAAATTGGTTAAAATCTGTAGAAAACTAAAGCTAGATCCTTATATCTCACCCTGCACCGAGTCATCTGCAAATGAACAGGTACCTCAAAGTAAAGTAGACAACCTTAAAACTTTATAGGAGAGAATAGGAGAAACTCTAGGCTTCCTTGGCACAGGCCGAAATTTTCTTAATAAGGACCCAGAAAGGCTGGACAAAACGGATTACCTTAAAGTGCAGAGCTTCTGCATGGTAAGGGACATAGCTAGCAAAGTCAATTGAAAGCCCACAAGAACCTCATATCTAAAAAAATACTTAGAAAACAAATATTAAATCCCCCAACAACAAATCCTCAAAGAAACAACTGCCTCATTAATAAATGGCCCAAAGGCTTAAAGAGGGACTTCTTTGTAGAGGAAATAAGAATGGTCAATAGGCACATGAAGAAATTATCAAATTCCCTGGCTATAAAAATGCAAATCAAAACAGCATTGAGATTCCACCTCACTCCAGTTATAATAGCTATAATCAAGAAATCTAATAACACCAGATGATGGAGGGAATGTGGCCAAAAGGGAACCCTAGTGCATTGTTGGTGGGAGTGTAAACGTGTTCAACCACTTTGGAAAGCACTATGGAGTTTCCTCAAATGATACCACATAGAGCTCCCCTATGACCCAGTAATTCCACTTTTAGGCATTTATGCAAACAATCATAAACAACGCCATACTAAAATTACGAGCACAGCTATTGCAGTATTGTTCACCTTAGCTAAGATATGGAACAAACCCAGAAACCCCGCATGAAAATATGATATATATATATATATATATATACATACATACATACATACATACACATGATAGAATTCTATTCTATGCCTCCATCAGAAAGAATGACATTGCCCAGTTTGTTAGAAAATGGAAAACTTGGAAAAAATTATTAACTGAAGTAAGCTAGGCACAAAAAACATAGGTCCCATGGTTTCTTTTATTTGCAATAACTAGTATACACCCAGGATAATCTTAGCAGACAAGCAGAAATGTCAAAGGATATGTACATATGAATATAGAATATAATGCCAAGCGAAATGGACCCCACAGTAGAGACACAAGAGGTATTATGTTTGTTGCTGTTGTTTTTAATGTACTTATAATGTACTATGTGATTTTTTTGTTTTTTTTCTATGTTCCTCCAACCTGGTATAACTCCTGTTTTCATTGTAATTGATTCCAGTGCCCTGCATCTTTTATATACATTTTTGTAATTTGAGGAGGGAAAGGGAAATAAGGAAATAAGGAAACAAGGATACAGGTTGACTAATTGTAACAATGACGTGTACAAGAAACTATGTAGAAAAAGAACTTAACTTGGGGGTGGAGGGACTTAGGAGTAGGGAAGGTGGGGAGTGAAGAGATGGTAGGGCAGAAACAAAGAAGGTAACAATGTTTGAAAGGAAATGTAACCACCCTGTATAATATCTTTGCAATAAAAACATATATTAAGAAAGAAACCAAGACATGTATGCCTTATGATTAAAAACACTTACATAAATGTGTGTATATATAAATATATAAATACATGGATATATGCAGAAATTTAGAAATTCATACAGTGAGAATTCTCTCAACAAGGGTCTTTGCTAATGTTGTGTGCCCTCCAAAGGAGAAGAAATTACCTGTGCAGGGGAAGGCACTCTTCCTTTCCTATTTTCCATTGTGTGAACTTCCGTTTGAAGAAGAAGCATTTCATGGATAGCCTGGGCCACAGCATACACAGCATTGTATATATTATGACTATATCCAGACATAGTCATGTCAAAAATATGCCAGGCAACCAATCCAAAGAGGCATCATGAGGACAGTTGTCCCATTTTACACAGTCAGACTCAGATCTGAGCAATTAAATGACAGAAACCACAGCCTAGGAAGGAAAATGTCTTCTGGGTGTTTGGAAGGATTAACTGCCTTGACAAAATCTGTGAATCCAGAAACATCTACATGATGGTGTGTAAAAATAAGAGGTACATGCAATGAGCCTACCATGAAATATCTCGTTTTAATGGTGAAATCCCACTGTAAATTCATGACACAAACTTTGCCTTGTATAAGACTCAATACTATAATTATTAGGGAATCTTTATCACCATATATGATGAGGACACTTGCTGAAGAATTATTGATCTTGTTATAAACTGCCATGACTCCTAAAAAATGTGTCAGGTGTTGAGTTGAGATGACTAGATCATAGGCTACACAAACTCTGTTTTTGGCCATCTCTTCTTTCAATTCAGCCAGAAACCATGAACCATTCTCATCCTGTGATGTCAACAGCCCTACCCAGTTCCAGTTGAAGTGAAGCAGTAAGGAGACAATGGCCACGGCCATTGATGTGTCCTTTGTGGCCATCTGATAGAGAGCAGGAAACTTGTTATGGTCACTCAGGGCATGATCAAAAGGTCCAAAGCTAAACTAAAGGGAAAGAAAATTCATGAATGAGGAGATTGCCATGCAACACAATCTCAGTCTTGAAGTATGGTAAGAACAATTTGAAGTAGGTAGAAGACAGTTTTGTTGTTTTTTAAAGTATAATTTAATTATTTGTAAAATGTCTGTTGATCTTTATCAATAACTCTATCAACACATTCCATCTATATCAACCCCAACCACACCCTGACTTTCTTAATTCCATTTCCAAATAGGTACATTGAATATTAAGTTGTTTTTCCCACCTGTCCATTTTTTATTCATCTGTCTTTTTCCCTTAACATCTATTCCAGTCAGACAAGGTGTAATTCATCTCTCTGGTGTTCTTTTTTATACTGCTATTAGATCATAAAAGTTAAACCATGGTGTACCATTCTTACATATACCATGTGTATATGTAAATGGCTATGTGCATGTTCATATTTATTTCACATTATGTATTCATATTTTAGAAGCTTTTTTACCCTTTCTTGTTCTGATGCTGACTTTCTTCATGCAACCTATATATTCTCATGTATGTATGAGTGTGTGTATGTTTATGTGCATGCCAATACAGGGATACAAACACATGGCCTCTTGCACTTCCTTGGCTTTTTTCCCCTCTAGACTGGTGCTCTACCATTTGAGTTACACATCACTTTGTGCTCCTTGTTGGTTAAGTGAAGATACAAGTTTTCTGAGTAGCCTGGAATATAGGTGTGAACCATGAAAACCCTGCTCAACATATCTGCAAACTGCAGTCATTCTCCATTTCCTAACTTATTAAAGAACATTATTAATATAGCTTGCAATAAATTAGCATTTGTATGCTTGAACTCTTCCAATCTTCTTTTCCAAAGAGTGGACTATGTATATCCCACTATTTTTGAGTAGTTATTCTTTGATATCATAAAATTTAATAGTTTTATAAATTGAGTGTCTTCCTTTCATCCTCTTTAACACCTGAAATAGCACCACATTAGACATTTTTATAAACTTCCCACCCTCACCTGTGGAAATCTGTAGAATCCCAGCAATGTCCCAATCTGGTCAGATGTTATTCCTGATGGACCTGTAAGTACTGCTGTAGACCTCCTGTCTCTCATACAAGAGTAGTTTCGAATCTTGTATTTTCCAAAGAGCCAAATGAAGGGATTCTTAAACATTGTCCAAGCTCTGAATTCAACATCATAGATATCAAGTCCCAGAGTCATGTTATGTAAAAGAACAGGATTTTTGTTGATTTCCTCAACAGCAAAAACCAAAGCCAAAACGAACTGATAGCTCTTGAAGATCCTACATAATGAGCATAGAAATTGAGGAGGAGTATTTCAAAACTTGTGACTTTGCTGGATTGAATGCTTGGTTCTTTGCTAATGAACATATTATAATATTACCCTTAATTAGGAAGGAATGTGAATGTAGAGTCTTATGCTTGCATATTGAACTAGGTAAGGACATGAGGGGAATATGTCATGAATGATAATCAGAAACTTATTTAAGATGAGCGAGAAATAGAGTGAGAGAAACAGCACTTTCCCCCACTCCCCCACTACCACAGGTATTACTGGAAAAAGCAGTTGTCCTTCATATTTGGTTTTCTTGAGATAGTAAATATTCTCTTGCCTTTATCTTAGAACAACTCAGCCTATCTTTGTGAAAAATAAGTTTATGTTTTGTGTTGACATGGCAGGCCAGTCTAACTATCCACTGTTCAATTTAAGAGCAACTTTTATAAACAAAGTGTTAGTTATGAAAGATTCTATAGCAATGTCTTCTCACATACCCAACATATGGAACAGCCCTTCCTGCAATATCAACCCGAACAAGAGCTCAAATACAGGAGAGGGAAGTTTATTTTTATTTATGTACTAAAACAAAAGGGATGCAACCAAACCCAATGAAATCATTATCATAAAGGGAACCTCAAATACAGTGGATGATGAGAGAATTGTAAGGAAGTTTTACATTGAACTCTCACTTCCAGGCCCACCATGGTAAAATGCAGTGATGACTACTCTCTTGCCAATATATTTATATTAAGATACTAAAAAAAAAAAAAAAAACAAGCCTCTAGAACAGAAGAAATAGGATCAAAATATTTTAGTTTCTTTCTCTTTGTCCTGTCTGTGTGTGTGTAAGGGTGTGTGTGTGTGTGTGTGTGTGTGTGTGTGTGTGTGTGCATATTCTATAGAAATTAATGAGATCAACTGGCATTCTTTTAAAAGGAAACAATGGAGGCATGATGGAAACACAAATGAAAGTATTAACTTGTTCAACATGTAGTATAAATATATGTGAAACTACCACAACGAAAGCCTTTCATGTGAGCATAATCTTCTAAACAGAAGAAAATAGTGAACTTGAAGAAAAGTTGATTATACATAGACATATGGAGGAATAAACTGTAAGTAAGAATGAAGATTGTGAAAATGGTTCCTAAAAGCTGACAAAGTATTTTCTAAAAAGCAAATAATACTGTTTTTCTCCTTCAGCAAATGGTTGGGAATGCCCAAAGTTTTAAATGCCTGTTCTAATAAGTAATGACAAAATTTCAAATTCCTAGCATAGACAAGGATATAATGTAAGAAATATAAATATGAAAAGGATCATCAAATCTCTGATCTAAAATCTACACCAAGCTGTCTTATGATCTAGTTCTCACAAGTGAAATATAAATACAGGGTAGATACTCTAGAATAGAACAGAATTTCAAAACATAACACATAGCTCTGCCCCTGTTTTCCAAACTGCTGACTCCTCAGTAGATTCTATAAGAGTCAGGATAATATGTTAGTATTACATGTTTTACAGTATTGACAGTATTTACAGTATTGATGATAAAAAATACTGAATTTATCCATCAGGAATATGTTATGGAAAATAGATACCCTTTGGTAATGAAGGAAGGATTAAGATGTACCCAGACAAGCACAGTTAAATAATGTAACTCCTGAAGACATGTCCTACAAGAACTATTAAAGTAAAATTTTCAGTCAAAAAGACAAACCATTAGTGAGCAAGAAAATGATCAAAGAATACATACCCTGTATCCTGCCAGTACAATAAAAGTAGAGTTCAACAGGAAAACATATCACAAGACAGAACTCACTCTCTTACTCCACCAATGCTTCAATGAAATAGAAAGGGAAAGATCACTACCAAGATCATTCTATGAAGCAAACATAATACTCATCAAAAAAACAGATAAGAACCCATAATATAAAAGAGAACTATACATCCATTAATTTGATAGACATTGATGCAAAACTTCTCAACAAATTTCTAGCAAAGCAAATTCAGTAACTAATGAAAAAAATCATACTTCATTATCAAATGGGATTCATTCCAGGATTGCAAACCTGGTTCAATTTATGCAAGTCAATTAATGTAATTCATCACATCACCAGAAGCAAGGATAAGAATCACTTGATCATCTCAATAGATGCAGAGAAGTCATTTCACAAGGGTCAGCACCACTTTTTAATAAAACCTCTGGGGAAGCTAAGAATCCATGGGAGGTTCCTCAATATAATAAATGCTCTATATGACAAATTAGTGCCAGCATTATATGTAATGGGAAAACCTTTAAAAAATTTCCTCTAGAATCAGGAACCAGACAAGGATGCCCACTCTTTCCATTTTTCTTCAGCATAGTTCTGGAATTGCTTCCAAGAGAAAAGACAGAAAAGGAACAAATAAAGGGGATCCAAATAGAAGAAAAAGTAAAGCTATCCCCATTTGCCAATGATATGATCCTCTATTTAAAGAATCCTATAGATTCTTATCCCAAGGTACTTGAGTTGATTTAAAACTTTGGCAAAGTAGTGGGTTATAAAATCAACCTACAAAAATTAGTCGCCTTCCAATGTTGAAATTGGCAACAATGTTGAAATCAGAAAGAAACATCATTTGTAATAACTTCACAATAAATAATATACTTTGGAATTTCTCCATCAAAATGGGAAGGATCTGTATTGTGAAAACTTCAAGACTTTGAATTAGAAATTGAAGCATATTTAACAAAATGGGAAAACATCCTGTGCTCCTATTTTGAAAATCGCAATTGTGCACAGAGGAATCTACAAATTAAATGCAATACACTTTAAAATCCCAACAACTTTCTTCAAAGAAATAGAGATATCAATCCAAACATTCATATGGAATATGGAAAGACCCAGGACAACAAAATCAATCCATAGTAGGAAGAACCTGGAAGAATACCAGTATCAATCTTCAAGCTTTATTTCAAAACCATAGTAAGAAAAATAGTTTAATATTTTCACAAGAATAGGTCTGGAGACAAAAACAATGGAATACAAAACACAGAAACTTTCTCACAAACGTATAGCCACCTAATATTTGATTAGGGAGCCAAAAACACAGCTTGGAAGAAAGATACACTCTTACACAAATGGTTCTAGAAAAATTGAGTATCTATATTCAGGAAACTTAAGCTAGCTACATATATATCATCTTGCACCAGAATCAACTCTTAAGTGGATGAAAGACCTCATCCACTTAAGGTGGTTAGGTTGCAAATACTACAGAAAGGGTAGGGGAAATCCTAAGTCCTCCAGAAATGGGGCAAAACTTCCTAAACAAAGATCTCCAAGCACAACAAATCAAAGAAAGACTGGATAAATGGGATTGCACCAAGGGAGTAGTTTCTAATTAGAAAGAGTCACACCTAACAAAGAAATAGCCCACAGATTGGTAGAAAATCTTCATTTGCTAAACACCAGATAAAAGCCTAATATCTAAATTACACATAGAGCTAAAAAATTAACCCCCGTCAATGAAACCTCCAAAACTCAACTACTTAATCAACAATTCGGCTAGAGACTTAAAGAGAGACCTCTCAAAGGAAGAAAAAAGAATAGCCAACAGACACATGAACAAGTGGCCAACATCTCTGGCCATAAGAGAAGGGCAAATCAAAATAATACTGAGATTCTACCTCACTCCAATTAGAATAGCCTTTATCAGGAAAACTAACAACAAATGTTGGCAAAAGTGTCCAAAATGGCATCCAATAAAAATGTTGGTGGGAATGTAAACTCATTCAACTACTCTGGAAAGCAGTATGGAGGGTCCGTAAAAGATTGAAAATAGAGCTTCCCTATGACCCAATAATTTCACTCCTGGACTTTGAGCCAATGGATCACAACCCAGGTCACACTAATGCCATAATCACAACCATGTTTATTGCAGCATTGTTTACCACAGCCAAGATATGGAATAAATGTAGATGTCCCTCAGTGGAAAAATAGAACAAGAAAATATGGTATATATACACAATGTTATACTACTCATCCAACAGAAAAAAATAATAATATACCATTCCTTAGGAAAGGGAAATACTTCAAAAAATTATATTAAGCCACATAAACCACAGCCAAAAAAATACAAGCTACAAGTTTTCTCTCATTTTCTGTAATTAAGATATGTCTATAAATCTACAAGTAAACACACTGTATAAATTAAACATATATATGTATATATATATGTGTATGTATATATGTGTATGTATGTATACACACACATACTGGGAGATGATAAATTATATAGCACCCTAGATTTAACATACAGAGTCAAGGGAGGATATGCACTGGAGTAGTAGACAAGGACTCAATAGATGTGTACAGATGACCATAAAAAATAATATATTATGAAGTGAACTCCAAGGAAAAGAAACGAAAGACATTTTTATTTGTCATTGTTATGGGTTGTTAATCTCTTTACCTTTTGTTTTGTGTGTTTGTATTTGGGAGGATAAGGGAAGGCACATAAATGGTGGAACAAAGATGAATAAGTACAACAGTGATACTTTCTAGACACTATGTGGAAAATGAACTGGCTATCTTGTGGGTGAAGACAGGAGAAAAAGAGTAGGAGAGAGTGAGGGAAGGGGAGACATGGTATAAAAGAATTGTCCACATTACAGATTACTTAACTCATGTAACTAACCTTCTGTATGGTATCTTTACAGTAACAATAAAAATAAAACCAAATAAATAAAATAAAGTGAATAAACAGACCATCATAAACAATGAGATTGAATTGGCAATAACAAACCTCCCTTCCAGGAAAAACTCAGGACCAGATGGCTTTACAACTGAATTCTAAAAAACTTACAAAGAAGAATTATCAATTATTCTCAAACTCTTCAATGAAATAGAAAGTAAGGGAACACTATTCATTCTATGGAAACCAGAGAAGTGCACGTTGAGAAAAGGAATTTCAGATCCATCTCGCATATGAACATGGAAGTTCGCAACAAAATACTGACAAATAGAAGTCAAACATTGATGAGAAAATTTATACACTATGATGAAACTCGATTTGTCCCAGGAATATTAGTCTGGTTTAACATATGTCAGTCAGTTAACATATTACAACACATTAACCGAAGCAAGGGAAAGAACCAAATGATCATCTTGATAGATGCAGAAAAAGCCTTTTATAAGATCCAAAATTCCTTTGTGATAAAAACTTGGAAGGAGGTAGGAATACTTGGAATATTCCTCAGTATAAAAAAGCTGTATATGACAAACTTAGAGCCAGCATTATGCTCAATGGTCAGCAAGTAAAGCCATTTTTCCTAAAATCAGTAACACGATATGGATATCCATTCCCTCTGGTACTCTTCAACGGAGTATTGGAATGCCCAACAAGAGTGCTAAGTAAGATAAAAGCAATTAGGGGAATTAAATGGGGAAGCAAGAAGTAAAACTAACCCTCTGCACAGATGACGTTATACTGTATTGAAGGGACTCCAAAAACTCCTCCACCAAGCTACTAGAATTGACCTGGAACATTGACAACATACCTAGGTATGAAATCAACCCCCAAAATGAATTGCCTTTGTTTATGCTGTCGATCAAGGCTGAAATTAGAAAAGAGAACTCATTTGCAATTGCCTCAAAATTATAAATTACCTGGAAATTAGCAATAGGTGAAGGAACTCCATAGTGAAAACTTTTAATATTTGAAAAAGGAAATTGAAGAAACCTTAAGCAGATGGAAAGATAATGTATGCTCCTGGATTAGAAAAATTAAACTTGTGGGAAATCACAATACTACCTAAAGCAATTTACAAATTCAATGGAATATCAATAAAAATCCCAACAAAATTCTTCAAATAGAGAGAGAAAACAATCCAAAAATCCATGGGGAAAAAAAGGAAAATGAACACCAAAGCCACACTTAGCAGTCAGAACAATGTTGGATGAATAGCTTTATTAAACTTCAAACTCTATTACAGAGCCATAGTAATTATGACAGGTTAGTATTGAATAAATGGTAGGCCAGAGAATCAATAAAACATAATAGAAGTCCCAGAAAGGAACACAAAGACATATAGCTACCTGATATTCAGTAAAAGAGCCAAAATTATAGGCTGAAAAACTGATGCTAATAAAACTGGACATCGATTTATAGAAAACTGACACTAGATGTCCACACATAATCTTGCACCCACATCAATTCAAAATGGATCAACGATTTCAATGTAAAGCCAGAAATCATGAAACTTATAGGAAAGAGTAGAGGAAATTGTGGGCTCATAAGAACAAATCAGAATTTTCTACAGAAACTTCCAGGATCAGAACAAATGAACGACAGAATTGATAAATGAGTGTACATCACTCATAAAAGTTTCTGCCCCGAAAAATAGGTAACAATCTTAATAGAAAGATCACAGAACAGGAGATTTTTGTTTTACCAGCTATCCATCAGAGAAGAGCCTCATATCCAAAATATACTTCAAGCTCCAAATATCCTTAAAGATCCATAAATATACTTAGCCCTTAAAGAAACAACAAGCCGAGCAATAAATGAGCTAATGACTTAAAGAGAGATTTCTCAGAAGAAGAAATAAGAATGTTCAATACACTCATGAAAACATGTTCATTATTTCTGGTCATAAAGGAAATGAAAACCAAAACAACACTTTCATTTCACTTCACCCTAGTTAGATTGTCCATTATCAAGAAAATCATAAGAAATGCCGACAAGGATGTGGCCAAAAGAACTCTACTTATCTGCAAGAATAATGTAGTGGATAAAGTTGTTATTTATAGTCAAAAGAATAGATACAATGTCATTAAACCAGAACAGACTTTGTTTTGTATCTGTGTGCAGCTAAGAAATGCCTATATGCTTTAACTATACTCCCCAATGTGTCTATATTAGCACCTTAAGACAAATACTCAAATATATTTTGGGAAATTAAGAGAATGAAAATCATCTGAATGTGGGTAAATAGTGAGAAACACAAAGAATAAGGTAAGCCAGGTACTAGCGATTCATTCATGTAGTCTTAATTGCTGAAGAGATTGGGATCTGAGGATTGTGGTTTGAAGCCAGGTTGGGCAGGGATGTTTGTGAGACTCTTATCTCCATTTAACTACCAAAAAGTGACATTAGTGGAGCTGTGGCTCAAGTGCTAGAACACTAGCCTTAAGTTGAAATGTTCAGGGACAGACAGCGCCCAAGACCTGAGTTCCCAGGATCAGCATAAAAGAAAGAAAGAAAACATACCAATGACATATAAGATAAAGACATATATCTTATATAGTATGGAAGAGAGTAATTGCTATTCTGGGATCACTGCTCTCAATTGTGGGCAGCTACCCCAGTGTATACTTGTCACACCAGCACTTGAAAAACAAGTGCAAATGATATACACAATGAGATTTTCAGATAGTTTGCTAGAATTTCTTGACTCTGTACAGTCATTTTCTTTTCTTATCTTTTTTAGTATAGCCACTTATTAATGAGACTGTGTTATGAACAAAAAGGCAAGAACATACAGGAGCACATGAGCACAAAGAAAGTAGAATTCATCCAGGGGAGATTAAATTCTCTTATAAGTGATCTTTAAAATGCTTTCCTGGGAGGGGGGACCTACTGCGACGGGGCAGTAGGGAAACGCCACAGCTCTCCCCAACCAAAAAGAGAGTTTGAGTTCCAATGCTTAATCTCCCCAAGAGACCAACAAAAACAAAAAGATGAACACTCAGAGAAAAACAGGAGGTGGAAAATAACAAAAAAGAAAGAGAGAAAAGAATTTCCGAACAGAGAAGAGCGAAGACCCCTCCCCCAACCTTTACTGGCCGTGCAGCACCGGCCTGGCGGGGGCTGTTGGAGCCCCAGAGACACAGGGGGCCGACTGCAGATCACCCGCCAGAAGCCACCTGAGGTACCGGTTTGCAGACCAGCTGATTGCCACAAACAGAGAAACCTACCAGCCAGGAGTCTCCACGAGGATCCCACCCCCACCCCTCACTCTCCACCCGAGCAGAGAGGCTCCTTCTCACCAAAGCCGCCCAGCACTGGCAGCATGACAAAGGGAGCAGTTTGCAGACCACCCGTACAGAAGCCGCTTGAAGCACCAGACCCGCCCGATCACGATTGTGACGACCCAGCAGGGACCGCCCAGGTCCCAGAGGCACAGGGGGCTGCCTGAAGATCACCCACGCAGAAGCCGCCTGAGCGTAGACACTGTGGACCCGACAGCTTTGATAGGGGCAGAGACATAAAAGAATCACACAGAGCCACCACCGCCCAGCCCAGCCCGCAACCACCCCAACTGAACTCGGATTGCAACAGCAACTGACGACCTACACCACACAGAAACAACTAGCTCCAGGGTGAGTACCCCACAGGGGACAGTGTATCCCTCAAGGGAGACCAGAGCTGGAGGGAATCCCCAGACCCTGACCTAGACTCCCTACCCCAACACCCAGACCACAGGACCCACTAAAACTGGGAACTGTTCGAGAGCTCCACCAGCCCGTGGAGCACACTCCGCTGGCCAGGCTAGAGCAAGAGCACCCCTGGAAGGGAGCTTAAATGCCCAAGCCAGGAACAGTGCCCCTGGGTCAAGACTACCAACAGTAGAAGAAATTTGAACTGTGTACCCCAGGCTGCATATCCTAGGTGGTATACACATCAGCACAGGCCTAATGAGTGTGTTCCAGGCGGGGGCCAGAACCAGGCCTGGGGATCCGGCGCCTGAACAACACAACCAACTCCTCCCAACTGAAGTCAAAAGCTGAGCATACGCCTCAACAGAGGAGAGAAAAACATGGAACAGCACTCCCCGGGAAGCACGCCTGTGACAACAAATGACCTGGAAGCTCAGGACAAGAGAAGCCCAAACCCCACCAAAACTCCACCCATATACTCTAGGCTGGGAATTGGGCAACACAGGCTGCTGGCACCTGATAGTAAGCAGGAGCTCAGCCTGATAAGGCGGCTCAGCAGTAGAGTGATAGTCTTGGATGTATGAGGTCCTAGATCTGATTCCTCAGCATCACAAAAGCAAAAAGGGTCAGAAGTGGTGCTGTGGCTCAAATGGTAGAGTGCCAGCCTTGAGCTGAAGAGCTGAGGGACAGCATCCAAACCTAGAGTTCAAGCCTACAACCAGCCCAAAACAAACAAACAAACAAAAACACATTAGGAGCCCATAGCAGACTCCATTATCTAGGAGAATGCATCCAGAGCATCTGATCTTCCCAAGAGCACCCGTAGGAGCAAACACAAGCAGTCTAGGCTGCTCAATCCTTCCAAAGGTGGGAATTGCCAGCAATCTACAGCAGAGAGCTGAGAATCCTAAGTAGGTCAGAACAGCAGCTGGAAATAGGCTCCCAACAGAACCCAGATCAGGCACAGACTCTCTCTACCAATACAGAATCAGCAACCAAGCAAAGATAGACACACCAAAACAAAATTGCAGATCAGTTTCCTGAACCCCCATGCGAAAATCACAGAGAAAAATTACAAAGTTTACCACCACCCAGGACAGCAAGCTAACCTCAATAGCCAGCAGCCACGCAGGGGAGAGCCCCAGTGGGAGCAAAGCAGGAATGGAAGACAAAAGCTACATCCAAGGGTTGCTGGAGGCAATGACTCAAGAATATAAAGAGAGAAATTGATCAGAAATTGAAAGAGCACAAGGATGAACTATCAAAAGAGATACAGGATATCAAACAAGAGATGCATGAAAAATAGAAGCTGCACAAACCTCAGTAAGAAGTGAGATAAACTCCAAATTAGAGGTAATGCATACTGAGATCAGTACTATGAGAACCAATATTGAATCCATAAAGGAATCCATTTCCTCCATGCAAAACACAATAGAAGCCACGGTCAACAGAGTGAATGAAATGGAAGGTAGAGTGTCAGATACAGAAGACAGAATACACCAACTGGACCAAAAAGTGACAGATATGGAAAAATCACTCAAATTCAACCAAAGGGAAATTCAAGAGCAAGCAGATAATGCCAAGAAATTTAACCTTCGTATAATTGGAGTGGACTAAGGTGAGGAATTCCAGAGCAAGGGAATGCAACAGCTATTCAACAAGATAATCAGTGAAAATTTTCCCCACCTCAAAAAGGAGCATCTTACCTACAACCTATAACAGAAGCATATAGAACACCCAACAAGCAAGATCCCAGGAGAAACACTTCTAGACACATTATAGTAAAAATGATAGACCTAAATAATAAGGAAGCAATCCTGCATGCAGCAAAAATGAAGAAGGAGCTATACTACAACGGGAAAAATATTAGAATCACTGCAGATCTCTCCACACAAACAATGAATGCAAGAAAAGCCTGGGAAAGCACCATACGAGCCCTGAAAGCCAATAACTGCCAACCCAGATTGATATACCCGGCAAATCTAGCATTCACATTCGATGGAGAACTGAAAACTTTTAATAGCAAAGAAAAACTAAATGAATACATAAACATTAAGTCAGCATTACAAAGAATTCTAAGAGGGGGGACACAACCTGAAGAAAGCAACCAGGAACTGGGACCTGCCCCAGACAGGCATTACTCAAAGTCTAACTGAGCAAGCACATGAGGAAAGGAAAGAAGAAAAACTTAGGAAAATGGAATGGCAGGGACAACAATGCATCTCTCTATACTTTCTCTTAATGTAAATGGGCTGAATTCACCAATTAAAAGAAAACGAACTGAGGACTGGATCAGAAAACAAGACCCATCCATCTGTTGCCTTCAGGAGACCCACCTCTCAGCCAAATATACAAACAAATTCAGAGTGAAGGGTTGGAAAAGGATCTACCAATCAAATGCCCCCAGTAAGAAAGCAGGTGTAGCTATCCTGATATCTGACTAAATAAACTTTTCATTAAAATCATTACAGAAAGACAAGGACGGACACTACATATTAATACAGGGAACAATCCAAGAGGAGGATATTACCATTATCAACTTATATGCCCCAAATATTGGTGCACCCAGATATGTTAAACAAACGCTCTCAAACTTACAGAATAAAATAGATCCCAATACGATAATACTAGGTGACTTTAACACACCACTGTCACCAAAAGACAGGTCTACCAACCAGAGGATTGGCAAAGAAGCTACCAAATTAAGTGAGGTCATACTTCAAGTGGAATTAACTGACATCTACAGAGTATTTCACCCTAAAACAACACAGTACACATTCTTCTCAGCAGCTCATGGAACTTTCTCCAAAATACACCATATCATAGTTCATGCAAATACAAAGGGGTCGACATAATCCCCTGTATCTTATCTGACCGCAGTGGAATCAAGCTAGCACTCAATAACACAGCATACCGCAGAAATTTCTCTAATACATGGAAATAGAACAGCACACTCCTTTGCAATGCCTTGGTAATGGAAGAGATCAGAGAGGAAATAAAGCATTTCCTACAACTCAATGAAAATGAAAACACCTCACAAAGAAACTTGTGGGACACAGCAAAAGCAGTCCTGAGAGGCAAATTTATTGCCCTCAGTGCCCACATCAAGAGAATGGAGACAGACCAAGTAAATAATCTCATGTTCCAATTAAAACAACTAGAAAAACAAGAAAAAATGGAACCTAAAGTTACTAGACGAAGCCAGATAACCAAATTAAGAGCAGAGATTAACCAATTAGAAAATCAGAAAATTATAACCAAAATAAACCAAACAAAAAGCTTGTTCTTTGAAAAAATAAACAAAATTGATGGACCGTTGGCAAGATTAATTAAAAAAAGAAGAGAGGAAACCCATATTAACAGGATTAGGGATGCCACGGGAAACATCACAACAGGTACCCAAGATATCCAAACAATTCTAACAGACTACTTTCAAAAGTTATACTCTCTAAAGGAAGAAAATCTGGCAGAAATGGATGCATTTTTAGAGAAATACAAGTTGCCCAAACTGAGCAAAGAAGAAGTAAACCAATTAAATAAGCCAATATCCTACAAGGAGACACAGGAAGCTATCAAAAGTCTTCCAACAAAAAAAAGCCCAGGACCAGATGGATTCACAGCAGAATTCTATAAGACCTTTAAAGAAGAACTAATACCCATTCTCCTCAAGCTCTTCAGAGAAACAGTGAAGGAGGGAGCTATCCCAAAGTCATTCTACGAAGCCAATATCAAACTCATCCACAAACCAGGCAAAGACCCAACCAAAAAGGAGAATTACAGGCCAATTTCCTTGATGAACACAGATGCAAAGATCCTTAACAAGATTCTAGCTAACAGAATCCAGAAACACATAAAAAAATTGTACACTATGACCAGGTAGGCTTCATCCCAGAGATGCAGGGATGGTTTAACATACATAAGTCAATAAATGTAATCCAACATATCAACAGAGCCAAGGTCAAGAATCACATGATTATCGCCACAGATGCAGAAAAGGCCTTTGATAAAATTCAACATTCATTCATATTAAAAGCTCTGGAGAAAATAGGAATAGAAGGAACATTTCTAAAAACAATAAAAGCCATTTATGACAGACCAATAGCCAATATTATACTTAATGGGGAAAAGCTACAACCAATTCTCCTAAAATCAAGAACAAGGCAAGGATGCCCACTGTCTCCATTGCTCTTCAATATAGTCCTGGAACCTTAGCCAGGACAATAAGGCAAGAAAAAGACATTAAAGGGATCTGCATAGGGATAGAAGTTAAACTATCCCTTTTTGCAGATGACATGATACTATACCTTCACGGTCCCAAAAACTCCATCCTCAAACTCTTAGAAATCATAAATCACTTCGGCAAAATAGCAGGATACAAAATAAACCCACGAAAATCAGTTGCCTTCCTGTACACTGACAATGGACAAGAATAGAGGGAAATAAAGGGAGCAACCCCATTCACAATAACCTCCCAAAAAATAGAATATATAGAAATTAACCTAACCAAAGATGTAAAAGAACTATTTAATGAAAACTATAAAAAGTTAGAGAAAGAAATTGCAGAAGACACTAGGAAATGGAAAGACCTCCCATGCTCTTGGATAGGCAGACTTAATATATTAAAGATGGTAATACTTCCAAAACTAATATACAAATTCAATGCAATTCCTATTAAAATCCCAATGACGTACATCACTGAAATACAGAAAACAGTCCAAAAATTCATATGGAACAACAAAATACCTAGAATAGCCAAAACAATTCTAGGGGATAAAGACAATATGGGACGGCTATCCATGCCGAACTTCAAACTCTACGACAGAGCTATAATAACAAAGACAGCGTGGTACTGGCACAAAAACAGACCTAAAGACCAATGGAACAGAATAGAAGATACAGAAATAAATCCACAGGCCTACAGCCAGCTGATATTCGACAAAGGAGCCAAAGACATGCGATGGAAGAAACACAGCCTCACATGTATAACATGTGAACACCGTTATATGTTATAGACTGTGATAGACAATTTGCTCCAGGAAAGTTAGAATGAACATGTGACTTTAAATGAGCATCATTATTCCACAATACTGTGAAATTCCGGAAATTATGTAATCACTTAATCACAATTAAAAAAAAAAAAAAAAAAGAACCTCGGGGAAGTTAGGGAGTGAAGGGATTGTAGGGGGAAAACAATGGAGGGAGTAACAATGTTCAAGAAGAAGTGTACTCATTACCTCACTCATGTAACTGTAACCCTCTGTATAGTATCTTTACAATAAAAAAAAGCTCAATAAAAACGAAAGAAGAAACAAAATGGAAATAAACTAGAAAAAAAACAAATCTCCCATCTTTCTTGTAGTATGCTGTGCATCCCAGCCCTGTGCTCCCCTGGTTCATGGACCCAGGTGTTAGTCTGTGTTTCCTAAATAACTCCCTGGACCTCCTGCCAGTCTTGTACTGGGCAAATGTACCTAGAACTTTTTACAGGGATAATTGTCCTGCAGATACTTGGAAAACTACCTAGTTTCTAGGAAAAAGAATTTACTCAGGCTCAAGTGGGTCTGCATTTGTAATCACTCCCAACAACTCCCCTCAAAATAAAATAAAATAAAATGCTTTCCTGTCTAGTAAGGCATGTGTTATGCAATATATCTGACATAAACAGAACCAAGGCTTAGTTTGACACAGTAACTACTTGCGTACAGTAAGAACTTATGTGTGTGTGTGTGTGTGTGTGTGAGAGAGAGAGAGAGAGAGAGAGAGAGAAGAGAGAGAGAGAGAGAGAGAGGAGAGAGAGAGAGAGAGAGAGAGAGAGAGAGAGCGAGAGAGAGAGCCCCACAGCATGAAATGAGCTCCTGAACAGTATCTTTGAGCTTCCTTGATCCAGGATAACACGATGTCACTCAGCCACAGCTTCACTTTCAGCTTTTGGCTGATTGATTGCAGATAAAAGCCTGGCAGATTTTCCAGCCTGGGATGGCTTAAAAACTCTATCCTCAGATACCATAACTATGAGTAGTTAGAATTATGTTCAGGAGCCATCAACCTACCATAAGAAATTTTATCAATGTACTCAAAATACAGGTGTTATTAAAGACAATTTCTCACATCACTGGCCTGGGAAGGAAGACAATGTGGTTTAAGCCTTTTAGTACAGAACTCATGACAGTGACTCAGGTTTATTGTAATAACATCACTTCATTTTCTGCAATGACAGCTGAAAAGCAGGAAATTCAGGCATGCTGGAGAAAAGGGAAGAATTTACTGACTTGTAAAGGAGAAGCTACATAGAAGGAAATAGAGTTGTTTCCTAATACTGGGGAAAAAAAATCACTCAACAGTTGATGTAAAACAAATAATGAAACTAAGCTGCTCCAGGTGCAATAGGGATGGATGTCAGTGGAAAGGGGCAGAGATCATTGATGTGGTCACCCAGAGTTTCCTCATCCATTGCCCATCCTCAGAACAAAAGAGAAAATGGGAATAAAATGATGCCTTACTTACCGTGTGTGCTCCTCTTGCCTGTAATCTTCACTCTTACTATGATCTTTTCCCAAAGTGTTGAGAGGGAAAAACCCCGCAATTATCAATCTCCATCCATGTGGGCTCGTTGCTTCATAGTAGAGAAGCAGCTAGTGCCAGCTATGGACCTGACCAGGACGGGAAGCTGGAGAAGGAGTGTGAAAATCAAATAGAACATCCCTGTAGCCTCTCCGAGAATTCCAAAATGTGAAGTCCAGATGTTAGGCATGTATCCTCATTTATATTTTAATGTATGCATGTGTGCCTTTTTATTGACAGAGATTTACACTATAGCTCCATTTAAATCAAAACCTCTTGTGAGTTCCCTGACTTAATGTGTAAAACTCTTCCCTGAGGCTCTACATCTGTGGCCTTCATGCAGGACAAAAACATGAGTTGGAAAACATGTGTGGATTTGCCTTCTTCACTCCAGGTGCTATGATTCTATCCAAGACCACAGAGAGTGAGGTCAGAGAGTTGGAGTTAGCTTGAAAAATTGTTGCTGCAATGTCTGGCATGAAACTATTTCCATGAAAGCCATTTGAGATGATGCAACCTATTGCCTCAGAGGGTGTCATATCCTGTCCATGGTGAAATGTCTACACAAAGTCTATGCCTGTGAGATGTCTGTGAGATGTTCTGAGAGCATGATACCCAGACGGTTGATTCCCACACACAATGCCCATTACAGCCACATAATGCTGGTGGTAGAATTCCATGTGCAAAGGCCTCCAGAAATACAGCCATTTACTATTGCCTGGGGAAGCAATGATATTGCTGAAACAAGCAATTGCATGTCAATAACCTATGGTCAAGGCTGAAATTGAGTTCCACTTTTGCATTCTGAAATTTTACCTTCAAACATGATGTGCTAGGTTGAGAACATCTGGTACTAGAGGAAATTCTTCTGTATCACAAAGATAAATCAATATCAAAAGAAACTCTATGCTTTCTACTTGTCAATTTATGTTAGACCTAAATTCCATGCAGAGACTTCAGTGGCACTGGATAATAGTGATTCTTCAGGGAAGTGAACATACTCAACATCATTCTGCATTGTTGGATGTGTATTTTTGTATACTTGTTCAAATCATGCACTAGGTATCAGAAAATATACATCACATTTCTCCTTTAACAATCTAGCAAGAGGACTGGGAAGGTGACTCAGGGGTAAAGTGCTTGCCTTGCATGTGTGATGCCCTGGGTGCGTTTCCTCAGCACCACATAAGCAGAAAAAGGCATAAGTGGCACTGTGGCTCAAGTTATAGAGCACTAACCTGAGCTGAAGAGCTCAGGGAGAGCACCCAGACCGAGACTTCAGGACCCACAACTGACAAAATTATAGGAGGAAAGAAAAATATTTTCTATGAGATTGCCATTGATCTTTTACAGTTGTACATCCGTTACAATATATCACTACTTTTGTAAATTCTTAGTATCATGTCTCAGCTGTACTGAAAATTTTTTTAGTTTTAATTTTAATTTTTTGTGAACATACTGTACAGAGGGGTTACAATTACATGGGCAAGATAATGAGTACATTTCTTACCAACCATTGCACCCTGCTCCTTTGTTTACCCTTCACATCCCTTCCCAGCCTCCCCCTGAGCCCCCAACAATCCCCCTACCTCCAGCACCAAAGTTGTAAAGTTTGTTTTTGACAAGACAACTTGTACTTCTCATAGTTGCATCGGGTCCACCTGTATCCTTAAATGACTTGTTTTCCCCATCTCCTCCACAAATTATACCGACATCAAATATAGTGAAAACAGGGGTTATACTGTGGTGGAGGGACATACAAAGCTACAAAGAAATAATCTTATAAATGAGTTAGAAACCATCGCATGAAAGAAAAAAAAACATTTAAATACATATCTAAGGGTTCATTTTCCTAACATCACATTATCTGACCTTTCCTGCTTGACTCATACATATACTAGATATTGCAAATTAGGGAAACCATGGGACCTATGTTTATTTGGGTTTGGCTTACTTCACTTAATATAATTTTTTCCAAGCCTTTCCATTTCCTAACAAATGGGGCAATGACATTCTTTCTGATGGAGGCATAGAATTCCATTGTGTATATATACCACATTTTCTTGATCCATTCATCTACTGAGGGGCATCTGGGTTGGTTCCATATCTTAGCTATGGTAAATAATGCTGCAATAAACATAGTTGTGCAGGTAGCTTGAGTGTGGTCTTGTTTGTAAACATTTGGGTAAATGCCCAAAAGTGGGATTGCTGGGTCATAGGGGAGCTCTATGTGAAGTCTTTTGAGGAACCTCCATACTGCTTTCCAAAGTGGTTGAACAAGTTTACACTCCCACCAACAATGAAGTATGGTTCCCTTCTGTCCACATCCCCTCCAGCATCTGTTCTTGTTAGAGTTCTTGATTTTTGCCATTCTAACTGCGGTAAGGTGGTATCTCAATGTTGTTTTGATTTGCATTTCTTTTATGGCTAGGGAGGTTGAGCATTTCTTCATGTGTCTATTGTCCATCCTTCTTTCTTCTTCAGAGAAGTTTCTCTTCGTCTTTAGCCCACTTATTTATTGGGCAGCTGTTTCTTTGAGGATTTGTTTTGGGGGATTTAATTTTTTGAGTTCCAAGTATATTTTAGATATGACACCCTTGTCCGTTGTATGGCTAGTGAAGATCTTCTCCCAATCCGTGGGATTTCTATTCATCTTGCAAGCTATGTCCTTTGCCATGCAGAAGCTCTGCAACTTCATGCAACCCATTTGTCCAACCTTTCTTTGATTTGTTGTGTTTCCGGGTCTCTATTAAGAAAATTTCTGCCTGAGCCAAGGAGACCTAGGGTTTCTCCTATTCCATCCTGTAATGTTTTCAGAGTGTCTGCTTTGACTCCGAGGTCTTTGATCCATTTGGAGTTGATTCTTGTGCAGGGTGATATATAAGGATCTAGTTTTAGTTTTCTACAAGTAGTTAACCAATTTTGCCAATCCCATTTACTGAAGAGGCTGTCTTTCTCCCATTCTATTATTTTAGTTCCCTTATCGAAGATTAGTTGGCTATAGGTCTGTAGGTTCATTTCTGGGTTTTCAATTCTATTCCATTGGTCCTGAGGTCTGTTCTTATGCCAGTACCAAGCTGTTTTGATTACTATGGCTTTATAGTAGAGTTTGAAATTTTGTATTGATATTGGACAGACAATTTTTTTATATATTTTTATTTTTTGTTTTAAATTATTTATTGTCAAGATGATGTGAAAAGGGGCTACAGTTACATAAATAAGATAGTGAGTACATATCTTTTTAAAAATTTTATTTTATTGAAGATGCTGTACAGAGGGGTTAGTTACATGAGTAAGGCAATGAGTACGTTGCTTGTCGCTAATTATTTGCCCCTACTCTTGTTCACCACTGTTTCCTCCCTCCCCCTTCCCACTTGCTCCCCACCCCTCTATATTCCCTAGCCCAAAGTTTTAAAGTTTGTTTCCAGTATACTCTCCTGTGGGTATGGATGTTGCAATGGGTTTTCCTTGGTCCTTGTTTCAGTCTTTGGTATTCCTCTTCCCCAATCCAGATTAGACAAATGTAAATACAAGATGTAGGGTACCAAAATCAAGTACAATCACATCAGGGATATACCACAGGAGGAAGAACATACAAAGGAAACAAAACAGTCACATAGTACATTTAGAACAATAACAACAAAGTCAGACCACTTGTATTCATATCTTGGGGTTCATTTTACTCAGCATCATTTTATATGGGCATATGTACATAGCTTTTGAGATTTTCAGGTCACCTGATAAGATTACTCCATATATATGTGTGTATATATAGTGTGTGTGTGTGTGTGTATATACACTAATGCTTTTTTTTTTCAAACGAGATGGTATCATTTTTTTCTGATAGTAGCATAGTATTCCAATATATATGTGTGTGTGTGTATATATATATATAATCATTTCCTTGGTCCATTCATCAATTGAGGGGAATCTGGGTTGGTTCCAAACCTTACATATAGTAAATAATGCTGTGATTAACGTAGTTGTGCTGGTACCTTTAGTATGGGCTTGTTAGTGGTCTTTTGGGTAAATGCCCAGAATTGGGAATGCTACATCATAGAGACGCTTTGTTTAGTCTTTTGTGGTACCTCCACTGCTTTCAATGTAATGCCCATCAATATTCCAACCTCATTCTTTAGTCAAATAGAAGAACCTATCCAAAATTCAGATGCAATAATTAAAGACTCCAAATAGGAAAAAAAAATCCTTAGGAGAAAGAACAGTGCTGAAAGAAGATCAATACAAACTTTAAACTCTATTACAAAGCCATAGTAATCAAAACAGCTTGTTACTGACACAAGAAAAGACCTAAGGACCAATAGAATAGAAGTGAATACCCAGAAATGAACCAGCAGACTTATAATCACCCAATTTTCGACAAGGGAGTCAATAAAATAGAATAGAAGAAAGCCAGCTTCTTCAGTACATGGTACCAGCAAAATTGATCCTTATATACACCCTGCACCACAATCAACTCCAAATGTATCAACAACCTCAAGGTAAAAGCAGACACACTGAAAATATTACAGGAAGGAATAGAAGAAACATGAGGGTTCCTTAGCACAAGTCAAAATAAAAAAATTAAATCCCACAAAAACAAATCCTCAAAGAAACAACTGCCCCAATAATAAGTGGGCTAAAGACTTAAAGGAGACTTCTCTGCAGAGGAATCAAGAATGGACAACAGACATAGGAAGAATTGCTCAACTTCTCTGGCCATAAAAAGGGCAAATCAAAACAACATTGGGATTCCATCTCATCCCAATTAGAATGGCTATAATCAAGAAATCTAATAGCAACAGATATTGAAGAAGCTGTGGCTAAAAGGGCAAGACTACTATTTGTGAATAAGGTTTTACTGTATCCATAATTTCATATGGATACGTTTTCTTTTCTTCTTACTTCTGTATTATTTATCTGTGAACTTTTCTTATATGGGCCAATATCTTTCTCCATGCCTGGCATCCACACAGTTGCTTCAACACATAAATCCATCCAAACATCGTCTTCATTCCTTCATTGAGGTAAAAAGAGGATTGGGTAAGTTTACTGAAATTCCAAATAAGAATAAAGTAGCAAGGAATGCTCAATATTTTGCAAAAGCTCTAAAATCAAATATTCTCCCAACAAATTCACAACAAACAATGAGGATTCAGTATTTTACACAATTATATAAACTGAGGTCTAATAATAGCATTGTAAAATAAATAAGAAAGATAGAAAAATCTCAGTAGAACTTGGTATGTATTTTGAGGATATCTTGATTACCATACTGAAGAAGTTGTTTATAAAAAACAGCCTGACCTCCAAGAAAGACCATGCACAAAATATTTATGCCAATACATTGTTATATTTCAAATAAGATTTTAATTAATAGTAATCAATAGTCAGTTTCATTGTCATTTATTTACTAGAAATGCAAACGTGAGAAGAGTTTTGAAGTCTTCCTGAGCAAGAAAATCCATGAGACTCTTATTTCCAATTAAAGACACAAAAGCTAGAAATTGAAGTGTGATTCAAGTGGAAAAGGAGTCTTGAGTGAAAAACCTAAGGAGAGTCTAGGCCCTGTGTTCAAGCATGCCTAAATACATTTAATTGATTTCAGAAGACACATGTAGTGAACACTTGAGCACAAAAGAAATGAGTGAAATTGTGTCTATATGTCTGTAGAAATAATATAGAACAGACTAAGTCACCTGATTTGAAAAATAATTAATGATTTCCTTATCATATTAAGTGTTTTGACATGTAACAGATAAAAATGTTCATGTTTAAACAGATTATAAGAAGTGGTAACATTCCAAGAAATAATCATTTTTTTAATTTTTTTATTAAGAAAATACCGTATAAAGAGGTTTCAATTACATGGGCAATATAATGCGTACATTTCTTATCAAACATTGTTGCCAACTCCTTTGTTTCCCCTTCCCATCCCTTCCCATCTCCCACTCCTTCCCCCCCCAACAAATTCCTGCCCACCCCCGGCCAAAGTTGTAATGTTCGTTTTTTGACATAACGACTTGTGCATCTCATTGTTGCAATGGGTCCACCTGTATCCCTATTTAAATGATTTGTTAAGAAATAAACTTTTGTATACTTAGTGAACAAATTTCTATGTACAAAATTAACCAAGTGTGATTAACAACAATAAATCAAAAGTTTATGTGTAGCTGAGGTGGAGTGAACTATGATGCATTGCAGAATTTCATCTTAAAGGAAGAGTCAAAAAGTCCTCTACATCGTAATCTTAAATTGAAGAGAATTTATGTAGTGTTTACAAGACATTTCTAACACCATTTGAGAGAAGCAGGGTGAAAGGGAAAAGGAACTGAGAGAAGGAGTGGAGAGGTGCAAAGAGAGAGAGACAGACACAAGGAGAAAGGCCCACAAGAGACTCAAGATTATTGCAAAAGGCAAAGGTGGGAGTAGAAATATGCAAGCATTGAACTAAGCAGTCTCTAAGACCATGTTCAAAGGTGAAACTTTGTGAAGAGAAAAACATAAATGAAATGGATTTGAGGACTATGCAACATGGTAGTGTGCAGATAGGAAGTTAGCACATCTGAAAATATAGAAAAATGATTAAGAAAGACAGCAGTGAAAAGAAACTGAGAAGAAAGGGAATATGATTAATTGTACATTATATAGGGGGAAGCAAAATTATACAAGAAAAATGCAGATTCAAATAGTTATCACCACTATGTGTAATCACCACTACTAGTAAAATGAGCAATACATCCTTATTCATTAAAGTAAAAATTCCACAATACATAAAAATATAACAGTGGAAAATTAATAGAGTTAGATAGGATCTAAATACTAAGCACCCAAATGAGAAATCCATAAGAAATCTAATTTCTCCTATGATGTCTTCTATCCCTGATCCATTTAGGGAATATCTTTTGGGCATTAACAAGATGATGTAGCACATTGGAACAAATATACTGCTAAGGAGCCCTGCACCAGAGGCCAAGAAGGAGAAGACCTCCATTGCTACCATGTTTTTCCCCTTGGCAGTTGGTAGACAGGCAGGAAAGTGAGTCACATACTGCAGAACAGCAGCATGCTAAAGGTCAGGAACTTGGCTTCATTGAAGGTGTCAGGCAGGTTCCTGGCTAGAAAAGCCACAGTGAAGCTGGCCATGGAAAGGAAGCCCAGGTATCTCAGGACACAGTAGAAGGCAGTGAAGGAGTCCTTGTTGCACAGGATGATGATGTGGCCATTTTCAGAGTGTACATCTGTGTCAATGAAGGGAGGAGAGGTTCCCAACCAGAGTCCACAAGAGAGTCAGCTAGACAAGAGTATAAATAGGGATGATGAAGTTAGGAGCCACTGATTCCAGCAGCCACCTCATCATTCTTCCTGGAGAAGTGGCCTCAAAGGCCAGAACCACAGTCACCATTTTGCCAGCACTGTGGAAAGAGCCACAATGAATACAACCCCAAATGTGATCTGCTGTAGAATGCCGGTGACTGTGTTGGGACAGCCAATAAAGAGCAAGGAAGAAAGGAAACAGAAGATGAGGGAGATGAGCAAGATGTAGCTGAGAGTCTGTTTATTGGCTTTGACAATAGCAGTGTCTTGGAGTTTCACAAACATCCCAAGTACAGCAGCACTTAGCATAGAGAAACAGAGAGCCATGGAGGCCTGAGCCATGCCCAAAGGATCTGCAAAGGCCAGGACACTTTCATCTCTCAGGAGGCACTGATTTTTCTGTGCTAGCATACTGATGTTCTGGACATTTCACACACTGATCCAAATCTGGTGAGAAGAGTATACTCCCATTATTCTTGTTATGAACTTCTGTTTCTTCAAAGAATTTAGGAAATTGAGGAAATTTACTATCATAAAAGTATTTTTGTTTCTTTTCTCAGCCATAATGGCCTCCCATTTCCATCCTCTTCTTTATTCAGGGCTTTTTTATTTAACTGTTTTTTATTCAGTGGCTATCATATGTATTGACAATGTGACAGTTTGGCTACTCTAATATACTAAAAAAAAATTCTATACTTTCTCTCATTCTAATGAACAGTTCTGTAATCCTATTGAAAATTGTAACTATACAGCTTATACTTTCCTACATGTCTCCATAAAACATAATTTCATCATTGTGGGATATTATCCTTTCATTCATGTCATTATGTTTATATTGACTGATCACTGTGAAACTGCAGGAACAGTGTCCACTCTTATGCTCATTCTTAAAATGAATCAACCTTTATGAGCACTTGCTTTGTGCAAAGACCCGTTCTGGACACTGAGAAATGAAGATTATGCCAGATCTTTGATTTCTGTGTGGGTAAAATGTAACCTGTAAAATGAACACTGTCCTTCATAAGACTTATTTAATTTCACGGTAGAGTTTACACTTGTCCTAATGGTTAGTGATAAGAAGGATACCTGGAGATAACATTCCCTGCAATAGACTAGAAAACATAACTGAATATCCAATTCAAAGTCATGCTCTATCATATTGCAAGTAGAAAACCCCCAACTTCTCAAAATTAAATTATGGAAAGAGAAAAGGCAAAAGGGCTCTGTAATCCAAATACAGAACTTTTGCATTAACTTCTTTGGAAGGAGGAAAGCTAGGGAGAAGTGGAAAATTTCTTCATAGTTCATGGACTTATATGTCCGATTAGCAATCTCATTCTCTGCACAAGGATAACAATGAAAGCAGAAGGCAGATTCAGGATATTTCCTGAATCCAGGACCACAACTCTCACTGCACACAGAGTGAGGAGTCTGAGGAAATTCAAGGATGTCAGTAACTGTTGGATTATGAAAAAGTCCATTGTTGAAAGAATCAGATTATTAAACATACAATTTCTATGTAGGTAAGTGCAGTTTATTAATTGAATTATTTTACAAGTTCCATATTACATGATTCCAAAAGGCTTATATGCTACAACCTTGATTTCAAGCCTGTTGAATTATTGCAAAATATGGGATCTTTAAAAGGCAGAAACTGGTGATGAGAAAGTAATTCCTAGTGTAGAGCCTTATGGGATTTTCTTGAATTCATTTCATTGTATGTTGTCTTCTACTCATCTGTTTCATGGGGAAGAACAAGGAGGAAGACCTCCTCTTAATAGGGTTAAGTGAAGCCCAGGGCTATTATAACTTTGTCTTTGTTTTCCAGTGTCCATGATATGAGAATTTTCTCATAGGTGCCTTGAATGATTCATTTCACCAAAAATGGTTAAATAGCCAGTCAATGAAGCATTGAATGAATCTTCACATAAAGGAGAAAAAGAAATCTTGCAACCACATAAAGCAACTCATTATGTACTTTATTATAGTGTTAGAAACCCACTGATAAAAATATAATTTATATCTTATGACAATATTCTAAATCAACATTTAGAAACACATTTACTTTTTTGGTTAGTATCATTGGGTTAAGATCTGGGCACTGGACTTGGGTTTTCTGCTCAAGGTTAGCACTCTGCAACTTGAGTCAGAGCTCTACTTCCAGGTTTTTGATGGTTAATTGGAGATAAGTGTCTCACAGATTACACTGGGTGAGCTGATTTTAAACTATGATATTCAGATCTCAGCTATCTGAGTAGCTAGGATTATGGGGAAAAGTTGCTGAGACTCAGCCAGGAATATATTTAAAGGTGACTTTTGCTGGTTTGTTTGTCCTGAAAATTACTAGGATTAGATCCAGGCCACCTCTGCAGTACCTGGGACCCACTCTACCAAATCTTCAGATAAAGACAGTTGATTGCCATGTGGAGCATATGGAGAAAACTTCCCTACTTTCACCACAAGTCCAAAACCTTCGGGAAAATTCCAAATGTTCATAATGTCATGCTGTGGCTCCAATTTCCTTTTCTTGTCCCAAATTACTTGATCTCTAGTAGGATTGTAAAAGTGGATGTTCTTCAGAAAAGGGTGCATCTATATGGGAGCCACTTTCTTATGGTGAAGTACATCCCAGATTTCAGACAGAAAACATGAAGTAAGAAGAGCTTCTGATTGCCTTTAATCTCTGATTCTCAATACAAGAATAGCACAGCCACCTAATGAAGTATTCAGGAAGAAAATCTATGAAGTGATAATATATTCTTTTTGAAAGAGAATCTTTCCTGATCAGTCAGGAAATGAGTAGAAGATCCCATTTCAAGACAAACCATTTTGCTGTAGCTTACCACAGCACTGTTTTTCAAGAATTTCTATAATTTAAGCTTGTTAAATTTTTAATAGCAAAATTTAAATGAACTGGGTCACATATGAAAAATATTTACAATTCTGTTCAGCAGGGCATCCTTTGCTATGACTGAAGAAACTTGTAGGAAAAAGCTGATTTTACAGTATTCAAACACTAGTCATGAACATGTTGAGGTTATTGGTAACTAAAGTAACTTATAAACAAGGTGGTTGTAGCTCACAGTTGTAATCCTAGCTACTCAGGAGGCTCAGATCAGAGGATCATGCTTCAAAGCCACCCTGGACAGACAAGTCCATGAGAACCTTGCCTCCAATAAATTATTCAGACAAAAGCAGAAAGTAGTGCTGTGCTCTAGTGGATGAGAACAGGGAGACTTAGGGACATAGCCAAGGCACTGAGTTCAAGCCTGTGGACTAGCCGAAATTAATTTGTAGAAATGTGGAATGTAGTTCGTCCTTTTTATTTGCCTGTTGTTTTCTCAAGAGCATATGCATGCATGTCTGGAGTGTCACACAGCCATTTAAACATCAAGGATTATGTAGGGTTTTGAAAGGCAGCTGAAATATTATTATTGTGATGTTAATCTACATATGATTAATTTTGCATGTACATTAGTTTGTGTTAATATAAAGTAAAAAGCATAACATTTGAGCAAATTACTTCAAATAATGAAATATGTGTTAATAAAAATCAGCAACCGATGTAGGTATGACCTATGAATACAAACATATACAAATATTGCATATATATACAATATATGCATACATATACAAACCCACATGCAGACATACAGAAATATTTAATGTTATTTATTTTTAAATATTTAATACTTAATAAGTATTTGTACAGTAAGAAGCCCCTTTAGCATGTGCCTTTGATCATGGTGTGTGCCATCCAACATAGAAGAAATTTTCTATACAGGGGAAGACAATGTTCCTTTTCTATTTCCCACTGTTTGGGCTTCTGTTTGGTGAAGAAGCATCTCATGGAGAGCCTGGGCCACAGCATACACAGTGTTGTATATATTGCAACTGTTTCCAGATATAATCATGCCAAAAATATGCCCAGGCAACCAATCCAAAGAGGTATCATGTTGAAAACTGTCCCATGTTACACAGTTAGACTCAGCATCTGAGCAATCAAAAGAGAGAAAACATCCTAGCAAGAAAAAATCTCTTCTGAGTCTTTGGAAGGGTTAACTGCCTTGATAAAATCTGTGAATCCAGAAATTTCTACACCGTGGTATGCTAAACTAAGAGGTACATCCAATGAACCTAGCATGAAATGTCTCCTTTACAGAGTGAAATCCCACTGTGAGTTTATGATACAAACCTTCCCTTGTGTGAAAACTTGCTCAATAAAAATCATTCAAGCTGTCATGCGTTGGTGGCTCATGCCTGTAATCCTAGCTACTCAGGAGGCAGAGATCTCAGGATCATGGTTGAAAGCCAGCCCATGCAGGAAACTCCATGAGACTCTTATCTACAATAAACCACTAGAAACCTGGAAGTGGTGCTGTGGCTCTAGCCATAGAGCACTCACTTTGAGCTGAAGAGCAAAGGGACAGCACCCAAGCCCAGAGTTCAAGCCCCACGATGGAGAAAAAAATCATTACAGCTGTCAGTCAATAATTATCACCATATATGATGAGAACAGTTGCAGAAGCTTTATTGATCTCATTATAAACTGCCATGACTGATTAAATGTGACATGAATTAGCATGAAATTAATACCTCATAGGCTACATAAACTCGGTTCCTGACCATCTATTCTTTCAATTCAGCCAGAACCCAGGAACCATCCTAATCTTGTGAGGTGAACAGTCCCACTCAGTTCCAGATGAAGTGAAGCAGTAAGGAGACCATACCAGTGGCTATTGATGTGTCCTTTGGGGCCATTTGATAGAGAGCAGGAAACTTGCGATGGTCATTCAGGGCATGATCAAAACGTCCAAAAGTAAACTAAAGAGAAAGAAAATTGGAAACTCAATGAATGAGAAGATTGCCATGCACCACAATCTCAGTCTTGAAGTATGTTTAGGACCACTTTAAGTAGAGAGGAAATAGGTTTGCATTAGTTTTTGAACAAAGAATGGTTTTTGAATAGTTGTACAACATATCAATGTATTTAAAACATCTATAGATCTTTTTGACTATTTCCCTTCCTCTTCCTATCAATATCAACCTTATCCACTCCCTGACTTTCCTAATTCCATTTTCACATATGTACATTGAATGTTGTTTATCCCCATCCATCCATTCGCTCTTACTCTGCCTTCTTTCTTATAATCTAACTCACTCAGACAATATATAGTTCAGCTTTCTTATGTTCATATTTAATCCTGTCAGTAAATCAGAGAAGTTTTACCATAGAATTCTACCTCTATGTATACTGTACTTTAGTGACTGATCATGTATATATAAATATGTAAGGGGCTATGTGCTTGTCCATATTTAGTTTGTATCAAATGTTCAGTTTTCAGATCTAACTTTAACATATCAGAGGACACATTTATCATTTCTTGCCCTGAGCCTGATTTACTTCTTCAACATAATTTCTTGCCTGTGTGTGTGATTGTGTATGAGTGTGTGTGTGTGTGTGTGTGTGTGTGTGTCTGTGTCTGTGTCTGTGTGTGTGTGTACATACATGACAATACGGGGCAAAAACTTGGCCTCTTGCACTTCCCTTGGCTTTTTCCCTCAACACTAGTGCAACACCACTTGCATTACACGTTCATGTTGTACACTTTGCATGTTCATTGGAGGTATAAGTTTCCTAAGTAGATAGGATTACAGGTGTGGGCCATCAGTACCCTGCTCAATATATCTCTATACTGCAAAGTCTCCTTCCACTTACTGACTCATTAAAAAAGTAGGTAAGGCTTCAAAGAATAATTTATTCATTTGTCTACTCTAAATCTTCCTTCTCATTTTCCAAACAGTAGAAATATAAATATCTCATACACTTTGAGTACTTATTTTTAAATACCACAAAACTAGATAAGTACATAAATCCAGATAAGTACATGAATCCTATTATTTGATATCAACACCTGATGTGGCACCAAATCAGATACGTTTTTAAAATTTTATTGTCCAGGTGATGTACAGCAAAGTTGTAGTTACATAAGTAAGGTTGTGATTACATTTCCTCTCTAATGTGCTACCCCTTAACACATTTTTCTCCCTCTAAATCAGACATTTTTTATCTCCCACCCTCACCTGTGGAAATCTTTAGAGTTCTAGCAATGTCCCAATCTAGTCAGATGTTATTGCTGATGGTCCTGTAAGTACTGATATAGACCTGTTGTCTCTCATACAGGAGTAGTTTGGAATCTTATACTTCCCAAAGAGCCAAATGAAGGGATTCTTAAACGTCATCCAACTTGTTCATTCAACATCATAGATATCAAATCCCACAGTCAAGTTATGTAAAAGATCAGGGTTTTTGTTTATCTCCTCAATAGCAAAAGCCATGGGCCAAACAAGCTGATACTTCTTGAAGATAAACTTGTTAAATGAGCATAAAAATTGAGAAGTCTTTCAAAACCTAGAATTTTGTATATTCACTTCTCTAACTTGGGGAGGGGAATGGAAAAAACAAAATGCTTAAATGGGGACACAGGTTACCCATTGTAACAATGAGATGCACAGGACATGATGTTGACAAACCAAATTTAAAATTTACGTGGGGAGGGGAGTAAGGAGGGAAGGGAAGGGGGTATAGTTGTGGAGGTGGAAGGAAAGGGATGGTAGGGGAAAAACAAAGGAGGAGGTAACAATGCTTGATAGGAAATATACTCATTACCTTGCTCATGTAACTGTAACCCCTCTGTACAGTATTTTTACAATTAAAAACGTACTTTAAAAAAAAACAACTCTTTGCATTCATGGTTTGAATACTTGCTTATTTGCCAATGAATATATTCAAATATGACCCCAAATTGTATGGAACATGAATGTGGTGTCTGATGGTTGTATACAGAATTAAGTAAGGACATGAATGGAATTTGTCATGAATGAGATTCAGAAAAGTATTCAAGTGGAGAGAGAGCTTGCTTTTTACCAATTACCACATGCACTGCAACCAAAAGCTGTTGTATATTGGATTAGGTTTCCATGAGACAGCCAATCTGAGTGATGTAAAGAGGTCTTTTTACATCCTAAAACAAAACTTCAAGTAAGATGCAGAAAGCCTTAGAAATGGCCAAACAGAAAACAGAGAATTAAACAGTCATGTAGAAAGCCTCTGTGCCCAATAAAATAAGTAGTAGACAGTCTTAGATCTGGAAGACACAAGAGATTGAATTGAATGTCAACAGATCGTTTTAGAGAACAAATCCAAGAAAGAAGCCTATAGGAATTACCAGACTCCATCTCTGGACCAATATTAAGGCTGATATTTAACCAGAAAAGGGAAGAGCAGACAGTCAAGAGGATAGAGAACATAGTTTATAGGATCCTAGCAGACCCCCCAATCTCCATAACAAAGGCCTTTTCAGATACAAAAATCATTTAGAACACTCAAAATCCCAGATTGGAACAGATCTTCATATTGGCACATTATAATTCACACATGATAGTAGGTATCAAGGAAAGGAGCCTAAAATATGTCAAAGAGAAAAGGTTAATAACCTTTCTGAAAGAGAACAGACTTTTCTGCTGAGAACATGAAAACAAGGAGAACCTGGAATGTTCTGTTCCAAACATTACCATGAAGAATTATCAACTAAGAATACTGAACTTAGCAAAGCTCTCCTTCATAACTGAAGGAAAAATTGATATATACCATAACAAAGAAAAATGGAAATGATTTATGTCTACTAAACTAGCACTCCAAAAAATATTTAAAGCTGTCCTTTTTACATAAAATCTACAAGAATACAATGTAGGCAAAGAAATTTCCCCTTATCAGAGTATAGTAGTCAAAGCCCCTAGAAGGAAATAGAAAGCAGGCATTACCAGACACCTTTCAGATCTAACCCTCAACATCAGTGGACTTAACTCTCCAATAAAAGGACATACAGTGACTTGGATCCAAACACAACAGCCGTCCTTCTGTTTCTATAAGACACACATTTGGCTGACAAAAGAAAGATATCCTCTTCAGTAAAAGGTGCTGGCAAATTTGGTTAATCACTTGCAGAAAACTAAAGCTAGATCCGTATAGATCACCTTGCACCAGAATCAACTGCGAATGGATCAAAGACCTTGGAATCAAAGCAGACACTCTGAAAAAATCACAGGATGTAATTGGGCAAACCCTAGGTCTCATTGGCACAGGCTGACATTCTCTTTAAAAAGACCCAGAAACACAAGAAATCAAAGAAAGTTTGGACAAATGGGATTGCATGAAATTGCAGAGCTTCTGCATGGCAAAGGACATAGCTAGCAAGATCAATAGAAAGCCCAGAGATTGGGAGAAAATCTTCACTAGCCATGCAACAGAAAAGTGTCTCATATCTAAAACATACCTAGAACTCAAAAAATTAAATCTGTGGGCTGGGGAAGTGGCCCAGTGGTAGAGACCTTGTCTTGAATGCATAAGGTCCTGGGTTCGATTCCTCAGCACCACATAAGCAAATAGAAAAAAACAGGAAGTAGCACTGTGGCTCAAGTGGTAGAATACTAGCATTGAGCTGAAGAGCTGAGGGACAGCGCCCAGGCCCAGAGTTCAGGCTCCACGACTGGACACCCCCAAAAAACTAACCCCCCCAAACAAATCTTCAAAGAAACAACTGCCCAATAAATAAGTGGGCTAAAGATTTAAAGAGAATCTTCTCCGAAGAGTAAAGAAGGATGGCCAATAGACATATGCAGAAATGCTCAACCTCCCTAGCTATAAAAGAAATGCAAATGAAAACAACATTGAGATACCCTCTCACCCCAGTTAGAATGGCTATAATCAAGAACTCTAATAACAACAGATGCTAGAGGGGATGTGGACAGTAGGGAACCTTACTGCATTGTTGTGAGGGGGTAAACTTTTGAACCACTTTGGAAAGTAGTATGGAGGTTCCTCAAAAGACTCCACATAGAACTCCCCTATGACCCAGCAATCCCACTTTTGGGCATTTACCCAAATGATCACAAACTAGACCATACTACAGCCACCAGCACAACTGTTTATTGCAGCATTTTTTATCATGGGTAAAATACGGAATCAACCCAGATGTCCCTCAGTAGATGAATGAATCAAGAAAATGTGGTATACATACACAATAGAATTCTATGCCTCCATCAGAAAGAATGACATTGCCGCATTTGTTAGGAAAAGGAAAAACTTGGAAAAAATTATATGAAGTGAAGTAGCCACGCCCAAAGAAACATAGGTCCCATGGTTTCCCTTATTTGCAATAACTAGTATATGTCTGAGACAAGCAGAAAAGATGAGATAAGTTGATGTTAGGTGAAATGAACCCCAAGATAAGTATTCAACTGTTTTTTTTCTTTCTTGTGATTGTTTCTAACATATCTATAAGATGATTTCTTTGTTGCTTTGTATGTCCCTTCCCCAGGTAAACCCCCTGCTTTCTCTGTATTTGATGTTGTTATAATTTGTGGAGGGGAAGAGAAAAAACAATTTTTTAATAGAGATACATTTGGACCCATTGCAACAATAAGATGTACAATATGTTATGTGGAAAAATGAACTTTACAACTTTGGCTGGGGGGGTGAGGTGGTGTGGGGAGGGGATGGGAAAGGGTGGGAAGGAGAAACAAAGGAGGAGGCAACAATGCTTGATAGGAAATGTACTCATTACTTTGCCCATGTAATTGTAACCTTCTGCTCACAATATATTGGGTGCAGAATCCATGAGAAAAACAGAGCGGAGACATTTCAGGGCAGTGAAATATCTGCACAAGTCTGTGGTGTCAGATGCAGTCTATGACATGCATTTCCACGATCATGCAATGTGAAGCAGAAACTGAATTAAAAGGTAAGTAATGTACTGAACAGCATAATGGCATGTTGTTATGTCTCATGCACGGTGTGATGTGGCTCACTAATGCAACATGTTATTAGAGAAATGGCAGAGTTGGGGAGTGTGGGAATCTCAGGAACTTATTTATTTTCTGATCTATTTTTATGTAAATTGAATATGACCATAAAATCTCTTGTGGTTCCAAAAAAAAAAAAACAATTTCTAATGAGTTTACTTATTTGTAGTATGTAGTATACAAGAATTTTATCCATTACTTTCAAGCATTTTAATAGCATATATAACTTATACTAGAAGGTATCATTTGGAGACTATGTATATGTGTGAATTTGCCCCAATCCCACCCTCCATAATGCTCATCCATTGTCCTCCTTTCCAAAACAATTTCAACAGGTTTCTTGACTCTATTTCCCATATGTGTAGGAAGCATTTTGTCCTTGGTCAGTCACCTTCAGCATCTACATTCATCCTCCTCCCTCTATCTATTACCTCCAAGTGACAGCTCCTCAGTTGCATCCATATCAGTCATTTGAAATGTACAATAACTGTGCAAAGAGGTCTACCTGTGATAACATCATTCATGCATATGTTATACATTTACTGGGCTCAAATGTTAGTCTCTTTCCTCAACTCTCCTACCCTCCTGCTTTCACAGAGTTATCCCATATCCGTGCACATATATGATGTAGTTGGATATTATTTTTCTCTGTCTTCCCCATATCTCCTTCTAATTGTCCAATTATACAAGCAAGTTCTGTGTATGCACACAGTATGTACTTAGGTTTCTGTTTAGGTCTACCTATACAATATTACCAAAAACTTGTTTCCTTTGTCCTCATGAGCTTGCCCCTCACTGGAAATAAGGCTTTGTAGATCTATACATTGTCCTTCAAATGACACAATTTCATCCTTCTTGGCAGGTAACTGTAAGGGGGTGACCTGATTAGGTTATACATAAATAGACACAACAAGCTGAAAGCTCGTTGTAGTTACTTAATGTAACAAAAAATAAGTGTAATAAACTCTTTGGTCCTCTTGAATTTCATTAATTCTGGTGGAAAGAGAGAATTACCTATTTTCCATCTTCTGCATGTATAGATACAGTTTTTAGACTTTTATCTAGTGATTCATCCCCTGTGTGTGTGTGTGTGTGTGTGTGTGTGTGTGTGTGTGTGTGTGTGGTGGGCTCCTTTGTCAAATTCATATTGTTGTGGCTCTTCATGTCTGAGATTGGCAAGGAAAATTCTGGCTCTCTGACTAGGGCTCTGTAGTATAAATTGAAGTCTGGTATTGTAATAACTCCTGCATTATTCTTTTTGCTTAAGATGGCTTTGGCTTTGGGGGATCTTTTGTGCTTCTTTATGAGCTTTAGGATGTAATTTTATGTTTCAATGATGAATAACTTTGAGATGTTTGTAAGGATTGCTTTTAATATATTTATCATTTTGAATGATATGAGTATATTCACAATATTCTTTTTCTCAATCTATGACAAATGAAGTTTTTTTCTCCTTATGTCTTCTACTTTCTTTAATTACTAATGGTTTTAGGTACATCTCTTTATCTTCCTTGGTTACATTTATTCCTAGGTATTTAAGATACTTTCTGTTAGGTACTATTTGGACTTTGATGGTTTCCCTGGGTTCTTCTTCAGTTTAGTGATTGATGGTGTTTAGACTACTTTGCTGAATGGATTTAACTTATTTATTTGATTTTAAAGATATCACAGTTCTGTCCATTTCTTGGGAGTGACATTTTAATCTAGTATGTGGCATTTGATAAGCTGTCACTCTAGCATTCAATCTCTTAGTCCTCATTTTCCAGCATAGGTGATCAATGTAATCTTAAATGAAAGTTTTAGAAGCCTGAGCCCTTGACTCTTTGCCTCATACAGTTCTTACCATCAACTCAGTTTACTTTGTTCTTGGCCAATATTTTCCTTCTTTGAAGCTGCATTAGTTTGTTCCAAATAGACAAGAGAGATGCTATTTTTTTCAGTCCTATATATTGATTTTCAAAGTTTTGTATTATTTATTTTGTATTCATATTATATTATTAAATTTTTGTATTTTGTATTTTTGTATATTATAAATTTTTGTATTATACTAGTGTATATATATTTTTATTTTTCATATACATTTAATTATAAAGATATTGTACAGAGGGGTTATAGTTTAAAAAGAGTTTCATTACATTAGTTTTAAGTGGGCACATAAAGTCTTTTGTCCAAATGCTCTTGTGTCCATTATAATTTATTTCCTTTTTAAATTTAAATTATATTAATGACCTTAGATATTTTATTTTCATCCATAGATATGAAATGCTTAATATTTGGTAGAATGTACCCAAACCTTTTTAAAGCTACAAAAATAAGATTAAAAATATAAGGCATTTGATTCCCAATACCATACCCAAACATATACCTCCCCCGCTCACACACAGAGAAGGAAGTTGAGAAGAACATGACTCAAGTGACAATTCCAGCCTGCTTCTCATGAATAAAGTTTTACTGTAACACACATATTCATATGGATACATGTTCCTTGTTCTCTTCTAAATTACTTCTGACCTTCTGTTTATCCATGAACTGCTCCTTTATGTGGCATTTACTTTCTCCTTGTCTCTTATCCATCCAATTTTGTTTCAACACATGAATCCAACCATGGATACATTCTTTTCATTAAAGAGAAAATGTGTTGTGAAAGTTTTCTGATGTCCTAAGTAAAATTAGCAAGGAGTACAAAATATTGTGCAAAATCACTGAGATTACAATTTTTTTTATTGTGAAAATAATGTTCAGAGGGGTTACATTTACATGGGCAAGATAATGAGTACATTTCTTATCAAGCATTGTAACCTCCTCCTTTGTTTCCCCTTCCAATCCCTTCCCATTCCGCCCCCCCCCACCAAAGTTGTAAAGTTCGTTTCGACATAATGACTTGTACATCTCATTGTGCAATGGGGCCACCTGTATCCCTGTATAAACGATTTGTTAAATATTCTAATAACAATTTATTTCACTTCACAAAATGAAGATTCAGTATTTCGTTCAATAATGTAAACTCAATTTTATTAATTAAATTTCTTCAATAAATAAGGAAGACAGACAACTCAGTAGAAATTGGTGAGTATTTTGATTATATTTTGATTACCATACTGAGGAAGTTGTAAATTATTTACATTTTCATTTGTTAAATAACATGCCTTCAACAAAAGTACATGCACATAATATTTTTGGCCTACCCATTATTATATTTTCAACTAAAATTTAATTTATAGAAAGTTATATAGCCATTTCTTTATTTTTTTAATTTTTTTATTGTGAAAATACTGTACAGAGGGGTTACAATTACATGGGCAAAATAATGAGTACATTTCTTATCAAGCATTGTAGCCTCCTCCTTTGTTTCCCCTTCCCAACTCTTACCATCCTCCCCCAGTGCCTCCCCAATCCTCCCCGCCACCCCCAACAAAGTTGTAAAGTTCATTTTTGACATAACCACTTGTACATCTCATTGTTGCAATCGGTCCACTGTATCCCTATTTAAACGACTTGTTTTTCCCCTTCCCCTCCACAAATTATACCAACTTCAAATATAGTGAAAGCAGGGGTTATACTGTTGGAGAGGGACATACAAAGCAACAAAGAATTAATCTTATAAATGTGTTAGAAACCATCGCATGAAAGAAAAAATAAACATTTGAATACATATCTTAGGGTTCATTTCCCTAACATCACCTTATCTGACCTTTTCTGCTTGATTCAGACATATTCCAGATATTGCAAATAAGGGAAACCATGGGACCTATGTTTCTTTGGGCCTGGCTTATTTCACTTAATATAATTTTTTCCAAGCCTTTCCATTTCCTAACAAATGGAGCAATGTCATTCTTTCTGATGGAGGCATAGAATTCCATTGTGTATATATACCACATTTTCTTGATCCATTCATCTACTGAGGGGCATCTGGGTTGGTTCCATATCTTAGCTATGGTAAATAATGCTGCAATAAACATAGTTGTGCTGGTAGCTTTAGTGTGGTCTTGTTTGTAAATTTGGGTAAATGCCTCAAAGTGGGATTACTGGGTCATCTGGGAGCTCTATGTGGAGTCTTTTGAGGAATCTCCATACTACTTTCCAAAGTGGTTGAACAAGTTTACACTCCCATCAACAATGCAGTAAAGTTCTCTTCTGTCCACATCCCCTCCAGCATCTGTTATTATTAGAGTTCTTTATTTTTGACATTCTAACTTCAGTGAGGTGATATCTTAACGTTGTTTTGATTTACATTTCTTTTATAGCTAGGGAGGTTGAGCATTTCTTCATGTGTCTATTGGCCATCCTTCTTCCCTCTGCAGAGAAGTTTCTCTTTAAATCTTTAGCCCACTTATTTATTGGGCAGTTGTTTCTTTGAATATTTGTTGTTGGGGGATTTAAATTTTTTGAGTTCCAAATATATATTAGATACGAGACCCTTGTCCTTTGTATGGCAAGTGAAGATCTTCCCCCAATCCATGGGATTTCTATTCATCTTGCAAGCTATGTCCTTTGCCATGCAGAAGCTCTTCAACTACATGCAACCCATTTGTCCAACCTTTCTTTGATTTGCTGTGTTTCCTGGTCTCTATTAAGAAAATTTTGGCCTGCACCAAGGAGACCTAGGGTTTCTCCTATTCCATCTGTTAATGTTTTCAGAGTGTCTGCTTTGACTCCGAGGTTTTGATCCATTTGGAGTTGATTCTGGTGCAGGGTGATATATAAGGATCTAGCTTTAGTTTTCTGCAAGTAGTTAACCAATTTTGCCAGCACCATTTACTGAAGAGGCTGTCTTTCTTCCATTCTATTTTTTTAGTTCCCTTATCAAAGTTTAGATGGCTATAGGTCTGTAGGTTCATTTCTGGGTTTTGCTTGATATGGGCCTGTTAACATGGTTTAACTCATCTTGGTTTAGTTTTGGCATGTCAATATTTGATAGGAAAAGGTCCATTTTGCCAAGTTCTCAAACTTATTAGCATAAAGTTTTGAGAAATATTCTCTTATAATGTTCTGAATCTTGGTTGATTCTGTGGTGATGTTTCCATTCTCATCTCTGAGTTTACTTATTTGGGTGGGTTCTCTCCTTTTTCTGATAAGATTTGCTAAGGGTCTGTCAATTTTGTTAATTTTTTTGAAGAACCAATTCTTTGTCTTGTTGATTCTTTCTATAGTTTTTTTTTGATTCTAATTCATTTAATTCTGATTTAGTTTTAATTATTTCTTTCTGTCTACTGGATTGGGGTTTATCTTGCTGCTCTTTTTCAAGGAGGTTCAGATGTCTCATTATATTGTTGATTTCAGATCTCTCCAATTTGTTGATGTAAGAACTCAGAGCTATAAACTAGCCCCTGAGTACTGCCTTTGCTGTGTCCCAGAGGAGCTGGTGATTTGTGTGCTCATTTTTGTTGAATAGCATGAACATTTGAATTTCCTTTCTAATCTCTTCCATGATCCACTCGTGCTTCAGCAGTGTGTTGTTCAGCCTCCCTGTTTTACCGGACTTTCTTTGGTGGCTTTTGGTGTTGAGTTCTAATTTTATTCCCTTGTGGTCAGAGAGAATGCAAGGTATAATTTCTATGTTTTTGAATTTGTACAACTTTTCTGTGAGGTCTAAAATATGGTCTATTTTAGAAAATGTTCCATGTGCTGCTGAGAAAAACGTGTATTCTGATGCTGCTGGTGTAAATATTCAGTATATGTCTGTTAAATCTAGTTGATCTATGCAGTTGTTTAGATCTGCGGTTTCTCAGTGGAGTTTTTTGCCGAGTTGATCTATCTAGTGGGGAGAGTGGTGTGTTAAAGTCCCCAACAATTAATGCCTTTGGATCTACGTGGGATTCGAGGGAAAGTAGTGTTTCTTGGATAAATTTGGGTGCTCCATTGTTAGGCAAATAGATATTTAGAGTTGTAATATCCTCCTGAAGGAGAGATCCCTTAATTAGTATGTAGCGACCTTCTTTATCTATTCTGATGAATTTTAATTTGAAGTCTATTTTATCTGATATTAGTATTGCAACTCCCACCTGTTTATGGGGGCAATTTGCTTGGTAGATTTTGCTCCAGCCTTTTACAATGAAAATGTGTTTGTTTTTATGGGCAAGATGTGACTCCTGTAGGCAGCAGATAGAAGAATCTTGTTTTTTAATTCAACTAGACAGTCTATGTCGCTATATTGGAGAGTTAAGTCTGTTAATGTTGAGAGATGGGACTGAGAAGTATTTGGGTGTTCTTGCCATTTAATCCACCTTCTTGGGGGCTGCAGCTACTGGGTTCCTCCTATGGTTCTTGGGTTCTCAGTTTGGGTGTGGTTTCTTGGCCTTTATTGTGGTCTTGGTTTTCTATGTGTAGGACATGTTTTTAAGAATCTTTTGTAGGGCTGGTTTGGTGGAGATATATTGTTTCAATTTTTCTTTGCTATGGAAGGTTTTTATTTGGCCTTTAGTTATGAAGGAGAGTTTAGCTGGGTACAGTATTCTTGGTTGATAGGTGTTTGTTTTTAGGGCATGGCATACATCATTCCAGGCTCTTCTTGCTTTGATTGTCTCTGCTGAGAAATCTGAGGTGATTTTAATTGGTTTCACTTTATAGGTGATTAATCTTTTCTCCTTCACAGCTTTAAGGATCTTTTCCTTGGTCTGAATTGATCCTTGTGTGGATTATAATGTGATGGTGGGATGATCTATTCTGGTCTGGTCTATTTGCAGTTGTAAAAGTTTCTTGTATCTGAATAGGCCTATTCTTTTGCATATTTGGGAAGTTCTCTGCGAGGATCCTGTTAAACAAATTTCCTAGACCATTAACTTCTGTTTCTAGGTGTTCCTCTACACCCATTATCCTTAGATTAGGCCTTCTGATGGTGTCTTCCAACTGTTGAATAGATCTGTCATATTTCTTCGACTTGTCTTGGATGGTTGTATGTTCTTTCTCTATAATATCTAGGCTGTCTTCAGTCCCCGAGATTCTATCTTCTGCATGGTCTAACCTGCTGTCAAGACTTTCTACTTTGTTTTTTATTTCTTTTCCTTCTAATTGGTCAGCTTTGATGGCTTCAAATTCTTTGTTGGAGCTTTGTTTTAGATCTTGTATAAACTTCTCTACTTCCTTAATTTGTTGTTCAGTGTTTATTCTCCAATCACTTGGTTGATTGATTATGGCTTGCTTGGACTCCCATTCCTTCTATTGGGTTCCATTCAGGATTTTCTTTGTGGTCTCCCTGACTTCCTTCAGCTCTTTGTTAATGGATTCCAAGAATGCCTCTAGTCATCTTTGTGTATTCTCATCCTGCCCTCTCAATTCCTGTATTACTCTTTGCTTAGCTTCCTGACGTTTACGCCATTCCTGTAGTTCTCTAAGTGTTCTCAGCCTGCTCACACCATTTCTGTCTTTCTCTTTGCATGTTCTCAAGCTGCTCACACAATTCCTGTATCAGTTTTTGAGTAGCTTCCTCATGTTCATGATATTCCTGTATTAACCTTTGGTTTGCCTCCTCTCTCTCCCTATCACGCTCATACAAAGTCCTTTGTAGGTTTTCAAACTTTTCCTGTATTGACCTTTGGTTTGCCTCCTCTCTCTCACTATCACTCTCATACAGAGTCCTTTGTATGTTTTCAATCTTTTCATTTACCATGTTTGCCAGCAATGTTTGTAGAGCTATTTGGGAACTCTCTTCTGAATTATTCATTATCTGTTCTGTCCCCTAATTATCATGAGTGGGAGTTGAGATACCCGGACTTGACATTTTTCTTGTGTTTTCTCTGCTTACTCTGCCTATTTGGGATGAAAGTAATACCAGTTTTGTCCTATTACACTATCTTAAGGAAAGCAACAACCAATCTGTATATGCACAGTCAAAAGTCTGCAGATACAATCTAGTTCAACAGATATATCTATTCAACATCAAACAACTACATATTAATGAGCTATGAACCACAAAGAGGAATTTGGCAATCTAGAAATTATTAGTTTTTGGAAGAGATGTGGGTAAAAATAGGCATAGAGAGATGTGAGAAGGCACAGGGAGAGTTAACTCAACTAAGTCCTAATCTCAAAGCTTGAAATAAGTTGGATAGGATGATGGTAAAGAGAGAGAAAAAAAGAAAGAAAAAGAGAAAAAAGAGAACAAAAAAATTGAAAATTAAAAATTAAAAATTGCAATGCTTAAAAAATATACAGAATGAAAATGTAATATGCAGAGAAAATGTGAATATAATGAGTGAAGGGGAGGTATATAAAGGAGATGTGAAAAACTTAAAAATAAAAATATGCATAACACCAGCATGCTGAAGGTCAGGAACTTGGCTTCATTGAAGGTGTCAGGCAGGTTCCTGGCCAGAAAACCCACAGTGAAGCTGGCCATGGCCAGGGAACCCAGGGAACCCAGGACACAGTAGAAGGCAGTGATGGAGCCCTTGTTGCACAGAATGATGATATGGCCATATTCAGAGTATGCATCTGTGTCAATGAAGGGAGGAGAGGTTCCCAGCCAGAGTCCACAGAGGGTCACCTGAATCAAAGTGCAGATGGGGATGATGAATTTAGGAGCCCCTGATACCAGCAGCCACCTCATACTTGTCCCTAGAGAAGTGGCCTTGAAGGCCAGAACCACAGTCACAGTTTTAGCCAACACTGTGGAAACAGCCACAGTGAACACAACCCCAAATGTGATCTGCTGTAGGATGCAGGTGACTGTATTGGGATGGCCAAGAAAGAACAAGGAACAGAGGAAACAGAAAATGAGGAAGATGAGCACGATGTAGCTGAAAGTCCAGTTATTGGCCTTGACAATGGCACTGTCTTTGTGTTTCACAAACACTCCAAGAACAACAACAGTTACCATAAAGAAGCAAAGAGCTATGCATGCCAGAGTCATGCCCAAGGGATCTCCAAAAGCCAGGAAACTTGCAGCTTTCTGGAGGCACTGGTTTCTCTGTGTGTTGGCATACTGATGATCTGGACACTTCACACAATGGTCCATATCTGCTGAGAAGTGTAAACTACCATTAGTTCTTGTTGTGAAATTCTTTTTCTTCAAAGAATTTATAAAATTGTTCACCTTGTTAGTGTTCCTAAGATAACACAATTTACTTTCATAATAGCATTTTTTATTCTTTTAACTCACAACCACCAAGTATTTCCGTCTTCTTTTTAGTTAGGTTTTTTTCAATTTTTTTTCCTTCAATGACTCTCACACATATTGATAAGGTATGCATTGGGGTATTATAATATTTGAACCAAAATTTTCTCTGTAATGAGAAATACAACTTTTGCATTAATTTGTTTGGTTTGAGGACATCTAGGGTAGGAGGAACAATTTCTTAATTAGTCATAGAATTACCTGTGACATTAGCAATCTCATTGTCTGGGCAAGGAGTGCAATCAAACAACAGGTAGCCTTCTCATCCTGACCAGATTTCTTAAATCCAGGACCACAACTCTCACTGCATGTAGAGGGAAGAGTCTGAGGAAAATCATGGATGTGTCAGTAACTGTTCAGACTTCCACCTAACACTTCACAGAGTCGAATGTTTTTTTTAATGGATTATTAAACAAAATGTTCCTATGCAGAAAAGTGCAGTGAACTAATTGAATTCTGTTATAGAGTCCATACTCCATGATTTGCAAATGCTTATGTGCTACAACCTTGATTTCAAGCCTGTTGAATTATTGTGAAGTATGGGATTTTTAAAAGGTGGAAGTAGTGGTGAGAAAGTAATTCCTAGTGTACAGCCTTATGGGATTTCCTTGAATTCATGTCATAACTTGCCTCCTATTCATCTGTGATATGGAGAATAGAAGAAGCAAGACCTCCTTTATGCAGTGTTATGTGAACTTCAGGCCCATGGTATCTTCTTCATTTTCCCATGGCCATGGGGTAGTAATATTCTCAGAGGTGCATTCAAGGATTCCTTTCACCAATGATGGTTAAGGAGCATGCCAATTAACCATTAAATCAATCTACACAGAAGGGCGCAAAAGAAACCTTTCAACCCTGGAAAGCATCTCACAGGTACTTTATCGTTGTGTTATAACTCATGATCTTGGTCCCAGATTTGAGCTTTTTTGCTTAAGGTTAGCACTATAGTACTGGAAACAGAGCTAACTTCCAGATTGTTAGGGGTTAAATGGAGGTAACAGGCTCACTGATTTTACTGTTTGGGCTCATTTTAAACCATGATATTCAGATCTCCACTATCTGAGTAGCTAGGACTATGGGAGCAAGTTGCTAAAACTCAGCCTGGTATTCACTTAAAGAGAGATTTTTGCTGATTTGTGTGTCCTTAAAAATTATTAGGATTAGATCTAATCCATAGTTCCTATGGACCACTCTACCAAATCTTCAGATAAAGACAGTTGGTTGCCATGTACAGCAAATGGAGAAAACTTTCCTACTTTCACTGCAAGTTCAAGGCCTTCTGGAAAGTTCCAAATATTCAGAATGTCATACTCTGGCTCCAATTTGCTTTTCTCATCCCAAATCACTTGATCTCCAGCAGCGTTGTAAAACTGCATGTTTTTCAGGAAAAGATACAGCTAAAAGAGAGACATTTTATGGTGAAGTACATCCCAGAGTTAAGACAGAAAACATGAAGTAAGAAAGCTCCTGATTTAATGTGGTAGCTATTAATATCCCAACCTCATTCTTCAATGAAATAGAAGAAGCAATCCAAAAATTCACATGGAACAATAAAGTCCTCCAATAGCAAAACAATCCTCAACAGAAAGAACAGTGGTGGAGGAATGTCAATATCAAATTTCAAACTCCACTACAAAACCATAGTAATCAACACAGCTTGGTACTGACACAAGAACAGACCTGATGACCAATGGAATAGAACTGAACACAGAAATGAACTCACCTATCTATAACCACTTTATTTTCAATAAGGGAGCTAAAAAACTAGAATGGAAGAAAGATGGCCCTTCAGTAAATGGTGTTGACAAAACTGGTTAAACATCTGTAGAAAACTAAAGCAAGATCTTTATATATCATCCTGCACCAAGTCATATCCAAATGGAACTAAGACCTCCAAGTAAAGCAGACAGCCTTAAAACTTTACAGGAGGGAATAGGAGAAACTCTAGGCTTCCACAGCATGAGCCGAAATTTTCTTAATAAGGACCCAGAAACAGAAGAAATGCAAATCAAAACAACATTGAGATTCCACCTTACCCAAATTTTAATAGCTAAATTCAAGAAAACTAATAACTTCAGATGGTGGAGGGGATGTGGCCAAAAGGGAACCTTAGTGCACTGTTGGTGGGAGTGTAAACTTTTCAACCACTTTGGAAAGCACTATGGCGTTTCCTCAAATGAGTCACATAGAGCTCACCTATGACCCAGTAATCCCACTTTTAGGCATTTACCCAAACAATAATAAACAAGGCCATAGTAAAATTACGAGTGCAACTATTGCAACATTATTCACCCTAGCTAAGATATGGAACCAACCCAGACTCCCCTCAAGTAAATGTGATATATGAAGGAGTTCCAGGAAGATGGTTGAAGAGAAGCTAGAGGCTAAACAAGCTCTCGCATAGAAGTCAGTTTTAGTGTTCCAGAGAACAGTCCTAGGCCAGAGAATTACACCAAGTGTGCCATCCCAGTACAGAGAGTTTGTCCAGAGTGGGAAAATCCAGGCAAGGAGACAGATCTGAGCACTTACCAGCAGCCTCAGCTGTGGTCACAGTGGCAGCAGCTCCGGCTGTGGCCGTAGCCACCATACCTGCAACAAGGAACATCCGGGACAAAGGCGCCAGACACAGCGGGCGAGCAGATTCTACTCAACACCAGCAAGAACTGACAAGGAGCAGATATCTTCATCCTGCAGATTGCAGACCAGAGAAGATCAAGGAACCAACACTCCGGCCGCATGAGTAGAACCCTGACATCCTCACTCCTTCTCAGAGAGCAGAGGAAGGAAGGCTACGCATCCCCCACCCCACTACCAGAGATCTCCATCTTTAATACTGACAAAGGCCCGGCTGAGCTGCTAGCTTCTACCCTGGCCTTTCGAGAAAACAAAGGAGTCATTTAGCAGCTCACAGGAACCTGCCCAGACCTTCCAGGCTCAACTCCACCCAGGAAAAAGTCACTCAGTTCAGGCAAAGAAAGATCCACCCTGAGGAGTGGCTTTCTTCACTGGGCAAACAGAGCCAGAGGCTGCCTCTCCCTATAGCAGCCTAGAAAAGCAATTGAAATTCAGTAAACATAAACCTGAGAAAGGCTCCAGGCTGGGCTCTGCGAGTGTCTCAGAAGCTAGCCCCTCAGGGAAAAGCTAATGTTTGCTGAAAGGCCTCAACTCTACCCAGAACCAAGCCTCATCTCAGCATCTCAAAAATACAGGAAACAGCCATTTCCCTCTTGTGATATTCAAAGCAGATCTCCCTCCCACTGAACTATCTTGGGGGGAGGATCACAAAATCCTGAGTAAAGCAGAGAAATTTTCTGCCTGCCCAAACAAACTGACTTAAGTAACCAATCAAGCCAGAGGAAAACCAAACACCACAAGCAGACCAGAGGCTCCACCAAGAGACTGGTTATGGACACAAGGGAGATACAGAATCTTCCCATTCCAACATCCCCCCCCCCCCGCCCCCGGGGGGGGGGGAATCAAAGAACTTTCTTTTTTCCGTACCTTATTTTTAAATTTTTGTTTTAATTTTTAATTTAAAAAATTTGTTTTCTATTGTTTTTTCTTTTCTTCCTCATATAATTTTATTTGAGGTGTATATGTGTGTGTGTGTGTGCATTCTTTTGTCTCTACTGACCTTTTGACCCTTTTTTTTCTTTCTTTTCTCTTCGTTTTTTTCTGTGTGACTTAATTGCTGTTCTGCTCATCCTCAGATAGACCTGTCATCGAATATTAGATCTTATCCCTCATTGTGTACACACTTAATCCAAAAATTTATTACTCAATTCAAAACATTTTAGACTTAAATTCCTTAATAGCAATATTACCTCTTATACCCATATAATATTTTAAACATTTTTATTTTTTAGATTTTCATATCTCCTTTCTATCCCTCCCTTCTTCTCATCCCATCCCCATTCTACTCTGAATACTACTTCTTCAAACTTGCAGTTTTTAAGGGTTTCACGTTTTAATTTAAAATTTTTGTTTTTCCATTTTTTCTTGTCTCTTTTTTCTTTTTCTTCTTTTTTTTCTTTTTTTCTCTCTCTGCTATCATTCTGTCCAATCCATTTCCCTCTGTGAGATTAGGACTTGGTTAATTCTACTCTCTCCTCACCTTTCCACATCCCTCTAATCCTATTTTTGCCCACATTCTCCCTAAACCTAATAATTTTTGATTGCCAAATTCTTCTTTGCTGTTCTTAGGAAATTAAGACATAGTTGTTTGATGTTGAATAGATTATATCTCTTGAACTAGATTGTATCTGCAGACTTTGGACTGTGCAATTACGGACTTTGGTTGATGCTTGCCTTAAAATAGTGTTCAAGAACAAAACTGATGTTATTCCCAAATGGGCAGAACAATCTGGAAAAACACAAGAAAAATGGCAAGCCCGGGGATCTCAACTCCCACTCATGACAATCAGGGGACACAACAGGTAATGAATAATCTAGAGGAGAGTTCCCAAAAAGCCCTACAAACACTGCAGGTAAACAGGGTAAATGAAAAGAATGAAAACCTGCAAAGGTCTCAGTGTGAGCAGGATAGGGAGAGAGAGGAAGCAAACCAAAGATCAATACAGGAGTCTCATGAGCGTGAGGAAGCTATTCAAAGATTAATACAGGAGGGCGGTTCCGGGAAGATGGCGGAGGAGAAGCTGGAATCTGAACAAGCTCTTGCATAGAAAACAGTTTCAGAGTTCCAGTGAACAGTCCCAAGCCAGAGAATCACACCAAGTGTGCCATCACAGGACAGAGAGTTAGTCAAGAGAGGGGAAGCCAAGCAGACACATCTGAGCACCTGCCAGCAGCTGCTGCTGCGGCGGCAGGGTCGCGGCAGCGACCACAGCTGCTGCGGGAGCACACCTGAGACACAGTCCGGGACGAAGGAGCCAGATGCAGCGGACGAGCGGATTCTACTCAACACCAGCAAGAACCGACAAGGAGCGGACAACTTCATCCTGCACTTTGCAGACCAGAGACGACCCAGGATACAAGACTCGGCGTGAGTAGAAACCCAACTTCCTCAACTCCTTCTCAGGGAGCAGAGGAGGGAAGGCCACCCCTCCCCCCCCCAGCACCGGTGATCTCCATCTTGGATACCGACAAAGCTCGGAGGAGCGGCTAGCTCCAGCTCAGGCCTTGGAATAAAACGAGTCATTTAGCAGGTCACAAGAACTTAACGGCGAAGTGACCTCACAGACTCAGTTCCATCCAGGGAAAAGTCACCCAGCTCAGGCGCCAGCCATTGGAGTGGCTCTCCTCACCGGGTAACCAGAGCCAGAGGCTGCCCCTCCGTCTAGCAGCCACCACAATCAATTGAAAAACAGAAACCCTGAGAATGGCTCCAGGCTGGGTGCTGTGAGTTTTTTTCACAAAATAGCCCCATGGAAAAGCTACTGTTTGTAGAAAGGCCTCAACTCTACCCAGAACCTAGCCTCATCACTGCATCCCCCCTCTTTTGTGATTCTCAAAGCAGATCACCCTCCCAGTAAACTAACCTGGGAGGGGGAATCTCAAAATCTTGGGTAAAGCAGAGCATTTTTCTGCCTGTTCCAACAAACTGACTTAAGAAACCAATCAAGCCACAGGACCTCAAGCTGACCAGAGACTCCAACCAGACTCTGGTTACAGACAAAAGGGAGATACAGGACTCTTCCCACCCCTCCCAAAAAAAAAAAAAATCAAAGAACTTTTTTTTTTCTTCTTCTTCTTCTTTTCTTTTTTCTTTTGTTGTTTTGTTTTTTTTTTCGTCTTATGTTACCTTATATATATAAAAAATTTTTTTTGCTTTTCTAAAACTTTTATTAATCTTTAATTTTTGACTCTTCTGAAAAAATAATTGTTTTCCATTAACTTTTTTTTTTCTTTCTCCTCTTATAATTTTTATTTTAGGAATACGTGAATGTGTGTTTTCCTTTCTTTTCTTGTCTTCTTTCTCTTTTTCTTTCATTCTTAATTATCTTTTTGTTTTTTGTCTAGCTCTACTGAATTTCTGATCTTTTCTTCTCACTCTCCTATCCTTTCCATCTTTTCCTCTTTGTTCTTCTTTATATGACTTAACTCTTGTCCTGCACATCCTCAGATAAACCCGTAGTTAATTAGTAGACCCTATCCCCCATTGTGTACACACTTAATCCACAAACTTATTGCTCAATTCAAAACCTCTGAGACTTAAATTCATTAATAGCAGTACTACCTCTTTATACCTATATAATATTTTAAGCATTTTTTTAAAGTTTTTCACATCTCCTCTATGTCCCTCCCTTTCTCTCAGCATATTCATATTCCTCTATAAATAGATGGTCCTTTAATCTATAAAATAACATTAATTTTTACGTTTCTTTTTTTTCTGGTCTCTTTTCATTCCCCTTTCCCTTTCTTCTTTTTCTCTCTCTCTCTACTTGCATCCTACCCAACCTATTTCCTGCATTGTGATTAGGACATAGTTAACTCTCCCTGTGCCTCCCCACACCAATCTATTCCTATTTTTTACCCACATCTCTCCCTAACCCTAATAATTTCTGGTTTTCCAAATTCTTCTCTGCTGTTCGAAGCCCTTTAACATATAGTTGTTTGATGTCGAATAGATGTATCTGTTGAACTAGATTGTATCTGTAGACTATTGACTGTACAAATGCAAACTTTGGTTGATGGGTGCCTTAAGATAGTGTTCTAGCACAAAACTGGTGCTATCTTCATCTCAAATGGGCAGAGTAAGCGGGAAAAAAACAAGAAAAATGGCAAATTCGGGTATCTCAATTCCCAATCTTGATAATCAGGGGATAGAACAGATAATGAATAATCCAGAGGAGAGTTCCCAAACAGCTCTACAAACACTGCTGGCAAACATGATAAATGAAAAGTTTGACAACGTACAAAGGACTCTGTATGAGCGTGATAGGGAGAGAGAGGAGGCATCCCAGAAGTTTATACAGGAATATCATAAGCATGAGGAAGCTACTCAAAAACTGATACAGGATTTGCGTGAACAACTTGAGAATACTCAAAGAGAAAGGGAGGAATGGCGTGAGAAGGCTGAGAACACTCAAAGAGATCTGCAGGAATCCCACGAACGGGAGGAAGCTAATCAAAAAGTAATACAGGAATTGAGAGACCAGTTAGAGAACACAAAAAGATCACTAAAGGCATTCATGGAATCCATTAACAAAGAGCTGAAGGAAGTCAGGGAGACCACAAAGGGAATGTTGAATGGAACCCAACAGAAGGAATGGGAGCCCAAAGAAACCATAACCAATCAACTAAGCGATTTGAGGACAAACACTGAACACCAAATTAAGGAAGTAAAGAAATTCATACAAGACCTAAAACAGAGCTTCAACAAAGAACTTGAAGCCATCAAAGCTGACCAACTAGAAGGAAAAGAGATAAAAAACAAAGTAGAGAGTCTTGACAGCAGGTTAGACCATGCAGAAGATCGAATCTCAGGGATTGAAGACAGCCTAGATATTATAGAGAAAGAACATACAACCATCCAAGACAAGTCCAAGAAATATGATAGATCTATCCAACACCTGGAAGACACCATCAGAAGGCCTAATCTAAGGATAATGGGTGTAGAGGAGCACCTAGAAACAGAAGTTAATGGTCTAGGAAATTTGTATAACAGGATCCTAGCAGAGAACTTCCCAAACATGCAAAAAGATAGGCCTGTCCAGATACAAGAAGCCTTTAGAACCCCAAATAGACCAGACCAGAATAGGACATCCCACCGCCACATTATAATCCACACTGGATCAACTCAGAACAAGGAAAAGATCCTTAAAGCTGTCAGAGAGAAAAGGGTAATCACTTATAAAGGGAAACCAATGAGAATCACCTCAGATTTCTCAGCAGAGACAATCAAAGCAAGAAGAGCCTGGAATGATGTATTCCATGCCCTAAAAACAAACAACTATCAACCAAGAATACTGTACCCAGCTAAACTCTCCTTCATAACTGAAGGCCAAATAAAAACCTTCCATAGCAAAGAAAAATTGAAACAATACATCTCCACCAAACCAGCCCTACAAAAGATTCTTAAAGATGTCCTACACATAGAAAACCAACAAGACCGCAATAAAGGCCAAGAAACTGCACCCAAACTGAGAATCCAAGAACCATAGGAAGAACCCAGTTTTCGCAGCCCCCAAGAAGATAGATAACATGGCAGGAACTCTCAAATACCTCTCAGTCCTATCTCTTAATGTTAACGGACTGAACTCTCCAATTAAGCGACATAGACTGTCTAGTTGGATTAAAAAACAAGACCCTTCTATCTGCTGCCTGCAGGAGTCACATCTTGCCCGTAAAAACAAACACATTTTCAATGTTAAAGGCTGGAACAAAATCTACCAAGCAAACGGACCGCATAAACAGGCGGGAGTTGCAATCCTAATATCAGATAAAATAGACTTCAAATTAAAATTCGTGAAAAGAGATAAAGAAGGTCGCTACATACTAATTAAAGGATCTCTCCTTCAGGAGGATATTACAATTCTAAATATCTATTCGCCAAACAATGGAGCACCCAAATTTATCAAAGAAACACTACTTTCCCTCAAATCCCATATAGATCCAAAGACATTAATTGTTGGGGATTTTAACACACCACTCTCCCCACTAGATAGATCAACTCGGCAAAAACTCAACAGAGAAACCGCAGATCTAAACAGCTGCATAGATCAACTAGACTTAACAGACATCTACCGAACATTTCACCCAGCAGCATCAGAATACACGTTTTTCTCAGCAGCACATGGAACGTTTTCTAAAATAGACCACATTTTAGGCCACAAAGCAAACTTGTCTAAATTCAGAAACATTGAAGTTATACCTTGCATTCTCTCTGACCACAAGGGAATAAAATTAGAACTCAACACCAAAAGCCACCAAAGAAAGTCCGGTATCACATGGAGGCTGAACAACACACTGCTGAATCATGAGTGGGTCATGGAAGAGATTAGAAAGGAAATTCAAATGTTCATGCTATTCAACAAAAATGAACACACAAAATACCAGCTCCTCTGGGACACAGCAAAGGCAGTACTCAGAGGCAAGTTTATAGCTCTGAGCTCCTACATCAACAAATTGGAGAGATAGGAAACTAACAATTTAATGACACATCTAAACCTCCTTGAAAAAGAGCAGCAAGATAAACCCCAATCCAGTAGATGGAAAGAAATAATCAAAATTAAATCAGAATTAAATGAATTAGAATCCAAAAAACTATAGAAAGAATCAACAAAACAAAGAGTTGGTTCTTCGAAAAACTTAACAAAATTGACAGACCCTTAGCAAATCTTATCAGAAAAAGAAGAGAACACACCCAAATTAATAAACTCAGAGATGAGAATGGAAACATCACCACGGAAACAACCAAGATTCAGAACATTATAAGGGAATACTTCTCAAAACTTTATGCTAATAAGTTTGAGAACTTGACAGAAATGGACCTCTTCCTAGCAAATATTGACATGCCAAAACTAAACCAAGATGAGTTAAACTATCTTAACAGGCCCATATCAAGCACTGAAATAGAAACAGCAATAAGAGACCTCCCAGCTAAGAAAAGTTCAGGACCAGATGGTTTTACAGCGGAATTTTACAAGGCCTTCAAAGCAGAGCTCACACCAATTCTCCTCCAACTCTTCAATGAAATTGAAAGAGAAAGCTCACTACCGAACACATTCTATGAAGCCATCATAACCCTCATCCCAAAACCAGGCAGGGACTCATCAAAGAAAGAGAACTACAGACCCATTTCTTTGATGAACATTGATGCAAAACTTCTCAACAAAATTTTGGCCAACCGACTTCAACAATTCATCCAAAAAATCATACACCACGATCAAACAGGATTCATTTCAGGGATGCAAAGCTGGTTCAATATACGCAAATCAATTAATATTATTCATCACATCAACAGGAGCAAGAATAAGAACCACATGGTTATCTCAATAGACGCAGAAAAAGCATTCGACAAGATCCAACACCCCTTTATGATGAAGGTTTTGGAAAAATTAGGAATCCATGGAACATTCCTCAATACAATAAAGGCTGTATATGACAAACCTACAGCCAGCATTATACTCAATGGTGAAAAACTAAAGCCATTTCCTCTTAACTCAGGAACAGGACAAGGATGCCCACTCTCTCCACTTCTCTTCAATTTAGTATTAGAATGCCTAGCTACAGCAATAAGACAAGATGCAGACATAAAGGGGATCCAAATAGGGAAAGAAGAAATAAAACTCTCCCTCTTTGCAGATGACATGATCTTGTATTTAGAGAATCCCATAGGCTCCACTCCCAAATTACTCAAGCTGATTCAAAACTTTGGCAAAGTAGCAGGTTATAAAATTAACCCCCAAAAATCAATGGCTTTTCTGTATGTCAACAATGAGAAAAGTGTGGCTGAAATTAGGGAAGCAACTCCATTTGTAATAGCCCCACAAAAAATAAAATATCTAGGAATTAACTTAACTAAAGAAGTGAAGGACCTCTATGATGAAAACTTTAAAATCTTGAAAAAGGAAATCAACACAGAACTTAAAAAATGGCAAAACCTCCCATGCTTCTGGATTGGAAAGATTAACATCGTGAAAATGGCAATACTTCCCAAGGCTATCTACAAATTCAACGCAATACCTATCAAAATTCCACCCTCATTCTTCAAGGAAATAGAAGAGGCAATCCAAAAATTCACATGGAACAATAAAAGACCCCGAATAGCAAAAACGCTCCTCAACGGAAAGAACACTGCTGGAGGAATATCAATACCAAATTTCAAACTCTACTATAAAGCCATAGTAATCAAAACAGCTTGGTATTGGCATAAGAACAGACCTCAGGACCAATGGAATAGAATTGAAAACCCAGAAATGAACCTACAGACCTATAGCCTTCTAATCTTCGATAAGGGAGCTAAAACAATAGAATGGAAGACAGACAGCCTCTTCAGTAAATGGTGCTGGCAAAACTGGTTAACTACATGTAGAAACCTAAAGCTAGATCCTTATATATCACCCTGCACCAGAATCAACTCCAAATGGATCAAAGACCTTGAACTCAAAGCAGACACGCTGAAAACATTACAGGATGGAATAGGAGAAACCCTGGGTCTCCTTGGCTCAGGCCGAAATTTTCTGAATAGAGATCCGGAAACACAACAAATCAAAGAAAGGTTGGACAAATGGGATTGTATAAGGTTGCAGAGCTTCTGCAGGGCAAATGACATAGCTAGCAAGATCAATAGAAAGCCCACGGACTGGGAGAAGATCTTTACTAGCCATACAACGGACAAGGGTCTCATATCTAAAATATACTTGGAACTCAAAAAATTAAACCACCAAACAACAAATCCTCAAAGAAACAACTGCCCAATAAGTAAGTGGGCGAAAGACTTAAAGAGAAGCTTCTCTGAAGAAGAAAGAAGGATGGCCAATAGACACATGAAGAAATGTCCAACATCCCTAGCCATAAAAGAAATGCAAATCAAAACAACATTGAGATATCACCTCACTCCAGTTAGAACAGCAAAAATCAAGAACTCTAACAACAACAGATGCTGGAGGGGATGTGGTCAGAAAGGAACCTTACTTCATTGTTGGTGGGAATGTAAACTTGTTCAACCACTTTGGAAAGCATTATGGAGGTTCCTCAAAAGACTCCACATAGAGCTCCCCTATAACCCAGCAATCCCACTTTTGGGCATTTACCCTAATGTTTACAAACAAGACCACACTAAAGCTACCACCACAACTATGTTTATTGCAGCATTATTTACCATAGCTAAGATATGGAACCAACCCAGATGCCCCTCAATAGATGAATGGATCAAGAAAATGTGGTATATATACACAATGGAATTCTATGCCTCCATCAGAAAGAATGACATTGCCCCATTTGTTAGGAAATGGAAAGGCTTGGAAAAAATTATATTAAGTGAAGTAAGCCAGGCCCAAAGAAACATAGGTCCCATGGTTTCCCTTATTTGCAATATCTAGTATAGGTATCAGTCAAGCTGAAAAAGTCAGAGAATGTGATGTTAGGAAAACGAATCCTCAAATATGTATTTTAATGTTTTTGTTTCTTTCATGCATGTGTTTCTAACGCATTTATAAGATTATTTCTTGGTTGCTTTGTATGTCCCTTCCCCACAGTGTAACCCCTGCTTTCACTATATTTGATGTCAGTATAACATGTGGAGGAGATGGGGACAAACAAGTCGTTTAAGGATTCAGGTGGACCTGTTGCAACAATGAGAAGTACAAAATGTCATGTCAAAACCAGCTTTACAATGCCGGGGGGGGGGGGAGGGGTGGTATGATTGGGTGGGGGGAGGGGGGAGGCTGGGAAGGGAGGTGAAGAGTAAACAAAGGAGGAGGCTGCAATGCTTGGTAAGAAATGTATGCATTATCCTGACCATGTAATTGTAACCCCTCTGTACAGTATGTTCTCAAATAAAATAAAATAAAATTTAAAAAAAAAAGATTAATACAGGAATTTCCTGAGCAGATTGAGAACATTCAAAGAGAAATAAAGGAATTTCATGAGCAGGTTGAGATCAGTCAAAGAGATAGACAGGAATTGCATGAGAACCCAGTTGCCACAGCCCCCAAGAAGGTGGATAAAATGGCAGGAACTTCCAAATACCTCTCAGTCCTATCTCTTAACATTAATGGGCTTAACTCTTCAATTAAGCGACATATACTGTCTAACTGGATTAAAAAGCAAGATCCTTTTATCATCTGCCTTCAGGAGACACACCTTCCCCATAAAACCAAACACATTTTGAATGTGAAAGGCTGGAACAAAATCTACCAAGCAAATGACCCCCATAAACAGGCAGGAGTTGCAATCCTAATATCAGATAAAATAGACTTCAAATTAAAATTCATCAGAATAGATAAAGACGGTCCTTACATACTAATTAAGGGATCACATCTTCAGGAGGATATTACAATTGTAAATCCCTATTCGCCAAACAACGGAGCACCCAAATTTATCCAAGAACCACTACTTTCTCTCAAATCTCATATAGATCCAAAGTCATTAATTGTTGAGGAATTTAACACACCACTGTCTCCACTAGATAGATGAACTCAGCAAAAACTCAACAGAGAAATCGCATTCCTAAACAACTGCATAGATCAAAGAGATTTAACATACATCTACCGAATATTTCACCCAACAGCATCAGAATACATATTCTTCTTAGCAGCACATGGAAAATTTTACAAAATAGACCACATTTTAGGTCACAAAGCAAATTGTCCAAATTCAGAAGCATTGAAGGTATACCTTGCATTATCTCAGACCACGGGGGAATAAAATTAGAACTCAACATCAAAAGCCACCAAAGAAAGTCCTGTAACATATGGAGCCTGAATAACACACTGCTGAAGCACGAGTGAGTCATGGAAGAGATTAGAAAGGAAATTCAAATGTTCATGCTATTCAACAAAAATGAGCACACAAATTACCAGCTCCTCTGGGACACAGCAAAGGCAGTACTCAGGGGCAAGTTTATAGCACTGATTTCCTACATCAACAAATTGGAGAGATCTGAAACCAACAATTTAATGAGATATCTGAGCTTCCTTGAAAAAGAGCAGCAAGCTAAACCCGAATCCAGTAGACGGAAAGAAATAATTAAAATTAAATCAGAATTAAATGAATTAGAATCCAAAAAAACAATAGAAAGCATCAACCAAGAGTTGGTTCTTCGAAAAAATTAACAAAATAGTCAGACCATTAGCAGATCTTATCAGAAAAGAAGAGAACACATCCAAATAAATAAACTCAGAAATGAGAATGGAAACATCACCACAGAAACAACCAAGATTCAAAACATTATAAGGGAATACTTCTCAAAACTTTTATGCTAATAAGTTTGAGAACTTGGCAGAAATGGACCATTTCCTAGCAAATATCGACATGTCATATGTAAACCAAGATGAGTTAAACCATCATACAAAGCCCATATTCAGCATTGAAATAGAAACAGCAATAAGAGACCTCCGATCTAAAAAAAGTCTAGGACCAGATGGTTTTACAGCAGAATTCTACAAGGCCTTTAAAGCAGAGTACACACCAATACTCCAACTCTTCAATGACATTGAAAGAGAAAGTTCACTATCAAACTCATTCTATGAAGCCATCATAACCCTCATCCCAAAATCAGGCAGGGACTCATCAAAGAAAGAGAACTATAGACCCATTTCTTTGATGAACATTGATGCAAAACTTCTCAACAAAATTTTGGCCAATCGACTTCAACAATTCATCCAAAAAATCATCCACGATCAAACAGGATTCATTTCAGGAATGCAAAGCTGGTTCAATATACACAAATCAATTAACATAATTCATCACATCAACAAGAGCAAGGATAAGAAAAAACATGGCTATCTCAATAGATGCAGAAAAAGCATTCGACAAGATCCGACACCCCTTTATGATGAAGGTTCTGGAAAAATTAGGAATCCATGGAACCTTCCTCAATACAATAAAGGCTGTATATGACAAACCTACGCAAGCATTATAACTAAATGGTGAAAAACTAAAGCCATTTCCTCTAAATTCAGGAATGAGACAAGGATGTCGCTCTCTCCACTCCTCTTCAACTTAGTACTATAATGCCTCACTGGGGCAATAAGACAAGATGCAAACATAAAGGGGATCCAAATAGGGAAAGAAGAAGTAAAACTCTCCCTCTTTGCAGATGACATGATCTTGTATATAAAGAATCCCATGGACGCTGCTCCCAAATTACTCAAGCTGATTCAAAACTTTGGCAAAGTAGCAGGGTATAAAATTAACTCTCAAAAATCAATGGCTTTTCTATATGCCTACAATGAGATTAGTGTGGCTGAAATTAGGAACGCAACTCCATTTGTAGTAGCCACACAAAAAATAAAATAACTAGGAATTAACTTAACTAAAGAAGTGAAGGACCTCTATGATGAAAACTTTAAAAACATCGAAAAGGAAATTAAAACAGAACGTAGAAAGTGGCAATAACTCCCATGCTCCTGGTTTGGAAAGATCAACATCATGAAAATGGCCGTACTTCCAAAGACTACCTACAAACAAAATGCGATACCTATCAATATTCCAACCTCATTCTTCAAGGAAATAGAAGAGGAAATCCAAAACTTCATATGGAACAATAAAAGACCCCGAATAGCAAAAACAATCCTCAACAGAAAGAACACTGCTGGAGGAATATCAATACCAAATTTCAAACTGTACTTCAAAGCCATAGTGATCAAAAGAGCTTGGTACTGGCACGAGAACAGACCCCAGGACGAATGGAATAGAATTGAAAACCCAAAAATGAACCTAAAGACCTATAGCCATCTAAACTTTGATAAGGGAGCTAAAAAAATAGAATGGAAGAAAGACAGCCTCTTCAGTAAATGGTGCTGGAAAAATTGGTTAACTACTTGTAGAAAACTAAAGCTAGAACCTTATATATCACCCTGCACCAGAATCAACTCCAAATGGATCAAAGACCTCAGAGTCAAAGCAGGCACTCTGAAAACATTACAGGATGGAATAGGAGAAACCCTAGGTCTCCTTGGCACAGGCCGAAATTTTCTTAATAGAGACCAAGGAACACAACAAATCAAAGAAAGGGTGGACAAATGGGATTGCATGAAACTGCAGAGTTTCTACATGGCAAAGGTCATAGCTAGCAAGATCAATAGAAAGCCCACGGATTAGGAGATCTTTACTAGCCATACAACAGACAAGGTTCTCATATCTAAAATATACCTGGACTTAAAAAATTAAATCCCCCCAAAACAAATCTTTAAAGAATCAATTGCCCAATAAATAATTGGGCTAAAGACTTAAAGAGAAACTTCTCTGAAGAAGAAAGAAGGATGGACAATAGACACATGAAGAAATGCTCAACCTCCCTAGCCATAAAAGAAATGCAAATCAAAACAACATTAAGATACCACCTCACACCAGTTAGAATGGCTAAAATCAAGAACTCTAATAACAACAGATGCTGGAGGGTTTGTGGACAGAAGAGAATCTTACTACATGGTTGGTGGGAGTGTAAACTTGTTCAACCACTTTGGAAAGCAGTATGGAGGTTCCTGGAAAGACTTCACATAGAGCTCCCCTATGACCCAGCAATCCCACTTTTGGGCATTTACCCAAATGATCACAAACAAGACTATACTAAAACTACCAACACAACTATGTTTATTGCAGCATTATTTAGCATATCTAAGATATGGAACCAACCCAGATGCCCTTCAGTAGATCAAGAAAATATGGTATATATTCACAATGGAATTATATGCCTCCATCAGACAGAATGACATTGCCTCATTTGTTAGGAAATGGAAAGACTTGGAAAAATTATATTAAGTGAAGTAAGCCAGGCCCAAAGAAACATAGGTCCCATGATTTCAAGTATTTCCAATAACTAGTTTACATCTAGGATAATCTTAGCAGACAAGCAGAAATGTCAAAAAATATGTACATATGAATATACAATATGATGCTAAGCGAATTTTACCCCAAGGTAGAGACACGAGGTTTTATGTTTGTTGATGTTGTTTCATCTTTGTTTATGTTATTTTTGTACTATGTGATTATTTTTGCTTCTTTCCTATGCTCTTCCCACATGGTATAACCCCTGTTTTCATTGTAATTGATTCCAGTGCCCTGCACCTTGTATATGCATTTCTCTAATATGGGGAGAGGAAGGAAAATAATAAAATAATGAAATAAGGATATAGGTTGACCGATTGTAACAATGAGATGTGCAAGAAACTATGTTGAAAACAAACTTAACTTAGCGGTTGAGGGACTGAGGAGTAGGGAAGATGGGGAGGGAAGGGATGGTAAGGTAGAAACAAAGAAGATAACAATGCTCGATAGGAAATGTAACCACTCTGTACAGAGTAGCTTTGCAAAAAAAACATATATTAAGAAAGAAACCAAGACATGCATGTCTTATCATTAAAAACACTTATGTAAATGTGTGTATGTATACATATACAAATACATGGATATATTCAGAAATTTAGAAATTCATAGATTAAGAATCCTCTCAACAAGAGTCTTTGTTAATGGTGTTTGCCTACGAAGTAGAAGAAATTACCTGTGTAGGAGAAGGCAGTGTTCCTTTGCTATTTCTGATTGTGTGAACTTCTGTTTGAAGAAGAAGCATCTCATGGAGAGCCTGGGCCACAGCACACACAATTTTGTATATATTATAACTGTATCCAGACATAGTCATGTCAAAAATATGCCCAGGCAACCAATCCAAAGAGGCGTCATGAGGACAGTTGTCCCATGTTACAGTCAGACTCAGCATCTTAGCAATTAAATGACAGAAAACACAGCCTAGCAAGGAAAATGTCTTCTGGGTATTTGGAAGGATTAACTACCTTGACAAAATCTGTGAATCCAGAAACATCTACATGATGGTGTGTAAAAATAAGAGGTACATGCAATGAGCCTAGCATGAAATATCTTGTTTTAATGGTGAAATCCCACTGTAAATTCATGACACAAACTTTGCCTTGTATTAACATTTGCTCAAGACTCAATACTATAGTTATTAGGGAATCTTTATCACCATATATGATGAGGACACTTGCTGAAGAATTATTGATCTTGTTATAAACTGCCATGACTCTTAAAAAATGTGATATGTATTGGCATGAGACGACTAGCTCATAGGCTACACCAACTCTGTTCTTGGCCATATCTTCTTTCAATTCAGCCAGAAACCATGAACCATTCTCATCCTGTGAGGTCAACAGCCCCACCCAGTTCCAGTTGAAATGAAGCAGTAAGGAGACAATGGCTATGGCCATTGATGTGTCCTTTGGGGCCATCTGATAGAGAGCAGGAAACTTGTTATGGTCACTCAGGGCATGATCAAATGGCCCAAAGGTAAACTAAAGGGAAAGAAAATTCATGAATGAGAAGATTTCCATGCAACACAATCTCAGGCTTGAAGTATGCTAAGAACAAGTTGAAGCAGGAAGAAGATTGTTTTTGTTGTTTTTAAAATCATAATTTAATTATTTGTAAAATGTCTGTGGATCTTTATTAATATCTCTATCAACACTTTCCATCTATATCAACCCAAACCATCCTTGACTTTCCTAATTCCATTTCCAAATATGTACAGTGAACATTAAGTTGTTTTTCCCACCTGTCCATTTTTTTATTCATCTGTCTATTTCCCTTAACATCTAATCCAATCAGACAAAGTGTAATTCATTTTTCTGGTATTCTTTTTTATACTGTTAGTAGATCAGAAAAGTTAAACCATGGTGTTCCATCCCTAAGTATAGCATATTTTAGTCAGATTGATCATGTGTGTATGTAAATGGCCATGTGCATGTTCCATATTTACTTCACATTAACATTCATATTTTTATGTAACTTTCCCATATGAGACAACACATTTACCCTTTCTTGTTCTGATGCTGACTTTCTTCATTCAACATGTATCTTCCTGTGTGTGTGTATGTGTGTGTGTGTGTGTGTGTGTGTGTGTGTGAATGTTTATGTACATACCAATAGAGGTATACAAACACATGGCCCCTTGCACTGTCTTGGCTTTTTTCCATCTAGACTGGTACTCTACCATTGAGGCACACATCACTTTGTGCTCCCTGTTTGTTAATTGAAGATATAAGTTTTCTGAGTAGCCTAGATTAAATGTGTGAACCATGAATAACTTGCTCAACATATCTGCACACTGCAAAGTCATCTTCCATTTCCTAAATTATTAAAGAAATTTATTAATATAGTTTGAAACAATAAATAATAATTTGTCTGCTTGAACTCTTCCAATCTTCTTTTCCAGACAGTGGACTATACATATCCCACGATCTTTGAGTATTTATTCTTTGATATCACATAATTTAATATTTTTATGAACTGAGTTTCTTCCTTTCCTCCTCTTTTAACTCCTGGAACGGCACCAAATTAGACATTTTTATAAACTTCCACACCTCCCACCCTCACCTGTGGAAATCTGTAGAGTCCTAGCAATGTCCCAATCTGGTCAGATGTTATTCCTGAGGGTCCTGTAAGTACTGCTGTAGACCTCCTGTCTCTCATACAGGAGTAGTTTGGAATCTTTTATTTTCCAAAGAGCCAAATGAAGGGATTCTTAAACAGTGTCCAACCTCTGAATTCAACATCATAGATATCAAGTTACAGAGTCATGTTATGTAAAAGAACAGGGTTTTTGTTGATTTCCTAAATAGCAAAAGCCAAAGCTAAAACAAACTGATAGTTCTTGAAGATCCTACATAATGAGCATAGAAAGTGATGAGTATTTCAAAACATGTGACTTTGCTGGGTTGAATGCTTGCTTCTTTGCTAATGAACATATTATATTAGGCTTAATTAGGAAAAAATCTGAACATGTAGTGTTTTATGCCTGTATATTGAACTAGGTAAGGACATGAGGGGAATTTGTCATGAATGCGATTCAGAAACTTATTTAAGATGAGAGAGAGATAGAGTGAGAGAAACAGCACGTTTCCCACCCACTACTATATGGATCACTGGAAAAAGCAGTAATCCTTCATATTAGGTTTTCTTGAGATAACAAATATTTTCTTGCCTTTATCTTAGAGCGACTAGGTCCATCTTTTTGATAAATAAGTTTATGTTATGTGTTGACATGGCAAGCCAGTCTAACTATCAAATGTTCAATTTAAGAGCAACTTTTATAAACAAAGTGTTAGTTATGAAAGATTCAATACCAAAGTCTTCTCACAGTTCCAACATATTGAACAGTTCTTTCTGCAATATCAACCCGAACAAGAGCTCAAATAAAGGCGAGGGAAGTTTATTTTTATATATGTACCAAAACAAAAGGAATGCATCCAACTCCAATGAGATTATTCTGGTGAGGGGAACCTCAAATACAGTGGATGAGGAGAGAATTGTAAGGAAGCTTTACATTGCAATCTCACTTCCAAGCCCACCATGGCAAAATACAGTAATGACTACTCTCTTACCAATATATTTAAATTGAGATACTAAAAAACTAACAAACCAGTAGAACAGAAGAAAGAGGGATCAAAATATTTTAGTTTCTTTCTCTGTGTCCTGTCTGTGTGTGTAAGGATGTGTTGTGTGTGTGCATATTGTATAGAAATTAATATAAAGAAATCAACTGGCACTGTTTTAAAAGGAAACAATGGAGGCATGATGGAAACACAAATGAAAGTATTAACTTGTTCAACATGTAGTATAAATATATTTGAAGCAATCATAATGAAAGCCTATCATGTGAGTAAAATCTTCTAAACAGAAGAAAATAGTGAGCTTGAAGGAAAGTTTATTGTACGTACACATATGGAGGAATAAACTGTAAGTAAGAATGAAGATGTGTGAAAATGTTTCGTAAAAGTTGACAAAGCATTTTCCAAAAAGCAAATAATATTGTTTTCCACATGCAGCAAATGGTTAGGAATGCCCAAAGTGTAAATGCCTGTTCTAAAAAGCAGTGACAGAATTTCAAATTCCTAGCATTGACAAGGATAAAATGGAAGTTACCTAAATATGAAAGGATCATCAAATCTTTGATCTAAAATCTACACCAACCTGTCTAATGAACAAGATCTCACAAGTGAAATATAAATAAATGGTAGATTCTCTACACTAGATCAAAATTTGCAGACAAAGCACATAGCTCTGCCCCTGTTCCCCAAACTGCTGACTCTTCAGTACAATCTGTAAGAGTCAGGAGAATACATTAGTATTACATGTTTTATAGTATCGACAGCATTTACAGTATTGATGATAAAAATATTGAATTTTTCACCAGGAATATTTTATGGAAAATAGATATCCTTTGGTAAGGAAAGAATGATTAAGATGTACCCAGACAAGCACAGTTAAAGAATGTAACTCCTGCAGACATTTCCTACAAGAACTATTAAAGTAAAATTTTCAGACAAAATGACAGAACCATTAGTGAGCAAGAAAAAGATCTAAGAATATATACCCTGTAACCTCTCAATACAATAAACATAGAGTTCAACAGGAAAACGCATCACAGAAAAGACTCAAACTCGTGGAAAATGAACGATTTATTACTGAGTAATCAGTAGCTCTTCAAACATTTAAGAAAAGAAAACTTCAATTTTCTCCAACTTCTGACGTTCAGAGCTATAAATTTTCCTCTGACTACTGCCTTTCCTATGTCCCACACGAAACTCAAATCTCATTGAATAATGCAACGCAGGCTCTGAGAAAAGCAGGAAAAGCCAAATCCTAAATTGTCAGAAACAGACAATAAAATAGACAGAATAAAACAAAATAAACAATAAGATAAATAAACAATAGACAGAAATAGATAATAAAATAAATCAGAAATCAACAAATTAGAGTAAAAAATCCACCGAAAGGATGATCATAGCAAAAAGCTGGTCCTTTAAAAGTTAAGAAAATTGACAGACCCTTAGCAACTTAGACTAAGAATACAAAAGACGACACACAAATTAATAAAATTGCAGATGAAAATGGGAATATGATTACAGAACTATGAAGGTTTCACATTATTATTAGAGAATACTCCACAAACCTTCATGCCACTAAATTCAAGAATCTGGGAGAAAAAGAAGCTTAACCAAGGAGATTTACCTTAACTAAATTGACCCATAACAAATAATGCATTTGAAATAGCAATAAAGAACCTCTCATCCAAGGAAAGCTTAGTACCAGATAGATTTAGAGCAGTATGCTATAAGGTCTGCAAAGGTGAACTCACTTTCTTACTCCACCAATGCTTCAATGAAATAGAAAGGGAAAGATCACTACCAAGCTCATTCTATGAAGCAAACATAACACTCATCCCGAAACCAGATAAGAACTCATAATATAAAAGAGAACCATACATCCATTAATTTGATAGACATTGATGCAAAACTTCTCAACAAATTTCTAGCAAAGCAAGTTCAGTAACTAACCAAAAATAATCATACTTTTTTATCAAATGGAATTCATTCCAGGATTGCAAACCTGGTTCAATTTATGCAAGTCAATTAATGTAATTCATCACATCACCAGAAGTAAGGATAAGAACCACATGATCATCTCAATAGATGCAGAGATGTCATTTGACAGGAGTAAGCACTTTTTAATAAATACTCTGGGGAAGCTAAAAACACATGGGAGATTGCTTAATAAAATAAATGCTCTATATGACAACATAGTGCCAGCATTATATGTAATGGGAAAACCTTTAAACCATTCCCTCTAGAATCAGGAACAAGACAAGGATGCCCACTCTTTCCATTTCTATTCAGCATAGTTCTGGAATTGCTTCCAAGAGTAAATACGGAAGTGGAACACATAAAGGGGATCCAAATAGAAGAAAAAGTAAAGCTATCCCTATTTGGCGATGATATGATCCTCTATTTAAAGAACAATATGGATTCCTATCCCAAACTACGTGAGTTGATTTAAAACTTTGGCCAAGTTCTGAAACTTCATGCAATCCCATTTGTCCAACCTATCTTTGATTTGTTGTGTTTATGGGTCTCTATTAAGAAAATTTTGGCCTGTGCCAAGGAGACCTAGGGTTTCTCCTATTCCATACTGTAATGTTTTCAGAGTGACAGCTTTGACTCCGAGGTCTTTGATCCATTTGGAGTTGATTCTTGTGCAGGGTGATATATAAGGATCTAGCTTTAGTTTTCTACAAGTAGTTAACCAATTTTTCCAGCACCATTTACTGAAGACGGCTATAGGTCTTTAGGTTCATTTCTGAGTTCTCAATTCTATTCCATTGGTCCTGAGGTCTGTTCTTGTGCCAGTACCAAGCTGTTTTGATTACTATGGCTTAATAATAGAGTTTGAAATTTGGTATTGATATTCCTCCAGCAGTGTTCTTTCTGTTGAGCATTGTTTTTGCTATTTGGGGTCTTTTATTGTTCCATATGAATTTTTGGATTGCCTCTTCTATTTCCTTGAAGAATGAGGTTGGAATTTTGATGCGTATTGCATTGAATTTGGAGATAGCCTTGAGAAGTATTGCCATTTTCACGACGTTGATCTTTCCAATCCAGGAGCATGGGAGTTTTGCCACTTTCTAAGTTCTGCTTTGATTTCCTTTAGGAAACGGAAAGACTTGGAAAAAATATATTAAGTGAAGTAATCCAGGCCCAAAGAAACATAGGTCCCATGGTTTCCTTTATTTGCAATATCTAGTATATGTCTGAGTCAAGCAGAAAAGGTCAGATAAGGTGATGTTAGGGAAATGAACCCTAAGATATGTATTCAAATGCTTTTTTTTTCATTTATGGGATTGTTTCTAACACATTTATAAGATTATTTCTTTGTTGCTTTGTATGTCCCTCCCCCACAGTATAACCCCTGCTTTCACTGTATTTGATGTCGGTATAATTTGTGGAGGGGAAGGAGAAAAACAAATCGTTTAAATAGGGATACAGGTGGACCCATTGCAACAATGAGATGTACAAGTAGTTATGTTGAAAACGAACTTTACAACTTTGGTGGGGGGGAAGGGGAGCGGGGAGGATTGAGTGCGGGGCCAGGGGAAGGATGGGAAGGGAAGGGAAGGGGAAACAAAGGAGGAGGCTCCAAAGCTTGATAAGAAATGTACTCATTATCTTGCCCATGTAATTGTAACCCCTCTGTACAGTATTTTCGCAATAACAAAAAGCAAAAAAAAAAAACTTTGGCAAAGTAGTGGGTTATAAAATCAACCTACAAAAATCAATTGCTTTCCTGTGTGCCAACAATGTTGAAATCAGAAAGAAACATCATTTGCAATAGCCTCACAAAAATAATATACTTTGGAATTTACTTCATCAAAAATGGGAAAGGTCTGTATTGTGAAAACTTTAAGACTCTGGAATTAGAAATTGAAACATACTTAAGGAAATGGGAAAACAGCCTGTGCTCCTGATTTGGAAGATTAATATTTTGAAATTGCAATTGTGCACAGAGGAATCTATGAATTAAATGCAATACCCATTAAAATCCCAGAAACTTTCTTCAAAGTAAGAGATATCAATCCAAAAATTCATATGGAATTTGGAAATACCCAGGATAACCAAATCAATCCATAGCAGGAAGAACCTGGAAGAATATCAGTATCAATCTTCAAGCTTCAGTAAAAACCATAGTAAGAAAAATAGATTAGTACTGTCGCAATAATAGGCCTGAGGAAAATACAATGAAATAGAAAACACAGAAACAATCCCACAAACATATAGCCACCTAATATTTAATAAAGGAGCCAAAAAACACAGCTTGGAAGAAAAGTATCTTCTCACATAAATGGTGGTAGAAAAATAGAGAATCTATATTCAGAAAAGTGAAGCTAGCTACATATCTATCACCTTGCATCAGAATCAACTCTTAAGTGGATAAAAGACCTCAACTTAAGGCTGGTTATGCTACAAATATTTGAGAAAGGGTAAGGGAAATCCTAGGCCCTCCAGACATGGGGGAAAACTTCCTAAACAAGATCCAGAATCACAACAAATCAAAAAAAGACTGGATAAATGGGATTGTATTAAGCAGTTTCTGCCTAGCAAGGGTCATAGCTAACAAGATAAATAGCCCACACATTGGGAGAACATCTTCATTTGCTACACATCAGATAAAAGCTTCATATCTAAATTATACACAGAGATAAAAAATTCACCCTGCCAAAGAAACCTCCACAAATCAACTACCCAATCAATAATTGGGCTAGAGACTTAAACAGAAACCTCTCAAAGCAAGAAAAAGTATGGCCAACAGACACATGAACAAGTGTTCAACATCTTTAGTCATAAAAGAAGGGCAAATCAAAATAACATTGAGATTCTACCTCACTCCAATTAGAATAGCCTTTATCAGGAAAACTAACAAGAAATGTTGGCAAATGTGTCCAAAATGGAATCCTATGAAACTGTTGGTGGGAATGTAAGCTTATTCAACCACTCTGGAAAGCAGTATGGAGGGTCTTCAAAGATTGAAAATCGAGTTTCTCTATGATCCAACAATTCCACTCCTGGACATTGATCCAAGGGGTCACAAACTAGGTCACACTAAAGCCAAAATCACAACTATGTTTATTGCAGCATTGTTATCATAGCCAAGATATGGAATCAATGTAGATGTCCCTATGTGGAAAATAGAACAAGAAAATGTGGTATATATACACAATGGAATGCTACTCATCCAACAGAAAAAAATGATACTATACCATTCATCAGGAAAGGAAGACTTCAAAAAATTATATTAAGCCACATAAGCCACAGCCAGAAAAATACAGGCTACAGCATTTCCCTCATTTTCTGTAATTGGGATATGTCTATAAATCTACAATTAAACACACTGAGTAAATTGAACATATATATATATATATATTTACATATGTGTGTGTATGTGTACACACACACATACTGGGAGATGATAAATTTTATAGCACACTAGACTAGAACATACAGAGGCCAAAGCAGGATGTGCACTGGAGTGGTAGACAAGGACTCGATACATGTGTGTAGATGACCGTGTAAAATAATATATTATGAAGTGAGCTCCAAGAAAAAGAAACAAAAGACATTTTTATTTGTCATTGTTATTGCTTGTTAGTCTCTTTACCTTTTGTTTTGTTTGTTTGTATTTGGGAGGATAAGGGAAGACACATAAATGATGGAATAAGGATGAACAAGTACAACAGTGATACTCACTAGACACTATGAACTGGCCATCTTGTGGGTGAAAACAGGAGTAAAAGAGTGGGAAAGAGCGAGGGAAGGGGAGATATGGTATAAAAGAATTGTCCTCATTACACATTACTTAACTCATATAACTAAGCCTTCTGTATACCAACTTTACAGTAACAATAAAAATAAAACCAAATAAAAAAACAAAATGAATAAACAGACCCATCTCAAACAATGAGATTGAATTGGCAATAACGAACCTACCTTCGGGAAAAACTCAGGACGTGATGGCTTAATAACTGATTTCCAAAAAATCTTATAAAGAAAAATTATCAATTATTCTCAAACTCTTCATGAAATAGAAAGTAAGAGAACACCATTCTATGGAAACCAGAGAAATGCAGGTTGTTAAAAGGAATTCAGATCCATCTCACATATGAACATTGATGCAACAGTTCTCAAGAAAGTACTGGTAAATAGAAGTCAAAGATTGATGAGAAAATTTATACACTATGATGAAACTCGATTTGTCCCAGGAATGCTAATCTGGTTTAACATTTGAGTCAGTTAACATATTACAACAGACCACCAGAAGCATGGGTAAGCAACAAATTATCATCTTGATAGATGCAGAAAAAGCCTTTGATAAGATCCAACATTCCTTTGTGTTAAAAATTTGGAAGGAGGTAGGAATACTTGGAACATTCCTCAATATAGAAAAGCTGTATATGACAAACCTACAGCCAGCATTATGCTCAATGGTCAGCAAGTAAAGCCATTTTTCCTAAAATCAGTAACACGATAAGGATATCCATTCTCTCTGGTCCTTTTCAACAGAGTATTGGAATTCCTAGCAAGAGTGGTAAGCAAGATAAAAGCCCTTAGGGGAACCAAATGAGAAAGCAAGAATTAAAACTAACACTTTGCACAGATGACATTATACTGTATTGAAAGGACTACAAAAACTCCTCCCCCAAGCTACTAGAATTGACCTGGAACATTAGCAACATACCTAGGTATGAAATCAACCCCCAAAATGAATTGCCTTTGTTTATGTTGTTGATCAAGGCTGAAATTAGAAAAGGGACCTCATTTGCAATTGCCTCAAAATTATAAATTACCTGGAAATTAAGCAATAGGTGAAGGATCTCTGTAGTGAAAACTTTAAATGTATGAAGAAGGAAATTGAAGAAACCTTAAGCAGCTGGAAAGATATTTTATGCTCCTGGATTAGAAAAATTAGTCTTGTGGAAAATCACAATACTACCTAAAGCAATTAAAAAATTTAATGCAATACCAATAAAATCCCAACAAAATTCTTCAAATAGAGAAAACAATGCAAAAATTCATGGAAAATAAAAGGACAATGAACACCAAAGCCATACTTAGCAGTCAGAACAGTCTTGGATAAATAGCTTTATCAAACTTCAAACTCTATTACAGAACCATAGTAATGATGACAAGTTTGTATTAGATAAATGGTAGGCCAGAGAATCAATAGAACAGAATAGAAGTCCCAGAAATGAACACAAAGACCTATAACTATCTGATAATCAGTAAAAGAGCCAAAATTATAGGCTGAAAAACTGATGCTGACAAAACTGCATATCGATATACAGAAAACGGAAACTACATGTCCATACATCATCTACCACCCACATCAATTCAAAATGGATCTGCAATTTCAATGTAATGCCAGATATCATCAAAATTTGTAGGAAAGAGTAGGGGAAGTGTTGGGCTCATAAGAACAAATCATAATTTTTTTACAGAAACTTCCAGGATCAGAACAAATGAACAACAGAATTGATAAATGAGTGTGCATCAAACTTAAAAGTTTCTTACCTGCAAAGGCCATAGGTAACAATCTTAATAGAAAGATCACAGAACGGGAGATTTCATTTTACCAGCTAACCATCAGAGAAGAGCTTCATATCCAAAATATCCTTCAAGCTCAAAAGTTCCTTAAAGCTCAATAAACATACTTAACCCTTTAAGAAACAATAAGCCGAGCAATAAATGAGCAAATGACTTAAAGAGAGATTTCTCAGAAGAAGAAATAAAAATTGTCAATAGACACATGAAAAAAATGTTCATCATCCCTGGTCATATAGGAAATGAACATCAAAACAAAACTTTCATTTTACTTCACCCTACTTAGATTGTGCATTATCAAGGCTATAAGAAATGCTGGCAAGGATCTGGCCAAGGGAACTCCACTTTTCTGCAAGAAAAACTTAGTGGATAAATATTGTTATTTACAGTCAATAGCATAGAAATAATGTTATTAACCCAGACCAGACTTTGTTTTGTATCTGTGTGTAGCTAAGAAAGGCCCATGCGCTTTAACTATACTACCCAATGTGTCTATATTAGCACCTTAAGACAAATACTCAGCTACATTTTGGGAAATTAAGAGAATGAAAATTATCTTTACGTGGGTAAATAGTGGAGAACACAAAGAATAAGGTAAGCCAGGCACTAGTGATTCATGCCTGTAGTCTTAATTACTGAAGAGATTGAGATCTGAGGATTGTGGTTTGAAGCCAGGTTGGGCAGGGATGTTTGTAAGACTCTTATCTCCACTTAACTACCAAAAAACGCCACAAGTGGAGCTGTGGCTCAAGTGCTAGAACACTAGCCTTAAACTATAATGTACAGGGACAGCACCCAGGCCCTGAGTTCCCAGAATCAACACAAAAGAAAGAAAGAAAAACATACCAATGACATATAAGATAAAGACATATATCTTACATAGCATGGAAGAGAGTAATTGCTATCCTGGGATCACTGCTCTCAGTTGTGGGCAGCTACCCCAGTGTATACTTGTCACACCAGCACTTGAAAAACAAGTGTAAATGACAGAGACAATGACATTTTCAGATAGTTTGCTAGAATTTCTTGACTCTGTACAATCATTTTCTTTTGTTATCTTCTTTAGTATAGATACATATTAATGAGACTCTGTATTATGGACAAAAAGTCAAGAACATGCATGAGCACAAAGAAAGTAGAATTCATCCTGGGGACATTAAATTCTCTTATAAGTGATCTTTATAATGCTATCCTGTCTGATAAGGCATGTGTCGTGCAATATATAAAACAGAACCAAGGCTTAGTTTGAAACAGTAACTACTTGCCTGCAGTAAGAACTTGTGAGTGTGTGTGTGTGTGTGTGTGAGAGAGAGAGAGACAGACAGACAGACAGACAGAGTCCCACAGCATGAAAGGAGTTCCTGGAGAGTATCTTTGAGCTTTTTTGCTCTTGGCAAACACTATGTCACTTCAGCCACAACTTCACTTTCAGCTTTTGGATGATTGATTCCAGATAAAAGTCTCACAGATTTTCCAGCCTGGGCTAGCTTCAAACATTGATCCTCAGTTATCATGACTATGAGTAGTTAGAATTATGGACATGAGCCATCAGCCTATCAAAAGCAATTTTAACAATGTACTCAAAATAGAGATGTTATTAATGACAATTTCTCACTAATGGCCTAGGAAGGAAGAAAATGTGGTTTAAGCCTTTTAGTACAGAACTCATGACAGTGACTCAGGTTTATTGTAATAACATCACTTCATTTTCTGCAATGACAGCTGAAAAGGAGGAAATACTGGCATGCTGAAGTAAAGTGAAGAATTTACTGACTTGTAAAAGAGATGCTACATAGAAGGAAATAGAGTTGTTTCCTACTACTGGGAAGAAAATCACTCAACAGTTGATGTAAAATAAAATAATGAAACTGAGCTGCTCCAGGTGCAATAGGGATGGAGGTCAGTGGAAAGGGACAGGGAACATTGATGTGTGCACCCAGAGTTCCCTCAGCCATTGCCCATCCTCAGAACAAAAAAGAAAATGAGGATAAAATGATGCCTTACTTACGGTGTGTACTCATCATTTCCCAAAGTGTTGAGAGGGGAAAATCCAGCAATTGTTACATCTCCATCCATGTGTGCTCGGTGCTTCATAGTAGAGAAGCAGCTAGTGCCAGCCAAGAAGCTGACCAGGATGGGAAGTTGGAGAAGAATGAGTGTGTAAATCAAATAGAACATCCCTGAAGTATCTCCCAACTGGCAGAAAGTGAAACTCATATGTTAGGCATGTACATTCATATATATATATATATATATATATATATATATATATATATATATATATATATATGTATATATGTATATATGTATATATGTATATATGTATATATATGTATATATATGTGTATATATATATGTATATGTATATGTATATATGCATATATATGCATGTGTGCCTTTTATTACACTATAGCTCCATTTTCATCAAAGCCTCTTGTGAGTCCCCTGAAGTAATGTGTAAAACACTTCCCTGAGGCTCTAGATCTGTGGCCTTCATCCACAGAAAATCATGAGTTGGAAAACATGTGTGGATATGCCATCTTCATGCCAGGTCCTATGATTTTAATCTAATACCACAGAGAATTAGGACCCAGGGATGGATTTAACTTGGAAAATTGTTGGTGCAACGTCTGTCATGAAACAATTTATACGAAAGCCATATGGGATCCTGCAATTGATCGCTTCAGAGAACATGTGCTGTGCATGCTGAAATGTCCACACAAGGCTATGCCTGTGAGATGTCTGTGAGATGTTATGAGAGCATCATACCCAGATGGTTGATTCCCACACACCAGGTCCATTACAGCCGGAGAATGCTGGTGGTAGAATTCCATGTGCAAAGGCCTTCAGAAATACAGCCATTTACTATTGCCTGAGGACACAATGATGCTGCTGAAACAAGCAATTCCATGTCAATAACTCATGGTCTGAAATAGAGTTCCACTTTTGCATTCTGACATTTTACCTTCAAACATAATGCACTGGGTTGAGAACATTTGGTAGGAGAGGAAATTCTTTTGTACCACAAACTTAAATCAATACCAAAAGAAACTCTGTTTTCTACTTGTCAACATATGTTAGACCCAAATTCCACGCAGAGGCTTCAGTGGCACTGGATAATAGTGATTCTTCAGGGATGTGAACATACTCTACATCATGCTGCAGTGTTGTATGTGTGTTTTGGTACACTTGTTCAAATCATGCACTGGTACCAGAAAATATACATCACATTTCTTCTTTAACAATGTAGGAGTAGGACTGGGAAGGTGACTCAGTGGTAGACTGCTTGCCTTGCATATGTGATGCCTTGGGTTCAATTCCTAGCAATACATAAGCAGAAAAAGGCATAAGTGGTGCTGTGGCTCAAGTGGTAGAGCACTAGCCTTGAGCTAAAGAGCTCAGGGACAGCACCCAACAGGTTTCTTGACTCCATTTCCCATATGTGTATGAAGCATTTTGTCCTTGATCAGTCACCTTCAGCATCTATATTCATCCTCCTCACTCCATCTATTACCTCCAAGTGACAGCTCCTCGGTTACACCCATATCAATAATTTGAAATGTACAATAACTGTGCAAAGAGGTCTAACTGTGATAATGTCATTCATGCATATGTTATACTTTTGCTAGACTCATATGTCAGTCTCTTTCCTCATCTCTCCTACTCTCCTGCTCTCCCAGTTATCCCATATCCATGCACATATATGATGTAGTTGGATATTATTTTTCTCTGTCTTCCCCATATCTCCTTCAAATTGTACAATGATTGTAAGCAAGATCTGTGTATGCACAGTATGTACTTATGATTATGTTTAGGTCTAGCTATACAATATTACCAAAACCTTGTGTCCTTTGTCCTCCTGAGCTTGCCCCTCACTGGAAATGAGGCTTTGTGGGTCTATTCATTGCCCTTCAAATGACACAATTTCATTCTTCCTGGCAGCTAACTGTAAGGGGGTGACCTGATCAGGTTATACATAAATAGACAAATTAAATTGAAAGCTCCTTGTACAGTTATATATTGTAATAAAAAATAAGTGTAATAAACTCTTTTCTCCACTTGAAGTTTAATTAATCCAGCTCTAAAGAGAGAGTGACCTACTTTCCATCATCTGCATGTATAGATTCAGTTTTTAGACTTTTATCCAATGATTCATCCCGTGTGTATATAGTGTGTGTGTGTGTGTGTGTGTGTGTATGTGTGAGAGTGTGTGTGTGTGGTGGGCTCCTTTGTCAAATTCATATTGAGGTCATCTGATTTGTTTTGTGGCTCTTCATGTCTGACATTGGCAAGCACAATACTGGCTTTGTGACTAGGGCTCTGTAATATAAATTGAAGTCTGGTATTGTAATAACTTCTGCATTATTCTTTTTGCTTAAGATGGCTTTGGCTTTGGGGGTCTTTTATGCTTTTTATCAGCTTTAGGATGGAATTTTCTGTTTCAGTGATGAATGACTTTGAGGTGTTTATAAGGATTGCTTTTAAAATATTTATCATTTTGAATGATGTGGGTATATTCACAACATTCTTTTTCTCAATCTATGAACAACAGAGATTTTTATTCTTCTTATGTCTGCTACTTTCTTTCAATCACTAATGGTTTTAGGTAGATCTTTTTCTCTTCCTTGGTTACATTTATTCCTAGGTATTTAAGATACTTTCTGTTAGGTACTATTTGGACTTCGATAGCTTCCCTGGCTTCTTCCTCAGTTTAGTGGTTGCTTTGTTTAGACTACTTTGCTGAATGGATTTAACTTATTTATTTGATTTTAAAGATATCACAGTTCTGTCCATTTCTTGGAGTGACATTTTTTTTTTTTTTGTCGGTCGTGGGGCTTGAACTCTGGGCCTGGGCACTATCCCTCAGCTCTTCAGCTCAAGGCGAGCGCTCTACTATCCCTCAGCTCTTCAGCTCAAGGCGAGCGCTCTACCACTTGAGCTACAGTGCCACTTCCGGTTTTCTGGTGGTTTTATTGGAGATAGGAGTCTCACGGTCTCTCTTGCCCGGGCTGGCTTTGAACCGCGATCCTCAGATCTCAGCCTCCTGAGTAGCTAGGATTACAGGCGTGAGCCACCAGCGCCCTGCTCTTGGAGTGACATTTTAATCTAGTATGTGGCATTTGACAAGATGTCACTCTAGCATTCTATCTCTTAGACCCCATTTTCCAGCATAGGTGATCAATGCAATCTTCAACGAAAGTTTTAGAAATCTGAGCCCTTGACCCATTTGCCTCATAAGTTCTTACCAAGCTTGTGGTTTTCCTTCATCCAAGTCAAAAGTCAACTCAGTTTATTTTGCTCTTGGCCAACATTTTCCTCCTTTGAAGCTGCTGAGCTCTGGTTCCACCCACATCTACAGGAAAAGTTTAGCGATGTACCTGGCCCTAATGTCCTGCCCACCTGAAACCTTTCACCTTTGTTTCACTGACAGATTTTATGTAGGTGTGGTTGTTGTTTCTCTACTAAGGTAATATATTTCCATGGGTTTGTGCTCCAGCTTGGTTAAGAAATCCCATCACCTTTTGATTTCCAGCTTGGATTAAAAGAAGGCTATTTTGATTCTCAACAAGAGTTATCAGAGTTCACCATTAGTTTTTGGCTTAGTCTTAATTTTTGTATTTCTGCAAACGAGTGTACTGTAGTTTTCAGTGGAATAACATTGAATCTATAGTGTGATTTTGGGAATATAGTCACTTTCTCAGTTTTTATTCTGCCAAACTGAACACAGGATATCTTTCATTTTCTGGTTCCTCTTCAATTTGCTGTTTTGTAGCTTTGCTTTTCACTGTAGATGTCTTTATAGATCTTTTGATATGTTTTGAGTAGTAGGTAATTATTTTTATAAAGGCAACATTTGAAGGTATATATGAAATCAACTTTGGTTTCATCTTTCATTTCTTTTATTTTAGTAGATTTTAAAATTAGTTTGTTCCAAATATAAAAGAGAGATGCTATTTTTCCAATCTAAATAGATTGATTTTCAAATTTTTGTGTTATTTTAAATATTTACTAGTGTATATATTGTTTCTTTTTGATATACATTTAATTATAAAGATATTGTACAGAGGGGTTACAGTTTAAAATGAGTTTCATTATGTTACTTTTAAATGGACACATAAAACCTTTTGTCCAAATGCTCTTGTGTCCATTATAATTTATTTTCTCTATAAGTTTAAATTATATTAACGACCTCAGATATTTCATTTTCACCCATAGATAAGAAATGCTTAATGTTTGGTAGAATATATCCAAACATTTGCAAAGGTACAAAAATAAGATAAAAACATAAGGCATTTGATTCCCAATACCAGACCCAAACATATACCTCCCCCGCTCACACACAGAGAAGGAAGTTGAGAAAAACATGACTCAAGTGACAATTCCAGGCTGCTTCTCATGAATAAAGGTTTATTGTAAAACACAAATTCATATGGACACATGTTCCTTGTTCTCTTCTAACTTACTTCTGACCTTCTATTTATCCATGAACTGCTCCTTAATATGGCATTTACTTTCTCCTTGTCTCTTATCCATCCAATCTTGCTTCAACACATCAATCAAACCATGGATACATTCTTTTCATTTTTTCATTTAAGAGAAAATGCGTTGTGCAAGTTTCTGAAATCTTAAGTAAAATTAGCAAGGAATACAAAATATTGGGTAAAATCACTCAGATTACATATACTACCAACAATTTATTTCACTTCACACAATGAGGATTCAGTATTTCATTCAATAAGATAAACTCAACCTTATTAATTAAATTTCTTCAGTAAATAAGGAAGATAGACAACTCAATAGAAACTGATGAGTATTTTGATTATATTTTGATTATCATACTGAGGAAGTTGGAAATTATTTACATTTTCATTTGTTAAATAGCATGCCTTCAACAAAAGTACATGCACACAATATTTTTGGCCTACACAGTTATATTTTCTACTAAAATTTAATGTATAGAAAGCTATAGAAAGTTACATAGCCATTTATTTATTAGAAATATAAATGTGAGAAAACGTTCTAAGTCAGCCTGGGCAGAATCACTTACTTCCCATAAGTGATCAAATGGACACCAATGGAACTATGGTTCAAGTACTGAAGAGGAATGAATGAAAAAATAGGAAGCATAATAGGCCATGAGATGAAGCAGGCATAAATGAATTTAATATCAGCAGAAAGATGTAATGAACACTAGAAGAGAAAAGAAATGAATGAAATTGTGTTCATAAGTTTTAAATATGTGATTGTGTAAAAGTAGTTTAGAACCCAGTAAATCAATGTATTAAAAACTATAGGTAATGCTTCTTTATCAAATTAAATCTTAAAATGTGACAGATGAAATTGTTCAATTTAAGACATTTTCAGAAGTGATAACATTACAAGAAATGTGTGTCAAACTAATAAAGCGTGATTAATCAATGATAAAATAAAAAGTACATCCATGTTTTAAGGGGCTAACTTTTATGCATTCAGACTTTAATCTTATGATAAAATCAAAAATCTTATACATTGTAATCATAAATCAAAGTGTATTTTCTGTAACATATACAAGTCATTGCTAAGTTATATAAGGGAAGAAGTGTGAGAAGGAAGAGAAAGACAGAGGAGATGGAGAAAGACAAAGAAAAAGACACACCAGAACAGAGGGAAAGGTCCCACAAAAGAGACTCAGGATAATTTCAAAAGAAAAATGTGTGAGTAGAAATAAACAATTTCTAAGGATGATATTACAATATGCAAATTTGTGAGGAGAAAAATATTAATGAAATGGTTTGGAGGATTCTGAAATATGGTAATGTGCAAACTGGAAGGTTATATGCATAAAATTCAGAGATGTTATTGAAAAAGACAGTAGTGAAAAGACATTAAGAAGAGGGGATGATAGGATTACTCACAGAGTAAATAGGAGGAACTAAACATATAGAAGCAAAATTTCACTTTAAATGGTAATCACCATCACATGTCTTACCAGTACAAGGAAAATGCAAAAAAGTTCCTTATTCCTTGAAATAAAAATTCCATAATATAAACTGCTACAAGAAGAGATGATTACTGTAAATTTAGATCAGATCGTCTGTACACTAATCAAACCTGAGTTTAATCATAAGAATGCATATTTCTCCTACTATGTCTTTTATCCCTAAAACGATATGGAGAATTTTTATTTGGCATTAACAAGATGTTGTAGCACTTTGGAACAAATATGCAGCCTAGAAGCCCTGCACTAGAGACCAAGATGGAAAAGACCTCCACTGCCACCATCACCTTCCCCTTGGCACTGTGGTAGACAGGCAGGAAGGTGAGCCACACACTGCAGAACACCAGCATGCTGAAGGTCAGAAATTTGGCTTCATTGAAGGTGTCAGGCAGGTTCCTGGCCAGAAAAGCCACAGTGAAGCTGGCCAGGGCCAGGGAACCCAGGTATCCCAGGACACAGTAGAAGGCAGTGAGGGAGCCCTTGTTGCACAGAATGATGATATGGCCATGTTCAGAGTATGCATCTGTGTCAATGAAGGGAGGAGAGGTTCCCAGCCAGAGTCCACAGAGGGTCACCTGGATCAAAGTGCAGATGGGGATGATGAAGTTAGGAGCCCCAGATACCAGCAGCCACCTCATCCTTCTCCCTGGAGAAGTGGCCTTGAAGGCCAGAACCACAGTCACCGTTTTAGCTAACACTGTGGAAACAGCCACAGTGAACACAACCCCAAATGTGATCTGCTGTAGGATGCAGGTGACTGTGTTGGGATGGCCAAGAAAGAGCAAGGAACAGAGGAAACAGAAAATGAGGGAGATGAGCAAGATGTAGCTGAGAGTCCGGTTATTGGCCTTGACAATGGCACTGTCTTTGTGTTTCACAAACACTCCAAGAACAACAACAGTTAGCATAGAGAAGCAAAGAGCCATGCATGCCAGAGCCATGCCCAAGGGATCTCCAAAAGCCAGGAAACTTGCAGCTTTCAGGAGGCACTGGTTTCTCTGTGTGTTGCTATACTGATGATCTGGACACTTCACACAATGCTCTATATCTGGTGAGAAGTGTAAACTACCATTAGTTCTTGTTGTGAACTTCTTTTTCTTCAAAGAATTTAAGAAATTATTCACTTCTGTGATATTCTTAATATAACATCATTTACTCTCATAATAGTATTTTTGTTTCTTTTGAAATCACAACCACCTAGTATTTCCATCTCCTTTTATTTAGGTATTTTTATTCAAGTTTTTTCCTTCAATGACTCTCACATGTATTGAAAATGTATGCATTGGAGTGTTATAATATTTGAACCAAAATTTTCGCTGTACTCCAAATATACAATTTTGCATTGATTGTTTGGGTTGAGGACAACTAGTGTAGGAGGAACAGTTTCTTAATAAGTCATAGAATTACCTGTGACATTAGCAATCTCATTCTCTGGGCAAGGAGTACAATCAAAGCAACAGGTAGCCTTCTCCTCCTGATGAGATTTCCTAAATCCAGGACCACAACTCTCACTGCAGATAGAGTGAGGGGTCTGAGGAAAATCATGAATGTGTCAGTAACTGTTCAGACTTCTATCTAACACTTCACAGAGTCCATTGCTTTAATTAATGGATTACTAAAAAAAAGTTCCTATGCAGATAAGTTCAGTCAAGTAATTAAATTCTGTTATAGAGTCCATATACCATGATTTGCAAATGCTTTTGTGCTACAACCTTGATTTCAAGCCTGTTGAATTATTGTGAAGTATGAGATCTTTAAAAGGTGGAAATAGTGGTGAGAAAGTAATTCCTAGTGTACAGCTATACGGGAAATCCTTGAATTCATGTTATACCTTGCCTCCTATTCATGTGAGATATGGAGAATAGAGAAAGAAAGACCTCATTTATATAGTGTTATGTGAACCTCAGGCCCATGGTTTCTTCTTCATTTTCCGGTGGCCATGGGGTAGTAATATTCTCAGAGGTGCAATCGAGGACTCCTTTCACCAATGATGGTTAAGCAGCATGCCAATTAACCATTAAACCAATCTCCACAGAAGGAAGCAAAAGAAACCTTTCGTCCCTGGAAAGCAACTAACAGGTACTTTATCGTTGTGTTATAACTCATGATCTTGGTCCCAGATTTGAGTTTTTTGCTCAAGGTTAGCACTCTAGTACTGGAAACAGAGCTAACTTCCAGATTGTTAGTGGTTAAATGGAGGTAACAGTCTCACTGATTTTACTGTTTGGGCTGATTTTAAACCATGATATTCAGATCTCCACTATCTGAGTTGCTAGGATTATGGGGGTAAGTTGCTAAAACTCAGCCAGGTATACACTAAAGGGAGACTTCTGCTGATTTGTGTGTCTTTAAATTATTAGGATTAGATCCAACCCACCTCTGTAGTTCCTATGGCCCACTCTAACAAATCTTCAGAAAAAGACAGTTGGTTGCCATGTACAGCATATGGAGAAAACTCTCCTACTTTCACTGCAAGTTCAAGGCCTTCTGGAAAGTTCCAAATATTCAGAATGTCATACTCTGGCTCCAATTTGCTTTTCTCATCCCAAATCACTTGATCTTCAGCAGCATTGTAAAACTGGTTGTTTTTCAGGAAAAGGTGCAGCTAAAAGAGAGACATTTTATGGTGAAGTACATCCCAGAGTTAAGACAGAAAACATGAAGTAAGAAAGCTCCTGATTCAATGTGGTAGCTATTAATATCCCAACCTCATTCTTCAATGAAACAGAAGAAGCAATCCAAAAATTTACATGGAAAAATAAAGTCCTCCAGTAGCAAAACAATCCTTAACATAAAGAACAGTGATGTAGGAATATCAATACCAAATTTCAAAATCCACTACAAAGCCATAGTAATCAACACAGCTTGGTACTGACACAAGAACAGACCTGATGACCAATGGCATAGAACTGAAGACACAGAAATGAACCCTCAGATCTATAGCCACCTACATTTCAATAAGAGTGGTAAAAATTATAGAATGGAAGAAAGATGGCCCTTTAGTAAATGGTGTTGACAAAACTGGTTGAACATCTGTAGAAAAGTAAAGCAAGATCCTTATATATTACCCTGCACCAAGTCATATCCAAATGGAACAAAGACCTCCAAGTAAAGCAGACACCCTGAAAACTTTACTTGAGAGAATAGGAGAAACTATAGGCTTCCTTGGCATAGGTCAGGATTTTCTTTTTTTTTTCTTTTTTTTGGGGGGGGGGTAGTCCGGTCATATATTTTGGGCCCTCATCTCTTCAGCTCAAGGCTAGCACTTTACCACTTGAGCCACAGTGCTATTTCTAGCTTTTTTTTCTGCTTATGTGGTACTGAGGAATAGAACCTAAGGCCTCATGTATCCAAGGCAAGTGTTCTACCTCTGAGCCACATTCCCAGCCCCTGAAATTTTCTTAAATAGGATACGCAAATGAAAGAAATCAAAGAAAGGTTAACAAATGGGATTGCCTTAAATTGCAGAGCTTCTGCATGGCTAAGGAAATAGCAAGCAAGATCAACAGAAAGAACTTCATATCTAAACAATACTTAGAACACAAAATATTAAATCCCCCAACAACAAATCCTCAAAGAAACAATTTCCTCATTAATAAATGGGCCAGAGTCTTAAAGAGAGCTTTCTCTGAAGAGAAAACAACAATAAGCAATAGACACATGAAGAAATCATCATACTCTCTGGCCATAAAAAATGCAAATCAAAACAACATTGAGATTCCACCTCACCCAAATTATAATAGCTAAATTCAAGAAAACTAATAACATCAGATGGTGGAGGGGATGTGACCAAAAGGGAACCCTATTGCATTATTGGTGGGAGTGTAAAATTGTTCAACCGCTTTGGAAAGCACTATGGAGTTTCCTCAAATGATTCCACATAGAGCTCCCCTATGATCCAGTAATCCCACTTTTAGTCATTTACTCAAACAATCATAAGCAAGGCCATACTAAAATCAGAGTATAACTATTGCAGCATTATTCACCATAGCTAAGATATGGAAAAAACCCAGACTCCCCTCAAGAAAATGTGATATATATATATATATATATATATATATATATATCACATCTATATATATAGATATAGATATGTATATATATCTACATATATATGTAGATATATATACATATGTAAACATATCTACATATGTATATATATTTATATATAGTGGAATTCTATTTTATGCCCCCATCAGAAAGAATGACATTGCCCCCCATTTTTTAGAAAATGGAAAGACTTGGAAAAAAATTAGCTTAAGTAAGCCAGGCACAAAGAAACATAGTTCCCATGTTTACTTTTTTTGCAATAACTAGTATACATCTAGGATAATCTTAGCATACAAGCAGAAATGTCAAAAGATACATACATATGACCTTACAATATGATACTAATGGAATGTACCCCCAGGTAGAAAAACAAGAGGTTTTAACTTTGTTGCTGTTGTTTTTAATGTACGTAAAATGTAGTATGTGATTTTTTCGTTGTAATTGATTCCAGTGCCCTGCATCTTGCATATACAATTTTCTAATAGGGGAAGGGAAAAGGAAATAACAAAATAATGAAATAAGGATACAGGTTGACCCATTGTAACAATAAGATGTACAAAACATTATGATGAAACGAACTTTGGGGGTGGAGGGACTGAGGAGTAGGGAAGGTGGGGATGGTAGGGCAGAAACAAAGAAGATAACAATTCTCAATAGGAAATATAACCACTCTGTACAGTATCTTTGCAATAAAAACATATAGTAAGAAAGAAAAAAGATATGTATGTCTTATGATTAAAAACACTTACATAAATATGTGTATATATACATATATAAATAAATGGATATATGCAGAAATTTAGAAATTCATAGAGTGAGAATCCTCTCAACAAGTGTCTTTGCTAATGGTGTGTGCCCTCCAAAGTAGAAAAAAGTACCTGTGCAGGGGAAGGCATTCCTCCCTTCCTATTTTCCATTGTGTGAACTTCTGTTTGAAGAAGAAGCAACTCATGGAGAGCCTGGGCCACAGTATACACAGTTTTGTATATAGTATAACTGTATCCAGACATAGTCATGTCAAAAATATGCCCAGGCAACCAATCCAAAGAGGCGTCATGAGGACAGTTGTCCCATGTTACACAGTCAGACTCAGCATCTGAGCAATTAAATGACAGAAACCACAGCCTAGCAAGGAAAATGTCTTCTGGGTATTTGGAAGGATTAACTGCCTTGACAAAATCTGTGAATCCAGAAACATCTACATGATGGTGTGTAAAAATAAGAGGTACATGCAATGAGCCTAGCACGAAATATCTCGTTTTCATGGTAAAATCCCACTGTAGATTCATGACACAAACTTTGCCTTGTATTAACATTTTCTCAAGACTCAATACTATAAATATTAGGGAATCTTTATCACCATATATGATGAGTACACTTGCTGAAGAATTATTGATCTTGTTATAAGCTGCCATGAGTCTTAAAAAATGTGATATGGATTGGCTTGAGACGACTAGCTCATAAGCTGCACAAACTCTGTTTTTGGCCATCTCGTCTTTCAATTCAGCCAGAAACCATGAACCATTCTCATCTTGTGAGGCCAACAGCCCCACCCAGTTCCAGTTGAAGTGAAGCAGTAAGGAGACAATGGCAGTGGCTATTGATGTGTCCTTTGGGGCCATCTGATAGAGAGCAGGAAACTTGTTATGGTCACTCAGGGCATGATCAAAAGACCCAAAGGTAAACTAAAGGGAAAGAAAATTCATGAATGAGGAGATTTCCATGCAACACAATCTCAGGCTTGAAGTATGCTAAGAACCAGTTGAAGTAGGTAAAAGATAGTTTTGTTGTTTTTGAAATGATAATTTAATTATTTGTAAAATGTCTGTTAATCTTTTCAATATCTCTATCAATACTTTCCATCTATATCAACCCCAACCACTCCCTGACTTTCCTAATTCCATTTCCACATAGGTACTTTGAATATTAAGTTGTTTTTCCCACCTATCCATTTTTTTATTCATTTCTCATTTTCCCTTAACATCTATTCCATGAGACAAGGTGTAATTCTTCTTTCTGCTATTCTTTTTTATACTGTTAGTAGATCAGAAAAGCTAAACCATGGTGTTGCATTCCTACGTATAGCATATTTTAGTCAGATTGATAATGTGTGTATGTAAATGGCTATTTGCACATTCCATGTTTGTTTCACATTACATCTTCATATTTTTGTTGTAACTGCTACACATGAGAGAAAACATTTACCCTTTCTTGTTCTGATGCTGATTTCTTCATTCAACATATATCTTCCCAGGTGTGTGTGTGTGTGTGTGTGTGTGTGTGTGCATGATTACGTGCATACCAGTAGGGGGATAGATAGAAACACATGGCCTGTTGCACTGTCTTGGCTTTTTTCCCTCTAGACTAGTGCTCTACCATTTGAGTCACTCATCATTTTGTGCTCCTTATTGGTTAACTGAAGATACAAGTTTTCTGAGTACCTAAGTTTAAATGTGTGAACCATAAATACCCTGCTCAACATAGCTGGACATGGCAAAGTCAGCTTACATTTCCTCATTTATTAAAGAAAATTATTAATATAGCTTGAAACAATAAATTAGCATTTGTCTGTTTGAACTCTTCCAATCTTCTTTTCCAAACACTGGACTATACATATCCCATGATCTTTGAGTATTTATTCTTTGATATCACAAAATTTAATAGTTTTATGAATAGAGTCTCTTCATTTCATCTTCCTTTAACACCTGAAATTGCACCAATTAGACATTTTTATAAATTTCCACACCTCCCACCCTCACCTGTGGAAATCTGTAGAGTCCCAGCAATGTCCCAATCTGGTCAGATGTTATTCCTGAGGGTCCTGTAAGTACTGCCATAGACCTCTTGTCTCTCATACAAGAGTAGTTTGGAATCTTATATTTTCCAACGAGCCAAATGAAGGGATTCTTAAACAGTGTCCAAGCTCTGAATTCTACATTATAGATATCAAGTCCCAGAGTCATGTTATGCAAAAGAACAGGATTTTTGTTGATTTCCTCAACAGCAAAAACCAAAGCTAAAACAAACTGATAGTTCTTGAAGATCCTACATAATGAGCATAGAAATTGAGGAGTATTTCAAAACTTATGACTTTGCTGTATTGAATTCTTGCTTCTTTGTTAATGAACATATTATAACATTAACCTCAAGTAGGAAGGAATGTGAACATGTAGTGTCTTATGCTTCTATATTGAACTAGGTAAGAACATGAAGGGAATTTGTCATGAATAAGATTCAGAAACTTATTTAAGATGAGAAAGAGATAGAGTGAGAGAAAGGCACTTTCCTCCCACGATCACATGGACTGCTGGAAAAAGCAGTTGTCCATTGTATTAGGTTTTCTTGAGATAGCAAATATTCTCTTGCCTTTATCATAGAGCAACTAGGTCCATCTTTGTGAAAAATAAGTTTATGTTATGTGTTCATGTGGCAGGCCAGTCTAACTATCAAAAGTTCAATTTAAGAGCAACTTTTATAAACAAAGTGTTAGCTATGAATGATTCCATAGCAATGTCTTCTCACAGACCCAATCTATTGAACAGTTCTTCATGAAATATCAACCAGAACAAGAGCTCAAATAAAGGCGAGGAAAGTTTGTTTTTATTTATGTACCAAAACAAAAGGGATGCATGCAACTCCAATGAAATCATTATGGTGAGGGCAACCTCAAATACAGTGGATGAGGAGAGAACTGTAAGGAAGCTTTACATTGCAAACTCACTTCCAAGCCCACCATGGTAAAATGCAGTGCTGACTACTCTCTTGCCAATATATTTAGTTTGATATACTAAAAAAAGTAGCATGGAAAACACAGGATCAAAATATTTTAGTTTCTTTCTCTGAGTTCTCTGTGTGTATGTGTGTGTGTGTGTGTGTGTGTGTGTGTGTGTGTGTGTGTGTGTGTGTGTGTAAAGGTTTGTTTGTGCGTGTGCATATTCTATAGAAATTAATATAATGAAATCAACTGGCATTGTTTTAAAAGGAAACAATGGAGGCATGATGGAAACACAAATGAAAGTATTAACTTGTTCTACATACAGAATACTACACTATCATGTGAGTAAAATCTTCTAAATAGAAGAAAATATTGAGCTTGAAGAAAAGTTGATTATACATACATATATGGAGGAATAAACTGTAAGAATGAAGATATGTGAAAATGGTTTGTAAAACTTGACAAACCATTTTCCAAAAATCAAATAATACTGTTTTTCGCATTTACCAAATGATTGAGAATGCCCAAAGTTTTAAATGCCTGTTCTAATAAGCAGTGACAGAATTTCAAACTCCTAGCATTGACAAGTATAAAATGTAAGTTACCTAAATATGAAAGGATCATCAAATCTCTGATCTAAAATCTACACCAAGCTGCCTAATGATCAAATTCTCACAAGTGAAATATAAATACACGGTACATTCTCTAGACTAGATCAGAATTTGGAGACATCGCACATAGCTCTTCCCCTGTTTCCCAAACTGCTGACTCGTCAGTAGAATCTGTAAGAGTCAGGAGAATACGTTAGAATTACATGTTTTATAGTATTGACATTATTTATAGTATTGATAATAAAAATACTGAATTTATCCACCAGGAATATTTTATGGAAAATAGATACCCTTTGGTAATGAAGGAAGGATTAAGATGTACCCAGACAAGCACAATTGAAGAATGTAACTCCTGAAGACATTTCCTACAAGAACTATTAAAGTAAAATTTTCAGACAAAATGACAGAACCATTAGTGAGCAAGAAAAAGATCTAAGAATATATACCTTGTATCCTGTCAATACAATAAAAGTAGAGTTCAACAGGAAAACCCATCACAGAAAAGACTCAAACTCGTAGAAAATGAAGGAGTCATTACTGAGTAATCAGTAGCTCTTCAAACATTTAAGAAAAAAAACTGCAATTTTCTCCAACTTCTTGACGTTCAGAGTTATAAATTTTCCTCTGACTACTGTCTTTCCTATGTCCCATACGAAACTCAAATCTCATTGAATGATTCAACCTTGGCTCTGAGAAAAGCAGGACAAAGCCAAATCCTAAATTGTCAGAAACAAAATAAAATAGGCAGAATAAAATAAAATAAACAATAAAATGAATAAACAATAAATTAGACATATAGATAACAAAAATAAATCTGAAATCAACTAATTTGAGTAAAAAAAAACACAGAAAGGATGAACACAGTAAAAAGCTGGTCCTTTAAAAAAGTTAACAAATTTGACAGACCCTTAGCAAATTCGACTAAGAAAAGAAGACACACAAATTAATAAAATTATAGATGAAATGGGAATATGACTACAGAACTATGAAAGATTCACATTATTACTAAGGAATACTCCATAAACGTTCATGCCAGTATATTCGAGAATATGGGGGAAAAAAAGGAAGCATCTCTAAAAAACACTGATAGTCCCAAACTTAAGCAAGAAGATTTACCTTAAGTAAATAGACCCATAACAAATAATGCAATTGAAATAGCAATAAGGAACCTCTTGTCCAAGGAAAACTTAGTACCAGATGGATTTTTTAGAGCAGTATGCTATAAGGTTTGACAAGGGGAATATACTCTCTTACTCCACAAACCCTTCAATGAAATAGAAAAGGAAAGATCACTACCAAGCTCATTCTATGAAGCAAACAGAACACTCATCCCAAAACCAGATAAGAACCCCTAATATAAAAGAGAACTATACATCCATTTCTTTGGTGGACATAGATGCAAACATCTCAACAAATTACTAGCAAAGCAAATTTAATAACTAATGAAAAAATCATACTTTATTATCAAATGGGATTCATTCCAGGATTGCAAACCTGGTTCCATTTATGCAAGTCAAATTAATGTAATTCATCACATCACCAGAAGTAAGGATAAGAACCACATGATCACCTTAATAGATGCAGAGAAGTCATTTGACAAGGGTCAGCACCCCTTTTGAATAAATCATCTGGGAAAACTAAGAATACATAGGAGGTTCCTCAATGTAATAAATGCTCTATATGACAATATAATGCCAGTATTTTATTTAATATGAAAACTTTTAAACCATTCCCTCTGGAATCAGGAATAAAACAAGGATGCCCGCTCTTTGCATTTCTCTTCAGTATAGTTCTGAAATTGCTTCCAAGAGAAAAGAGGGAAGAGGAACACATAAAGGGGATCCAAATAGAAGAAAAAGTAAAGCTATCCCTATTTGCTGATGATCTGATCCTCTATTTAAAGAATCCTATGGATTCCTAACCCAAGCTACTTGAGTTGATTTAAAACTTTGGCATAGTAGTGGGTTATAAAATCAACCTACAAAAATCAGTCACCTTCCTGTGTGCCAACAAAGCTAAAATCAGAAAGAATCATTTGTAAAAGCTTCACAACAAATAATATACTTTGGAATTTACTTCATCAAAGATGGGTAGGATCTGTAGTGTGAAAACTTTAAGACTCTGAATTAGAAATTGAAGCATACTTAAGGAAATGAGAAAGCATCTTGTGCTCCTGATTTGGAAGAATTAATACTTTGAAAATCGCAATTGTGCACAGAGGAATCTACAAATTAAATGCAATACCAATTAAAATCCCAGAAACACACACATATGGGAGATGATAAATTTTATTGTACCGTAGATTTTAACATATACAGGCAAAGGGAGGATATGTACTGGAGTGGTAGACAAGGACTTGATAGATGTGTACAGATGACCATGTAAAATAATATATTAAGTGACCTTCAAGAAAAAGAAACAAAAGACATTTTTATTTGTCATTGTTGTTGTTTGTTAGTCTCTTTACCTTTTGTTTTGGTTTTTGTATTTGGGAGGATAAGGGAAGGCACATAAATGGTGGAACAAAGATGAACGAGTACAACAGTGATACTCACTAGACACTATGTGGAAAATGAATTGGCCATCTTGTGGGTGAAGACAGGAGGAAAACAGTGGGAGAGAGCGAGGGAAGGGAGACATGGTATAAAAGAATTGTCCTCATTACGTATTACTTAACTCATGTAACTAACCCTTCTGTATACCAACATTATAGTAACAATAAAAATAAAACCAAATAAAAAAATAAAATGAATCAACAGACCCATCTCAAACAATGAGATTGAATTGGCAATAACAAACCTCCCTTCCAGGAAAAACGCACGACCTGATGTTCTATGAGGACCAGAGAAGTGCATGTTGAGAAAAGGAATTTCAGATCCATATCCCATATGAACATTGATGCAAAAGTTCTCAATGACATACTGGCAAATAGACGCCAAACACTGATGAGAAAATTCATATACTATGATGAAACTCCATTTGACCCAGGAATGCTAATCTGGTTTAACATATATCAGTCAGTTAACATATTACAACACATCAACAAAAGCAAGTGAAAGAACTAAATGATCATCTTGATAGATGCAGAAAAAGCCTTTGATAAGACCCAACATTCCTTTGTGAATAAAAACTTGGAAGAAGGTAGGAATACTTGGAACATTCCTCAATATCAAAAAGCTGTATATGACAAACCTGCAGCCAGCTTTATGCTCAATGATCAACAAATAAAGCCATTTTCCATAAAATCAGTAACACAATAAGGATATCCATTCTCAATCTTCCTCTTCTACAGAGTACTGCAATTCCCAGCAAGAGTTTTAAGCAAGATAAAAGCACTTAGGGGAAGCAAAACTATCTAAAAGGGGATGTAAAAGTATCCCTTTTCACAGATGACATTGTACTGTACTGAAGGGACTCCAAAAACTCCTCCTCCAAGCTACTAGAATTGACGTGGAACTTTGGCAACATACCTAGGTATGAAATCAACCCCCAATATTAATTGCCTTTGTTTATGTTGTTGATCAAGGCTGAAATTAGAAAAGTGAACTCATTTGCAATTACCTCAAAATTATAAATTACCTGGAAATTAAGCAATAGGTGAAGGATCTCTGTAGTGAAAACTTTAAATGTATGAAGAAGGAAGTTGAAGAAACCTTAAGCAGCTGGAAAGATATTTTATGCTCCTGGATTAGAAAAATTAGTCTTGTGGAAAATCACAATACTACCTAAAGCAATTTACAAGTTCAGTGCAATACCAATAAAAATCCCAAAAATTTCATCAAATACAGAGAGAAAACAATGCAAAAATTCATGGATAATAAAAGGACAATGAACACCAAAGCCATTCTTAGCAGTCAGCACTGTTTTGGACAAATAGCTTTATCAAACTTCAAACTCTATTACAGAAGCATAGTAATGATGACAGGTTGGTATTGGATAAATGGTAGGCCAGAGAATCAATAGAACAGAATAGAAGTCCCAGAAAGGAACACAAAGACCTATATCTACCTGATATGCAGTAAAAGAGCCACAATTATAGGCTGATAAACTGATACTGACAAAACTGGACATCCATGTATAGAAAACGGAAAATACATGTCCATACATCATCTAGCACCCACATCAATTCAAAATGGATCTGCGATTTCAATGTAAAGCTAGAAATCATGAAACTTATAGGAAAGAGTAGGGGTAGTGGTGGACTCATAAGAACAAATCAGAATTCTCTGTAGAAGCTTCCAGGATCAGAACAAATGAACATCAGAATTGATAAATGAGTGTGCATCAAACTTAAAGTTGCTGCCCTGCAAAGGGCATAGGCAACAAGCTTAATAGATCACAGAATGGGAGATTTTTGTTTTACCAGCTATCCATCAGAGAAGAGCCTCATTTCCAAAAGATCCTTCAAGCTCAAAATATCCTTAAAGCTCAATAAATATACTTAGCCCTTAAAGAAACCAACAAGCCGAACATAAATGAGCTAATGACTTAAAGAGGGATTTCTCAAAAGAAGAAATAAGAATGGTCAATAGACACATGAAAAAGTGTTCAACATCCTGGGTCATAAAGGAAATGAAAATCAAAACAACACTTTCATTTTACTTCGCCCTAGTTAGATTGTCCATTATCAAGAAAACCATGAGAAATGCTGGCAAGGATGTGGCCAAGAGGAACTTCACTTATCTGCAAGAAAAACCTAGTGCATAAATGTTGTTATTTGTAGTCAAATAGCATAGATACAATGTTATTAACCCAGAACAGACTTTGTTTTCTATCTGTGTGTAGCTAAGAAAGGCCCATGGGCTTTAAGTATACTACCCAATGTGTCTATATTAGCACCTTAAGACAAATACTGAAATATATCTTGAGATATGAAGAGAATGAAAATCATCTGAATGTGGATAAATAGTGGGGACACAAAGAATAAGGTCAGTCAGGCACTAGTGATTCATGCCTGTAGTCTTAATTACTGAAGAGGCTGAGATCTGAGGATTGTGGTTTGAAGCCAGGTTGAGCAGGGATGTTTGTGAGACTCTTATCTCCACTTAACTACCAAAAAGTGCCACAAGTCCAGCTGTGGCTCAAGTGCTAGCACACTAACCATAAACTAAAATGTTCAGGTTAAGCACCCAGGTCCTGCGTTCCCAGGATCAACACAAAAGAAAGAAAGAAAGAAAAACATACCAATGACATATAAGATAAAGACATATATCTTATATCTCATGGAAGAGAGTAATTGCTATCGTGGGATCACTGCTCTCTACCTCAGTGTATACTTGTCACACCAACACTTGAAAAACAAGTGCAAATGATAGACACAATGACATTTTCAGACAGTTTGCTAGAATTTCTTGACTCTGTACAGTTATTTTCTTTTCTTATCTTTTTTAGTATAGCCATTTATTAATGAGACTCCGTGTTATGGACAAAAAGGAAAGAACATGCATGAACACAAAGAAAGTATAACATCCTCTGGAGATAAAATTCTCTTATAAGTGATCTTTATAATGCTATCCTGTCTGGTAAGGGATATGTCATGCAATATATATAACATAAAACAGAACCAAGGTTTAGTTTGAAACAGTAACAACTTGCCTAGAGTGAGAACTTGTGTGTGTATGTGTATGGAGAGAGAGAGACAGACAGACAGACAGACAGACAGACAGGCAGGCAGGCAGAGTCCCACAGCATGGAATGTGTTCCTGGACAGTATCTTTGAGCTTTTTTTGCTCCAGGCTAATACTCTGTCACTTCAGCCACAGCTTCACTATCAGCTTTTGGCTGGTACATTGCAGATAAAAGTCTCTCAGATTTTCCCAGCCTGGACTGGCTTCAAACCTCGATCTCAAATGTCATGACTATGAGTAGTTAGAATTATGGGCATGAGCCATCAGCCTGCCATAAGAAATTTTATCTATGTACTCAAAATACAGGTGTTATTAAAAACAATTTTTCACACTACTGGCCTATGAAGGAAGAAAATGTGGTTTAAGCCTTTTAGTACAGAGCTCATGACAGTGACTCAGGTTTATTGTAATAACATCACTTCATTTTCTGCAATGACAGCTGAAAAGGAGGAAATACAGGCATGCTGGAGTAAAGTGAAGAATTTACTGACTTGTAAAGGAGATGCTACATAGAAGGAAATAGAGTCATTTCCTACTACCGGGAAGAAAATCACTCAACAGTTGATGTAAAACAAAATAATGAAACTGAGCTGCTCCAGGTGCAATAGGGACGGAGGTCAGTGGATAGGGACAGAGATCATTGATGTGTGCACCCAGAGTTCCCTCAGCCATTGCCCATCCTCAGAACAAAAGAGAAAATGGGGATAAAATGATGCCTTACTTACGGTGTGTACTCATCTTTTCCCAAAGTGTTGAGAGGGAAAAATCCAGCGATTGTCACATCTCCATCCATGTGTGCTCGTTGCTTCATAGTAGAGAAGCAGCTAGTGCCAGCCAAGGATCTGACCAGGACGGGAAGCTGGAGAAGAATGAATGTAAAAATCAAATAGAACATCCCTGTAGCCTCTCTGAGAATTCCAAAAACTAAAGCCCATATGTTAGTCATGTATCCTCATTTATATTTTAATATAAGCATGTGTGCCTTTTTATTTTATAGTGATTTACACTACAGCTCCATTTTCATCAAAGCCTCTTGTGAGTCCCCTGAAGTAATGTGTAAAACTCTTCCCTAAGGCTCTACATCTGTGGCCTTCATCCAGGAGAAAAACATGAGTTGGAAAACATGTGTGGATCTGTCTTCTTCACACCAGGTGCTATGATTTTATCCAATACCACAGAAAGTGAGGCCCCAGAGATGGAGTTACCTTGGAAAATTGTTGGTGCAACTTGTGTCATGAAACAATTTACACGAAAGCCATTTGGGATGCTGCAACTGATCGCCTCAGAGAACGGCATGTACTGTGCATGGTGAAATGTCCACACAAGGCTATGCCTGTGAGATGTCTGTGAGATGTTCTGAGAGCATCATACCCAGATGGATGATTCCCACACACCATGTCCATTACAGCTGGAGAATACTGGTGGTAGAAGTCCATGTGCAAAGGCCTTCAGAAATACAGCCATTTACTATTGCCTGAGGACACAATGATGCTGCTGAAACAAGCAATTCCATGTCAATAATTCATGGTCTGAAATAGAGTTCCACTTTTGCATTCTGACATTTTACCTTCAAACATAATGCACTGGGTTGAGAACATTTGGTAGGAGAGGAAATTCTTTTGTACCACAAACTTAAATCAATACCAAAAAAAACTGTTTTCTACTTGTCAACATATGTTAGACCCAAATTCCATGCAGAGGCTTCAGTGGCACTGGATAATAGTGATTCTTCAGGGATGTGAACATACTCTACATCATGCTGCAGTGTTGGATGTGTGTTTTGGTACACTTGTTCAAATCATGCACTGGTACCAGAAAATATACATCACAGTTCTTCTTTAACAATGTAGGAGGAGGACTGGGAAGGTGACTCAGTGGGAGAGTGCTTGACTTGCATGCATGATGCCCTGGGTGCATTTCCTCAGCACCACATAATCAGAAAAAGGCATAAGTGGCACTGTGGCTCAAATGATAGAGCAATAGCCTTGAGCTGAAGAGCTTAGTGACAGCACCCAGACCCAGAGTTCAGGCCCCATGAATGTCAAAAAAATGTAGGAGGAAAGAAAAATCTTTTCTAATGAGATTGCCTTGCCACTGATCTATGATAGTTGTATATTCATTACAATATATATCACTTACTTGGTAAATTCTTACTACCATGTTTTAGCTGGACAGAGTATATATATATATATATATATATATATATATATATATATATATATATATATATATAGTTTTTGGTTTTTTTTTTATTTTTAATTATTTATTGTCAAGATGTTGTGAAGAAGGTTTATAGTTACATAAATAAGATAGTGAGTACATTTCTTGTTTAACAATTTTATTTTATTGAAGATGCTGTACAGAGGAGTTATAGTTACATGAGTAAGACGATGAGTACATTACTCGTTGGTCATTATTGCCCCTACTCTTGTTGTGGTCCCACTATCCCTTCCCTCCCCCCTCCCACATTGCTCCCCACCCCACTATAATCCCCAGCCCAAAGTTGTAAGGTTTGTTTCCAGTATATTGTCCTGTGGGTATGGTTGTTGCAATAGGATCTTGTTTCAGCCTTTTCTTATTCCCCTTCCCCAACCCAAATTTGACAAATATAAATACAAGATGCAGGGTACCAAAATCCAATACAGTCACATCAGGGGATATACCATAGGAGGAAGAACATACAAAGGAAACAAAAAAATCACATAGTACATTTAGAAAAATAACAACAAAGTCAGACTACTTGTATTCATACCTTGGGGTACATTACACTTAGCACCATTTTATATCGACATATGTACATAGCTTTTGAGATTTTCAAATCATCTGATAAGATTACCCTATATATCTTTATAGAGAGAGATAGATACATAGATAGATATTGATATATACATGTGTGTATGTGTGTGTTTACACTAATGCATTTCTTAACAAATGAGGAGGTATCATTTTTTTCTGAAAGAAACATAGTTTTCCTAAATATATATGTAAATATTTATATACTTATACATATATATAAACATTTTCTTGGTCCATTCATCAATTGAGGGAAATTTGGATTGATTCCAAATCTTAGGTATGGTAAATAATGCTGTGATTGACATAGTTGTGCTGGTACCTTTAGTATGGCCTTGTTTGTGGTCATTTGGGTAAATGCCCAGAATTGGCAATGCTATATCATAGGGGAGCTCTGTTTCATCTTTTGAGGTACCTCCATACTGCTATCAATGCACTGCTCATCAATATAAGAACCCCATTCTTTAGTGAAATGGAAGAAGCCATCTAAAACTCAAATGCAATAATAAAAGACTCTGAATATGAAAAAAACATCCTTAGCAGAACGAACAGTGCTGAAAGAAGATCAATACAAACTTTAAACTCTATTGCAAAGCCATAGCAATCAAAACAGCTTATTACTGGCACAAGAGCAGACCTAAGGACCAATAGAGTAGAAGTGAATACCCAAAAATGAACCAGCAAACCAATAATCACCCATTTTTTGATAAGGGAGCCAATAAAATTGAATCAAGAAAGACAGCTTCTTCAGTACATGGTACCAGCAAAATTGATCCTTATATATACCATGCACCACAATCAACTCCAAATGTATCAACAACCTCAAGGTAAAAGCAGACACACTGAAAATATTACAGGAAGGAATAGAAGAAACACTAGGGTTCATTAGCACAAGTCAAAATCAAAACATTAAATCCCACAAAAACAGATCCTCAAAGAAACAACTGCCCCATTAATAAGTGGGCTAAAGACTTAAAGGAGACTTCTCTGCAGGGGAATCAAGAATGGAAAATAGACATAGGAAGAATAGCTCAACTTCTCTGGCCATAAAAATGGCAAATCAAAACAACATTGGAATTCCATCTCACCCCAGTTAGAATGGCTATAATCAAGAAATCTAATCACAACAGATATTGGATAAGATGTGGCCAAAAAGGCAAGACTACTATTTATGAATAAGGTTTTATTGTTACATGAAAGAAAAATAATTTCATATGGGTACATTTTCCTTTCTTCTTACTTCTGTCCTTCTATTTATTGTTGAACTTTTCTTCTATGGGCCAATACCCTTCTTCATGCCTGGCATCCAAACACTTGCTTCAACACATCAATCCATCCAAACATCCTCTTCATTCCTTCATTGAGGAAAAAAGAGGGTTGGGTAAGTTTACTGAAATTTCAAACAAGAAGAAAATAGCAAGGAATGCACAATATTTTGCAAAAGCTGTAAATATTCTCCCAATAAATTCACAACAAACAATGAGGATTCAGTATTTTACACAATTATATAAACAGGTTTAATAATGACATTGTAAAATAAATAAGAAAGATAGAAAAATCTCAATATAACCTGGTAAGTATTTTGAAGATATCTTGATTACCATACTGTGGGAGTTGTTAAAAAACAAAAACAGGTTCCTTGCGCGGTGACGGAATTTGGCCAGCGTCCCTAACCGTGGTGTCTTAGGCGGCCTTATGGCTGCGCCAGGTAGCTGACCTTAGGGAGCCCTGAACCCGCGTTCGCCGGCCTCAGAGAGCGAGGGTGCCTCTTTTGCCGGTGGCGGGTGGAGACCGGAACAACCCTGCTGCCTCTGCACCCTTCCCTGTGCTGGAGGAGCTTCGCCTTGAGCTCAGGACGTTGTTCCTGGCTGCAGGAACTTTATGAGAATTTCAGTATATGAAAAATGCTTCATTTCCTAAGTGGAATGTATCCAGAGGTCTCAGCATAATACCAAGACCCATATATTTTCTGCCTGCTCGATAGCCTTGAACTTAATGACTTCTAAGGAAGCACCATGGCCTGTGCTGCCGTCTTGATTCCCAGGTTATTGTGAGGCTCTGTTGGAGCCAGTTGCGCTAGGTCTGCTTTGTGGAAGTTGGCATCCAGTACTTTGCATCACCTTGCTCAAACCAGCGTAATGAAATCCAAAAGGAAAACTGATCACTTGGAGAGAACTGCAGGTGTCATTCGGCAGGAGGTCGTAGTTGCAACTAAAATGTGTGGAGCTGTCAATGAGCCACCATCAGTGAAGAGCCTGCACTTGCTTGTTGCCGATCAAGAGTTTTCCTTTAACGCTGGTCAGTGGATTGATTTCTTCATCCCAGAAGTATCTGTGGTTGGTGGGTTTCCAATATGCTCTTGTCCCAGACTGCTAGAACAAGAGAGAATGATAGAACTGGCAGTGAAATATGCAAACCACTCTCCTGCTCTCTCGATTCATAAGAAGTGTACACTTGACTCTGAAGTGGAGGTGAAAGTGGGTGGAGATTTCTTTGTTGACCCTCAACTTGAAGATGCCCCTAGGAATCTCGTGTTGATTGCAGGAGGGCTTGGAATTAAGCCTTTGCTTTCCATCCTGCAGCACTCAGCAGACCTCCATTGAGAATGAGCAAACAAAGGATATGGCTATGAGATAGGAACAGTCAAACTGTTCTACAGTGCAAAAAATACCAGCAAACTTCTTTTTAAGAAAAATATCCTTGATTTAGTCAATGAATTTCCTGAGAAGACTGCATGCAGTTTGCATGTTACAAAATAGACTACACAAATCAGTGCAGAATTTAAGCCATACATCACGGAAGGAAGAATAACAGAGAAGGAGATAAGAGATCATATTTCAGAGGAGACTTTTTTCTATATGTGTGGCCTACCTCCAATGACAGACTTTTTCTCCAAGCAACTAGAAAACAACCATGTGCCCAAAGAACACATTTGCTTTGAGACGAGGTGGTAGCAGCAGGCCAAGCAACAAAACGGGAAGACTGACAGCCATTTGGGAGAGTAAGAGATACTATTTAATAGCATCTACCTCTACTTGAGCTGTCTTTAGGACTGAAGTGACCACTGGTGGATAAAAGAAAAGCTAGCTAGCCCCACACTTAAATGTAAACTTTTTGGGAAGAATTCATTGATCAAACTATTTTTTTTCTTACCATATTGATTTTCTTCTACTTTCCTGTTTAATTATCTCAGGATACATTCTGAGTTGGGTATTACAGTGTTGTTTTTTTTTTTTCCTTTTGCCCTTAGAGGAAAATGGAATGTGTATATTTAATCATGGGAAATAATAAGTTTTTGTGGGAAGTGTTTAAATTATTTGGCAGCAATTTATATACCTTATGTTCATTGAAATTATCATTTCAAATATTCTTTATTTTTTAAATTAAAAAAAAACCAGCCTGGCCTCCAAAAAAGACCATGCAGAAATTATTTTTGCCAATACATTGTTATATTTCAAATGAGATTTTAATTAATAGTACAATAGTCAGTTTCATTGTCATATATTTACTAGAATTGTAAATGTGAGAAGAGTTTGGAAGTCTTCCTGAGCAAGAAAATCCACAAGACTCTTATTTCCAATTAAAGACACAAAAGCTAGAAATTGAGGTGTGGTTCAGTGGAAAAGGAGCATTGAGTGAAAAACCTAGGGAGAGTCTAGGCCCTGAGTTTAAGCATGCCTAAATAAGTTTAATTGATTTCAGAAGACAGATGTAGTGAACACTAGAGCAGAAAAGAAATGAATGAAATTGTACCTATACGTCTGTAGAAACAATATAGAACACAGTAAGTCACCTGATTTGAAAAAATAAATAATGATTTCCTTATCATATTAAGTGTTTTGACATGTGACAGAACAAATGTTCATGTTTCAACAGATTGTAAAGAGTGGTAACATTCCAAAAAATAATCTTTTTTAAATTTTTATTTATTTTTTATTGTGAAAATACTGTACAGAGGGGTTACAATTACATGGGCGAGATAATGAGTACTTTTATTATCAAGCAGTGTAGCCTCCTCCTTTGTTTCCCCTTCTCATCCCTTCCCATCCTCCCCCAACCCTCCCACAAAATCCTTATAAATGCATTAGAAACAATCACATGAAAGAAAAAAAACATTTGAATACATATCTTAGGGTTCATTTCCCTAACATCACCGTATCTGACCTTTTTCTGCTTGACTCAGACATATACTAGATATTGCAAGTAAGGGAAACCATGGGACCTATGTTTCTTTGAGCTTGGCTGACTTCACTTAATATAACTTTTTCCAAGTTTTTCCATTTCCTAACAAATTGCACAATGTCATTCTTTCTGATAGAGGCATAGAATTCCCTTGTGTATACATACCACATTTTCTTGAGCCATTCATTTACTGAGGGGCATCTGGGTTGGTTCCATATCTCAGATATAGTAAATAATGCTGCAATGAACATAGTTGTGCTGGTAGCTTTAGTGTGGTCATGTGTGTAAACATTTGGGTAAATGCCCAAAACTGGGATTACTGGGCCATAGGGGAGCTCTATGTGGAGTCTTTTGAGGAACCTCCATACTACTTTCAAAAGTGGTTGTACAAATTTACACTCTCACCAACAATGAAGTAAGGTTCCCTTCTGTCCACATCCCCTCCAGCATCTGTTGTTATTAGAGTTCTTGATTTTTACCATTCTAACTGGGTGAGGTGGTATCTCAATATTGTTTTGATTGGCATTTCTTTTATGGCTAGGGAGGTTGAGCATTTCTTCATGTGTCTATTGGCCATCCTTCTTTCTTCTTTAGAGAAGTTTCTCTTTAATCCCACTTATTTATTGGGCAGTTGTTTCTTTGAGGATTTGTTGTTGGGGGATTTAATTTTTTGAGTTCCAAGTATATTTTAGATATAAGACCCTTGTCCATTGTATGGCTAGTGAAGATCTTCTCCCAATCCGTGGGCTATCTATTGATCTTGCTAGCTTTATCCTTTGCCATGCAGAAGCTCTTCAACTTCATGCAATCCCATTTGTCCAACCATTCTTTGATTTGTTGTATTTCTGGGTCTCTATTAAGAAAATTTTGGCCTGCGACTATGAGACCTAAGGTTTCTCATATTCCATCCTGTAATGTTTTCAGAGTGTCTGCTTTGACTCTGAGGTCTTTGATCCATTTGGAGTTGATTCTGGTGCAGGGTGATATATAAGGATCTAACTTTAGTTTTCTACAAGTAGTTAACCAATTTTGCCAGCACCATTTACTGAATGACTATAGGTCTATAGGTTCATTTCTGGGTTTTCAATTCTATTCCATTGGTCCTAAGGTCTGTTATTGCGCCAGTACCAAGCTGTTTTGATTACTATGGCTTTATAGTAGAGTTTGAAATTTGGTATTGATATTCCTCCAGCAGTGTTCTTTCCATTGAGGAGCGTTTGTGCTATTCGGGGTCTTTTATAGTTCCATATGAATTTTTGGGTTGCCTCTTCTATTTCCTTGAAGCATGAGGTTGGAATTTTGATAGGTATCGCATTGAATTTGTAGATAGCCTTGGGAAGTATTGTCATTCTCACGATGTTGATAGTCCCAATCCAGGAGCATGGGAGTTTTTGCCATTTTCTAAATTCTGTTTTGATTTCCTTTTTCAAATTATTAAAGTTTTCATCATAAAGGTCCTTCACTTCTTTGGTTAAGTTAATTCCTAGGTATTTTATTTTTTGTGGGGCTATTACAAATGGATTTGCTCTCCTAAATTCAGCCACACTTTTTTCATTGTTGGCATACAGAAATCCATTGATTTTGGGGGATTAATTTTATACACTGCTACTTTGCCAAAGTTTTGAATCAGTAATTTGGGAGTGGAGTCTAAGGGATTCTTGAAATACAAGATCATGTCATCTGCAAAGAGGGAGAGTTTTATTTCTTCTTTCCCTATTTGAATCCCCTTTATGTTTGCATCTTGTCTTATTGCTGTAGCTAGGCATTTTAATACTAGATAGAAGAGAAGTGGAGAGAGTGGACATCCTTGTCTTGTTCCTGAGTTAAGAGGAAAAGGCTTTAATTTTTCACCATTAAGTATAATGCTGGTTGTAGGTTTGTCGTACATAGCCTTTATTGTATTGAGGAATGTTTCTTGGATTCCTAATTTTTCCAGAAACTTCATCATGAAGGGGTGCTGGATCTTGTCGAATGTTTTTTCTGCATCTATTGAGATAACCATGTGGATCTTATCCTTGCTCTTGTTGATGTGATGAATAATATTAATTGATTTGCGTATATTGAACCAGCTTTGCATCCCTGACATGAATCCTGTAAGATCGTGGTGTATGATTTTTTGGATGAATTGTTGAAGTCGATTGGCCAAAATTTTGTTGAGAAGTTTTGCATCAATGTTCATCAAAGAAATGGGTCTGTAGTTCTCTTTCTTTGATGAGTCCCTGCCTGGTTTGGGGATGAGGGTTATGATGGCTTCATAGAATGTGTTTGGTAGTGAACTTTCTCTTTCAATTTCATTGAAGAATTGGAGGAGTATTGGTGTGAGCTCTGCTTTGAAGGCCTTGTAGAATTCTGCTGTGAAACCATCCGCTCCTGGACTTTTCTTAGATGGGAGATCTCTTATTGCTGTTTCTATTTCAATGCTTGATATGGGCCTGTTAAGGTGGTTTAACTCTTCTTGGTTTAGTTTGGCATGTCAATATTTGCTAGGAAAAGGTCCATTTCTGTCAAGTTCTCAAACTCATTAGCATAATGTTTTGAGAAGTATTTCCTTATAATGTTCTGAATCTTGGTTGTTTCTGTGGTGATGTTTCCATTCTCACCTCTGAGTTTATTTATTTGGGTGTGTTCTCTTCTTTTTCAGATAAGATTTGCTAAAGGTCTGTCAATGTTGTTAATTTTTTCGAAGAGCCAAGTCTTTGTTTTGTTGATTCTTTCTATAGTTTTTTTGGATTCTATTTCATTTAATTCTGATTTAGTTTTAAGTCTATTGGATTGGGGCTTATCTTGCTGTTCTTTTTCAAGGAGGCCAGATGTCTCATTAAATTGTTGGTTTCAGATCTCTCCAATTTGTTGATGTAGGAACTCAGAGCTATAAACTTGCCTCTGAGTACTGTCTTTCCTGTGCCCAGAGGAGCTGGTAATTTGTGTGCTCATTTTTGTTGAATAGCATGAACATTTGGAATTCCTTTCTAATTTCTTCCATGACCCACTCGTGCTTCAGCAGTGTGTTGTTCAGCCTCCATGTGATACCGGATTTTCTTTGGTGGCTTTTGGTGTTGAGTTCTAATTTTATTCCTTTGTGGTCAGAGAGAATGCAAGGTATAACTTCAGTGTTTCTGAATTTGGACAACTTTGCTTTGTGGCCTAAAATGTGGTCTATTTTAGAAAATGTTCCATATGCTGCTGAGAAAAACATGCATTCTAATGCTCCTGGGTGATATATTCGGTAGATGTGTGTTAAATCTAGTTGATCTATGCAGTTGTTTAGATCTGTGGTTTCTCTGTTGAGTTTTTGCCGAGTTGATCTATCCAGTGGGGAGAGTGGTGTGTTAAATTCCCCAATGACTGATGTCTTTGGATCTATGTGGGATTTGAGGGAAAGTAGTGTTTCTTGGATAAATTTGGATGCTCCGTTGATTGTCGAACAGATATTTAGAATTGTAATATCCTCCTGAATTAGTAGATCCCTTAATTAGTACCTAGGGACCTTCTTTATCTCTTCTCATGAATTCTAATTTGAAGTCTATTTTATCTAATATTTGGATTGCACTCCCGCCTGTTTATGGGGACCGTTTGCTTGGTAGATTTTGTTCCAGCCTTTAACATTGAATATGTGTTTGTTTTTATGGGCAAGATGTGACTCCTGAAGGCAGCAGATAGAAGGGTCTTGTTTCTTAATCCAACTAGACAGTCTATGTCGCTTAATTAGAGAGTTCAGTCCGTTAATGTTGAGAGATGGGACTGAGAGATATTTGGGAGTTCCTGCCATGTTATCCACCTTCTTGGTGGCTGCAAAAACTGGGTTCTTCCTATGGTTCTTGGATTCTCTGTTTGGGTGCAGTTTCTTGGCCTTTATTGTGGTCTTCTTGATTTTCTATGTGTAGGACATCTTTAAGAATTTTTTGTAGGGCTGATTTGGTGGAGATTTATTGTTTCAATTTTTCTTTGCTATGGAAGGTTTTTATTTGTCCTTCAGTTATGAAGGAGAGTTTACTGGGTACAGTATTCTTGGTTGATAGGTGTTTGTCTTTAAGGCATGGCATACATCATTCCAGGCTCTTCTTGCTTTGATTGTCTCTGCTGAGAAATCTGATGTGATTCTAATTGGTTTCACTTTATAGGTGATTAATCTTTTCTCCTTCACAGCTTTAAGGATCTTTTCCTTGGTCTGAATTGATCCTATGTGGATTATAATGTGAAGGTGGATGTCCTATTCTGGTCTGGTCTATTTGGAGTTCTAAAAGCTTCTTGTATCTGAATAGGCCTATCTTTTTGCATGTTTGGGAAGTTCTCTGCTAGGATCCTGTTAAACAAATTTCCTAGACCATTAACTTCTGTTTCTAGGTGCTCCACTACACCCCTTATCCTCAGATAATAGAATAATGAATAATGAATAGATCTATCATATTTCTTGGACTTGTCTTGGATGGTTGTATGTTCTTTCTCTATAATATCTAGGCTGTCTTCAATCCCCGAGATTCGATCTTCTGCATGGTCTAATCTGCTGTCAAGACTTTCTACTTTGTTTTTTATTTTTTTCCCTTCTAATTGGTCAGCTTTGATGGCTTCAAATTCTTTGTTGAAGCTTTGTTTTAGATCTTGTATGAACTTCTTTACTTCCTTAATTTGGTGTTCAGTGTTTATTCTCAAATCACTTAGTTGATTGGTTATGGTTTCCTTGGACTCCCATTCCTTCTGTTGGGTTCCATTCAGCATTTTCTTTGTGGTCTCCCTGACTTCCTTCAGCTCTTTGTTAATGGAGTCCATGAATGCCTTTAGTGATCTTTGTGTATTCTCATCCTGCTTTCTCAATTCCTGTATTACTCTTTGATTAGCTTCCTCCCATTCGTGGGATTCCTGTAGTTCTCTTTGAGTGTTCTCAGCCTGCTCATGCCATTCCTGCTTTTCTCTTTGTGTATTCTCAAGCTGCTCATGCAAATCCTGTATTAGTTTTTGAGTAGCTTCCTCACGCTCATGATATTCCTGTATAAACCTTTGGTTTGCCTCCTCTCTCTTCCTATCACACTCATACAGAGTCCTTTGTAGGTTTTCAATCTTTTCCTGCATTGACCTTTTGTTTGCCTCCATTGACCTTTTGTTTGCCTCCTCGCTCTCCCTATCATGCTCTTACAGAGTCCTTTGTACGTTTTCAATTTTTCATTTATCATGTTTGCCAGCAGTGTTTGTAGAGCTTTTGGGGAACTCTTCTCTGGATTATTCATTATCTATTCTGTCCCCAGATTATCATGAGTGGGAGTTCAGAAACCCGGACTTGCCATTTTCCTTGTGTTTTTCCAGCTTATTCTGCCCATTTGGGATGAAAATAACACCAGTTTTGTGCTAGAACACTAACTTTAGGCAAGCATCAACCAAAGTCTGAATTTGCACAGTCAATAGTCTGCAGATACAAGCTAGTTCAACAGATACATCTATTCAACATCACACAACTGTATATTAATGGGCTACCAACCACAAAGAAGATTTGACAAACCAGAAATTATTAGGTTTAGGGAGAGATGTGGGTAAAAAATAAGAATAGAGTAATGTGGGAAGGCACAGCGAAAGTTAACTTAACTAAGTCCTAATCTCAAAGCAGGAAATAGATTGGATAGGATGAAAGTAGAGAGAGAAAAAAAAGAAGAAAGAGAAAGGGGACAAAAGAGACCAGAAAAAATAGTAAAGTAAAAATTAAAAATATTATGCAGATTGAAAATGAAATATTCAGAGAAAACGTATATAATGAGAGAAGGGGAAGGATATAAAGGAGATGTGAAAAACTTAAAAATAAAAGTACTTAAAATATTATATAGGTATAAAGAGGTAGTACTGATATTAAGGAATTTAAGCCTAAGAGGTTTTGAATTGAGTAATAAATTTGTGGATTAAGTGTGAACGCAATGGTGGATAAGGTCTAATAATCGACTACGTATATATCTGAGGATGTGCAGAACAACAATTAAGTCACATAAAGAAGAAAGAAAGAGAAGAAAAGGTGAAAAGAATAAGAAAGAAAGAAAAAGGATCATAAGTTCAGTAGAGCTAAACAAAAAACAAAAGAAATTTTTTAAAAAGGAAAAAAAAATACAAGAACGAAAAATGCACACACATATATACCCCTAAAATAAAAATTATAAAGGGAAAAAATTTACTAGAAAACAATTTTTTTCAAAAATGGTAAAAATTAAAATTAAAAAAAAAGTTTTAGAAAAAATTTTTTTCTTATAAAAGGTACAAAAAAAAAAGGAAAAAAAAGTTCTTTGATTTTTTTTGGGAGGGGTGGGAAAAATCCTGTATCTCCCTTCTGTCCGTAACCAACCTCTTTTTGGAGTCTCTGGTCTGCTTGTGGTGTTTGATTTTCCTGTGGCTTGGTTGGTTTCTTAAGTCAGTTTACTTGAACAGGCAGAAAAATGCTCTGCTTTACCCAGGATTTTGTGATCCTCTTCCAACGTTAGGTCAATGGGAGGGAGATCTGCTTTGAGTATCACAAAAGAGGGAGATGGCTTTTTCCTCAAGTTTGGAGATACTGTGATGAGGCTAGGTTCTGGGTAGAGTTGAGGCCTTTCAGCAAACAGTAGCTTTTCCCAGGGGCTAGCTTGTGAGAAACTCACAGAGCCCAGCCTGGAGCCACTCTCAGGGTTTATGTTAACTGAATTTCAATTGATTGTCAAGGCTGCTAAAGGGATGAGAAGCCTCTGGCTCTGATTACCCAGTGAAGAAAGCCACTCCTGGGGCTGGTGCCTGAGCTGAGTGACTTTTCCCTGGGTGGAGCTGAGTCTGGCAGGTCAGATTAGACTCGTGTGACCTGTTAAATGACTTTAGTTTTCTTCCCAGGCCTGAGTTGGAGCTAGCAGCTCCACTGAGCTTTGTCAGTATCCAAGATGGAGATCTCCAGTACTGGGGGGGGGGGGGGGGGGGGAAGGGTGGCCTTCCCTCCTCTGCTCCCTGAGAAGGAGTGAGGACGTTAGGCTTCTACTCACACCGAGTCTTGGTTCCTGGGTCGTCTCTGGTCTGTGAACTGCAGGATGAAGATGTCTGCTCCTTGTCGGTTCTTGCTGGTGTTGAGTAGAATCTGCTCGCCTGCCGCTTCTGGTTCCTTTGTCTCTGTTTTGCAGGTATGGCTGCTACGGCAGCCGCCGCCACCGCTGCTGCTGCAGCGGTGGCTGCTGGCAAGTGCTCAGATCTGTCTCCTGGCCTGGATTTTCCCTCTCTGGCCTAACTCTCTGTCCTGTGATGGCACACTTGGTGTGATTCTCTGGCTTAGGACTGATCACTGGAACTCTAAAACTGCTTTCTATGCGAGAGCTTGTTTAGCCTCCAGCTTCTCCTCAGCTATCTTCCCGGAACCTCCAAGAAATAATCTTTTAAAAAAAATTTTTTATTGTGAAAATACTGGATAGTACCAAGTTAACAAAGTGTGATTAACAACAATAAATCAAAAGTTTATGTCTAGCCATGGTAGAGTGAGGTATGATGCATTAAAGACTTTCATCTTAAGGGAAGAGTCAAAAAGTCCTCTATATTGTAATCTTAAATTGAAGAGCATTTATGTAGTGTTTACAAGACATTTCTAACAACATTTGAGGGAAGCAGGGTGAAAGGGAAAGGGAACTGAGAGAAGGAGTGGAGAGTTGCAAAGAGAGAGACAGAGACAGACACATGGAGAAAGATCCCACAAAAGAGACTCAAAACTATTACAAAAGGCAAAGGTGTGAATAGAAATATGCAAGCAAGAAAGAATGACATTACCCCATTTGTTAGGAAATGGAAAGACTTGGAAAAAATTATATTAAGTGAAGTAAGCCAAGCCTAAAGAAACATAGGTCCCATGATTTCCTTTATTTGCAATATCTAGTATATGTATGAGTCAAGCAGAAAAGGTCAGATAAGGTGATGTTATGAAAATGAACCCTAAGATATGTATTTTAAATATTTTTTCTTTCATGCATTTGTTTCTAACGCAATTATAAGATTATTTCTTTGTTGCTTTGTATGTCCCTCCCCCCACAGTATAACCCCTGCTTTCACTGTATTTGATGTCGATATAATTTGTGGAGTGGAAGGGGAAAAACAAGTCGTTTAAATAAGGATATAGGTGGACCTGTTGCAACAATGAGAAGTACAAGTTGTCATGTCGAAAACGAACTTTACAACTTTGGTGGGGGGGGAGGATTGGGTGAGGGGGAGGATGGGAAGGGATGGGAAGGGTAAACAAAGGAGGAGGCTACAATGCTTGATAAGAAATGTACTCACTATCTTGCCCATGTAATTGTAACCCCTCTGTACAGTACTTTCACAACAAAAAAAATAAAAATTTAAAAAAATTAAAAAAAAAGAAATATGCAAGCATTGAACTAAACAGTCTCTAAGATCATGTTCAAAGGTGAAACTTTGTGAAGAGAAAAACATAAATGAAATGGATTTGAGGACTATGCAACATGGTAGTGTGCAGATAGGAAGTTAGCACACTTGAAAATTTAGAAAAAAAGATTGAGAAAGACAGCAGTGAAAAGAAACTGAGAAGAAAGGGAATATGATTAATTGTAGATTATATAGGGGGAAGAAAAATTACACAAGAAAAATGCAGATTCAAATAGTTATCACCAGTATGTGTAATCACCACTACTAGAAAAATGAGCAATACATCTTTATTCATTAAAGTAAAAATTCCAGCCGGGTGCTGGTGGCTCATGCCTGTAATCCTAGTACTCAAGAGGCTGAGATCTGAGGATCGCGGTTCAAAGCCAGCCCGGGCAGGAGAGACCGTGAGACTCCTATCTCCAATAAACCACCAGAAAACCGGAAGTGGTGCTGTAGCTCAAGTGGTAGAGCACTCTCCTTGAGCTGAAGAGCCGAGGGACAGTGCCCAGGCCCAGAGTTCAAGCCCAACGACCAACAAATAAATAAATAAATAAATAAAAATAAAAAATAAAGTAAAAATTCCACAGTACATACTAATATAACAGTAGAAAATTAATATAGAGTTAGGTAGGATCTAAATACAAATCACTCAAATGAAAAATCCATAAGAAATCTAATTTCTCCTACTATGTCTATTATCCCTGATGCCATTTAGAGAATTTCTTTGGGGCATTAACAATATAATGTAACACAGTAGAGCAAATATACAGCCAAGGAGCCCTGCATCAGAGGCCAAGATGGAGAAGACCTCCACAGCCACCATGACCTTCCCCTTGGCAGTTGGTAGAAAGATAGGAAAGTGAGCCACACACTGCAGAACAGCAGCATGCTAAAGGTCAAGAACTTGGCTTCATTGAAGGTGTCAGGCAGGTTTCTAGCCAGAAAAGCCAAAGTGAAGCTGACCATGGCCAGGAAGCCCAGGTATCTCAGGAAACAGTAGTAGGCAGTGAAGGAGCCCTTGCTGCACAGGATGATGACGTGGCCATGTTCAAAGTGTGCATCTGTGTCAATGAAGGGAGGAGAGGTTCCCAACCAGAGTCCACAAGAGAGTCAGCTAGATGAGAGTTCAAATGAGGATGATGAAGTTAGGAGCCTCTGATTCCAACAGCCACCTCATCCTTTTCCTTGGAGAAGTGGCCTCAAAAGCCAGAACCACAGTCACCATTTTGGCCAGCACTGTGGAAAAAGCCACAGTGAACACAACCCCAAATGTGACCTGTGGCAGGATGCAGGTGACTGTGTTGGAACAGCCAATGAAGAGCAAGGAACAGAGGAAACAGAAGATGAAGGAGATGAGCAAGATGTAGCTGAGAGTTTGGTTATTGGCTTTGACAATAGTAATGTCTTGGTGTTTCACAAACATCCCAAGTACAGTTAGCATAGAGAAACAGAGAGCCATGCAGGACTGAACCTTGCCCAAGGGATCTCTAAAGGCCAGGAAACTTGATCTCTCAGGAGGCACTTATTTTTCTCTGTGTTGGCATACTGATGTTCTGGACATTTCACACACTGATCCAAATCTGGTGAGAAGAATATACTCCCATTAGTTCTTGTTATGAACTTCCGTTTCTTCAAAGAATTTAGGAAATTGAGTAAATTTACTATCATAAAAGTATTTTTGTTTCTTTTCTCAGTCATAATGGCCTCCCATTTCCATCCTCTTCTTTATTCAGGGCTTTCTTTTATTGAACTGTTTTATCTTCAGTGGCTATCACATGTATTGATAATGTGACAGTTGGGCTACAGTAATATACTAACAAAAATTTTCTATACTTTTTCTCATTCTTATGAACAGTTCTGTGATCCTATTGAAAATTGTATACAGCTTATACTTTCCTATATGTCTCCATAAAACATTAATTTTATCACTGTGGGATATTATCCTTTCATTCATGTCATTATGTTTATCTCGACTGATCACCTGTGAAACTGCAGAAACAGTGTTCACTCTTGCACACTCTATGTTCATGCTCATTCTTAAACTGAATCCACCTTTATGACCACTTGCACTGTGCCAAAACTCGTTCTGGGCAGTGAGAAATAAAGACTATGCCAGATCCTTGATTTCTGTGTGGGTAAAATGTAACCTTTAAAATGAACACTGTCCTTCCTAAGACTTACTTTAATTTCATGCTAGAGTTTACACTTGTCCTAATGGTTAGTGATAAGAAGGATACCTGGAGATAACCTTCCCTCCAATAGATAGAAAACATAACTGAATATCCAATTCAAAGTCATGATCTATCATATTGCAAGTAGAAAACCCCCGACATCTCAAAATTAAATTATGAAAAAGAGAAAAGGAAAATGGGCTCGGTAAACCAAATAAACAACTTTGACATTAACTTCTTAAGATGTAGGAAAACTAGGGAGAAATGGAGAATTTCTTCATAATTCATCGACTTACCTGTCCTATTAACAATCTCATTCTCTGCACAAGGGTAACAATGAAAGCTGAAGGCAGTCTTTCCCTCCTGAGGAAACTTCCTGAATCCAGGACCAAAACTCTCACTGTACACAGATTGAGGAGTCTGAGGAAATTCAAGGATGTGTCAGGAATGTTGGCTTATGATAAAGTCCATTGTTTAAAGAATCAGATTATTAAACATACAATTTCTATGTAGGTAAGTGCAGTTTATTAATTGAATTCGTTTACAAGTTCCATATTACATGATTCCAAAAGGCTTACATGCCCCAACCTTGATTTCAAACCTGTTGAATTGTTGCAACGTATGGGATCTTTAAAAGGCAGAAAATAGTGGTGAGAAAGTAATTTCTAGTATACACGGGATTTCCTTGAATTCATTTCATTGTATGTTGTCTTCTACTCATCAGTTTCATGGGGAAGAACAAGGAGGAAGACCTTCTCTTAATAGGGTTAAGTGAAGCCCAGGGCTGTTGTAACTTTGTCTTTGCTTTCCAGTGCCCATGACATGAAGATGTTCTCACAGGTGCCTTGAATAATTCATTTCACCAAAATGGCTAAATAGCCAGTCAATGAAGTATTGAATGAATCTTCACATAAGGAGAAAAATAAACCTTGCAACCACATAAAGCAACCCGTCATGTACTTTATCAAAGTGTTAGAAACCCTCAGATAAAAATATAATTTATATCTTATGGCAATATTCTAAATCAACATTTAGAAACACATTTACATTTTTGGTTAGGATCTTTGGGTTATGATCTCGGCACTGGACTTGGGTTTTCTGCTAAAGGTTAGCACTCTTGAGTCAGAGCTCTACTTCCAGATTTATGGTGGTTAATTGGAGAGAAGTGTCTCACAGACTCTACTGGGTGAGCTGATTTTAAACTATGATATTCAGATCTCAGCTATCTGAGTAGCTAGGATTATGGGGAAAAGTTGCTGAAAATCAATGAGATAGTCATTGAAAAGGTGACTTTTGCTAATTTGTGTGTCCTCAAAATTATTAGGATTAGATCCAGCCCATCTCTGTAGTACCTGTGACACACTCTACCAAATTATCAGATAAAGACTGATTGCCATGTGGAGCATATGGAGAAAACTTCCCTACTTTCACCACAAGTGCAAGACCTTCGGGAAAACTCCAAATGTTCAGAATGTCATACTCTGGCTCCAATTTCCTTTTCTTTTCCCAAATCACTTGATCTCCAGTAGAATTGTAAAAGTGGATGTTCTTCAAAAAAGAATGCATCTAAAAGGGAGACACTTTCTTATGGTGAAATACATCCCAGATTTCAGACAGAAAACATGAAGTAAGAAGATTGCATTTAATCTTGGATTCTGAATTCAAGAATAGCACAGCCACCTAATGAAGTATCCAAAAAGAAAATCTATGGAGTGATAACAATATTCTTTCTGAAAGAGAATCTTTCCTGATCAGTCAGAAAAGGAGTAGAAGACCCCATTTCAAGACAAACCATTTTGCTGTAGCTTACCACACCACTGTTTTTCAAGAATTTCTATAGTTTAAGCTTGTTAATAGCAAAATTTGAATGAACTGGGTCACTTATGAAAAATACTTACAATTCTATTCAGCAGAGCATTCTTTGCTATGACTGAAGAAATTTGTAGGAAAAAGCTGATTTTACAGTGTTCAAACACTAGTCATGAGCATGTTGAGGTTATTGGTAACTAAAGTTACTTAAAAACAGGGTAGTGGTAGCTCACAGATGTAATCCTAGATACTCAGGAGGCTCATATCAGAGAATCATGCTTCAAAGTCACCCTGGACAGACAAGTCCATGAGAATGTTGCATCTAATAAATTATTCAGAAAAAAGCAGGAAGTAGTGTTGTGCTCAAGTGGATGAGAACAGGGAGACTTAGGGACATAGCCAAGGCCCTGAGTGCAAGCCTGTGGACGAGCCAAAATTAATTTGCAGGAACATGGAATATAGTTCGTCCTTCTTATTTGCCTGTTGTTTTCTTAAGAGCATATGTATGCATGTCTGGAGTGTCACACAGCCATTTAAACTTCAAGGATTATGTAGGGTTTTGAAAAGCACCTGAAATATTATTCTTGTGAAGTTAATCTACATATGATTAATTTTGCACTTACATTAGTTTCTGCTAATATAAAGTAAAAAGCATAACATTTGAGCAAATTACTTCAAATAATGAAATATGTGTTAATAAAAATCAGCAACTGACATAGGTATGACCTATGAATACAAACATATACAAATACTGCATATATACTCACAGTATAGGCATACATATACTAACACACATGCAGACATACAGAAATATTTAATATTATTTATTTTTAAATATTTAATATTTAATAAGTATTTATACAGTAAGAAGCCCCTTTAGCATGTGCCTTTGATCATGGTGTGTGCCATCCAACATAGAAGTAATTTCCTATGCAGGGGAAGGCAATGTTCCTTTTCTATTTCCCACTATTTGAAATGCTGTTTGATGAAGAAGCATCTCATGGAGAGCCTGGGTCACAGCATACACAGTGTCATATATATTGTAACTGTGTCCAGACATAATTATGCCAAAAATATGCCCAGGTAACCAAACCAAAGAGGTATCATGAGGACAATTGTACCATGTTCCACAGTTAGACTCAACATCTGAGCATTTAAAAGAGAGATACCTTATCCTAGCAAGAAAAATCTCTTCTGGGTATTTGGAAGAGTTAACTGCCTTGATAAAAATCTGTGAATTCAGAAAATTCTACACCGTGATGTGCTAAAATAAGAGGTACATGCAATGAACCTAACATGAAATGTCTCTTTTTCAGGGTGAAATCCCACTGTGAGTTTATGATACAAACTTTCCCTTGAGTGAAAACTTGCTCAATAAAAATTATTCAAGCTGCCGGACACCGGTGAATGACTGCTATCGTAGCTATTTGAGGCAGAGATCTGAGGATCATGGTTCAAAGTCAGCCCAGGCAGGAAACTCCATAACACCCTTATCTCCAATAAACCACTAGAAAATCGGAAGTGGTGCTGTGGCTCAAGCTATAGAGTGCTCACTTTAAGCTGTAGAGCGCAGGGACAGCACCCAAGCCGACAGTTCAAGCCCCATGATGGACAAAAGAAGTCATTACAGCTGTCAGTGAATAATTATCACCATATATGATGAGAACATTTGCAGAAGCTTTATTGATCTCATTATAAACTGCCATGACTCTGATAAAATGTGACATGAATTGGCTTGAAATTAACACCTCATAGGCTACATAAATTCAATTCTTGGCCATCTCTTCTTTCAATTCAGCCAGAACCCAGGAACCATTCTCATCTTGTGACGTGAACAGTCCACCCAGTTCCAGCTGACGTAAAGCAATAAGGTGACCATGGCTGTGGCTATTGATGTGTCCTTTGGGGCCATTTGATAGAGAGCAGGAAACTTGTGATGGCCATTCAGGGCATGATCAAAACGCCTAAAGGTAAACTAAAGAGAAAGAAAATTGGAAACTCAATGAATGAGAAGATTGCCATGCATCACAATCTCAGTCTTGAGGTATGTCAAGAACCAGTTTAAGTAGAGAGAAAGTAGGTTTGCTTTAGTTTTTTAACAGAGAATTGTTTTTGAATAGTTGTAGAACATATCAATGTATTTAAAACATCTATAGATCTTTGTCGCAATTTCCTTCATCTCTTCCTATAATATCATCCTCATCAACTCCCTGACTTTCCTAATTCCATTTTCACATATGTACATTGAATATTATGTTGTTTATGCCCATCCATCCATTCTCTCTTACTCTGCCATTTTTGCTTATAATCTAACTCATTCAGACAAGATATAGTTCAGCTTTCATATGTTCATTTTTTATCCTGTCAGTAGATCAGAGAGGTTATGCCATGGAATTCTACCCCTATGTATATTGTACTCTAGTTACTGATCATGCATATATAAATATGTAAGGGGCTATGTGCTTGTCCATATTTAGTTTGTATTAAATGTTCAGTTTTCAGATCTAACTTTCACATATGAGAGGACACATTTATCACTTCTTGCCCTGAGCCTGATTTACTTCTTTAACATAATTTCTTGCCCTGTGTGTGATTGTGTGTGTGTGTGATTGTGTGTGTGTGTGTATATACATGACAGTACAGGGGCAAAAACTTGGCCTCTTGCACTTCCCCTGGCTTTTTCCCTCAACACTAGTGCAACACCACTTGCATTACACATTCATGTTTTACGTGTTGCATGTTCATTGGAGGTATAAGTTTCCTAAGTAGATAGGATTACAGGTGTGGGCCATCAGTACCCTGCTCAATATATCTCTATACTGCAAAGTCTCCTTCCACTTACTGACTCATTAAAAAAGTAGGTAAGCTCTCTGTTCATTTCTAGCTCTCTGCTCTCTCTGTCCTATTCTATCTTCTTGCTGCTTTTTTCTTGCTCTCTCTTCCTTTTTCTAGCTTTCTCTGTTCGTTTCTAGCTCTCTGCTCTCTGTTCTATTCTATCTCTCTGCTCTCTCTGTTCTATTCTATCTCTCTTGCTGCTCTTTTCTTGCTCTCTTCCTTTTTCTAGCTCTCTCTGTTCTCTATTCTAGCTCTCTTTCTCTGTTCTTACCTCTCTCTCTGTTCGTTTCCAGCTCTATGCTCTCTCTCCCTTTTCTAGCTCTTTTCTCTCTCTTTCCTTTCTTTCCTCTTTCCTTTCCCAGTAAAAAAAAAGTAGGTAAGACTTCAAAGAATAATTTATTCATTTTTCAACTCTAAATCTTCCTTCTCCTTTTCCAAACAGTAGAAATATAAATATCTCACAATCTTTGAGTACTTATTTTTAAATGCCACAAAACTAGGTAAGTACATAAATCCAGATAAGTACATGAATCCTATTATTTGATATCAACACCTGAAGTGGCACCAAATCAAACATGTTTTTAAAATTCTGTTGTCGAGATGATGTACAGTGAAGTTGTAGTAACATAAGTAAAGTTGTGATTACATTTCCTCTCCATCTTGCTACCCCTTAATTCATTTTTCTCCCTCTAAATCAGACTTTTTAAAATCTCCTTCCACACCTGCCACCCTCACCTATGGAAATCTGTAGAGTTCTAGCAATGTCCCAATGTAGTCAGATGTTATTGCTAATGGTCCTGTAAGTACCGCTATAGACCTGCTGTCTCTCATACAGGAGTGGTTTGGAATCTCATACTTCCCAAAGAGCCAAATGAAGGGATTCTTAAACGTCATCCAACTTGTTCATTCAACATCATAGATATCAAATCCCACAGTCAAGTTATGTAAAAGATCAGGGTATTTGTTTATCTACTCAAAAGCAAAAGTCATGGCCCAAACAAGCTGATACTTCTTGAAGACAAACCTGGTAAATGAGCATAGAAATTGAGAAGTATTTCAAAACTCACATGCCCAGAATCTTGTATATACACTTCTCTAACTCGGGGAGGGGAATGGAAAAAACAAAATGCTAAAATGGGAATACAGATTACCCATTGTAACAATGAGATGCACAAGACATGATGTTGAAAAACAAAGTTTAATATTGCGGTGGGGAGGGGAGGGGTAAACAGGGAAGGGGAGAGAGTATAGCTGTGGAAGTGGGAAGGGATGGTAGGGGAAAGACAAAGGAGGAGGTAACAATGCTTGATAGGAAATATACTCATTACCTTGCTAATTAACTGTAACTCCTCTGTATAGTATTTTTACAATAAAAAACATATTTAAAAAACTCATGGCATTCATGGTTTGAATACTTGCTTATTTGCCAATGAACATATTCAAATATGACCCCAATTTGAATGGAATATGAATGTGGTGTCTGATGGTTGTATACAGAATTAAGTAAGGACATGAATGGAATTTGTCATGAATGAGATTCAGAAAAGTATTCAAGTGGAGAGAGAGCTTGCACCACATGCACTGCAGCCAAAAGCTGTTGTATGTTGGATTAGGTTTCCATGAGACAGCAAATATGAGTGATGTAAAGAGATTTTTGGACATTCTAAAACAAAACTTCAAGTAAGATGCAGAAAGCCTTAGAAATGGCCAAACAGAAAACAGAGAATTAAGCAATCATGTAGAAAGCCTCTGTGCCCATTAAAATAAGTAGTAGACAGTCTTAGAACTGGAAGACACAAGAGATTGAATTGAATGTCAGCAGATCGTTATAGAGAGCAAATCCAAAAAAGAAGAAAGAAGCCTATAGGAATTACCAGACTCCATCTCTAGATCCAGGTTAAGGCTGATATGTAACCAGGAGGGGAAGAGCAAATGGTCAAGGGGACAGGGAACATAGTTCACAGGGTCCTAGCAGAAAGACTCTTCAATCCCCATAATAAAGGCCTTTTCAGATACAAAAAGCATTTAGAACACCCAAAATCCCAGATTGGAACAGATCATCATATTGGCACATTATAATTCATACATGATAGTAAAGATCCAAGAAAGTAGCCTAAAATGTGTCAAAGAGAAAAAGTTGATTACCTTTCTGAAAAAGAACAGACTTTTCTGCTGAGAACATGAAAACTAGGAGAACCTGGCATGTTCTGTTCCAAACCCTACAATCAAGAAATTATCAACCAAGAATACTGCACTTAGCAAAGCTCTCCATCATAAATGAAGGAAAGATTTATATATACCATAACAAAGAAAAATGGAACTGATTAATATCCATTACCCTAGCACTCAAAAAAATATTTAAAAGCTACTCTTAGTACATAAAATCAACATGAATATGATATAAGCAAAGAAATTTCGCTTTATCAGAGTAGAGTAGTCAAAGCCCCTAAGAAAGAAAGAGAAAGCAGGTATTACCAGACACCTCTCAGATCTTACCCTCAACATCAGTGGACTTAACTCTCCAGTTCAAAGGCATATAGTGACTTGGATCTAATCACAAGAGCCATCCTTCTGTGTCTACAAGAGACACATCTGGATGACAAAAGAAAGACATCCTCTTCAGTAAATGGTGCTGGAAAAATTGGTTAACAACTTGTAGAAAACTAAAGCTAGATCCTTATATATCACCCTGCAACAGAATCAATTCCAAATGGATCAAAGACCTCGGAGTCAAAGCAGACACTCTAAAACATTACAGGATGGAATAGGAGAAACCCTTGTCTCCTTGGCACAGGCCAAAATTCTCTTAAAAGAGACCCAGAAACACAACAAATCAAAGAAAAGTTGGACAAATGGAATTGCATGAAATTGTGGAGCTTCTGCTTGGCAAATGACATAGCTAGCAAGATCAATACAAAGCCCAATGATTGGGAGAAGATCTTCACTAGCCACACAACGGACAGGGGTGTCATATCTAAAATATACCTGGAACTTAAAAAATTAAATCCCCCAAAAACAAATCCTCAAGGAAACAACTGCCCAATAAATAACTCGGCTAAAGATTTATTTTTATTTTTATTTTTTTTATTGTGAAAATACTGTACAGAGGAGTTACAATTACATGGGCAAGATAATGAGTACATTTCTTATCAAGCATTGTAGCCTCCTCCTTTATTTTCCCTTCCCATCCCTTCCCATCCTCCCCCTGCTCCCCCCAAACCAAGCCTCCCCGCCCCCCCCCCCACGCACGAGAGTTGTAAAGTTCGTTTTGGACATAACGACTTGTACATCTCATTATTGCAATGGGTCCACCTGTATCCCTATTTAAATGATTTGTTTTTCCCCTTCCCCTCCACAAATTATACCGACATCAAATACAATGAAAGCAGGGGTTATACTGTGGGGGAGGGACATACAAAGCAACAAAGAAATAATCTTATAAATGTGTTAGAAACAATCGCATGAAAGAAAAAAAATTGAATACATATCTTAGGGTTCATTTCCCTAACATCACCTTATCTGACCTTTTTTGCTTGACTCAGACATATACTAGATAATGCAAATAAGGGAAACCATGGAACCTATTTTTCTTTGGGCCTGGCTTACAACTTCTCCGAAGTTTGTTAGGTACTATTTGGACTTTGATGGTTTCCCTGACTTCTTCCTCAGTTTAGTGGTTGCTGTGTTTAGGATACTTTGCTGAAGGGATTTAAATTATTTATTTGGTTTTGAAGATATCACAGTTCTGTCCATTACTTGGTAGTGACATTTGATAAGATGTGGCATTTGATAAGATGTCACTCTAGCATTCAATCTCTTAGACCTCATTTTCCAGCACAGGTGATCAATGCGATCTTCACTGAAAGTTTTAGAAGTCTGAGCCCTTGGGCCCCTTGCCTCATCCACTCTGACCAAGCTTGTGGCTTTTCCTTCATCCAAGTCAACCATCAATTCAGTTTATTTTGCTCTTGGCCAATATTTTCCTCCTTTGAAACTGCTGAGCTCTGGTTCCTCTGACAGCTAAAGGGAAAGTTTAGAGATGTAGGTGGTCCCAATGTCCTGTCCACATGAAATCTTTCACCTTTGTTTCACTGACAGATTTTATGCAGGTGTGTTCATTGTTTCTCTGCTAAGTTAATATATTTCAGCGTGGTTAAGACATCCCATTATCTTTTGATTTCCAGCCTCAATTAAAAGAAGAGTATTCTGATTCTCAACAAGGGTTATCAGAGTTCACTGGTTTTAGGCTTAGTCTTAATTTTTGTATTTCTGCAAACAAGTGTACTGTATTTTTCAGTGGAATAATATTGCATCTATAGTGTGCTTTTGGGAATATAGCCACTTTCACAGTTTTAATTCTGCCAAACTTTCAGAGGGTATAGTTTCATTTTCTGGTTCCTGCCAATTTGTTATTTTGTAGCTTTACTTTTCACTGTAGATGTCTCTATAGATCTTTTGATATGTTTTGAGTAGTAGGTAATTGTTTTTATAAAGGCAACATTTGAAGGTATGTATGAAATCAACTTTGGTTTCATCTTTCATTTCTTTTATTTTAGTAGATTTTAAAATTAGTTTGTTCCAAATAGAAAAGAGAAATGCTATTTTTCCAATCTAAATAGATTGATTTTCAAATTTTAGTATTACGTTAAATTTTCACTAATGTATATATATATATATATATATATATGTTTTTCTTTTTTATATACCTTTTATTATAAAGATATTGTACAGAGAGGTAACAGTTTAAAATGAATTTTATTATGTTAGTACAAAATATTGTGCAAAATCACTGAGATTACCTATTCTACCCTCAATTTATTTCACTTCACACAATGAGGATTCAGAATTTCATTCAATAATATAAACTCAACTTTATTAATGAAATTTCTTCAATAAATAAGGAAGATAGACAATTTAATAGAAACTGATTAGTATTTTTATTATATTTGATTACCATACTGAGGAAGTTGGAAATTATTTACATTTTCAATTGTTAAATAGCATGCCTTCAACAAAAGTACATGCACACAATAATTTTTGCCTACACATTGTTATATTTTCAACTAAAATTTAATTTATAGAAAGCTATAGAACTTACATAGCCATTTACTTATTAGAAATATAAACATGAGAAAAAGTTCCAAGTCAGCCTGGGTAGGATCACTTACTTCCAATAAGTGATCGGAGACCAGTGGAACTATGGTTCAAGTGCTAAAGAAAGCATGAATGAAAAAGTAGGCCTTGAGTTGAAGCATGCATAAATGAATTTAATTAATATCAGAAGGAACATGTAATGAACACTAGCAGAGAAAAGAAATGAGTGCACTTGTGTCCATATGTTTTAAATATGTGATTCTGTAAAAGTAGTTTAAAACCCATAAAATCAATGTATTAAAATTATAAGTAATGCTTCCTTTTCAAATTAAGTCTGAAATGTGACAGATGAAATTGTTCAAGTTAAGAGATTTCCAGAAGTGATAACATCACAATAAATAATCTTATATATATATTTAATATTTTAAAATCTGTGTGTCAAATTAATAAAGCCTGACTAATCAACGATAAAATAAAAAGAATATCGATGCTTGAAGGGGCTAACATTTATGCATTACATACTTTAATCTTAGGAGAAAATGAAAAAATCATACATTGTACTCTTAAAGTGTATTTTCTGTAACAGATACAAGTAATTGCAAATTTGTATGAGGGAAGTAGTGTGAGAAAGAAGAGAAAGACAGAGAAGATGGAGAGAGACAAAGAAAAAGGCACACCAGAACAGAGGGAAAAGTCCCACAAAAGAGACTCAGGATAATTTCAAAATGACAACATGTGAGTAGAAATAAACAAGTATTGAACAAAACAATATCTAAGAATGTTAACAAAATATGCAAATTCGTGAGGAGAAAATATTAATGAAATGGATTGGAGGACTCTAAAACATGGTGATGTGCAGACTTGAAGGTAATGTGCATAAAAATGAGACAAGTTATTGAAAAAGACAGTAGTGAAATGACATTAATAAGAGGATATGATCAGATTAATCACAGATTGAATAGGAGGAACTAAAAATATAGAAGCAAAATTCCATTTTAAATGTTGATCCCCATCATTGTATCTATCAGTACAAGGAAAATGCACAATAGAACCTTACCTTTGAAATAAAATCCCATAATATAAACTGCTACAAGAAGAGATGATTACTGTAAATTTAGATCAGATCGTCTGTACACTAATCAAACTGAGTTTAATCATAAGAATGCATATTTCTTCTACTATGTTTTTTATCCCTAAAATGATATGGAGAATTTTTATTTGGCATTAACAAGATGTTGTAGCACTTTGGAACAAATATGCAGCCTAGAAGCCCTGCACTAGAGACCAAGATGGAGAAGACCTCCACTGCCACCATGACCTTCCCCTTGGCACTGCGGTATATAGGCAGGAAGGTGAGCCACACAGTGCAGAACACCAGCATGCTGAAGGTCAGAAACTTGGCTTCATTGAAGGTGTCAGGCAGGTTCCTGGCCAGAAAAGCCACAGTGAAGCTGGCCAGGGCCAGGGAACCCAGGTATCCCAGGACACAGTAGAAGGCAGTGATGGAGCCCTTGTTGCACAGAATGATGATATGGCCATGTTCAGAGTGTGCGTCTGTGTCAATGAAGGGAGGAGAGGCTCCCAGCCAGAGTCCACAGAGGGTCACCTGGATCAAAGTGCAGATGGGGATGATGAAGTTAGGAGCCCTAGATACCAGCAGCCACCTCATCCTTCTCCCTGGAGAAGTGGCCTTGAAGGCCAAAACCACAGTCACCGTTTTAGCTAACACTGTGGAAACAGCCACAGTGAACACAACCCCAAATGTGATCTGCTGTAGGATGCAGGTGACTGTGTTGGGATGGCCAAGAAAGAGCAAGGAACAGAGGAAACAGAAAATGAGGGAGATGAGCAAGATGTAGCTGAGAGTCCGGTTATTGGCCTTGACAATGGCACTGTCTTTGTGTTTCACAAACACTCCAAGAACAACAACAGTTAGCATAGAGAAGCAAAGAGCCATGCATGCCAGAGCCATGCCCAAGGGATCTCCAAAAGCCAGGAAACTTGCAGCTTTCAGGAGGCACTGGTTTCTCTGTGTGTTAGCATACTGATGATCTGGGCACTTCACACAATGCTCCATATCTGGTGAGAAGTGTAAATTACTATTAGTTCTTGTTGTGAACTTCTTTTTCTTCAAAGAATTTAAGAAATTGTTCACTTCTGTGATATTCTTAAAATAACACCATTTACACTCATAATAGTATTTTTGTTTCTTTTGAAAGCACAACCACCTAGTATTTCCATCTCCTTTTGATTTAGGTATTTTTATTCAAGTTTTTTTTTCCTTCAATGACTCTCACACGTACTGAAAAGGTATGCATTGGAGTGTTATAATAATTGAACCAAAATTTTTGCTGTAGTCCAAATATATAACTTTTGCATTGATTTGTTTGGATTGAGGACAACTAGGGTAGGAGGAACAATTTCTAAATAAGTCATAGAATTACCTGTGACATTAGCAATCTCATTCTCTGGGCAAGGAGTACAATCAAAGCAACAGGTAGCCTTCTCCTCCTGATGAGATTTCCTAAATCCAGGACCACAACTCTCACTGCAGATAGAGTGAGGAGTCTGAGGAAAATCATGGATGTGTCAGTAACTGGTCAGACTTCTACCTAACATTTCACAGAGTCCATTGTTTTAACTAATGGATTACTAAACAAAATGGTGCCATGCAGATAAGTTCAGTCAACTAATTGAATTCTGTTATAGAGTCCATATCCCATAATTTGCAAATTCTTATGTGTTACAATCTTGATTTCAAGCCTGTTGAATCATTGTGAAGTATGGGATATTTCAAAGGTGGAAGTAGTGGTAAGATAGTAATTCCTAGTGTACAGCCCTATGGTATTTACTTCAATTCATATCATACCTTACCTCCTATTCAATTGAGGCATGGAGAATAGAAGAAGCAAGACCTCCTTTATGTAGTGTTATATGAACCTCAGGCCCATGGTATCTTCTTCATTTTCCGGTGGCCATGGGGTAGTAATATTCTCAGAGGTGCATTCGAGGACTCCTTTCACCAATGATGGTTAAGCAGCATGCCAATTAACCATTAAACCAATCTCCACAGAAGGGAGCAAAAGAAAGCTTTCAACCCTGGAAAGCAACTAACAGGTATTCTATCGTTGTGTTATAACTCAAGATCTTGGTCCCAGATTTGAGCTTTTTTGCTCAAGGTTAGCACTCTAGTACTGGAAACAGAGCTAACTTCCAGATTGTTAGTGGTTAAATGGAGTTAACAGTCTCACTGATTTTACTGTTTGGGCTGATTTTAAACCATGATATTCAGATCTCTACTATCTGATTTGCTAGGATTATGGGAGAAAGTTGGTGGCATTCAGCCATGTATACACTAAAAGAGACACTTTTGCTGATTTGTGTGTTCTTAAAAATTATTTGGATTAGATCTAACCCACCTCTGTAGTTCCTATGGACCACTCTAGCAAATCTTCAGATAAAGACAGTTGGTTGCCATGTACCGCATATGGAGAAAACTCTCCTACTTTCACTACAAGTTCAAGGCCTTCTGGAAAGTTCCAAATATTCAGAATGTCATACTCTGGCTCCAATTTGCTTTCTCATCCCAAATCACTTGATCTCCAGCAGCATTGTAAAACTGGTTGTTTTTCAGGAAAAGGTGCAGCTAAAAGAGAGACATTTTATGGTGAAGTACATCCCAGAGTTAAGACAGAAAAGGAAGGAAGAAAGCTCCTGATTCAATGTGGTAGCTATTAATATCCCAACCTCATTCTTCAATGAAATAGAAGAAGCAATCCAAAAATTCACATAGAACAATAAAGTCCTCCAATAGCAAAACAATCCTTAACAGAAAGAACAGTGATGGAGGAATATCAATACCAAATTTCAAACTCTACTACAATGCTATAGTAATCAACACAGCTTGGTACTGACACAAGAACAGACCTGATGACCAATGCCATAGAACTGAACACACAGAAATGAACCCACAGATCTATGGTCACCTAAATTTCAATAAGGGAGGTAAAAAATAGAATGAAAGAAAGAAGGCCCTTCAGTAAACGGTGCTGAAAAATCTGCTTAAATATCTGTAGAAAAGTAAAGCAAGATTCTTATATATCACCCAGCACCAAGTCATATCCAAATGGAACAAAGATCTCCAAGTAAAGCAGACACCCTGAAAACTTTTCAGGAGGGAATAAGAGAAACTCTAGGCTTCCTTGGCACAGGCTGAAATTTTGTTTTTTTTCTTTTCTTTTTTGGGGGGTCCAGTCGTGGGGCCTGAATTCTGGGCCTGGGCGCTGTCCCTAATCTCTTAAACTCATGGCTAACACTGTACCACGTGAGCCACATTGCCACTTCTGGCTTTTTTTCTGCTTATGTGGTGCTGAGGATTTGAACCTAGGGCCTAATGCTTGCAAAGCAAGCGCTCTACCTCTGAGCCACCTTCCCATCCCCCGAAATTTTCTTAATAAGGACATGGAAACAAAAGAAATCAAAGAAATGTTGAACAAAAGGTATTCCCTTAAATTGCTGAGCTTCTGAATGGCTAAGAACATAGCTAGCAAGATAAACAGAAAGCCCACAGTTTAGGAGATCTTCAATAGCAAGGACCTCATATCTAAACAATACTTAGAACACAAAATATTGAATCCCCCAACAGCAAATCCTCAAAGAAACAATTTCCTCATTAATAAGTGGGCCAAAGTCTTAAAGAGAGCCTTCTCTAAAGAGAAAATAACAATAAGCAATAGACACATGAAGAAATCATCATACTCTCTGGCCATAAAAAATGCAAATCAAAACAACATTGAGATTGCACCTCACCCAAATCATAATAGCTATAATCAAGAAATCTAATAAACTAAGATGGTGGAGGGGATGTGGCCAAAAGGGAACCCTATTGCATTGTTGGTGGGAGTGCAAACTTGTTCAACCTCTTTGGAAAGCACTATGGAGTTTCCTCAAATGATTCCACATAGAGCTCCCCTATTACCCAGTAATCCCACTTTTAGGCATTTACTCAAACAATCATAACCAAAGCCATACTAAAATTATGAGTACAACTATTGTATCATTATTCACCATAGCTAAGACATGGAAAAAAAAAACAGATTCCCCTCAAGAAAATGAGATGTATGTGTGTATACATATATATATATATATATATACATATAGTGGAATTCCATTTTATGTCTGCATCAGAAAGAATGACATTGCCCTATTTGTTAGAAAATGAAAAGACATGGAAAAAAAATTTTAGCTGAAGTAAGCCAGGCACGAATAAACATAGGTCTCATGGTTTCTTTTTTTGCTATAACTAGTATACATCTAGGATAATCTTAGCAGACAAGCAGAAATGTAAAAAGATATGTACATTTGACCTTACAATATGATGCTAAGGAAAATGTAAACCAAGGTAGAGACACAGAGGTTTTAACTTTTTTGCTGTTGTTTTCAATGTACTTATAATGTAGTATGTGATTTTTTTCATTGTAATTGATTCCAGTGTTCCGCATATTGTATATACATTTTTCTAATATGGGGAGGGGAAGGGAAATAACAAAATAATAAAATAAAGATACAGGCTGACCCATTGTAACAATGAGATGTACAAGACACTATGTTGAAAACGAACTTAATTTGGGGTGAAGGGACTGAGGCGTAGGGAAGGTAGGGAGGGAAGGGATGGTAGGGCAGAAACAAAGAAGTTAACAATGCTCGATAGGAAATGTAGACACTCTGTACAGTATGTTTGCAATAAAAACATATATGTATAGTAAGAAAGAAACCAAGGTATGTATGTCTTTTGATTAAAAACACTTACATAAATGTGTGTATATATACGTATATAAATACATGGGTATATGCAGAAATTTAGAAATTCATAGAGTGAGAATCCTCTCAACAAGAGTCTTTGCTAATGGTGTGTGCCCTCCAAAGGAGAAATAAGTACCTGTGAAGGGGAAGGCACTCTTCCTTTACTATTTCCCACTGTGTGAACTTCTGTTTGAAGAAGAAGCATCTCATGGAGAGCCTGGGCCACAACACACACAGCATTGTATATATTATGACTATATCCAGACATAGTCATGTCAAAAATATGTCCAGACAACCAATCCAAAGAGGCGTCATGAGGACAGTTGTCCTATGTTACACAATCAGACTCAGCATCTGAGCAATTAAATGACAGAAACCACAGCCTAGCAAGGAAAATGTCTTCTGGGTATTTGGAAGGATTAACTGCCTTGACAAAATCTGTGAATCCAGAAACATCTACATGATGCTGTGTAAAAATAAGAGGTACATGCAATGAGCCTAGCATGAAATATCTCGTTTTCATGGTGAAATCCCACTGTAAATTCATGACACAAACTTTGCCTTGTATTAACATTTGCTCAAGACTCAATACTATAATTATTAGGGAATCTTTATCACCGTATACGATGAGTACACTTGCTGAAGAATTATTGATCTTGTTATAAGCTGCCATGACTCTTAAAAAATGTGATATGTATTGGCTTGAGACGACTAGCTCATAAGCTACACAAACTCTGTTTTTGGCCATCTCTTCTTTCAATTCAGCCAGAAACCATGAACCATTCTCATCCTGTGAGGTCAACAGCCCCACCCAGTTCCAGTTGAAGTGAAGCAGTAAGGAGACAATGGCAGTGGCTATTGATGTGTCCTTTGGGGCCATCTGATAGAGAGCAGGAAACTTGTTATGGTCACTCAAAGCATGATCAAAAGACCCAAAGGTAAACTAAAGGGAAAGAAAATTCATGAATGAGGAGATTTCCATGCAACACAATCTCAGGCTTGAAGTATGCTAAGAACCAGTAGGTAGAAGATAGTTTTGTTGTTTTTAAAATGATAATTTAATTATTTGTAAAATATCTGTTGATCTTTTTCAATATCTCTATCAACACTTTCCATCTATATCAACCCCAATCATTCCCTGACTTTCCTAATTCTATTCCACATAGGTACTTTGAATATTAAGTTGTTTTTCCCACCTATCCATTTTTTTATTCATCTCTCATTTTTCCTTAACATCTATTCCATGAGACAGGGTGTCATTCATCTTTCTGCTGTTTTTTTTAAACTGTTAGTAGATCAGAAAAGTTAAACCATAGTGTTCCATTCCTACGTACAACATATTTTAGTCAGATTGATAATGTAAGTATGTAAATGGCTATGTGCATATTCCATATTTGCTTCCCATTATATATTCATATTTTTGATGTAACATTCACACATGAGAGAACATTTTTACCCTTTCTTGTTCTGATTCTGACTTCTTCATTCAACATATATCTTCCCAGGTGTGTGTGTGTGTGTGTGTGTGTGTGTGTGTGTGTGTGTGTGTGTGTGTGTGTGTGTGTGTGTGTGTGTGCATGATTACGTGCATGCCAATAGAGGGATAGAAACACATGGCTTGTTGCACTGTCTTGGCTTTTTTCCCTCTAGACTAGTGCTCTACCATTTGAGTGCTCCTTGTTGGTTAATTGAAGATACAAGTTTTCTGAGTAGCCTAGCTTAAATATGTGAACCAAGAATACCCTGCTCAACATATTTGCACACTGCAAAGTCGGCTTGCATTTCCAAATTTATCAAAAAAGTTATGAAGATAGCTTGAAACAATAAATTAGCATTTGTCTGTTTGAACTCTTCCAATCTTCTTTTCCAAACACTGGACTATATATATCCCATGATCTTTGAGTATTCATTCTTTGATATTACAAAATTAAATAGTTTTATGAATAGAGTCTCTTCATTTCATCTTCTTTTAACACCTGAAATTGCACCAATTAGACATTTTTATAAACTTCCACACCTCCCACCCTCACCTGTGGAAATCTGTAGAGTCCCAGCAATGTCCCAATCTGGTCAGATGTTATTCCTGAGGGTCCTGTAAGTACTGCTGTAGGCCTCCTGTTTCTCATACAAGAGTAGTTTGGAATCTTGTATTTTCCAAAGAGCCAAATGAAGGGATTCTTAAACAGTGTCCAAGCTCTGAATTCTACATTATAGATATCAAGTCCCAGGGTCATGTTATGCAAAAGAACAGGATTTTTGTTGATTTCCTCAACAGCAAAAACCAAAGCTAAAACAAACTGATAGTTCTTGAAGATCCTAGACAATGAGCATAGAAATTGAGAAGGAGTATTTCAAAACATGTGACTTTGCTGTATTGAATTCTTGCTTCTTTGTTAATGAACATATTATAACATTAACCTCAAGTAGGAAGGAATGTGAATATGTAGTGTCTTATGCTTCTATATTGTACTAGGTAAGAACATGAAGGGAATTTGTCATGAATAAGATTCAGAAACTTATTTAAGATGAGAAAGAGATAGAGTGAGAGAAAGGCACTTTTCCCCCACTATCACATGGACTGCTGGAAAAAGCAGTTGTCCATTGTATTAGGTTTTCTTGAGATAGCAAATATTCTCTTGCCTTTATCATAGAGCAACTAGGTCCATCTTTGTGAAAAATAAGTTTATGTTATGTGTTCATGTGGCAGGCCAGTCTAACTATCAAAAGTTCAATTTAAGAGCAACTTTTATAAGCAAAGTGTTAGCTATGAATGATTCCATAGCAATGTCTTCTCACAGACCCAATCTATTGAACTGTTCTTCATGAAATATCAACCAGAACGAGAGCTCAAATAAAGGCGAGGAAAGTTTGTTTTTATTTATGTACCAAAACAAAAGGGATCCATGCAACTCCAATGAAATCATTATGGTGAGGGCAACCTCAAATACAGTGGATGAGGAAAGAACTGTTGCAATCTCACTTCCAAGCCCAACATGGTGGCTTCCAAGCCCACCATGACTACTCTCTTGCCAATATATTTAGTTTGATATACTAAAATAAAGTAGAATGGAAGACACAGGATCAAAATATTTTAGTTAATTTCTCTGAGTTCTGTGTGTGTGTGTGTGTGTGTGTGTGTGTGTGTGTGTGTGTGTAAGGGTTTGTTTGTGCGTGTGCATATTCTATAGAAATTAATATAATGAAATCAACTGGCATTGTTTTAAAAGGAAACAATGGAGGCATGATGGAAACACAAATGAAAGTATTAACTTGTTCAACATATAGAAAAATACATGTGAAATAATCATAATAAAAGACTATCATGTGAGTAAAATCTTCTAAACAGAAGAAAATATTGAGCTCGAAGAAAAGTTGATTATACATACACATATGGAGGAACAAACTGTAAGTAAGAATGAAGATGTATGAAAATGGTTTGTAAAACTTGACAAACCATTTTCCAAAAATCTCATAATACTGTTTTCCAAATTCAGCAAATGATTGGGAATGCCCAAAGTTTTAAATGCCTGTTTAATAAGCAGTGACAGAATTTCAAAATCCTAGTGCAGAAAAGGATAAAATGTAAGTTACCTAAATATGAAAGGATCATCAAATCTCTGATCTAAAATCTACACCAAGCTGTCTAATGATCAAGTTCTCACAAATGTAATATAAATACACGGTACATTCTCTAGACTAGAAAATAGATATCCTTTGGTAATGAAGGAGGGATTAAGATGTATCCAGACAAGCACAGTTGAAGAATGTAACTCCTGCAGACATTTCCTAAAAGAACTATTAAAGTAAAATTTTCAGACAAAATGGCAGAACCATTAATGACCAAGGAAAGATCTAAGAATATATACCTTGTATCCTGTCAATACAATAAAAGTAGAGTTCAACAGGAAAACCCATCACAGAAAAGACTCAAACTCATGGAAAATGAATGAGTCATTACTTAATAACTAGTAGCTCTTCAAACATCTAAGAAAAGAAAACTGCAATTTTCTCCAACTTCTTGACATTCAAAGCTATAAATTTTCCTCTGACTACTGTCTTTCTTATGTGCCATACGAAACTCAAATCTCATTGAATGATTCAACCTTGGCTCTGAGAAAAGCAAGACAAAACCAAACCCTAAGTTGTCAGAAACAAAATAAAATAGACAGAATAAAATAAAATAAGCAATAAAATAAATAAACAATAAAATAGAAATAGATAATAAAAATAAATCTGAAATCAACAAATTAGAGTTAAACAAAACCACAGAAAGGATGAACACAGCAAAAAGTTGGTCCTTTAAAAAAGTTAACAAATTTGGCAGACCCTTAGCAACTTCGACTAAGAAAAGAAGAGAAGACACACAAATATGACTATAAAACTATCAAAGATTCACATTATTGCTAGGGAATATGCCACAAACGTTCATGCCAGTAAATTCAAGATTATGAGGAAAAAAGGAAGCATCTCTAGAGAACACTGATAGTCCCAAAGTTAACCAAGAAGATTTAGCTTTAGTAAATAGATCCATAACAAAAAATGCAATTGGGGAGTTCCGGGAAGATGGCGGAGGAGAAGCTGGAATCTGAACAAGCTCTTGCATAGAAAACAGTTTCAGAGTTCCAGTGAACAGTCCCAAGCCAGAGAATCACACCAAGCGTGCCATCACAGGACAGAGAGTTAGTCAAGAGAGGGGAAGCCAAGCAGACACATCTGAGCAGATGCCGCTGCGGCGGCAGGGTCGCAGCAGCGACCACCGCCGCGGAGGCATACCTGAGACGCAGTCCAGGACGAAGGAGCCAGACGCAGCGGTGGAGCGGATTCTACTCAACACCAGCAAGAACCGACAAGGAGCGGACAACTTCATCCTGCACTTTGCAGACCAGAGACGACCCGAGATCCATGACTCCGCGTGAGTAGAAGCCCCACTTCCTCACTCCTCTGGGAGCAGAGGAGGGAAGGCCACCCCTCCCCCCCCAGCACCGGTGATCTCCATCTTGGATACCGACAAAGCTCGGAGGAGCGGCTAGCTCCAGCTCAGGCCTTGGAATAGAGCTAGACATTTGGCAGGTCACAGGAACTTGGCGGTGAGGTGACCTCACAGACTCAGTTCCATCCAGGGAGGGGTCGCCCAGCTCAGGCACCAGCCATTGGAGTGGCTCTCCTCGCTGGGTGGCCAGAGCCAGAGGCTGCCCCTCCCTCTAGCAGCCACCACAATCAATTGAAAAACAGAAACCCTGAGAATGACTCCAGGCTGGGTGCTGTGAGTTTTTTTTCACAAAATAGCCCCAGGGAAAAGCTACTGTTCGTTGAAAGGCCTCAACTCTACCCAGAACCTAGCCTCATCACTGCATCCCCCTCTTTTGTGATTCTCAAAGCAGATCACCCTCCCAGTAAACTAACATGGGAGGGGGATCTCAAAATCTTGGGTAAAGCAGAGCATTTTTCTGCCTGTTCCAACAAACTGACTTAAGAAACCAATCAAGCCACAGGACCTCAAGCTGACCAGAGACTCCAACCAGACTCTGGTTACAGACAAAAGGGAGATACAGGACTCTTCCCACCCATCCCAAAAAAAAAAAAAAAAAAAAAATCAAAGAACTTTTTTTTTCTTCTTCTTCTTTTCTTTTTTTCTTTTTCTTGTTTTGTTTTTTTTTCATTTTTTGTTACCTTATATATATATAAAAAATTTTTTTGCTTTTCTAAAACTTTTATTAATCTTTAATTTTTGCCTCTTCTGAAAAAATAATTGTTTTCCATTAACTTTTTTTTTTTTCTTCTCCTCTTATAATTTTTATTTTAGGAATACGTGAATGTGTGTTTTCTTTTCTTTTCTTGTCTTCTTTCTCTTTTTCTTTCATTCTTAATTATCTTTTTGTTTTTTTTCTAGCTCTACTGAACTTCTGATCTTTTCTTCTCACTTTCCTATCCTTTCCATCTTTTCCTCTTTGTTCATCTTTATGTGACTTAACTCTCGTCCTGCACATCCTCAGATAAACCCGTAGTTAACCAGTAGACCCTATCCCCCATTGTGTACACACTTAATCCACAAACTTATTACTCAATTCAAAACCTCTGAGACTTAAATTCACTAATAGCAGTACTTTATACCTATACAATATTTTAAGCATTTTTTTAAAGTTTTTCTCATCTCCTCTATGTCCCTCCCTTTCTCTCAACATATTCATATTCCTTTATAAATAGATGGTCTTTTAATCTCTAAAATAACATTAATTTTTACGTTTCTATTTTTTTTCTGGTCTCTTTTCATTCCCCTTTCCCTTTCTTCTTTTTCTCTCTCTCTCTACTTACATCCTACCCAACCTATTTCCTGCATTGTGATTAGGACATAGTTAACTCTCCCTGTGCCTCCCCACACCAATCTATTCCTATTTTTTACCCACATCTCTTCCTAACCCTAATAATTTCTGGTTTTCCAAATTCTTCTCTGCGGTTCGAAGTCCTTTAACATATAGTTGTTTGATGTCGAATAGATGTATCTGTTGAACTAGATTGTATCTGTAGACTATTGACTGTACAAATGCAAACTTTGGTTGATGGTTGCCTTAAGATAGTGTTCTAGCACAAAACTGGTGCTATCTTCATCTCAAATGGGCAGAGTAAGCCGGAAAAACACAAGAAAAATGGCAAATTCGGGTATCTCAATTCCCAATCCTGATAATCAGGGGTTAGAACAGATAATGAATAATCCAGAGGAGAGTTCCCAAACAGCTCTACAAACACTGGTGGCAAACATGATAAATGAAAAGTTTGACAACGTACAAAGGACTCTGTATGAGCGTGATAGGGAGAGAGAGGAGGCATCCCAGAAGTTTATACAGGAATATCATAAGCGTGAGGAAGCTACTCAAAAACTGATACAGGATTTGCGTGAACAACTTGAGAATAGTCAAAGAGAAAGGGAGGAATGGCGTGAGCAGGCTGAGAACACTCAAAGAGATCTGCAGGAATCCCATGAACGGGAGGAAGCTAATCAAAGAGTAATACAGGAATTGAGAGACCAGGTAGAGAACACACAAAGATCACTAAAGGCATTCATGGAATCCATTAACAAAGAGCTGAAGGAAGTCAGGGAGACCACAAAGGGAATGCTGAATGGAACCCAACAGAAGGAATGGGAGCCCAAAGAAACCATAACCAATCAACTAAGTGATTTGAGGACAAACACTGAACACCAAATTAAGGAAGTAAAGAAATTCATACAAGACCTAAAACAGAGCTTCAACAAAGAACTTGAAGCCATCAAAGCTGACCAACTAGAAGGAAAAGAGATAAAAAACAAAGTAGAGAGTCTTGACAGCAGGTTAGACCATGCAGAAGATCGAATCTCAGGGATTGAAGACAGCCTAGATATTATAGAGAAAGAACATACAACCATCCAAGACAAGTCCAAGAAATATGATAGATCTATCCAACACCTGGAAGACACCATCAGAAGGCCTAATCTAAGGATAATGGGTGTAGAGGAACACCTAGAAACAGAAGTTAATGGTCTAGGAAATCTGTTTAACAGGATCCTAGCAGAGAACTTCCCAAACATGCAAAAAGATAGGCCTGTCCAGATACAAGAAGCCTTTAGAACCCCAAATAGACCAGACCAGAATAGGACATCCCACCGTCACATTATAATCCACACAGGATCAACTCAGAACAAGGAAAAGATCCTTAAAGCTGTCAGAGAGAAAAGGGTAATCACTTATAAAGGGAAACCAATTAGAATCACCTCAGATTTCTCAGCAGAGACAATCAAAGCAAGAAGAGCATGGAATGATGTATGCCATGCCCTAAAAACAAACAACTATCAACCAAGAATACTGTACCCAGCTAAACTCTCCTTCATAACTGAAGGCCAAATAAAAACCTTCCATAGCAAATAAAAATTGAAACAATACATCTCCACCAAACCAGCCCTACAAAAGATTCTTAAAGATGTCCTACACATAGAAAACCAACAAGACTGCAATAAAGGCCAAGAAACTGCACCCAAACTGAGAATCCAAGAACCATAGGAAGAACCCAGTTTTCGCAGCCCCCAAGAAGGTAGATAACATGGCAGGAACTCCCAAATACCTCTCAGTCCTATCTCTTAATGTTAACGGACTGAACTCTCCAATCAAGCGACATAGACTGTCTAGTTGGATTAAAAAACAAGACCCTTCTATCTGCTGCCTGCAGGAGTCACATCTTGCCCATAAAAACAAACACATTTTCAATGTTAAAGGCTGGAACAAAATCTACCAAGCAAACGGACCGCATAAACAGGCGGGAGTTGCAATCCTAATATCAGGTAAAATAGACTTCAAATTAAAATTCATGAAAAGAGATAAAGAAGGTCGCTACATACTAATTAAAGGATCTCTCCTTCAGGAGGATATTACAATTCTAAATATCTATTCGCCAAACAATGGAGCACCCAAATTTATCAAAGAAACACTACTTTCCCTCAAATCCCATATAGATCCAAAGACATTAATCGTTGGGGATTTTAACACACCACTCTCCCCACTAGATAGATCAACTCGGCAAAAACTCAACAGAGAAACCGCAGATCTAAACAGCTGCATAGATCAACTAGACTTAACAGACATTTACCGAACATTTCACCCAGCAGCATCAGAATACACGTTTTTCTCAGCAGCACATGGAATGTTTTCTAAAATAGACCACATTTTAGGCCACAAAGCAAACTTGTCTAAATTCAGAAACATTGAAGTTATACCTTGCATTCTCTCTGACCAGAAGGGAATAAAGTTAGAACTCAACATCAAAAGCCACCAAAGAAAGTCCGGTATCACATGGAGGCTGAACAACACACTGCTGAATCATGAGTGGGTCATGGAAGAGATTAGAAAGGAAATTCAAATGTTCATGCTATTCAACAAAAATGAACACACAAAATACCAGCCCCTCTGGGACACAGCAAAGGCAGTACTCAGAGGCAAGTTTATAGCTCTGAGCTCCTACATCAACAAATTGGAGAGATCTGAAACTAACAATTTAATGACACATCTAAACCTCCTTGAAAAAGAGCAGCAAGATAAACCCCAATCCAGTAGACGGAAAGAAATAATCAAAATTAAATCAGAATTAAATTAATTAGAATCCAAAAAAACTATAGAAAGAATCAACAAAACAAAGAGTTGGTTCTTCGAAAAACTTAACAAAATTGACAGACCCTTAGCAAATCTTATCAGAAAAAGAAGAGAACACACCCAAATTAATAAACTCAGAGATGAGAATGGAAACATCACCACGGAAACAACCAAGATTCAGAACATTATAAGGGAATACTTCTCAAAACTTTATGCTAATAAGTTTGAGAACTTGACAGAAATGGACCTTTTACTAGCAAATATTGACATGCCAAAACTAAACCAAGATGAGGTAAACTATCTTAACAGGCCCATATCAAGCATTGAAATAGAAACAGCAATAAGAGACCTCCCAGCTAACAAAAGTCCAGGACCAGATGGTTTTACAGCGGAATTTTACAAGGCCTTCAAAGCAGAGCTCACACCAATTCTCCTCCAACTCTTCAATGAAATTGAAAGAGAAAGCTCACTACCGAACACATTCTATGAAGCCATCATAACCCTCATCCCAAAACCAGGCAGGGATTCATCAAAGAAAGAGAACTATAGACCCATTTCTTTGATGAACATTGATGCGAAACTTCTCAACAAAATTTGGGCCAATCGACTTCAACAATTCATCCAAAAAATCATACACCACGATCAAACAGGATTCATTTCAGGGATGCAAAGCTGGTTCAATATACGCAAATCAATTAATATTATTCATCACATCAACAGGAGCAAGAATAAGAACCACATGTTATCTCAATAGATGCAGAAAAAGCATTCGACAAGATCCAACACCCCTTTATGATGAAGGTTTTGGAAAAATTAGGAATCCATGGAACATTCCTCAATACAATAAAGGCTGTATATGACAAACCTACAGCCAGCATTATACTCAATGGTGAAAAACTAAAGCCATTTCCTCTTAACTCAGGAACAAGACAAGGATGGCCACTCTCTCCACTTCTCTTCAATCTAGTATTAGAATGCCTAGCTACAGCAATAAGACAAGATGCAGACATAAAGGGGATCCAAATAGGGAAAGAAGAAATAAAACTCTCCCTCTTTGCAGATGACATGATCTTGTATTTAAAGAATCCCATAGACTCCACTCCCAAATTACTTAAGCTGATTCAAAACTTTGGCAAAGTAGCAGTTTATAAAATGAACCCCCAAAAATCAATGGCTTTTCTGTATGCCAACAATGAGAAAAGTGTGGCTGAAATTAGGAAAGCAACTCCATTTGTAATAGCCCAACAAAAAATAAAATACCTAGGAATTAACTTAACTAAAGAAGTGAAGGACCTCTATGATGAAAACTTTAAAATCTTGAAAAAGGAAATCAACACAGAACTTAAAAAATGGCAAAACCTCCCATGCTCCTGGATTGGAAAGATTAACATCGTGAAAATGGCAATACTTCCCAAGGCTATCTACAAATTCAACGCAATACCTATCAAAATTCCACCCTCATTCTTCAAGGAAATAGGAGAGGCAATCCAAAAATTCATATGGAACAATAAAAGACCCCGAATAGCAAAAACGCTCCTCAACGGAAAGAACACTGCTGGAGGAATATCAATACCAAATTTCAAACTCTACTATAAAGCCATAGTAATCAAAACAGCTTGGTATTGGCATAAGAACAGACCTCAGGACCAATGGAATAGAATTGAAAACCCAGAAATGAACCTACAGACCTATAGCCATCTAATCTTCGATAAGGGAGCTAAAACAATAGAATGGAACACAGACAGCCTCTTCAGTAAATGGTGCTGGCAAAACTGGTTAACTACATGTAGAAAACTAAAGCTAGATCCTTATATATCACCCTGCACCAGAATCAACTCCAAATGGATCAAAGACCTTGAACTCAAAGCAGACACTCTGAAAACATTACAGGATGGAATAGGAGAAACCCTGGGTCTCCTTGGCTCAGGCCGAAATTTTCTGAATAGAGACCCGGAAACACAACAAATCAAAGAAAGGCTGGACAAATGGGATTGTATAAGGTTGCAGAGCTTCTGCAGGGCAAATGACATAGCTAGCAAGATCAATAGAAAGCCCACGGACTGGGAGAAGATCTTTACTAGCCATACAACGGACAAGGGTCTCATATCTAAAATATACTTGGAACTCAAAAAATTAAACCACCCAACAACAAACCCTCAAAGAAACAACTGCCCAATAAGTAAGTGGGCGAAAGACTTAAAGAGAAGCTTCTCTGAAGAAGAAAGAAGGATGGCCAATAGACACATGAAGAAATGTTCAACATCCCTAGCCATAAAAGAAATGCAAATCAAAACAACATTGAGATATCACCTCACTCCAGTTAGAACAGCAAAAATCAAGAACTCTAACAACAACAGATGCTGGAGGGGATGTGGACAGAAAGGAACCTTACTTCATTGTTTGTGGGAATGTAAACTTGTTCAACCACTTTGGAAAGCAGTATGGAGGTTCCTCAAAAGACTCCACATAGAGCTCCCCAACGACCCAGCAATCCCACTTTTGGGCATTTACCCAAATGATCACAAACAAGGCCACACTAAAGCTACCAGCACAACTATGTTTTTTGCAGCATTATTTACCATAGCTAAGACATGGAACCAACCCAGATGCCCCTCAGTAGATGAATGGATCAAGAAGATGTGGTATATATACACAATGGAATTCTATGCCTCCATCAGAAAGAATGACATTTCCCCATTTGTTAGGAAATGGAAAGGCTTGGAAAAAATTATATTAAGTGAAGTAAGCCAGGCCCAAAGAAACATAGGTCCCATGGTTTCCCTTATTTGCAATATCTAGTATAGGTATGAGTCAAGCGGAAAAAGTCAGATAATGTGATGTTAGGAAAACAAAACCTCAAATATGTATTTTAATGTTTTTGTTTCTTTCATGCATGTGTTTCTAACGCATTTATAAGATTATTTCTTTGTTGCTTTGTATGTCCCTCCCCCACAGTGTAACCCCCGCTTTCACTATATTTGATGTCAGTATAACATGTGGAGGAGATGGGGACAAACAAGTCATTTAAGGATTCAGGTGGACCTGTTGCAACAATGAGAAGTACAAAATGTCATGTCAAAACCAGCTTTACAATGTCGGTGGGGGGGGGGAGGGGGGGTATGATTGGTTGGGAGGGAGGGGGGAGGCCGGGAAGGGAGGTGAAGGGTAAACAAAGGAGGAGGCTGCAATGCTTGGTAAGAAATGTATGCATTATCCTGCCCATGTAATTGTAACCCCTCTGTACAGTATGTTCTCAAATAAAATAAAATAAAATTTAAAAAAAAAATGCAATTGGAATAGCAATAAAGAACCTCTTGTCCAAGGAAAACTTAGTACCAGATGTATTTTAGAGCAGTATGCTATAAAGTCTGCCTTGGGGAACTCACTCTCTTACTCCACAAACCCTTCAATGAAATAGAAAGAGAAAGATCACTACCAAGTTCATTCTATGAAGCAAACATAACACCCATCCCAAGACCAGATAAGAACCCATAATATAAAAGAGAACTATACATCCATTTCTTTGATGGACATAGATGCAAACTTCTAAACAAATTACTAAATCATACTTTATTATCAAATGGGATTCATTCCAGGATTGGAAACCTGGTTCAATTTATGCAAGTCAATTAATGTAAATCATTACATCACCAGAAGTAAGGATAAGAACCACATGATCACCTCAATAGCTGCAGAGATGTAATTTGACAAGAGTCAGCACCCCTTTCTAATAAAACCTCTGGGGAAACTGAGAATGCATGGGAGGTTCCTCAATATAATAAATGCTCTATATGACAATATAATGCCAGCATTGTATTTAATGAAAAAACTTTTAAACCATTCCCTCTAGAATCAGGAATAAGATGAGGATGCCACTTTTTGCATTTCTCTTCAGTATAGTTCTGGAATTGCTTCCAAAAGAAAAGAGGGAAGAGGAACACATAAAGGGGATCCAAATAGAAGAAAAAGTAAAGCTATCCCTATTTGCTGATGATATGATCCTCTATTTAAAGAATCCTATGGATTCCTAACCCAAGCTACTTGAGTTGATTTAAAACTTTGGCATAGTAGTGGGTTATAAAATCAACCTCCAAAAATCAGTCTCCTTCCTGGGTGGGCTGGTGGCTCAGTGGGAGAGGGCATGAGGCCCTGGGTTCAATTCCTCAGCACCACATAAGCAGAATAAAAGGCAGAAGTGGCGTTGTGGCTCAAGTTGTAGAGTACTAGCCTTGAGGTGAAGAGCTGTGGGACAGCACGCAAGCCTAGACGTCAGGCCCATGACAAGAACCCAGAAAAAATTTAAGTCGACTTTCTGTGTGCCAACAATCAGAAAGAAACATCATTTGTAAGATCCTCACGAAAATCATAATATACTTTGAAATTAACTTCACCAAATATGGGAAGGATCTGTATTTTGAAAACTTTAAGACTCTGAATTAGGAATTGAAGCATACTTAAGGAAATGGGAAAACATCCTGTGCTCCTGATTTGGAAGAATTAATATTTTGAAAATCACAACTGTGCACAGAAGAATTTACAAATTAAATGCAATACCCATTAAAAACCCAGAAACTTTCTTCAAAGAAATAGAGATATCAATCCAAAAATTCATATGGAATTTGGAAAGACCCAGGACAACAAAATAAATCCATAGCAGAAAGAACCTGGAAGAATATCTGTATCAATCTTCAAGTTTTATTTCAAAACCATAGTAAGAAAAATAATTTAGTACTCTCTCAAGAATAGGCCTGAGGACAAATATAATGGAATAGAAAACATAGAAACAATCCCACAAACATATAGCCACCTAATATTTGATAAGGGAGACAAAAACACAGTTTGGGAGAAAGATACCCTCTTACAGAAACGGTGCTAGAGAAATTGAGTATCTATATGCAGAAAATTGTACTAGCTATGTATATAACACCTTGCACCAGAATCCACTCTTAATTGGATAAAAGATCTCAAGGCTGGTTATGCTGTAAATAGTACAGAAAGAGTAGAAGAAATCCTAACCCTCCAGAAATGGGGTAAAACTTCCTAAATAAAGATCCAGAATCACACCAAATCAAAAAAAAAAAAAAAAAGGACTGGATAAATGGTATTGTATCAAGTGAGGAGTTTCTGCCTAGCAAGTGTCATAGCTAACAAGATAAATAGCCCACAGATTGGGAGAAAATCTTCATTTGCTACACATCAGATAAAAAAACTCATATCTAAATTATACACAGAGCTAAAAAAAATTGACACCCACCAAAGGAACCTCCAAAACTCAACTACCCAATCAATAATTGAGAAAAAGGCTTAAAGAGGGACTACTCAAAGGAAGAAAAAAGAATGGCCAACAGACACATGAACAAGTGTTCAACATATCTGGCCAAAAGAGAAGGGCAAATCAAAATAACACTAAGATTCTTCCTCACTCCAATTAGAATAGCTTTTATCAGGAAAACTGACAACAAAAGTTGGCAAATGTATAGTAATCAAAACAGCTTGGTACTGGCATACCTCAGGAACAATGGAATAGAATTGAAAACCCAGAAATGAACCTACAGAACTATAGCCATCTAATCTTCGATAAAGAAGCTAAAACAATAGAATGGAAGAAAGACAGATTCTTCAGTAAATGGTGCTGGCAAAATTGGTTAACTACTTGTAGAAAACTAAAGCTAGATCCTTATATATCACCCTGCACCAGAATCCACTCCAAATGGATCAAAGACCTCGGAGTCAAAGCAGACACTCTGAAAACAGTACAGGATGGAATAGGAGAAACCCTAGGTCTCCTTGACACAGGCCGAAATTTTCTGAATAGAGACCCGGAAACACAACAAATCAAAAAAGGTTGGACAAATGGGATTGCATGAAGTTGCAGAGCTTCTGCATGGCAAAGGACATAGCTAGCAAGATCAATAGAAAGCCCACGGATTGGGAGAAGATCTTCACAAGCCATACAACGGAAAAGGGTCTCATATCTAAAATATATCTGGAACTCAAAAAATTAAATCCCCCAACAACAAATCGTCAAAGAAACAACTGCCCAATAAATAAGTGGGCTAAAGACTTAAAGAGAAACTTCTCTGAAGAAGAAAGAAGGATGGCCAATAGACACATGAAGAAATGCTCAATCTCCCTAGCCATAAAAGAAATGCAAATCAAAACAACATTGAGATACCAACTCACTTCAGTTAGAATGGCAAAAATCAAGAACTCTAACAACAACAGATGCTGGAGGGGATGTGGACAGAAGGAAACCTTACTTCATTGTTGGTGGGAGTGTAAAATTGTTCAACCACTTTGGAAAGCAGTATGGAGGTTCCTCAAAAGACTTCACATAGAGCTCCCCTATGACCCAGCAATCCCACTTTTGGGCATTTACCCAAATGTTTACAAACAAGACCACACTAAAGCTACCAGCACAACTATGATTATTGCAGCATTATTTACCATAGCTAAGATATGGAACCAACCCAGATGCCCCTCAGTAGATGAATAGATCAAGAAAATGTGGTATATATACACAATGGAATTCTATGCCTCCATCAGAAAGAATGACATTGCCCCATTTGTTAGGAAATGGAAAGGCTTGGAAAAAAATTATATTAAGTGAAGTAAGCCAATCTCAAAGAAACATAGGTCCCATGGTTTCCCTTATTGCAATATCTAGTATATGTATGAGTCAAGCAGAAAAGGTCAGATAATGTGATGTTAGGAAAATGAACCCTTAGATATGTATTCTAATGTATTTTTCTTTCATGCAATTGTTTCTAACACATTTATAAGATTATTTCTTTGTTGCTTTGTATGTCCCTCCCCCACAGTATAACCCCTGCTTTCACTATATTTGATGTCGCTATAATCTGTGGAGGAGATGGGGAAAAACAAGTCATTTAAGGATACAGGTGGACCCGTTGCAACAATGAGAAGCACAAGTTGTCATGTCGAAAACGAACTTTACAACTTTGGTGGGGGGGGAGGATTAGGTGGAGGGGTGGGGGGAGGATGGGAAGGGATGGGAATGGGAAACAAAGGAGGAGGCTACGATGCTTGATAAGAAATGTACTCATTATCTTGCCCATTTAATTGTAACCCCTCTGTACACTATGTTCCCCCCCCCCAAAAAAGGTGGCAAATGTGTCCAAAATGGAATTCTATAAAACTGTTGGTGGGAATGTAAATTTATTCAACCACTCAGGAAAGCAGTGTAGAGGGTCCTTCAAAGATTGAAAATAGAGCTTCCCTATGACCCAGCAATTAAACTCCTAAACATTGATCCAATGGATCACAAATCAGGTCACACTAAAGCCAAAATCACAATCATGTTTATTGCAGCATTGTTTACCATAGCCAAGATATGGAATCAGTGTAGATGACCCTCAATGGAAAAATAGAACAACACAATGTGGTATATATGCACAATGGAATAGGAACAGAAAAAATGATACTATACCATTCATCAGGAAAGGGAAAGACTTCAAAAAACTATTTTAAGCCACATAAGGAACAGCCAGAGAAATACAGGCTATATGTTTTCTCTCATTTTCTGTAATTAGGATACATTTATAAATCTACAATTAAACACACTGAGTAAATTGAACATAAATATATATATATATATATATATATATATATGTATACATACACACATACTGGTAGATTAAATTTTATAGCACCCTAGACTTTAACATACAGAGGCCAAGGGAGGATATTCAGTGGAGTGGTAGACAAGGACTCGATAGATGTATATAGATGACCATGTAAAATAACATATTATGAAGTGAACCCCAGGAAAAAGAAACAAAAGTCTGTTTTACTTGTCATTGTTGGTGTTCGTTAGTCTCTTTACCTTTTGTTTTGTTTGTATTTGGGAGGATAAGGGAAGGCACATAAACGGTGGAACAAGGATAAACAAGTACCACAGTGATACACACTAGACACTAAGTGGAAAATGAACTGGCCATCTTGTTGGTGAAGACAGGAGGAAAAAGTGGGAGAGAGCGAGGGAAGGGCAGACTTGGTATAAAAGAACTGTCCTCATTACACATTACTTAGCTCATGTAACTAACCCTTCTGTATATCAACTTTACACTAAAAAATTTAAAAGCAATTAAATAAAATAAAATGAATAAACAGATCCATCTCAAACAATGAAATTGAATTGGGATTAACAAACCTCCCTTCTAGGAAAAACTCAGGCCCTGATGGCTTTACAACTGTGTTCTAAAAAACTTATAAAGGAGAATTATCAATTATTCTCAAACTCTTCAATGAAATAGAAAGTAAGGGCACACTATTCATTCTATGGAAACCAGAGAAGTGCATGTTGAGAAAAGGAATTTCAGATCCATCTCCAATATGAAAATTGATGTGACAGTTCTCAACAAAATACTGGCAAAAAGAAGCCAAACACTGATGAGAAAATTCATATACTCTGATGAAACTCGATTTGTCCCAGGAATGCTAATCTGGTTTAACATATGTCAATCAGTTAACAAATTATAGCACATCACCAGAACAAAGGGAAAGAACCAAATGATCATCTTGATAAGTGCAGAAAAAGCCTTTGATAAGATACAACATTCCTTTGTGATAAAAACTTGGAAGAAGGTAGGAATACTTGGAACATTCCTCATTATAAAAAAGTTGTATATGACAAACCTACAGTCAGCATTATGTTCAATGGTCATCAAATAAAGCCATTTTCCCTAAAATCAGTAACATGATAAGGATATCCATTCTCTCTGGTCCTTTTCAACAGAGTATTGGAATTCCCAGCAAGAGTGGTAAGCAAGATAAAAAGCATTTAAGGGAGCAAATGGGGAAGCAAGAAGTAAAACTATCCCTTTTCACAGATGTCATTGTACTGTACTGAAAGGACTCCAAAAACTCCTCCCCTAAGCTTCTAGAATTGACCTGGAACTTTGGCCAAATACCTAGGTATGAAATCAACCCCCCAAAGAATTGCCCTTCTTTATGCTGTTGACCAAGGCTGAAATTAGAAAAGCAACCTCATTTGCAATAGCCTCAAAATTATAAATTACCTGGAAATTAAGCAATAGGTGAAGGATCTCCCTAGTGAAAACTTAAATGTTTGAAGAAGGAAATTGAAGAAACTTAAGTAGCTGGAAAGATATTTTATGCTCCTGGATTAGAAAAATTAGCCTTGTGGCAAATCACAATACTACCTAAAGCAATTTACTAAGTCAATGCTATATCAATAAAAAATCCCAAAAGTTCTTAAAATAGAGAAAGAAAACAATCCAAAAATCCATGGAGAATAAAACGACAATGAACACCAAAGCCATAATTGGCAGTCAGAACAGTGTTGGACAAATAGCTTTATCAAATTTCAAACTCTATTACAGAACCATAGTAATGATGACAGGTTGGTATGGGATAAATGGTAGGCCCGAGAATCAATAGAACAAAATGGAAGTCCCAGAAAGGAACATAAAAACCTATAGCTACCTGATATGCAGTAAAATACCCAAAACTATAGGCTGAAAAACTGATACTGACAAAATTGGACATTGATGTATAGAAAACTGAAATTACATGTCCATACATCATCTTGCACCCACATCAATTCAAAATGGATCTGCAATTTCAACATAAAGCCAGAAATCATGAAACTTATAGGGAAGAGTAGGGGCAGTGGTGGGCTCATAAGAACAAATCAGAATTTCTACAGAAACTTCCAGGATCAGAAAAAATGAACAACAGAATTGATAAATGAATGTACATCTAACTTAAAAGTTTCTGCCCTGCAAAGGACATAGGTAACTAGCTTCATAGAAAGATCATCACAGAATGGGAGACTTTCATTTAACCAGCGGAGCCTCATATCCAAAATATCCTTCAAGCTCAAAATATCCTTAAAGCTCAATAAATATACTTAGCCCTTAAAAAAACAACAAGCCAAGCAACAAATGAGCTAATGACTTAAAGAGAGATTTCTCAGAAGAAGAAATAAGAATGGTCAATAGACACATGAAAAATATTCATCATCCCGGGTCATAAAGGAAATGAAAATCAAAACAACACTTTCACCTAGTTAGATTAACCATTATCAAGAAAACCATAAGAAATGTTGGCAAGGATGTGGCCAAGAGGAACTCCACTTATCTGCAAGAAAAATTTAGTGGATACATATTGTTATTTGTAGTCAATAGCATAGATATAATGTTATTAACCCAGACCAGATTTTGTTTTGTATCTATCTGTGTAACTAATAAATGCCCAACTGCTTTAACTATACTACCCAATGTGTCTATATTAGCACCTTAAGACAAATACTCAACTACATTTTGGGAAATTAAGAGAATGAAAATCAGCTGAATGTGGGTAAATAGTGGGGAACACAAAGAATAAGGTAAGCCAGGCACTAGTGATTCATGTGTGTAGTCTTAATTACTGAAGAGGCTGAGATCTGAGAATTGTGGTTTGAAGCCAGGTTGAGCAGGCATATTTGTGAGACTCTTATCTCCATTTAACTACCAAAAAATGCCACAAATGCATCTGTGGCTGAAGTGCTAGAACACTTTCCTTAAGCTAAAATATTCAGGGACAGCGCCCAGGTCCTTAGTTCCCAGAACAGCACAATAGAAAGAAAGAAAAACATACCAATGAAATATAAGATAAAGACATATATCTTATACAGCATGGAAGAGAGTAATTGCATTTCTGGGATCACTGCTCTTAATTGTGGGCAGCTATCCCAGTGTATACTTGTTACACCAGCACTTGAAAATCAAGTGCAAATGATAGATACAATAACATTTTCAGACAGTTTGCTAGAATTTCTTGACTCTGTACAGTCATTTTCATTTCTTATCTTCTTTAGTATAGCCAGTTATTAATGAGACTCTGTTACTGATAAAAAGGCAAGAACATGCATGCGCATAAATAAAGTAGAACTCATCCTGGGGATATAATATTCTCCTATGAACTATGTTTATAATGCTAGCCTGTCTGGTAAGGCATATGTTGTGCAATATATTTGACTTAAAACCGAACTAAGGCTTAGTTTGAAACAGTAACTATTTTCCTACAGTAAGCAACTGTGTGTTTGTGAGAGAGAAGAGAGAGAGAGGGTGGAGGAGGGAGGGAGGAAGGGAGAAAGAGAGACAGAGACAGAGATAGAGAGACAGAGACAGAGAGTCCCACAGAATGAAATGAGTTCCTGGACAGTACCTTTGAGCTTTCTTGCTCCAGGCTAACACTCTGTCACTTCAGCCACAGCTTTACTTTCAGCTTTTCGCTGGTTTATTGCAGATAAAAGTCTCACAGATTTTCCAGCCTGGGCTGGCTTCAAACCTCAATCCTCAGATATCATGACTGTGAGTATTTAGAATTAAGGGCATGAGCCATCAGCCTACCATAAGAAATTTTATCACTCTACTCAATATACAGGTGCTATTAAAGACAATTTCTCACACTACTAGCCTGGGAAAGAAGAAAATGAGGTTTCAGCGTTTTTGTACAGAACCCATGACAGTGACAGGCTTATTGCAATAACATCACTTCATTTTCTGCAATGACTGCTGAAAAGGAGGAAATACAGGCATGCTGGAGTAGAGTGAAGAATTTACTGACTTGTAAAGGAGAAGCTACATAGAAGGAAAAAGACTTGTTTCCTACTACAGGAAGAAAATCACTCAACAGTTGATGTAAAACAAAATAATGAAACTGAGCTGCTCCAGGTGCAATAGGGATGGAGGTCAACGAAAAGGGACAGAAAACATTGATATGTACACACACAGTTCCCTCATCCATCCTCAGAACAAAAGAGAAAATGGGAATAAAATGATGCATTACTTACAGTGTATACTCTTCTTGCCTGGAATCTTCACTCTTACTATGATCTATTTCCAAAGTATTGAGAGGGAAAAACCCAGCGATTGTCACATCTCCATCCATGTGTGCTTGGTGCTTCATGGTAGAGAAGCATCTAGTGCTAGACAAGGACCTGACCAGGAAGGGAAGTTGGTGAAGAAGGAGTGTGAAAATCAAATAGAACATTCCTGAAGCATCTCCCAGAATTCCAAAAAGTGAAGCCCATATATTAGGCATGTATCCTCATTTATATTTTAAAATAGGTATGTGTGCCTTTTTATTGATGGAGATTTACACTATAGTTCCATTTTCATCAAAGCCTCTGCTGAGTCCCCTAAAGTAATAAGCAATACTCTTCCCTGAGGCTCTACATCTGTGGCCTTCATCCAAGAGAAAAATATGAGTTGGAAAATAAGTTTGTGGATTTGCCTTATTCACCCCAGGTGCTATGATTTTATCCAAGACTACAGAAAATAAGGCCCCAGAGATGAAGTTATCTTGGAAAATTGTTGGTGTGTCACCAGTGTCATGAAACTATTTCCATGAAAGCCATTTGGGGTGTTGCAACTTACCACTTCAGAGGTTTCCATGTCCTGTGCATGGTGAAAAGTCCACACAAAGTCTATTCCTACGAGATATCAACTAAAGTTCTGAGACATCTTTAAGTATCTTTTGTAAGGCTGGTTTGGTGGAGATATATTATTTGAGTTTTTCTTTGCTATGGAAAGTTTTTATTTGACCATCAGTTATGAAGGAGAGTTTAGCTGGGTACAGTATTCTTGGATGATAGTTGTTTGTCTTTAGGGCATGGCATACATCATTCCAGGCTCTTCTTGCTTTAATTGTCTCTGCTGAGAAATCTGAGGTGATTCTAATTGGTTTCCCTTTATAGATGATTGATCTTTCTCCTTCACAGCTTTAAAGATCTTTTCCTTGGACTGAATTGATCCTGTGGGGATTAAAATGTGACACTGGAATGTCTTGTTCTGGTCTGGTCTATTTGGGCTTCTAAAACCTTCTTGTATCTGAATAGGCCTATTTTTTTGCATATTTGGGAAGTTCTCTGCTAGGATCCTGTTAAACAAATTTGCTAGACCATTAAGTTCTGTCTTTAGGTGCTCCTCTACACCCATTATCCTCAGATGAGGCCTTCTGATGGTGTCTCCAAATGTTGAATAGATCTGTCATATTTCTTGGATTTGTCTTGGATTGTTGTATGTTCTTTCTCTATAATATCTAGGCTGTCTTCAGTCCCCAAGATTCAATCTTCTGCATAGTCTAACCTACTGTCAAGATTTTCTACTTTGCTTTAATCTCTTTCCTTCTAATTGGTCGGCTTTGATGACTTCCAATTCTTTGTTGGAGCTTTGTTTTAGATCTTGTATGAACTTCTTTACTTCCTTAATTTGGTGTTCAGTGTTTACGCAGAGGATTCCACACACAATGTCCATTACAGCCACAGATACTGGCATTTTTTAATAAGAATTCCACGTGCAAAAGCCTCCAGAAATGCAGACATTTACTCATGCCTTGGGAAGCAATGATGTTGTTGAAACAAGCAATTACTTTTGCATTCTGAAGTTTACCTTCATACATGATGCACTGGGTTGAGAACATCTGGTAGTAGAGGGAATTCTTCTGTATCACAAACATAAATCAATATCAAAAGAAACTCTATGTTTTATACTTGTTACCATATGTTAAACCCAAATTCCATGCAGAGACTTCAGTGGTACTGGAGAATAGTGATTCTTCAAGGAAGTGAACATACTCTACACTGTGCTGCAGTGTTGGATATGTATTTTGGTACACTTGTTCACATTTGCTGGGTATCAGAAAATGTAGGAGGAGGACTGGGAAGGTGACTCAGTGGTAGAGTGCTTGCCTTGCATATGTGATGCACTGGGTTCCATTCCTCAGCACCACATAAGCAGAAAAAGGTATAAGTGGTGCTGTGGCTCAAGTGGTAGAGCACTAGCTTTGAGCTGAAGAGCTTAGGGACAGCACCCAGGCCCAGAGTTCAGGCCCCATGACTGACAAAATAATGTACGAGGAAAGAAAAATCTTTTCTAATGCGATTGCCACTGATCTTTTACAGTTGTAGAATCATTATAATATATTACTTACTTTTTAAATTCTTAGTAGCATGTTTTAGCTGGACAGAGGATTTGTTTATTTTATTTAATTTTTTATTGTCAAGATGATGAGAAGAGGGGTTACAGTTACATAAATAAAATAGTGGGTACATTTCTTTTTTAAAATTGTATTTTATTGTGAAGATGCTGTACAGAGGGGTTACAGTTACATGAGTAAGGCAATGAGTACATTACTTGTCGATCATTATTACCTCTAATCTTGTTGTTGTCCAACTATCCCTTCCCTACTCCCCTCTCACAATGCTTCCCACCCCACTATATCCTCCAGCCTGAAATTGCAAAATTTGTTTCCAATATACTGTCCTGTTGGTATCATTGTTGCAATGGGTCATTCTATGTTCTTGTTTCCACCTTCTGTTATTTCCCTTACCCAACCCAGATTAGACAAATGTAAATACAAGATGCTGGGTACCAAAATCAAGTAGAATCATAGCAGGGGATATACCATAGGTGGAAGAACATACACAGGAAACAAAATAAATCATAGTATATTTAGTACTATAACAAGGAAGTCAGACCTCTTGTATTCATATCTTGGGGTTTATTTTACTTAGCATCATCTTATATGGACATGTCTATATAGCTTTTGATCTTTTCAGCTCATCTGATAAGATTGTCATATATATAAACGCTAATGCATTTCTTTAAAATGAGGAGGTAAAATTTTCTATCTGATAGAAGCACAGTATTCCTATATATGTGTAAATATATATATATATATATATATATATATATATTATTTTCTTAGTCCACTCAACTATTAAGGGTCTTCTGGATTGGATCCAAATCTTTGGTATGGTAAATAATGCTGTGATTAACATAGTGCTGTTACCTATAGTATGGCCTTGTTTGTGGTCTTTTGGGTAAATACCAAGAATTTGGAATGCTACATCATAGGGGGAGTTCTGTTTAGTCTTTTTTTCTTTTTAGTCTTTTGAGGTACCTCCATACTGCTTTCAATGCAATGCCCATCAATATTCTAACCTAACTCTTTAGTGAAATGGAATAAGCTATCCAAAACTCAAATGTATAATAAAAGACTCTGAATAGGAAAAAATCCTTAGGAGAAAGAACAGTGCTGGAAGAAGAACAATACAAAATTTAAACTCTATTACAAAACCATAGTAATCAAAACAGCTTGTTAATGTCACAAGGACAGACCGAAGGACCAATAGAATAGAATTAAATACCAGAAATGAACCAGCAAACCTATAATCACCTAATTTGATAAGAGAGCCAATAAAATAGAATGGAAGAAAGACAGCCTCTTCAGTACATGGTACACCAGCAAAATTGATCCTTATATAAACCCTACACCAGAATCAACTCCAAATGTATGAACAACCTCAAGGTAAAAGCAGACACACTGAAAATATTACAAGAAGAAGTAGAAGAAACACTAGGGTTCCTTAGTACAAGTTAAAATTTTCTTAATAATTACCCACAGACACAACAGAACATAAAAAGGTTGAACGAATGGGATTGCATGAAACTGTAGAACTTCTGAATGGCAAAGGATTTAGCTAGCAAGAGCAGTAGAAAGCCCTCAGATTGGGAGACGATCTTCAATAGCCATACATCATACAAGGGCCTCATTTCTAAAATATAGTTCAAACTCAAAAGATTAAATCCCGCGAAAAAAATTCTCAAAAAACAACTGCCCCAATAATAAGTGGGCTAAAGACTTAAAGGAGACTACAGTGCAGAGGAAACAAGAATGGCCAATAGACACAGGAAGAATAGCTCAACTTCTCTGGCCATAAAAAAATGCGAATCAAAACAACATTGAGATTCCATTTCACCCCAGTTAGAACGGCTATAATCAAGAAATCTAATAACAACAGATATTGGAGAAGATGTGGCCAAAGGGCAAGACTACTATTTATGAATAAGGTTTGATTGTAACATGAAAGAAAAATAATTTCATATGGGTATATTTTCCTTTCTTCTTACTTCTGTCCTATTTATCTGTGAACTTTGTTTTTATTTCTTTTTTCTTTTTGATTATCAAAGCACTTTATCTATTTTTTTATCATGAAAATACTGTACAGAGGGGTTACACGGGCAAGGTAATGAATGCATTTCTTATCAAGCATTGTTGCCTTCTCCTTTGTTTCTGCTTACCATCCCTTCCCTTTGTTCCCCTCACCCCAAAGTTGTAAAGTTAATTTTCAACATAACATCTCAGTGGTGCAATGGGTCCACCTGTATCCCTATTTAAACAATTTGTTTTTTTCCCTTCCCATCCACAAATTAAACCAACATTAAATACAGTGAAAACAGGGGTTATACCATGGGGGAGGGACACACAAAGCAATGAAGAAATATCTTATAAAAAATGTTAGACACAATAGTAAGAAAGAAAAACAACATTTGAGTCCTTAACTTGGGGTTCATTTAGCTTAACATTAACTTATCTGACCATTTCTGCTTGTTTCAGACATATTTTAGTTATTGCAACTAAGGGAAACCATGGAACCTATGTTTCTTTGGCATACTTCACTTAGTATAATTATTTCCATGTCTTTCCATTTCCTAACAAATGGGGCAATGTCATTCTTTCTGATGGAGGCATAGAATTCCATTGTGTATATACCACATTTTCTTGATCCATTCATCTACTGAGGGGCATCTGGGTTGGTTCCATATCTTCACTATGGTAAATAATGCTGCAATAAACAGTTGTGCTGGTAGCTTTAGTATGGTCTTGCCCAAAAGTGGGATTTCTGCATTATAGGGGAGCTCTATGTGGAGTCTTTTAAGGAACCTCCATATTGCTTTCCAAAGTGGTTGAACAAGTTTACACCCCCACCATTAATTCAGTAGAGTTCCCTTCTGGCCACATCGCCTCCAGCATCTGTTGTTATTAGAGTTCTTCATTATAGTCATTCTAACTGGGGTGAGGTGGTATCTCAATGTTGTTTTGATTTAAATTTCTTTTATGGCTAGTTAGGTAGAGGATTTCTCCATGTATCTATTAGCCATTCTTCTTTCCTCTGCAGAGACGAATCTCTTTAAGTCTTTATCTCACTTATTTATTGGGCAGTTGTTTCTTTAAGGATTTAATTTTTAGGGGATTTATTTTTTGAGTTTCAGGTACATTTTAGATATGAGAACCTTTTCCATTGTATGATTAGTGAAGATTTTCTCCCAATCCGTGGGCTTTCTATTGATCTTGCTAGCTGTGTTCTTTGCCATGCAGAAGCTCTGCAATTTTATGCAATCCCATTCATCCAACCTTTCTTTGGTTTGTTGTGTTTCTGAGTCTCTATTAAGAAAATTTGGGCCTGTGCCAAGGAGACCTAGGGTTTCTCCTATTCCATTCTGTAATGTTTGCAGAGTGTCTGCTGTGACTCCAAGATCTTTGGTCCATTTGGAGTTGATTCTGGTGCAGGGTGATATATAAGTATCTAGCTTCAGTTTTCTACAAGTGATTAATCAATTTTGCCAGCACCATTTACTGAAGAGGCTGTCTTCTTCCATACTATTTTTTAGCTCCCTTATTGAAGATTAGATGGGTATAGGTCTGTGGATTCATTTCTGAGTTCTCAATTCAATTCCATTGATCCTGAGGTCTATTCTTATGCCAGTACAAAGCTGTTTTGATTACTATAGCTTTGTAGTAGAGTTTGAAATTTGGTAATAGTATTTCTCTAGCACTATTCTTTCTGTTAAGGATCATTTTTGCTATTCGGGGTCTTTTATTGTTCTACATGAATTTTTGGATTGCCTCTACTATTTCCTTGAAGAATGAGGTTGGAATATTGATAGTTATTGCATGAAATTTGTAGATAGCTTTGGGAAGTATTGCCATTTTCACAATGTTAATCTTTCCAATCCAGGACCATGGGAGGATTTTCCCCTTTCTAAGTTCTATTTTGATCCTTTTACATGTTTTTAAAGTTTTCATCATAGAGGTTCTTCACTTCTTTGGTTAAGTTAATTCTTAGGTATTTTATTTTTTTCTGGGGATATTATGAATGGAGTTGCTTTCCTGATTGCACCCACGCTCTACTCATTGTTGACATACAGAAAAGCTATTGATTTTTGAGGGTTAATTTTATTCCCAGCTACTTTGTCAAAGTTTTGAATAAGCTTGAATAAGTTGGGAGCAGGCATGAGCAGGCTGAGAACAGTCAAAGAGAAGGACAGAACTTGTATGAGCAGGTTGAGAGCAGTAAAAGAGAAAGACAGGAATTGCATGACCGTGAGGAAGCTAATCAAAGGGTAATAAAGGAATTGTGAGAATGGGATGAGAATAGACAAGATCAATAGAAGCATTCATGGAATCCATAAACAGACAGCTGAAAGAATTCAGAGAGAACACAAAGGGAATGATGAATGGAGCCAGAAAGAAGGAAATGGGGCCCCAAGAAAACATAACCAATCAACTAAGTGATTTGAGAAGGAACACTGAATACCAAATTAAGGAAGTAAAGAAGTTCATACAAGATCTAAAACAAAGCTCCACCAAAGAATTGGAAGCCATCAAAGCTGACCAATTAGAAGGAAAGAGATTAAAAACAAAGTAGAAAATCTTGACAGTAGGTTAGACTATGCAGAAGGTCGAATCTCAGGGATTGAAGATAGACTAGATATCATATAGAAAGAACATACAACAATCCAAGACAAATCCAAGAAATATGACAGATCTATTCAACATTTGGAAGACACCATCAGAAGGCCTAAACTGAGGATAATGGGTGTAGAGGAGCACCTAGAGACAGAACTTAATAGTCTAGCAAATTTGTTTAACAGGATCCTAGCAGATAACTTACCAAACATGCAAAAAGTTGGCCTATTCAGATACAAGAAGGTTTTAGAACCCCAAATAGACCAGACCAGAACAAGACATCTCAGTGTCACATTTTAATCCCCACAAGATCAATTCAGTCCAAGGAAAAGATCTTTAAAGCTGTGAAGGAGAAAAGATCAATCACCTATAAAGGGAAACCAATTAGAATCACCTCAGATTTCTCAGCAGAGGCAATTAAAGCAAGAAGAGCCTGGAATGATGTATGCTATGCCCTAAAGACAAACAACTATCATCCAAGAATACTGCACCCAGCTAAACTCTCCCTCATAGCTGATGGTCAAATAAAAACCTTCCATAGCAAAGAACTTTTCTTATATGTGCCAATACCTTTCTTCATGCCTGGCATCCATTCACTTGTTTCAACACATCAATCCATCCATCCACCGTCTTCATTCCTTCATTGAAAGGAAAAGAGGGTTGGGTATGAAATTCCAACTAAGAAGAAAATAGAAAGGAAAACGTAATATTTTGCAAATGCTCTAAAATTAAATATTCTCCCAACAAATTCACAACAATGAGATTCAGTATTTTACACAATTATATAAACTTGGATCTAAGAATGACATTGTAAAATAAATAACAAAGGTACAAAAATCTCAATAGAATCTGGTAAGTATTTTGAGGATATTTTGATTACCATTCTGAGAGAGTTGCAACATTGTCATTTGTTCAAGAGCAAGCCCTCCAAGAAAGATCATGCACAAAATATTTTGCCTATACATTGCTATTTTTCAACTAAAATTTTAATCAATAGAAATCAATAGTCAGTTTCATTGTCATTTATTTACTAGAAGTGTAAATGTGAGAAGAGTTTTGAAGTCTTCCTGAGCAAGAAAACCCATGAGACTCTTATTTCCAATTAAAGATGCAAAAGCTAGAAATTGAGGGGTGGTTCAAGGGGAAAAGGATGAAAATCCTAGGGAGAGTCTAGGCCTATGTTCAAGCATGCCTAAATACATTTAATTGATTTCAGAAGACACATGTAGTGAACATTGGAGCAGAAAAGAAATGAGTGTAATTGTGCCTATATGTCTGTAGAAATAATATAGAACACACTAAGTCACCTGATTTGAAAAAATAAGTAATGATTTTCTTATCATATTAAGCGTTTTGACATGCAACAGAAAAATGTTCATGTTTCAACAGATTGTAAGAAGTGGTAACATTCCAAGAAATAATCTTTTGTACACTTAGTGCACAAATTTCTATGTACCAAGTTAACAAAGTGTGATTAACAGCGATAAATTGAAAGGTTATGTCTAGCCATGGTTGAACGAACTATGATGCATTACAGACTTTCATCTTAAGAGAAGAGTCAAAAAGTCTTCTACATTGTAATCTTAATCTGAAGAGCTTTTTGTGCAGTGTATACAAGACATTTCTAAAACAAAATGAGGGAAGCATGGTGAAAAGGAAAAGGAACTGAGAGAAGGAGGTGGAGAGTTGCAAAGAGAGAAACAGAGACAGATACATGGATAAAGTTCCCACAAAAGAGACTCAAGATTATTGAAAAAAGGAAAGGTGTGAGTATAAATATACAAGCATTGAACCAAACAGTCTCTACGATCATGTTCAAAGGTGAAACTTTTTTGCGAGCGGGTCGGGGGTCCAGTTGTGGGGTCTGAACTCTGGGCCTGGGCACTGTCCCTCAGCTCTTCAGCTCAAGGCTAGCACTCTACCACTTGAGCCACAGTGCCACTTCTGGATTTTTTTTGCTTATGTGGTGCTGAGGAATCAAACCCAGGGCCTCACACATGCAAAGCAAGTGCTCTACCACTGTGGCACCTTCCCAGCCCCTCAAAGGTGAAACTTTGTGTAGAGAAAAACATAATTGAAATGGATTTGAGGACTATGCAAGAAGGTGGCTCAAGTGATAGAGCGCTAGCCTTGAGCTGAAGAGCTGAGGTACAGCGCCCAGGCCCAGAGTTCAAGCCCCACGACCAGACCCCCCCAAAAAAAAAAAAAAAAAGATAGGAAGTTAGTATATTTGAAAATTTAGAAAAAATGATTGAGAAAGCCAGCAGTGAAAAGAAACTGAGAAGAAATAGTAATATGATTAATTGTATATTATGTAGGAGGAAGCAAAATTATACAAGAAAAATGCATATTCAAATAGTTATCACCACTATGTGTAATTAACACTACTAGAAAAATGAGCAATACATTCTGATTCATTAAAGTAAGAATTCCACAGTACATACTACTATAACAGTGGAAAACTAATATAGAGTTAGATAGAATCTAAATACTAAGCACCCATATGAGAAAGTCATAAGAAATCTAATTTCTCCTATTATATCTTTTATCCCTGATGCCATGCAGAGAATTTCTATTGGACATTAACAAGATGATGTAACACATTGGAGCAAATATACAGCTAAGGAGCACTGCACCAGAGGCCAAGATGGAGAAGACCTCCACTGCCACCATAACTTTCTCCTTGGCACTGTGGTAGACAGGCAGGAAGTTGAGCCACACACTGCAGAACAGCATGCTGTCAGGAACTTGTCTTCATTGAAGGTGTCAAGCAGGTTCCTGGCCAAAAAAGCCACTGTGAAGCTGACCAGGGCCAGGGAGCCCAGGTATCCCAGGACCCAGTAGAAGGCAGTGAAGGAGCCCTTGTTGCACAGAATGATGATATGGCCATGTTCTGAGTGTGCAACTGTGTCAATGAAGGGAGGAGAGGTTCCCAACCAGAGTCAACAAGACAGTCAGCTAGATGAGAGTGCAGATGGGGATGATGAATTTAGTAGCCCCTGATTCCAGCTGCCACCTCATTCTTTTCCCTAGAGAAGTAACCTTGAAGGCGAGAACCACAGTCATCATTTTGGCCAGCACTGTGGAAAGAGCCACAATGAATACAACCCCAAACATGATCTGCTGTAAGATGCAGGTGACTGTGTTGGGATGGCCAATAAAGAGCAAAGGACAGAGGAAACAGAAGATGAGGGAGATGAGCAAGATGTAGTTGAGAGTCTGATTATTGGCCTTGACAATGGCAGTGTCTCTGTTTTTCATATATATCCCAAGTTCAGCAGCAGTTAGCATAGAGAAACAGAGAGCCATCCAGGACAGAGTCATGCCCAAGGAATCTCCAAAGGCCAGGAAACTTGCAGCTCTCAGGAGGCACTGATGTTTTTCTGTGTTGGCATACTGAAGTTCTGGACATTTCACACACTGCTCCAAATCTGGTGAGAAGTGTATACTCCACTGAGTTCTTGTTATGAACTTCTGTTTCTTCAAAGACTTTAGGAAATGGAGGAAATTGCTATCATAAAATATTTTTGTTCTTTTTTTTGTTTTGGGTCCGGTCTTGGGGCCTGACCTCTGGGCCTGGGTGCTGTCCCTCAGCTCTTCAGCTCAAGGCTAGCACTCTACCACTTGAGCCACAGCGCCACTTCTGGCTTTTTTCTTTTTCCTTATGTGGTGCTGAGGAATGAACCCAGGGCCTCATGCATGCAAGGCAAGCGCTCTACCACTAAACCACCTTCCCAGCCCTATTTTTGTTCTTTTCCCAACCATAATGTCTTCTGAATTCCATCCTCTTCTTTATTCAGGTCTTTTTTTAAAGTGAAATCTTTTTCCTTCAATGGCTATCATATGTATTGATAATGTGACAGTTGGGCTACAGTAATATACTAACAAAAATTTTCTATACTTTTTCTCATTCTTATGAACAGAACTGTTGAAAATTAAATTATACACCTTATGCTTTCCTACCTGTCTCCATAAAACATTAATTTTATTACTGTAGGATATTATCCTGGCATTCATATCATTATGTTTGTCTCGCCTGATCACCTGTGAAACTGCAGGAACAGTATCCACGCTTGGACACACTATGGTCATGCTCATTCTTAAACTGAATCCACCTTTATGACCACTTGCACTGTGCCAAGACCCATTCTGGGCACTGAGAAATAGAGATATCCCAGATCCTTGATTTCTTTGTGGGTAAAATGTAACCTTTAAAATGAACACTGTCCTTCATAAGACTTATTTTAATTTCATGCTAGAGTTTACACTTGTCCTAATAGTTAGTGATAAGCAGGAGACCTGGAGATAACTTTTCCTTCAATAGACTAGAAAACATAACTGAATATCTAATTCAAATTCATGATCTATCATATTGCAAGTAGAAAACCCTTGACTACTCAAAATTAAATTATGAAAAAGAGAAAAGGAAAACAAGCTCTGTAATACAAATACACAACTTTTGCATTAACTTCTTTGGATGGAGGAAAACTAGGGAGAAATGAAGAATTTCTTCATAATTCATTGACTTACCTGTCCTATTAGCAATCTCATTCTCTGCACAAGGGTAACAATGAAAGCAGAAGTCAGCCTTTCCCTCCTGAGGAGATTTCCTGAATCCAGGACCACAACTCTCACTGCACACAGAGTGAGGAATCTGAGGAAATTCAAGGATGTCAGTAACTGTTGGATTATGAAAAAGACCATTGTTGAAAGAATCAGATTATTAAACATACAATTTCTATGTAGGTAAGTGCAGTTTATTAATTGAATTATTTTACAAGTTCCATATCACATGATTCCAAAAGGCTAATATGCTACAACCTTGATTTCAAGCCTGTTGAATTATTGCAAAGTATGAGATCTTTAAAAGGCAGAAACTAGTGATGAGAAAGTAATTCCTAATGTAGAGCTCTACAGGATTTCTTTGAATTCAGGTTATTGTATTTTGTCTTCTACTAATTGGTTTCATGGGGAAGAGCAAGGAGGAAGACCTCCCCTTATAGGGTTATGTAAACCCCAGGGCTATTGTAACTTTGTTTTTGCTTTCCAGTGTCCAGGACATGAGAATGTTCTCACAGATGCCTCGAATGATTCATTTCACCAGAAATGGTTAAATAGCCAGACAATGAAGCATTGAATGAATCTTCATGTAAGGAGAAAAAGAAACAATGCAACTTGTCATGTACTTTATCACAGTGTTAGAAACCCACTGATAAAAATATAATTTATAAGACTGGGAAGGTGGCTCAGTGGTAGAGCGCTTGCCTTGCATGCATGAGGCCCTGGGTTCGATTCCTCAGCACCACATAAGCAAAAAGAAAAAAAACCAGAAGTGGCACTGTGGTTCAAGTAGTAGAGCACTAGCCTTGAGCTGAAGAGCTGAGGGGCAGTGCCCAGGCCCAGAGTGTAGGCCCCATGACCAGACCCAAGATATATATATATTATAACAATATTCTAAATCAACATTTAGAAACACATTTACTTTTTTGGTTAGTATCTTTGGGTTAAGATCTGGGCACTGGGGCTGGGAAGGTGGCTCAGTGGTAGAGCACTTGCCTTGCATGCCTGAGACCCTCAGCACCACATAAGCAAAAAGAAAAAAGCCGCAAGTGGTGCAATGGCTCAAGTGGTAGAGCACTAGCCTTAAGCTGAAGAGCTGAGGGACAGCCCTCAGGCCCAGAGTTCAGGCCCTACGACTGGACCCCCCCCCCCAAAAAAAAATAACGATCTGGGCATGGATTGGGTTTTCTGCTCAAGGTTAGCACTCTACTACTTGAGTCTGAGCTCTACTTCCAGATTTATGGTGGTTAATTGGAGAGAAATGTCTCACAGACTCTACTCGGTGAGCTGATTTTAAACTATGATATTCAGATCTCAGCTATCTGAGTAGCTAGGATTATGGGGAAAAGTTGCTGAAACTCAGCCAGGTATTCATTGAAGAGGTGACTTTTGCTGATTTGTGTGTCCTAAAAATTATTAGGATTAGATCCAGCACACCTCTGTAGTGCCTGTGGCCCACTCTACCAAATCTTCAGATAAAGACAATAGATTGCCATGTGGAGCATATGGAGAAAACTTCCCTAATTTCACCACAAGTTCAAGACCTTCAGGAAAGTTCCAAATGTTCAGAATGTCATACTGTGGCTCCAATTTCCTTTTCTTGACCCAAATCACTTGATCTCTAGTAGGACTGTCAAAGTGGATGTTCTTCAGAAAAGGGTGCATCTAAAAGGGAGACACTTTCTTATGGTGAAGTACATCCCAGATTTCAGAGAGAAAACAGGAAGTAAGACGACCTTCTGATTGCATTGAATGTCTGATTCTGAATTCAAGAATAGCACAGCCACATAGTGCAGTATTTAGGAAGAAAATATATGGTGTGCTAAAAATGTTCTTTCTAGAAAGAGAATCTTTCTTAATCAGTTAGGAAAGGAGTCAAAAACCCTATTTCAAGACAAACCACTTTGCTGTAGTTTACCACACCAGTTTTTCAAGAATTTCTATAGTGTAAGCTTGTTAAATTTTTAATAGCAAAATTTGCATGAGCTAGGTCACTTAGGAAAAATACAATTTTGTTCAGCAGGGCATCCTTTGCTATGACTGAAGAAACTTGTAGGAAAAAGCTGATTTTATAGTGTTCAAACACTAGTCATGAACATGTTGAGGTTATTGGTAACTGAAGTTACTTATAAACAGGGTGGTGGTAGCTCACAGATGTAATCCTAGATACTCAGGAGGCTCAGATCAGAGAATTGTGCTTCAAAGCCAACCTGGGCAGACAAATCCACGAGAATGTTGCCTCCAATAAATTATTCATACAAAAGCAGGAAGTAGTGCTGTGTTCAAGTGGATGAGAACAGGGAAACTCAGGGACACAGCCAAGGCACAAGCCTGTGGACTAGCCAAAATTAATTTGTAGAAACATGGAATATAGTTGGTCCTTTTTATTTGCCTGTTGTTTTCATAAGAGCATAGGCATGCATGTCTGGAATGTCACACAGCCATTTAAGCATCAAGGATTATATAGGATTTTGAAAAGCACCTGAAATATTATTATTGTGAAGTTAATCTACATATGATTAATTTTGCATGTACATTAGTTTCTGTTATGTACAATAAAAAGCATAACATTTGAGCAAATTACTTCAAATAATGAAATATGTGTTAATAAAAATCAGCAACCGACATAGGTACGACCTATGAATACAAACATATAAAAATATATGCATATATACTCACAATAGAGGCATATATATATATATATACAAACACACATGCAGACATACAGAAATATTTGATGTTATTATTAAATATTTAATATTTAATAAATATTTATACAGTAAGAAGCCCCTTTATCATGTGCCTTTGGTCATGGTGTGTGCCATCCAACATAGAAGATATTTCCTATGCAGGGGAAGTCAATGTTCCACTATTTGAAATACTGTTTGATGAAGAAGCATCTCATGGAGAGCCTGGGCCACAGCACACAAAGCGTTGCATATATTGTAACTGTGTCCAGAGATATTCATGCCAAAATTATGCCTAGACAACCAATCCAAAGAGGCATTATGGGGCCAGTTTTCCCATGATACACAGTCAGACTCAGCATATGAGCAATTAAAACAGAGAAACAACAACCTAGCAAGATAAATGTCTTCTGGTTATTTGGAAAGGTTAACTGCCTTGATAAAATCTGTGAATCCAGAAACTTCTACACTTTGCTGTGCTAAAATAAGACGTCCATGCAATGAATCCAGCATGAAATGTTTCCTTTTCAGCATGAAATTCCATTGTGAATTTATCATACAAACCTTCCCTTGTGTGAAAACTTGCTAAATAAAAATAACTAAAGCTGTCAGTTTATAATTATCACCATATATGATGAGGACAGTTGCAGAAGCTTTATTGATATCATTATAAACTTTCATGACTCTGATTAAATGTGTTGTAAATTGTCTTGAAATTAATTCCTCACAGGCTACATAAACTCAGTTCTTGGCCATCTCTTCTTTCAATTCAGCCAGAACCCAGGAATCATTCTCATCTTGTGAGGTGAACAGTCCCACCCAGTTCCAGCTGAAGTGAAGCAGTAATGAGACCATTACAGTGGCTATGGTTGTGTCCTTTGGGGCCATTTGATAGAAGGCAGGAAACTTGCGATGGTCACTCAGGGTATGATCAAAAGACCCTAAGGTAATCTAAAGAAAAAGAAAATTGGACACTCAATGAATGAGAAGATTGCCATGCATCACATCTCAGTCTTGAAGTATGTTAAGAACCAGTTCAAGTAGAGAGAAGGTAGGTTTTGTTTAGTTTTTGAAAAGAGAATTGTTTTTGAATAGTTGTACAACATATCAATGTATTTGAAATATCTATAGATCTTTGTCACAATTTCCCTCACCTCTTCCTATCAATATCAACCTCATCCACTCCCTGACTTTCCTAATTCCATTTTCACATATGTACATTGAATATTATGTTGTTTATCCCCATCCATCCATTCTCTCTTACTCTGCCATTTTTGCTTATAACCTAACTCACTCAGACAAGATACAGTTCAGCTTTCTTATGTTCATTTTTTTATCCTGTCAGTAGATCAGAGAAGTTACACCATGGAATTCTACCCCCATGTATACTGTACTTTCGTGACTGAACATGCATATATAAATATGTAAGGAGCTATGTGCTTGTCCATATTTAGTTGGTATTAAATGTTCAGTTTTTAGATCTAACTTTCACATATGAGAGGACACATTTACCACATCTTGCCCTGATCCTGATTTACTTCTTCAACATAATTTCTTGCTTACCTGTGTGATTGTGTGTGTGTGTGTGTGTGTGTGTGTGTGTGTGTGTGTGTGTACATACATGACAGTATAGGGGCAAAAACTTGGCCTCTTGCATTTCCCTTGGCTTGTTCCCTCAAGGCTTGTGCTACACCACTTGCATTACACATTCACTTTGTACACTTTGCATGTTCATTGGAGGTATAAGTTTCCTAAGTAGTTAGAATTACAGGTGTGGGCCATCATTACCCTGCTCAACATATCTTTATACTGCAAAGTCTCCTTCCACTTCCTGACTCATTAAAAAATTTGGTAAGGCTTCAAACAATAATTTATCCATTTTTCTGCTCTAACTCTTCCTTCTCCTTTTCCAAACAGTAGAAATATAAATATCTCACAATCTTTGAGTATTTATTTTTAAATACAACAAAACTAGATAAGTACGTCAATCTTATTATTTGACATCAACACCTGAAGCGGCACCAAATCAGATATGTTTTTAATATTCTGTTGTTGAGGTGATGTACAAAGAGATGGTAGTTAAATAAGTAAGGTTGTGATTACATTTCCTCTCTAACTTGTTAACCCTTAACTCATTTTCTCCCTCTAAATCAGACATATTTATTTCCTTCCACACTTCCCATGCTCACCAGTGGAAATCTGTAGAGTCCTAGCAATGTCCCAATCCAGTCAGATGGTATTGCTGATGGTCCTGTAAGTACTGCTATAGACCTGCTGTCTCTCATACAGGAGTAGTTTGGAATCTCATACTTCCCAAAGAGCCAAATGAAGGGATTCTTAAATGTTGCTCAACTTGTTAATTCAACCTCATAGATATCAAATCCCAGAGTCAAGTTATGTAAAAGATCAGGTTTGTTGTTGATCTTCTCAATAGCAAAAGCCATGTCCCAAATAAGCTGATAGTTCTTGAAGATAAACCTGCAAAATGAGCATAGAAATTGAGGAGTTCAATGTATTTGATGTTGGTATAATTTGTGGAGAGGAAGGGAAAAAACAAATTGTTTAAATAGGGATACAGGTGGATCCATTGTCACAATGAGATATGCAAGACGTTATGTCCAAAAATGAACTTTACAACTTTGGCTGGGGGGGGGGGGTGTTGGGAGAGTGGGAAATGGGGGAGCAGTGGGCAGGGGGAGATGGGAAGGGATGGGAAGGGGAAACAAAACGAGGCAAGAATGCTTTATAAGAAATGTAGTAATTACCTTGCCCATGTAATTGTAACCCCTCTGTACGGTATTTTTACAATAAATAAACAAATAAATCAATAAATAAATTGTGAAGTATTTCAAAACTCACATGCCCAGAATCTTGTATATACATGTCTCTAACTCGGGGAGGAAAATGAAAAAAAAAACCAAAATGCTTAAGTGGGGATACACATTACCTATTGTAACAATGAGATGTACAAGACTTGATGTTGAAAAACGAACTTTAAAATTTAGTCAGGGAAGGTGGGAATGGTAGGGGAATAGTTGTGGAGGTGGGAGGGAAGGGATGGTAAGAGAAAAATAAAGGAGGAGGTAACAACGCTTTAGGAAATATACTCATTACCTTGCTCATGTAACTGTAACCCCTCTGTATAGTATTTTTACAATAAAAATGTATTTAAAAAAGAAAAAAACAACTCATGGCATTCATGGTTTGAATACTTGCTTATTTGCCAATGAATATGTTCCAATATGACCTCAATTTGAATGGAATATGAATGTAATGTTGTATATAGAATTAGGTAAGGACATGAATGGAATTTTTTTGTCAGTCATGGGGCTTGAACTCTAGGCTTGGGCGCTGTCCCTGCGCTCTTCAGCTCAAGGCGAGTGCTCTACCGCTTGAGCCACAGCATCACTTCCAGTTTTCTAGTGGTTTATTGGACATAAGAGTCTCAAGGACTTTGCTGCCCCGGCTGGCTTTGAACCATGATCCTCAGATCTCAACCTCCTGTGTAGCTAGGATTACAGGTGTGAGCCACCAGCACCTGGCAAATGAATGGAATTTTTCATGAATGAGATTCTGAAAAGTATTCAAGTGGAGAGAAAGCTTGCTTTTTCCCAATTACCACATGCAACACAGCCAAAAGCTGTTGTGTATTGGATTAGGTTTCCATGAGCCAGCCAATATGAGTGATGTAAAGAGGTCTTTTTACATCCTAAAACAAAACTTCAAGTAAGATGCAGAAAGCCTTAGAAATGTCCAAACAGAAAACAGAATTAAACAGTCATGTAGAAAACCCCTGTTCCCCATAAAATAAGCAGTAGATCGAGTCTTAGATCTGGAAGACACAAGAGATCAAATTGAATGCCAGCAGGTCATTATAGAGAACAAATCCAAGAAAGAAGAAAGAACCTTATAGGAATTACCAGACTCCATCTCTAGACCCAGGTTAAGGCTGATATATAACCAGGAAGGGGAAGAGCAGACAGTCAAGGAGATAGGGAGCATAGTTCACAGGATCCTAGCAGAGACACTCCCCAATCCCCATAACAAAGGCCTTTTCAGATACAAAAAGCATTTAGAATACCCAAAATCTCTGATTGGAATAGATCATCATATTGGCACACTATAATTCACACATGACAGTAGAGATCCAGGAAAGGAGCCTAAAATGTGTCAAAGAGAAAAGGTTGATTACCTTTCTGAAAAAGAACAGTCTTTTCAGCTGAGAATATGAAAATAAGGAGAACCTGGTATGTTCAGTTCCACCCTTACAAACAAGAAATTATCAACCAAGAATATGCACTTAGAAAAGCTCTTCTTCATAACTGAAGGAAAAATTGATATATTCCATAACAAAGAAAAATGGAGGGCTGGGAAGGTGGCTCAGTGGTAGAGCGCTTGCCCTGCATGCCTGAGGCCCTGGGTTCGATTCCTCAGCACCACATAAGCAAAAAGAAAAAAGCCAGAAGTGGCGCTGTGGCTCAAGTGGTAGAGGGCTAGCCTTGAGCTGAAGAGCTGAGGGACAGCGCCCAGGCCCAGAGTTCAGGCCCCACAACCGGACCATATATATATATATATATATATATATATATATATATATATATATATATATATATATATATATGTATATATATATATATATGCAATATATATATATGTACATACTATATATGTGTATGCATCTACATATATATACATATTTATGCCTATTCATACATATACACACGTAAAGGAAGATAGAAAATATGGAACACAGAGAAACAGAATTATCTTATTCTAATCTCTTCATCCCTCAGTCTGCTTTCCTTTTCAGAATCTCCATGAAATGGATTTGTCATGAGTCTACTGTGAGAGGGGGCATACCAAACACTGAATTTCAACATGGTTGCTTTGATATTGGGATTTCACTATGAAGCTTGAATACAATCTCTCCTCTATCCCAACGTTGGAAACTCCTCTCTACAGATGGGTTATGTAGCATTGGGTGGAACAAATTAAATGGGGAAACTATTTCTGGGGAGAATTTTAAGGCATCTTTTTGGTTTATTCACATAAATCAGAACTATAATCTCTCATAGTTCTCTTTAGGCCCTAATTCTGTCAGGAGTTGCATGAAGAGAACTTCAGGATGGTGTGTTTCTGCGGAGAGCTTGGCACACCTTGCTCTGCTTCTGAAAATTCCTCTTTGAAGAAATTCCTCTGTGATAAATCACATATATGGTCTGCCATCTAATAGCATGACATAAACTGGGTAACTTTAAACAGAGAATTTATTTTTCACACATGTGGATCAAGGGAATATATATCTGTTGTCTCATGCAAATAACATCTTTTGGTGTGTGCTACAGGTAGCTCAATTTGGGATTTCATAAATATCTGAATGGTATCCAGAAAAAATATCCATTCAAACATTAGCTAATCCTAAATGCCTGAATAAATCCTGACGGTCTCAAAATAGTTTTAGACAATTCTTCCTTACATTTTTATACCAGCTGCTCAGATTTGTCTTTGGCAACTACAAACAGACCTGGTCTGGCATTTGTTATTGGGGAGATCAGCTTTCTCAGAAGTTCAATTTCCCAGGCCACATTTGTTTGACAGAAAGGAAGTCTGTAGCAGCACTTCTGGGACTGTTAAGAAGATCAACTGTACAGATTGGGATACTGTTGGAAGTCTTCAAGTTTCCACAAGTGAGGATGGGAAAGATGAAAAGATATGAAAACATACCTTTAGTGTGACTTTCACATATGAGAAGAGAGTGATAGAAACAGCTTGGATTAATGGACCAATAAAATTATATAATCACAAAGATCAAGATCCACAAGTTGGGTAGTGGTAATGATATCTACATTATATTGTTTGGAAAAGATCGCATCAGACCAATGAATTACCTCAAACTCTGAACCTCATCAAAATGGATGAGAATTGTTTGTTGATCTTTTCAGAATTGAGAAAAAATATCCAAGAATGAAGGTTTGGGGGAGTTGGAGGAAGATGGTGGAGGAGAAGCTGGAGGCTAAACAAGTTCTCACAAAGAAAGCAGGTTTAGTATTCCAGTCAACAGTCCTAGGCTAGAGATTCACACCAAGTGTGCCATCACAGTACAGAGAGTTTGGCCAGAGAGGGAAAATCCAGGCAAGGAGCAGATCTGAGCACTTGCCAGTAGCCGCAGCTGTGGCGTGTGAGGCAGCAGTGGCAGCTGGCATAGCCACCATACCTACAACAGCAAGATTCCAGGACAAAAGCGCTAGATGCAGCAGGTGAGCAGATTCTACTCAACACCAGCAAGAACTGACAAGGAGCAGATATCTTCATCCTGCAGATTGCAGACCAGAGATGGCCAAGGAACCAAGACTCGGGTGTGAGTGTGACATCCTCACTCCTCCTCAGGGAGCAGAGGAGGGAAGGCTTCCCCTCCCCCACCAGCGTAGATCTCCATCTTTGATACTGACAAAGGCCCTATTGAGCAGCTAGCTCCAACTCAGGCCTTGGAAGAAAACAAAAGAATCATTGAGCAGGTCACAAGAACCTGCCCTGACCTGACAGGCTCACCTCCACCCAGGGGAAAGTCACCTAGCCTAGGTAGAGGGAGATCAGTCCCCAGGAGGAGTGACTTTTTCACTGGGTAAACAGAGCCAGAGGCTGCCCCTCCCTACAGCAGCCTAGACAATCAATTGAACTTCAGTAAACACAAACCCTGAGAATGGCTTCAGGCTGGGTTCTGTAAGTGTCTCAGGAGCTAGGCCCTTGGGAAAAGCTAGTGTTTGCTGAAAGGCCTCAACCATACCCAGAAACTAGCCTCATCACAGCATCTCCAAACTAGAGGAAACAGCCATCTCCCTCTTTTGTGATACCCAAAGCAGATCTCCCTCCCACTGAGAGGGACTAAGAGGTTTTGGGGAGTTCTTGACATGTTATCCACCTTCTTGGGACAACTGGGTTCCTCCTATGATTCTTGGATTCTCAGTTTGGGTGTGGTTGCCTGGCCTTTATTGTGGTCTTGTTGGTTTTCTATGGGTAGGACATCTTTAAGTATCTTTTGTATGGCTGGTTTGGTGGAGATATATTGTTTCAGTGTTTTTTGCTATGGAAGGTTTTTATTTGACCTTTGGTTATGAAGGAGAGTTTAGCTGGGTACAGTATTCTTGGTTGATAATTGTTTGTCTTTAGGGCATGGCATACATCATTCCAGGCTCTTCTTGCTTTAATTGTCTCTACTGAGAAGTCTGAGGTGATTCTAATTGGTTTCCCTTTATAGGTGATTGATCTTTTCTCCTGGACAGCTTTAAGGATCTTTTCCTTGGTCTGAATTGATCCTGTGCAGATTGCAATGTGACATTGGGATGTCCTGTTCTGGTCTGGTCTATTTGGGGTTCTAAAAGCTTCTTGTATTTAATAGGCCAACATTTTGCATGTTTGGGAAGTTCTCTGCTAGGATCCTGTTAAAGAAATTTGCTAGACCGTTAAGTTCTGTCTCTAGGTGCTCCTCTACATCCATTATCCTCAGATTAGGCCTTCTGATGGTGTCTCCAAATGTTGAATAGATCTGTCATATTTCTTGGATTAGTCTTGGATAGTTGTATGTTCTTTCTCTATAATATCTAGGCTGTCTTCAATCCCCGAGATTTGATCCTCTTCATGGTTTAACCTACTGTCATGACTTTCTACTTTGTTTTTTATTTCTTTTCCTTCTAATTGGTCAGCTTTGGTGGCTTCCAATACTTTGTTGGAGCTTTGTTTTAGATTTTGTATGAACTTCTTTACTTCCTTAATTTGGTGTTCAGTGTTTATTTGCAAATGACTTGGGTAATTGGTTATGGTTTTCTTGGACTCCCATTTCTTCAGTCGGGCTCCCTCAGCATTCCCTTTGTGGTCTCCCTGAATTCTTTATTTATGCATTCCATGAATGCCTTTATTGATCTTTGTCTATTTTCATCCTGCTGTCACAATTCCTGTATTACTCTGTGATTAGCTTCCTCACGTTCACCCAATTCCTGTCTTTCTCTTTGACTGTTCTCAGCCTGCTCCTGAAATTCCTTTGTTTCTCTTTGACTGTTCTCAGCCTGGTCATGCAATTCCTTTATTTCTCTTTGATTGTTCTCAGCCTGCTCACATAATTCCTTTATTTCTCTTTGACTGTTCTCAACCTGCTAACCCAATTCTTGTATTAATCTTTGAGTAGCTTCCTCACACCATGAGATTCATGTATTAATCTTTGCTTTTCCTCCTTTTGCTCCCTATCTTACAGTGAGTCCTTTGCAGGTTTTCAATCTTTTCATTCACCATGTTTACCAGTGGTGTTTGTAGAGCCTTTTGGGAACTCTCCTCTTGATTACTCATTAACTATTCTGGTAGTGGGGGAGGGGCTACCTTCCCACCACTGCTCCTTGAGAAAGAGTGAGGATGTCTTAGGCGAACTCACAGCTTTCATTTGGTTTCTGGGCCAATGTTATCAATGGTCTATGACTGTCTCCAGTAGGTTGATTAAAGATTTCCGCTCCTTGTTGGATCTTGCTGATGGTGAGTAGAATCCATTCGTGCATCGCCTCTGGTGCCTTTGTACTGGGCCTTCATATTTCAATCTTAATCTCCTTGAGACTCTATTGATCACTCAACAATGTGTTGTTCTGTCTACATGAGTTAGTCTACTGTGATGGCATTTGGTGTTGAGCTCAAATTTTTTATTGTGAAAATACTATACAGAGGAGGTACATTACATGGGCAAGATAATGAGTACATTTCTTATCCAGCATTGTAGCCTCCTCCTTTGTTTCCCCTTCCCATCCCTTCCCATCCACCCCTCCCACCCCCCAATCCCCCTCACCAAAGTTGTAAAGTTCGTTTTTGACATAATGATTTGCACATCTCATTGTTGCAATGGGTCTCTAATTTTATTCCATTGTAGTCTGATAGAATTCAAGAAATTCTTTCAAATTCTTAAAAATTTGCACAGGTTTGCTTTGTAACAGCACATATGACCTATTTTGAAGAATGTGCCATGGGCTACTGAGAAGAATGTATATTCTGATGCACTAAGGTAAGATCTGTAGATGACGGTTAAAACTAGTTGGTTGATGTAGTTTTTAGGTCTGAGGTTTCTTTGGTGAATTTTTGCCTAGGTGATCTATCCAGAGCTGGCAATGATGTGTTGAAGTTACCAACTAAATCTGTGATTTTATATCTGTGTATTTTTGTCAGTAGTATGTGTTTGATGAAGTTAAGTGCTTCAGCCTTTGTGGGAAGTTATTTTTATTTGTCATATCTTCTGGAGTATATTTCCCTTTATTATTATGTAATGATCTTGTTTGTCTTTCTTTAGTGATTTTAATTTGAAGTCTACTTTAAGGTATTAATATTGCTACTCCAGCTTGGTTATTGGGATCATTTGCTTCAACGATTTTATTCCAGCCTCTGGCTTTGAGAATGTGTCTACTTTTGTGAGCCAGATGTGTCTCTTGTAGACAACAGGATAGTTCTTGTGTTTGGATCCAAGTAGTCACTCTACATCTTTTAATTGGAAAGTTAAGTACACTGATGTTGAGGGTTAGATTTGAAAGGTGTCTGGTAATGCTTGATTGCTATTTCCCTCTTAGGGGCTTTGCCTACTCTGTATTCTGATAAGGGAAAATTTCTTTGCCTACATCTTGTTCTTGCTGATTTTATGTACAAAGGACAGCTTTAAATATTTTTTGGAGTCCAATTTAGTGGATATAAATCATTTCCATTTTTCTTTGGTATGGTATGTATCAATTTTTCCTTCAGTCATGAAGGAGAGCTTTGCTAAGTGCAGTATTCTTGGTTGATAATTTCTTGATTGTAGGGTTTGGAACACAACATGTCAGGCTCTCCTTGTTTTCATGTATTCGGCAGAGAAGTCTGTTCTTTTTCAGCAAGATAATCAACTTTTTTCTTTGACACATTTTAGGCTTCTTTCCTGGATCTCTACTGATCGTGTGTGAATTATAATGTGCCAATACGATGATCTGTTCTAAATGCTTTGGGTGTTCTAAATGCTTTGTGTATGTGAAAATGCCTTTCTTTATGGGGATTAGGGAGTCTCTCAGCTAGGATCCTGTGAAATATGTTCCCTATCCCCTTGTCTGTCTGCTCTTCCCCTTCCAGGTTACAGTATCAACCTTAACGTGGGTCTAGGGTCTGGAAATTCCTGAAGGCTTCTTTCTTCTCTCTTGGATTTGTTCCCTATAATGACCTGATGACATTCAATTTGATCTCTTTTGTCTTCCAAATCTAATACTCTGTCTACTGCTTCATCTATAGGGCACAGAGGCTTTCTACTTGATTGTTTAATTCTCTGTTTTCTATTTTGTCATTTCTGAGGATTTCTGCATCTTGAAATCTTGTTTTAGGATGTCCAAAGACCTCTTTATGTCACTCATATTTGCTGTCTCATGGAAACCTCATCAAATACACAAGAGCTTTTGGCTGTGGTGCATGTGGTAATAGAGGAAAAGCAAGCTCTCTCTCTACTTGAATTCTTTTCTGAATCTCATTCATGACAAATTCCATTCCTGTCTTTACCTAATTCTATATACAACCATAAGACACTACATTCATATTCCATTCAAATTGGGGTCATATTTTAATATAGTCATTGGCAAATAAGCAAGTATTCAATTCATCAATGCCATGAATTTTGAAATATGTCTCCTCAATTTCCATGCTCATTTTGCAGGTTTATCTTCAAGAACTATCAGTTTGTTTTGACCATGGCTTTTGCTATTGAGGAGATCAACAAAAATCCTGACCTTTTTTTATTTTTTATTTATTTTTTTTTAGGGGGGTCCGGTCTGGGGCCAGAACTCTGGGCTTGTGCATTGTCCCTCAGCTCTTCAGATCAAGGCTAGCGCTCTACCACTTGAGCCACAGCGCCACTTCTGGCTTTTTTCTTTTTGTTTATGCGGTGCTGAGGAATCGAACCCAGGGCCTTGAGCATGCAAGGCAAGCGCTCTACCACTGAGCCACCTTCCCAGCCCCAATCCTGATTTTTTATACAACTTGATACTGGGAAATTGATACCTATGATCATCAATCAACAAGTTGGACAATGTTTAAGAACTCCTTCATTTGGCTCTTTGGGAAGTACAAGATTCCAAACTATTCCTGTATGAGAGACAGCAGGTCTATAGCAGTACTTAGAGGACCATCAGCAATAACATCTGACCAGATTGGGGCATTGCTAGGACTCTACAGATTTCCACAAATGAGGGTGGGAGGTGTGGAAGGAGATGAAAATGTCTGATTTAGAGGGAGAAAAATGAGTTAAGGGGTAACAAGTTAGACAAGAAATGTAATCACGATATTACATATATAACTATAACCCCAATGTATATCACCTTGACAACAGAATTTTAAAAACATGTCTGATTTGGTGCCACTTCAGGTGTTGACATCAAATAATAGGATTTATGTACTTATCTGGATTTATATACTTACTAGTTTTGTGGTGTTCAAAAATAAGTACTCAAAGATTTGAGATATTTATATTTCTACTGTTTGGAAAAGGAGAAGGAAGAGTTAGAACAGACAAATGAATAAATTATTGCTTGAAGCCTTACTAACTTTCTTTAATGAGTCAAGAAGTGGAATGTGACTTTGCAGTAGAAAGATATGTTGAGCAGAGTACTGATGGCCCACACCTGTAATCCTAATTAGCAAACTTATACCTTCAATGAGCATGCAAAGTGCACAAAGTAAATGTGTAACACAAGTGGTGTAGCACTAGACTTGAGGGAAAAAGCCAAGGGAAGTGCAAGAGGCCAAATTTTTGGCCCTGTACTGTCATGAACGTACATACACAGAGACACACACAAACACACACACAGACACAACAGAGGCAAGATATCATGTTGAAGAAGTAAATCAGGTTCAGAGCAAGAAGTGATAAATGTGTCCTCTCATGTGTGAAAGTTATATCTAAAATATGAACATTCAATACAAAATAAATATTGACCCACATGTAGTCCCCTATATATATAAATGATCAGTCTCACTAAACTACGGTATAATAGGGTTAGAATTCCATGGTGTAACTTCTCTGAACTACTGATAGGATAGAAAATGAACACTAGAAAGCTGAACTATATCTTGTCTGAATGAGTTAGGTGATAAGCAAAAACATCAGAGTAATAGAGAATGGATGGATGGGGATAAACAACATAATATTCAATGTACACATGTGAAAATGGAATTAGGAAAGGGAGTGGATGAGGTTGACATTGACGAGAAGACATCAGGGAAATGATGACAAAGAGCTACAGATATTTTAAATACATTGATATGCTGTACAGCTATTCAAAAACAATTCTTTTTTCAAAAACTAAAGCAAATCCTACCTTCTATCTACTTCAACTGGTTCTTTTTTTTTATTTAAGCTTTTTATTGTGAAAGTACTGGACAGAGGGGTTACAGTTACATGAACAAGGTAATGAGTACATTTCATTTCCAGCATTGATGCCTCCTACTTTGTTTTCCCCTACCATCCCTTCCTTCCCACATCCTCAGCTACACCCACACCCATCCACTCCCCCACCTAAATTGTAAAGTTCATTTTTCGACATAGCATCTTGTACATCTCATTGTTGCAATTTGTATCCCTATTTAAACAATTTGTTTTTTCCCTTCCCCTCCCCAAATTATACCAACATCAAATACAGTGAAAACAGGGGATGGACAAACAAAGCAACAAAGAAATTACACGGTTCCTTATAAATAAGTTAAAAACAATAGCAAGGAAGAAAAAACCACTTGTGTTCCTATGTTGGGGTTCATTTCGCTTAACATCATCTTATCTGATCTTTTCTTCTTGTCCCAGATATATATTAGTTATCACAAATAAGGGAAACCATGAGAACAATTTCTTTGGGCCTTGTCAATGAAATTGAAAGAGAAAGTTCACTATGGAACTCTTTCTATGAAGACATCATAACCTTCATCCCAAAACCAAGCAGGGACTCATCAAAGAAAGAGAACTATAGACCCATTTCTTTGATGAACATCGATACAAAATTTCTCATCAAACTTTTGGCCAATCGACTTCAACAATTCACTCAAAAAATCAGACACCATGATCAAACAAGACTCTTTTCACAGATACAAAGCTAGTTCAACATATGCAAATCAATTAATATAATTCATCACATCAACAAGAGCAAGGATAAGAACCACATGGTTATCTTAATAGATGCAGAAAAAGCATTTGACAAGATCCAACATTCCTTTATGATGAAGGCTCTGCAAAAAAATGAGGAATCCATGTAAAAATCCACAATAAAATAAAGGCAGTATATGACAAATCTACAGCCAGCATTATAATTAATGGTGAAAAATTAAAACCATTTCCTCTTAACTCAGGAATGAGATAAGGATGTTCACTCTCTCCACTTCTCTTCAATTTATTATTAGAACACCTAGTTACAGCAATAAGACAAAATGCAAACATAAAAGGGATCCGAATAGGGAAAGATGAAGTAAAAGTCTCTCTTTGCAGATGACATGATCTTGTATTTAAAGAATCCCAAGGACTCCACTCCCAAATTACTCAAGCTGATTCAAAAGTTTGGCAAAGTAGCAGGGTATAAAATTAACCCTCAAAAATCAATGGCTTTTTGTAATAGCCTCACAAAAAATAAAATACCTAGGAATTAACTTAACCAAAGAAGTGAAGGAACTCTATGATGAAAACTTTTAAAACCAAAAAAAAAAAAGGAAATCAAAACAGAACTTAAAAAGTGGCAAAACCTCCCATGCTCCTGGATTGGAAGGATCAACATCGTGAAAATAGCAATACTTCCCAAGGCTATCTACAAATTGAATGTGATACCTATCAATATTCCAATCTCATTCTTTAAGGAAATAGAAAAATCATCCAAAACCTCATATGAAACAATAAAAGACCCCGAATAGCAAAAGCAATCCTCAACAGAAAGTACAGTGCTGGAGGAATATCAATACCAAATTTCAAACTCTGCTACAAAACCATAGTAATCAAAATAGCTTGCTACTGGCACAAGAACAGACCTCAGGACCAATGGAATAGAATTGAAAACCCAGAAATGAACCTACAGATCTTTAGCTATCTAATCTTTGATAAGGGAGCTAAAAAATAGAATGGAAAAAGATAGACTCTTCAGTAAATGGTGTTGGCAAAATTGGTTAATCATTTGTAGAAAACTAAAGCTAGAACTTTATATATCACCCTGCACCAGCATGAACTTCAAATGGATCAAAGACCTCGGAGTCAAAGTAGACACCCTGAAAACATTAAAGGATGTAATACGGAAAACCCTAGGTCTCCTTGGCACAAGTTGAAATTTTCTTAAAAGAGACCCAGAAACACAACAAATCAAAGAAAGGGTGGACAAATGGGTTGCATGAAATTGCAGAAATTTGCATGGCAAAGGACTAGGAAGATCAATAGAAAGCCTATGGATTGGGAGAAGATCTTCACTAGCCATACAACGGACAAGGGTCTCATATCTAAAATATATCTGGAACTCAAAAAATTAAATCCCCCAACAACAAATTCTCAAAGAAACTACTGCCCAATAAATAAGTGGACTAAAGGCTTAAAGAGAAACTTCTCTGAAGAGGAAAGAAGGATGGCCAATAGACACATGAAGAAATGTTCAACCTCTCTAGCCATAAAAGAAATGCAAAACAAAACAACATTGACATACCACTTCACCCAAGTTAGAATGGCTATAATCAAGAACTCTAATAACAACAGATGCTGGAGGGGATGTTGACAGAAGGGAACCTTACTGCATTGTTGGTGGGAGTGTAAACTTGTTCAACTACTTTGGAAAATAGTATGGAGGTTCCTCAAAAGACTCCACATAGAGCTCCCCTATGACCCAACAATCCCACTTTTAGACAGTTACCCAAATGTTCACAAACAAGACCATGCTAAAGCTACCAGCACAACTATGTTTATTGCAGTATTATTTACCATAGCTAAGATATGGAACCAATCCAGATGCCCCTCAGTAGATGAATAGATCAAGATCATGTGGTAAACATATACACAGTGGAATTCTATGCCTCCATCAAGAAGAATGGCATTGCCCCATTTGTTATGAAATGGAAAGACTTGGAAAAAATTATATTAAGTGAAGCAAGCCAGGCCCAAGGTTTCCCTTATTTGCAATTACTAGTATATGTCTTAGATAAGCAGAAACGGTCAGATAAGTTGATGTTAGGTGAAATGAACCCTAATATATAGACTCAAATGTTTTTTTCTGTCTTGCAGTTTTTTCTAACATGTTTATAAGATGATTTCTTTGTTGTTTTGTATGTCCTTTCCCCACAGTGTAACCCCAGTTTTCACTGTATTTGATGTTGGTATATGAGGAGGAGAAGGGAAAAAATTGTTTAAATACGTATACAGGTGGACCCATTGCAACAATGAGATGTACAAGACATTAGGTTGAAAAACTAACTTCACAATTTTGGCTGGGGTAGGGAGGAGGGAAGAGGGGAAGGGGAGAAAGGATGAGAAGGGGAAATAAAGGAGGAGGCAACAATGCTTGATAAGAAATCTACTCATTACCTTGCCCATGTAATTATAACCCTTCTGTAGGGTATTTTTACAATAAAAAGTAAGTGATATATGTTGAAATGAATATACCACTTTAAACCATCAGTAACAATCTTGTTAGAAAAGATTTTTCTTTCCCTCCTACACTTTTTGTTGGTCATGGGACCTGAGGTCTGGGTGCAGGCACTGCCCTGAGCTCTTCAGCTCAAGGTTAGTGCTCTACCACTTGAGCCACAACACCACTTCCGGCTTTTTCTGCTTATGTGGTGCTGAGGAATAGAACCCAGGGCCTCATATATGCAGGGTAAGCACTCTAACACTGAGCCACCTTCCCATCCCTCCTCCTACATTTTTTAAAGAAGAAATGTGACTTATATTTTCTCATACCCAATGCATGATTGTGAACAACTGTACTAAAATACACATCCAACACTACAGCACGGGGTAGAGTGTGTTCATTTCCCTGAAATATCATTATTCTCCAGAGACACTGAAGTCTCTGCATGGAATTTGATTCTAACATATGTTGACAACTAGAAAACATAGGGTTGCTTTTGATATTGATTTGTTTGTGATACAGAAAAAATTCCTCTATTTCCAAATGTTCTCAACCCAGTGCATCATGTTTGAATGTAAAATTTTATAATGCAAAAGTGAAACGCAATTTCAGCCTTGACCATAAATTATTGACATGTAATTGCTTGTTTTAGCAAAATCATTGCTTTCTCAGGCAATAGTAAATGGCTGTATTTCTGGAGGCCTTTACACATGGAATTCTTCTTAAAACACGCCAATATCAACCACCAAAGTTCTGTGGCTGTAATGGACACTGTGTGTGTGAATCAAACCTCTGGGTATGATGCTCTCAGAACTTTAGTTGACATCTCACAGGACATGGCATCCTCTGAGGCGATCAGTTGCATCCTCCCAAATGCCTTTCATGGAAATAGTTTCATGACACAGACGTTGAACCAACAATTTTCCAAGATAACTCCATCTCTGGGGCCTCACTCTCTGTAGTCTTTGATGAAATCATAGCACCTGGGGTGAAGAAGGGAAATCCACGAACATGTTTTCCAACTCATGTTTTTCTCCCGGATGAAGGCCACAGATGTAGCCACAGGGAAGACTTTTACAAATTACTTCAGGGGACTCACAAGAGGCTTGATTAAAATGGAACTATAGTTTAAATATCAATAAAAAGGCACACATGCATATATAAAATATATATGAATATGCATGCCTAACCTATGGGCTTCATTTCCTGCCAGTTGTGAGATGCTGCAGGGATGTTCTATTTGATTTTCACACTCCTTCTTCTCCAACTTCCCCTCCTTGTCAGGTCCTTGGCTGGCATTGCCTGCTTTTCTACTATGAAGCACCGAGCACACATTGATGGAGATGTGACAATCACTGGGTTTTTCCCTCTCAACACTTTGGGAAAAGATCATAGTAAGAGTGAAGATTCTAGGCAAGAAGAGCACACACCGTAAGTAATGCATCATTTTATCTGTATTTGCTCTTTTGTTCTGGGGATGGGCAATGCCGAAGGAAACTCTGGGTGCACACATCAATGTTCCCTTTCCCCTTCCACTGACCTCCATCCCTACTGCACATGGAGCAGCTCAGTTTCATTATTTTTCTTTATACCTACTGTTCAGTCAGTTTCTGCCTGGTAGTTGAAACAACTACATTTCCTTCCAGATAGCTTCTCCTTTACAAGTCAGTAAATTATTCGCTTTACACCAGCATGCCTTTATCTCTTCCCTTTCAGTTGTCATTGCAGAAAATGAAGTGATGCTATTACAATCAACCTGAGTCACTCTCATGAGTTCTGTAATAAAAGGCTGAAACTCCATTTTCTTCCTTCCTAGGCCAGAACTGTGGGAAATTGTGTTTAGTAACACCTGCCTTTTGAGTACGTTGATGCAATTTCTTATGGTAGGCTGGTAGCTCATGCCAGTAATTCAAACTATTCATATGTGAATATCAAAATTTGAAGTCAGCCCATGCTGAAAAACCAGTGAAACTTTTATCTGCAATTAACCAGCCAAAAACTGAAAGTGAAGCTGTGGCTCAAATGGCAGAGTGTTATCATGGAACAAAAAAGTTCAAAGACACTATCCAGGCACTCATTTCATGTCTGCTTGGGATTTTCTCTCTCTCTCTCTCCCTCCCTCTCTCTCTGCCTATCTCTCTCTCTGTCTCTCTCTCTCTGTCTCCCCCCCCTCTCTCTCACATACACACACACACATACACTCACAGACATTCTTACTGTAGACAAATAGTTACTGTTTAAAGAAGGACAAGCACTTTGCAGTATTCATCTGTTCTTTGGTTTTTTACTAAAATTTGGTGATTAATGATTTATTTTTATTATCTATTTCTGTCTTTTTTTGTCGGTGGTGGGGCTTGTACTTTGGGCTTGAGCGCTGTCCCTGCGCTCTTTAGTTCAAGGCAAGAGCTCTACTGCTTAAGCCACAGTGCCATTTTTAGTTTTCTAGTGGTTTATTGGAGATAAGAGTCTCATGGACTTTCCTGCCCAGGTTGGCTTTGAACCATGATCCTCAGACCACAGCATCCTGAGTAGCTAGGATTACAGGCATGAGCCATCAGTGCGCGGCTTTATCTATTTCTGTTTTATTGTTTATTTACTGTTTATTTTGTTTTATTCTGTCTACTTTATTGTCTATTTCTGACAAGCTGGGGTTTGGAGTTTTCTCTGGAACAGAAGAAAGGTAGTAGTCAGAGGAAAATTATAGCTCTGAATACCTACATCAAGAAGTTGGAGAAAACGGCAGTTTTCTTAACTCTTTGAAGACCTACTGCTTACTCAGTAATGAATTGTTCACTTTCCATGTTTAAGTATTGTCTGTGATGGGTTTTCCTGTTGAATTCTACTTTTATTGTATTGACAGGATACATGCTATATATTCTTAGATGTTTTCCTTGCTCATTAATGGTTCTGTCTTTTTTATTGAAATTTTGACTTTTACGGTTTTTATAGGAAATGTTTGCTAGAGTTACATTCTTTAACTGTGCTTTTCTGGGAACATCTTTATCCTTCCTTCATTACTAAAAGGGATATATTTTTCATAAACTATTCCTGATGGATGAATTCAGTATTTTTTATCACCAATACTGAGAATACAGTCAATACTGTAAAACACGTAATAATAAAGTGTTCTCCTGGCTCTTATAGATTGTGCTGAGGAGTCAGCAGTTTGAGAAGCCGGGACAGAGCTGTGTGTTATGGCTCCAAATTCTGTTCTAGTATTAAGAACCTACCCTGATTAATATTTCACTTGTGACAGCTTGATCATAAGACAGCTTGGTGTAGATTTTAGATCAGATCAGAAATTTGATTATCCTTTCGTGTTTAGGTAACTTATATCCTATCCTTCTCTATGAAAGGAATTTTAAATTCTGACACTACTTATTAGAACAGGCATTTTAAATTTTGGGCATTCCCAACAATTTGCTGAATGCCCAAAACACTATTATTTGCTTTTTTGAAAGTGCTGTGTCAACTTTTACAAACCATTTTCACACATCTTCATTCTTACATTTTCTTCTTTCATATGTGTATTTCAATCAACTTTACTTCAAGATCACTATTTTCTTCTGTTTAGAAGATCTTACTCACATGATAGGCTTCCATTATGATTGTTGCACATATGCTGACACTAGATGTTGAACAAGTTAATCCTTTCATTTGTGTTTCCATCATACCTCCATTGTTTCCTTTTAAAACAATACCAGTTGATTTCATTATATCAATTTTTTCAGAATATGCACACGAGCAACATGAGAAAGAGAAAGATTCCTTTGATGCTCTTTCTTTCATTGTAGTTTCTTTTCAGTATCTCAATCTAAATATATTGGCAAGAGAGTAGTCATCACTGCATTTTTCCAAGGTGGTCTTGGAACTGAGATTTCAATGTAAACCTTCCTTGCAATTCTCTCCTCATCCACTGTAGCTGAGGTTCCCCTCACCATAATGATTTTATTGGAGTTGGATGCATCCCTTTTGTTTTGGTACATAAATAAAAATAAACTCCCCTCACTTTATATTTGAGCTTTTGTTCTGGTTGATATTGCAGGAAGAGCTGTTCAATATGTTGGGTCTGTGAGCAGAGATTGCTATAGAATCTTTCATACGTAACACTTTGTTTCTGAAAGTTGCTCTTAAATTGAATATTTCTTAATTAGACTGGCCTGCTACATAAACACATAACATAAACTAGACAACTTAACTAAACTTATTTTTCACACAGATGGACCTAGTTGCTCTAAGATAAAAGCAAAAGAATATTTGCTGTCTCATGAAAACATAATAAAATGGACAACTGCTTTTTCCAGTGGTCCATGTGTTAGTATGGGGGGAAAGCACTCTTTCTCTCACTCTATCTCTCTCATGTTAAATAAGTTTCTGAATCTCTTTCATGACAAATTCCCTTCATGTCCTTACCTAGTTCAATATACAAGCATAAGATACTACATGTTCACATTCCTTCCTACTTGAGGTTAATGATATAATATGATCATTAGCAAAGAAACAAGCATTCAATCCGGCAAAATCATAAGTTTTGAAATATTCCTCCTCAATTTCTATGCTCATTATGTAGGATCTTCAAGAACTATCAGTTTGTTTTGGCTTTGGTTTTTGCTATTGAGGAAATCAACAAGAATCCTTATCTTTTATATAACTTGACCCTGGGAGTTGATATCTATGATGTTGAATTCAGAGCTTGGACAATTTTTAAGAATCCCTTCATTTGGCTCTTTGGGGAATACAAGATTCCAAACTACTCTTGTATGAGAGACAGGAGGTCTATAGCAGTACTTACAGGACCATCAGGAATAACATCTGACCAGATTGGGACATTGCTGGGACTCTACAGATTTCCACAGGTGAGGGTGGGAGGTGTGGAAGGATATAGAAAGTCTAATTTGGTGCCATTTCAGGTGTTAAAAGAGAATGAAAGAAAGAGACTTGATTTATAAAACTATCAAATTTTAGTTATTAAAGAGTAAGTACTCAAGTGAGATATATATATATACACATATATAATATGCATATATATGCATATGTATAGTCCAATGATTGAAAATGAAGATGGAAGAGTTTAAACAGATAAATGCTAATTTATTGTTTCAAGCTATATTATTAATTTTCTTTATTAAATTAGGAAATGGAAAATGACTTTGCAGTGTGCAGATATGTTGAACAGGGTATTGATGGCCCACACCTGTAATCCAGGCTACTGAGAATACTTATATCTCCAATTAACCAACAAAGAACACAAAGTAGATGTGTGACTCAAATGGTAGGGCAACAGTCTAGAGGGAAAAAAGCCAAGAAAGTTTAAGAGGCCATGAATTTGTATCCCTGTACTGGTATGCACATAAACAAACACACACACACACACAAACACACACACACACACACACACACGGGAATATATATGTTGAATGAAGAAAGTCAGCATCAGAACAAGAAAGGATAAATGTGTTCTCTCATATGTGAAAGTTAAATCTAAAATATGAACATGTAATGTGAAATAAATATTAAACATGCACATAGCCATTTACATACATACATGATCAATCTGACTAAAATATGGTGTATGTAGACATGGAGCACAATGGTTTAACTTTTCTGATCTACTAACCGTATAAATAAAGAAACCAGAGAACTGAATTACACTTGTCTGACTAGAATAGATGTTAAGGGAAAAAAGACAGATGAATAAAGAATGGATAGGTGAGATAAATAATTTAATATTCAATGTACATATGTGGAAATGGAATTACGAAAGTCAAGGAGTGGTTGAGGTTGGCATAGATGGAAAGTGTTGATAGATATATTGGAATAGATCAACAGACATATTATGAATAATTAAATGACTTTCAAAAAAACAAAAAAATCTATCTTCTACCTACTTCAACTGGTTCTTAACATACTTAAAGACTGAGATTGTGTTGCATGGCAATCTCCTCATTCAAGAAGAATCCAATTTTCTTTCCCTTTAGTTTACCTTTGGGCCTTTTGATCATGCCCTGAGTGACCATAACAAGTTTCCTGCTCTCTATCAGATGGCCCCACAGGACACATCAATAACCATGGCCATGGTCTCCTTACTGCTTCACTTCAGCTGGAACTGGGTGGGACTGTTGACTTCACAGGATGAAAATGGTTCATGGTTTCTGGCTGAATTGAAAGAAGAGATGGCCAAAAACAGACTTTGTTTAGCCTATGAGGTTGTGATCTCAAGCCAATCCATGTCACATATATTCAAAGTCATGGCAGTTTACAATGAGATAAATAAGGCTTCAGCAAGTGTCCTCATCATATATGGTGATAAAGATTCACTAATAGTTATAATAATGAGTCTTGAACGAATTTTAATACAAGGAAAAGTTTGTGTCATGAATTCAGAGTGGGATTTCACCATGAAAACGAGATATTTCATGCTAGGCTCATTGCATGTACCTCTTATTTTTATACACCATCATGAGGATGTTTCTGGATTCATAGATTTTGTCAAGGCAATTAATCCTTCCAAATACCCAGAAGACTTTTTTCTTGCTTGGTTGTGGTTTCTGACTTTTAATTGCTCACATGCTGAGTCTGACTGTGTAACATGGGACAACTGTGCTCAGGATGCCTCTTTGGATTGGTTGCCTGGGCACATTTTTGACATGACTATGTCTGGACACAGTTACAATATATACAATTCTGTGTATGCTGTGGCCCAGGCTCTCCATGAGATGCTTCTTCATCAAACAGAAATTCAAATGATGGGAAATAGCAAAGGAGCACTGCCTTCCCCTGCACAGGTAATTTCTCCTTTTTTGGAGGGCACACACCATGAACAAAGGTTCTTCCTAGAGGTGTTTCTTATTGCAAAAATTTCAAAATTTCTAAATCTATGCATGCATTTTTGTACATATATATGCAGACATTTATATAAGTGTTTTTATTCATAGGTCATTCATATCTTGGTTTCTGAAATTAATGAACACATATTTCAGGTTTTGAAGTAATTGTCTCAAAGGTGAAGGTTTTTCTTTGTATTAACAAAAACTATAGTAAGTACAAAATTGGATAAACATAGATTAATATTTAAAAACTAAATATTCTGTGTTCTTCAAAACCCTATGTAATACTTTATGTTTCAATGTCTGTGAGATACTCTAGATATGTGTGCCCATTCTCTAAAGAAAACAACGGGCCAGTAAGAAGTCTACAATATATTCCATGTTTCTATAATATTTTTGCCAGCCCAGTGCCTGGGCTATGACCCTGATTCCTTTGGGCTCAAGGCTTTTGCTCAACCTCTTGAGCACAGCACTACTGGCTTTTTCTGAATAGTTTATTGGAGAAAGGACTCTCAGGGATTTTTCTTCCCAGGCTGGCTTTTTTTTTTCATTTTTTTTTTTTTTTTTGTGAGCACACTGTACAGAGGGGTTACAATTACATTGGCAGGTTAATGCGTACATTTCTTTTTTTTTTAATTTTATTTTATTTTATTTGAGAACATACTGTACAGAGGGGTTACAATTACATGGGCAGGATAATGCATACATTTCTTACCAAGAATTGCAGCCTCCTCCTTTGTTTACCCTTCACCTCCCTTCCCCCCCCTCCCCCTTCCCCCCCACCCAATCATACCCCCTCCCCCCCCACCTCCGTCATTGTAAAGCTGGTTTTGACATGACATTTAGTACTTCTCATTGTTGCAACAGGTCCACCTGAATCCTTAATGCGTACATTTCTTATCAAGCATTGCAGCCTCCTCCTTTTTATCCTTCACATCCCTTCCCAGCCTCCCCCCCCAATCCTCCCCACCTTCCCCGCCCCCCTCCAGCACCAACATTGTAAAGCTCGTTTTCGACATGACAACTTGTACTTCTCATTGTTGCAACAGGTCCGCCTGTATCCTTAAACGACTTGTTTTTCCCCCTCTCCTCTACAAGTTATACTGACATCAAATATAGTGAAAGCAGGGATTATAATGTGGGGGAGAGACATATAAAGCTACAAAGAGATAATCTTACAAATGCATTAGAAACAAATTCATGAAAGGAAAAACACATTAAAATACATATCTAAGGGTTCATTTTCCTAACATCACATTATCTGATCTTTTCCGCTTGACTCAAATGTATACTAGATATTGCAAATAAGGGAAACCATGGGACCTATGTTTCTTTGGGCCTGGCTTACTTCACTTAATATAATTTTTTCCAAGTTTTTCCACTTCCTAACAAATGGGGCAATGTCATTCTTCCTGATGGAGGCATAGAATTCTGTTATGTATATATACCACATGTTCTTGATCCATTCATCTACTGAGGGGCATCTGGGCTGGTTCCATATCTTAGCTATGGTAAATAATGCTGCAATAAACATAGTTGTGCTGGTAACTTTAGTGTGATCTTGTTTGTAAACATTTGGGTAAATGCCCAAAAGTGGGATTGCTGGGTCATAGGGGAGCTCTATGTGAAGTCTTTTCAGGAACCTCCATACTGCTTTCCAAAGTGGTTGAACAAGTTTACACTCCCACCAACAATGAAGTAAGGTTCCTTTCTGTCCACATCCCCTCCAGCATCTGTTCTTGTTAGAGTTCTTGATTTTTGCCATTCTAACTTGAGTGAGGTGGTATCTCAATGTTGTTATGATTTGCATTTCTTTTATGGCTAGGGATGTTGAGCATTTCTTCATGTATCTATTGGCCATCCTTCTTTCTTCTTCAGAGAAGTTTCTCTTTAAGTCTTTAGCCCACTTATTTATTGGGCAGTTGTTTCTTTGAGGATTTGTTGTTGGGGGATTTAATTTTTTGAGTTCCAAGTATATTTTAGTTATGAGAACCTTTTCTGTTGTATGGCTAGTAAAGATCTTCTCCCAATCCGTGGGCTTTCTATTGATCTTGCTAGCTATGTCCTTTGCCATGCAGAAGCTCTGCAACTTCATGAAATCCCATTTGTCCAACCTTTCTTTGATTTGTTGTGTTTCCGAGTCTCTATTCAAAAAATTTCGGCCTGAGCCAAGGAGACCCAGGGTTTCTCCTATTCCATCCTGTAATGTTTTCAGAGTATCTGCTTTGACTTCGAGGTCTTTGATCCATTTGGAGTTGATTCTGGAGCAGGGTGATATATAAGGATCTAGCTTTAGTTTTCTACAAGTAGTTAACCAATTTTTCCAGCACCATTTACTGAAGAGGCTGTCTTTCTTCCATTCTATTGTTTTAGCTCCCTTATCGAAGATTAGATGGCTATAGGTCTGTAGGTTCATTTCTGGGTTTTCAATTCCATTCATTGGTCCTGAGGTCTGTTCTTATGCCAAAATTAAACTGTTTTGATTACTATGGCTTTATAGTAGAGTTTGAAATTTGGTATTGATATCCCTCCAGCAGTGTTCTTTCCATTGAGGAGCGTTTTGCTATTTGGGGTCTTTTATTGTTCCATATGAATTTTTGGATTGCCTCTTCTATTTCTTTGAAAGAATGAGGTTAGAATTTTGATAGGTTTTGCATTGAATTTGTAGATAGCCTGGGGAAGTATTGCCATTTTCATGATGTTAATCTTTCCAATCCAGGAGAATGGGAGGTTTTGCCATTTTCTAAGTTCTGTTTTAATTTCCTTTTTAAAGTTTTCATCATAGAGGTCCTTCACTTCTTTGGTTAAGTTAATTCTTAGGTATTTTATTTTTTCTGGGGCTATTACAAATGGAGTTGCTTTCCTAATTTCAGCCACACTTTTCTCATTGTTGACATACAGAAAAGCCATTGATTTTTGGGGGTTAATTTTATAACCTGCTACTTTGCCAAAGTTTTGAATCAGCTTGAGTAATTTGGGAGTGGAGTCTATGGGATTCTTTAAATACAAGATCATGTCATCTGCAAAGAGGGAGAGTTTTATTTCTTCTTTCCCTATTTGGATCCCCTTTATGTCTGCATCTTGTCTTATTGCTGTAGCTAGGCATTCTAATACTAGATTGAAGAGAAGTGGAGAGAGTGGTCATCCTTGTCTTGTTCCTGAGTTAAGAGGAAATGGCTTTATTTTTTGACCATTAAGTATAATGCTGGCTGTAGGTTTGTCATATACAGCCTTTATTGTATTGAGGAATGTTCCATGGATTCCTAATTTTTCCAAAACCTTCATCAGGAAGGGGTGTTGGATCTTGTCGAACGCTTTTTCTGCGTCTATTGAGATAACCATGTGGTTCTTATTCTTGCTCCTGTTGATGTGATGAATAATATTAATTGATTTGCGTATATTGAACCAGGTTTGCATCCCTGAAATGAATCCTGTTTGATCGTGGTGTATGATTTTTTGGATGAATTGTTGAAGGCGTTGGCCAAAATTTTGTTGAGAAGTTTCGCATCAATGTTCATCAAAGAAATGGGTCTATAGTTCTCTTTCTTTGATGAGTCCCTGCCTGGTTTTGGGATGAGGGTTATGATGGCTTCATAGAATGTGTTCGGTAGTGAGCTTTCTCTTTCAATTTCATTGAAGAGTTGGAGGAGAATTGGTGTGAGCTCTGCTTTGAAGGCCTTGTAAAATTCCGCTGTAAAACCATCTGGTCCTGGACTTTTCTTAGCTGGGAGGTCTCTTATTGCTGTTTCTATTTCAATGCTTGATATGGGCCTGTTAAGATAGTTTAACTCATCTTGGTTTAGTTTTGGCATGTCAATATTTGCTAGGAAGAGGTCCATTTCTGTCAAGTTCTCAAACTTATTAGCATAAAGTTTTGAGAAGTATTCCCTTATAATGTTCTGAATCTTGGTTGTTTCTGTGGTGATGTTTCCATTCTCATCTCTGAGTTTATTAATTTGGGTGTGTTCTCTTCTTTTTCTGAAAGGATTTGCTAAGGGTCTGTCTCCATTTTTGGTTTTCTAGTGGTTTATTGGAGATAAGAGTCTCATGGACTCTCCTGCCCAGGTTGGCTTTGAACCGTGATCTTCAGACCTCAGCCTCTTGAGTAGCTAGGATTACAGGTGAGAGTCATCGGTGCCCGGTTTTACCTGTTTCTGTTTTATTGTTTATTTTCTGTTTATTTTGTTTTATTCTGTCTACTTTGTTGTCTGTTTCTGACAAGCTGGGGTTTGGAGTTTTCTCTGGAACAAAAGAAAGATAGTAGTCAGAGGAAAATTATAGCTCTGAATACCTAGATCAAGAAGTTGGAGAAAACGGCAGTTTTCTTAACTCTTTGAAGACCTACTGCTTACTCAGTAATGAATTGTTCACTTTCCATGTTTAAGTATTGTCTGTGATGGGTTTTCCTGTTGAATTCTACTTTTATTGTATTGACAGGATACATGCTATATATCCTTAGATCTTTTCCTTGCTCATTAATGGTTCTGTCTTTTTTATTGAAATTTTGACTTTTATGGTTTTTGTAGGAAATGTTTGCTAGAGTTACATTCTTTAACTGTGCTTTTCTGGGAACATCTTTATCCTTCCTTCAGTACTAAAAGGGATATATTCTTCATAAACTATTCCTGATGGATGAATTCAGTATTTTTTATCACCAATACTGAGAATTCTGTCAATACTGTAAAACACGTAATACTAAAGTGTTCTCCTGGCTCTTATACATTGTACTGAGGAGTCAGCAGTTTGAGAAGCAGGGACAGAGCTATGTGATATGGCTCCAAATTCTGTTCTAGTCTTAAGAACCTACCCTGATTAATATTTCACTTGTGACAGCTTGATCATAAGATGGCTTGGTGTAGATTTTAGATCAGATCAGAAATTTGATTATCCTTTCATGTTTAGGTAACTTACTGCCTATATTCTGTTTAGAAGATCTTACTCACATGATAGGCTTCCATTATGATTGTTTCACATATACTTACAGTATGTGTTGAACAAGTTAATCCGTTCATTTGTGTTTCCATCATACCTCCATTGTTTCCTTTTAAAACAATACCAGTTGATTTCATTATATCAATTTCTTTAGAATATGCACACACGCAACAGGACAATGAGAAAGATTCCTTTGATGCTCTTTCTTTCATTGTAGTTTCTTTTCAGTATCTCAATCTAAATATATTGGCAAGAGAGTAGTCATCACTGCATTTTTCCAAGGTGGTCTTGGAACTGAGATTTCAATGTAAACCTTCCTTGCAATTCTCTCCTCATCCACTGTAGCTGAGGTTCCCCTCACCATAATGATTTTATTGGAGTTGGATGCATCCCTTTTGTTTTGGTACATAAATAAAAATAAACTCCCCTCACTTCATATTTGAGCTTTTGCTCTGGTTGATATTGCAGGAAGAGCTGTTCAATATGTTGGGTCTGTGAGCAGAGATTGCTATAGAATCTTTCATATGTAACACTTTGTTTCTGAAAGTTGCTCTTAAATTGAACATTTCTTAATTAGACTGGCCTGCTACATAAACACATAACATAAACTAGACAACTTAACTAAACTTATTTTTCACACAGATGGACCTAGTTGCTCTAAGATAAAGGCAAAAGAATATTTGCTGTCTCATGAAAACATAATAAAATGGACAACTGCTTTTTCCAGTGGTCCATGTGTTAGTAAGGAGGGGAAAGTGCTCTTTCTCTCACTCTATCTCTCTCATGTTAAATAAGTTTCTGAATCTCTTTCATGACAAATTCCCTTCATGTCCTTACCTAGTTCAATATACAAGCATAAGACACTACATGTTCACATTCCTTCCTACTTGAGGTTCATTAGCAAAGAAACAAGCATTCAATCCAGCAAAATCATAAGTTTTGAAATACTCCTCCTCAATTTCTATGCTCATTATGTAGGATCTTCAAGAACTATCAGTTTGTTTTGGCTTTGGTTTTTGCTATTGAGGAAATCAACAAGAATCCTTATCTTTTATATAACTTGACCCTGGGAGTTGATATCTATGATGTTGAATTCAGAGCTTGGACAATTTTTAAGAATCCCTTCATTTGGCTCTTTGGGGAATACAAGATTCCAAACTACTCTTGTATGAGAGACAGGAGGTCTATAGCAGTACTTACAGGACCATCAGGAATAACATCTGACCAGATTGGGACATTGCTGGGACTCTACAGATTTCCACAGGTGAGGGTGGGAGGTGTGGAAGGATATAAAATGTATAATTTGGTGCCATTTCAGGTGTTAAAAGAGAATGAAAGAGACTTGATTTATAAAACTATCAAATTTTTGATATTAAAGAGTAAGTGCTCAAGTGAGTTATATATATATACACACATATATATGCATATATATAGTCCAATGATTGAAAAAGTAGATGGAAGAGTTTAAACAGATAAATGCTAATTTATCATTCCAAGCTATATTAATAATTTTCTTTTTTAAATTAAGAAATGGAAAATGACTTTGCAGTGTGCAGATATGTTGAGCAGGGTATTGATGGCTCACACCTGTAATCCAGGCTACTCAGAATACTTATATCTCCAATTACCCAACAAAGAACACAAAGTTGATGTGTGACTCAAATGGTAGGGCACCAGTCTAGAGGGAAAAAAGCCAAGGAAGTTTAAGAGGCCATGAATTTGTATCCCTGTACTGGCATGCACATAAATACACACACACACACACACACACACACACACACACACACACACACACACACACACAGGGGAATATATATGTTGAATGAAGAAAGCATCAGAAAAAGAAAGGATAAATGTGTTCTCTCATATGTGAAAGTTAAATCTAAAATATGAACATGTAATGTGAAATAAATATGAAACATGCACATAGCCATTTACATACACACATGACCAATCTGACTAAAATATGGTGCATGTAGGAATGGAACACAATGATTTAACTTTTCTGATCTACTAACCGTATAAATAAAGAACACCAGAGAACTGAATTACACTTGTCTGACTAGAATAGATGTTAAGGGAAAAAAGGCAGATGAATAAAGAATGGATAGGTGGGATAAATAACTTAATATTCAATGTACACATGTGGAAATGGAATTACGAAAGTCAAGGAGTGGTTGGGGTTGGTCTAGATGGAAAATGTTGATAGAGATATTGGACAAGATCAACAGATATATAAAGAATAATTAAATGATACTTTCAAAAAAACTACAAAAAATGTATCTTCTACCTACTTCAACTGGTTCTTAACATACTTAAAGACTGAGATTGTGTTGCATGGCAACCTCCTCATTCAAGAAGAATCCAATTTTCTTTCCCTTTAGTTTACCTTTGGGCCTTTTGATCATGCCCTGAGTGACCATAACAAGTTTCCTGCTCTCTATCAGATGGTCCCACAGGACACATCAATAACCACGGCCATGGTCTCCTTACTGCTTCACTTCAGCTGGAGCTGGGTGGGACTGTTGACCTCACAGGATGAGAATGGTTCATGGTTTCTGGCTGAATTGAAAGAAGAGATGGCCAAAAACAGACTTTGTTTAGCCTATGAGGTTGTGATCTCAAGCCAATCCATGTCACATATATTCAAAGTCATGGCAGTTTACAATGAGATAAATAAGGCTTCAGCAAGTGTCCTCATCATATATGGTGATAAAGATTCACTAATATTTATAATAATGAGTCTTGAACGAATTTTAATACAAGGAAAAGTTTGTGTCATGAATTCAGAGTGGGATTTCACCATGAAAACGAGATATTTCATGCTAGGCTCATTGCATGTGCCTCTTATTTTTATACACCATCATGAGGATGTTTCTGGTTTCATAGATTTTGTCAAGGCAGTTAATCCTTCCAAATACCCAGAAGACTTTTTTCTTGCTTGGTTGTGGTTTCTGACTTTTAATTGCTCACATGCTGAGTCTGACTGTGTAACATGGGACAACTGTGCTCATGAAGCCTCTTTGAAATGGTTGCCTGGGCATATTTTTGACATGACTATGTCTGGACACAGTTACAATATATACAATGCTGTGTATGCTGTGGCCCAGGCTCTCCATGAGATGCTTCTTCATCAAACAGAAGTTCATATGATGGGAAATAGCAAAGGAGCACTGCCTTCCCCTGCACAGGTAATTTCTCCTTTTTTGGAGGGCACACACCATGAACAAAGGTTCTTCCTAGAGGTGTTTCTTATTGCAAAAATTTCAAAATTTCCAAATCTATGCATGCATTTTTGTACATATATATACAGACATTTATATAAGTGTTTTTATTCATAGGTCATTCATATCTTGGTTTCTGAAATTAATGAACACATATTTCAGGTTTTGAAGTAATTGTCTCAAAGGTGAAGGTTTTTCTTTGTATTAACAAAAACTATAGTAAGTACAAAATTGGATAAACATAGATTAATATTTAAAAACTAAATATTCTGTGTTCTTCAAAACCCTATGTAATACTTTATGTTTCAATGTCTGTGAGATACTCTAGATATGTGTGCCCATTCTCTAAAGAAAACAATGGGCCAGTAAGAAGTCTACAATATATTCCATGTTTCTATAATATTTTTGCCAGCCCAGTGCCTGGGCTATGACCCTGAGTCCTTTGGGCTCAAGGCTTTTGCTCAACCTCTTGAGCACAGCACTACTGACTTTTTCTGAATAGTTTATTGGAGAAAGGGCTCTCAGGGATTTTTCTTCCCAGGCTGGCTTTGAAGCATGATCCTCTAATCTGGGTCTCCTGAGTAGATAGTGATACATTCATGAGTCACCATCACTTTGCTTATGAAGTCATTTAATTACCAATAATTTCAATAGGTTCCTAGCTAGTATGTTAAAATTTGTAAATTCATTTTTTCTGTACAAGTTTCTTCAGTCATTGCAAGGATGATCTGCTGAACAGAATTGTCCATATTTTTCATAAGTGACTTAGTTTCATTGAACTTTTGGTTTTAAAATTTGGTAAGTCAAAATATAGACATTCATAAAAATAATGGTTGTGACAAACTGTCGCAAAATGTTTTTTTCTTGGAAAAAAATGCTCTTCTGTGAGAAGAATTCCAGAAAGATTATTTTTATTTCTTCATAGATTTTAAAATGTGGATGCTAAAGCCAAAATGCAAGGAGATATGACAAAGTAAATAGGACTCAAGAAACAAAAGACAACGATCCATTTTGTCTATCATTGCTAAATGACTCCATGTTCTTGAGCATATATATATATATATATATATATATATATATATGTATATATATATATATATATATATGCACACAATGGAGGGAATCTAGGAAGAGGATGCAGAATAAGTGGGAAACAGAAGAACATTCAACAAAGGGGCCCATCAGCTGCACTGAACATAGAAGAAAAAGAAATAAGCAACCCAAAGACAGAGATGGGAAGGGAGGAATGTGAGGGAAAGAGGGAACAGCTTACATTAAGCAAAAGGAAATAAATGTAAACATCATCTGATATGGAAAAAGTAATTGTATTTTCAAAGCTCATAGAATTCACAAACTTTATAGACAAAGATAATGACAATTTGCCTTGTGAAGGTTCAAATGTGTTTGTGATTTTAACCAAGTATCACTATTCCACAATACTGTGAAATATGTGAAATTTATGTAATCACCTAATCTCAATTTAAAAAAAAGAAAAGAAAAAAAAGTGAGAGAAGGCTTGGGTTAGGAGCGATGGGTGACAATGTTGTCAGGCACTTTGCGTTCAGATACAGTTTTGTAGAATCAGAAATTCTTTGTACAACTACTTAAAGATAATAATGAAAATGTTGAAAAAGGACATCAAGAGAAGTTTTTAGTTTTATGGTCTAGTTTGTGGGGATTATGCAAGATACAATGTACAAATCTGGAAATCAACAGCATTTAAACAAAAACTATTGTATTTATAGAATTGATGCAAGATTTCAAGTCAGCCCCAATTTCAGAATGTAAAACAGTGCAGTTATATTTTTGCTATAATAATGCAAGTTGTAAATAAGAAAATCATTGAATTCACAGAAAACAAAAACAACCTACCACCAAGTGGGATAAAGACTTAAACAGAGACTCCTCTGGAGAAGAAATTAAAATAGCCAATGGACACATGAAGAAGTGATGAACATCTCTGGACACAAAAGAAATGCAAATGAAAACAAAACTGAGATTCCACCTCACTCCAGAAAAACACAAAAAAATTACAAAGTCAAAATGTAGACATTCATAAAAATAGTGGTTGTGGAAAGCTGTAGAAAAATGGTTTCTCTTGAAAAAACTTCCATCTACTCCTATTTTGAGTGAAAAGAATACTTTATTTCTCTGCAGAGAAGTTTCTCTTTAAGTCTTTAGCCCACTTATTTATTGTGCAGTTGTTTCTTTGAGAATTTCTTATTGAGGATTTAATTTTTTTGAGTTCCAGGTATATTTTAGATTAAGACCCTTGTCTGTTGTAGCTATGTCCTTTGCCATGCAGAACCTCTGCAATTTCATTCAATCCCATTTGTCCAACCTTTCTTTGATTTGTTGTGTTTCTGGGTCTCTTTTAAGAAAATTTTGGCCTTTGCCAAGGAGACCTAGGGCTTCTCCTTTTGCATCCTGTAGTGTTTTCAGAGTGTCTGCTTTGATGCCCAGGTCTTTAATCCATTTGTAGTTGATTCTGGTGCAGGGTGATATATAAGGATCTAGCTTTAGTTTTCTACAAGTAGTTAACCAATTCTACCAGCACCATTTACTGAAGAGGCTGTCTTTCTTCCATTCTATTTTTTTTTTAGCTCCTTTATCAAAGATTAGATGGCTATAGGTCTGTAGGTTCATTTCTGGAATTTCAATTCAATTCCATTGGTCCTGAGGTCTGTTCATGTGCCAGAACCAAGCTGTTTTGATTACTATGGCTTTGTAGTAGATTTTGAAATTTGGTATTGATATTCCTCCAGCACTGTTCTTTCTGTTGAGGATCGTTTTTGCTATTTGGGGTCTTTTATTGTTCCATATATATTTTTGGATTGGCTCTTCTATTTTCTTGAAGAATGAGGTTGGAATATTGATAGGTATCACAATGAATTTGTAGATAGCCTTGAGAAGTATTGCCATTTTCACGATATTGATCCTACCAATCCAGGAGCATGGGAGGGTTTTCCAGTTTCTAAGTTCTGTTTTGATTTCCATTTTCAGGATTTTAAAGTTTTCATCATAGAGGTCATTCACTTTTTGGTTAAATCCTAAGTATTTTATTTTTTGTGGGACTATTACGAATGAAGTTGCTTTCCTGATAGACATAGCATTTCCTGAAGAAATACTCAACATCCTTAGCTATAAAAGAAAAGCAAATCAAAACAACATTGAGATACCACTTCACTTCAGTTAGAATGGCTATAATCTAGAACTCAAATAAAAACAGGTTCTGGAGGAGATGTGGACAGAAAGGAACTCTATTGCATTGTTGATGGGAGTGTAATCTTGTTCAACCACGTTGGAAAATAGTATTCAGGTTTCTCAAAAGACTCCACATAGTGCTCTCCTATGACTCAGCAATCCCACTTTTGGGTATTTACCCATATGACCACAAACAAGACCATACTAAAGCTACCAGCACAATTATGTTTATCGCAGCATTATTTACCATAGCTAAGATATGGAACCAACCCAGATGCCCCTCAGTAGGTGAATGGATCCAGAAAATGTGGTATATATACACAATGGAATTCTATGCCTCCCTCAGAAAGAATGACATTGCCCCATTTGTTAGGAAATGGAAAGACTTGTAAAAAATTATATTAAGTGAAGTAAGCCAGGTGCAAGGAAACATAGGTCCCATGGTTTCTCTTATTTGCAATAACTAATATGTCTGAGTCAAGCAGAAAAGGTCAGATAAGTTGATGTTAGGTGAAATGAACCCCAAGAGAGCATTCAAATGTTTTTTTTATTTCTTATAATTGTTTCTAACATTTATAAGTTGATTTCTTTGTTGCTTCATATGTCCCTTCCCCACGGTAAAACCCCTGTTTTCACTGTATTAATGTTGGTATATTTTGTGGAGGGGAAGGAAAAAAAAGTTGTATAAATAGGGATACATGTGGACCCACTGTAACAATGAGATGTGAAAGATGTTATGTGAAGGACGAACTTTACAACTTTGGCAAGGAGGAGGGGGATGAGTGGGTGGGGCCAGGGGCAGGGGAGATGGGAAGGGGAAACAATGGAGGAGGCAACAATGCTTGATAACAAATGTACTCATTACTTTGCCCATGTAATTGTAACCCCTCTGTACAGTATTTTCACAATAAAAAAAGAATACATTATTTTCCAGAAAGGTTATTTCTAATCTTCCAAAGATTTTCTTCTGGGATGCTTCAGTAGTGTCTCTTCTATTGTTGTTTTCAAAACCTGAGAACAAAAACAATCAAGATCTTTCTTACTTCATGGTTTCTCTCTTAACTCTGGGATATACTTCACCATAAGATGTCTCTCTTTTAGCTGCACCTTTTCCTGAACAACAACCAGTTTTACAATCCTGCTGAAAATCACATTATTTGGGATGAGAAAAGGAAATTGGAGCCAGAGTATGACATTCTGAATATTTGGAACTTTCCAGAAGGTCTTGAACTTGCAGTGAAAATAGGAAAGTTTTCTCCATATGCTCTACATGGCAATCAACTGTCTTTATCTGAAGATATGGTAGAGTGGGCCATAGGAACTACAGAGGTAGGTTGGATCTATCCCTAATAATTTTTAAGGACACACCAATCAGCAAAAGTCTCTCTTTAAATGTATACATGACTGAGGATCACCAACTTTCTCCCATAATCGTAGCTACTCAGATAGTGGAGATCTGAATACCATGGTTTAAAGTCAGCCCAAACAGGAAAATCAGTGAGACTGTTAACTCATTTAACCATTAACAGTCTGAAAGTTAGCTATGTTTCCAGTACTAGAGTGCTAAACTTGAGCAAAGAAGCTCAAATCTGGTTCCCAGATCTTGAGTTATAACCCAAAGATCAACACTAAAACAATTAAATATGTTTATAAATGTTGAATTAGAATATTGTCATAAGATATAAATTATATTTTTCTCAGTGGGTTTCTAACACTGTGATAAAGTACCTGCTGAGTTGCTTTACAGGATTGAAAGGTTTCTTTTGCTCCCTTCTATGGAGATTGATTCAATGGTTAATTGGCATGCTACTTAACCATCTTTGGAGAAAGGAGTCCTTGAAGACACCTGTGAGAATATTACCACCTCATGACCACTGGAAAATGAAGATGAAGATACCATAGGCCTGAGGTTCACACAACACTATATAAAGGCTGTCTTCCTTTTTTTCTTCTCCATATCTCAGATGAATACGAGGCAAGATATGACATGATCTCAAGGGAATTCCATAGGGCTGTACACTAGCAATTACTTTTTATTTTTTACTACTGCTTCCACCTTTTAAAGATTCCATAATTTGCAATAATTCAACAGACTAGAAGTCAAGGTTGTAACACATAAGCCTTTATGAATATGGAATATGAACTCTACAACAGAATTCAATTAGTTGATTGCCCATACCTGCATAGAAACCTTTTCTTTAGTAATCCATTTATTAAAACAATGGGTTTTGTGAAGGGTTAGGTAGACATCTGAACAGTTACTGACACATCCATGATTTTCCTCAGACTCCTTACTCTATCTGCAGTGAGAGTTGTGGTCCTGGATTCAGGAAATCTCCTCAGGAGGAAAAGGCTACCTGTTGCTTTGATTGTACCCCTTGCCCAGAGAATGAGATTGCTAATGGCACAGGTAATTCTTTGACTTGTTAAGAAATTCTTCTTCCTACCCTAGTTGTCCTCAACCCAAACAAATCCATGCAAAAGTTGAATGTTTGGATTACAGAGCCCCTCTTCCTTTTCTCTATTAATAAATTAATTTTGACAAATGTTTGCATTGTTAATTGTAATATAGTAGATCATGGCTTTGAATTCAACATGTGGTAATATTTTCTTATCTATTGCAATAAAATTACCTCCAAGAATCCTTCTTATCACTAATCATTAGGACAAGTATACATTCTAACATGAAATTAAACATAAGAGTTATTAATGATGGTGTTCATCTTAACCCACACAAAAAGATGTATCTTGCATATCATTTCTCAGTGCCCAGAACTCTTCTTAGCACAGGACAAGGGCTCAGAAAGCTGGCTTCACTTTAGGAAGTGAGCATGACCATCGAGTGTCCAAGAGTGGACACTGTGCAGTTTCACAGGTGAGTAAGCGAGACAAACATAATGAAATAAATTCAAGGATAAGATGCCATAGGGTAAAATTAATGTTTTATAGAAACATGTAGTAAATCCTAATCTGTATACTACAATTTTAATACGATTGCACAATTTAATGAGAGGGAGAAAAATGTTGAAAATTTTACTTCAAATATTACAATAATCCAACTCTTACATTACCAATACCTGTAAAAATCAATGAAGAAAAAAGTTGAATAAAATGCTTGCATAAAGAAAAAGATGGAAATAGGAAGTGGTTATGGTTGAAAAAATAATAATTTTTTATAATAGTAAATGCTGACATCTTAGGAATACCACCCAAGTGAACAATTTCCTAAATTCTTTGAAGAAAAAGAAGTTCACAACAAGAACTAATGGTAGTTTACACTTCTCACCAGATATGGAGCATTGTGTGAAGTGTCCAGATCATCAGTATGCCAACACACAGAGAAACCAGTGCCTCCTGAAAACTGCAAGTTTCCTGGCTTTTGAAGATCCCTTGGGCATAGCTCTGGCATGCATGGCTCTTTGCTTCTCTATACTAACTGTTGTTGTTCTTGGAGTGTTTGTGAAACACAAAGACAGTGCCATTGTCAAGGCCAATAACCGGACTCTCAGCTACATCTTGCTCATCTCCCTCATTTTCTGTTTCCTCTGTTCCTTGCTCTTTCTTGGCCATCCCAACCCAGTCACCTGTATCCTACAGCAGATGACATTTGGAATTTTGTTTACTGTGGCTGTTTCCACAGTGTTGGCCAAAACTGTGACTGTGGTTTTGGCCTTTAAAGCCACTTCCCCAGGGAGAATGATGAGGTGGCTGCTGGTATCTGGGGCTCCTAACTTCATCATTCCCATCTGCACCCTCATCCAGGTGATGCTTTGTGCACTCTGGATGGGAACCTCTCCTCCCTTTATTGACACAGATGCACACACTGAACATGGTCACATCATCATTCTGTGCAACAAGGGCTCCCTCACTGCCTTTTACTGTGTCCTGGGATACCTGAGCTCCCTGGCCCTGGCCAGTTTCACTGTAGCTTTTCTGGCCAGAAACCTGCCTGACACCTTCAATGAAGCCAAGTTCCTCACCTTCAGCATGCTGGTGTTCTGCAGTGTGTGGCTCACCTTCCTGCCTGTCTACCACAGTGCCAAGGGGAAGGTCATGGTGGCTGTGGAGGTCTTCTCCATCTTGGCGTCTGGGGCAGGGCTCCTTGGCTGCATTTTTGCCCCAAAGTGCTACATCATCTTCTTAATGCCAAATAAAAATTCTCTACATGGTTTCAGAGATAAAAGGCATTGTAGGAGAAATATGCATGCTTATGATTAAACTCAGAGGTTTGATTAGTATATAGAAGGTCTGCTCTAAATCTACAGCAATTATCTCTTCTTATAGTAGTTTATATTATGGAAAATTTATTGTGCATTTTCCTTGTAGTGGTTGTCACAAGTGATGATGATCACCATTTAAACTCTAATTAAGTTTCTATATTTTTAGTTCCTCTGATTTAATCTGTGCTTAATCCTATCATCCCCTCTTCTTAATGTCTTTTCACTATTGTCTTTTTCAATAACTTTTCTCATTTTTATGCATATTAACTTCAGTCTGCACAACACCATGTTGCAGAGTCCTCAAATCCATTTCATTAATACTTTCCTCTTCACAAATTTACATCTTTTAGTATCATCGTTGGAGATTGTTTTGCTCAATACTTGTTTATTTCTACTCACACCTTCTCCTTTTGAAATTATCCTGAGTCTTTTTTGTGGGACCATTCTCTTTATCCCGATCTCTCTTTCTCTTTGTCTCTCACCATCTCCTTCTCTGTCTTCCTCTCCCTTTCACACTGCTTTCCTCATTTAACGTAGGAATGACTTGTATATGTTACAGAAAATACACTTTGATTTAAGAATACAATGTATAGGATTTTTTTGAATTTTCTCCTGATTAAAGTCTGTAATGCATAATGGTATCCCCCTTGAAACATGGATATACTTTTTATTTTATCATTGACTAATCACTCTTTATTAATTTGAAACAAAGAATTTTAAATATTAAGTATATAGATAAGATTATTTCTTATATTGTGATCACTTCTGAAAATCTCTTAACTTGAACATTTTCATTTGTCACATTTCAAAACTGTTAACTTGATAAGGAAAGCATTACTTATTATTTCAAATACATTCTCTTAATAGGTTCTACACTACTTTTACAGAACCACATATTTAAAACTTATGGACACAGTTGTCATCATTTCTTGCTTCTTCTAGTGTTCATTACATGTTTCTTCTGATATTAACTAAATCCTTTTATGCGTGCTTGAACTCAGTGCCTATACTGCCCCTTACCTTTTTCACTCAAGCCTTCTTTACCGCTTGAACCACAGTTCCATTGGTCTCCTTTTGGTCACTTATTGGAAATAAGAGTCTTCATATACTTTCCTGCCCAGGCTGACGTGGAACCTCATCTCATGTTTACATTTCTAATAAATAAATGGCTTTGTAACTTACAATAACTTCTATAAATTAAATTTTAGTTGAAAATATAACAATGTATAGGTGAAAAATTCTTTTGTGCATGTTCTTTTGCTGAAGGCATGTTATTTAACAAAGTGTAAATAATTTCCAACTTCTTCACTATGGTAATCAAGATATAATCAAAAGACTCATCAGTTTCTATTGAGTTTGTCTATCTCTCTTATTTATTGAAGGAATTTCAAAATAGAGTTGACTTTATATTATTGAGTAAAATACTGATTGCTCATTGTATGATGTAAAATATTTGGTATAGTATGTAATTTCATTGATTTTGCATAACATTTATACCCCTTGCTAGTTTTTCTTATGATTTCAGAAAACTTGTAAAGGCTATTTCCCTTTAAATGAAAGAATGTAAACATGGTTGGATTGATGTGTTGAAGCGAGATTGGATAGATGGGAGACAAGGAAAAAGTAAATGGCATATAAAGAAAAAGTTCATGGATAAATAGATAGAAAAAAGGCAAGAATATGGGAATAAGAAAAATGTAGCCATATAAATTTTTACATCACTATAAAACTTTATTCATAAACAATGGACTGGAAATTGCCCTTGAGTCATGGTTTACTGATCTTCCTTTGTGGGGGCAGGAGGGGGGTGAAAGAAGGAAGGAGATGTATGTGTGGGTATGATATTGAGAATCAAAGGCCATATATTTTTATGAGTTTAGTAGCTTTTAAAATATTTTAGAAATATTAGGGATTTCATATCCATGAATGAAAATAAAATCATTGAGGTCATTAATATCATTTACATGTATAGAGGAAATAAAATATAATGGATACTCTATGTGCCCATATAAAACTAACAAAATGAAACCCATATTAAACATATACACTAGTAAAACTTTAAAGTAACACAAAAATTTAAATTTGAAAATCATAGAGTTGGAAAAATAGCATCTCTCTTGTCTATTTGGAACAAATTACTTTTTAATCCACTAAAGTAAAAGAAATGCAAGATGAACCCAAAGTTAATTTCATATATACCTTCAATGTTGGCTTTATAAAAATAAATACCTAAGACTCAAAACATAACAAAAGATCAGTAATGACATCTACAGTGAAAAGCAAAGCTACAAAATAGGAAATTTGGTAAGAACCAGAAAATGGAAGACATCCTGTGTTCAGAGTTTGACAGAATTAAAATTGTGAAAGTGGCTATATTTCCAAAAAGCACACTATAGATCTGATGTTATTCCACTGAAAAATACAGTGCACTTGTTTGAAGGAATACAAAAATTAATACTAAGACAAAAACCAATGGTGAACTCTAATAACCCTTGTTGAGAATCAGAACAGTCTTGTCTTAATCCAGACTGAAAATAAAAAGTTGATGGGATATTTTACATGAGCGGAGTGACAGATGTTTGTCATCTCAGCTCTATAAGATGTGGAGACTGAGGAAATTAAAAGTTCCAGTGCAATCCACACAGGTGGATGTTAGTCACAACAGAGGTGCATACCTGTAACCACAGCTGAGATAGGAATGTATAAAAGGATTGACAAAAAATCTTCACAGCTAGGAAGTGAAAATTTATCACAAAATTACAGAGTGAGCTAGGTGTTGAGATCTGAGCATTGCAGTTCAAATCTAGCTGGGTTTTGAGATCTGAGCACTGCAGTTCAAATCTAGCCTAGACAGGAAAGGCCTTGAGCTTCTTATCTCTTAATAACTTCCAAAAAAGCTGGAAATGGAGCTATGGCTCAAAGTGGTAGGTTGCTAGCATTGAGCACAAAAGCTCAAGAACAGTGTGCAGGTCGTGAGTGCCCAGGAACAGCACCAAAAAAAAAAAAAAAAAAAAAAAACGAAGAACAAACCGCCCCCAAATACACAGCAGAAGAAACATAGCAGGATTGTCAGGGAGAAATATTACCTTTTAGTCTTCATTGTGGGAACACTCTAGTAACATAGCCTATATCACACATGACTTCTAGCAGAAGAGCTAAGAAATGAGGGTGGGAAACAAAGTAGCTTGGAATCAATCAATAGCTCTGGAGTGCATTTCAAATAAGGTAAATAGGATGACCATGGCAGTTGATGCATCCCCTGAACTCCCAGGGATGAACAAGCTTCAGTACAAACCCATGGAAATATTTTACATTAACAGAGAAACAATGAACACATATACATAAAATCTGTCAGTGAAACAAAGGTGAGAGGCCTCAGGTGGGCAGGACATTGGGGCCAGCTACATTTCTAAACTTTCCCTTAGCTGTGGGTGGAGAAAAATGTTGACCAAGAGCAAAATAAACTGAGTTGATGGTTGACCTGGGTGAAGGAAAAGCCACAAGCTTAGGCTGAACTGTATGAGTCTAGGGGGCCAAGGGCTCAGACCTCTGAAACTTTCATTGAAGACTGCATTGAGATCCTATGTTGGAAAATGGGGTCTAAGACACTGAATTCTAGAGTGACATCTATCAAATGCCACCTACTAGATTAAAATGTCACTCCCCAAAAATGGAAGGAGAACTGATATTTTTTAAAATTACAAATATAAGTTAAATCCATTCAGCAAAGTAGTCTAAACACCAGCAATCACCAAACTAAGGAAGAAGCCAGGGAAACCATCAAATTCTGAATGTACCTAACAGAAAGTATCTTAAATACCTAGGAATAAATATAACCAAGGAACTGAAAGAGATCTACCAAAAAACCATTAGTGATTGAAGAAAGTAGCAGACATAAGAAGAAAAATACCTCTGTTGTTCATAGATTGAGAAAAAGAGTATTGTGAATATACCTGTATCATTCAAAATGTTAAACAGATTCAAAGCAACCCTTAGTCATTCATCATCGAAACAGAGAATTCAAGCCCAAAGCTCATAAAGGAGCACAAAAGATCCACCAAAGCCAAAGTCATCTTTTTTTTTTTTGGTCGGTGTGCGGCTTGAACTCTTGGCTTGTGCGCTGTACCTGCTTTCTTCAGCTCAAGGTGAGTGCTCTAACACTTGAGCCACAGCACCACTTCCGGTTTTCTAGTGGTTTATTGGAGATAAGAGACTCTGCCCGGCTGGCTTATGAACTGCAATCATCAGATCTCAGCTTCCTGAGCAGCTAGGATTACAGGTGTGAGCCACCGGCTAGCCAAAGTGATTTTAAGCAAAAAGAATAATACAGGAGTTATTACAACACTAGACTTCAAATTATACTACAAAGCCCTAGTCAGCAAGCCAGCATTGTGCTTTCCAAACTCAGACATGAAGAGCAACACAATAAATCAGATGACCTCACAATGAATTTAACAAAAGACCCCCCACACACACACACACTGGGATGTATCACTGTATAAAAGTCTACAAACTGGATCTATACATGCAGAAGATGGAAAATAGGTCACTCTCTCTTTCCACCAGAATTAATGAAACTTGAAGTGGAACAAAGAATTTATTACACTTATTTTTTATTACATTACATAACTGCACAAGGAGCTTTTAATGTGTCTATTTATGTATAATTTTACAGTTAACTGCTAGGAAGAATGAAATTGTGTCATTTGAAGGACAATGAATAGATCCACAAAGCCTCATTTCCAGAGAGGAGCAAGCTCAGAACCACAAAGGACACAAGTTTTGGTAATATTGGATAGCTAGACCTAAACATAAACATAAGTACATACTGTGCATACACAGAACTTGCTTGTAATCATTGGACATTTTGAAGGACATATGGGGAAAACAGAGAAAAATAGAATTGTAAACGGTGAATCATATCAAACTACATCATATATGTGCATGGATATGGGATAACTCTATGAAAGCAGGAGGGTAGGGGAGATGAGGAAAGACACTAACATGTGAGTCTAGTAAAAGTACAACATATCCATGAATAACATTATCACAGGTAGACATCTTTGCACAGTTATTGTACAATTCAATTGACTGATATGAGTGTAAATGTGTAGCTGTCACTTGGAGGTACTAGATGGAGGGAGGAGGATGAATGTTGATGCTGAATGTGACTGGCCAAGGTCAAAGTGCTTCATACATGTGAGGGAAAATCGAGCCAAGGAACCTGTTGAAATTTTTTTCACAAGGGGGAAAATGGATGAGTGTTATAGAGGGTGTGAGTCTCATTGGAACAAATTCACACACATATGTAAATATTCACATGATACCTTCTAGGACAACTAATATATGCTACTAAAGTGCTTGAAAGTAATGGATGAAATCTTATGTACTAAATACTACAAATAATTAGAGACAAGTGGTAAAATCATTAGAAAATATTTTCTTGGAAGCACAAGAGTTTTCATGGTCATATTCAAGTTACATAAAATTGAACAGAAAATAAAAAGTTCCTGAGATTCCCATACTCCTCACCTCTGCTAATTCTCTAATATATTGCATTAGTATGCCACGTCACACAGTGTATTTTGGGGGCGGTTTTTTCTTCTTCGTTTTTTTTTTTTTTTTTTTTTTTGGTGCTGTTCCTGGGCACTCAGGACCTGCACACTGTTCTTGAGCTTTTGTGCTCAATGCTAGCAACCTACCACTTTGAGCCATAGCTCCATTTCCAGCTTTTTTGGAAGTTATTAAGAGATAAGAAGCTCAAGGCCTTTCCTGTCTAGGCTAGATTTGAACTGCAGTGCTCAGATCTCAAAACCCAGCTAGATTTGAACTGCAATGCTCAGATCTCAACACCTAGCTCACTCTGTAATTTTGTGATAAATTTTCACTTCCTAGCTGTGAAGATTTTTTGTCAATCCTTTTATACATTCCTATCTCAGCTGTGGTTACAGGTATGCACCTCTGTTGTGACTAACATCCACCTGTGTGGATTGCACTGGAACTTTTAATTTCCTCAGTCTCCACATCTTATAGAGCTGAGATGACAAACATCTGTCACTCCGCTCATGTAAAATATCCCATCAACTTTTTATTTTCAGTCTGGATTAAGACAAGACTGTTCTGATTCTCAACAAGGGTTATTAGAGTTCACCATTGGTTTTTGTCTTAGTATTAATTTTTGTATTCCTTCAAACAAGTGCACTGTATTTTTCAGTGGAATAACATCAGATCTATAGTGTGCTTTTTGGAAATATAGCCACTTTCACAATTTTAATTCTGTCAAACTCTGAACACAGGATGTCTTCCATTTTCTGGTTCTTACCAAATTTCCTATTTTGTAGCTTTGCTTTTCACTGTAGATGTCATTACTGATCTTTTGTTATGTTTTGAGTCTTAGGTATTTATTTTTATAAAGCCAACATTGAAGGTATATATGAAATTAACTTTGGGTTCATCTTGCATTTCTTTTACTTTAGTGGATTAAAAAGTAATTTGTTCCAAATAGACAAGAGAGATGCTATTTTTCCAACTCTATGATTTTCAAATTTAAATTTTTGTGTTACTTTAAAGTTTTACTAGTGTATATGTTTAATATGGGTTTCATTTTGTTAGTTTTATATGGGCACATAGAGTATCCATTATATTTTATTTCCTCTATACATGTAAATGATATTAATGACCTCAATGATTTTATTTTCATTCATGGATATGAAATCCCTAATATTTCTAAAATATTTTAAAAGCTACTAAACTCATAAAAATATATGGCCTTTGATTCTCAATATCATACCCACACATACATCTCCTTCCTTCTTTCACCCCCCTCCTGCCCCCACAAAGGAAGATCAGTAAACCATGACTCAAGGGCAATTTCCAGTCCATTGTTTATGAATAAAGTTTTATAGTGATGTAAAAATTTATATGGCTACATTTTTCTTATTCCCATATTCTTGCCTTTTTTCTATCTATTTATCCATGAACTTTTTCTTTATATGCCATTTACTTTTTCCTTGTCTCCCATCTATCCAATCTCGCTTCAACACATCAATCCAACCATGTTTACATTCTTTCATTTAAAGGGAAATAGCCTTTACAAGTTTTCTGAAATCATAAGAAAAACTAGCAAGGGGTATAAATGTTATGCAAAATCAATGAAATTACATACTATACCAAATATTTTACATCATACAATGAGCAATCAGTATTTTACTCAATAATATAAAGTCAACTCTATTTTGAAATTCCTTCAATAAATAAGAGAGATAGACAAACTCAATAGAAACTGATGAGTCTTTTGATTATATCTTGATTACCATAGTGAAGAAGTTGGAAATTATTTACACTTTGTTAAATAACATGCCTTCAGCAAAAGAACATGCACAAAAGAATTTTTCACCTATACATTGTTATATTTTCAACTAAAATTTAATTTATAGAAGTTATTGTAAGTTACAAAGCCATTTATTTATTAGAAATGTAAACATGAGATGAGGTTCCACGTCAGCCTGGGCAGGAAAGTATATGAAGACTCTTATTTCCAATAAGTGACCAAAAGGAGACCAATGGAACTGTGGTTCAAGCGGTAAAGAAGGCTTGAGTGAAAAAGGTAAGGGGCAGTATAGGCACTGAGTTCAAGCACGCATAAAAGGATTTAGTTAATATCAGAAGAAACATGTAATGAACACTAGAAGAAGCAAGAAATGATGACAACTGTGTCCATAAGTTTTAAATATGTGGTTCTGTAAAAGTAGTGTAGAACCTATTAAGAGAATGTATTTGAAATAATAAGTAATGCTTTCCTTATCAAGTTAACAGTTTTGAAATGTGACAAATGAAAATGTTCAAGTTAAGAGATTTTCAGAAGTGATCACAATATAAGAAATAATCTTATCTATATACTTAATATTTAAAATTCTTTGTTTCAAATTAATAAAGAGTGATTAGTCAATGATAAAATAAAAAGTATATCCATGTTTCAAGGGGGATACCATTATGCATTACAGACTTTAATCAGGAGAAAATTCAAAAAAATCCTATACATTGTATTCTTAAATCAAAGTGTATTTTCTGTAACATATACAAGTCATTCCTACGTTAAATGAGGAAAGCAGTGTGAAAGGGAGAGGAAGACAGAGAAGGAGATGGTGAGAGACAAAGAGAAAGAGAGATCGGGATAAAGAGAATGGTCCCACAAAAAAGACTCAGGATAATTTCAAAAGGAGAAGGTGTGAGTAGAAATAAACAAGTATTGAGCAAAACAATCTCCAACGATGATACTAAAAGATGTAAATTTGTGAAGAGGAAAGTATTAATGAAATGGATTTGAGGACTCTGCAACATGGTGTTGTGCAGACTGAAGTTAATATGCATAAAAATGAGAAAAGTTATTGAAAAAGACAATAGTGAAAAGACATTAAGAAGAGGGGATGATAGGATTAAGCACAGATTAAATCAGAGGAACTAAAAATATAGAAACTTAATTAGAGTTTAAATGGTGATCATCATCACTTGTGACAACCACTACAAGGAAAATGCACAATAAATTTTCCATAATATAAACTACTATAAGAAGAGATAATTGCTGTAGATTTAGAGCAGACCTTCTATATACTAATCAAACCTCTGAGTTTAATCATAAGCATGCATATTTCTCCTACAATGCCTTTTATCTCTGAAACCATGTAGAGAATTTTTATTTGGCATTAAGAAGATGATGTAGCACTTTGGGGCAAAAATGCAGCCAAGGAGCCCTGCCCCAGACGCCAAGATGGAGAAGACCTCCACAGCCACCATGACCTTCCCCTTGGCACTGTGGTAGACAGGCAGGAAGGTGAGCCACACACTGCAGAACACCAGCATGCTGAAGGTGAGGAACTTGGCTTCATTGAAGGTGTCAGGCAGGTTTCTGGCCAGAAAAGCTACAGTGAAACTGGCCAGGGCCAGGGAGCTCAGGTATCCCAGGACACAGTAAAAGGCAGTGAGGGAGCCCTTGTTGCACAGAATGATGATGTGACCATGTTCAGTGTGTGCATCTGTGTCAATAAAGGGAGGAGAGGTTCCCATCCAGAGTGCACAAAGCATCACCTGGATGAGGGTGCAGATGGGAATGATGAAGTTAGGAGCCCCAGATACCAGCAGCCACCTCATCATTCTCCCTGGGGAAGTGGCTTTAAAGGCCAAAACCACAGTCACAGTTTTGGCCAACACTGTGGAAACAGCCACAGTAAACAAAATTCCAAATGTCATCTGCTGTAGGATACAGGTGACTGGGTTGGGATGGCCAAGAAAGAGCAAGGAACAGAGGAAACAGAAAATGAGGGAGATGAGCAAGATGTAGCTGAGAGTCCGGTTATTGGCCTTGACAATGGCACTGTCTTTGTGTTTCACAAACACTCCAAGAACAACAACAGTTAGTATAGAGAAGCAAAGAGCCATGCATGCCAGAGCTATGCCCAAGGGATCTTCAAAAGCCAGGAAACTTGCAGTTTTCAGGAGGCACTGGTTTCTCTGTGTGTTGGCATACTGATGATCTGGACACTTCACACAATGCTCCATATCTGGTGAGAAGTGTAAACTACCATTAGTTCTTGTTGTGAACTTCTTTTTCTTCAAAGAATTTAGGAAATTGTTCACTTGGGTGGTATTCCTAAGATGTCAGCATTTACTATTATAAAAAATTATTATTTTTTCAACCATAACCACTTCCTATTTCCATCTTTTTCTTTATGCAAGCATTTTATTCAACTTTTTTCTTCATTGATTTTTACAGGTATTGGTAATGTAAGAGTTGGATTATTGTAATATTTGAAGTAAAATTTTCAACATTTTTCTCCCTCTCATTAAATTGTGCAATCGTATTAAAATTGTAGTATACAGATTAGGATTTACTACATGTTTCTATAAAACATTAATTTTACCCTATGGCATCTTATCCTTGAATTTATTTCATTATGTTTGTCTCGCTTACTCACCTGTGAAACTGCACAGTGTCCACTCTTGGACACTCGATGGTCATGCTCACTTCCTAAAGTGAAGCCAGCTTTCTGAGCCCTTGTCCTGTGCTAAGAAGAGTTCTGGGCACTGAGAAATGATATGCAAGATACATCTTTTTGTGTGGGTTAAGATGAACACCATCATTAATAACTCTTATGTTTAATTTCATGTTAGAATGTATACTTGTCCTAATGATTAGTGATAAGAAGGATTCTTGGAGGTAATTTTATTGCAATAGATAAGAAAATATTACCACATGTTGAATTCAAAGCCATGATCTACTATATTACAATTAACAATGCAAACATTTGTCAAAATTAATTTATTAATAGAGAAAAGGAAGAGGGGCTCTGTAATCCAAACATTCAACTTTTGCATGGATTTGTTTGGGTTGAGGACAACTAGGGTAGGAAGAAGAATTTCTTAACAAGTCAAAGAATTACCTGTGCCATTAGCAATCTCATTCTCTGGGCAAGGGGTACAATCAAAGCAACAGGTAGCCTTTTCCTCCTGAGGAGATTTCCTGAATCCAGGACCACAACTCTCACTGCAGATAGAGTAAGGAGTCTGAGGAAAATCATGGATGTGTCAGTAACTGTTCAGATGTCTACCTAACCCTTCACAAAACCCATTGTTTTAATAAATGGATTACTAAAGAAAAGGTTTCTATGCAGGTATGGGCAATCAACTAATTGAATTCTGTTGTAGAGTTCATATTCCATATTCATAAAGGCTTATGTGTTACAACCTTGACTTCTAGTCTGTTGAATTATTGCAAATTATGGAATCTTTAAAAGGTGGAAGCAGTAGTAAAAAATAAAAAGTAATTGCTAGTGTACAGCCCTATGGAATTCCCTTGAGATCATGTCATATCTTGCCTCGTATTCATCTGAGATATGGAGAAGAAAAAAAGGAAGACAGCCTTTATATAGTGTTGTGTGAACCTCAGGCCTATGGTATCTTCATCTTCATTTTCCAGTGGTCATGAGGTGGTAATATTCTCACAGGTGTCTTCAAGGACTCCTTTCTCCAAAGATGGTTAAGTAGCATGCCAATTAACCATTGAATCAATCTCCATAGAAGGGAGCAAAAGAAACCTTTCAATCCTGTAAAGCAACTCAGCAGGTACTTTATCACAGTGTTAGAAACCCACTGAGAAAAATATAATTTATATCTTATGACAATATTCTAATTCAACATTTATAAACATATTTAATTGTTTTAGTGTTGATCTTTGGGTTATAACTCAAGATCTGGGAACCAGATTTGAGCTTCTTTGCTCAAGTTTAGCACTCTAGTACTGGAAACATAGCTAACTTTCAGACTGTTAATGGTTAAATGAGTTAACAGTCTCACTGATTTTCCTGTTTGGGCTGACTTTAAACCATGGTATTCAGATCTCCACTATCTGAGTAGCTACGATTATGGGAGAAAGTTGGTGATCCTCAGTCATGTATACATTTAAAGAGAGACTTTTGCTGATTGGTGTGTCCTTAAAAATTATTAGGGATAGATCCAACCTACCTCTGTAGTTCCTATGGCCCACTCTACCATATCTTCAGATAAAGACAGTTGATTGCCATGTAGAGCATATGGAGAAAACTTTCCTATTTTCACTGCAAGTTCAAGACCTTCTGGAAAGTTCCAAATATTCAGAATGTCATACTCTGGCTCCAATTTCCTTTTCTCATCCCAAATAATGTGATTTTCAGCAGGATTGTAAAACTGGTTGTTGTTCAGGAAAAGGTGCAGCTAAAAGAGAGACATCTTATGGTGAAGTATATCCCAGAGTTAAGAGAGAAACCATGAAGTAAGAAAGATCTTGATTGTTTTTGTTCTCAGGTTTTGAAAACAACAATAGAAGAGACACTACTGAAGCATCCCAGAAGAAAATCTTTGGAAGATTAGAAATAACCTTTCTGGAAAATAATGTATTCTTTTTTTATTGTGAAAATACTGTACAGAGGGGTTACAATTACATGGGCAAAGTAATGAGTACATTTGTTATCAAGCATTGTTGCCTCCTCCATTGTTTCCCCTTCCCATCTCCCCTGCCCCTGGCCCCACCCACTCATCCCCCTCCTCCTTGCCAAAGTTGTAAAGTTCGTCCTTCACATAACATCTTTCACATCTCATTGTTACAGTGGGTCCACATGTATCCCTATTTATACAACTTTTTTTTCCTTCCCCTCCACAAAGTATACCAACATTAATACAGTGAAAACAGGGGTTTTACCGTGGGGAAGGGACATATGAAGCAACAAAGAAATCAACTTATAAATGTTAGAAACAATTATAAGAAATAAAAAAAACATTTGAATGCTCTCTTGGGGTTCATTTCACCTAACATCAACTTATCTGACCTTTTCTGCTTGACTCAGACATATTAGTTATTGCAAATAAGAGAAACCATGGGACCTATGTTTCCTTGCACCTGGCTTACTTCACTTAATATAATTTTTTACAAGTCTTTCCATTTCCTAACAAATGGGGCAATGTCATTCTTTCTGAGGGAGGCATAGAATTCCATTGTGTATATATACCACATTTTCTGGATCCATTCACCTACTGAGGGGCATCTGGGTTGGTTCCATATCTTAGCTATGGTAAATAATGCTGCGATAAACATAATTGTGCTGGTAGCTTTAGTATGGTCTTGTTTGTGGTCATATGGGTAAATACCCAAAAGTGGGATTGCTGAGTCATAGGAGAGCACTATGTGGAGTCTTTTGAGAAACCTGAATACTATTTTCCAACGTGGTTGAACAAGATTACACTCCCATCAACAATGCAATAGAGTTCCTTTCTGTCCACATCTCCTCCAGAACCTGTTTTTATTTGAGTTCTAGATTATAGCCATTCTAACTGAAGTGAAGTGGTATCTCAATGTTGTTTTGATTTGCTTTTCTTTTATAGCTAAGGATGTTGAGTATTTCTTCAGGAAATGCTATGTCTATCAGGAAAGCAACTTCATTCGTAATAGTCCCACAAAAAATAAAATACTTAGGATTTAACCAAAAAGTGAATGACCTCTATGATGAAAACTTTAAAATCCTGAAAATGGAAATCAAAACAGAACTTAGAAACTGGAAAACCCTCCCATGCTCCTGGATTGGTAGGATCAATATCGTGAAAATGGCAATACTTCTCAAGGCTATCTACAAATTCATTGTGATACCTATCAATATTCCAACCTCATTCTTCAAGAAAATAGAAGAGCCAATCCAAAAATATATATGGAACAATAAAAGACCCCAAATAGCAAAAACGATCCTCAACAGAAAGAACAGTGCTGGAGGAATATCAATACCAAATTTCAAAATCTACTACAAAGCCATAGTAATCAAAACAGCTTGGTTCTGGCACATGAACAGACCTCAGGACCAATGGAATTGAATTGAAATTCCAGAAATGAACCTACAGACCTATAGCCATCTAATCTTTGATAAAGGAGCTAAAAAAAAAATAGAATGGAAGAAAGACAGCCTCTTCAGTAAATGGTGCTGGTAGAATTGGTTAACTACTTGTAGAAAACTAAAGCTAGATCCTTATATATCACCCTGCACCAGAATCAACTACAAATGGATTAAAGACCTGGGCATCAAAGCAGACACTCTGAAAACACTACAGGATGCAAAAGGAGAAGCCCTAGGTCTCCTTGGCAAAGGCCAAAATTTTCTTAAAAGAGACCCAGAAACACAACAAATCAAAGAAAGGTTGGACAAATGGGATTGAATGAAATTGCAGAGGTTCTGCATGGCAAAGGACATAGCTACAACAGACAAGGGTCTTAATCTAAAATATACCTGGAACTCAAAAAAATTAAATCCTCAATAAGAAATTCTCAAAGAAACAACTGCACAATAAATAAGTGGGCTAAAGACTTAAAGAGAAACTTCTCTGCAGAGAAATAAAGTATTCTTTTCACTCAAAATAGGAGTAGATGGAAGTTTTTTCAAGAGAAACCATTTTTCTACAGCTTTCCACAACCACTATTTTTATGAATGTCTACATTTTGACTTTGTAATTTTTTTGTGTTTTTCTGGAGTGAGGTGGAATCTCAGTTTTGTTTTCATTTGCATTTCTTTTGTGTCCAGAGATGTTCATCACTTCTTCATGTGTCCATTGGCTATTTTAATTTCTTCTCCAGAGGAGTCTCTGTTTAAGTCTTTATCCCACTTGGTGGTAGGTTGTTTTTGTTTTCTGTGAATTCAATGATTTTCTTATTTACAACTTGCATTATTATAGCAAAAATATAACTGCACTGTTTTACATTCTGAAATTGGGGCTGACTTGAAATCTTGCATCAATTCTATAAATACAATAGTTTTTGTTTAAATGCTGTTGATTTCCAGATTTGTACATTGTATCTTGCATAATCCCCACAAACTAGACCATAAAACTAAAAACTTCTCTTGATGTCCTTTTTCAACATTTTCATTATTATCTTTAAGTAGTTGTACAAAGAATTTCTGATTCTACAAAACTGTATCTGAACGCAAAGTGCCTGACAACATTGTCACCCATCGCTCCTAACCCAAGCCTTCTCTCACTTTTTTTTCTTTTCTTTTTTTTAAATTGAGATTAGGTGATTACATAAATTTCACATATTTCACAGTATTGTGGAATAGTGATACTTGGTTAAAATCACAAACACATTTGAACCTTCACAAGGCAAATTGTCATTATCTTTGTCTATAAAGTTTGTGAATTCTATGAGCTTTGAAAATACAATTACTTTTTCCATATCAGATGATGTTTACATTTATTTCCTTTTGCTTAATGTAAGCTGTTCCCTCTTTCCCTCACATTCCTCCCTTCCCATCTCTGTCTTTGGGTTGCTTATTTCTTTTTCTTCTATGTTCAGTGCAGCTGATGGGCCCCTTTGTTGAATGTTCTTCTGTTTCCCACTTATTCTGCATCCTCTTCCTAGATTCCCTCCATTGTGTGCATATATATATATATATATATATACATATATATATATATATATATATATATATATGCTCAAGAACATGGAGTCATTTAGCAATGATAGACAAAATGGATCGTTGTCTTTTGTTTCTTGAGTCCTATTTACTTTGTCATATCTCCTTGCATTTTGGCTTTAGCATCCACATTTTAAAATCTATGAAGAAATAAAAATAATCTTTCTGGAATTCTTCTCACAGAAGAGCATTTTTTTCCAAGAAAAAAACATTTTGCGACAGTTTGTCACAACCATTATTTTTATGAATGTCTATATTTTGACTTACCAAATTTTAAAACCAAAAGTTCAATGAAACTAAGTCACTTATGAAAAATATGGACAATTCTGTTCAGCAGATCATCCTTGCAATGACTGAAGAAACTTGTACAGAAAAAATGAATTTACAAATTTTAACATACTAGCTAGGAACCTATTGAAATTATTGGTAATTAAATGACTTCATAAGCAAAGTGATGGTGACTCATGAATGTATCACTATCTACTCAGGAGACCCAGATTAGAGGATCATGCTTCAAAGCCAGCCTGGGAAGAAAAATCCCTGAGAGCCCTTTCTCCAATAAACTATTCAGAAAAAGTCAGTAGTGCTGTGCTCAAGAGGTTGAGCAAAAGCCTTGAGCCCAAAGGACTCAGGGTCATAGCCCAGGCACTGGGCTGGCAAAAATATTATAGAAACATGGAATATATTGTAGACTTCTTACTGGCCCATTGTTTTCTTTAGAGAATGGGCACACATATCTAGAGTATCTCACAGACATTGAAACATAAAGTATTACATAGGGTTTTGAAGAACACAGAATATTTAGTTTTTAAATATTAATCTATGTTTATCCAATTTTGTACTTACTATAGTTTTTGTTAATACAAAGAAAAACCTTCACCTTTGAGACAATTACTTCAAAACCTGAAATATGTGTTCATTAATTTCAGAAACCAAGATATGAATGACCTATGAATAAAAACACTTATATAAATGTCTGTATATATATGTACAAAAATGCATGCATAGATTTGGAAATTTTGAAATTTTTGCAATAAGAAACACCTCTAGGAAGAACCTTTGTTCATGGTGTGTGCCCTCCAAAAAAGGAGAAATTACCTGTGCAGGGGAAGGCAGTGCTCCTTTGCTATTTCCCATCATATGAACTTCTGTTTGATGAAGAAGCATCTCATGGAGAGCCTGGGCCACAGCATACACAGCATTGTATATATTGTAACTGTGTCCAGACATAGTCATGTCAAAAATATGCCCAGGCAACCATTTCAAAGAGGCTTCATGAGCACAGTTGTCCCATGTTACACAGTCAGACTCAGCATGTGAGCAATTAAAAGTCAGAAACCACAACCAAGCAAGAAAAAAGTCTTCTGGGTATTTGGAAGGATTAACTGCCTTGACAAAATCTATGAAACCAGAAACATCCTCATGATGGTGTATAAAAATAAGAGGCACATGCAATGAGCCTAGCATGAAATATCTCGTTTTCATGGTGAAATCCCACTCTGAATTCATGACACAAACTTTTCCTTGTATTAAAATTCGTTCAAGACTCATTATTATAAATATTAGTGAATCTTTATCACCATATATGATGAGGACACTTGCTGAAGCCTTATTTATCTCATTGTAAACTGCCATGACTTTGAATATATGTGACATGGATTGGCTTGAGATCACAACCTCATAGGCTAAACAAAGTCTGTTTTTGGCCATCTCTTCTTTCAATTCAGCCAGAAACCATGAACCATTCTCATCCTGTGAGGTCAACAGTCCCACCCAGCTCCAGCTGAAGTGAAGCAGTAAGGAGACCATGGCCGTGGTTATTGATGTGTCCTGTGGGACCATCTGATAGAGAGCAGGAAACTTGTTATGGTCACTCAGGGCATGATCAAAAGGCCCAAAGGTAAACTAAAGGGAAAGAAAATTGGATTCTTCTTGAATGAGGAGGTTGCCATGCAACACAATCTCAGTCTTTAAGTATGTTAAGAACCAGTTGAAGTAGGTAGAAGATACATTTTTTGTAGTTTTTTTGAAAGTATCATTTAATTATTCTTTATATATCTGTTGATCTTGTCCAATATCTCTATCAACATTTTCCATCTAGACCAACCCCAACCACTCCTTGACTTTCGTAATTCCATTTCCACATGTGTACATTGAATATTAAGTTATTTATCCCACCTATCCATTCTTTATTCATCTGCCTTTTTTCCCTTAACATCTATTCTAGTCAGACAAGTGTAATTCAGTTCTCTGGTGTTCTTTATTTATACGGTTAGTAGATCAGAAAAGTTAAATCATTGTGTTCCATTCCTACATGCACCATATTTTAGTCAGATTGGTCATGTGTGTATGTAAATGGCTATGTGCATGTTTCATATTTATTTCACATTACATGTTCATATTTTAGATTTAACTTTCACATATGAGAGAACACATTTATCCTTTCTTTTTCTGATGCTTTCTTCATTCAACATATATATTCCCCTGTGTGTGTGTGTGTGTGTGTGTGTGTGTGTGTGTGTGTGTGTGTGTGTGTGTGTATTTATGTGCATGCCAGTACAGGGATACAAATTCATGGCCTCTTAAACTTCCTTGGCTTTTTTCCCTCTAGACTGGTGCCCTACCATTTGAGTCACACATCAACTTTGTGTTCTTTGTTGGGTAATTGGAGATATAAGTATTCTGAGTAGCCTGGATTACAGGTGTGAGCCATCAATACCCTGCTCAACATATCTGCACACTGCAAAGTCATTTTCCATTTCTTAATTTAAAAAAGAAAATTATTAATATAGCTTGGAATGATAAATTAGCATTTATCTGTTTAAACTCTTCCATCTACTTTTTCAATCATTGGACTATATATATGCATATATATGTGTGTATATATATATAACTCACTTGAGCACTTACTCTTTAATATCAAAAATTTGATAGTTTTATAAATCAAGTCTCTTTCATTCTCTTTTAACACCTGAAATGGCACCAAATTATACATTTTATATCCTTCCACACCTCCCACCCTCACCTGTGGAAATCTGTAGAGTCCCAGCAATGTCCCAATCTGGTCAGATGTTATTCCTGATGGTCCTGTAAGTACTGCTATAGACCTCCTGTCTCTCATACAAGAGTAGTTTGGAATCTTGTATTCCCCAAAGAGCCAAATGAAGGGATTCTTAAAAATTGTCCAAGCTCTGAATTCAACATCATAGATATCAACTCCCAGGGTCAAGTTATATAAAAGATAAGGATTCTTGTTGATTTCCTCAATAGCAAAAACCAAAGCCAAAACAAACTGATAGTTCTTGAAGATCCTACATAATGAGCATAGAAATTGAGGAGGAGTATTTCAAAACTTATGATTTTGCTGGATTGAATGCTTGTTTCTTTGCTAATGAACCTCAAGTAGGAAGGAATGTGAACATGTAGTGTCTTATGCTTGTATATTGAACTAGGTAAGGACATGAAGGGAATTTGTCATGAAAGAGATTCAGAAACTTATTTAACATGAGAGAGATAGAGTGAGAGAAAGAGCACTTTCCCCTCCTTACTAACACATGGACCACTGGAAAAAGCAGTTGTCCATTTTATTATGTTTTCATGAGACAGCAAATATTCTTTTGCCTTTATCTTAGAGCAACTAGGTCCATCTGTGTGAAAAATAAGTTTAGTTAAGTTGTCTAGTTTATGTTATGTGTTTATGTAGCAGGCCAGTCTAATTAAGAAATGTTCAATTTAAGAGCAACTTTCAGAAACAAAGTGTTACATATGAAAGATTCTATAGCAATCTCTGCTCACAGACCCAACATATTGAACAGCTCTTCCTGCAATATCAACCAGAGCAAAAGCTCAAATATGAAGTGAGGGGAGTTTATTTTTATTTATGTACCAAAACAAAAGGGATGCATCCAACTCCAATAAAATCATTATGGTGAGGGGAACCTCAGCTACAGTGGATGAGGAGAGAATTGCAAGGAAGGTTTACATTGAAATCTCAGTTCCAAGACCACCTTGGAAAAATGCAGTGATGACTACTCTCTTGCCAATATATTTAGATTGAGATACTGAAAAGAAACTACAATGAAAGAAAGAGCATCAAAGGAATCTTTCTCATTGTCCTGTTGCGTGTGTGCATATTCTAAAGAAATTGATATAATGAAATCAACTGGTATTGTTTTAAAAGGAAACAATGGAGGTATGATGGAAACACAAATGAACGGATTAACTTGTTCAACACATACTGTAAGTATATGTGAAACAATCATAATGGAAGCCTATCATGTGAGTAAGATCTTCTAAACAGAATATAGGCAGTAAGTTACCTAAACATGAAAGGATAATCAAATTTCTGATCTGATCTAAAATCTACACCAAGCCATCTTATGATCAAGCTGTCACAAGTGAAATATTAATCAGGGTAGGTTCTTAAGACTAGAACAGAATTTGGAGCCATATCACATAGCTCTGTCCCTGCTTCTCAAACTGCTGACTCCTCAGTACAATGTATAAGAGCCAGGAGAACACTTTAGTATTACGTGTTTTACAGTATTGACAGAATTCTCAGTATTGGTGATAAAAAATACTGAATTCATCCATCAGGAATAGTTTATGAAGAATATATCCCTTTTAGTACTGAAGGAAGGATAAAGATGTTCCCAGAAAAGCACAGTTAAAGAATGTAACTCTAGCAAACATTTCCTACAAAAACCATAAAAGTCAAAATTTCAATAAAAAAGACAGAACCATTAATGAGCAAGGAAAAGATCTAAGGATATATAGCATGTATCCTGTCAATACAATAAAAGTAGAATTCAACAGGAAAACCCATCACAGACAATACTTAAACATGGAAAGTGAACAATTCATTACTGAGTAAGCAGTAGGTCTTCAAAGAGTTAAGAAAACTGCCGTTTTCTCCAACTTCTTGATCTAGGTATTCAGAGCTATAATTTTCCTCTGACTACTATCTTTCTTTTGTTCCAGAGAAAACTCCAAACCCCAGCTTGTCAGAAATAGACAATAAAGTAGACAGAATAAAACAAAATAAACAGAAAATAAACAATAAAACAGAAACAGGTAAAACCGGGCACCGATGACTCTCGCCTGTAATCCTAGCTACTCAAGAGGCTGAGGTATGAAGATCACGGTTCAAAGCCAACCTGGGCAGGAGAGTCCATGAGACTCTTATCTCCAATAAACCACTAGAAAACCAAAAATGGAGACAGACCCTTAGCAAATCCTTTCAGAAAAAGAAGAGAACACACCCAAATTAATAAACTCAGAGATGAGAATGGAAACATCACCACAGAAACAACCAAGATTCAGAACATTATAAGGGAATACTTCTCAAAACTTTATGCTAATAAGTTTGAGAACTTGACAGAAATGGACCTCTTCCTAGCAAATATTGACATGCCAAAACTAAACCAAGATGAGTTAAACTATCTTAACAGGCCCATATCAAGCATTGAAATAGAAACAGCAATAAGAGACCTCCCAGCTAAGAAAAGTCCAGGACCAGATGGTTTTACAGCGGAATTTTACAAGGCCTTCAAAGCAGAGCTCACACCAATTCTCCTCCAACTCTTCAATGAAATTGAAAGAGAAAGCTCACTACCGAACACATTCTATGAAGCCATCATAACCCTCATCCCAAAACCAGGCAGGGACTCATCAAAGAAAGAGAACTATAGACCCATTTCTTTGATGAACATTGATGCAAAACTTCTCAACAAAATTTTGGCCAACCGCCTTCAACAATTCATCCAAAAAATCATACACCACGATCAAACAGGATTCATTTCAGGGATGCAAAGCTGGTTCAATATACGCAAATCAATTAATATTATTCATCACATCAACAGGAGCAAGAATAAGAACCACATGGTTATCTCAATAGATGCAGAAAAAGCGTTCGACAAGATCCAACACCCCTTCCTGATGAAGGTTTTGGAAAAATTAGGAATCCATGGAACATTCCTCAATACAATAAAGGCTGTATATGACAAACCTACAGCCAGCATTATACTTAATGGTCAAAAAATAAAGCCATTTCCTCTTAACTCAGGAACAAGACAAGGATGACCACTCTCTCCACTTCTCTTCAATCTAGTATTAGAATGCCTAGCTACAGCAATAAGACAAGATGCAGACATAAAGGGGATCCAAATAGGGAAAGAAGAAATAAAACTCTCCCTCTTTGCAGATGACATGAGCTTGTATTTAAAGAATCCCATAGACTCCACTCCCAAATTACTCAAGCTGATTCAAAACTTTGGCAAAGTAGCAGGTTATAAAATTAACCCCCAAAAATCAATGGCTTTTCTGTATGCCAACAATGAGAAAAGTGTGGCTGAAATTAGGAAAGAAACTCCATTTGTAATAGCCCCACAAAAAAATAAAATACCTAGGAATTAACTTAACTAAAGAAGTGAAGGACCTCTATGATGAAAACTTTAAAATCTTGAAAAAGGAAATCAACACAGAACTTAAAAAATGGCAAAACCTCCCATTCTCCTGGATTGGAAAGATTAACATCGTGAAAATGGCAATACTTCCCAAGGCTATCTACAAATTCAACGCAATACCTATCAAAATTCCACCCTCATTCTTCATGGAAATAGAAGAGGCAATCCAAAAATCCATATGGAACAATAAAAGACCCCGAATAGCAAAAACGCTCCTGAATGGAAAGAACACTGCTGGAGGAATATCAATACCAAACTTCAAACTCTACTATAAAGCCATAATAATCAAAACAGCTTGGTATTGGCATAAGAACAGACCTCAGGACCAATGGAATAGAATTGAAAACCCAGAAATGAACCCAGAGACCTATAGCCATCTAATCTTCGATAAGGGAGCTAAAACAATAGAATGGAAGAAAGACAGCCTTTTCAGTAAATGGTGCTGGCAAAATTGGTTAACTACATGTAGAAAACTTAAGCTAGATCCTTATATATCACCCTGCACCAGAATCAACTCCAAATGGATCAAAGACCTTGAACTCAAAGCAGATACTCTGAAAACATTACAGGATGGAATAGGAGAAACCCTGGATCTCCTTGGCTCAAGCCGAAATTTTCTGAATAGAGACCCGGAAACACAACAAATCAAAGAAAGGTTGGACAAATGGGATTGCATAAAGTTGCAGAGCTTCTGCAGGGCAAATGACATAGCTAGCAAGATCAATAGAAAGCCCACGGATTGGGAGAAGATCTTTACTAGCCATACAATGGACAAGGGTCTCATATCTAAAATATACTTGGAACTTAAAAAATTAAATCCCCCAACAACAAATCCTCAAAGAAACAACTGCCCAATAAATAAGTGGGCGAAAGACTTAAAGAGAAACTTCTCTGAAGAAGAAAGAAGGATGGCCAATAGACACATGAAGAAATGTTCAACATCCCTAGCCATAAAAGAAATGCAAATCAAAACAACATTGAGATATCACCTCACTCCAGTTAGAACGGCAAAAATCAAGAACTCTAACAACAACAGATGCTGGAGGGGATGTGGACAGAAAGGAACCTTACTTCATTGTTGGTGGGAATGTAAACTTGTTCAACCACTTTGGAAAGCAGTATGGAGGTTCCTCAAAAGACTCCACATAGAGCTCCCCTATGACCCAGCAATCCCACTTTTGGGCATTTACCCTAATGTTTACAAACAAGACCACACTAAAGCTACCAGCAAAACTATGTTTATTGCAGCATTATTTACCATAGCTAAGATATGGAACCAACCCAGATGCCCCTCTGTAGATGAATGTATCAAGAAAATATGGTATATATACACAATGGAATTCTATGCCTCCATCAGAAAGAATGACATTGCCCCATTTGTTAGGAAATGGAAAAACTTGGAAAAAATTATATTAAGTGAAGTAAGCCAGGCCCAAGGAAACGTAGGTCCCATGGTTTCCCTTATTTGTAATATCTAGTATATGTATAAGTCAAGTGGAAAAGGTCAGATAATGTGATGTCAGGAAAATGAACCCTTAGATGTGTATTTTAATGTTTTTTTCTTTCATGCATGTGTTTCTAACACATTTATAAGATTATCTCTTTCTTGCTTTGTATGTCCCTCCCCCACAGTATAACCCTTGCTTTCACTATATTTGATGTCAGTATAACTTGTGGAGGAGATGGGGAAAAACCAGTTGTTTAAGGATACAGGTGGACCTGTTGCAACAATGAGAAGTACAAGTTGTCATGTCCAAAACGAACTTTACAACGTTGGTGCGGGGGGGGGGGGGGGGGGTTGGGGGGGTGAGGAATGGAGAAGGATTGGGATTAGGGGGGGAGGGGGGAGGCTGGGAAGGGATGTGAAGGGTAAACAAAGGAGGAGGCTGCAATGCTTGGTAAGAAATGTACACATTATCCTGCCCATGTAACTGTAACTCCTCTGTACAGTATGTTCACAAATAAAATTAAATTAAATTAAAAAAAAAAAAAGAAGAAAACCAAAAATGGCACTGTGGCTTAAGCAGTAGAGAGCTTGCCTTGAGTTGAAGAGCGCAGGGATAGCACTCAAGCCCAAAGTACAAGCTCCATGACCGACAAAAAAAAAGACAGATGGAGGGGAGGGGGAAAAACAAGTCATTTAAATAAGGATACAGGTGCACCCATTGCAACAATGAGAAGTACAAGTTGTTATGTCAAAAACCAACTTTACAACTTTGGTGGGTGAGGCCGGTCAGGATTGGGTGGGGGCTGTGGGGGGAGGAAGAGAAGGGATGGGAAGGGGAAACAAAGAAGGAGGCTACAATGCTTGATAAGAAACGTACTCATTATCTTGCCCATGTAAATGTAACCCCTCTGTACAGTATTTTCACAATAAAAAATAAATAAAAATTAAAAAAAGAAGGAACAATCTGATAATAAACTTTATCCCTATAATTAAAAAAAGACAGAAATAGATAATAAAAATAATCATTAATCAACAAATTAGAGTAAAAAACCACAGAGTGGATGAACATAGCAAAGTGCTGGTCCTTTTTGAAACAGTAATTATTTGTCTACAGTAAGAATGTGTGTGAGTGTGTGTGTGTGAGAGAGAGAGAGAGTGTGTGTGTGACAGAGAGAGGGAGAGAGAGGGGGGAGACAGAGAGAGAGAGAGAGACACAGAGAGAGAGAGATAGGAAGAGAGAGAGGGAGGGAGGGAGAGAGAGAGAGAGAGAGAGAGAGAGAGAGAGAATCCCAAGGAGGCATGAAATGAGTGCCTGGATAATGTATTTGAACTTTTTTGTTCCAGACTAACACTCTGTCATTTGAGCCACAGCTTCACTTTCAGTTTTTGGCTGGTTAATTGCAGATAAAAGTTTCACTGGTTTTTCAGCATGGGCTGACTTCAAATTTTGATATTCGCATATGAATAGTTTGAATTACTGGCATGAGCTACCAGCCTACCATAAAAAATTGCATCAACGTACTCAAAATGCAGGTGTTACTAAACACAATTTCTCACAGTACTGGCCTAGGAAGGAAGAAAATGGGTTTCAGCCTTTTAGTACAGAGCTCATGACAGTGACTCAGGTTGATTGTAATAGCATCACTTCATTTTCTGCAATGACAACTGAAAGGGAGGAGATAAAGGCATGCTGGAGTAAAGCGAAGAATTTACTGACTTGTAAAGGAGAAACTATCTGGAAGGAATTGTAGTTGTTTCAACTACCAAGAAAAATAATGAAACTGAGCTGCTCCAGGTGCAATAGGGATGGAGGTCAGTGGAGGGGGACAGGGAACATTAATGTGTGTGCCCAGAGTTTCCTTAGGCATTGCCCATCCTCAGAACAAAAGAGCAAATACGGATAAAATGATGCATTACTTACGGTGTGTGCTCTTCTTGCCTGGAATCTTCCCTCTTACTATGATCTTTTCCCAAAGTGTTGAGAGGGAAAAACCCGGTGATTGTCACATCTCCATCAATGTGTGCTCGGTGCTTCATAGTAGAAAAGCAGGCAATGCCAGCCAAGGACCTGACAAGGAGGGGAAGTTGGAGAAGAAGGAGTGTGAAAATCAAATAGAACATCCCTGCAGCATCTCACAACCGGCAGGAAATGAAGCCCATAGGTTAGGGCATGCATATTCATATATATTTTATATATGCATGTGTGCCTTTTTATTGATATTTAAACTATAGTTCCATTTTAATCAAAGCCTCTTGTGAGTCCCCTGAAGTAATTTGTAAAACTCCTCCCTGTGGCTACATCTGTGGCCTTCATCCAGGAGAAAAACATGAGTTGGAAAACATGTTCATGGATTTGCCTTCTTCACCTCAGGTGCTATGATTTCATCAAAGACTACAGAGTGAGGCCCCAGAGATGGAGTTATCTTGGAAAATTGTTGGTTCAACATCTGTGTCATGAAACTATTTCCATGAAAGGCATTTGGGAGGATGCAACTGATCGCCTCAGAGGATGCCATGTCCTGTGAGATGTCAACTAAAGTTCTGAGAGCATCATACTCTGAGGTTCGATTCACACACACAGTGTCCATTACTGCCACAGAACTTTGGTGGTTGATATTGGCGTGTTTTAAGAAGAATTCCATGTGTAAAGGCCTCCAGAAATACAGCCATTTACTATTGCCTGAGAAAGCAATAATTTTCCTAAAACAAGCAATTACATGTCAATAATTTATGATGAAGGCTGAAATTGCGTTTTACTTTTGCAATATAAAACTTTACATTCAAACATGATGTACTGGGTTGAGAACATTTGGAAATAGAGGAAATTTTTCTGTATCACAAACAAATCAATATCAAAAGCATCCCTCTGTTTTCTGCTTGTCAACATATGTTAGAACCAAATTCCATGCAGAGACTTCAATGTCTCTGGAGAATAGTGATATTTCAGGGAAATGAACACACTCTACCCCGTGCTGTAGTGTTGGATGTGTATTTTAGTACAGTTGTTCACAATCATGCATTGGGTATGAGAAAATATACATCACATTTCTTCTTTAAAAAATGTAGGAGGAGGGATGGGAAGGTGGCTCAGTGTTAGAGTGCTTACCCTGTATATATGAGGCCCTGGGTTCTATTCCTCAGCACCACATAAGCAGAAAAAGCTGGAAGTGGTGTTGTGGCTCAAGTGGTAGAGTACTAACCTTGAGCTGAAGAGCTCAGGGCGGTGCCTGCACCCAGACTTCAGGCCGCATGACCAACAAAAAAAAATGTAGGAGGGAAAGAAAAATCTTTTCTAACAAGATTGTTACTGATTGTTTAAAGAGGTATGTTCATTTCAATATACATCACTTACTTTTTATTGTAAAAATACCCTACAGAAGGGTTACAATTACATGGGCAAGGTAATGAGTAGGTTTCTTATCAAGCTTTGTTGCCTCCTCCTTTATTTCCCCTACTCATCCTTTCCCCTCTTCCCCTATTCACTTCCCCCCACCCCGGCCAAAATTGTGAAGTTAGCTTTTCAACCTAACGTCTTGTACATCTCATTGTTGCAATGGGTCCACTTGTATACCTATTTAAACAATTTGTTTTTTTCCTTTCCCCTCCACAATACCAATTTCAGATACAGTGAAAACAGGGGTTATACTGTGGGGGAAGGACATACAAAGCAACAAAGAATCATCTTATAAACATGTTAGAAACAACTGCAAGAAAGAAAAAAAAACATTTGAGTCCATATCTGGGGGTTCATTTCACCTAACATCAACTTTTCTGACCATTTCTGCTTATCTAAGACATATACAAGTAACTGCAAATAAAGGAAACCATGGAACCTATGTTTCTTTGGGCCTGGCTTACTTCACTTAATATAATTTTTTCCAGTCTTTCCATTTCCTAACAAATGGGGCAATGTCATTCTTACTGATGGAGGCATAGAATTCCATTGTGTATATGTATACCACATGTTCTTGATCCATTCATCTCCTTAGGGGCATCTGGATTGGTTCCATATCTTAGCTATGGTAAATAATACTGCAATAAATAGTTGTGCTGGTAGGTTTAGTATGGTCTTGTTTCTGAACATTTGGGTAAATGCCTAAAAGTGGGATTGTTGGGTCATAGGGGAGCTCTATGTGGAGTCTTTTGAGGAACCTCCATACTATTCTCCAAAGTGGTTGAACAAGTTTACACTCCCACCAACAATGCAGTAAGGTTCCCTTCTGTCCACATCCCCTCCAGCATCTGTTGTTATTAGAGTTTTTGATTATAGCCATTCTAACTGGGGTGAGGTGGTATCTCAATGTTGTTTTGATTTGCATTTCTTTTATGGCTAGGGAAGTTGAGAATTTCTTCATGTGTCTATTGGCCATCTTTCTTTCCTCTTCAGAGAAGTTTCTCTTTAAGCCTTTAGTCCAGTTATTTATTGGGCAGTAGTTTCTTTGAGAATTTGTAGTTGGGGGATTTACGTTTCTGAATTCCAGATATATTTTAGATATGAAACTCTTGTCTGTTGTATAGCTAGTGAAGATCTTCTCCCAATCCATGGGCTTTCTATTGATCTTGCTAGTCCTTTGCCATGCAAAAGCTCTGCAATTTCATGCAATCCCATTTGTCCAGCCTTTCTTTGATTTGTTGTGTTTCTGGGTCTCTATTAAAAAAATTTCGGCCTGTGCCAAGGAGACCTAGGGTTTCTCCTATTCTTTCCTGTAATTTTTTCAGAGTGTCTGACATTGTCCCATTTGTTAAGAAATGGAAAGACTTGGAAAAAAATATATTGAGTGAAGTAAGCCAGGCCCAAAGAAACATAAGTCCCATGGTTTCTCTTATTTGCAATAACTAGTACACGTCCTACAAGCAGAAAAGTTCAAAAGCTATTACATATGACCATATAAGTATGATGTTAAATGAAATGAGCCCCAACATAGGGACACAAATATTTTTTGCTTTCTTGCTATTGTTTCTAAAGTATTTATAATGTACCATGTAATTTTTTTGTTTCTTTATACGTTCCTCCCCCACGGTGTAACCCGTTTTCACTGTATTTGATATCAGTGCCCTGCATCTTGTATATACACTTTTCTAATTTAGGAAGGGGAAGGGAAAAAACAAAATGCTTAAGTAGGGATACAGGTTGACCCATTGTAACAACGAAATGTACAAGGCACTATGTTGAGGGCAAACTTTACAACTTCAGCGGGTTTGGGGGATAGCTGTGGAGGAGGGAAGGAAGGAATGGTAGGGAGAAAACAAAGGAGGAGGTAATGATGCTCCATAGGAAATGTACTCATTATCTTGCTCATATAACTGTAACCCCTCTGTACAGTATTTTTACAATAAAAATGCACCAAAAAAAGGAAAATGATGAAACTGTAGATTAGTGATGCTAAGTGGAGCAATCCTGGTGCAAAAAGCAAACACTGCATGTTTTCTCTCATATGAAGAATCAAGTTGAATCTGAACGTTATCAGAGATTGTTGAGGAAACCAACAGAAGGGTACAGGGGAGAAGGGAAAAATGAGGAGGGGCAAATATAACTTTAAAAATTCTATTCTACATAACCTGTATGAAAATAGATAACTGAACCTACTGTTTCCTTTTTCTGAGGCTTTTATTAACATATATTATTTGTACAATGGGCAGTCATTGTGACATTTCCATAAGATGTACAAGGTACCCCAAACTCAGCCCCTCTGTCTCCATCTCTCATTACCTCTCGCCCTTCTTTAACCAATTTCAATAGATTTCATCGCTGTACTTCCATACATGCATATAATATATTTTGATCACATTCATCCTTTTACATCTTCTCCATTCACTTTCCCCATTACCTGGCACCCACTCCCCTAACAACACCTATTTTACTTTTGTTAATTTTTAGCATATACTAATTATACAGAGTGGAATCTTGCTGTAATTTTCATATGCATATATTATAATTTAGTCAGATTCACCTGTCTATTATGCCCTCTTAATGTTTTCTTAAGTTTAATATAGCCAGGAGCCAGTGGTCATACCTTTAATTCTAGCTACTCATCAGGCTGAGATCTGAGAATCATGACTCAAACCGAGCCAAGGATGGTAAATCCACAAGACTCTTATCTTTAGTGAACCACTAAAGGCCAAAAGTGGCACTATGGCTCAGAATGGTACAGCACGAGCCTTGAGAAAAAGAGCTCAGGGACAATATCCAGGACCTGAATTCAAGCCCCAGGAATAGCTTTAAAAAAAAGTTTAATGTAAAGAAGAAATATTCATGGTCACTATAATCAGAGAATTTTGCATCAAAATCATATCAAGATATATGATCTCACATAAAGAATGGTGATCTTCCAATACCACACGCAAAAATAACAATGCTTGTGAAGCATGAAGAGAAAGCAGGACTCTTGGCAAAAAGGAATGTAAATTCCTCCTTGCATTTTGTAAGGAACTTTGAAATGAAACTTTGAGACATGGAAAGGGTTAAGAGATCAGAATGCCATGTCTGACAGCATTCAGAAGGCCAAGAGCTATGCCCAGGAAAGGTCAAACAGTCAAGGCAGGGCAGAGGTCTAAGTTCTTCCCCTAAGTGTGTTTAAATTAGAGCTGTTTGAACACTAAAAGCTTGAGACCTTGGAGATAAGATGGATGGATGTCTGTTGCAGTTGAAACGTTTAATGCTCCCTTCTGCTCCCTGACAATAAGGTAGTCAATTATCACTACATATACCAACTATACCTCATGCTAATGGTTGTAATCATAAGATATATTGATACCCTATCTTGTGCACATACTTATAGCCATCTCACAAGTGGGACCTTCAGCCTCAGAAGCGGTCAATGAGCTTTTGCATCCCCTGGCCCCTAACTTTCCTATCCCTCTCATTTCTCCATTCTTTGCTTGGTATCCCATCACCGTGTTGTTCTATGGTTGCAGTTAGTGATAGCATTATTGAAAACAGTATGGTGCTTCCTCACAAAGTCATCAATGGAGTTACCATGTAATATCAGAGTATGAAACCAGAGGGGATGAAATCAGTATACACAAAATATGTCTAAAGTACCATTGCATATTCCACTCTTACTCATAATAGACAAGACAGAAATCAACCTGAGGAACTGGAAAAATAGGCAAAGAAAATATGGTGGTGATAGTGGTGGTGGTGGTGGTGGTGGTGGTGGTGGTGGTGGTGGTGGTGGTGGTGGTGGTGGTGGTGTGTGTGTGTGTGTGTGTGTGTTTCATCACTGTGTGTGTAGTCCATGGAATACTCTGTCATGAAAAGACTGAAATTCTACCACTTTAGAGCAATGTGGATGACATGGGACAGGGAGTATTAGGTTCAGCAAAAAAAGAAAAGAACAAAATTGCAAAATAAGCACACATTTGTCATTTTGATGTGAGAGCAAGCAACCATCTTAGTGATGAAGAGAACATAGCATCAAATATGAGCCTGGACAAAACCACAGATGTTTAATTGGTACAAGGTAAGGGCAGTGGATGAATAACTTCTAATGGTCCACATTATATTGTGAACTAACTATGGTTGACTATTACACAGCTGGTGTTCTACAACTTCAGCCTTGCCTCCAGCCTGGCACTTTGTTATTGGAGACGGAAGCTTGTAGACATGTCTGCCAAAGCTAATTGCAAACCACTATCCCCAGATCGCAACTCCATCCAGGAGCTACAATTATATACATGGGCCCCTGGCACCCAGTTAAATAAGATTTTTAAGGCTCTCTATGAAAAGAAATAATAAATTTCTGAGGAGATGGATTTGCAACTTAAACTTATCAGATCACTATGCACGCCATACATGTATTGAAATGTCTCATTCTACCCCATAAAGAGTATAACTCAACCATAGCCTATCTTTAAAACTTTTTATTTCAACCCTGGGCTGGGTATCTCACACCAGTAATTCTAGCTACTCAGGAGGCTGAGATCTGAGGATCATGGTTCAAAGCCATCCCAGGCAGAAAAAAACTCAAGACTCATCTCTAATTAACCAGCAAAAAGATACAAGAAGAGGTGTGGCTCACGTGGTAGATTGCCAGCCTTGAGTGAAAAAAAATCTAAGGGACAGTGCCCAGGCCCTGATTTCAAGCTCCAATACTGGTACAAAAAGAATGCATAATTGTTATTGTCAACAAATATGTCTATATCTCTAGTTATACATGTGTGTATATGTATGCAGATACATATGTATATACATATGCATCATTCAAACTAGAGCCTACAGAGTAGCCTCTCATTTTATGACCTGCACCAAGATATCATAGTCAGAGTGGTGGAAACATCAATATTCTAACCAGAAAAGAAAGAAATATATGATGCAATATATTTAACTTTGACATCATCTGTTCTTCATATAAGAAAGGGTCAGTAATTCTGGCTCACGAGGAATCTTTCTGCTGCGGCTTATTGCAGAAACCCTAAGTACAAAGTCAGCGATGCCTTAGAGTAGGGAAGCTGTCCTCCTGATGAGCTTCCTCAAGGCCTCTTTCATGTCCCTGTTCCTCAGGCTGTAAATGAAGGGGTTCAGCATGGGTGTGACCACTGAGTACATTACAGAGGCCATGGCAGTCTTCCTGGGAGGGTTGGTCACTGCAGAACTGATGTACACCCCCAAACCTGTCCCATAGAACAAGGAGACCATGACCAAGTGAGACCCACATGTGGAAAAGGCTTTGTACTTGCCTTGCATGGATGGCTTGATCAACACAGAAGAGATGATCTGAATGTAAGAGAATAGGATTCCAGAGAAAGGAATGCCACCAAACACTAAAGCTGCCAGGTATATCAGTACATTGTGTATAAAGGTGTCTGAACAGGCCAGCTTGATGACCAGAGCGAGTTCACAGAAGAAGTGGGGGATCCCCAGGTCTTTGCAGAAGGACAGACGCAACGCCATCAAACTAAGGAGTAGGGCATTTACAATACTACTGAGCAGAGACAAGAGAGTCAGCAGGCCACAAAGACGAGGGTTCATGATGACCGTGTAACTCAAGGGATGGCAGATGGCCACGTAACGGTCATAGGCCATGGCTGCCAAGAGACAGTTTTCCAGGCCAGCAAAAAACAAGACGAAGCAGGCCTGTGCCAAGCAGCCTGTATATGTGATGCTTTGGTCCTGTGTATGGATGTTCGCCAGCATCTTGGGGACCGTGCTTGAGCTGATGCTGATGTCAGCCAGGGACAGTTTAGACAGGAAGGAGTACATGGGGGTGTGGAGGTGAGGGTCTGCATTGATGGCCAAGATGATGAGCAGATTCCCCATCACGGTGACAAGATAGATGGACAGGAACACTCCATAGAGGATGGGCTGAAGTTCTCCATCTTCCGTGAGACCCAGGAGGAGGAATTCTGCTACACCCGTTCGGTTTATTGCTTCCATATTGTTTAGGAGACTGATTAGGGGGTGGGGGAAACACAGGTGATGGGATGGAAAATGGATGAACAAAGGTCTCTCATGGTAGTAAAACATATACCTACTGTGCTTTTATTTCTACCTTGGTATTGTCTTGTTATATATTTGTACAAAGGGCGTCCAATTCAACATGTCTGCTTAAGAGTGCAACACATCTTGATTAGTGTCTACGCTTTTAAGTTAATTTTGCCCAATTTTTTAATCTTTTAAAATATAGATTACAAGCTTACTATCTTTAAGTAGTTGTACAAAGGAGTTGCCATTTAACAATGCAATTTATAAATACAACGCATCTTGCTCAGTGTGAACCCTTTCAAAAACACTTTCACTCATCACTCCCAACCCAACCACCCCATCTCTCATTCTTCCTAATTTTGTAGGATATACATTGAATTATTTTGTTTTCTGCATCTTCATTTTCTCTTTTTCTTTTTACCAATTTTATTGTTGTTGTTTGCCTGATATTTCTAGGCCCTTCTCTCTCTTCTCCCAGTTTTTCTGTATCTTTATTACTTTATATCTATCCCTTTCTATAGATCAATGCCATGGTTTTCTCCCATATGCTTATAATATAAATAAAAATAAATAATACAATAATATAAATATAACCTAAATAATACAATAAATATAAATAATATAAACAAATAATATAATAATATACAGAATATATAATATAATAAATAAAATAATATCAATAATAGTAGCAGTAAAATAAATCTGACCTAGATTTAGCAACATAAACATAAAATAAACCTATGAAAGTAAAGTAAAAAAAAATGTGCTTACAATAAATTAACAGTAGTCTAGAACCAGTGGCTTACACCTGTAATCCTAGCTACTTAGGAGGCTGAGACCTGTAAGATTTCAAAACTATCCTAGACAGAAATGGAAACACAGTGGGTTTTTGTTGTTGTCATTGTTGCTGGCAGTGGTGAGAGTGGTGGTGTTTGGTTTTGGTTTGGGTTTTTTTCTGGGAGGTTGGGCAAAGAGGAGGTGTATTTATTTCCTAAATTGTCTTATGAACTATAACCCCTTATTAATCAATAAACTCAAAGAGAGTAGAAAAAAGAAATAAAATAAAATAATTGAATAAATAAAACAATGGAGTAAATCTGCATTATACAAAAATTTTAATTAGCTTAAAAGTAACAGAAATAATAAAATATTAATTTATAAAAATAAGCTAGAAATTACTGTCAAAACAATGAAGACCTTATATCTATGAGTAATCATTTAATGAAGAATGTTTTGATTGGTTTAAGTTAAAGGAAGAGGAACAGGAGAAGGGGAAGGGAAGAGGTGAGTCCGATCAAGGTACATTGGATGCAGATAGGAGGTATCAAAATGAAGCCCCCTTTACACCTAATCTATGCTAATAGAAATAGTGGAGATAATAAATATGAATATTAAAGGTTTAACTTTAAGAAAAATTTACATAGGGTGCCACATTTGTGTTAGATAATGCTAAGAAAATGAAAAAAATAGAAACTTCTCCATATCATCAGACACATAAGGATTTTATATTTCCCTTTCTCTAAAGAAAGGGAAACCCTCACTAGAGGTTTTATTCAGTATTTCAATGAAATTTCATGTCCTCAAGTAAGTTTACTAAATTATTTTATTCTCTTGGTTGTATTTTTTTTTTTTTTGTCGGTCATGGGGCTTGAACTCTGGGCCTGGGCGCTGTCCCTCAGCTCTTCAGCTCAAGGCTAGTGCTCTACCACTTGAGCTACAGTGCCACTTCCAGTTTTCTGGTGGTTTTATTGGAGATAGGAGTCTGACGGTCTTTCCTGCCCGGGCTGGCTTTGAACCGCGATCCTCAGATCTCAGCCTCCTGAGTAGCTAGGATTACAGGCGTGAGCCACCAGCGCCCGGCTCTCTTGGTTGTATTTTTAAACTATTTACACTAGACCATATTTTATTTTTTCCCTTTTAATAACTTTTTATTGTGAAATACTGTACATGAGCAATGTAATGAGTACATTTCTTATCAAGCATTGTTGCCTCCTCCTTTGTTTTTCCCCTACTATCCCTTCCCTCCCACCTCCACAACTACACTCCCCCTCCCTGCCTAAATTGTAAAATTCATTTTTCATCATAGTGTCTTGTACATCTCATTGTTGCAATAGGTCAACCTGTATCCCTATTTAAACATTTTGTTTTTTCCCTTCCCCTCCACAAATTATACCAACATCAAATACAGTGAAAACAGGGGTTATACTGTGGGGGAACGACATACAAAGCAACAAAAAAATCACATGGTATGTTATAAATACATAAGAAACAATAGCAAGAAAGAAAAAAACACTTGTGTCCCTATCTTGGGGTTCATTTCACTTAACTTCATCTTATCTGGTTATATGTATATAGCTTTTGAACTATTCTACTTGTCCCAAAAATACACTAGTTATTGCAAATAAGGGAAACCATGGGACCTATGTTTCTTTGGGTCTGGCTTACTTCACTTAATATAATTTTCTCCAAGTCTTTCCATTTCCTAACAAATGGGGCAATGTCATTCTTCCCGATGGAGGCATAGAATTCATATATATATATATATATATATATATATACATATACATATATATATATATATATCACATTTTCTTGATCCATTCATCTACTGAGGGGCATCTGGGTTGGTTCCATATCTTAGCTATAGTAAATAATGCTGCAATAAACATAGTTGTGCTGGTAGCTTTTGTATGGTCTTGCTTATGATCATTTGGGTAAATGCCCAAAAGTGGGATTGCTGGGTCATAGGGAAGCTTTATGTGGAGTCTTTTGAGGAAACTCCATACTACTTCTACATGCTAGTCTTAATTTTTGACTGATTATTTTGGCCTGGCTACTTGACTTTATTCCAAAATGTCTGACATAACCATTTCTCTCACTGAGGGATATTGTATTACAGAGTGAATACATAACACATTCACAAATATATCCACAGACATTGATAAAATGTGTAATGTGTCAGCTGATTTTTTAAAAACGTATGGAAAGCAGTTAAATGATACTGCTTGACTCTACCAAATGAAGAAGAGAATAACTGATTATATAAATTCAGGTCTTTTTCTCTCGCTATCTGTGTGTGTGTGTGTGTGTGTGTGTGTGTGTGTGTGTGTGTGTGTGTGTGCATGCACATGTGTGGAGCTTGAACTCATAGCCTGTGCCCTGTCTTTGAGCTTTATCACTCAAAGCTGGTTGCTTACCACTTGAGCCACAGCTCCACTTCTGGCTTTTTTTAAGGGGGGCAGCGGGTGATAGAGTAGTTCATTAGAGATCAGAATCTCACAGTCTTTTCTGCCTGGGCTGGTTTTGAACCATAATCCTCTGATTTCCTGAGTAGCTAGGATTATAAGCATGAGCTGGTTGTTTTTCTAATTTTTAACATTCCTTCATTATACTATCCCAGGCATTTTTACAAATAATCTACATACCTATATATATATACAACAAAACTCCATTTTTCCTGACTCCCTTTGTTATTGTAAGGAAAAAAAATCTCCCACTAGAATACTATGTTAATATTTACTAATTTGAGGAGCATGGATATGGGCTTCTAAGTTGATGCTGTCTCCTCAAGTAAAACAGAAATAAAGGAGAGGAGAATATAGCCTGAGAATCTGCATCAATTTCTTGATTTCTCTAAAAGTTTCATGATCAGGCAATAATCTTAACCAAAAATCTGTTCTGTGAAAAGATATCCTAAGGTCTTTAGCCAGAAGTAAAAAGGCAGCCTGATGGCTTTTCCATGGACCAATAAATTACAGAGAATTTCAACATATCCTCAAAAGCTCAACATTGAGCAAGAGTAGGTTGCTGTTGAAAATCTAGTTATTGCAAATAAGGGAAACCATGGGACCTATGTTTCTTTGGGTCTGCCTTACTTCACTTAATATTTTTCCAAGTCTTTCCATTTCCTAACAAATGGGACAATGTCATTCTTTCTGATGGAGGCATAGAATTCCATTGTGTATATATACCACGTTTTCTTGATCCATTTATCTACTGAGGAGCATCTGGGTTGGTTCCATATCTTAGCTATGGTAAATAATGCTGCAATAAACATAGTTGTGCTGGTAGCTTTAGTATGGTCTTGTTTGTGATCATTTGGATGTTAGGAGAAATGAACCCCAAGATAAGGACTCAAATGGTTTCTCTTTCTTGCTATTGTTTCTAACATATTTATAAGATGATTTCTTTGTTGCTTTTTATGTCCCTCCCCCACTGTATAACCTCTGTTTTCACTGTTGGTATAATGATGTTGGTTGATTTGTGGAGGGGAAGGAAAAAAACAAATTGTTTAAATAGGGATACAGATGGACCCATTGCAACAATGAGAGGTACAAGACGTTATGTCAAAAAACAAACTTTACAACTTTGGTGCAGGGAGGGGGCAGGAGATGGGAAGGGATGGGAAGGTGAAACAAAGGAGGAGGCAACAAAGCTTGATAAGAAATGTACTCATTGCCTTGCTCATGTAATTGTAACCCCTCTGTATAGTATTTTCACAATTAGAAAAAAAGAAAAAAGAAAATCTGGAAAACTTTCCATCATGTATCATAAGGTTAGAGTCAGATATTAACAGAATAAAGGCTTTTTCAGGCACTGGTACACAAGGAGAAGACATATGTAAACGATGGATAATTAGGAAAATGGGCCAGGCATTGGTGGCTCACGTTTGCAATCCTAGCTATTCAGGAGCCTTAGGTCGGAGGATGGCAGTTTGAAGCCAGCCTGGGCAGGAAAGTCCATGAGATTATTATCTCCAATAAAGTACTCAGAAAAACCCAGAAGTAGTACTGTGGCTCAAGTGGTAGAGTGCTAGCCTTGAACATGAGCACAAAAAGGCTCAAGGACAGCGCCCAGGCCATGAGTTCAAGCCTCATGGGTGATCTTATTCTGCTGGACTTATGTCACAAAACACATGAATAGATGAAGACCTCTCATTGCTTGGCAAAATATAAATAAAAATATTTCAGATTACCTGGGTGTCCACACTAAGGGATCGTGTGCAATTCTTCCATGAACATGAAAAAGGAAAAGTGGAAGTTCTGCTTCAGATATCCCCAAAAGACAGCAGAACTCTCCTGTGCAGAAATCTCTCAGACAAGGGCCAGGTATACTGCTTCTGGACCACAATATGGCTGCTATGTGGTGATCCAGGCAGATTGTTATCAGTCTCTTAGATCCTTCGGGACTCAATATCCCAAACTGCTAATTAATGATTCTAAATTTTTGAATTCCTGTGTGATTATAGGGCAGCACAAATCCTAAAGGATTGAGCCTGAGAGATGAAAAAATTTGATCTGGCACTAATCCATCCAGAGACCACAGGAAGCCTGCTTCTCTCATTCATATGTTTTGAATCAACCCAAAAATACCTTGCATTCTCTCATCAATTTTGGTTTTGTTATCAAGTGCAAGTATTTCTTTTTTTTTTTAAATTTAATTTAATTTTATTTGTGAACATACTGTACAGAGGAGTTACAGTTACATGGGCAGGATAATGTGTACATTTCTTACCAAGCATTGCAGCCTCCTCCTTTGTTTACCCTTCACATCCCTTCCCAGCCTCCCCCCTCCCCCCCAATCCCAATCCTTCTCCTTCCCCCCCTTCCCTCCCCCCCCCCCCCCCCCCGCACCAACATTGTAATGCTCGTTTTGGACATGACAACTTGTACTTCTCATTGTTGCAACAGGTCCACCTGTATCCTTAAACAACTGGTTTTTCCCCATCTCCTCCACAAGTTATACTGACATAAAATATAGCGAAAGCAGGGGTTATATTGTGGGGGAGGGACATACAAAGCAACAAAGAGATAATCTTATAAATGTGTTAGAAACACATGCATGAAAGAAAAAAACATTAAAATACACATCTAAGGGTTCATTTTCCTGACATCACATTATCTGACCTTTTCCGCTTGACTCATACATATACTAGATATTACAAATAAGGGAAACCATGGGACCTACGTTTCTTTGGGCCTGGCTTACTTCACTTAATATAATTTTTTCCAAGTTTTTCCATTTCCTAACAAATGGGGCAATGTCATTCTTTCTGATGGAGGCATAGAATTCCATTGTGTATATATACCACATTTTCTTGATCCATTCATCTACTGAGGGGCATCTGGATTGGTTCCATATCTTAGCTATGGTAAATAATGCTGCAATAAACATAGTTGTGCTGGTAGCTTTAGTGTGGTCTTGTTTGTAAACATTAGGGTAGATGCCCAAAAGTGGGATTGCTGGGTCATAGGGGAGCTCTATGTGAAGTCTTTTGAGGCACCTCCACAGCAAGTATTTCTTTACCTTATCCTAGTAAAAATGTGAGAGGGACTGGGAAGGTAGCTCAGTGGTAGAGCGCTTGCCTTGCATGCCTGAGGCCCTGGGTTTGATTCCTCAGCACCACATAAGCAAAAAGAAAAAAGCTAGAAGTGGAGCTAAGTGGTAGAGCACTAGCCTTGAGCTGAAGAGCTGAAGGACAACGCCCAGGCCCAGAGTTCAGGCTCCACGACCGGATCCCCCCAAAAAAAATTTGAGAAAGTTTAACATCTAATTTAGGCTTGTAGATTCAGTTTGTATTGTGCAGAGATGCATCAATTGTTTGTATAAATTCCTGGGATAGTATAACGAGTGTCTGTTTAAATTAGAAAAACAGCTGAGCACCAGTGGCTCATGCCTATAATCCTAGCTACTCAGGTTGAGATCGCAGTTCAAAGCCAGCCCAGGCAGAAACTCTAAGAGAGTCTTATCTTCAATAAACCACCCCCCAAAAAGCTGGAAGTAGAGCTGTGGGCTCAAGTGGTAAAGTGCTAGCCTTGAGCAAAAGAAGCTCAGGAACAATGTCCAGGCCCTGAGTTCAAGCATCAGGACAGGCAAAAGAAAGAAACAACTGCCCAATAAGTGGGCTAAAGACTTAAAGAGAAACTTCTCTGAAGAGGAAAGAAGGATGGCCAATAGACACATGAAGAAATGCTCAACCTCCCTAGCCATAAAATAAATGCAAATCAAAACAACAATGAGATACCACCTCACCCCAGTTAGAATGGCTATAATCAAGAACTCTAACAACAACAGATGCTGGAGGGGATGTGGACAAAAGGGAACCCTACGGCATTGTTGGTAGGAATGTAAACTTGTTCAACCACTTTGGAAAATAGCATGGAGGTTCCTCAAAAGACTCCACATAGAGCTCCCCTATGACCCAGCAATCCCACTTTTGGGCATTTACCCAAATGATCACAAACAAGGCCATTCTAAAGCTATCAGCACAACTATGTTTATTACAGCATTATTTACCATAGCCAAGATGTGGAACCAACCCAGATGCCCCTCAGTAGATGAATGGATCAAGAAAATGTGGTATATATACACAATGGAATTCTATGCCTCCATCAGAAAAAATGGCATTGCCTCATTTGTTAGGAAATGGAAAGACTTGGAAAAAAATTATATTAAGTGAAGTAAGCCAGGCCCAAAGAAACACAGGCCCCATGATTTCCCTTATTTGCAATAACTAGTATATGTCTGAGTCAAGCAGAAATGGTCAGATAAATTGATGCTAGGGAAATGAACTGCAAGATAAATATTCAATTTTTTTCTTTCATGTGATTGTTTCTAACATATTTATAAGATGATATCTTTGTTGCTTTGTATGTCCGTCCCCCACTGTATAACCCCTGCTTTCATTGTCTTTGATGTTGGTATAATTTGTGGAGGAGAAGGGAAAAAAATCAAATTGTTTAAATAGGGATACAGGTGGACCCATTGCAACAATGAGATATACAAGTTGTTATGTCAAAAATGAACTTTACAATTTTGGTGGGGGATTGGGGGAGCTGGGAAGAGATAGGAAGGGGAAACAAAGGAGGAGGCAGCAATGCTTGATAAGAAATGTAGATTATCTTGCCCATGTAATTGTAATCCCTCTATATGGTATTTTCACAATAATAAATAAATAAATTTTTTTAAAGAAAAAAATAAAGAAAAAAGTATCCAATGAAAATATTTGCAAAACTTGTATTTAAACACTCAATGATTTTGAAGGAATGGATAAAATGAATAAGTATCTGTGCATATGGGCTACCTAGGATGAACCTAAATAGATATATCACACACAATAAGTTTAAGCAACAATAAAGAAACTTCAACATTTACATGCCCTGAGACTAGAGAGATTCATGGCTGAATTCTAACAGACTATTTATTAGTAGTTCAGAAGTATAAAGGGAGGAAATGCTACTAAAATATTTCCCTGATTGCAAAATCAGTTGAAGATATGTTTTTTATTTTTATTTTTTTTTGTCGGTCGTGGGACTTGAACTCTGGGCCTGGGCGCTGTCCCTCAGCTCTTCAGCTCAAGGCGAGCGCTCTACCACTTGAGCTACAGCGCCACTTCCAGTTTTCTGGTGGTTTATTGGAGATAGGAGTCTCAGGTCTCTCCTGCCCGGGCTGGCTTTGAACCGTGATCCTCAGATCTTAGCCTCCTGAGTAGCTAGGATTACAGGCGTGAACCACCAGCGCCCGGCTAAGATATGTTTTTTAAAAGAAAGAAAAAGCACTGGAAATGTGGCCTAGTGGTAGATTGCTTGCTTAGCATGCATGAAGCCTGGGATTCTATTCCTCAGTACCATATACACAGAAAATGCTGGAAGTAGTGCTGTAGCTCAACTGGTAGAGCATTGGCCTTGAGCTGAAGAGCTCAGGTACAGTGCCCAGGCCCTGTGTTCAAACCCTACAACTGACAAAAAAATATATAAAAAAGAAAAAGCAAACTACAGATCAGCTTCTTTGATGAACATATATAGAAGCATTCTCCAGAAAATACTGGGGAAGATTGTACACCATGACAAATTTCATTTCATTGGAAGAATGCCAGGATGGTTCAACATATATTGATAAATACACTGGTGCATGTAAAGATAAGACAGGAAAAACATGACAGGATCATTTCAATAGATGCCAAAAAACCTTTTGACACCATGAATATCTCTTCATGATAAACACCCAAAAAGATGAGGAATAAAAATTACTTCAATACCATAAAGAGTGTATACATTTAATGCAGTTGTACTAATGGGGAATATTGGTTGTCACACACAAGGGAGTTGTGGGGTAGAGAGAAGGATTTGTTTATAACCATTAAAATGTATATATATATGTGTGTGTGTGTGTGTGTGTGTGTGTGTGTGTGTGTGTGTATATATCTGAGCAAGCAGACTAAAGGATGGTATAAGCTTTTGCAGGTGTGAGATTCCATGAGTAATTCTTTTTAATTTGGTGCCAGTCCTGGGACTTGAACTCAGGGGATGGACTCTGTCCCTGAGCCTTTGTACTCAAGGCTAATAATGCTCTAACACTTGAGTCATGGTTCCACTTCTGGCATTTTGCATAGTTAGAGGTAAGACTTTCCTACTTGTGCTTGCTTTGAACCATGATGTTCAGATATCAGACCCCTGAGTAGCTAGGCTTATAGGCATGAGCCACCAGCACCTGGCTCCATGGAGTCATTTAATCTAGCATAAATGTTCCGTTCACTTAAATCCAAATGGGCACACAGAGGTTTATCAAGGACACACCAAAAATGTGGACCTGAAAATAATGCCTTCTTTAAGTTTATTAGAAGCTTTCAAGGTACATTGTGCATATATGTTTGCACATTTTAAAATGAAATCTCCTTATATGACTAATCTATGTTAATAACATTGCAAAAAAAGTAAGCATTTCAAAAAAAATCTTAAAATTTCTTGAGAGTATCCCTGTGGAGTGTTTATAGGTTGTAGTTGGTTAGATAGTTAAATCATGGAAAGAGAAACCACAAATAAAAGGTTCTAACACATTTATTTCCACAAGAATATTTTTGAATACGGTGAAATGGATAAAAAAATGTGATTGAATGTAAATAACCATTTCCTATAGTCTATCATCAATACATACAATAAGTAAATTCAGAGGCAACTTCTTCAACAAACCTCATTAATTATGTAATATCATTATGGATATTTCAAAATACAGAGCATTGAAAATGCACTCCAAACATACCATGACATTTGTGAAGTCTCTGGTGCATCATTTGAGAAAACTGAGGCACATGATTCATGTTACCTCAACTTTTCATTAATTAAAATATGTGTAAATGTGCCTATCATGTCATAGGTTTAAAAAAATTGCACGGAGCCAGGCATTGGTGGCTCACATCAGGAATCCTAGCTACTCAGGAAGCTGAGATCTGAGGATCACAGATCAAAGCCAGCCTGGGCAGGAAAGTCCGTGAGACTCTTATCTCCAGTTAACCACCACAAAATAGGAGGTGGCTTTGTGGCTCAAAGTAGTAAAGCACTAACCTTGAGCACAAAAGCTCAGGGATAGCTCCAGATCTAGAGTTTGAGCCTCATGATTAATAAGAAAATTCCAATGAAATGCTAACATTTCTAGACTGTTTGTCCTAGGAAAGAATATGATTACTATGCTAATTCAAAACAGAAGATATTTCTAGAACAGTGGTGGGTAGATAAGGAAGTGTCTTGATTTGGGGAATAGACTAAAGTATCAGAAGTTCTGCCTAGTAAGTGCAAAGCCATGAGTTCAAAACCAGTAAGGAGGAGGTGAAGGGAAAAGAGGTATTGATAGCTACACAAGGCTTTCTGAGTTGATGGTAAGGTTATAGTTTTCAAATACGGAAAGAATTATTTAGACCCATTTCATACAAGACTAGTTGGATATTATCACTGAGCCGTGCCCTAGCTCTCAGGGCTAGTTCACCAAAATTCATAGCTGCCTATTCTAGGGTGAATTGCTTCAGATGGATGCACATAAACCTGAAATGCTATTACATTGCTGTAGCTCTGGAGAGAAAGTCCAGCATATCATGAGGAAGAATTTCTTTGAGAAGCTTCATAAATGGCACCAACCATCAGCCATGGCTATTCCTTTAGCAGTGGTAAGAGCATTACTTACCTCTTTCATTTTTCCTAGCCTAATGGCATCACTAAACATCCCTTAGGGGAGTTTCTGTCACCAGGCATTACCCCTCCCCTGCACACACACACAATTTATGGTCAGATTCTGCTTCTAAGAAAGCTGACCAAGAAAGCTGACTCAGAAACCTCACCTGTGGTATTCATACTGAAGTGGAAACCTCCAGAGCCATTATGATATCTGTTCATTGAGAACTAAGAGATAGGGGTTTGGCATCCATAAGGAAATGCAAAGACTTGTGAAAAAAAATTATACTGAGCTATGTAAGCCAGACCCAAAGACACATAAGCTGCATAGCTCCCCTAATTTGGTTGTGTTTTTTTTAAATTATTTCCCCGCCCACACCTCCCATTCTATCCCCTAATTTGTAATAATTAGAATGTGCCTATAAATCTACACGTAAACCCAATGGATAGTAAAAGGCAAAAAATTAACACCTGGACATGATTAATTAAATAGCACTGTTAAGTATTTACACAGTGAGAACAAAGGAGGATATTCTTAGGAGAGGATCACAAGTGCTGAATAGCTATGTGCATATGAACATATAAAATGATGCTTATTGAAATGAACTACAAGAAAGGGAAACAAGAGGTTTGTTTTTGTTTTTGTTTGTCAGTCTGGGGCTTGAATTCTGGGCCTGGGTGCTGCTCCTGAGCTCTTCAGCTCAAGGCTGTACCATTTGAGCCACAGTGCCACTTCTGGTTTTCTGGTGGTTAATTGGAGATAAGAGTCTCATGGACTTTCCTGCTTGGTCTTGCTTTGATCCATGATCCTCAGATCTCAGCCTTCTGAGTAGCTAGGATTACAGGTGTGAGCCACCAGCACCTGGCAAACAAGAGGTTTTTTTTTTTTTTAATTTCACTGTTTCCAGTTCTTTTTTTACTTCTTTCCTTTTTTCTTTGGTTTATTCCCTCTGTCACTGTTTTTGATTTCTGTACCCAGTGTCTTATATAAAAGTTCATCTGATTTGGGGAGGGGAAGAGGAAGCACAGAAATGATGGAGTGAAATCCACTAGACACTAAGTTGGAAATGAACTATACAACTTGCTGGGGATGGAGGTTAGGAAGGGAAAAACTGGGAGAGAATGAGGGAGGAAAGAAATGTACTCATTACCTGACTATGTATGTGTATATCACCTTTATAATAACATTTTAAAATCTAAAAAATAAAAAAGAGGTTAGAGTGTGGGGAAAATCCACTATTTGGCTCACCCAAGACCTTTCTCATTTGAGGCATTCTAGAAATCCAGGGCCAAAGCCTGTCATGTGAATGTTCTGATAAACTTCTTCAAGGCTTCCTTAATATCTCTGTTTCTCAGGCTGTAGATAAATGGGTTCATCATGGGAGGGACCACCGTGTACATCAGTGAAGCCACTGCAATCATCCTGGATGAGTCCATAACTGCAGAACTAATGTACACCCCAAAAGCCGTCCCATAGAACAAGGAGACTACAGAGAGGTGAGACCCACAGGTGGAGAAAGCTTTTGATGTGCCCCCAGCTGAAGATGGCATTCGCAGAAGACAGGAGACAATTTTAATATAAGAGAAAAGAATTCCAATGAGAGGCACCCCACCCAATAGAGTGGTCACTGTGTATACCAGGATGTTATTGATCAGGGTGTCAGAGCAGGAGAGCTTGAGAACCTGGTCAAGTTCACAGAAGAAGTGGAGGATGGTGAGATCTGTGCAGAAGGACAGACGTAAGATCATCAGACTATGAAGGAGGGCATCCCCAACACTAATGGACAAGGAGACTAGGATTAATGCCACACACAGGCAAGGGTTCATGATGACCGTGTAGCTCAGAGGATGGCAGATGGCCACATAACGATCATAGGCCATTGCTGCAAGCAGGAAGTTTTCCAACCCAGCAAACATTAACACGAAGCAGGCCTGAGTGAGGCATCCTGCATAACTGATGGCCTTGTTCTGTCTCTTGAGGTTCACCAGCATCTTGGGGATGGTACTGGTGCTGAAACAGATGTCAGTGAAGGAGAGATTGGAGAGGAAGAAGTACATGGGGGTGTGGAGGTGGGAGTCGGAGCTGACAGCCAGGATGATGAGCAGATTTCCGAGCACTGTGACCAGATACAGGAACAGGAACAGCCCAAAGAGGATGGGCTGCAGGTCTGGGTCATCAGACAGTCCCAGGAGGAGAAATTCTGTGATAGCAGTTTGATTATGTGAGTCCATGTTCTTTAGGAAACTTAGGGGGAGGAGGAAAAAAAGAGGTGACAAATCAGAAAAAAATAAACAGATGAACCAGGATCCTTTTTTTAATTTAAAACTTTAATATAATTACGTTTGCTTATTTGGTTATAGTAGTTTTTAACTATGTAAAATTATTTGTATTTGCATTTCTACCCCCAATAAATTTGGAAAACACTCTCAATCAATTCTGTGGCATTTAGTCCATGTATTGTGGTGTATAGCCATCACCCCAAAAGAAAATGCTATGTTATACTATAAAATTCTTCTTTTATATACCACTAGTCTCTGGAAACCAACTACTGACCAGTAGAGTCATAAAGTAAGCAATTTTCTTTTTCTTTAAATTGTTATTGTACAGTTGATATACAAAAAGGTTACAGTTACAGCCGGGCGCTGGTGGCTCACGCCTGTAATCCTAGCTACTCAGGAGGCTGAGATCTGAGGATCGTGGTTCAAAGCCAGCCCGGGCAGGAGAGACCGTGAGACTCCTATCTCGAATAAACCGCCAGAAAACCGGAAGTGGCGCTGTAGCTCAAGTGGTAGAGCGCTCGCCTTGAGCTGAGGAGCTGAGGGACAGCGCCCAGGCCCAGAGTTCAAGCCCCATGACCGACAAAAAAAAATAAATAAATAAAAAAAGGTTACAGTTACATGAATCAGGTAATGAGTAATGAGTACAATTCTTTTTGACTCATATCTCCCCTTCCTTCCCTCTCTCTTGGTTTTTCCCATCCATCCCCACCCCCAAGATATCCAGTTCATTTTCCACATAGTCTAGTGAGTATCACTGTTGTATTTGTTCATCCTTATTCCACCTTTTATATGCCTTCCCTTCCCATCTCAAATACAAACTAACAAACAAGACAAAAGGAAAAGAAAACAAAAACAGCAATATCATTTGTCATGTCTCAGTGAGCATGCATATACCATTACTTTATAAAACTCCTTACCCAATAGCCATTCTGCACTTCTAGTATGATACAATCTTTTCTGTGAAAAACTCCAGAATTTCTGGTATGGTTTATTATAGAAGAGATACGATAAGTGGGACTAAATTTAGGAAAATTAAAGGCAGAACATCTCTGGTAAGATTGGGGGGGGGGGAGGGAGGATGGGAAGGGATGGGAAGGGTAAACAAAGGAGGAGGCTACAATGCTTGATAAGAAATGTACTCACTATCTTGCCCATGTAATTGTAACTCCTCTGTACAGTATATTCCCAATAAAAAAAAGATAACTGTAAATGTCAGGGAACTTTTCATCAATCAGCTTCTAGGTAGACAGCTCAAGTTATCCGCTCCTAATTGTCATGTCTTCAACACACAGCAGTGTAGGATGAACTGATAGACAAGGACATGTCACTCTTGTCAAAACAGACTAGTAGGAGATCTCAGATTACCTGGGGGTCCACAGTAATAACTGGCATTCAGTTCCCTGGACAAGATGGAGAAGATGGTTTGGGGGAACAAAAGGAGTGAGAAGCATATGGCTGCCAGTGTAGAATGGGGGCTTGCTCCCCACTCAGGCTTCGGGGCTCTGCCTGTGGCTCTGATTAAAGCTATTGAATGGAGACACGTTTGGGGAGAGTGTTTGTAGGCTCTGTGGCCCTTGGGGTTTTCATATCCACAGTTCCTCATTAAGGGAACTTTCTGGGTCTCCTATGACTGTGGGGCAGCATGGATCCTTAAAGAGCCAGGCTGGAAGAGGAAGTATTTGGATTTTTTAAAATTATTTTTATTAGACAATTATACAGAGGTGTTGGCAATTAAGAAAGCAGTTTATGAATACAATATATCTTAGCCAGGTGCCGGTGGCTCATGCCTGTCATCCTAGCTACTCAAGAAGCTGAGATCTGAGTATGGCGGTTCAAAGCCAGCCCGAGCAGGAAAGTCCATGAGACTCTTATCTCCAATAAAAACCACTAGAAAACTGGAAGTGGCACTGTGGCTCAAACGGTAGAGTGCTCACCTTGAGCTGAAGAGCACAGGGACAGCACCCAAGCCCAAAGTTCAAGCCCCACGACCTACCAAGAAAAAAACAACAACTCTATTTTGGCATGGATAATTTTTCACTTATATGCACCAACACATATATAAGTACACATACACACATGACAATTCATAGATGAAAATTAGGAATCTGGGTTATCCATGTTGCAGAAAAATCACAAATCTTTAGAAAAGTCGTGAATCTGTGGTACAAGGTAGCATTGTGATTAGAGCTGTCCACTTGTAGGCATCTAATAAACACTATAAAGTCCAAAAAAAGTTTCAAATACTTAAATCACCAATATATGTGTATGTGTATGTACATGCATGTGTGTGTGTGAATGTGAGTGAACTGGATTTTACTATTTAGCCCTGGCTGGCCTTAATATATATACATATATGTGTATAAATGAATATAAGTATATGTAAATAAAGAATTCATATATTCCAAAGACCACTACTCTGTTTACAGAAAAGCCTGTTTGCAGCTGGGGCAGGGGTAAAGTGTTAAATTTCTTATCTAACATACAGAAAGCCTTAGGACCCATTCTCTAGCATCCCAAATACACACAGCACTATTAAGGATTAGTTTTTTTTATTTTTTGAATATTTTTGTAATTTTTTATTTTTTTTTATTTTAAAGATACTGTACAGACTTTCTGTACATTCCCTTACAGATAATGAGTACATTTCCTATGGAGCATTGTTACCCCCTCCTTTTTTCCCCTACCATCCCTGCCCTCCCCATCTCACCAACTTTTCCCTCCCTTCCCCCAAAGTTGTAAAGTTCATTTTCAACATAGTGTCTTGTACATCTCATTGTTACAATGGGTCAACCTGTATCCTTATTTCAGTATTTTGTTATTTCCCTTCCCCTCCCCAAATTATAAAAATATATATACAAGATGTAGAGCACTGGAATCAAATACAGTGAAAACATGGGGAAAGAACATAGAAAGAAAACAATCACATAGTACATTATAAGGACATTAAAAATAGCAGCAACAAAGAGAAAATCTCTTGTGTTCCTATCTTGGGGTTCATTTCACTTAGGATCATCTTATATGGTCATATATGTGTAACTTTTGACCTTTTCTACTTGTCAGGTTAAGATTATCCTAGACATATGCTAGCTATTGCAAATAAGGGACCTAGGTTTCTTTGGACCTGGTTTACTTCACTTATTACAATTTTTCCAAATCTTTCCATTTCCTAACAAATTCTGATGGAGGCATAGAACTCTAGTGTGTGTGTGTGTGTGTGTGTGTGTGTGTGTGTGTGTGTGTGTGTGTGTGTGTATCTCACATTTTCTTGATCTGTTCATCTACTGAGGGGCATCTGGTTGGTTCCATATCCTAGCTATGAAGAATAATGCTGAGACAAACATAGTTGTGCTGGTAGGTTTAGTATGGCCTTGTGATTGCCCAAAAGTGGGAATGCTGGATCATAGGGGAGCTCTACGTAGAGTCCTTTGAGGAACCTCCATACTGCTTTCCAAAGTGGTTGAACAAGTTTACGCACTCCCACCAACAATGTGGTAGAGTTCCTTTTTGACCACATCCCTTCTAGCATCTGTTGTTATTAGATTTCTTGATTATAGCTATTCTAACTGGGTGAGAGGGAATCTCAATGTTGTTTTGATTTGCATTTCTTTTATTGCTAAAGAAGTTGAGCATTTCTGAGAATGGCCAGATTTCTGCTCTTAAAAGTTCCCTTTCTCATAACTGGGCACAGGTGGCTCATGCCTGTAATCCTAGCTATTCAGGAGGCTGAGATTTGAGGATCAGAGTTTGAAGGCAGGCCAGGCAGAAAAGTCCCCATGAGACTCTTATCTCCAATTAACCACTCAAAAACTGGAAGAGAAGCTGTGGTTCAAGTTGTAGAGTGCTAGCCTTGAGTACAAAGAGGCTCGAGGACAGCATGTAAGCCCTGAGTTCAAGCCCTATAAGCAAAAAAAAAAAAAAAAATTCCTTTCTCATCCAGCCACTGGGATTTCAAGGATGCTAGCTGAAGGCCAGTCAAGGCAGAAAAGATGACCAGATTCCATCTCCCAAACAATCCATAAAAAGTAGGACTGGAGATGTGGCTCAAGTAATAGAGCACAAAGTCAAGCAAGCATGAGACCCTGACTTTAAATTCTAGTACCAAAACAAAAGGAGCATAGGGAAATTCTACGTTTTTAGTCTTTTGAGGAACCTTCATACTGCTTTACAGAGTGGTTGAACAGGTTTACACTCCTACCAACAGTGCAGTAGAGTTCACTTTTGGCCACATCCCTGCCAGTACCTACTATTGTTTATTTTCTTGATAATGGCCATTCTAACTGAGGAGTGGTGGAATCTTAATTTGGTTTTGATCTTCATTTCTTTCATGGCCAAAGATGTTGAACATTTCCTCATGAGTCTATTGGCTATTCTCATTTCCTTTCCAAAGAAATCTCTTTTTAATTCTTTAGCCCACTTATTAATGGGGTAGTTGTTTCTTTGGGGATGTTTTTATTGGGGGGTTTAATTTTTTAGCTCTAAGTATATTTTGGATATAAGGACCTTGTCTATTATATAGCTAGTAAAGATCTTCTCCAAATCTGTGGGCTTTCTATTGATCTTGCTAGCTATGTCCTTTGCATGCAGAAATTCTGCAGTTTATTGCAGTCCCATTTATTCATCCTTTCTTTGATTTGTTGTGCTTCTGGGTCTTTATTTAGGAAGTTTTGACCTGTGCCAAAAGGAGCCCTAGTGTATCCCTTATACCTTCCTGTAATATTTTCAGGCTGTCTGCTATGACCTCGAGGTCTTTGATCCATTTGGAGTTATTCTGGTACAGGGTGATATATTAGGGACTAACTTTAGTTTTCTACAAATGTACAGCCAGTTCTGCCAGCACCATTTGTTGAAGAGGCTATCTTTCTTCTATCTGATAATTTTGGCTCCTTATCAAAGATTAGATGATCATAGGTCTGAAATCTTGAGGATAGAGGTACAAGGCCAACTAGTGCAAAAAAAAAAAAGTTTGCTAGACTCCATTGCCAAAATAACCAGTAAAATGCAGGGCTGGAGGTGTGGCTCAAATGGAACAGTGACAGCCTAGTAAGCACCAGGCACTAAGTTCAAAGCACTGAGCAAATGCAAGGGTATTTTTGTTTTTGTTATTGTTTTTAACTGTCATTAAGGCTCACTGCATTTTAAATGTATACTTTATTAAAGATTGCAATGTAGGGGCTGGGAAGTTGGCTCAGTGGTAGAGTGCTTGCCTTGCATGCATGAGGCCCTGGGTTCCATTCCTCAGCACCACATCAGGAGAAAAAGCCAGAAGTGGTGCTGTGGCTCAAGTGGTAGAGCACTAGCCTTGAGCTGAAGAGCTGAGGAACAGCGCCCAGGCCCAGAGTTCAGGCCCCATGACCGACAAAAAAAAAACACAAAAAAACAAAGATTGCAATGTATTTGTGTGATCGATTCTGAATGTCAAAACATGAAATCCCTGGTTGGAAACAAAATATTTATACAGTTTTTGTCTTTAAGTTTATTGCACTCATATAAGACTATAATAGCTATTCATGTTCACTTTTGATCTATAGATACACTGACTCACATATTTCATCTTTTTGCTTTCAGAGAGGTGAAGAGAGCTTCTTTTTTATTTTATGAAAATAAAAATCTTTATTTTCATTTGTTCCAAGGCTTGGGAAGGGCTCCAGGGTGGTTAGTTAGGAAGTTTCCCAATGGCTAGAAGAAGCAGCTCAGGCGAAAACCCTGATGTCCAGCGAGGCAGAGATGGCCCCTCAAAGGCTGCTGGACTTGGGTTTTCTAGTCGTGTTTGAGGGTGAGACATTCGCAAAGATACTCGCCCAGCTGGGCGTGAGGGGCCGCTCCCAGCCTGCAAAGGTTGGTTAAGTGGTCGCCAATCTTCTTGATGAGCTTCACCTCTTCATCCAAGAAGTGGTTCTCCAAGAAGTTACAGAGATGGGGGTCTGTGCGGGCAGAACCCAAGGCATGAAGATCCACAATGACTTGGTTCAGGTTCTTCTCCTGGGCCAGGGCGGCTTCCATGGCTTCCATGGTTTTACCACCCCTCATCCTGAGAAGGTTTCTGCACATCTTGGAACAGCATGCGGCTGCCACGCTGGTTTTGCATCTTCAGGCGGCGCTGGGCACCCTCACGCTTCTCCTTCGCCAACTCGCGGAAGAAGTGGCCCACGCCACTTATAGTGGCCAAGAAAGAGGTAGGTGTAGGAGGCCCGCAGATGTAAGTTGACCAGTCTGTTGAAGGCAGCCTCCACCTCGGTGGAGTAATGACAAATCTGGGAGGTCATGGCTGGTCGTCGATACAGAACTAACCACAGGGGGGAAAAAACGGCGTTGGTTGGTCCTGGAAGCAGGAGAGTGGCAAGAAGATGAGGGTCCGAGGTGGTGAGCAGAGAGGCAGTTGATGATGGAAAGGAAGAGCCCCCGGGTCTGATCCATCCAAACATTGTTGAAGCAAGTCACAGATTCGCCGGAGTGCTGCTGAAGAGAGCTTCTTGTAGGCAGAATATCCAATTCTTGTAGACAGAAGCCCATTTGTATCATTTCATAGAAGAACTTAGAGCATTTGTTTTCCAGTTATTGTAGATATGTAAAGCCTTAGTCCTATTCTCTTGTTCAGTTTCTTCTACTCATATTGAGATTTGTCTGTCCTATTCTTCCGCTTCGGCTCATCTGTGTAGCTAAATGGTTAATTCTGTGATAGCACTAATAGTTTACTAGTTGTTTTTCCTTGTCTGCTTTACCATAGATTTTCTACTACCATCTATTTTCCTGGTCTTCCCCAGGATTAGAGATGAGCATAGCTATTTCATTTCATTGCCTTTCTATACCTTTGTCTTTCTCTTCTCTTTTGCTTTGGATATTGGAAAAATACAAAATAGTTGTCCATTTGTCTTCTTAAGCTTTTTAAGGCTGTGATTTCCCCTTTCATTCTCCTTTCCTTCCTTCTCTGCTTCCTTCCTACCTTCTTTTCTTCTTTCTATTCCTTTCTTCTTTCCTTCCTTCCTTCTTTGCTCCTCCTCGCTCCTCCTTCCTACCTCCCTTTCTTCCTTTATTCCTTCCTTCCCTTTCTCCTTTCCTTTTTCTTCCTCACTCCCATTCTTCTCCCCTCTCTTTCTGTTTTCTTTCTCTCTTTCCTTCTCTCTCTTTATCACTCTCTTTCTATAATCAAGATATTTCAAAAAGAAAAACCTCAACTTCAAGTCAAATACCTTTCTTCCCCTTGATCTAAAATATATCCTTGAGGCTTTCAGCTGTATTTTTATTAGCACACATTTTTATTTATGATTATGTTTTTACGCATTCCAGCAACAGATGTATGGAAACAGAACTATAGCAACATAAAGCAACAAAGATGTGGGAAAACATCTTTCGGACTGTATGAAGAATTTCTATTTATTTTTCCTTTAAAAATTTTTCTATATCTTTTTTATATCTTTAAGTGGTTGTACAAGGAAGTTCTCATTCTACAAACAGTGTATGAATACAGTGTCTGATAACATTGTCACCCATCACTTCAAACTCACCCCTTCTCTCACTTTTCTTTTCTTCTTCTTTTTTAAAATTGGTATTAGGTGATTACATAAATTTTACATATTTCACAGTATTGTGGAATAGTGATACTTAAAGTCGCAAACACATTTTAACCTTCACAAGGCAAATTGTCATTATCATGGTCTATATAGTTTATGAGTTCTATGAGCCTTGACAATACAATTATTTCTTCCACATCAGGTGATACTTACATTTCTTTCCTCTTGCTAGGTGGAAGCTCTTCCCTCTCATTTGTCCCTTCCCATCACCGTCTTTGGGTTGCTTAGTTCATTTTCATCTATGTCCAGTGCAGCTGATGGGCCCTCTGTTGTATGTTTTTCCATTTCCCACTGATTCTGTGTCCTCCTCCTAGCTTCCCTCCGTTGTATATATATATATATATATATATATATATATATATATATATATATATATATATATATACATACATACCATATATATATATATACATACATATATAAGTGTATATATATATATATATATATATATATATATATATATACCATATATGTGGTCAATAACACGGTTCAGTTGTATTTCTACTGAACAGATTAATGATTCATGTCCAAGATAGCTCTTGCTTTTCTTAAATATCTCTATTTCTCTGATAAAATTTTATATAGCATTCATATTTTACAATTTTGTGCAAACATCCATATATCTTTTATGGGAGCTTATTGACCTTTGAATTTTATTTTTGGTGGTTCTGCATACTTTTAATTTACCAGCTATTGTCAATATTTTTATGGGAGAGTTCCGGGAAGATGGCGGAGGAGAAGCTGGAATCTGAACAAGCTCTTGCATAGAAAACAGTTTCAGAGTTCCAGTGAACAGTCCCAAGCCAGAGAATCACACCAAGTGTGCCATCACAGGACAGAGAGTTAGTCAAGAGAGGGGAAGCCAAGCAGACACATCTGAGCGCCTGCCAGCAGCTGCTGCTACGGCGGCAGGGTCGCAGCGGCGACCACAGCCGAGGCCATACCTGAGCGCTCACACAGAGAGTCCGGGACGAAGGAGCCAGACGCAGCGGACGAGCGGATTCTACTCAACACCAGCAAGAACCGACAAGGAGCGCACAACTTCATCCTGCACTTTGCAGACCAGAGACGAACCGGGATCCAAGACTCGGCGTGAGTAGAAGCCCCACTTCCTCACTCCTTCTCTGGGAGCAGAGGAGGGAAGGCCACCCCTCCCCCCCCAGCACCGGTGATCTCCATCTTGGATACCGACAAAGCTCGGAGGAGCGGCTAGCTCCAGCTCAGGCCTTGGAATAAAACGAGTCATTTAGCAGGTCACAAGAACTTAACGGCGAAGTGACCTCACAGACTCAGTTCCATCCAGGGAAAAGCCACCCAGCTCAGGCGCCAGCCATTGGAGTGGCTCTCCTCAGTGGGTAAACAGAGCCAGAGGCTGCCCCTCCCTCTAGCAGCCACCACAATCAATTGAAAAACAGAAACCCTGAGAATGGCTCCAGGCTGGGTGCTGTGAGTTTTTTTTCACAAAATAGCCCCAGGGAAAAGCTACTGTTCCTTGAAAGACCTCAACTTTACCCAGAACCTAGCCTCATCACTGCATCCCCCTCTTTTGTGATTCTCAAAGCAGATCACCCTCCCAGTAAACTAACCTGGGAGGGGGATCTCAAAATCTTGGGTAAAGCAGAGCATTTTTCTGCCTGTTCCAACAAACTGACTTAAGAAACCAATCAAGCCACAGGACCTCAAGCTGACCAGAGACTCCAACCAGACTCTGGTTACAGACAAAAGGGAGATACAGGACTCTTCCCACCCCTCCCCCAAAAAAAAAAAAAAAAAAAAATCAAAGAACTTTTTTTTTCTTCTTCTTCTTTTCTTTTTTTCTTTTTTTTGTTTTGTTTTTTTTTTCGTTTTTTGTTACCTTATATATATAAAAAAATTTTTTTTGCTTTTCTAAAACTTTTATTAATCTTTAATTTTTGCCTCTTCTGAAAAAATAATTGTTTTCCATTAACTTTTTTTTTCTCCTCTTATAATTTTTATTTTAGGAATACGTGAATGTGCGTTCTCCTTTCTTTTCTTCTCTTCTTTCTCTTTTCCTTTCATTCTTAATTATCTTTTTGTTTTTATTCTAGCTCTACTGAACTTCTGATCTTTTCTTCTCACTTTCCTATCCTTTCCATCTTTTCCTCTTTGTTCATCTTTATGTGACTTAACTCTTGTCCTGCACATCATCAGATAAACCCGTAGTTAACCAGTAGACCCTATCCCCCATTGTGTACACACTTAATCCACAAACTTACTACTCAATTCAAAACCTCTGAGACTTAAATTCATTAATAGCAGTACTACCTCTTTATACCTATATAATATTTTAAGCATTTTTTTAAAGTTTTTCTCATCTCCTCTATGTCGCTCCCTTTCTCTCAACATATTCATATTCCTCTATAAATAGATGGTCTTTTAATCTCTAAAATAACATTAATTTTTATGTTTCTATTTTTTTTTCTGGTCTCTTTTCATTCCCCTTTCCCTTTCTTCTTTTTCTCTCTCTCTCTACTTGCATCCTACCCAACCTATTTTATGCACTGTGATTAGGACATAGTTAACTCTCCCTGTGCCTCCCAACACCAATCTATTCCTATTTTTTACCCACATCTCTTCCTAACCCTAATAATTTCTGGTTTTCCAAATTCTTCTCTGTGGTTCGAAGTCCTTTAACATATACTTGTTTGATGTCGAATAGATGTATCTGTTGAACTAGATTGTATCTGTAGACTATTGACTGTACAAATGCAAACTTTGGTTGATGGTTGCCTTAAGATAGTGTTCTAGCACAAAACTGGTGCTATCTTCATCTCAAATGGGCAGAGTAAGCCGGAAAAACACAAGAAAAATGGCAAATTCGGGTATCTGAATTCCCAATCCTGATAATCAGGGGTTAGAACAGATAATGAATAATCCAGAGGAGAGTTCCCAAACAGCTCTACAAACACTGCTGGCAAACATGATAAATGAAAAGTTTGACAACGTACAAAGGACTCTGTATGAGCGTGATAGGGAGAGAGAGGAGGCATCCCAGAAGTTTATACAAGAATATCATAAGCGTGAGGAAGCTACTCAAAAACTGATACAGGATTTGCGTGAACAACTTGAGAATAGTCAAAGAGAAAGGGAGGAATGGTGTGAGCAGGCTGAGAACACTCAAAGAGATCTGCAGGAATCCCACGAACGGGAGGAAGCTAATCAAAGAGTAATACAGGAATTGAGAGACCAGTTAGAGAACACACAAAGATCACTAAAGGCATTCATGGAATCCATTAACAAAGAGCTGAAGGAAGTCAGGGAGACCACAAAGGGAATGCTGAATGGAACCCAACAGAAGGAATGGGAGCCCAAAGAAACCATAACCAATCAACTAAGTGATTTGAGGACAAACACTGAACACCAAATTAAGGAAGTAAAGAAATTCATACAAGACCTAAAACAGAGCTTCAACAAAGAACTTGAAGCCATCAAAGCTGACCAACTAGAAGGAAAAGAGATAAAAAACAAAGTAGAGAGTCTTGACAGCAGGTTAGACCATGCAGAAGATCGAATCTCAGGGATTGAAGACAGCCTAGATATTATAGAGAAAGAACATACAACCATCCAAGACAAGTCCAAGAAATATGATAGATCTATCCAACACCTGGAAGACACCATCAGAAGGCCTAATCTAAGGATAATGGGTGTAGAGGAGCACCTAGAAACAGAAGATAATGGTCTAGGAAATCTGTTTAACAGGATCCTAGCAGAGAACTTCCCAAACATGCAAAAAGATAGGCCTGTCCAGATACAAGAAGCCTTTAGAACCCCAAATAGACCAGACCAGAATAGGACATCCCACCGTCACATTATAATCCACACAGGATCAACTCAGAACAAGGAAAAGATCCTTAAAGCTGTCAGAGAGAAAAGGGTAATCACTTATAAAGGGAAACCAATTAGAATCACCTCAGATTTCTCAGCAGAGACAATCAAAGCAAGAAGAGCCTGGAATGATGTATTCCATGCCCTAAAAACAAACAACTATCAACCAAGAATACTGTACCCAGCTAAACTCTCCTTCATAACTGAAGGCCAAATAAAAACCTTCCATAGCAAAGAAAAATTGAAACAATACATCTCCACCAAACCAGCCCTACAAAAGATTCTTAAAGATGTCCTACACATAGAAAACCAACAAGACCGCAATAAAGGCCAAGAAACTGCACCCAAACTGAGAATCCAAGAACCATAGGAAGAACCCAGTTTTCGCAGCCCCCAAGAAGGTAGATAACATGGCAGGAACTCCCAAATACCTCTCAGTCCTACCTCTTAATGTTAACGGACTGAACTCTCCAATTAAGCGACATAGACTGTCTAGTTGGATTAAAAAACAAGACCCTTCTATCTGCTGCCTGCAGGAGTCACATCTTGCCCGTAAAAACAAACACATTCTCAATGTTAAAGGCCTGAACAAAATCTACCAAACAAACGGACCGCATAAACAGGCGGGAGTTGCAATCCTAATATCAGATAAAATAGACTTCAAATTAAAATTCGTGAAAAGAGATAAAGAAGGTCGCTACATACTAATTAAATGATCTCTCCTTCAGGAGGAAATTACAATTCTAAATATCTATTCGCCAAACAATGGAGCACCCAAATTTATCAAAAAAACACTACTTTCCCTCAAATCCCATATAGATCCAAAGACATTAATTGTTGGGGATTTTAACACACCACTCTCCCCACTAGATAGATCAACTCGGCAAAAACTCAACAGAGAAACCGCAGATCTAAACAGCTGCATAGATCAACTAGACTTAACAGACATTTTACTGAACATTTCACCCAGCAGCATCAGAATACACGTTTTTCTCAGCAGCACATGGAACGTTTTCTAAAATAGACCACATTTTAGGCCACAAAGCAAACTTGTCTAAATTCAGAAACATTGAAGTTATACCTTGCATTCTCTCTGACCACAAGGGAATAAAATTAGAACTCAACACCAAAAGCCACCAAAGAAAGTCCGGTATCACATGGAGGCTGAACAACACACTGCTGAATCATGAGTGGGTCATGGAAGAGATTAGAAAGGAAATTCAAATGTTCATGCTATTCAACAAAAATGAACACACAAAATACCAGCTCCTCTGGGACACAGCAAAGGCAGTACTCAGAGGCAAGTTTATAGCTCTGAGCTCCTACATCAACAAATTGGAGAGATCTGAAACTAACAATTTAATGACACATCTAAACCTCCTTGAAAAAGAGCAGCAAGATAAACCCCAATCCAGTAGACGGAAAGAAATAATCAAAATTAAATCAGAATTAAATGAATTAGAATCCAAAAAAACTATAGAAAGAATCAACAAAACAAAGAGTTGGTTCTTCGAAAAACTTAACAAAATTGACAGACCCTTAGCAAATCTTATCAGAAAAAGAAGAGAACACACCCAAATTAATAAACTCAGAGATGAGAATGGAAACATCACCACGGAAACAACCAAGATTCAGAACATTATAAGGGAATACTTCTCAAAACTTTATGCTAATAAGTTTGAGAACTTGACAGAAATGGACCTCTTCCTAGCAAATATTGACATGCCAAAACTAAACCAAGATGAGTTAAACTATCTTAACAGGCCCATATCAAGCATTGAAATAGAAACAGCAATAAGAGACCTCCCAGCTAAGAAAAGTCCAGGACCAGATGGTTTTACAGCGGAATTTTACAAGGCCTTCAAAGCAGAGCTCACACCAATTCTCCTCCAACTCTTCAATGAAATTGAAAGAGAAAGCTCACTACCGAACACATTCTATGAAGCCATCATAACCCTCATCCCAAAACCAGGCAGGGACTCATCAAAGAAAGAGAACTATAGACCCATTTCTTTGATGAACATTGATGCAAAACTTCTCAACAAAATTTTGGCCAACCGCCTTCAACAATTCATCCAAAAAATCATACACCACGATCAAACAGGATTCATTTCAGGGATGCAAAGCTGGTTCAATATACGCAAATCAATTAATATTATTCATCACATCAACAGGAGCAAGAATAAGAACCACATGGTTATCTCAATAGACGCAGAAAAAGCATTCGACAAGATCCAACACCCCTTCCTGATGAAGGTTTTGGAAAAATTAGGAATCCATGGAACATTCCTCAATACAATAAAGGCTGTATATGACAAACCTACAGCCAGCATTATACTCAATGGTGAAAAACTAAAGCCATTTCCTCTTAACTCAGGAACAAGACAAGGATGCCCACTCTCTCCACTTCTCTTCAATCTAGTATTAGAATGCCTAGCTACAGCAATAAGACAAGATGCAGACATAAAGGGGATCCAAATAGGGAAAGAAGAAATAAAACTCTCCCTCTTTGCAGATGACATGAGCTTGTATTTAAAGAATCCCATAGACTCCACTCCCAAATTACTCAAGCTGATTCAAAACTTTGGCAAAGTAGCAGGTTATAAAATTAACCCCCAAAAATCAATGGCTTTTCTGTATGCCAACAATGAGAAAAGTGTGGCTGAAATTAGGAAAGAAACTCCATTTGTAATAGCCCCACAAAAAATAAAATACCTAGGAATTAACTTAACTAAAGAAGTGAAGGACCTCTATGATGAAACTTTAAAATCTTGAAAAAGGAAATCAACACAGAACTTAAAAAATGGCAAAACCTCTCATGCTCCTGTATTGGAAAGATTAACATCGTGAAAATGGCAATACTTCCCAAGGCTATCTACAAATTCAACACAATACCTATCAAAATTCCACCCTCATTCTTCAAGGAAATAGAAGAGGCAATCCAAAAATTCATATGGAACAATAAAAGACCCCGAATAGCAAAAACGCTCCTCAATGGAAAGAACACTGCTGGAGGAATATCAATACCAAATTTCAAACTCTACTATAAAGCCATAGTAATCAAAACAGCTTGGTATTGGCATAAGAACAGACCTCAGGACCAATGGAATAGAATTGAAAACCCAGAAATGAACCTACAGACCTATAGCCATCTAATCTTCGATAAGGGAGCTAAAACAATAGAATGGAAGACAGACAGCCTCTTCAGTAAATGGTGCTGGCAAAACTGGTTAACTACATGTAGAAAACTAAAGCTAGATCCTTATATATCACCCTGCACCAGAATCAACTCCAAATGGATCAAAGACCTTGAACTCAAAGCAGACACTCTGAAAACATTACAGGATGGAATAGGAGAAACCCTGGGTCTCCTTGGCTCAGGCCGAAATTTTCTGAATAGAGACCCGGAAACACAACAAATCAAAGAAAGGCTGGACAAATGGGATTGCATAAGGTTGCATAAGGTTGCAGAGCTTCTGCAGGGCAAATGACATAGCTAGCAAGATCAATAGAAAGCCCACGGACTGGGAGAAGATCTTTACTAGCCATACAACGGACAAGGGTCTCATATCTAAAATATACTTGGAACTCAAAAAATTAAACCACCCAACAATAAATCCTCAAAGAAACAACTGCCCAATAAGTAAGTGGGCAAAAGACTTAAAGAGAAGCTTCTCTGAAGAAGAAAGGATGGCCAATAGACACATGAAGAAATGTTCAACATCCCTAGCCATAAAAGAAATGCAAATCAAAACAACATTGAGATATCACCTCACTCCAGTTAGAACAGCAAAAATCAAGAACTCTAACAACAACAGATGCTGGAGGGGATGTGGACAGAAAGGAACCTTACTTCATTGTTGGTGGGAATGTAAACTTGTTCAACCACTTTGGAAAGCAGTATGGAGGTTCCTCAAAAGACTCCACATAGAGCTCCCCAATGACCCAGCAATCCCACTTTTGGGCATTTACCCAAATGATCACAAACAAGGCCACACTAAAGCTACCAGCACAACTATGTTTATTGCAGCATTATTTACCATAGCTAAGACATGGAACCAACCCAGATGCCCCTCAGTAGATGAATGGATCAAGAAGATGTGGTATATATACACAATGGAATTCTATGCCTCCATCAGAAAGAATGACATTTCCCCATTTGTTAGGAAATGGAAAGGCTTGGAAAAAATTATATTAAGTGAAGTAAGCCAGGCCCAAAGTAACATAGCTCCCATGGTTTCCCTTATTTGCAATATCTAGTATAGGTATGAGTCAAGCGGAAAAAGTCAGATAATGTGATGTTAGGAAAACGAAACCTCAAATATGTATTTTAATGTTTTTGTTTCTTTCATGCATGTGTTTCTAACGCATTTATAAGATTATTTCTTTGTTGCTTTGTATGTCCCTCCCCCACAGTGTAACCCCCGCTTTCACTATATTTGATGTCAATATAACATGTGGAGGAGATGGGGACAAACAAGTCATTTAAGGATTCAGGTGGACCTGTTGCAACAATGAGAAGTACAAAATGTCATGTCAAAACTAGCTTTACAATGTCGGTGGGGGGGGAGGGGGGGTATGATTGGGTGAGAGGGAGGGGGGAGGCTGGGAAGGGAGGTGAAGGGTAAACAAAGGAGCAGGCTGCAATGCTTGGTAAGAAATGTATGCATTATCCTGCCCATGTAATTGTAACCCCTCTGTACAGTATGTTCTCAAATAAAATAAAATAAAATTTAAAAAAAAATATTTTTATGGGATCTGGGTGAGTGTGACAGGCTCAATCAGCAGCCTCTGGATTCAGCTTGCTGAGTGAGAACAGCACAGAGTTCCAGTATAAACTGGGGCTCATTAGTCCCCAACTCAGCCTTCAGTTCTTGTCTAGTCCTGTTTTAGAATTGGTACCATTTTTAAATGTGGATCCTTGGTTTTTGTGTTTATCTGTGTTTTTGTTATTTATTTAAACATCTCTGGGGGAATAAAAGTTCCAGCTGGGCTGGGTCACAGACCTGCTATGCCCACCCTCCCTGTGAGGCATGGAAGGTTACTGGGCTAGTTTGGTTCCCTTCAAGCCTCAGGCTGCATTTTCTCCTTGTGCAGGCTGCTAGCAGGGAGGGTGTAAAAGGCTGTGTGACTGGTTTGGACTTTTTCAACTAGTCCTGACAATGTAAAAATCTGGACAGTTTAGTTTTAGGTGACCCCCTCCCCCAGCCCTCCTCCTACAGAAGGGATTCAAAAGACCAATTAGTGAATTGCCTTGCTAGATAAGCAAGCTCTGGGAAAATAAAGCCCAACAAAGGTACCTAGTTAAAAGAAATACTGTCTTAAATTTTTGTTTAAGAACTTTAAAAGGTGTACGTACGACTGATTTTGATTTTTGCGCGCTTTAAGATCTGTGTGAGTGCTTTGTGCGTGTCTGTGAACATGTTCAAAGATAAGAATTGTCAGCATGCTGTAACAATTGGGTGAGTTTAAATTTAAAATTCAAAAGGTTATGAGGTTTGGACATTACCAAAGATTTTAAAAAAATCTTCACATTGTTTTAAATGGCTTTGTAAAGATTCTTTAACTTGCAAATTAGAAAATCTGGTATTTTAAAAGACTAATGTTTTAAAATGCATAAGACTGTTTATTCTGTAATCAAGTTATCTGGCTTAACAAAAATGCATTGGCTGTTTGGGATCTAATTCCCTTGGCTAAAATTTGGGGATAAATATTAGAAATTTAAATGTAAAGGTTAGTTTAACACTGCCAAAGATGTTACCTGTTTTGTCTGTCTAAAACTGTATTTCATTCGAGAACCAAGAGAAGAGACGGGGAAAAACTTAGAAGCCAACAGAAGACCTATCTTTAGGGGTAAGGGGTGAACAAGCAGAAGTGCAGTTCAGCTGGCCATGCATGGTGGGACAAGCCCTGGGAGGAGTCCACGCAGGGTGAAAGAGGGTAAGCTGGCACAAGCGCAGTTCATCTAACCCTAAAGAGTCAGATTGGGTGTGCCCATTCCATAGAAGGGGCCGAACGGCCCATCTTTGTTCTCTCTTTTCTCTGCAGTCAGACACTGAAAACATGATGGTTAAAATGAGTGATGTGATGACCTGATTAGTATTGCTAAAACTTCCCCTTGGATGTGTTAACATTAAAATTAGAAAGGCCTTAAAAAGAGGGCCAAAAAGTTATTTGTATAATGTGGCTTACTTTCAATTATGTTCTACAATTAGGATGTTTTTAAAAGTTATAAAGGTGTTAAGACTAGCTTTGTGGTATAGTAAAGGTGACTGTAATTCTTGCATTAAAAAAATTTTGTCATTTAAGTGTAAAAGTTTTAATGTGTAAAAACAAGCAGCCAAGAGACAATGAGTGACACTTGGTCTCAAGATTTTAAGAGGTTTTTAATGCAAATAAAACCTAAAGTATATTAAAAAAAGATTAGTGGGAAACTTTAAAAAAAAAATAAAAAAATGGATTTTGGGATATAAAGTTTAAATGTAAAATTGTTCTTGACATTGGCCTCAATGTGCACAAAGGGAAAAATTAAAATTACCAAAATAATTGCTATTCTAGCTTGCTCTTATAGGTTTTTTTAAGTTTCCAGCAAGCCCAGAGCAAAGCACAGAGGATTCTTACAAGTTTGTCAGATGTAACTTTGACTCTTAATAAGTTTCAGGTAAGACCATGCTTAAAAGCTACTTCTATGTTGACCACCTTGTTGCTTTTAATTGGAGTAAAGTGGCCTTTTATAAGACGCATTGATCTGCAAACTGGTTCGAAGCCAGCCCGGGCAGAAAAAGGTCCCTGTGAGACTGTCACCTCTATTCAGCCAGCAGAGTACTAGCCCTGGACTAAAGAGTCAGGGGACAGTACTCAAGCCCCAAGCTCAAGACTCATAATGGCAGAGTACTAGCCCTGGACTGAAGAGTTAGGGGACAGCATTCAAGCCCTGAGTCTGGGACTCAAAGTGGCAGAGTGCTAGCCTTGAGCTGTAGAGCTGAGGGACAGTGCTCAGGCCCTGAGTTCGAGTCCAACAACCAGCTAAAGGGAAATGCCAATGAGGCATTTATCCCAATGTGGAGAAGACACTCCTGGGACAAAAGCAATGGAGGAGCATCCAGAGGCAGTAAGCCACTGCTTGGATGGCAGAAATGTCAGATCCTAGTGTCATTTGTGCGTGGCCCTTCAAAACTGGTCAGAGCCGGGAGGTCATAGGAAGATAGTTTGGAAGCATGCCTAATGTTCATGACTACCTTGTAAGGGACAGGAACTTGCCAGACCTCTGTGATAGTAAAAAGCTAATGTTATAAAATGTGGGGGATAGTTTAAATCTCAACCCCTTTATGTGCCAAAAAGCTCTAATTGGCAGCTCTAATTGAGCTGACACTAGTTACATGAAGTTCATCTGCTCAGGAAAAAGTTTGCAAACCTGAGTGTGTTTCTATTAATATCTGTCTAAAGGCCTGCAAAGGTAACTTAGGCATCTTAGGCATTGTTGAGATCACATTCCTAAGCCATCTAGGAAGATGCTTTTACAAACCAGAGTGCTAAACAAGCTACACTACTGCTGTAGCCGGAGAAAAGGTCTGTACAGTTGTCAAAGGTTAAATATTGTTCTTAATGACATCTAACCCTGATGGCCTCTTTATAAAATAGGCTAAGGTTATAGGTTCCTGGTTAGGTAGGATCAACGCCCCTGAAGTCAGCTTGAAGAAGTTACAGAAGATTGACCTTCGCCCTTCTACCCCCATTTTAAGATCAAGGGTCCAGAGTCAGTTTTGGAAAAATGAGGCAAAATAGATAAAATAATTTTTAAAGGCATAAAAAAAATAGTGCTAACAGTTGTTGATATGCAAGGTGTGGAGACTGCATCTGTCAGAGATGGTTACAAGACTAAACCTTCTGAGCCTTCTGTGTCCATTTACAAAAATATCTCGTTAGTAAAAAAGTTGTGATTTTGGTAAATTGTCCTGGGCTATTGTTTAATGATCTTAAAAACCAGCAGGATCAAAGCCTGCCAAGCCTATGCAATGTATCCTTAACCAGTCTGTGTAGGAATTTACAGCCCAGCATGAGGTGTGACAGTCCCTTGGAGCCACTGAGAGATCCTGCTGCTGCTGCTGCTGCTGCTGCTGCTGCTGCTGCTGCATACCCTAATGGTTAAAGTTCAACGACTGCCTGACAGCCACCTGGAGAAACTCCTGCCTAAAGATTCCATCACCTGAGTCTGCTTCCTGGTTGACTGCTGCTAAATCTAAGATCTTGTGGGACATTCTTTTGGGTGATATCCAAAAACCCTCTCTTCCCACAGTGGATATTGGGGACAAGGATATCACTGGCTTGCTTGCCAGTGCATAGTGACTGAAAATCCACTCTATGGTCACAGCCTAGTTTGGCTCTGGTATGGTAATAACTTGAGTGTGTTATCAATGGAGGTAATACTCTTAGCCTTAAAATCTAGCAAGCTTCCGCATCACAGTGGTGTCTTAAGGCTGTTCTAAGATAAAGGTTCCACAAGCCAAAGAAAAATTGTGCAGTTTTAAACTACAGCTACAAAGATGCTCAGGGATTGTAAAGAAAGAGGGTGGTAAAGAAAGCCTTGGAAAAGGGATTGTAAAGAAAGAAGGTAGTAAAGAAAGCCTTGGGAAAGGAATTGGGGAAAAAATTGATATCCACTTTGGATAAGAAAGGATTTGAAAAGTAAGAATTGTCTTTAAAGAAGACAAACCTCAGAAAGTTTAAGTATGTAGCAAATGGTATGAGTATGTCTTAAAATTGGAGCTTACAAGTACAGCTGGTATAAAATTAAGTTAACTGTGATACAGAGTCAGGACTGGTGACTGAGATAAGAACCCCCTAAATTTTAAGATTAAAATTAGCCCAAAGAAAAATGGGGGAATGAAAGATTAAAAATTAGAGTTACATTTTACAATTGCTAACTGCTGGTTTTGCTTCTGTAAACTTGCTTGCGCTAGCACTGACCCTTCCCCTCCCTGGAGATAAAAGTTTTGAAGTCTAGATGGTGAAAGACCCCAGCCCGTAGGTACCCCAAGGAAGACTGCGGCCCCTCACCCTACATACCTAAGAGAGTGGGGCAGGATATGTGCAGGCCGCTAACCAGGAAACGAAACCTCGGGCCTCTGAGTCACCGCCTGCAGACCCTAGCATGACCCTAGTACATGCCTTAAAACCAGGCATTCCTGGAAAATAGCCGACCCACCCGTCCCTTCCTGTAAAACTTAACCCTAATAGCAGGGTAGGGCAGGGTGTAGTAAATCACTTGTCAAAATTAGGGAACAAACAGTTTCGGTGCATAACGACCCGCACAGACTTGTCCGGGCAAGTACCGACACGTCAGCTTTCCCCCAACCCCACCTACCCCATCTGGCTAGCTTAACCTGACCAATCCCCACCCTGAGCGTAATTTGAAATTAACCAATCATCCCCCTGTAACCAAGCATCTCGCTTCTGTAACCTCGCTTCTGCTGCCCATAAAAATAGGGTGCTTTCAGGCACTCGGCGCGCAAGTCTTCCGACAGACTTTGTCGCCCCGGGTACCCGTGTAACCGGTTCTCAGACACTTGACCTGAACCTTGTGGATCTCGTGGTTGAGTGCACCTGGGAGCCGAGGCATGCCCGAATAAACCTCTTGCTGATTGCATCCGCACAAGTGGTCTCGTTGTTCCTTGGGGAAGGGTCTCTTCAGATTGAAGGACACCCCAAGACGGGGGTCTTTCATCTGGGGGCTCGTCCGGGCAATACATAGTGTGTTAATATTCAATAACATATGTCAATACATAGTATGTTAATATTCAATAACACACTATGTCAGTATTCAATCATATTCACTACATTCCACCCCTGGTCACTGGAAGTCAGAGACAACCAGCAACCAATGTCAGCATATATAAAAGATATTAAAAATATAATGGCACATTTATAAAATAAATTAGCCATAGTATTAGATGCAACTGATATTAATAAGAAGTAATTAACACTTGCGAAGGGGATTGTACCCCTGGGTGTCAAGACATGTACAAAAATATTTCTCACACTGTTGTGAGGTAAGTGAGATTGTTTCCCACCAAATTTGAGACATGATTTTCCAACCTTTTCTTGCTGAAATTCGAGTAGTTATAAGAAAATGTTTAATTTGCTTTACAGCTAGCTTAACCATAGGTAATATGGACCTCTAAGGTCCAAATAAGCCTACTGGGATTGCTTTGCCTATGTATAATCACTTTATTAAGAATAAGTATATTCACTTTGCCTTTATATAACTATAATATACTGGATCCAAAAGAGACTCCAAGACACCCAGTTAAAGGACCTAGGGACTGTTAGGTAAGTTAAAATGGCAGCTGAGGCAAGAGAGAGCAGCATGTGACATTCAGGCAAGGGAAAGGTTTATGTGCAGGTTGCCTCTGGTCAAGTTGGAAACCCAAACAGCAGGAATAAAAAAGGGTCAAACCACAGCCAGGTCATGACTTACCAAGGCCAGGGGTGGAAGGTGTGGCCACGCTGGATGCGGATGTGACCTCAGGGTGGGGGGAGATTACTGCCTCCAAGTGTGTCGGTTACCTAGGTGACTCAGGTACTGGGTAGAGAGACTTAACCAAGAAGAGAGAGGAGTCTTCTCCACCATCCCTGGGTGAACCTTACAGGGACTTTATTATAGCCGCATGGGGTCCACTTCCCACTACTGGGAAGGTAGGAGAATGGCCTTGAGCTCAGGGTAGGACGGGTTTTTATAGAGGTAAGATTACATAGAGTTGCATAGATGAGCTACCCAAGGCAGGTTTGGCACATTTTCATTGTTTATAGTTACATGAACTTTAAATTCATTTGTTCTTTATAGTAAATATCATATGTAATAATTTGCAATAGGCCACCTATAGTGGGATTACTCAGTGGTGGTCTTCAGTTGGTGGACTTAAGGCCCTGTTACTGAGGCAAGCCAGAAAGGTTACAGAAGCAAAACAGCAAAAACATAGCTTTGAGTCATAAGAGCATAGGCAAAACAGAATCTTGACTTGGGTCAGCATAACTGATACTATCAATGCTATTGACATTATTATAGAAATTATTTTTATTATAAGCTCCTGACTAATACAGCAACTCAGTGCAGCTGGTGATAAACCTCAAGGTTGTCAGTAGCCTTCTGCAAAGCTGCCAGCTTGGTAAACTGAAGTGAGGGAGAGCTATTCTTTTGCTTTTTAACAAGGATGGATAAGGGGTTTTTCTTTACCAAGAGTTTTTGCCCTTTATCAATAGTTTTGTTCTGTTTTCTTTTTTTTTTTGGTCCGGTCATGGGGCCTGAACTCTGGGCCTGGGCACTGTCCCTCAGCTCTTCAGTTCAAGGCTAGCAATCTTCCACTTGAGCCACAGCGCCACTTCCGGCTTTTTTCTTTTTGCTTATGTGGTGCTGAGGAATCGAACCCAGGGCCTCAGGCATGCAAGGCAAGCACTCTACCACTGAGCCATCTTCCTAGCCCTGTTTTCTTATTTCATATTTTTGTACCCATGGATATTCTTTTCCCAGGGAAAAGGGGGTTTAGGGGAGAGAGTAAATTTCCAACAGCAGGAGGGACTGAGGCCAGACAATAGCAAGAACTTTCTGCCAGTGAATAGCAGTTCAGATATTACATAACCACTTTGTTAAGAATAGTAAATTCATTTTGCCTCTGTATAACCACTTTGTTAAGTATATTCACTTAGCTTATGTATAACCACTTTGTTAGAAATAAGTATATTCACTTTGCTTATGTATAACCACTTTATTAGGAATAAGTATCCTCATTTGGCAAGATTGTTAAGACTTGGTCTCCACCCCAAAGCATGTGTTCTTGTCTTTAAAAGTGATGTGCTAGCTCTGTTCTGGGCTGCTGGACTTTGAGTCAGGAGTCCACCATGCAGTCACGGGCCTTTTAATAAATACTCCAAATTCGACCTTTTTGACTTGTGGTAAATCTGAAACCCATTAACTGAATTACCATATAACATTATCCCTGGATCAATCATAAACTAGTTCTGTGTTGTGTTTTTGAGGAATCGCTACACCGATGGGCAGAAATCAATGAAGTGAATCTGCAGTTTTACATGGCCCTCAAATGCCTCAGGTGACTCACAGAAATGACTAAAAGAAGCACTGACCACCCCCCTTCCCTAGGACAATATATATGTTTCTCATAAAGCAAACTCTTTATAAAAGGATTATCAAACATCCCATTACTATTTCTTGAAATAAGCAAACACTCCCAGACAGCATTCAAAGAAGACTTTTGCAGTTTTTTAAGATCTCTGACCTGATGTAGGGGCATATTTTTATTTTTTAATTTACTTTATTGTTATTTACAATTACTGTTTTTGATTTTTGTCTCTTTCTTTCATTCATTCTTTCTTTCTTTTTCTTTTTGCTTATGTGGTGTTGAGGAATCGAACCCAGGGTCTCAGGCATGCAAGGCAAGTGCTCTACAACTGAGCCACCTTCCCAGCCCCTTTCTTTCTCTCTTATTTACTGTTTTTGTTTTTTTGTCTCTTCCTTTCTTTTCCTTCTTCCTTCCTTCCTTCCTTCCTTCCTTCCTTCCTTCCTTCCTTCCTTCCTTCCTTCCTTCCTTCCTTCCTTCCTTGCTTCCTTCCTTCCTTCCTTCCTTCCTTCCTTCCTTCCTTTCATCAGTTGTGAGGCTTGAACTCTCTGGGCCTGGGCACTGTCCTTCAGCTCTTCAGCTCAAAGTGAGGGCTCTACCACATGAGCCACAGTGCCACTTCTGGTTTTCTGGTAGTTAATTGGAGATAAGAGTCTCACAAAGTTTCCTGCCTGGGCTGGCTTTGAACTGCGATCCTCAGATCACAGCCTTCTGAGTAGATAGGATTACAGGTGTGAGCCACTGGTGCCAGGTTATAATTAGTTTTGTTTTTTTTGCATTGTTCTTATGCTTGTTTTTATTTTTGTTTTTTATTGTGAAAATACTGTACAGAGGGGTTAGAATTACATGGGCAAGATAGTGAATACATTTCTTATCCAGCATTGTAGTCTCCTCCTTTGCCTCCCCTTCCCATCCCTTCCCATCCTCCCCACCCCGTCCCCCCACCCAATCCTCCCTCTTCCCGCCCCCACCAAAGTTGTAAAGTTCGTTTTCGACATGACAACTTGTACTTATTGTTGCAACAGGTCCACCTGTATCCTTATTTAAACGACTTGTTTTTCCCCTTCCCCTCCATAAATTATACCGACATCAAATACAGTGAAAACAGGGGTTATACTGTGGGGGAGGGACATACAAAGCAACAAAGAAATAATCTTATAAATGCGTTAGAAACAAATGCATGAAAAAAAAACATTTAAATACATATCTTAGGGTTCATTTTCCTAGCATCACCTTATGTGACCTTTTCTGTTTCCTATGTTTCTTTGGGCTTGGCTTAAGTGAAGTAAGCCAAGCCCAAAGAAACATAGGTCCCACGGTTTCCCTTATTTACAATTACAGTTTTAACTAGGCCCTTGGATGCCAACCAGTTCCAAAGCCTGGGAGCTGTCCCAACACTGTGGTGCTGAAAACAATGGCACCTCAAAATGACTGGTAGCCTCTCATTAACGCTGAGTTAGGGAAATGCGATTGTTTCTAACACATTTATAAGATTATTTCTTTGTTGCTTTGTATGTCCCTCCCCCACAGTATAACCCCTGCTTTCACTGTATTTAATGTCGGTATAATTTGTGGAGGGGAAGGAGAAAAACAAATCGTTTAAATAGGGATACAGGTGGACCCATTGTAACAATGAGATGTACAAGTTGTTATGTCGAAAACGAACTTTACAACTTTGATGGGGAGGGGGGGAGGATTGGGTGGGGGGATGGGGGGGAGGATGGGAAGGGATGGGAAGGGGAACAAAGGAGGAGGCTACAATGCTTGATAAGAAATGTACTCATTATCTTGCCCATGCAATTGTAACCCCTCTGTACAGTATTTTCACAATAAAAAAAAAAAGAAAATGTAACAGTTAGGAACACAGAGTTGCTGCTAGAGGGTTAATTGGGGCAGCAGTCGTGGGGGATGCTGACAAGCAGAGAGTTGGCAGATGTCAAAAGGCTAAGGAGAGGGTGGAAATGAGCAATTCTGCTTCCTTACCTGCACCATTCAGTAGGGATGGTGTCTGCATTTGGGGCTTAAATTTGGGGCCTCAAACCTTTTCTTGGCTTTCTTGCTCACTTTGGGTATGCTACCAACTTGAGGCACGTCTCTCATCCAGAATTTTGCTGGTTAACTGGATAGTCACATGAACTTTTCTATCCAGGCTGGCTTTGAACCTGGATCCTCGCGGTTCCAGCCTCCTAAATACCTAGTATTATAGGTGTCAGTTGCCTGCTCTTTTGTGGTTTTGACTGTACAAATAATACACAGAGCAGAGAGATGGGCCCCGCTAAAAAGAGAATCTAGGATGGGTTTGTAGGACAAAGGAAAAATCGGGGAATGTGCTGAAGGGTCAGATTACACTTGAACACTGCCACCAAGCCTCCCAAAACACCGAAGGACTACACTTCCCAGAATCCTTCCCGCACCAGCTTCCGGTTTGGATCAGCCAATGAGATCCCGCGAGATTTAGAAGGCGGAAGTGAAGCGGAAGCCATTACTCTCCGGAGGCGGTCGCAATAAAAACACATGGGTGAAGGTAAGGTAAGTAACGGCTCGGTTTTACCTGTTGAGGACCGCCCTCCCCCCCCCCCCCCCACACACACACACACACTCCCGAGCCCCGTAGACCTCTCCTATGAATTCGTCCTCAGGCGGCAGTTTCTGAGACATGTTCCCTCAGTTCTGTCAGCAGTGCTGTCCAGTCCCGCTTTGAGCCCTTTACCCCGTGGCATCCGTGAGGGTCCCCGAAACTGGGGGGTGTATAGACGGAGGGAAATGGGGACCCCAAGGCCAGACAGCCAGGCTGAGGGGCTGTTTTAGACTCCGCGGCCGACGGTACGAAACGCTGGAGATGTGAAAACTGGAATTGGGTATTCAGAAAGCTCTGGTAAATCCTGGCGCCGGTGCTCTCGCCTGTAATCCCAGCTGCTCTGCAGGATGAGAGCTGAGGACCACGGTTCGAAGGCAACGGGGACAGGAAAGTTCCGTTGAAACTCTTCTCTCCAGTTAGCCACCAAAAAGCCACAAACGGAACTGTGGCTCAAGTGGTAGAGGGCTAGCCTTTAGGAAAAAATAATTAAAATGAAAAGATTAAAAGCTCTGGGGCAGTACCCACGCCCTGAGTTCAAGTCCCAGGACCCACACCATAATGAAATACCCTTGGGGTTTTCAAAGTTCAACTTCGGGAGGAGGGGGAGTCAGGGTGCAAAAGCCTGATTGAATTTAAGACATGGGGTGAAAGGGTCGCAGGAAATAAACCACTTTGCTTTCTGCACTTACCGCTGTATTCGGTTGTATTTTGGCATCTTAGTTTGGGGGCTGTTTATGTTGTTTCTTGACATAGTTTTAAATTGGAAACTAGGACATATGTGCAACAAAAAAAAAAGTGCTAATTGTCACATACACAATTTCAACAGTTAGCAGGACCAGAATAATGTGTATTCACAAATTCAGCTGGAAAGGAGATTAGTAAGTTTCAATACTGGGGCTTGACCCCAGGAGGTGTGGGCAGTGTCCCTTAGCTTTTTTTGCCTATAGCTGGCACTCTGTAACTTGAGTCAGACAGCCCCACTTCTGGCTTTTTGTTGATTAATTGGAAATAAGAGTGTCATAGACTTACGTGCCAATGCAGGCTTTGAACTGCCATCCTCAGATTTCAGCCTCCTGAATAGCTAGGATTAGAGGGGGCTTGAACCATTAGAGCTCAACTTGTTGGGTTTTTTGTTTTGGTCATGGGGCTTGAACTCAGAGCCTGGGAGCTGGCCCTGAGCTCTTTTGCTTCTACCACTTAGAACTGTGGTCCTCAGATCTCAGCTTCTAGAGTAGCTAGGATTACAGGCATAAGCCACCAGGCCTGGCCTAGCTTGTCTTTGTACTGGTAGTCGGGCTAGAAATCTGGGCATGGTGCTGGTGAGCCACACTTCCACTTGAAGCTTTTTGCCTGTTAAATGTAGATGAGTTCAGATTTCTGAACCTTGATCCACAGATCTCAGCTTCTCTAGTAGCTAAGATTAAAAGCAGGCATAATCTACCAATGGTGGGCTTTGGTAAAGTTTTACAAATATTTGCAAATTAAAGCATTTAGGTTCTGTTTCCTGTCTCCTATATTTGTGTAATTTGGAGTGGACTTCATAAATAGATTTATCATCTTTATCAGGCAGGTAATTGCATTTTCCTTTGAATTGTACACATTTTGTTTCCTTTACTGGACTGGCTGGAAATGACTGGACTTTGGTTAGCAAATCTTAGGCAGTACTGTTTTCTTTCCAATTTTAAAGAGAAACTACTATCTGCTGGAAGTTTTTCTAATAGTTTCTCCTAAAGAACAGTACTCTTCAGCAAAACAGCTTTTCTAATAAATTGCTCTAGGCCTTTATCAATTGACTTAATTACGTGCATACATCTCTATTGTGGGAAGTTTCTGACACCTCAGTTCCTGTTCAGGCCAGAGAGCTACTGGATATTTTGTTATGGTGAAATTTTTTTTTTTGGAATTTATCCATTCACCTACCAAAGTGTTCATAATTTACTCATATATCTGCAATGTTTTAGAAATTAGAAGTGTTTTCATTTTTAATACTTAATGGTTATTTTGTTTGTTTTTGTTTTTTCTGTATAGACTCTTCATGTAGACAAAGCTGGCCTAGAACTCAGGATCCCTCTTGAGTGTTAGGATTACAGACATGAGTCAGTCACTATGCCTGGTTTAGGCAATGATTTTTTTTTTTTTTTTTAACTATCTGGGTGCTGGTGGCTCACACCTGGAATCCTAGCTATGCAGGATGCTAAGATCTAAGGATGGTGGTACAAAGCCAGCCTGGGTAGGAAAGTCTTATCTCTAACCACCAGAAAAGCTGAAAGTGGAGCTGTGGTTTAAGTGGTAGAGAGCATTAGACTTGAGCAAAAAAGCCCGGGATCTGAGTTCAAACACTAGGACCAGCACAAAAAAAAGTTGGGTCAGAATTTTGCTTGTTTTATGCCATGTGTTTTCCGTTTCATAACTTCGTTTATTTCTATGTCTACTTGACTTTGGTGTTATATTTCTTCTTGCTAGAAGGTGATGGATCTGGCATCACGAGGGACGAGGCTGGAACTCAGGTACTGTGTGGGAGGCCTGCAGTTACAGATTTAAGGCCACTCAGCATTACCCTTCATCCTGTCCCCCTCACTTGCCTCATCCTGTTTTGAAGCCAAATATAGATTCTGATAAAAGTAGAATTGAATGAAAACAGGACAGGGTGACAGTTCTACCCTGTTATAAAGAGAAATTAAACACTAGGTCTGACAGGTTAATCCCCCTTTCCCAATGGCTGCCCACTGTGTTTAGCATTCTGATTTATCAGTCTGGTTTTGTGTATTTTGCAGGAAACATGTTTTGTAGCTGTTCCTAGAACGGGTGATCTGACTCCTGTCCCTCTTCAGGCCGGCAGCTCTTGGTGACCCCCTCCAGCCCTGACAAGCACTGGTGGCGGTGGGGATGGTGGTAAAGAATTGCCCAGATGCTGAGCTCTGATCTGGTTTGCACCACTGCAGAATGGGGGGAGGGGGAAGGAGGTATACAGGCCTGAGGTCCTTGTGGTGCCATCTCAGATTTGAGCCACCTTGTCCAGTGTGTTGTGTTTTAGTCTCTGTATCCCTGTTAATTTCACAGGACCTTCTGAGAAGGTTCTAGACCCTCCAGATTCTTTAGGCCCTTTCTTGATGGCCACCAAGACATTAGCCCCATGGAAGCCTAGGCAGGCAAATGTGGGTCCATTTCATTCATTCATCCTTTTGATTCATTTTCCTATTTGCTTTTTTTTTGGGGGGGGGGGGATAATTGGTTGTGGGGCTTGAACTCAGGGCCTGGGCATTCTCCCTAAACTGTTTTGCTCAAAGCTAGCTCTCTACCACTTTGAGGACATCTAGTTTTCTGGTAATTAATTGGAAGTAAGAGTCTCAAGGACTTCCCTGCCCAGGCTAGCTTCTGCAGTCCTCAGATCTCAGCCTCCAGAGTTACTAGGATTGTAGGCTGTACCACTGGCCCCATTTTTGTTGTTGTTGTTGTTTTTGTTTTTTATCTGTTAGAGTGAGACACTGTTACACTATTGTAGCTCTGGAGAAACAGGGACCAAAGCATCAGACAAGTCAAAATTTTGTGTCTTGGAGTTTATTGGCAGGTTGGGTACACGATAAATGGGAGACAACAAAAAGTGAGCCTTTGGGGAGACTTTTTATCAGCAAAAAGCAGTAAAAAAAAAACAGAAGTAGAATTTTTGCCAGCAAAAAGCCAGAAGTAGAGGTGTGGCTCAAGTGGTAGAGTGACAGCTATGAGCAAAAAAGCAGGAAGAAGGCCTGGAATTCAAGTAATTCACTGGCATTCTAGTACATTCTAATGCATTCACACTGCACAGTTTTTATATATTTTATTTTTTGGTGGTGGAACTTTCAGCCTCACACTTGGTAGGCTGGTATTCTGTCACTTGAGCCATTTTTCAGCCTTGCTTTTTTCTGGTTATTTTGGACATAAGGTCTAGCAGACTTATCCATTAGCCTAAACTGTGATCCTCTGTATCTTACCTTCTTGAGTAGCTGGGATTACAGGCCTGAGCCACCAGTGCCAGGCCTGTATGTCATTCCTCAGTTAAACTCAGACCTGCCTGGTGTCATTACTTTTACCACAGATGCCCCTTGCAGAGAGGCCCATCAGGAGGAGAGTGGCTTGCTTATTCTCTCCATGCCTGTGAGGAGAATTGACTGCCATCCCCACAGTATGGCCGCCCTGGGTCTGTCTCCCACATTAAGTAAGTGCCTGGCTTGTCACCTTCAGAAATCATAGGTCAAGGGATGTGTAGACAGAGCAAGTGGGTGGGCAGAATGAACATGGTAGGGGTTGCCCAGCAACTGACAGCCTCCAGTCTTTGGAGATCTAGGGCAGCTAGAGTTGAGGGGGTGCAGTGTCCCCATACCACTAATTGCCTGACAAAAGTGGAGCCCAGTAATTACTTCACCTGCCAGAGCTGCTGTTTCTTCTCTCCTAAATTCACTCAAAATCTTTTTGGTATGCCATGACCTCATGCGGTAGGCTGCAGGCCAAATACAGGTGACCTAAAAATATTGTAAGAAATTTCTTTCAGGCTATGTGCCTGAGATACCTGTGAAGCATCACTAAGATCCTCATTATGTACATTATGTACATACCAGTATTAGAAAACCCTCCCCCCATTCTGAAACACAAAACATTTGTAGTCCTGAGTGTTTTGGGTACAGGATATTTGACATGTGTATTGCTGCTCATGGACATAACACCCTGTTTTTATTTCTGTCTTTGAGAGGAGCAGGGCTGCTCTGCTTTATTGATAAATTGTATAAGGGGGAAAGGGTGTGTGGACATTCATAGTTGTTACAGAGAGCTGATTGTCATGCATCTTATTTCCTCCTGTAGCCATGTCTATCCAGGACCCTGCCTGTCTCCAGGAGGTAGAATTTCCTTTTTCGTCAAAACATCATCCCTGTCCCCAGAATTTGCACCTGATTGCTTGGCGTGGTCTGGAGCCTTGCACACCATCCATTGTTGCTTCTCAGGTACACAAAGGTCTTAGGGCGCCAGGGCAAGATGAGCATTTATTTCTTGGCCTGCTCCCACCACCTTTACTGGGGAATTCTTTAGATGCTCATCCAGGCCAGCAGATGCCTGGTCAGAGCCAAGGAGAGAGCCAGTGATGGTGGCTGGCTGGCTTCATATTGGAAATTTATGTAGCAAGTGTTTCTCTCAGGCTTGCTAGTGCTCAGGCCCACTTATGCTCAGACCTAGAGGCAGAGGGGAGAGCAGGCAAGAAATGCCTCAAGCGAGACATCCAGCCTTTTTTTTGAAGAATTGAAACTACCACAAGAGCCCCTCACAGTGAGAAGTTGTTAAGCTGTTTGGGGACTTGCCGCCTAGAATAGATACCAAGTCCCAGGACACATTCCCTGGAAATCCACTGTTAAGTCTTGTGCCCAGTGTTTAGCATCTGCCATATTCCCATGAATACCCATAGCGGGTTGCTTACTGTCTCCAACTGTGTGTGCTGTGGCAGGAGTCTGTGACTTTCCAGGATGTAGCTGTGGACTTCACTGAGAAGGAGTGGCCCCTGTTGGATTCCTCTCAGAGAAAGCTGTATAAAGATGTGATGCTGGAGAACTATAGCAACCTGACTTCCCTGGGTAAGGCTGGTTCCATCTCATCATGCAGGACCTAGGCAGAGACTTAGGGACAGCAAGCAGAGCTGAGATTCACCCTCCACAGAGTGTTGCAGGTATTGAATCTTGACCATCCCATTCACCTTGACCTCAGGGCATTCTCATGTGTGTCTGATGGCCTGCATAGATTTCTGAGGTTGATTGTTTTGCAGGATGAACCATGTAGGTATTTGTGGTTTCAGTTCATTAAGAAAACAAAACAAAACTGTTTTCCTTAGAAAAGTGACACCACCATTTTGTTCTTCCTAAGTCAGACTTGTTCACCTCCAGACCCAAAGAGACAAAAATGCTGACCTAGGCCAAACAGAAAGGGGTGTCCTCTGCCTGGTCCTCCCTTAGCGTGTTGTGTCTCTCCTCCTGAGCAGGGTATCAGGTTGGCAAACCCAGCCTCATCTCACACTTGGAGCAAGAGGAGGATCTGAGGACAGAAGAGTGGAGCATGGAGCGAAGTCCCCTTTCGAGTGAGTGAGCATCAAGCAGACACAAGTGCTTTTGACTTGGTTCTCATCAGTGATGGCAGTGGTGGGTGTTTATCCATTTCCTGTTTCTGTAATGAAATACCTGAGGCTTAGTAGCAATAAGACTACTAAGGCCCAGAAAAATATGAAGTTACCCTCTTGGCAAGGGCTTCCTCTAGCTGCATCACAACATAGCAATGGCATTGTAGTGTGTGAACCAATTTGAAAGGGAACTAGAAGCAGAAAGCTTCAAGACACATGCAGAAGACCTAGGTAAGGCCAGTCTCACTCTTAGAAGAAATCACTCACTCAGAGACAAATGTCTCCTGTGATGTGTAAGTGCCTTCAGAGACCTGGCACCTCCCACCATCTTGGCATGTAACAAGGCCCAGGCCTCCACCATGTGACCTCCCAGCTCTAGATTGGAGTCCACTGGGTAATACCTGCCACATAGGAAGTTTTTTCTCTTTGACTTCTGTCTCCTCCTACTGCTTCTTTGGTCTCTGTGTTTCTTAACTTTGAATCTGATATTTCCATACGGAAATATATGCTTGACTGTCTGTATGCTGTTGCTGTGTTAGCAGTGTCAGTCTTACTTGAGTTAGATTTCTTCCCCATCATTTCCAAGTAAACTACACAACCAAATTTTTATTGGCATATATTAACTATACCCGAGGAACTCACATTCCACACACACATGTAATATACTCAGCCACATTCAACTCCTTTGTTATTCCTTCCCCTTTGCTCCCTCCCTTCTGCCTAGAAGACATATACTCCACTTTTCATGGCCTTTCCTTTACCTCCCACTTGTCTGTGGGACTCCTTGATTCCTCTTAGAACACATGACAGTCTCTAGTTGCTCCCATCCATTTTCTTGAAAACCATCTAATTTTCTTTATGGAGGAGTAACACTCTGGCTATATGCAAAAACCTTTTTTTTTTTTTTTCATTCAGTAATGAACAACATAGCTTATTTAACTTCTTTGGTTATTGTGAATAGCGATTTGGTAAATGTAGGCTTACAGGTATCTCAGTAGTAAGCTGACTTTGATTAGTTTCATGTAATCCTGAAGTAGTATGGTTCGATCTTATGGAAGTTCTATTCTTAATTTTACTTTTACCTATTTATTACTTTTATTATTATTATTATTTGGTGCTAGTTCAGGGGCTTGAACTCAGGGTTTGGACACTGTTCCTATGCTTTTTTTCCCACTCAAGGCTAGCGTTCTACCACCTGAGCCATAGCTCCCCTCTGGTTCCTTTGGTGGTTAATTGATAATAAAGAATTTCACAGACTTTCCTGCCTGGGCTGGCTTCAAAGCATGATCCTCAGATTTCAGCCTCTTGAGTAGCTAGGATTACAGGCGTGAACCACTGGTGCCTATTTTTAATTTTTCGAAGGACTTGTACACTAGTTTCCATAGTGAGACACCAGTGTTTTTCACAGTTGTCTTGCTCATGCTGGGATTCTTCCCTTGTACAATGGATTTCACAGTGCACAGTTAGTGTTTGCAAAGAAATCCATCTGGTTCTGTTCCCATCGTCCTGCCATTTGCTTTTTTTCTTACAGCAAGTTAATGATTCTCCAATTATTTTCAGATTGGGAAACTCCATCTAAAGCCAAGTGGTCAATTCTCATGGAAAACATCTTTGGGAAGGAAGTGTCCAGTGGTGTGACAATGGTAAGATTTCCTTTGGATAATTTTGGATCTTCCATCTTAGAAGTGACTGGGGTGGCTGTAAATTGAGAAGTAGTCAGAAGCAGGTAATTAGAATCCAGACTTCCAGAGATGCTGAATATCACTGGGCTTTGGTACCTGTTCCCAGACCTGTCAGCATCTGAGGATGTTCAAGTTCCTTATATTAAATGGTGAGATACATATCTACATGGACCCCAGCCATGTCCTCTTATCTGCTTTAAAAATTCTCCAGATATTCAGTAATATCTAGTACAAGTATAAGTGCTATCTGAGTAGTTCTTCTTAGTGTATTTTGTACATATTCATTACAAATTCAGGGCTGAGTTTTGTTGAAATCCAGACATGGAGTCCACTGATATGGAAGCTTAACTATTGTTGTTTTGGGAAAATACCCCAGCCTTAACCCAGACTTACTCATTTAAGAGTTTGGATGAGTAAAAGTTTATATAACTTGGCCCACCTTTGACTACTGAGGCCCTGAGTCTCTATGTGAAACTTATGCTATGCTGTTTATTTTTGGGGTTTTTTGTTGTTGTTGTTATTAGGTTTTTTGTTTGTTTGTTTGTTTGTTTTGTTTTATCAGTTGTGGGGTTTAAACTCTGGGTGTGAGTGCTGTCCCTGAGCTTTTTTGCCCAAGGTTAGCTAGTGGTCTACCATTTTGAGCCACAGCACTACTTCTGATGATTTTTGTTTTGTTGTTGTTTCTTTGTTTAGGGACTCATAGCTCAGAAAGCCTTGGAACCTTGAGTCCTCCTGACTCAGCTTTCTGAGTGCTGAGATTTCAAGTATATTATTATCAGCTGCCTTTTCTCTTTAATAGAGTCAAACGAGACAGGAATATCTTCAGTCATAGTGTGATGTGAGGTGTGTCTACTCATGCTATTCAATGCTCAGATGTAAGGCTGGAGCTGGGGCCCCATGGTAGAGAATGCATGAAGCCTTGATTCAGTTCTTAGCATCAATCAAATAATTTTTTTTAATGTAATAAATGTTGGAAATGCCCAGGTCAACTCTCAATCCTGTTGAACCGACAGGAAAGGAGCCTAACTGAGAAGTCCTCTGACTATGCCAACTTATTTGAAGTCTTAAGCATGGGCCCTCATCTTCCTCAGCCAATGGGAAGTTCTGCTGTGAAGAGATCCTATCACCATTACACTTGTGGGATCTCGTTCAAGACCAGGACCCATCCAGCTCAGCACGTGAGTGTGTATGATGGGAGGAAAATGCATGAATGCCACCAGTGCCAGAAAGCCTTCACCACAAGCGCCTCCCTGACTCGGCACCGGAGGATCCACACAGGGGAGAAGCCTTATGAGTGTGGGGACTGTGGGAAAGCCTTCAATGACCCATCAGCCCTCAGGAGCCATGCGAGAACTCACCTCCAAGAAAAACCCTTTGACTGCAGTCAGTGCGGAAACGCCTTCCGCACCCTATCAGCCCTGAAGATCCACATGCGCGTTCACACCGGTGAGAGACCCTACAAGTGTGAGGAGTGTGGCAAGGCTTACGGCAGGAGCTGCCACCTTATTGCACACAAGCGGACACACACTGGAGAGAGGCCCTACGAGTGCCGGGACTGTGGGAAAGCCTTCCAACACCCGTCGCACCTGAAGGAGCATGTCCGGAACCACACGGGGGAGAAGCCCTATGCATGCACGCAGTGTGGCAAAGCCTTCCGCTGGAAGTCCAACTTCAATCTGCACAAGAAGAACCATCTGGTACAGAAAACCTATCAGTGCAAAGAATGCGGCAAATCCTTTGGGGATCTCCTGTCTAGGCGGAAACACATGAGGCTCCACATCGTAAAGAAGCCCGTGGAGTGTCGCCAATGTGGAAAAAACTTCCGGAACCAGTCCATCCTAAAGACGCACATGAATTCCCACACCGGAGAGAAGCCATATGGCTGCGACCTCTGCGGAAAAGCTTTCAGTGCCAGCTCCAACCTCACCGCACACCGGAAGATCCACACCCAGGAGAGGCGTTATGAGTGTACTGCATGTGGCAAAGTCTTCGGTGATTACCTGTCCCGCAGGAGACACATGAGCATCCATCTAGTGAAGAAACACGTGGAGTGTCGGCAGTGTGGGAAAGCCTTCCGGAACCAGTCCACACTGAGGACACATACTCGGAGTCACACGGGAGAGAAGCCATATGAGTGTGACCACTGCGGGAAAGCCTTCAGCATAGGCTCCAACCTGAACGTGCACCGGAGGATCCACACAGGAGAGAAGCCCTATGAGTGCCTCTCCTGTGGGAAAGCCTTCAGCGACCATTCATCCCTCAGGAGCCACCTGAAGTCCCACAGGGGAGAGAAACTCTTTGTACCCTCTGTGTGGAAAAGGCTTTAGTGAGTACTTGGGTGAGCTAGACCAGAAGCCTGCAGGAGATTTGCTCTAACTTTCCAGGGAGTAAGCAGTACAGGTTCTTACTGTGAATGCTTGTGCACCTGCACTATGGGGAGAACTCGAACACATATCAAGCTCTGAAACACCCAAGAAGTTTGGGGAGAGAAGCTTAGCTTAGCATTTAGTGTTGAAAACCATTTCAGTGCTTCCCATCTTCTGGGTCTATAAGGGGCCATCTCTGTCACTGTGATGGCAGGATGGTCTCTCCTGATCTCACTCATGACGAAAGCACCAAAGCACAAAGCAAGGAATGTGGCAGGGGGGCCAGCTGTCTGGAAACATTTTTGGTTTCTAGAATGGGGAATGGTGCTATGGGCACCTGGCAGCCATGTGATTATCCTGTTAGTGACCGGGAGCCCCCCCACCATGTCAGTGTTGCTGAGGCTGATCAGTCTGCATGATTCCACAGTTGTCTGCAACAACCCCTCAGGTCTTATGGTTCTCATGAACACTTCTGCTAGGAAATAACATTTTCCTTTGAAAACTTATAAATGTAATGCAGTTCTTACAGGAAGCTCGTGAGAACTTTACGCTGCTGATAAATCTTGAGTAGAAATGTTTTGTATGCATTGGAGAGGGACCCCAGCAAGTGGTTTCTCCCTTGAGTATGGGATTGCACTTAGTTTTCCCTGGTGCAAACATGCCCAAGCTCATTCATCCTTACTCTTGATGTTCATGGTTATGCTATTCATTACAAAATGTATGTATGTAATTTTTATTTTTAAAAAATTTTGCCAGTCATGGGGCTTGAACTCTGGTTCTGGGCACTGTCCTAATTTTTATTTTTTTTCTTTTATTTTATATTTTGTTGTGGGTCTTGAACTCTGGGCCTGGGAGCTGTCCCTCAGCTCTTCAGCTCAAGGCTAATAGCACTCCACCACTTGAGCCACAGCGTCACTTCTGGCTTTTTTTTTCTGCTTATGTGGTGCTAAGGAATCGAATCCAGTGCCTCATGCATGTGAGGCAAGCACTCTACCACTGAGCCACCTTCCTAGCCCCCATGTATTTTTTGTATGAACTTTTTCTGCAGCTTCATTCTAGATAGATAATTTGGTGATTAACTTACTTGACCAATGACATATTTATCACTGTTCTTTACTGGGTAAGATGGGGATTTTTCAGTACCTGTCTGTTGCTGGTATCAGATCCAAATGGGTAGTGATCCAAGTATGGAGTCTTGATCACATGGGATCCTTTGGAGTGCTTGTGGCCTGCTGTCCAGCCAGGGCACCTGAGGCTTCCAAGTGTTGCCCTAGTTTTCTCTCTTATTACATCAAAGAGGTCAGGTTCTGTCTCAGTTGAGCTATTTAGAACAGTTTCTGTTGCAGCTGGTACCATCCACTTCCACTAACAGATGAACAGTAGGTTCTGTCTACATTCTGTTTTTCTGGTCTTCCCCCTACTTGTTACCTTGCAAGGAGATCCAGGATGTAGTACTGAAAGGTCCATCTGTTAACCATGAGGATGAAAACTGCAATCTAAGAAGACAGTGCAGATGCTAATGCATTGTGATCCTGGGCTCCCTGTGGCTCTGGGTGTGTATGCCAGCGTCATATTTGTTATATTTCCTATTATATGAAGAAAAATAAAACTGGTTAATGACGTAAGCTGCTGTGGAAATTCCATTGCTTTTGTTGTTGCTTTACTGATGAGTAAGAAGAATGTTTTCTAGCTCACTGGATGGAGCCCGTGCTCATTGCTGAGGTGGTTACTGCTATCTCTACATAAACTATAATGTGGACATAAATGAGTATGGTTTTTCAGGCTGTGTGTGTTTATGTGCATGTGCACACATGCACCATTACTGGAGCTTAACTTGGCCTTTTTGCTCACAGCCCGCACTACCACTAGAGCCATGTGTACAAAACATATAGTTCTTTTATTTTTTTCTTCTTCCCAAAGCAATAAAAGCTCAGGATAAAGGGAGAATTTATACTACATTATGTTTATGCTGTTTGACTATATATATATATATATATATATATATGTTGGAGATACTTCTGGTTCTTTTGTGTGAAAGAACTTGAGCTTATGACTTTGACCTAGAACCAGTCCCTGGCAGGCAGTGCCTCTGTCAGTACTTAAAACATGACTCATTGAGCTTTTGGAGTTAGTGAAGGTGGATCTATAGCAAGGAGGTAGATGGTAAATGCTATAGAGAGGATTTTTGCTGGTAAGGATGTAGGTAGATGATGGGTTGGTCCACTAAACCTGTGCTGTGGATGGTGTACAACTGTTTTTGACCGCTTGACCTTTTCAGGAAAGGCTGCACAGAAATAACTTTGAAGAGACAACTGCAGATTTCAGGTTACCAAGCCTGCTGAGGAGAGGAAGTAAGTGAGAAGTGGATTTGGAAAGTGTCTGGAGGAATCATAAAGGTATTTTCTGTTTTGACAGCAATTACAATTTTTTTTTCTGTGAGATTTTGTGTTTGTGTGGTTCTAACTGTAAGAAGTAAAAAATACTTTTAACATTGTCTGGTTAAAACTTCAGTTGTTTTCAAGAAGAATTGGATCTATATTTTCTTGTTTTTGGTTTTTGGATTTTTGGTGCTAGGACTGGAAGCCAGTGTGGAACATGATAAGCACTTTGCCACTAAGCTTCACCCCAGATTGCTTCTTTTCTTTTTTTGTCTGTTCACTTTTATCATATTTAATCTTACTCTCTTGCTCAAGAAAAAAATAGTCATCTTTCATTTTAAGAACATAGGTGCATACTTGGCTTCAGCCAACTACTAATTTTGTTGATTTCAAATTTTTATTTTATTTATTCATTTATTTTTGTTCCTGTACTGGGGCTGGAACTTGGGGCCTTGCACTCTTGTTTAGTTTTTTTACTCAAGGCTGGTGCTCTACCACATGAGCCATACCTCCACTTCTGACTTTTTTGCAGGTTAACTGGAGATAAGAATCTCTTATCGTTGTCTAGCTGGGCTGGCTTTGAACCTCTATTCTTAGGTCTCAGGTGTTCTGAATAGCTAGGCATGAACCACTAGCACCTGACTGAAAATTTGATTTTTAAGCCAACTAGTTACTCCATCGGAGACTAAATAAGGAATCCTGTTTCCCAGAAGTTTCTCTGCTTCATCCAAGAAGATAGTAGACTTAAACTCTTCCTATGGGTTAACTATTCTTTCCAGTTCACCTGTGAGAGAGTCATCCTTCTTCAGCAGAGGAGGAGATAAGTGGGAACATCCTGATTCCTTTCATACCATTGTCACCTGATTCATCTGCTGGGTCAGAGAGCACAGTAGGTAGGTATATGGTTTTCTTCCTCTGCACCTAGTTCTTCAGTTATGCAGTTACTTGCACCTTCCTAAGGGAAAAGTGCTCAATGATCTGTGGGCTTTGCTGAAAAGTTTCTCAAGACTCATTAGTGAAAACAATAGCAATCACTTACTAGTTCTTGCCTCGAGTTAGAATAAAGGTCTATATTCTCTGGAGACCGGGCCTTCAGAAAACAGAAAGAATGCTTCCTCCAAGTTGAGAAATGGAGTAATTATTTTGATTAGGAGGATTGGGAATTCAGCACAAGTGCTCCCTCTGTGCCCAATTCCTTCATCACACCAGGTGTCTGGGCCACAGAAAGTAATGAGTTCCCATTAGCCCTGATGTGGCCCAGGGATCTTGTACCTCAGTGCATTTCCCTGCCAGTCCTCAGAACACACAAAATACTTCTGCAGTCTCTGGAGGAGACCTGTGATTACTGTAATCCAGTCTTAACTCACTCTGTGTTTTTAATTTCCAAAGTCTCCATCTGCAGTTTGTGTAATGTTTAAAGGACTCAGTTTTTACAGTAATACTTTTCTTCTCTAGGGGATCTTTTATACTTGTGCAATGAGTATCAGTTAAGTTCTCTGCACTTAGGTGTGGGCAAGAAAGAGACCCCTGAGCCAAGTAAAAGTTTTGGAAGAGAAATATAAACAGGACAATTATAAGAATAGTTCAGGAGACCCCAAGGGGTAGGTGGTGAACCAGAGGCACAGAGAAGTGTGGAAGAGTTACAGAAACTTCCAGGAGCAGCAATAAACCAGTCCTGATTCAGGGATACAGAAAAAGATGATACATAACATTACTGACATCAGGGTCCCTGAAGTAGATAATTCTAGAAGGGGCAGGAGGACTGGACAGGTTGTATAGCACATATTTACTAATACCACTGGGCATGGGCCCTGAGTTTCATCACACCCAGCAAAAAATATATATTTAAAGAAAGAGTTGAACTTAAAATATCCTTAACCATTGTGCCCTAGTACCTCTCAAATATAAGTGCTAGGTAACCTGGGATGGGAGCATGAGTAGTGGTCAGGCATCTGAAGAGGGAACCAGATTTGGGGAAGTCTGACCAGGAAAGGATAATGGCAAGCAGGTAGCTCTGTGGCTTTACTTACATTTCACATATGAGGCTTCTACAGATAAGACAGGATGAGTTTCCTTTCAGGGCCTTGTGCAACCAGGCAGATGTTCTACCACTGAACTACATTCACAGAGCTTGCTCCTTCCTAAAGTACACATCAAAAAGAGGTTCCCTGAGAAAAACTTCAGCATAGATTGGTAGCAACCACTATAGATAAGTAGGTAGGTAGATGGATGGATAGATAGGTAGGTAGATAGGTAGGTAGATTAGATAGATAGATAGATAGATAGATAGATAGATAGACAGATAGACAGATAGATAGATAATGGAGGGAGAGAAGGATGATGAATGGGTAGATGATAGACAGATACTGAGGGTGAGGAAGGTAGGAGAGAAGACCCTGGATTAATAATGGATGGATTGATGAGATAGGTAAATCAGACAAGACTGGTGTTCTGAGAATGGGGCTCAGGGCCTCTTCCATGCTAGCCAAGCACTCTACCCAAGTTCTATCCCTTTTCCCAGATAGCAAGCACCAAAGTAAGATTCAATAAAATACACAGTGAAAGGTCAATGGCAGACTGTCTAGGTGTCACTATTTCTAGATGAAGACAGGGAAAAGAATGGATCAGGCATGGGGCTGGAACCTTGAACAACTGAGAAGGTTTAGATTGGCCAGTATTGTGTAGGTATATGTTGTTTTGCTTGTCTTCTCCCAGCCTGTATACTTGAACTTGCTTTTTTCTTCCATTGGGGTTTATATGAGTTTATATTCTTGAGGAATGTTGTTACTTATTGGTTATCTCACTTTTCCTCTGCAGGAGAGCCTTTTGTTTAATTAACTGATTGAAGCTTATCAATTCTAATGGAAATGTCTCTTTAGAGCTCCCTTTAAGTCCTTGTTCCTCAGGTTGTAGATGAAGGGGTTCAGCATGGGGGTGTACATTACTGGAGCAATCAACCCCTTCCTGGAGGGGTGGGCTGTTTCAGATATGAGGTACACTCCAAGGCCTGCACTATAGAACAAGGTAACAAATGGAGAGGTGCGACCCGCAGGTGGAAAAGGTCTTGTACCTCCCTCTGGAGGAGGAAATGCTCGCTATAGAGGTGACATTTCTTTTTTTTTTTTTTTTTGGGGGGGGGGGGGGTCCGGTCGTGGGCCTGAACTCTGGGCCTGGGCACTGTCCCTCAGCTCTTTAGCTCAAGGCTAGCACTCTACCACTTGAGCCACAGTGCCACTTCCGGCTTTTTTCTTTTTCCTTATGTGGTGCTGAGGAATCGAACCCAGGGCCTCAGGCATGCAAGGCAAGTGCTCTACCACTGAGCCACCTTCCCAGCCCTAGAGGTGACATTTCTATACTATGAAAATAGAATCCCAGATGGGGATAACACCCAGCAGGCCAGTGACACAGTACAAAAGAACATCATTGGCAAATGTGTCTGAGCAGGTGACCTTGAGGATCTAAGTGAGCTCACAGGAAAAGGATTTCCTGTTCTTCACAGGAGACCATTAGAACCATCAAACTTTGAAACAAGGAATAAATCAGACAGATCAACTAAGAAAATAGAAGCAGTAGAGCACAGAGGTGAGGGTTCATGATGACTGTTTATTGCAAAGCGTAACAGATGGCCACATACTGGTCAGGCAACCACCATCAGTAACAAGACATCTAGTCCAGAGAAAATCATGAAAAAATGCATCTGGTTAAGGCATCCTTCATAGGTAATGATTTTATTCTGAGCCTTTGTGCTCATCAGCATTGTAGACATTGTAGTGGAGATGAAGCAGATGTCATTGAAAGAGAGGTTGGAGAGGAAGAAGTACATGGGGTGTGGAGGTGAGGGTCAGAGGTGCTGGCCAAGATGATGAGCAGATTTCCGAACACAAGGACCAGGTACATGGACAGGAACAGCCCAAACAGGAAAGGCTGTAAGTTCTCTTTGGAAAATCCTGAAAGGACAACTTTTGAAACAGCAGTTTGGTTCCCTGCTTCCATGTAACTGAGGAAGATGAACTGGGAAAGAAGGAAGAATATTCAAAAGAGGAATATATCATACATTGTGAGCACATTCACTCATGAATCCTCACATTTTATCCTGGAGGTCTCTAGCACTCTAGTGCTCTGGGTTTCGACCCCTGTATGGAGGACAGACTGGTGGCACATGCCTATAATCCCACCAGGCTGAGACAGAGTGACAGGGAGGTCAAGGCCAGTGTGATCTTCATCTTAATTATGACTAGTCAGTGTGTACAGATATTTTTTCTTGCCATAACTTCCTTAAAATACTGCATAATTACTATTCACTTAGCACTTGCATTGCACTAGGAACTAGAAGTCATCATCTAGGATTTTGAGCACACAGGTGAGTGTGGTGCATGTAGGTTCTGTGCAAGTACTATGCCTTTTTTTGTTTGTTTTTTTTTTGTTGGTCATGAGGCTTGAACTCTGGGCTTGGGCACTGTCCCTTCACTCTTCAGCTCAAGATGAGCACTCTACCACTTGAGCCACAGCACCACTTCCAGTTTTCTAGTGGTTTATTGGAAATAAGAGTCTCATTGACTTTCCTGCCTGGGCTGGCTTTGAACTGCGATCCTCAGAGCTTAGCCTCCTTAGTATCTAGGTTTAGGCTTGAGCCACCAGCACCCAGCAGTTCTATGCCATTTTATTCAAGGGACCTGAGGCCCCACAGGTTTTGAGAGGTCCTAATGCCAATCTACAACTGATATACAGAACTGCAATTGACTGGTTCTCAGAAAGTATTTATTATATGAATGACAGTATAGAAGAAGGTTTTGAGAGTGACATACAGGCAATTCCCTCTCATAAAACCCTTTAGGGAGCTGGGTGCTGATGGCTCACACCTGTAATCCTAGCTACTCAGGAGGCTGAGAGCTGAGATCCGAGGATTGCAGTTCAAAGCCAGCCCAGGCAGGAAAGTCTGAGAGTCTTATCTCCAATAAACCACTGTGGCTCAAGTGGTAGAGTGCTACCCTTGGGCTGAAGAGCTGAGGGACAGTGCCCAGGCCCAGAGTTCAATCCCCATGACCACCAAAAGCAAAAACAAAAAACAACCTTTAGGGTCTGGGTTCTGGCTCAGTAGTTGTCTGTGTGCTTAGCATGTGTGAGACTCAGGGCTTCATTTCTAGTAGTGAAAATAAAAGTCTGTAGTCAATTATACAAATACCATGTGTCATTAAAGATTTTCAGTTGAACACAAAGAACAGTGGCTTTCTATTCTTACTTTGCTCCGTTAAAAAAAGTCTTAGAGATGGGGGCATAGCACAAATAGGTAAAAATAGCATAAGTAGTTAAAAAGTTATAACCTGGCTAGACACCGATGGTTCATGCATACTATAGCTTCTCAGGAGGCTGAGATCTTAGGATCATGGTTCAAAGCCAGTCCAAGTAGGAAAGTCTGTGAGACTTTTTATCTCCCTCCAACCAAGAAGCCAGAAGTAGAGCTGTGGCTCAAATGGTAGAGAGCTAGCCTTGTACAAAAAATACCCAGGCCCTGAGTTCAAGTCCCAGGACTGGCATGTACCGCACACGCTGCATGCATGCGTGCATGTGTGCACACAAGCACACACGCACGCACACACCCATACCATTGATATCCCCAGAGAGAACTAATTCCCCCCTCCTTTCACCTCTCTCCTTTCTCCTCTCTCCTCTGTCCTCTCTTTCTCCCTTCTTATTCCTTTCTCCTCTTTCTCTGTACCCCCTCACCAGGGACACCACATGAAGCATCTTCTCAAATGGTGTCTCTTCTTCTAGATCTTTCCATCTTCACAGGAAAGCAAGACATTACAGCACTCCCTCTTTATAGAAGTACCCATCTCAGAGTTATGTTAGGCTTGGGGAAAGGCTCTATAGATAAGGAAATGTCTGTCTCGGCTCTTCTGAAGGACTTGTTCAGTGCAGAGACGGATATGAGGGCAGGCCAAAAAACAGGAAGAAGGAGATGAGGGGGATTAGGCATAGTGGGTGGGGCTTGAATTGTCCTGTCCAGAATGTGAACATATTGTTTGATTCCAATGTACATTTCCTCCCTCTAGATCCTAGCCTACTCACCACACAACTGTATAAGTAAAAGCCTTTAAATTTAAAGAATTTTTTTTTTGCCAGCCCTGGAGTTTCAACTTAGGGCTCGGGTGCTGTCTCTGAGCTTTTGTGCTCAAGGCTGGCATGCTACCACTTGAGCCATAGCTCCATTTCTGGCTTTTTAAAATGCTTAATTGAAGAGTCTTACAGACTTTCCTGACCAGGTTGGCTTCAAACTGCGGTCCTCAGATCTCAGCCTCCTAAGTAGCTAAGGTTACAGGTGTGAACCTCCTGTACTAGGCCAAAATTATTTATTTATTTAATCTTTTATTTAAGTAGTTGTACACAGAGGTTTCAATTTAACATACCAATTTATGAGTACAAAGCATCTTGATCAATGTCATCCCTTCTATCATCCTCCCCCATCTCTCTGACTTCACCATTTTCCCTTACCTCTGCTACAGCACTTTGTGAACAATGCTAGAGGCATTCATTTGGGGTTCGATCCTCTTACTTCTTATTAAATAAATCACTATTTTGATTATTTCTGGAGTTTCCCCCTGAGGATCAGGGTAATAATCTCTGTCATGCAGTGAATCCCCACTGGGACTTTACCCATAGCTACATGTCCCAGTTTCAACTGGGCTTTTTCTTCACCAAGAAATTCTCCTCCTGGGTACTGCCTCCAGAGTACTGAGTTTCCCTTCAGAAGCATCTTACTCCATCTCCAGTTTTTGTGACAAGTCTAAGGATGAAGACTAGTTAATTCTTGCTTAGCCTAAAGAGATCTCTGAAGAAATCCAGAGAAGAAATACACATGATTGTTTTTCTTTAAGTGTAATGATAGGAGTAGGTTGTATTTTTTTCTCCAAGAGAAAATTGTCAGCATTTACTCAAAGAATAAAAGGTAGAACTTGAGTGTTCTTTCATAATAAAGGTATCTGTGTTATTTTTCATTATCCTTTGAGGGTTCCTGAGAGAAGCAACTTACAGGAAGAAATATTTATTAAAGTTCGTGGTTTTAAGAGGTTTCAGTCCATGGTTGGCTGGATTGATGGCTTTTAGCCTGTGGGGAGTTAGATTATGATGGCTTGGATCATGTGTTGGAGCGAAGATGTTCCCCTTATGACTAGGAAGCAGAGAGGAAGAGGCAGGGACAAAATACCTTTCAGAGGCATGTCCCCTACCACCTTGCTTCCTCCAATCAGGCATCACCATTTACAGTTTCTACCACCTCCAATAGTACATCCAAAGTAATCTATCAGTGGATTAATCCACTGAGGAGGGAAGGGTCTCCTCATCATCCAATCATTTCCTCAAAGCCCCACCTCTGAGGATTTCATTAGGGACTGAGACTTTCAGTAAATTACCTTTGAGAGAACATTTCAGATCCAAACCACCACAGGAGAAAGGGGAAACAGAATTTTTCTCAATGGAAACTCCTGACTGAAAGTGTGAAAAGTTGGTCATTCTTCCCGTTTCTTCCAAAGGCACTTTTACATGAGCAAAAGTCAGCAGAAGCTCAAGGACTCATTTTATAAAAATGTGTAAAGATACATTAATGTATGTATGTGTGTGTGGTGTGTTAAGACTGGGTCTTGAACTCCGAGTGCTGCCCTTCAGCATCACTCAAGAATAGCACCGTATCACTTGAGCCACATTTCCACTACCAGCTTTTTGGTGGTCATTGGAGCTTTCACCACATTTCTCCATATCTAAGTCTCTGAGTAGCTAGGATTACAGGTGTGTAAATTCATGGGGCCAAAAGCACACTTTAGTCATGTGTCATAGAGCAAACTTTGGTCAGTAATTGTGCCACCTCTATGACAGTGGTCCCACAAGATTACACTGCTGATGACATTGTGGCCATCCAAGTGTCAACATACCAGGATAATTATATAATGATGAAACTGACAGACAACACATTTGTACAAATGCATCTCTGCTATTAACTGGTATGCAACTCTATTTACCACTTCAGGAACAATGGATACTACGTAAGCCAAAGAAAATACATCCTGGGGCTGGGAATGTAGCTTAGTGGTAGAATGCTCACCTAGCATGCATGAAGCCCTGGGTTAAATTCCCTCAGTACCACATAAAAAAGCCAGAAGTGGCACTGTGGCTCAATTGGTAGAGTGCTCGCCTTGAGCAAATTGGGTTGATTCTATATCTTAGCTATGGTGAGTAATGCTGTGATAAACATAGTTGTACTGGTAGCTTTAGTATGGCCTTGTTTGTGGTCATTTGGGTAAATGCACAGAAGTGGTATTGCTGGGTCATAGGAAAATTATATTTAGTCTTCTGAAGAACCTCCATACTACTTTCCAAAGTGGCTGAACAAGTTTACACTCCCACTAACAGTGCAGTAGTGTTCCCTTTTGGCCATATCACCTCCAGCATCTGTTGTTATTAGATTTGATAGTAGCCATTATAACTGGGGTGAGGTAGAATCTCAATGTTGTTTTGATTTGTTTTGTTTGTTTGTTTTTTTTTTTGGTCGGTCATGGGGCCTGAACTCTGGGCCTGGGCGCTGTCCCTCAGCTCTTCAGCTCAAGGGTAGCACTCTACCACTAGAGCCACAGTGACACTTCTGGCTTTTTTTTTTCTGTTTATGTGGTGCTGAGGAATCAAACCCAAGGCCTCATGCATGGGAGGCGAGCACTCTACCACTGAGCCACTTCCCAGCCTGATTTGCATTTCTTTTATGGCCAGAGTTTCTGAACATTTCTTCGTGTGTCTATTGGCTATTCTTATTTCTTCTTCAGAGAAGTTTCTCTTTAAGTCTTTGACCCAGGTGTTTCTTTGAGGATTTGTTGGGGGATTTAATTTTTTGAGTTCTAAGTATATTTTAGATATGAGACCCTTGTCTATTGTATGGATCAAGAAAATATAGTGTATATATTTATGTTGAAAATGAACTTTACAACTTGGAAGGGAAGTTGGGGAGGTGGGGAGGAAAGGAATAGTAGGCGAAAACAAAGGAGGAGGTAACAATGCTTGATAGGAAATGTATTCATTACCTTACTCATGTAACTGTAACCCTCTGTACACTATTTTTGCAATAAAAACATTTAAAAAAGAAAATATGGTGTATATATATGTATATATATGTGTGTATATATAAATGGAATTCTATGCTTCCATCAGAAAGAATGACACCGCTCCATTTGTAAGGAAATGGAAAGACTTGTAAAAAATGATACTAAGCGAAGTGAGCCAGACCGAAAGAAACGTAGGTCCCATGGGGGACCTACAAATAAGGGAATAAATAAATACATTTAGGATAATCTTAGCAGATGAGGAGAATAGCTCAATAGCTATGTATATCTGATCAGATATGATGATGCTAAGCAAAATGAATTCTAAGACATGGACACAAGAGGTTTTTCTTTCTTGTTGTTTTTAAAGTATTATGTGATTTTTTGTTTCTTTTGTATGCTATTCCCCTTATGGAATATCCCCTGTTGGCACTGTATTTGATTTTGGTACCCTGATATGATATATATGTTTATTTAAATTAGGGAAGGGGAACAACAGAATGGTGAGACAAAAGACAAGAGGGAGGTAATACAATAGCGATATTCACAAGACAATATGTTGGAAATGATCTGTACAACTTAGTGGGGGGAGGGGGAATGCAAGTGGGAGAAAAATGAGGGAAGGGGTAACAAGTGTGACAAAAATGTACTTATTACCTCATTTATATAACTAACTCTTCTGTATATCACCTTGACAATAAAAAAAAATTAAAAAAAGAAAAAGAAGCACAGGGATAGTGCTCAGGCCCTGAGCTCAAACCCCAGGACTGCCCCCCCCCCCCCGAAAAAAAAAGAAAGAGAAAATACATCCTGCCACAAGGTGAGGTTTTTGCAGAAGCCACTGGAGACCTGTTGAATTTGGACACCAAATGGCTCCAACTAGATTCAATGTCAGTGAATAGACAGCAGTTATGGAAGAGAAGCCATGTTGGCTTTCTGCCTTCATGGCCTTGGACAGTTAGATAGAATCTGCAGAAATGCCTCCATCTTCAGCAGTTTCTACCTCATTCTCAGTTCTTCTCTAGGCTCTTGTTACTAGAGCATGGTGGCATGATGGATGGATTGTGGGCTGTGCCATCTCTAAAAATCTTAATTGGCTTAGAGTCAAATGTCCTGTTAAAGGAAAACATTGGTAGCATGCAGATTTTCTTATTGTTTTCATAATACTGCGTTTACCCTTACCTCCCATATGCAAATCACTGTCCAGTCCCATCTCGTTGAGCTGGTGACTTGTCCAAGACAATTCAGTGTGTCAAAATTGAGGTGTCAATCTTGAGATTTAGGTTCAAAATGATATTATTCTTTTGTTTTTTGCTGGTCCTGGGGCTTGAACTCAGGGTTTGGGCACTGCCCTGAGCTTCTTTGTGCTTAAGGCTAGTGCTCTACCTCTTGAGCCACAGCACCACTTCTGGTTTTTTCTGAGTAGTTTAATGGAGATAAGAGTCTCATGAACCTTTCTGCCCCAGCTGGCTTCAAACAGCAATCCACAGATCTCAGCCTCCTGAGTAGCTAGGATTATAGGCATGAATCACCAGTTCCCTGCTTTTTTTTTTTTTTTCAATCTTAACTCTGTTTTTATGTTGCTTGTCTGCTCTTACCAATGGAAAATGGTTGTCATGGAGATCTTCACCAAGAAGCCCATATAGTAAAGGACTTAGGAAGGCCTGTGGCCAGTAGCCAATGAGAACCTGAATCCTCATGGATGTATCCATGTGAATGAATGAGCTTGCAAGTATTTCCTCTCCCAGCAAAACTTCTCAACCATTACAGTCTTAGATAACACCCTGCTCTGCTGCCTTCTATCATACCATGGATTAGCAAGTTCTAAATAAGTATGTAAAAATCAGTAATTGCTTAGCTTTCATTTTGCAAAACTGACAAAGATTGCATATATGCAAGGAGTCTAATGTGATAAATCTAAATACATCATGAACTTGTCAATCAAATGAACATATTCATTACGACATAATTTAGGGAGGCAAGAAAGGGGGTGGTAAAGACACTTAAGATGTATTTTCTTAGCTATTTTTGTGCAGTTACTAAAGTGCATCAGGGTGTGGACACTGATGGCTCGTGACTGTAATTCTAGCTGGTCAAGAGGCTGAGATCAAAGGATCATGGTTCAAAGTCAGAGCAGGCAGATAAATCCTTATTCTTATTTCCCAATTAACCAGCAAGAAGCTGGAAGTGGAACTGTGGCTCAAGAGGTAGAGCACAGACTTGAGAGTAAAAGCCAGGTGAGCACATGAGATCTCAAGTTAAAGCCCCAGTATTGGCACCAAAACAAACAAATAAATAAAGATATTTTTGTTCTTCTAGAATTTTTAGTTTTGTAGGCCTTACATTTAACCCATTTTGAATTACTGTTTGCATAAGGTTTCAATTTCATTCTTCATGTGGATATTCAAGGTTTCTAATACCAGTTTTTCTTTTTTGAGATGGTCTTAAATATGTCACACCAGATGGCCCGAAATTTATGACTCTCTTATCTTAAACTCCTGTTGAGTGACAGGTATACACAACCATTCCAGTCACTGAGAAGGCTCTGTTTTCCTGTACATGTCCTTGTCAAAGATTAGTTGATTTTATATTCATTCATCTATTTCTGAGCCCTGTAATCTGCTCTTTTATTGCATTTCTTTTTAGTCATATCATACAAGAGTGGGAGTAGTTAGGGGGGAAGGTGACATTTCCATGCATGTATATAATGTATTCCTATCAATCCTTCCTCTTATACTTTCTCTGACTCCTCATCTTATTCCTCAATACAATTTTGACATATCTCTTTATCTTAATTTTTATATAAGTAGTTTTCCAAAGGGATTTCAATCTAATAAATTAGTGTATGAGTATAATACATCTTCATCCGTGTTACCTCTTTCATCATTCTCCCAATTTCTCCCAACCCTGATTTCAGCAGATTTCATTGTTCCATTTTCATTCATGCTGACAATCAATTTTTACTATATCCATTATCCTCTTTTACTCCTGTTATCCCATCCCCTACCTACTAGTTGCCCACAGATTCTCTTTCTTTTCCCTTTCCCAATTCCCTAATGATCAGTAGCTTTCAATAATATGTGGTTGTAGTTGATCTCAAAATCATGTGTCTTTCTTTTCTTTTTTTTTTTTTTTTTTTTTTGGTTGTGGGGCTTGAACTCTGGGCCTGGGTGCTGTCCCTCAGCTCTTCAACTCAAGGTGAGCGCTCTACCACTTAAGCTACAGTGCCACTTCCGGTTTTCTAGTGGTTTATTGGAGATAAGAGTCTCACGAACTTTCCTGCCCTGGCTGACTTTAATCCGAGATCCTCAGATCTCAGCCTTCTGAGTAGCTAGGATTTCAGCCATGAGCCACCGGCGCCTGGCTCAAAATTATGTGTCTTTCTTTTATGCAAGTACCATGCTTTTGAATATTGTAACTTTGCAACATAATTTGGCATCAGGAGATATGATCTTTGCAGTTTTATTTTTTTATTTTTTTATTTTTTATTTTTTAAATTTTTTTTTAATTTAATTTTATTTTATTTGAGAACACACTGTACAGAGGGGTTACAATTACATAGGCAGGATAATGCATACATTTCTTACCAAGCATTGCAGCCTCCTCCTTTGTTTACCCTTCACCTCCCTTCCCACCCTCCCCCCTCCCCCCCAACCAATCATACCACCCCTCCCCCCCCCCCCCCGACATTGTAAAGCTGGTTTTGACATGACATTTTGTACTTCTCATTGTTGCAACAGGTCCACCTGAATCCTTAAACGACTTGTTTGTCCCCGTCTCCTCCACATGTTATACTGACATCAAATATAGTGAAAGCAGGGGTTACACTGTGGGGGAGGGACACACAAAGCAACAAAGAAATAATCTTATGAATTTGTTAGAAACACATGCATGAAAGAAACAAAAACATGAAAATACATATTTGAGGGTTCGTTTTCCTAACATCACATTATCTGACTTTTTCCGCTTGACTCATACATATACTAGATATTGCAAATAAGGGAAACCATGGGACCTATGTTTCTTTGGGCCTGGCTTACTTCACTTAATATAATTTTTTCCAAGCCTTTCCATTTCCTAACAAATGGGGAAATGTCATTCTTTCTGATGGAGGCATAGAATTCCATTGTGTATATATACCACATTTTCTTGATCCATTCATCTACTGAGGGGCATCTGGGTTGGTTCCATATCTTAGCTATGGTAAATAATGCTGCAATAAACATAGTTGTGCTGGTAGTTTTAGTGTGGTCTTTTTTATAAACATTAGGGTAAATGCCCAAAAGTGGGATTGCCGGGTCATAGGGGAGTTCTATGTGAAGTCTTTTGAGGAACCTCCATACTGCTTTCCAAAGTGGTTGAACAAGTTTACATTCACACCAACAATGAAGTAAGGTTCCTTTCTGTCCACATCCCCTCCAGCATCTGTTGTTGTTAGAGTTCTTGATTTTTGCTGTTCTAACTGGAGTGAGGTGATATCTCAATGCTGTTTTGATTTGCATTTCTTTTATGGCTAGGGATGTTGAACATTTCTTCATGTGTCTATTGGCCATCCTTCTTTCTTCTTCAGAGAAGCTTCTCTTTAAGTCTTTCGCCCACTTACTTATTGGGCAGTTGTTTCTTTGAGGATTTGTTGTTGGGTGGTTTAATTTTTTGAGTTCCAAGTATATTTTAGATATGACACCCTTGTCCGTTGTATGGCTAGTAAAGATCTTCTCCCAATCCGTGGGCTTTCTATTGATCTTGCTAGCTATGTCATTTGCCCTGCAGAAGCTCTGCAACCTTATGCAATCCCATTTGTCCAACCTTTCTTTGATTTGTTGTGTTTCCGGGTCTCTATTCAGAAAATTTCGGCCTGAGCCAAGGAGACCCAGGGTTTCTCCTATTCCATCCTGTAATGTTTTCAGAGTGTCTGCTTTGAGTTCAAGGTCTTTGATCCATTTGGAGTTGATTCTGGTGCAGGGTGATATATAAGGATCTAGCTTTAGTTTTCTACATGTAGTTAACCAGTTTTGCCAGCACCATTTACTGAAGAGGCTGTCTGTCTTCCATTCTACTGTTTTAGCTCCCTTATCGAAGATTAGATGGCTATAGGTCTGTAGGTTCATTTCTGGGTTTTCAATTCTATTCCATTGGTCCTGAGGTCTGTTCTTATGCCAATACCAAGCTGTTTTGATTACTAATTAAAATTCGTGAGAAGAGATAAAGAAGGTCGCTACGTACTAATTAAAGGATCTCTCCTTCAGGAGGATATTACAATTCTAAATATCTATTCGCAAAACAATGGAGCACCCAAATTTATCAAATAAACACTACTTTCCCTCAAATCCCATATAGATCCAAAGACATTAATTGTTCGGGATTTTAACACACCACTCTCCCCACTAGATAGATCAACTCGGCAAAAACTCAACAGAGAAACCGCAGATCTAAACAGCTGCATAGATCAACTAGACTTAACAGACATCTACCGAACATTTCACCCAGCAGCATCAGAATACACGTTTTTCTCAGCAGCACATGGAACGTTTTCTAAAATAGACCACATTTTAGGCCACAAAGCAAACTTGTCTAAATTCAGAAACATTGAAGTTATACCTTGCATTCTCTCTGACCACAAGGGAATCAAATTAGAACTCAACACCAAAAGCCACCAAAGAAAGTCCGGTATCACATGGAGGCTGAACAACACACTGCTGAATCATGAGTGGGTAATGGAAGGGATTAGAAAGGAAATTCAAATGTTCATGCTATTCAACAAAAATGAACACACAAAATACCAGCTCCTCTGGGACACAGCAAAGGCAGTACTCAGAGGCAAGTTTATAGCTTTGAGCTCCTACATCAACAAATTGGAGAGATCTGAAACTAACAATTTAATGACACATCTAAACCTCCTTGAAAAAGAGCAGCAAGATAAACCCCAATCCAATAGACGGAAAGAAATAATCAAAATTAAATCAGAATTAAATGAATTAGAATCCAAAAAAACTATAGAAAGAATCAACAAAACAAAGAGTTGGTTCTTCGAAAAACTTAACAAAATTGACTGACCCTTAGCAAATCTTATCAGAAAAAGAAGAGAACACACCCAAATTAATAAACTCAGAGATGAGAATGGAAACATCACCACGGAAACAACCAAGATTCAGAACATTATAAGGGAATACTTCTCAAAACTTTATGCTAATAAGTTTGAGAACTTGACAGAAATGGACCTCTTCCTAGCAAATATTGACATGCCAAAACTAAACCAAGATGAGTTAAACTATCTTAACAGGCCCATATCAAGCATTGAAATAGAAACAGCAATAAGAGACCTCCCAGCTAAGAAAAGTCCAGGACCAGATGGTTTTACAGCGGAATTTTACAAGGCCTTCAAAGCAGAGCTCACACCAATTCTCCTCCAACTCTTCAATGAAATTGAAAGAGAAAGCTCACTACCGAACACATTCTATGAAGCCATCATAACCCTCATCCCAAAACCAGGCAGGGACTCATCAAAGAAAGAGAACTATAGACCCATTTCTTTGATGAACATTGATGCAAAACTTCTCAACAAAATTTTGGCCAACCGACTTCAACAATTCATCCAAAAAATCATACACCACGATCAAATATGATTCATTTCAGGGATGCAAAGCTGGTTCAATATACGCAAATCAATTAATATTATTCATCACATCAACAGGAGCAAGAATAAGAACCACATGGTTATCTCAATAGACGCAGAAAAAGCATTCGACAAGATCCAACACCCCTTTATGATGCAGTTTTATTCATATTTTTATTAGTTATTCAGGATCTCATGGTTTTATATGAACTTTTACAGAGATAACATTAAATATCTTGTAGATATCTTAACACTATTTCAACTCACAAATAGGAAACGCCTCTTCACTTAGGCCTTTAATTTCGGTTATTAGTAGTTTTCTTGTATATACCATATATACCAAATTATAAAGGGAAAATATGACTTGGTCTTGAAAGTTAAATAAGCAAGACAAACAAAACACTATAAATTTCTGAGAAAACTCCAAAGAAAGGAATGTATAAACATCCTTTTAGAGACATAAATCTTCATTGAGAGAATAAAATTAATATCCCATTAAGCTGAGGCCTCACGCATGTTACATGAGTGCTCAGAGCTACAATTTCCCTCAGCTTCCAGCCTTGTATCAGATTCTTGTGTTAGAAAATTCAGTTTTCCCTCAAGTATATGGTGGGTACATACAACAGGCTTACAATGATCAAAACCATAAAATAAAATTAGAAACAGTCTGCAATGTTTTTTGTACCTATCCTGGAGTTTGAACTCAGAGCCTAGGTGCTGTCCCTGAGCTTTTTTCTCAAGGCTAGCACTCTACCACTTGAGTCACAGATCCACTTCCAGATCTTTGGTGGTTAATTGGAGAAAAAAGTCACACAGACTTTCCTGCCGAGGCTGGTTTTGAACCATGATCTTCAGATCTCAGCCTTCTGAGTAGCTAGGATAACAAGTGTGAGCCATTGTCTACCCTCACAATTTTTTTTGAGGATAATTAAAATTGGAAATCAGATGCGAAAATTTCCAAGCCAGCTTTCTCAGATCAGGGTGAGCCTGGGCTCTATGCTTTCTCTCTTTCCCCCCATTTCATTAGTATTGGCAAGCCTTAAGAGATAGGGAAAGAATAGACCAATTAGGCTAATTGTGAGTCCTGTGTATTGGTCTCTCAAGGCTATGCCAAGTACTGATAATTGATTCATGCCCTTGAGTTTTATAGGTTGTTCATTCTAGAACAATGAGCTCTATATGTGTAGTCTTTTCTTCCAAAGTCATCATTTCATCAAGATGCTCACCTCTGACTCTGATTTCTGGCAAGTCCTGAGAACAAAGTTTCAATCCCTCAACATTCACGACAGGAGAGAACAGGGGACCTGAACTTCTGGATTGCCCCAGTGGAGAGCTGATCTCAGCCCTGTGAGTGCCAGGGGCCATGGTAATGATGGAGGGACTGTTAGGAACCCAATTCCTCCTCACTCAAAGCAGGACTATTGGGATGGACAGCTAGATGGGAGAGCAACAACATGAAAAATGTCATCTCAGAATCTCATGATGCTTATATTCTCTTTCTGCTGAGGACTTCAGGATTCTTGATTCATAGGTCTGTTCTCACCTACCATGTCAGTCTTCCACAGGAATCACTAATATTAGGGCAAGAAATAGTTCCTTCCAATAGTGTGTCTATGCATCACCCACATTTTTTTCTCTTGTGCCATTTTTATATACATTATTTTCCCAGCTTACCAGTCATTAATTGGCCAATTATTTTACAGGGGACTAATTTACATTGTTTAGGATTTTTTATGATTGAGATTCTAAAAAATAATTATTTGTTCTTTTCTAGTTTTCTTGATGCTCCATAATTATTATTCTTACTACTTTTTTGTTGGTCAGGAGGCTTGAGCTTGGAGCCTGGGCACTGTCCCTGAGCATTTTTTTTTTTGGCTCAAGGCTAGCACTCTATCACTTTGAGTCACAGCTCCACTTCCAGTTTTCTGGTACTAAATTAGAGACAAGAGTTTCATGGATTTTCCTGCCGATGCTGGCTTTGAGTCATGATTCTCAGCTCTCAGCCTCCTAAATAGCTAGAATTACAGGCATGAGCCACCAGCACCCACATTCTATAATTATTTAGAGCTTAATTGATAAAGTTTATATAAGTAGCTCATTCTGTTTATTGCTAAATATATTAGTTATATGGATATACCACTTTTAGCTTATTCTCCAAACTATCCCACTTATTCAAGATGATCAAAAACCAGGTTTCAGTGGCTCAAACATATAATCCTAGTTACTCAAGAGGCTGAGATCCAAGGCTCATCTTTCAAAGCCAGCCTGGGAAGGAAAGTATGTGAGACTTTTAGCTTCCCTAAACTACCAGAAGTGGAGCTGTTGCTCAAGTAGTAGAACACTATCCTTGAGTGAAAAAGCTCAGAGACAGCACCAGGCCCTGAGTTCAAGTTCCAGGGCCAGCACACACAAAATTGAGATTAAAAAAAATTTTTTTTATGGTATAGGGATTTGAATTCAGGGCAAACTGGGATTTGAACCTAGCACTTGCTAGGCAGAAACCCTATGATACAATCCTTCAAAGTTGTTCTTAGCCAGCCGCTAGGGTCTCATACCTATAATCTTATATTCAGTAGGCTGAGACCTGAGGATTGCGAATTGAAACCATCCCAGGCCAAAAGGACCCCATGATACACTTATCTCCAATTAACCACTCAAACATTGGAAGTGGAGATGTGGCTCAAAATGGTAGAGTGCTACCCCTGAGCAAAAAAGCTCAGGGACAGCACTAGGGCATGAGTTAAAGCCCCATCACCACCAGAAAGAAAAGAAAAAGGTGCTCATAGATAGTCCATCAGACCATTTATAGAACTGCATTTTGAATAAAAATAAATAAATGGACCACTCAGTAACATTTGTTAATTAGAATATTTTTTAAAATGAAAAGGAGTATTCTGTCTGTTCCATTTAAGGGAGAGGGAGAATACTCTTGTGTTTATGGGTCTAGAGAATGGTGTTTTGAGGAGCTTTTGTTGATACATACTTTAAAAATATTTTTATTATCCTTAAGTAGTTTTACAAAGGAGCTGCTGGGCTGGGAAGGTGGCTCAGTGGTAGAGTGCTTGTCTTACAAAGGAGCTGCTATTCAACAAAGCAATTTATGAATAAGTTTACATCTTGATCAATGTTACCCCTTTCAACATTCTCACCTACTCATCTCAACCCACCCCTTCCCTCACTTTTCTTAGTTTTTAGGTTTTGTATTGAATTTTTGCCATTTAACAAAGCAATTTATGTATACAATGATCTGTGTCATCACTTCAACATCTCTGCCCTCCTTCCACCCACCCCCTCCCTTATATTTCTCAATTCTCAATAAATTCTTGCCTGCCTTTTCCCCCTTCCCCTCTTTCATTTGTCTACCCCTCTCCTCTTAGCCCCACCCTCCCCTCAGGAAGTTCCCATTTTCTGGTACTTAGTTTTATGGGCTTTGACTTAGACTTTTTAAAGAATTACACTATTTGCACTATCCATAGAGTCTATATGTCAGTTAATTCATTTGTAACCCCCTTGCTTACTACCTGGTGTGTTTACTTGTAGATCTAAACACACATTCTAGCTACCACAAATGAGGGACACCATGCAACCTATGTTTCTCTGAGTCTGACTCACTTTGCTTTATACAATTTCTTTCCAAGTCTTTCCATTTCCTTATGAGTGATACAATATCATTCTTTCTGATTGATGAGCAGAATTCTATTGTATATATACACTACATTTTCTTGATGTATGCATCCATTGAGGGGCATCTGGGCTGATTACTTATCTTGGCTATGGTAATTAATGATGCAGTGAATACACTTGTGCTGAAAGCTTTAGTGTGGCCCTCTTTGTGCTCTATTGGATAAATGCCTTGGAATGGAATTACTGGTCAAATCTTTCTAAGATCTGGAGTCACAATAAATCAAAGAAAGATTAGACAAATGGAATTTCATCAAATTTAAAAGTGTTTCTTCATAGTAAAGGACATAGCTAACATACTAAACAAAAAGATCACAGAACAGGAAAAGATTTTTACCAGATGTACATCAAACAACATCCTAATATCCAAAATATACTTAGAGTTAAAAAACTAACTACCCCAAAACCTAAACCCTCAAAGGAATGACAACCCCATGAATAAATGAGCTAATGGCTTAAAGAGTGACTTCCCAGAAAAAGTGGAAAAGTGGCCAATGGAAACATGAAGAAATGTTCAACATCTCTGGCCATAAAGGAAATGCAAATCAAAACAACACTGAAATACCACCTCACTCCAGTTAGAATGGCCATTATCAAAAAACCTAGCAATAACCGATGCCAGCATGGATGTGGTCAAAAGGGAACTCTATTACAGTGTTGGTGGGAATTTAAGCTTGTTAAACTACTCTGGAAATGATACATATTTTTAAGATCTCTAATTACTCTTGCAGTTGTAGAAGCTTACCTTAGTGGAAAACATAAGCATTCCACATTTTCCAAACTAGAATTATGTAGGAACAGCTGAAAGTGATTTGGGGAGAGTACTAATGTGAAGTCCATTGCCATAACTGAGGAACAATGCTAAACATGTGTGACCCTCAAACATGAGAACTTCATTTATGAATTGCTTCAACTCACATCATAGAGTAATGGGTTTCTATTATCCATGCTTTTTCCTTTCTTTCAGGCTCTCTTCATTTTTCTGAAAGGTAATTGTGCTAGATGGAGCCAAGGAATCTAACAGGTGTCTTGGAATTCCACCTCCAAGGTCTCTCTGATGATACAGCACTGCAGCCTTTCTTGTCTGGCTTACTTCTGTCCATGTACATGGTCGCCTTGCTCGGAAATCTGCTCATCATCCTGGCTGTCAGCTCTGACCCTCACCTCCACACCCCCATGTACTTCTTCCTCTCCATCCTCTCCTTAGATGACATCTGCTTCATCTCCACCATTGTCCCCAAGATGCTGGTGAACATGCAGACACACAGCAAATCCATCAGCTATGCTGGCTGCCTAACCCAGGTGTTCTTTTTTGCCTTGTTTGGAGGTTTGGACAGTCAGCTGCTTGCAGTGATGGCCTATGATCGTTTGGTGGCCATCTGTCACCCTTTACACTATCCAACCATCATGAACTACCATCTGTGTGGTTTGTTGATCCTACTGTCATTGTTCATGGGTCTTTTGGACTCCCTGACACACAGTGTGATGGTGTCACAACTTACCTTCTGCAAAGATGTAGAAATTTCTCACTTCTTCTGTGACCCACCTCAACTCCTTAAGCTTGCCTGTGATTATAGTTCTATCATTAGTATATTTATCTATCTTATTGGAGCAATCTTTGGGGATGTTCCGGTTTCAGGCATACTTTATTCTTATGTTCGAATTGTTTCTACCACTCTGAGAGTCCCATCCACAAGTGGGAAATATAAAGCATTTTCTACTTGTGGGTCTCACCTCTCAGTGGTGTGCTTATTTTATGGAACAGGCATGGGGGAATATTTTAGCTCCATCATTTCATATGACACCACAAAGGTGATGGTTGCCACAGTGATGTATACCATGGTCACTCCTATGCTGAACCCTTTTGTCTACAGTTTAAGGAACAGGGATATCAAGAGGGCACTCAGGAAACATCTTAGAATAACAACCTAACATCCATACCAAGGCTGAGTGTTCTGGTGTGTGGGTTAAGAAAGACTGCCAAATAACATCTAGAAAACCAACATCATGGCTTCTGTTAATTCTTACCCTTTTTATTTCCTTGTGGTTTCTCACATGGACTTTCTTTCATCTTGCACTGCTATTACTTTGGATCAATGCTACAAAGGGTCCTGTGTTAACAGTACTTCATGTGAAGAGGACAGTCCCACCCCTATTGTTGGGAGGATGGGATGGGAAGTGGAAACAAAGGAGGAGTCTACAATGCTTGATAAGAAATGTACTCATTATCTTGCTCATGTAATTGTAACCCCTCTGTACAGTATTTTCACAATTAAAATGTAGAAAAAAAGAATGTTCTTAAAAAGCATTATAGGTTCAAGATTTGGTTTACCACCTACAAATGCTATTGGAGGTGGTGGTAGAATGTTTAGGGTGGTGGGGAGCCTTGTGTAAGGGACTTGGGCCATTGGTAGAGTGACCTCAAAAAAGAACATGGTCCCTTGTCTCATCTAATCACCAAAGCACCTGGGCCAAGGAATTGCTGACTGAAACAGGACCTAAAATGAACCTTTCTGCCTCCTAGATTATTCATCTCAGACATTGTGTTATCATGATATAAAAAAAAAACCATACAGACACTTGGAATGTAATGTAAAGGAACTACGTGGTTCAAAACCACTGTCTGTTGGAACAGTGAGTTCCTGTAATGTATGTTTATCATTAATTAACCAAGAATCACTAAGAACTTCACAGCTGCTTATATTAATTATGTTCACCCCTGTCTCAACCCTCTGCACTGTCCTTGTCTATTTTACATAAATTTTGGGCATCCACCAAATCTATGAATGTAGATATTCAGAGATTGAATGTCACTGGCATTCGTATTGCTAGCTAGCATCCTGGAAGCTTTCACCTGATGTAATCGAACATCAAATACTCTGAATTTAATTAGGTTATTTTTGGCAAGAAAACAAGTGTATTGAAAGATTCTGAACTTATTATTCATTTTAAAAACTATTTTTGAGCTCATGTGGATACTACAAAATAAGGTACTTTATTGAGATATGTCTAAATATAAATAAAATTAAAATTGATCATATTTGCCCAAACTTTTACACTTTCATGTTCTCTTTTTAATAAGGTTTTTTATTGTGAAAATACCATACAGAGGGGTTACAATTACATGAGCAAGGTAATAAGTACATTTCTTATCAAGCATTGTTGCTTCCTCCTTTGTTTTTCCCCTACCATCTCTGCCCTCCCATCTCCACGAATACACTCCCCTTCACTCCATGCCAAAGTTGTAAATTGTTTTCTGACATAGCATCTTGTACATCTCATTGTTGCAATGGGTCCACCTGTATCCCTATTTAAACAATTTGTTTTTTCCCTTCCCCTCCACAAATTATACCAACATCAAATACAGTCAAAACAGGGGTTATACTGTGGGGGAGGGACATACAAAACAAAAAAAAAATCACCTTATAAATATGTTAAAAACAATAGCAAGAAAGAAAAAAAAAAACATTTGAGTCCTTTTCTTGGGGTTCATCTTGGCTAACATCATCTTATCTGACTTTTTCTGCTTGTCTCAGTCATATACTAGTTATTGCAAATAAGGGAAACCATGGGACCTATGTTTCTTTGGGCCTGGCTTACTTCACTTACTACAATTTTTTCTAAGTCTCCATTTCCTAACAAATAGGGCAATGTCATTCTTTCTGATGGAGGCATGGAATTCCATTGTGTTTATATACCACATTTTCTTGATCCATTCATCTACTGAGGGCATCGGGGTTGGTTCCATATCTTAGCTATGGTAAATAATGCTGCAATAAACATGGTTTTGTTGGTAGCTTTAGTATGGTCTTGTTTGTGATCATTTGGGTAAATGCCCAAAAGTGGGATTGTTGGATTATAGGGGAGCTCTATGTAGATATTTTTTTTTTTGTCGGTCATGGGGCTTAGGCGCTGTCCCTCAGCTCTTCAACTCAAGACTAGCCTCTACCACTTGAGCACAGTGCCACTTCTGGTTTTCTAGTGGTTTTTTGGAGATAAGAATCTCATGGAGTTTCCTTCCTGGGCTGGCTTTTTTTTGTGTGTGTGAAAATATTGTGTAGAGGGGCTACAATTACATGGGCAAGCTAATTACATTTCTTACCAAGCATTGTAGCCTCCTCCTTTGTTTCCCCTTTCCATCCCATCCTCCCCCCTTCCACTAAACCCTCCTCCCCCCCAAAGTTTTAAAGTTCATTTTCCATGTCACAACTTGTACATCTCATTGTTGCAATGGGTTCACCTGTATTTGATCCTGGGCTGGCTTTGAACCATTATCCTCAGATCTTAGTCTCCTGAGTAGCTAGGATTACAGGTGTGATCGACTGACACCTGGCTTATGTGGAGATTTTTATCTCCATTTACTTATGCAAAAAAGCCAGAAATGGAGCTGTGGCTCAAGTGACAGAGCACTAACCTTGAGCACAAAAGCTCATGGACAGCAACCGGTTTCTGAGTTCAAGCCCCAGGACTGGCCACACACACACACACACACACACACACACACACACACACACACACACACACACAAAAAAAAAAACACATGAAAAATTACTATGTCTGCATTCCTGTCTTCTTATAATCAGATCCTAGAGCAGTCATGGATTAGACAGGAAAAAACACCAATGAGCAGTCCAGGCCCTAGCAACTAGACAGGTGATTTTTTTCTCTGAACACTTCTTTTGTTTTCCCTCTCAATATTTGTTCAGGCAATTCATGAACTAGGGTTATCTTTCTGTTTTATAATGTGTTTAGTTGCTGTGCTTAAGGTTATGCAGTTAACATTGAGTTACATTTAGTCTGGTATTTTGTCCCTGTTTAAAAATATTAAGTAGTTGTACAAAGAGGTTACATATGTCAGAATATGAGTACAATGTGTCTTGATCAATGTTTTTCCCTAAAGTTAGGCAATTCAGTTTGAACATAACATACATTGAATATAATGACTGAATTTGCTCAACTTTCCTTCATAGAATAATTTCCTTTTTTCCAAATTTTTTATTGTGATTGAGTGGTTACATAATTTCCCAAATTTCACAGTATTGAGGGATAGTGATGCTCAGTTAAAGTCACAAACACATTCTAACTTTCCTGGAGCAAATTGTCTATCACGGTCTATAACATTTATGAGTTCTCTGTGCTTTGCCATACAGTTATTTCTTCCACATTGGGTGATATGTACATTTCTTTTGTTTTGCATAGCATCACCTGTTCCCTTTTTCCCACTTGTTCCCTCCCTCCCATCACTGCCATTGAGTTGCTTAGTTCATTTTGGTCAATGTCCAGTGCAGCTGATGGGTCCTGCTGTTATATGTTTTTCCCTGATTTCCTCTAGTTCTGTATCGTCTTACTGGTTCCCCTCCAGTGTACACATATATACCATACATGTGATCAGCAGCATGGGGATATTTAGTAGTGGTTCGACCAGATGAGTGGAAGTTCTTTGTTTCTTAAGTCCTGTTAATTTTGTCATATCACCTAACATTTTGGATTTAGCATCCACTTATCAGGGAGACCATGTACCGTTTGTCTCTTTGTTCTTGGCTTACCTCGCTCAACATGATTTCTTCTAGCTCTATCCATTTTCCTGCAAATGCCATTATTTTGTCATTTCTTATGGCTGCATAATATTCCATTGTGTATAGATCCCACAATTTTTGGATCCATTCATCTGTGGTGGGACATCTGGGTTGTTTCCATATCCTGGCTATTGTGAACAGTGATGCAATAAACATGGAGGTGCATGTGTCCTTGTATACTGGTTCCTGTTGTTCAGGATAGATGCCTAGAAGTGGTAGGACTGGGTCATAAGGGAGGTCAATATTTAGCTTTCTGAGGACCCTCCAGACTGCTTTCCAAAGTGGTTATATAAGTGTACATTCCCACCAGCAGTGTAATAGGGTTCCTCTTTCTCCACATCCCCTCCAGCATTTGTCGTTGGCTGACTTGAGTCAGAATGTCCCACATTCTGACTGGGGTAAGTTGGTATCTCAGGGTTGTTTTTATTTGCATTTCCTTCATAACCAGGGATAGTGAACATTTCCTCATGTGTTTCTTTGCCATTTTTTCTCTTCATCTGAGAAGTCTCCTTTAGTTCCCTTGCCCATTTAGTAATTGGTTTGTTAGGTTTGGGTGGGATTAGTTTCTTGAGTTCCCTATATATACTGGATATTAACCCCTTGTCTGATATACTGCTGGTAAATATTTTTTCCCAATTAGTTGGTTGTCTTTCTAGCTTGGTTACTATAGCTTTAGCTGTGCAGAAGCTTTTTATTTTAAGGTAGTCACATTTGTCGAGTCTCCCTCCAATTTGTTGTGACCCTGGGACTCTGTTCAGGAAGCTCCTTCCTGTGCCTATAAGTTCAAGGGTCTCTCCTACTCTGTCCTGCAATAGTTTCAGAGATTCAGGTTTAATGTTAAGGTCTTTAATCCATCTTGAGTTGATGTTGGTGCATAGGCTGGGGTCCACTTTTAGTCTTCTGCATGTGGCCACCCAGTTTTCCCAGCACCAGTGGTTGAAGAGGCTGTGTTTCTTCCATTGTATGTCTTTGGCTCCTTTATCAAATATCAGCTGACTGTAGGCATGTGGATTTATTTCTGGATCTTCTATTCCATTCCATTGGTCTTCAGGTCTGTTTTTGTGCCAGTACCATGCTGTCTGTGTTATTATGGCTCTATAGTAGTGTTTAAAGTTCGGCATGGATATCCCTACCATGTTGTCTTTATTCTCTAGAATTGTTTTGGCTATTCTAGATCTTTTGTTGTTCCATATGAATTTTTGGACTGTTTTCTGTATTTCAGAGATGTACGTCATTGGGATTTTTATAGGAATTGCATTCAATTTGTATATTAATTTTGGCAGTATTGCCATTTTCACTATATTGTCTGCCTATCCAAGAGCATGGGAGGTCTTTCCATTTCTTAGTATCTTCTGTAATGTCTTTAACTTTTTATAGTTTTCATTAACTAGTTTTTTTTACATCTTTGGTAAGGTTAATTCCTATATATTCTATTTTTTTGGAGGTTATTGTGAATGAGGTTGCTTCCTTTATTTCCCTCTCTGCTTGTACATTGTCAGTGTACAGGAAAGCAACTGATTTTTGTGGGTTGATTTTGTATCCTACTACTTTGCCAAAGTGATTTATGATTTCTAAGAGTTTGGGGATGGAGTTTTTGGGATTGTGAAGGTATAGTATCATGTTGTCTGCAAAAAGGGATAGTTTAACTTCTATCCCTATGCAGATTCCTTTAATGTCTTTTTCTTTCCTTATTGCCCTGGCTAAGGGTTCCAGGACTATATTGAAGAGGACTGGAGACAGTGGGCATCCTTGCCTTGTTCCTGATTTTAGGAGAATTTGTTGTAGCTTTTCCCCATTAAGTATAATATTGGCTATTGGTCTGTTGTAATGGCTTTTATTGTTTTAAGATATGTTCCTTCTATTCCTATTTTCTCCAGAGCTTTTAGTATGAATGAATGTTGAATTTTATCAAAGGCCTTTTCTGCATCTGTGGAGATAATCATGTGATTCTTGACCTTGGCTCTGTTGATGTGTTGGATTACATGTATTGACTTAGGTATGTTAAACCATCCCTGCATCTCTGGGATGAAGCCTACCTGGTCATAGTGTATGATTTTTTTATGTGTTTCTGGATTCTTTTAGCTAGAATCTTGTTAAGAATCTTTGCATCTGTGTTCATCAAGGAAATTGGCCTGTAATTCTCTTTTTTGTTTGGGTCTTTGCCTGATTTGAGAATGAGTGTGATATTGGCTTCATAGAATGAGTTTGGGATAGCTCCCTCCTTCTCTGTTTCTCTGAAGGACTTGAGGAGTATGGGTGTTAGTTCTTCTTTAAAGGTCTTATAGAATTCTGCTGTGAATCCATCTGGTCCTGGTTTGTTTTTTTTTTGTTTTTTTGGAAGACTTTTGATAGCTTCCTGTGTCTTGTTGTAGGATATTGGCTTATTTAATTGATTTACTTCTTTGCTCAGTTTGGGCAACTTGTATTTCTCTAAAAATGCATCCATTTCTGCCAGATTTTCTTCCTTTAGAGAGTATAACTTTTGAAAGTAGTCCGTTAAGATTGTTTGGATATCTTGGGTATGTGTTGTGATTTTTTTGGGGTTTTTTTTTTTTTGGGCCTAAACTCTGGGCCTGGGCGCTGTCCCTCAGCTCTTCAGCTCAAGGTTAGCGCTCTACCACTTGAGCCACAACACCACTTCTGGCTTTTTTCTTTTTGCTTATGTGGTGCTGAGGAATCGAACCCAGGGCCTCAGGCATGCAAGGCAAGCGCTCTACCACTGAGCCAACTTCCCAGCCCCTGTGCTGTGATTTTTTTCCCGTGGCATCCCTAATCCTGTTAATATGGGTTTCCTCTCTTCTTTTTTTAAATTAATCTTGCCAATGGTCCATCAATTTTATTTATTTTTTTCAAAGAACCAGCTTTTTGTTTGGTTAATTTTGGCTATAGTTTTCTGATTTTCTAATTGATTAATCTCTGCTCTTAATTTGGTTATCTGGCTCCATCTACTAACTTTAGGTTCCATTTTTTTCATGTTTTTGTAGCTGTTTTAATTGCAACATGAGATTATTTACTTGGTCTGTCTCTATTTTCTTGATGTGGGCACTGAGGGCAATAAATTTGCCCCTCAGGGCTGCTTTTGCTGTTTCCCACACGTTTTTTTGTGATATGTCTTCATTTTCATTGAGTTGTAGGAATTTTTTAATTTCTTCCTTAATCTCTTCCATTACCCAGGTGTTGCTTAGAAATGTGCTGTTCAATTTCCATGTATTTGAATAATTTCTGTGGTATGTTTTGTTATTGAGAACTAGCTTGATTCCACTGTGGTCAGATAGGATACAGGGGATTATATCAATCCCCTTGTATTTGCTTAAGTTCCTCGCATGAACTATGATATGGTCTATGTTGGAGAAAGTTCCATGAGCTGCTGAGGAGAATGTGTACTGTGTTGTTTTAGGGTGAAATACTCGGTAGATGTCAGTTAGCTCCACTTGAAGTATGGCCTCACTTAATTCAGTAGTTTCTTTGCCAATCCTCTGGTTGGTAGACCTGTCCGGTGAGAGTGGGGTGTTAAAGTCTCCTAGTATTATCGTATTGGGATCTATTTTATTGTGTAAGTTTGAGAGTATTTGCTTAACATATTTGGGTGCTCCAATTTGGGGAATATAAGTTGATAATGGTAATATCCTCCTCTTGGATTGTTCCCTGTATTAATATGTAGTGTCCTTCCTTGTCTTTTTGTATTGATTTTAATGAAAAGTTTATTTTGTCAGATATCAGGATTGCTACACCTGCTTTCTTACTGGGGGCATTTGATTGGTAGATCCTTTCCCAACCCTTCACTCTGAGTTTGTTTGTATGTTTGTCTGAGAGTTGGTTCTCCTGAAGGCAACAGATGGATGGGTCATGTTTTCTGATCCAATCTGCAGTTCTTTTTCTTTTGATTGGCAAATTAAAACCTTTAATATTAAGAGATAGTATAGAGAGATGCATTGTGGTCCCTGTCATTCCTTGTTTTCTTAAGTTTTTCTGCTTTCCTTTCTTCCTGTGCTTGCTCAGTTAGACTTCTATTAATGCCTGTCTGGGTGCAGGTCCCTGTTCCTGGGTGCTTTCTTCAGGTTGTGTTCCCCCTCTTAGTATTCTTTGTAATACTAGCTTAATGTTTATGTATTCATTTAGTTTTTCTTTGCTATTAAAAATTTTAGCTCTCCATTGAATGTGAATGCTAGCTTTGCCGGGTATATCAGTCTGGGTTGGCAGTTATTGGCTCTCAGGGCTCGTATGGTACTTTCCCAGGCCTTCCTTGTATTCAGTGTTTGTGTGGAGAGATCTGCAGTGATTCTAATTTTTTTTCCCGTTGTAGTATATCTACTTCTTCATTTTTGCTGCATGCAAGATTGTTTCCTTATTATTCAGCTCTTTCATTTTTACTATAATGTGTCTAGAAGTGTTTCTCCTGGGATCTTGCTTGTTAGATGTTGTATATGCTTCTGTTATGTAAGTAAGATGTTCTTTTTTGCGATGGGGAAATTTTTACCGATTATCTTGTTGAATAGGTGTTGCATTCCCTTGCTTTGATATTCCTCACCTTCATCCACTCCAATTATACGAAGGTTAAATTTCTTGGCACTATCTGCTTGCTCTTGGATTTCCTTTTGGCATAATTTAAGTGATTTTTCCATATCTGTCATTTTTTGGTCCAGTTGGTGTATTCTGTCTGACACTCTACATTCCATTTTGTTCACTCTGTGCTTTGCATGGAGGAAATGGACTCATTTATGGATTCGATGTTGGTTCTCAAAGTACTAATCTCACCTTTTAATGAGGTGTGTACTGCCTCTATTTTTGCACTAATCATACATCTTAGTGAGGTGTGTGCTACCTCTATTTTTGTACTACTCTCACCTCTTAGTGAGGTGTGTGCTGCCTCTATTTTTGCATGCATCTACTGTTTGATATCCTGCATCTCTTTCAATATTTTGACCCTGTGTTCTTTCAATTTCTAGTCTATTTCTTGCTTTAATTCTTGATTCATTGCCTCCAGCATCTCTTGGAAGTAGCTTTTGTCCTCCATTCATGGTTTGCTCCCACTGGGGCTCTCCCCTGGGTGGCTGCTGGCTTTTGGGGATAGCTTGCTATCCTGGGTGTTGATAAACCTTGTAATTTTTCTTTGTGATTTTTGCATGGGGATTCAGGGATTATTGGAGACTAATCTCCAATTTTGTTTTGGTCAATAGGTGTCTGTCTGCTTGGTTACTGTTTCTGTGCTGGTAGAGAGAGTCTGTACCAGATCTAGATTCTGTTGGGGGCCGACCTCCAGCTGCTGGTCTGACTCACATAAGGTTCTTGGCTCTCTGTTCTAGAGAGCCAAGTTCCTGCCTTTAGAAAGGTTGAGCAGCCTAGAATGCTCCTGTTTTCTCCTACATGTGCTCTTGGCGACATCGGATGTGCTGGATGCACTCTCCCAGTTGCTGGAGTCTGCTATGGGCTCCTGATTTTTTTGGTTTTTGTTTTTATTTTTATTTATTTATTTATTTATTTTGCCAGTTGTGGGCTTGAACTCTTTGCTTAGGTGCTGTCCCTCAGCTCTAGAACTCAAGGCTGGCACCCTATCATTTGAGTCACAGCACCACTTCTGGCCCTTTCTGCTTATTGTGGTGCTGAGGAATCAGATCCAGGGCCTCATGCACCCAAGACAAGCACTCTACTGCTGAGCCACCTTACCAGCCTGACCTCCTGACTATTATCAGGTGCTGGTGGCCTATGTTGTCCAATTCCCAGCCTATGATATATGGGTCGAGTTCTGGTGGGGTTTGGGCTTCTGGTTCTCTTGTCTGAAACCCCCTGGGTCTTTTGCTGTCACAGGCATGATTCCCAGAGGGTGCAGTTCCCTATTTTCCCCCCTCTGCTGAGGCGTATGCTCAGCTTCTGACTTCAGTTGGGAGGAGTTGGTTGTGTTGCTCAGGTACCAGATCCCCAGGCCTGGTCCTGGCCTCTGGCCTGGGACATGCCAGTTGGACCTGTGCTACTGTGTATACCACCTAGGTTATGCAGTCTGGAGTACATAGTTCAAATTTTTTTCCACTGTTGGCTGTTTTGACCCAGGGGTGCTGTTCCTGGCTTGGGCATTTAAGCTCCCTTCCAGGGGCACTCTTGCTCTAGACTGGCCAGCTGTATGTGGTCCATGGGCTGTCAGAGCTCTCGAACAGTTCCCAGGTTAGGTGGTCCTGTGGACCAGGTGTTGGGGTATGGGACCTGGGTCAGGGTCTGTGGATTCCCACCATCTCTGGTCTCCCTTGAGGGATACACTGTCCCCTGCAGGGTACTCACCCTGGAGCTTGTTGTTGTTTCTGTGTGATGTAGGTCATTGGTTGCCATTGCAATCAGAGTTCAGTTGAGGTGGTTGTGGGCTGGGCTGGGTGGTGGTTGCTCTTTGTGTTTCTCCTCTGTCTCTGCCTAGGTTGATGCTATTTGGGTCATGTTCCAGGATGGGCCTCGGCCCTCTGGCCAAGGGGTGAGGGAGGGGCCTCCATGCAGGTTCTGGGTGCTGGGGTTTCTCCTCTATCTCTGCCTCGGTTGATGCTGTTCGGGTCCGCGCTGCAGGATGGGCCTCTGGCCTCTGCCTGAGGGGTAGGGGAGGGGCCTCCATGCAGGTTCTGAGTGCTGGGGTTTGTCTCTGTTTGTGCTCTCTGGATCAGCACCAGTACCTTGCAGGTCACCTGCTCGAGTGTTCTGTGTGCATCCCGTGTAGTTCTGGGGTTCCCACCATGGGACTGAGAGGCTTTGGCGGGATGGAGCCTCTCTGCTTGGATAGAGAGTGAAGGGTGGGAGTGGGATCTTTGTGCAAACTCCCAGCTCAGAAGTTTCTCTGTTCGTCACGATCAGCGGGTGGACACTGGTACCAGCTTCTGTGTGGGTGATCTGCAGACAACCGCCTGTGTCTCCGGGACTCTGGCAGCCCCGTGCTGGGCTAGCCACAGCTTGGCGTGCTGCAGCGCAGACAGTAAAAGTTGGGGAAGGGGTCTTTGTGCTTCTCTGTTCTGAAATTCTTATTTTTCTCTCTTTCTTTTTTGTTTTTTTTTCTGCTGTTTTTCTCCTGTTTTTCTCTGGGTGTTCATCTTTTTGTTGTTGTTGGTCTCTTGGGGAGATTAAGCTTTGGAATTTGAATTCTATTTTTGGTTGGGGAGAGCTGTGGCGGTTCCCTACTGCCCCATCACCATCTTGGTCCCCCCTCCCTCTGAACACTTCTGTAAGTTGTCCTCACTCAAATAAATTCTTCATGTATACCTTATAACCTGGTAATTTCTGCTTCTTGTTGAATTACTGCTTTTCTATTGAAACAATGCAGTGAATTAATTCATAGTGTCTAGTCTATGGGAGAGGATTTGTGAACCATACCTCTGATTTGACTTTTTTTAAACTTCTTCCAATAATGGGTAGTGATGTTCATCATTCACCAATAAGGCCCAATTACATATTGCATATTTCCTCCTTTGCATAGTTATATGTCTATATCTCCATTGAGAATAGAAAGTCCTTGGAAATTAGGATACAAGGAACAACATGACTAATGATCAGCATGGTGTGTTGATCCCCAAGGTCAGCCGATTTTAAATACCCATTCTGCCTTCTTGCCTTCCAATTGGCTACTTGGCTATTTCCAGCCTCATGCCTACTATCATACTATGTCCTCCTGTTTGGTTCTTCATCTGCATATGGAGACTCATGTATGGTTACATCTTTCTGCTAGCCCCAAGCACTGAGCTTGCAGTGGCTCATGCTAAGCAATGTGTAGGGGCAGCAAATAAATGCTCTCTGATCATATCATAGCAAAGATCCAGTGCAGCAAGTAAGTGTTACAGGACACATGGGATGTGGAAGAGAATGGGGCAAACTTTCTTCCTCCTCATGAGTAGAAGCATGGTGGGAGTAGCCAGACAGGAAGGCATAATGTATATAAGGTTTTCAACTCAGAGGTCTGTGGAGTTTATGTTTTTATGGTGAAGCTGTGAGACTCCTATGTTCTTTTTCTTTTTTTCCCTTCCAATATTGAATGCACTCTATCGTCAGTGCTGGATGCAGGTATCTCTCATATCTCCTAGAAAAAAAATGTTGAAGGTGATCAGAAGTGGAGCTGTGGCTTAAGTGGTAGAGTGCTAGCCTTTAAGAGAAAAGCTCAGGATCAGAAAAACTGGAAAAGAGCAAGGGAAGGGGTGATACTGTCTAAAAAGAAAGGTACTCTTTACCTGACTTATGTAACTGTAACTCCAATATACAGCACCTTTATAATAACAATAAAAAATTTAAAGCTGAGGGACAGTGACCTAGGCCCTGAGTTCATACAGGACTGGTTTAAAAATAAGGAGCGGGGGGGGGGGGGGGGGGGGATATGAATGACATTAATCATGGTAGAAAAGATAGTTTTCTAGGAAGTATCCCAGACTGTGAACTTGGGATTTTTTTTGTGGAGATTATTACTCTCTACCTGCCTCACCACACTTTCTCCTCCCCACAAGAAAAAAATAAAACTTTAAATCATGTCTCATTGTAAGATAGGAAGTCAGCATTATTATTATTTTTTGTGTGCCAGTAGTGGGGCTTGAACTCATGGGCTGGACTCTGACCCTGAGCTCTTTGGTTCAAGGCTACCACTGTATTACTTGAGACACAGCTCCATTTCTGGCATTTTGTGGTTAATTGGAGATAAGAGTCTCATGGACTTTCTTGTCCAGGTTGGTTTGAACAGTGATCTCAGTCTCCTGGGTAGTTAGGATTACAGGCAAAAGCCACCAGCAGCTAGTTTTTTTTCCTTTTTTTTTCTTTACCTTTTTGGAGGTCAACATTTGTATGTAGTTATTACTGTGTGCTGATAGATACTGGAAAGAAACCAAGTTTGAATTTGGACCAGAATGGAATGAAAAAAAATCACTAAATTATTCTCAGGATTTTGTGTTTTTCCTGCATAAACCACCAACTTCAATAGTGACTCTGTTTGGGTGAGGTGATCCATTCCTGCTAATCAGAAAGCTGAAGCAGGAAGCTCACTTGAATTAAGGATGTGGGTATCTAGACTAGACCAAGTAGTGGGGCCTCATCAAGAAACATGGCAAATGCCAGGTATGGTGGAGTATGCCTAGAATTTCAGCATGTTGGAGATTGTGATATTAAGATTCCACATGTAATGGCCACCCTGAGTTATTGTAATCTGAATTACAGCACATTCTGGGCTATGTGGCAAGACTAAATCTCAAAACAATATCTGGAAATACTTAGGATCTGTGAAACTTGTGCTACATATCTTAAGGTCCTTCACTTGAAATTTTCTTTTCTATTCTTTTCTGTTTTTTTTTTTTAAAAAATTTCATTGTGAAAATACCGTACAGAGGGGTTACAATTACATGGGCAAGGTAATGAGTACATTTCTTATCAAGCATTGTTGCCTCCTCCTTTGTTTCCCCTTCCCATCCCTTCCCTCTTCCCTTCCACCCCCCCCCACTCCCATTCCTCACACCCCCGACCAAAGATCTTCACTAGCCATACAACGGACAAGGCCTCATATCTAAAATATACCTGGAACTCAAAAAATTAAGTCCCCCAACAAAAAATCTTCAAAGAAACAACTGCCCAATAAATAGCTGGGCTAAAGACTTAAAGAGAAACTTCTCTGAAGAGGAAAGAAGGATGGCCAATAGACACATGAAGAAATGCTCAACCTCTCTAGCCATAAAAGAAATGCGAATCAAAACAACATTGAGATACCACCTCACCCCAGTTAGAATGGCTATAATCAAGAACTTTAATAACAACAGATGCTGGAGGGGATGTGGACAGAAGGGAACCCTACTGCATTGTTGGTAGGAATGTAAACTTGTTCAACCACTTTGGAAAGTAGTATGGAGGTTCCTCAAAAGACTGCACATAGAGCTCCCCTATGACCCAGCAATCCCACTTTGGGGTATTTACCCAAATGATCACAAGCAAGACCATACTACAGCCACCAGCACAACTATGTTTATTACAGCATTATTTACCATAGCTAAGATATGGAACCAACCCAGATGCCCCTTAGTAGATGAATGGATTAAGAAAATGTAATATATATATATGTATATCCATATACATATATATATGAATTCTATGCCTCCGTCAGTAAGAATGACTTTGCCTCATTTGTTAAGAAATGGAAAGACTTGGAAAAACTCATATTAAGTGAAGTAAGCCAGGCTCAAAGAAACATAGGTCTCATGGTTTCCCTTATTTGCAATAACTAGGATATGTCTGAGACAAGCAGAAAAAAGTCAGATAAGTCGATGTTAGGTGAAATGAACCCCAAGATAAGGACTCAAATGTTTTTTTCTTTCTTGTGATTGTTTCTTCCATATTTATAAGATGATTTCTTTGTTGCTTTGTACGTCCCTCCCCCATGGTATAACCCCTGCTTTCATTGTATTTGATGTTGGTATAATTTGTGGAGGGGAAGGGCAAAAGCAAACCATTTAAATAGGGATACAGGTGGACCCATTGCAACAATGAGATGTACAAGTCATTGTGTCAAAAAACGAACTTCTTTTCTAAGTTATTGTTACTATACTTTAGTTGTACAAATGAATTGCCATTTAACAAAGCAATTTATAGATACAATGTATCTTAAGCAACATCCCCCCCTTTCAACATTCTCCCTCTTCTATCCCCCCTACCCTAACTCCTCTTAATTTTGATTCACTCACACACACACACACACACACACACACACACACACACACACACACACACACACACAGAACCGTTAGGTAGTTGAATATTATTCATCATAGAGATAACTAATGACTGACTGTATTATTTTTTAAAAAGAACTATATATGCTGTTTTTACAAGATAGGCAATTCCATGGCGTTTTTCTGTGGACTGATTTATACTTGACATGTAATTCTTTTTCTTATATTCATAAGAGAAGTTCTGCCTCTCTTCCCTCACTTGTAATGTGGGTGCACATAGGCATGAAGTGGAAACAGAAAGAAGGATTCTGCTTTTGTGCAAGTGATAGCTGGAAATTTCCTGTCACAGGACTGTGGGAGACACAATCCTCAGCCTTGCATTTCTGTCTTATGTAGGCACACCATGTATAGGCTTACTCAGACTTGCTTATAGAAGGTTCTGTTCTTAGCCACACCAACCCACCGGAAACCCCAGGGATTTGAACTGTATATCAGTGAACTCCAGGATCTAGTGGAAATGCAGGCAGAACAGAAACACTGCCCACATTTCATTCCTTAATAACAGTTCCACTCTATGTCCCCTTTCCTGTCTGCCCAACACTCAGAGCAGGGATTTTTTTGCAGTCAGAGTGGAGCTGGTTGATAAACTCACATGTGGGCTTTGCCTGCAGGAGGCTGGGCCCATGTGTCAAGGTCTGCTGTGTGACAGTTCTAGCAATCATGGCCAAAGAGAGATTGTTGTTTCTGGGAGTTCTGTCATTTTCCTGGATGGCCAGATACCACTTGGTGACCATCTTTAAATTACAGTCTCTCCTCTTTACTCCTCACCTCTCCTCTCCTTCCTTTTTTCCTTCCTACCTTAGTTTCTTTTCTATCTCAATGTCTTTCCTTCTTTCTTTCCATCTTTCCTTTGTTCCCTCCCTCTCCTTCCTTTTCTCCTTCTATTCCTCCCTCCCTCCCTCCCTCCCTTCCTTCCTTCCTTCCTTCCCTCCCTTCCTCAAACTTTCCTTTTTCTTTCCTACCTTTCTTCCTCTTTCTTCCCTTTCTTTCTTTCTTTCTTTCTTTCTTTCTTTCTTTCTTTCTTTCTTTCTTTCTTTCTTTCTTTCTTTCTTTCTTTCTCTCTCCTTCCTTCTTTCCTCCCTCTCCCCCCCTTTCCTTTTTTCCTTTGTTTCTTTGTTTCCTTGCTTCCTTGCTTCCTCCCTCTCTCCCTCCCTCCCTCCCTCCCTCTTTCCTTCCTTCCTTTTTTCCTTCCTTCCTTCCTTCTTCCTTCCTTTTCTTTCTTCCTTCTCCCTTCCTTTTCTTCCTTCTTTTTTTTTTCTTGCTATGTCTCACCTTTCTTTTCTGTTTTACATCTTCTTTGCACTGGAAGTGAATAACTCAGAACCCTAGGTGTGGTACAGAAGCACATTAAACAGAACCATCCATCAGCACTGGATTACATTTCTCAAAGGTTTCATGTTCTCTTGTCTCAAGTGTTGCTTACATCATGTGGCTTTTTGAAGACTCATTTTCATCTTCTCCAAAACATTGAATGCTCACGTATGAATAGGTTTTTTTGAGCTGATTGACTTTATAATATAGGGATATCATGGATTGGCTTTTCATTTATTTATCCCAATAATCTGTGGGTTTTTCCCATAAGGTATGCAAACTTGACGGAACCACAAAACTACACAGGGTTATCACAATTCCTACTCCTGGGACTCTCTGATGATCCAGAACTTCAGCCCATCCTCATTAGGCTGTTTCTGTCGATGTACCTGATCACCATGCTTGGAAATCTGGTCATCATCTTGGCTGTCAGCTCTGATCCCCACCTCCACACTCCCATGTACTTCTTCCTCTCAATCCTCTCCTTGGCTGACATCTGCTTTACATCCATTGCCATCCCCAAGATACTGATGAACCTCCAGACACACAACAAATCCATCAGCTATGCTGGATGCCTAACACAGGTATCCTTTTTGCTCTTTTCTGGATGTATGGATAGTGTGCTGCTGGCAATAATGGCCTATGCCCACTTGGTGGCCATCTGTCACCCTCTACACTACCCCATCATTATGAACCCCCACCTCTGTGGCTTGTTAGGCCTGCTGTCACTATCCCTCAGTCTTCTGGATTCCCTGGTACACTGCTTGATGATGTCATAAACTTACTTTCTGTACAAATGTTGAAATTCCCAGTTTCTTCTTTGACACTCCTCAACTCCTTAAGCTTGCCTGTGATTACACTTCCAACAAAAACATCTTCATCTATCTCATTGGTGTGGTCTTTGGTGGGATTCCAGTCTCAGAGATCCTTTATTCTTGCATCCAAATTGTTTCTACTATTCTTGGAATTCCATCAACCAATGGGAAATACAAAACCTTCTCCACCTGTAGCTCTCACCTGTCTGTCGTGTGCTTGTTTTATGGGACAGGCCTGTGTACATACTTCAGTTCAGTTATTTCAGACACCAACAGGAAATTGATGGTGGCCTCTGTGATGAACACCATGGTCACCCCCATGCTGAACCTCTTCATTTACAGTTTGGGGAACAGGGACATCAGGAGACCTCTTTGGTTCCTGGCCTGCAAAGCAGCCTGCCATCCATATTAAGGTAATCTATTTTGATCTGTGGGTTCAAAGAAACAGCAAAACCAGATGCCTATGTTTGGAAAACATCATTGACATTCACATGCTTGGCTTACAATATGATTCTGTTTTGGGAACTCATGCTATGTTGAAGATATTCAAAGTCAGAAGTTCATTTAGTGGCCAGGCACCTGTGGCTTATACATGTAATCCTAGCTACTCTAAAGGTTGATATCTGAGGATCACTATTAGAATACAGACCATGCAGGACATCTGTAAGACTCTTATCTCCAGTAAATCACCAACCAGTTGGAAGTGGAACTGTGGCTCAAGTGGTAGAGTGCCAGCCTTCAGCAAAATGGTTCAGAGATAGCACTAAGGCCCGGAGTTCAAGCCCCAGGACCAGCACACATCCACATTCACAAAAAGTGCATTTAATAAACAGAGTACTTATTCTTTTATGCTGATGATAAAATTTGTACAGTTAAATCCTAGAAAAGGGGTGTAATTATTTATGGAAAAGGTCACAAATTTATACTAATTTACTGCCATTTATAGCCTCTGTGATTTATTCACACAAGTAAGTTGATCTTCTTTTTAATATCCTTTTTGTGTGTATTTTATTGGACATTTGAATATCCTAATTTGACAGATGTCATTTCAGGGACTCAAGAAAGCACTTTGGAAGCTGGTCAGAATGACAGCCTAATATGTAGTTGGGTCATGTTATTTGGGTTTATACATCAGGAAAGTGAAAAACCAGGCACTCAGAATTGAAAGAATACTTGTGAGTTTTGGTGGGTTTTTTTTTTTTGTCAGTTGTGGGGCTTGAACTCTGGGCCTGGGCGCTGTCTCTCAGCTCTTCAGCTCAAGGCTAGCACTCTATTACTTGAGCCACAGCACCACTTCTGGCTTTTTCTGCTTACATAGTGCTGAGGAATCGAACCCAGGGCCTCATTCATACAAGGCAAGCACTCTACCACTGAGCCCCAGTTTTAGTAGTTTTGATGATGAGGATGATGATGATGATGATGATGATGATGATGATGATGATGATGATGATGATGATGGTTTCATGTGCGAATATTACTTCATTTTAGAACTTCTATTGTTTGGGTCTTGAAAGGTTCTTAATGTCGTATTCAAGACTTGCTCCACAGTCTGTAGTTCTATGCAGTGGTGGTGGAAACTTTAGAAGATGGGTAACTAGGGTTACAATCTGAGCCACTAGTGCTCAACCAGAGTTGTTTCAGGCCAAGTGGTTTTTCCCTCCCCCAAACACTACTTTCTTATTCTTTATGTTGTTTATTTTTCCTTTCTTTATCCAAACACCCTTCTCTATTAATTTGTGGTTTGAGGCACAGAAGACCTCTGATTTTCCATTCGTCCTTTTTTCATTCTATTACTGGTGAGCAGTAAACATCATCATGGCCTAAAAGACAAATTATTACCTTATGCATCTTAGTTACTGGTGTGCTATCTTCCCATTCATGATTATATGTCACTCTATCTTTTCAATTACAACATTCATCTTCCAGCCATTACCCATCAAATGATCCATAGAGCAATGTCTTTATGAACATAACTAGTATACTTGAGGAGTAAATGTATTTTTTGTACTGTGTGACTGAAGTTGGCCAAATGAGCTCATAAAACAAAGGTCATCATCCTAGTACTGCCCTCTTGGTTTCCTTTTCAAGGGTAGGATATTTTCTGTTAGGTTTTGGCTGTAATTATGCCTGTGGATTGCCTGAGTCATTATAAATAAATTTAATTCGACCTGTGGATTGCCCAAGTCATTTAAAATAAATTTAACATTGTGTTTTTTTTATTTTCCAAAAAGAACAATAGATCATGTCATTTTGTAATGGAATCTTTCTTTTTTGTTTTCTTCTTTGCTTCTTTACTCTTTTCTTTCATTTCCCTTCCTTCCTTCCTTCCTTCCTTCCTTCCTTCCTTCCTTCCTTCCTTCCTTCCTTCCTCCCTTCCTTCCTTCCTTCCTTTATGGGGAGATGGTACTTGGCTTTAAATTCTGGGTTTTGCCCATGTTAAGCAAATCCTCTACCTCTAGAGCCCTGCCTCTAACCCTGTTTTTGCTTTTTTTTCAGAAAAGTTCTTGCTATTTCCTAGGATGGGACATGAACATAATCTTCCTACTGCTCTCGTTAGAGATGGGATTTTTAAATGCACTCTACCACACCAAGCATTCTTTTATTTTTATTATTGTGAAAATACCATACAGAGGGGTTACAATTACATGGGCAAGGTAATAAGTGCATTTCTTATCAAGCATTTTTGCCTCCTCCTTTGTTTCCCCTTACCATCCCTCCCCATCTTCCCCACCTCCGCGGACCCCCTCTCCCCCCACGTCAAAGTTGTAAAGTTCATTTTTCGACATAACGTCTTGTACATCTCATTGTTGCAGTGGGTCCACCTGTATCCCTGTTTAAACAATTTGTTTTTTCCCTTCTCCTACACAAATTATACCAACATAAAATACAGTGAAAACAGGGGTTATACTGTGGGGGAGGGACATACAAAGCAACAAAGAAATATCTTATAAATTTGTTTGAAACAATAGCAAGAAAAAAAAATTGAGTCCTTACCTTGGCGTTTATTTCTCCCAACATCAACTTATCTGACCTTTTCTGATTGTCTCAGACATGTACCAGTTATTGCAAATAAGGGAAACCATGGGACCTATGTTTCTTTGGGTCTGGCTTACTTCACTTATTGCAATTTTTTCCAGGTCTTTCCATTTCCTAACAAATGGGGCAATGTCATTCTTTCTGATGGAGGCATAGAATTCCATTGTGTATATGTACCACATTTTCTCAATCCATTCATCTACTGAGGGGCATCTGGGTTGGTTCCATATCTTAGCTATGGTAAATACTACTGCAATAAATATAGTTGTGCTAGTAGCTTTAGTATGGTCTTGTTTGTGATCATTTGGGTAAATGCCCAAAAGTGGGATTGCTGGGTCATAGGGGAGCTCTATGTGGAGTCTTTTGAGGAACCTCCATACTACTTTCCAAAGTGGCTGAACAAGTTTACACCCCACCCCCAACAATGCAGTAAGGTTCCCTTCTGTCCACATCCCCTCCAACATCTGTTATTATTAAAGTTCTTGATTATAGCCATTCTAACTGGGGTGAGGTGGTATCTCAATGTTGTTTTGCTATGCATTTCTTTTATGGATAGGGAGGTTGAACATTTCTTCATGTGTCTATTGGCCATCCTTCTTTCCTCTTCAGAGAAGTTTCTCTTTAAGTCTTTAGCCCAGTTATTTTTTGAGCAGTTGTTTCTTTGAGGATTTGTTGTTGGGGGATTTAATTTTTTGAGTTCTAAGTATATTTTAGATATGAGACTCTTGTCTGTTGTATGGCTAGTGAAGATCTTCTCCCAATCCATGGGCTTTCTATTGATCTTGCTAGCTATGTCCTTTCCCATGTAGAAGCTCTGCAATTTCATGCAATCCCATTTGTCCAACCTTTCTTTGATTTGTTGTGTTTCTGGGTCTCTATTAAGAAAATTTGGCCTGGTTCGAGGAGACCTATAGTTTCCCCTATTCTATCCTGTAATGTTTTCAGAGTGTCTGCTTTGATTCCGAGGTCTTTGATCCATTTGGAGTTGATTCTGGTGCAGGGTGATATATAAGGATCTAGATTTAGTTTTCTACAAGTGATTAACCAATTTTGCCAGCACCATTTACTGAAGAGGTTGTCTTTCTTCCATTCTATTCTTTAGCTCCCTTATTGAAGATTAGATGGCTATAGGTCTGTGGGTTCATTTCTGGGTTTTCAATTCTATTCTATTGGTCCTGAGGTCTGTTAAATATTTTGTCATCCATGAGGCTTGAACTCAGGGTCTGGGCACTGTTACTGAGCATTTTTGCTTAAGGATAGTGTTCTACCACTTGAGGCATAGCTTTACTTCTGGCTTTTTGTTGTTAATTATAGATAAGAGTCTCAGACTTTTCTGTCTAGCCTAGCTTTAAACTGTGATCCTCACACTTCAACCTCCTGAGTAGCAAGGTTTGTAGGTGTGAGTCACTGGTGCCCTGTTTATCTTTTACAAAGCATTACAAAAATAAAATCCCATTATTATTATTATTATTACTACTACTACTACTACTACTATTTTGTCTAGGATGGATTCAAATGGCAAACATCTTATCTCTGCTTCCTGAAGTTATCTGGGATTACAGGCCTGAGCCAGTGCATACAGCCTGTCCTTTTATCAATCATAAAAGCCTTATTAGGATTTCACCTTTTAACCACACTTGCCTGACATTTGTCATGAGCAATGACTTCTTGGGTTTCTCCACCTTGTGACACATACAAACTTAATCACACAGCCATCTGTCCTTTGAGAAGTGTTGCACCTGAGTTCTCAATTTGTAGTCTCAGTTCTCTGATAAGATATCCATAGAAGGCTACTATAATCTCCTCAACCTTAAGCCAAATCACTCAGTTCCACCAAGAAAAAACTTCAATATCGAGTCCACTTCAACCTGCAAGCCAGAGTGCAGACCTCACAATATCTATAATGAAACTTGAAGCAATTTAAAGGCAAGGGGTTTAACATCTTTGTTTACTAAATGTGTCTTGAATTACAATAGGATTATATACTCAAAAACACTCTGTAAGTTGCAAATATTGCAACCAAGAATGCCTTTTTTTTTGGGGGGGGGGGTCCGGTCCTGGGGCATGAACTCTGGGCCTGGGCGCTGTCCCTTAGCTCTTCAGCTCAAGGCTAATGCTCTACCACTTGAGCCACAGCACCACTTCCGGCTTTTTTCTTCTTGCTTTTGTGGTGCTGATGAATCCACCCAGGGCCTCATGCATACAAGGCAAGCGCTCTACCATTGAGCCACCTTCCCAGCCCCAAGAATGCCTTTAATGCACACCTAACCCACTAAACATACAGGCAGCACACAATGGCGTACATATCATATGTCCTGGAACCCCATGGCTGATTGGAAGATCCTGCTCACTGTTTCTGGTCAGCAAGCATTTAAAGATAGCCTAGGGAAAAGTTGAAATTCTAAATGTCTAGCACTGTTTGTGCAGATTGTGCTCTGCTTTATACCATCATAATTTACAAAATTATCAGTTAAAAATGAGAAGCTGGGTATCATCTGTATAATTAATATCTGGTCCAAGTAAAAGGCAAATCCTACACAGAGCCTATGATGGTGTTATTCCAATGTAGGTCATTAGCTATAGCTGGGTGTGTTTATTTCCAGGTTATTCTCTTCCATTCATTGATATCACATCACATTGGCATACTTGTATGTTTTTTATGACAATACAATTCTATTTTTGTCACCATAGCTCTGTTTTATAACCTGAAGTCAGATATTGTGATACTCAGTAATGCTCATTTTTGGTTAGGACTGCTGTAGTCATATGGAGTCTTCTGTGATTGTTTTATTTTTAGGATTGACATTGCTATTTTTGTAGAAAAGTGTTAATAGAGTAATAGGGCTTTGGGGGAGTCAGAAAAATGAATGCAGACAGGAAAGGTGGGCAAATACTCAATGTACACACATGGAAATGGAACTAGATAAATTCAGGGGATTGGTGGGATAGGGTGAGACAAAGGAGAAGGATGGGAGGTGATATTGGTCAAGATGCATTGTACTCATAAAGTGACATGGAGAACCTTTTTCTACAACCACATAAAAATAATAAATATATACAATTCACATTAACCTTTGGGATACAGGAATAATAGTGCTAAGAAGAAAGTTTATAGCTCTAAGCACCTACATCTTCCCCTATGTGGCTCACCCCTGAAATTCTGACTACTGTGGAGGCTGAGAACTGTTTACCATAGCCAAGACAACGGAATCAGCCCAGATGTTTCTCAGTGACAAATGGGTTGACAACTATTATTTTTGCCCCTTTGGTCCTGGAAATGCCCATAAAGAAAGTCTCTGAAGTTCTTTGTATGGCAGTAGATTTTAAGACTCCTTGAAACAGTACCCAGATAAAGGGGAGCTGAGAAGAAACTGAAAAGGGAAGTCTGGCTGTGTTTCCACATGAGATGACAGCCTTCTCTTTCCCTCCTGTTCCTGAGTACTGGTCCATGAACATTCATTCATTGTAAGAAGTGTTAATGGAGTAATGGGGTTTTGGGGGAGTGAGAAAGATGAACGCAGACAGGAAGGGTGGGTGAATATAGTCTCAATACTCAATGTACACATATGGAAATGGAACTAGATAAGTTGAGGTGAGGTTGAATGAAGTGTTGAACTGCTCAGTTCCCGCATTGTCTTTAAATCTTCATGTCACACACATCCACAATGAACAATTTTACTACATGTTCTCTTTTATTATCTCTCTTGTGGTACAGAAGGGTTAGACTTGACATTTTAGGATGTTCAAGAATTGGATCAGCCCCTTTTCCATCCCTTTAGTGAGAAGATGAAAGTTGGTGTGTGACTCCTGGGTCTTCAAAAATGGCCAATTCACATTCAAGGAGGAACCAGGTTTAAGTGGGAAAAAATGAAACTTAGTAAGTTGGCAGTAGCTTATACCTGTAACCCCAGTTACTCTGTAAGCTCAGATCTGAGACACCAGGTTTAAAACTAGGCAGGAAAGTCCATGAGATTCTTATCTCCAATGAACCACCAAAAAGTCAGAAGTGCACTTGTGGCTCAGGTGGTAGTAAAAAAGAAAAGCTCAGGGACAAGGCCCAGGCCCTCCCTGAGTTCAAGCCCCAGACCAGTACAATAGAAGAAGAAGGAGGGGGAGGGGGAGGAGGGGGAGGGGGAAGAGGAGGAGGAGGAGGCGGAGGCGGAGGAGGCGGAGGCGGAGGCGGAGGCGGAGAATACCTATTGCTCTCTCATGTCTTCATTGGATCTGTAATTATGTGCAGCCAAGACATGGACCACTCACCACTGAGGCCTAGCTTGGAGGAAGTAATCCACCTCCAAGGCACCAGGACAGGGGGACATGCTCGAAGGAGGGGCCTCAAGGAGGGTGTTGGATGATGTGAAACTTCTGTGACACATAAACATCTCCTGGTATTCCCCGTGGGTGTCTTCCTTGAAGGTGTACTTCCAAAATTGGTTAGTAGACAATTAAAAGGATAGAGTATCAAGCTGGGGCTGGGATTATAAACAGTGTCCTCCATCATATTTGAGCTCATCTTTGCATTCTCCTCATCCTCATTGTCTGCGTTTTTCATCCTTCCACTCAATTCTTTCTTTCTCTTTCTTCTCCTATTCCTTCTTCCACTTTGTTTCTTTTTTCTCCTCCTTGTTTACTGACTCTCCCTGTCTTTGTCTCTCATTCCATATCAGCCTCATTTTTCTTCTATGTTTTATTCTCCTTGCTTCCTTTCTTCCTCTTCTTACTATTCCTCCTCTTCTCCTTTCTTGCTCTTTTTCCTGTTGATTTTTCCATGTCCTTTATTGGATCATCTTTTCAGATTTTGGCATCAATCTCCAAGATGAATGGCAAAACATTCCCTTAGTGAATTTTTTTGACTAATTTCCTGAATCTTAAAACACACACACTGTAAGTGGCTGGTTGAATTTTCTATTTAGTGATAAATGATTGATAAAGTTAAAACACTAAATGAACTCAAGATGATCTTCCCTCTTTTTTCTTGACAATTCACAGTTTGGATACAGTTGTGAATGCATGCAATTCTAACCCTACCTCTTGTGTACAGGTTTCATGCATTTTTATCACACTAAGGTGATTGTTCTGGGAATTCTCTTTTCTCGATGCTCAGTTTCCCATTGGATTGATTTATTTCAAATAGCATTCAATATCCCATGCATATGAGTTTCCATCTATTAAAACCATTTCTGGGCTGGGAGTATGAGTTACTGGAATGCTTTCCTAGCATGCATGAAGTCTTGGGTTTGATACCTCAACACCACATAAACAGAAAAGGCCAGAAGTGGCACTGAGGTTCAAGTTGTAGAGTTCTAGACTTGAGCAAAAGAAGCTCAAAGACAGTGCCCACACCCTGACTTCAATCCCCAGACTGGCAACAACAACAACAACAACAAAACCCTTTCTGGATTTTTCATAATTTGTGAAATGTGCTCCCATCTCTTATTTCTTTATAGCAAACTCTTAAAGTAAGATTTCCGAGTACAAAGAACTCTCCCAAAATTTTCACCATTGTTATTTTTCTCCAAGTTCAGTGCAAAAGGAATTTGACCTGATTTCTTCTCTGACACAAACAAAATTCCCCTTCACCCCTCATCAGCCAAATTTGTACTCCTTGATTCATATTACTGATTTTCTGACACTATGTATGCTTCTGGATGTGCCTGTGTTTGTTAATAGGACTTAAACCAGGACCTAGGAACTGCCTCTTAGCTTCAAGGCTGTCACTCTACCAACTAGAGCCAGAGTTCTACTGCTGGCTTCTGGGTGGTTAATTGAAAAGAGTCTTGGTGATTTTTCTGCCTAGGATGAGTTTGAATTACAATCCTTAGATCTCAGCCTTATGAGTAGCTAGGATTAGAAGTGTGATCTGACACTGGTAAGTCACAAATTCACCCAACAAATCATCAGTGAGGTTAGTGCAGTTGTACTTTGGATGGTGTTGTAAAGTTTTCATATCATCTAAGTCTACCAAGAGGCTTTTTTACAATTGCCTTATTCAAAAAAATGAACCTTGGAATATTCTGGGTGAACTAGAAAGCAACAAACATGGCCATTTGCAAGATTTAAATCTCAGCAAATGGAAGATGGAAGTGGGCCACGTTGGAGGTGAAGTCTACATGGAGTACATAGTTCAAGCCAACTGGGCAATCATCACAGACAGTACACTCAAGATTCAAGAAATGCAGTGGGAAGATGTAACACACAGATGTGGATGTCCCATGCTTGGCCTCAGGGCTCAAGGGATCACTCACTCCTCACTGCTGCCTCCTCACTGCTGTGCCCACAGTCTACAAGGACATGCTTTCCTGGGACTAGAATGACAGTGAAGTAGTTGTATAATGAGATGCTTTGGATATTGAGCAGGAGGGCTGCAGAGGCTGGAGGAGTTGGCCTGCCTCCCTCCTTCCCTGCACAGCCCTGCCCAGTAAGGAAGCAGACCCTAAGCCTCAGCCAGGCCAGGAGCCTTCCTGAGCAGGACTTAAGTCCTTTGTCACCCTGCCCTGAGGTCAGAGCTCCCATCTTCCACGTCCTGGTGAGAGGTGGCTTCTCACCAGACTGAAAGCAGCCAGATAAGTGATAGGCCCTGATCAATGCCTTAGAAATGGGGGTGAGGGTTATGAGAGTTAATGATTAGACTCAAGTTACCTGACCTCTCCTGATCTACTGTGTATAGACAAATTCTCTTGGTATTGACATTAGCATTTACCAATTCTCATTCTGCTGGCTTTCATTCTCCACAAGCACAGCACCTGTTTTAGCTGCTGAATGATAATCTTCCCCTTCTCTTCCTTTTTATGTGCTATTCCTGAGGTTTGAATTAATGGAATGCTTTCTTGCTAAAGACTGGCAGTATATCACTTGGGCCATAGCTCCATTTCTGTATTTTTTTTTAATTGGTGATGAGTCCCATAGACATTGTTGCCTGGGTTGGCTTTGAACCATCATTCTCAGAACTCAGCCATCTGAGTAGCTAGGATTACAGGTGTGAGCTATAACGCCTGGATTCTTAGTTGAGGTGGATTCTTAGTATATTTTTCTGTGTTTGTTTCCCTGGAACTGTGAGTCTCCTGATCTCTGTCCAACAAGTAGCATGTTTGACTCCCATGTTTTTTCACCTCATCTATTCCAGGGATTTCCAGGTGGAATATGCAGCCCACAAACCAAACTGCTATTGCTAGATTCTTCCTCGTGGGACTGACAGATGATCCAGAATTCCAGCCTCTCATCTTCAGCCTGTTTATGTCCATATATCTCATCACCATCCTGGGCAACCTGCTCATCATCCTGGCTGTCAGCTCTGACACTCACCTTCACACCCCCATGTACATCTTCCTCACCAATCTCTCCCTCACAGACATCTGTACCAGTACCACCACCATCCCAAAGGTGCTGATGAACATCCAGGCCCAGGACCACAGCATCTCCTTCGCTGGATGCCTTGCCCAGGTCTGCTTTATCTTGATTTTTGGTGGTTTAGAAAGTTGTCTCCTTACAGCCATGGCTTATGATCGCTATGTAGCCATTTGTCACCCCCTGAGGTACGCAGCCATCATGCATCCCCACCTCTGTGTCCTGATAGTAATAATGTCCCTGCTTATCATTACCACGAATGCCTTGCTCCACAGTCTCATACTATTGAGACTGTCCTTCTGCACTGACCTTAAAATCCCCCACTTCTTCTGTGAGCTTGTCCAGGTTATGAACATGGCCTGTTCTGACACTTCCATTAATAGCATCCTTGTCTATGTGGCAACTAGTGTATTTGCTGGTATCCCCCTCTCTGGGATTATTTTATCTTATGCCCAGATTGTCTCCTCTATTTTGAGGATCCCCACAATGAAGGGGAGATACAAAGCCTTTTCCACCTGTGGGTCTCATCTCTCCGTGGTCTCCTTATTCTATGGGACAGCTTTTGGGTTGTACATGAGCTCCAAAGTGGCTGATTCTGCCACTAAGAATGTGGTGGCCTCCATGATGTATGTTGTGGTCCCTCAAATGCTGAACCCCTTTATCTATAGTTTGAGGAACAGAGAGATAAAAGAGGCCTTGAGGCATCTCCTCTTTGGAAAGCTTTCTGCTCTGACTGTATCAGCTTTTGGGTTTCAAGAATAATGAAAATGCATAAATACCATAGAGCCAGAAGACCTTGAAGGGCCCATCACCAAGCTCCCCGCCCCCAAAATGTCTAAATCCTATGGTAATGTATTACAGTTCAGTTTGTGATTTAAATCTGGTTTTACTCTTTGTCTTCCTAGTTTCATAAGTGAGCTCAGAATCTGCAATGGGAATTTCTTTTGTTGTTATTGTTTAATAAAACATCATAGATCTATGAATAAAGAAGAAATTTTAAAGGTGGCCAGAGTATAGATATGTTTTCATCAATGCCAAAGTCCTGTCTAGAGTCTTGATTCGGCTGATAATATAGATAAGTACACATTGGACTACATTTCTTTGGGAAATCTCAAGGGGATTAAATTCTTATGCTCAAGTACTGACTGGTATGTTCTCTGCAAAACTTTGTCTTATGAGGTCTTTTTGTATCCACACAACTTGTTTTTATCATTTCCCAAATTATCTGGGTGCCTTGAGATAAGCCTAATTTCTTAGTAAAGGCCTTTTCGGTTCTCAAAGAGAAATATGCCGTATCTCCACCATAGTGAGAAAATAATATATTAATACCAATTAATAATTAATAATACACTAATTATAATAATCTATACTTATTCTATATTATGTATAGTTATTTAAATTATAATAAAGCCTAATAATTAATACTAATTAATGGTAATGAATTATAATCATCATTGTTCACTAGGACTTGTAATATCAGCTCATATAAGCTTCATGAACAATACATGAGGTAACAGTCTCTGGGTGTTTACTAATGAGAGTCTCAGGGGCAGGTATGACTGCAGATGTTGGAAACTGATTGGTTCACTGTGATAGTCTTTGCTTCAGAATCACATGGAGAAAACTGAGACTTGATTTAGCTAGTGCACCCCCACCAAAAAAAAAAAAAAAAGATACTTCCTTAGCTTAATGTTCCTTGCTTGTGAATAAGATCTACCATGATGCCACATTCAATTGAAGTAAGATCATTTGGTCTTTGCATAGAAAACAACTGGAAATTTAATACCACTGAACATTAAATTTAGATGATCACATATGATCTTTGCATGGAATGTTTAAACTATGGGGAACTTACAGAAAATCCAAACAGAGAGAAATGGAATGAATGTACCCTGGTTTTGTCAGTATTGTACAGAGATTATTTTTCTAAAGAAAACAGCAATTTCATTGGAATTAATATATCATTCACTTGTATATGCTTTAAAATTACACACATTTACTTTCATTTAACCTTCATACAATTTAGTCGTCATGGATGAAGGTAATGAATAACTTCTCTCAGGGATGAGAAGGATCTACATCCTTCTCACGTTATTTTTCTCCTATTCATGTTATTTCTTTTATTAAAAATGGTCATCTGATTTCAATGTTTGGAGTGATAGTGAGCTTATTTTATTCTACAAGAGTTGTTTTATGATGACAATTCCATCCATTTACGTAAAGGACCTTGATGATATTCACCACTTCTATTTCTCGTCCTTGTCCACTATGTCCTCACTGTCCCTCCACATCCCCAGTGGTCCATTTATTACATACTTCCCACTTGAGACCAGACTAGAAGAAACCATGTGAAACACACTCTGTGAGCCTGGCTTACTTCACTTAACGTGACATTCATTAATTCAACCCATTTTCACATAAATAGCACAATGTTATTTAAGACTGCATAAAATATACCTACGTTTTAATCCCTTTATCCATGGATGATCCCTTTATCCATGGCTGGGCACCAAGGCTGGTTTCATAACTTAGCCTGTGAATAGTGATAAAAGTAAATATGGATGTGCAGGTGACTTTGCTTTTTGTGGGCATATACCCAATTGGTACTAAGCTGAATCATTATTAAGTTTCAAGTTTTTTTAGGAATCTTCATACTGATCTTTATGTATATACATATGTGTGTGTGTGTGTGTGTGTGTGTGTGTGTGTGTGTGTGTGTGTGTGTGTGTATTCCCACTTATACTGTATGACTTCTTCCCTCCCCTCCACAACATTTATTTCTTCTTTCATGCTACCTACTGTCCTAAAGGTAAGACAGAATCTATGTTCTGAATTTCCTTTCCTTCCTGGATAAGGATGGTTAATGTATCTTTATGCATTCATTGGACATTTGTACATCTTATGAGAACTGTTTTCCATTCTGTTCCCCATTTCTTTTAGAATGACATTGTTCTCCATTTCTTTAATAGATTATCTCTTCCTTTGGAGTTTAGATTATTGACTTTACTTGTCAGATTCTAGATGATGGACCCTGGTCAGCCGAATAGTTGGTAAGGATTCTCTCTCACTGTGTCAATTGCCTCTTCATTCTGGTGATTGTTTCTTATTTTTTTTTTTTTTTGTCGGTCGTGGGGCTTGAACTCTGGGCTTGGGCACTCTCCCTGCACTCTTCAGCTCAAGGCGAGCTCTACCGCTTGAGCCACAGCACTACTTTCATCTTTCTAGTGGTTTATTGGAGATAAGAGTCTTACGGAGTTTTCTGCCCGGGCTGGCTCAGATCTCAGCCTCCTGAGTAGCTAGGATTACAGGCGTGAGCAACTGGCATCCGGTTGGTGATTGTTTCTTTGATGTACATTAATTTTTTTTAATTCGACATGGTCTAATTTATTAATTTTGTATTTATTCCCTGAGCTCTTGGGACCTTATTCAGAAAGTTGTTACATATTTCTGTATCTTGAAGTATTTTCCCTATATTTTTTCAGTAGTTTAAAAGTTACATATGTTCCCAAAGGCATAACTCTGTTGAAAACTTAAAACAGTTATTGAAACAAATTTGAGGAAATGGAAACATGGGTTATTTTGTTGGTGATGGTGGTGGAGGCATCATTTATTTCTCCTTTTGTTGTTGTTATTGTTCCTTTTTGTCTTTGGGGGATGGGCAAAGGGAGTGTAGAAATGAAGGGTTAAGCCAATGCAGGCATGAAATACAGTAGGTAGAAAATGAACTATGCGACTTGTGGGCAGAGGTGGGAGGGACAAACTTGGAGAAAGGAAAGGAAGGGGTGACATTGTCTGAAAAAATTGTACTCATTACCTGACTTATGAAACAGTACCCTTCTGTACAACACCTTTATAATAAAATTATGTGTATTTTTACATCATGTGTCTTATCATAAGGTCTTTGTCATATTTGGGGGTGATATTTGAACATAGGAGATAGAGGACCTCATTTGTCTCTTACATATTGGTGTCCAGTTTTCCTGGGATTTGTCAAAGATAGGTTTTGTTCCAATGTATATTTGAGGCAATTTTGTTAAAAATCTGATATGAATCAAGTATAGTTGTATGAATTCTGTCTGGGACTTGAATTGTATTCAAATAACCCATCTACTTTTGTTCCAGGACATTGTAGGTTATATTACTGTAACTTTGTGCCACAATTTGATTAGGTAATGGGAAAAAAAACCCTCTAGCACTGAATTTTTAAAATTTCTGCATGAACATATTCATTAACAAAGAAAGAGGGGTAAATTTGACCAAAGCATATTCCTTGCATCTACATCATTATCACAAGGAAACCCAATGGTAGAATCAATTTATATTAATAAAAGAAAGTGGCGCTGTAGCTCAAGTGGTAGAGCGCTCGCCTTGAGTTGAAGAGCTGAGGGACCACGCCCAGGCCCAGAGTTCAAGCCCCACGACCGACAAAAAAAAAAAAAAAAAACTATATTAATAAAAGACAGAAGGTAAAAAAGGAAGCCACTGATTTTGTATGTTGCCATTGTATCCTGCTAATTTGCTGAAAGTGTTTATCAGATTTATCTTTTGCAAGAGTCCCTCAAAGTGTTTTTTGCCTGTAATCTTAGCCACTCAGTTACCATCTACTCCCGTTGTGACTGAAATATCAGCATGATGTTAGGAGTGCAGACAACCCCAAATCCCGCTTACTTACCTTTTAATTAATTGAATTTTATGAAAGTTCAAAATGTCATAATTTCTCACTCATTACCTCATGTGAAGTAAAACCTACCCTGGAACTACTGTGAAGTTATTTCAAAATTCAGTTTAGAAAAGAGTTAAAAGAATTAACCTATATGTCTCTGTTTATTGCAGTGTACAAAACTCTACTAACATAAATATACAGAATAATTAGGGTTTAGTGAAACACAATTTTGTGTTTGCACTTTATAATCTTTCTAAGATATTTGTATACAAACAGAAAAGATATTTTTATTTTAATACATTTTTATTGTAAAACATACTGTACAGAAGGGTTACAGTTATGTGAGCAAGGTAATGAGTACATTTCCTATCAAGCATTGTTGCCTCCTCCTCTGTTTTCCCCTACCATCCCTTCCCTCCCATCACAACTGCACTCACCCCCCTAAATTGTAAAGTTCATTTTTCAACATAGTGTCTTGTACATCTCATTGTTACAATGGATCAACCTGTATCACTATTTAAGCATTTTTTTATTTCCCTTCCCCTCCCCAAATTAGAGAAGTGTATATACAAGATTCAGAGCACCGACATCAAATACAGTAAAAGCAGGGGGGAGGAACATACAAAGAAACAAAATCTTCTATGCCTCCATCAGAAAGAGTGACATTGCCCCATTTGTTAGGAAATGGAAAGACTTGGAAAAAATTACATTAAGTGAAGTAAGCCAGGCCCAAAGAAACATAGGTCCCAAGGTTTCACTTACTTGCAATAACTAGTATATGTCTGGGACAAACAGAAAAGGTCAAAAGTTATGTACATATGACCAGAGAAGATGATGTTAGGTGAAATGAGCCCCAAGATAGGGACACAAGTGGTTTTTTGTTTCTTGCTATTGTTTCTAACAAAAGATTATATTTCTATACATAAACTGAAGATAAGCTATAGAAGTGTCTTGCTTTGTCTGTGAAACAAAGCTGGCTAGGTACCAGTTGTTCACACCTGTAATCCAAGCTACTCAGGAAGCTGAGATCTGAGGATCAAAGTTCTCAGCCATCCAGGAACACAGACAAATCTGAGAGACTATGATCTCCAATTAGCCAGCAAAAACCCAGTAGTAGCACATGAATGAAGTAGTAGAGCATTAACCTTGAGCAGGAAAAGCTAAGCAACTTGGTGAAGCCCTGACTTAAAGCCTTAGTACTGTCTCTTACACACACACACACACACACACACACAACAATGGAATCAAATTATAAAAGGTAGCTTCTACACAAACTAGTGAAAGGAAGGAAGGAACAAGTATTATTTACGTGGATGAGTAATTTGTAAAGATAAAAGAATCATCCACCTCCTGAATTCTGATTTTCCACATCCTTTAATAAGGATTGTCCCTAAAAAAAAATAAGGATTGTCCCTAAACACAATGAAAATATTGAGAAGCTGTATATATTGACCCATTGGAGAATACAGGACTAGAAGATCTGAGCAAAGCTCAACTCACAGGAGCTAAAGCAATACCTAAAAACCCAGACAGAGTCAATGTTCATGGTGTGGGGACCACTGAGTCCCTCTGCCTCAGAAGAAAATAACCCTTCCTTGATCTTGGCCTTTCAGCCTCAAGTACTATGAGAAAACTGATTTTTTTTAATTAATCCAGTCTATAGCAATTTAGCAATTTACTATAAAATGTACTGGTACATCTGGTAGCCAAAGAAGTTTTTTAAGTGCCTACAGCTGCATTGAAGGTGCTAAGATAAATCTGAAAAAATGAAGCTAACAGCAGAAAGGAGTCCTACAGATCAATCAGGGACCATGGAATGCTAGCAGCCTTGTAAGTCCTTCCCTATGCCTATAGACAGGCCAGTGTATCATATTAAGTTCGGATGGTAAAGTTTCAGCCACATAAGAGGTAAACAATGAACAATGTTTCATTGCATTCTCTCTACTTTGAAATTTTCCATAACAAGCAGCACTGGTGATGAGTATGTATTTAGCCCCACCACACATTGGTGTGATCTCTCAAATTCCTCTTTGCTGAGAGTATTTAATAAGGAAAACAGTTTAAAATAAAATGTTGTCTAAAGGAAAAGGAACATTGACTGTACAATCTCAATTATTTGTGCATGTGTTTTTATGGAACCAGATGAACCAAAATTTCTATTGCAGTGATCTCTGCGAGAGGATTAGGAGTCACTATGGCTGCTTATTTTGTTTTACTTTCTTTTCCTAGTTGTTTCTTCTGTTTTCTTTCTTTTCTGGTTTCTTTGTGTATCTTTAGGAGGTCAGTGGAAGCAGAGAACTCAAGGGAAAACGGTGCAATATTGGTGCTCATTGGACACTGTGTTCAAAGTGAACTTTACAACTTGCAGGTGGAGACAGGAGGAACAGACTGGGAGTGAGGGAAGGGATGATGCTGTACAAAAGGAAATGGACTCATCACCTGACTTATGCAGCTGTCATATCTCTGTATGTCACCTTTACAACAACAAAGAGAATAAAGTTGCTTGAAGCTGGAAGTTGCGTGGGTCATCATGTCACCAGAACAACCGCTATTAGGCCCTGTCAAAAACTTTGGTGTGCCTTGCACTGAGCTCCCCAATCCTCTGTGAAGCCTGGAGAAGCCATCATGTGTGAGCTGATGATTGCTTGGGATCCCAAACAGCGGTGAGAGCTCCCTGGGCCGTTGGGTCTGCTGGCTGCTTGTGACACCATCGTCACCATAGCAACTATTGTGAAGATGCTGCTGCCGCTGGGATGGCCGTTGCCAATATAGCTGCTGCTGTTGCTTTGGTTTTCACCACCATCGCTTTGGCTGATGCAGACTCTATAGTCCTTATTGCAGACAACCGCCATGGCTGCAGTGGAAGCCAGATGGGCCACTGCTATGACTGGTGCTGGGACCTCCGTCACCGCCACCATTTGCCCTCCGCTGCTGTTCCTGCTCCTCCGCTCGAGGCCACCTCACCAAGTCTTCTGGCCCAAGTCCAGGAAGCTGCACATGTATGGCATGGACAAGGGATGCCCACACTATATTCTCCACCCCATCTCCACTGGCAGCACCGGTTCCCATACACTCAGCATGCGAGTGCAGAAATACAGGCCACATCGCCAGGTCTGCGTCTCTGCCCGAGGCCTGCGGTGCCTGCACGGAGGTCCCTGGGGCTGCGGGCTGTTTGAGTTCATGTCAGCCCATAGCAAAGAGTCTTGAGGCTGCTGGTCTCCAGGTGTCCCAGTCTGAAACTTCCTTGTGCCCCACTTTGATTCTCAGTTCCCCGGTGAGACACAGAGAGAGAGGCCATCGTGTGAGACCTCTTCAGCACTTGCTTCCAAAAACAGCCCCAGGTCCTTGGGTTTGCTGACTTCTTGTGACACTATCGTCATCATAGCAACTGTTGTGAGGATGCTACTACCCGGAGTGCCTACATCATAGCAGCTTTTTCTGAAAAGGTTAGCTGGGTACAGTATTCTTGGTTGATAGTTGTTTGTTTTTAGGGCATGGCATACATCATTCCAGGCTCTTCTTGCTTTGATTGTCTCTGCTGAGAAATCTGAGGTGATTCTAATTGGTTTCCCTTTATAAGTGATTACCCTTTTCTCTCTGACAGCTTTAAGGATCTTTTCCTTGTTCTGAGTTGATCCTGTGTGGATTATAATGTGACGGTGGGATGTCCTATTCTGGTCTGGTCTATTTGGGGTTCTAAAGGCTTCTTGTATCTGGACAGGCCTATCTTTTTGCATGTTTGGGAAGTTCTCTGCTAGGATCCTGTTAAACAAATTTCCTAGACCATTAACTTCTGTTCAATCACTCTGGAAAGCAGTAAGGAGGTTTCTCAAAAGACTATGACCCAACCATCCCACTCCTTGGAATTTACCCAAAAGACCTTACAGCCAAGGCCATACTAAACAGCACACCATACCGATTGAAGTGCTGTTTACCATACCCAAGATATTGAATCCACCCAGATGTCCCTCAGTGGATGACCAAAGCAAGAAAATATGCAATGTGCACAATGGAATTCTATTCTTTCACCAGAAAGAATAATTTAGCATTTATAAAGAAAAAAAAAGACTTGGAAAAATTATATTAAACAAATTAAGCCACACCCAAAGAAACACAAATTGCTTCCTTTGAATCTCAGAGCCTATACATGCCTAGGAAAGGACCACTGAGCTAAGTCCTCAAGCCCACCTGGTTAGCATTTTGAAGACAAAAATTTTTAAGACCCCTACATTATTTAAGCGAACTCTCAAATTTCCTAATAATGCCTTCAAAATAAATGTGTACTGTATAAACACCTATCTACTTGGAAGATAAAGAAAATCTAGAGTGTTCAAAGTAATGAGAAGCATCCATTACTGATGAATTAATAGCATTAATTAATTACTAATGGCATTAGGATAGATGCAAGGGAGAACTATGGAAGGGGTGACAATGGTTAGGATAGTACTCACAGTCTGACTTGTGGAATTGAAATCCCTTTGGACAACTACTTAAAAATGTTTTCCAAAAGATGCATTATCTTCATAGGCGTTATGTTGAGTTGAAGCCCCTTTGCACAACTATTGAAAGATAATGAATAGTTTTTTTTCTTATTTCAAAGAAAAGCTTTTAAATTGAAATGAGTGCTGGGCACCAGTAGCTCACACCTGTAATCCTAGTTACTTGGAAGGCTGAGATCTGAAGATGGCAGTTCAAGGCCAGCACAAGAAGGGAAGTCTATAAAATCCTTAACTACAATTAATCACCCAAAGCTGGAAGAGGAGCTCTGACTGAAATGGAAGAGCATGATCCCCGAGCAACAAAATCTCCAAGACAGCACCCAAGGCCTGAGTTCAAGCCCCAGGACACAATAAAAAGTTAACTGTCTGAATTTCATTAAGTCAGTGCTACTTAGAAAAAAGCAGAAGAGGACAATTTGGCATCATCCTGAGGTAAAAAAGGCCAGTTTCTTCCCAGCATTTAATTTTCTCCCTTTCCTTCTCCATTGAGATTAGTGAGTCGTTAGCAATTAGAATCCATGGACCAACTTGATTAATGAGCAAAGCTAAACATTTACCTTTCAGGTCAGCTGATTATCAGAACCCATTCTATATCCTCACCCTACAACTAGCTCCTTGTAGCCCATGTGTATGGCATGTGCCCTTCTGCCAGGTTCATCAGCAGAATAAGAGGACTCTTGTGTGGTCTTGTCTTCCTGCCAGCCCTGAGTTCTGAGCTGAGCATCTCACATGAAGCAGGGAATGAAACAACTGTCCTTTGGTCTCCTGGCAAAGACTCAGTGCAGCCCAGTAAGTGCTACTGGACACGTGGATGGAGGTGGGATGGCAGTGACCTGCCTTATTTGCCAGGCTGACAGTGTATCTGAGGTAGCTGGATGGGAGGGTTACCAGGAGGCAAAGTTTATCTCAGATTCTTAGAACTTTTATATTCTTACAATAATGGTGTGAGGACTCTAATTACTGCTGTTTGCCCTCTGAACTTATTCCAAGTAATCAAAGAATTCTCCCACCAGAGCAGTATACAGGAGCTCTGTTATGTTCCCATCCTCCCCAAATAATGACAATGATGATAACAACTTTAGCCATGATGTAATAAATCTTTAGTAGCTCTTCCAAATCCGAGTTAGCTCATTTTCTTCATAGAGCAGGTAATTAAACAAAATAATCTGTGTCACTACATCTTTTCTCTATTATAAAGAAAACTCACACTCTATCATCATGACATAATTTAGAAGAATCGTGTGTGTGTGTGTGTGTGTGTGTGTGTGTGTGTGTGAGTGTGTGTGTGTATGCTGGTCCTTGGGCTACAACTTAAGCCCTAGGCTTTCTTTAGTAACTTTTTATGGATATTATAAAGGTTATATACACAGTGTTTGCAGTTGTATAAGTCAGGTAAAGATGACATTTTTTTGGACAGTGTCACTCCTTCCCTTATACCTGAGCTTTTTCACTCAAGGCTGGCATTCTACCACTTGAGCCACAGCTGAACATCCAGCTCTTTGCCAGTTTATTGAAGACAAGAGTCTCTTGCCTTCATGCATGAGCACTTGCCTTGCATGCATGAGGCCCTGGGTTCGATTCCTCAGCACCACATAAGCACGAAAAATAAGCCAGAAGTGGCGCTGTGACTCAAGTGGTAAAGTGCTAGCCTTGAGGCGAAGAGCTGAGGGACAGCGCCCAGGCCCAGAGTTCAGGCCCAGAGAGGAAAGTTTGTGAGAATATTTTTTCCATTTACCATCAAAAAGCCAAAAGTAGAACTGTGGCTGAAGTGTTAGAATGACAGCTTTGAGCAATAAAAGCTCGGCACAGAGCCTATGCTATAAGTCAAATACCAGGTCCTGCACACAAAAAATATTTTAAAATGTCCTGTGCTCTATTTAATTTCTGGAAGGGGGCACCAATGACTTCTTTGGATTCTGAAAATTCCTCCTCTTGTTTGAATAGTTTCTCCTCTGAATTGTCTCTGAACATTTTTTTTTTCCTGCAGATTTTATCAATTACCTCCCCCTATGGTTCCTGGAATTTCCTTGTCCCAGGGATTGACATTTTGTTTTCCAGATTCTCTGGTCTTGGGCCGTGACAGAAGGGAAGGACAGATAGGGCAGGTAGAGGTCAGTGTCAATAGGCCTTTTGCTCCAAATCCTTTTTGTGCCAGTATTGTGGCTTGATTTCAGAGTGCTGTCCCTGAGCTTTTCTTTCTTTCTTTTTTTTTTTTTTTTTTTTTTGGGTCCGGTCGTGGGGCCTGAACTCTGTGCCTGGGCGCTGTCCCTCAGCTCTTCAGCTCAAGGCTAGCACTCTACCACTTGAGCCACAGCACCACTTCCGGCTTTTTTCTTTTTGCTTATGTGGTGCTGAGGAATTGAACCCAGGGCCTCATGCTTGCAAGGCAAGCACTCTACCACTGAGCCACCTTCCCAGCCCCCCCTGAGCTTTTCTTTCTCAAAGCTGGTGCTCTTCCACTTTATTCATTCTTCCTTTCCTTCCTTCCTTCCTTCATTCCTTCCTTCCTCCCTTCCTTCCTCCTCTTCCTTCCTTTTCTTTCTTTGTTCTTTTGTTGGTTCATTGGACACAATGAGTCTCACAGTCTTTCCTATCTGGGCTGACTTCAAACTACCATCTTCAGATCTCAGTGAGTAGCAAGGATTATTTTTTTTTTTGGGGGGGGGGTCCGGTCGTGGGGCCTGAACTCTGGGCCTGGGTTCTGTCCTTCAGCTCTTCAGCTCAAGGCTAGCGCTCTACCACTTGAGCCATAGCACCACTTCCGGCTTTTTCTCTTTTTGCTTATGTGGTGCTGAGGAATCGAACTCAGGGCCTCAGGCATGCAAGGCAAGCACTCTTAAACTGAGCCACCTTCCCAGCCCTGAGTAGCAAGGATTATATGCTTGAGTCTCCATCAGCTTCCAGCTTGGAAAAAATATTTCTTAATCCACTGATGCCCTCCAAAGGTAGAGAGGAGATATTTTCTTATCTCTGCACTGCCTATTGAAAAGGATTTTTTTAAATCGGTCATGGGGCTTGAAATCTGGGTGTGGGTGCTATGCCTGTGCTCTTCAGCTCAAGGCGAGTGCTCTACCTCTTAAGCCATGGCACTTCTGGTTTATTAGTGGTTTATTAGAGATCAGAGTCTCATGGACTTTTCTGCCTGGACTGGCTTTGAACCATGATCCTCAGATCTCAGGATAAAGAAAGCCAACAAACAAGGAGTTGTAAGAGTCAGCTAGAATGGAGAAATACTGAAAGATACAAGGTTCTGGTTGCATTAATAGAATGATTTCTCACATTCAGGCAAACTTTATACTTGAGTTTATTTACTTTGCTCTCATGTTTGTGTCTACAAATCACAGCTGTAAATGTAAATGTAGGAGTAAATGTCATAATGTGACCAGGAAGACAGGGAGGCTGAGGAACTATAGTCCTCTCCAAGGCCCTTCCTACCTCCACCCAGTTTCACTGTTTCCTTCCTCTCCCATCTCTCTTCTTTCTCTTTTCTCCCTTTCTTCCTTTTTTTCCTTCCATCCTTCCTTCCTTCTTCCCTCTTTCCTTCCTTCTTTCCATTCCTTTCTTCCCTTATTTCCTTCCTATCTTCCTTCCTCTCTCCCTCCCTTTTCCTTCCTGTCTCCCTCTATCTTTCCTTTCTTCTACTCTCCTTCCCTTCCTTCCTACTTTTCTCCCTTCCATTTATCTATTCCTCCTTTCATTCCTTTTTCCTTCCCTTCCTTTCTACCTTCTTTAGGTCCTTCTTTGTTTCAATGTACTACTAGAGGTCTACCCTAGGATAATGGGCATGCTGAACAAGCTGTGGACCATTGAACTACACTTCCATTTCTGAAAGAATCCACTAAATCAACCCAAAGATGCAGCTGCCTCTTCCACATGAACCTCATTTCAAATGCTCAAGCCTGAGTAGATTTTTAAACTTATTTTATTATTATTGTTATTGTAGAGTTGATATACAGAGGTGTTACAGTTCCATGGCTCAGATAATGAGTAATGAGTACTTTTTTTTTGAACCGTGTCTCCCCTTGACTCACTCTTTCTCAATTTTTAACTCCGGTCCCACCCAGAAGATGTAAAGTTCTTTTTCCACATGGTGTCTAGTAAATACCACTGTTGAATTTCTTTACACTTTCATCCCCTTACCCTTCCAAATACAAACAAACAAGACAAAGGAAAACAAAAACAACAACAACTAAAAAATTCTCATTTCCTTTTCTTGGAGTTCATTTTATAAAATATTCTATATGATCATATGCACAGAGCTATATGTGCTTATAAATCTAAAAGTAAATACATTTATTAAATACCAACATATACACACATAAACACCCTAGGACATGGTAAATTATATAGGACTGTAGACATTCACTGAGTTACATGGAATGCAAAATACAGATAATTATCCAGTGGCATGTATACTCTATATTCCAATAATCTATCCTGTTTTTCAAAAGGTGTCCTTGCTACATGGAGCCACAGAACATGACAAAGTTCTTGAAACTTTACCTCTTGGACCTCACAGAGGATTCAGACCTGCAGCCTGCCCTCTTTGGCCTGTTACTGTCCATGTACCTCATCAGAGTGCTTGGGAATCTGTTCATCATCCTGGCTGTTACCTCTGACACCCATCTCCACACCCCCACATACTTCTTCCTCTCCAACCTGTCCAGAGCTGACACTGGATTCAATAGCAGCACCATCCTCAAGATGCTGCAGAATCTCCAGACTCACAGAAAACCTATTAGCTATGTTGGCTGCCTAACTCAAGTGGCCTTTTTTGTTTTGTTCGGTTGCTTGGACAGTCTACTCTTGACAGTGATGGCCTATGACTGCTTGGTGGCCATCTGTCACCCTCTCCACTACCCCATCATTATGAACCCTCACCTCTGTGATGTGTTGATCATTTTGTCATTTTCCATCAGTCCTTTGGGCTCCCTGGTGCATTGCTTGATAGTGTCTCAATTTAACTTCTGTACAGACATAGAAACTCCAAATTTCTTCTGTGACCCTCCTCAGCTCCTTAAGCTTGCATGTGATAATACTGGCAATACTGACATATTCATCTTTCTCTTTGCCTCAGTCTTTGGTGGCCTTCCAGTCTCGGGGATCCTGTACTGTTATGTTCACATTGTTACTTCTATTCTTGGGAGTCCCATCAGCCAGTGGAAAATACAAAGCCTTCTCTACCTGTTGCTCTCACAGGTCCATTGTGTGCTTGTTTTATGGGACAGCCATCGGGGCATACTGCAGTTCTGTTTTCGCAGCTTTCCCCAGGAAGGTGATGGTGGCCTCTGTGATGTACACCATGGTCACTCCCATGCCGAACCCCTTCATCTACAGTTTGAGGAACAGAGACATCAAGAGAGCCTTTCAGAGGCTGCCGAGAATAACAGCCTAATATATGTATATATATGTATATATTCATGTATATATATGTATATATATACATACATACACACATATATTTGTCATGTTTTGACTTGTAGATCAGGAAAATCTGCAAAACCAAGCACTTAGAATTGGACGCATGCTTGTAAATTTTGGTAGTTTTGATGATGATGCTTCATGTGTGAACATTGCTTGATTTTATACTTTGCATCTTGAATATTTCCTAAATCTGCATATTCAAGACTTGGTCTACTATCTGTAGCAATATCCAAAGGTTTTGGAAGCTTTTGAAAATAGGGCCTTGTGAGAGGAAGTTAGGTGACTGGTGGAGTGACCTCAAAGAAAGCACAGTGAAACCTTGTATCTTCCTTTTTCTCCAGACTGGGCTAAAAGAGGATCTAATGAGCTTGCCCTCTGGGAAAAGCCACTGATTCCAGACAGGTCACATTCCCACCTGCACAAGCTCCCTTGCAGAGATTCCAACCTACAGAAACCAGCCATCTCCTTCCTACACTACTACACAAAGCAAATCCCTTCTCCCAATGTTAGGCTGGGAGGAAGGACACAAAGTTTGCAAGGCACAAATTTTTCTGCCTGCTCTAACCGATTTGAAAATTCAACTAAGCCACAAGGAAATTAAATTCTTCTTTGCTGAGAGCCTTTAATAACGTAGAGAACAGATTAAAGTGCTAGGGCCAGAAGGAAAAGGAAAATTGAGTGTTAAAATCTCCTCTATTTGTGTATTTTTTTTTCTTTTTTTTTTTGGGTCCAGTTGTGGGGCCTGAACTCTGGGCCTGGGCGCTGTCCCCCAGCTCTTCAGCTCAAGGCTAGCGCTCTACCACTTGAGCCACAGCGCCACTTTCGGCTTTTTTTTTTCTGTTTATGTGGTGCTGAGGAATCAAACCAAGGGCCTCGAGCATGCAAGGCAAGTGCTCTACCACTGAGCCACCTTCCCAGCCCTATTTGTGTATTTTTATGGCACCAGTTGAACCAAAATTTCTATTGTAGTGATCTCTGCAGAAGAGGATTAGGAGTCACCATGACTATCTTCTTCCCTTCTTTTCTTTCCTTGTTGTTACTTCTGTTTTCGGTCTTGTTTGTTCCTCTGGTATCTTTGGGAGGTCAGAGGGGGCACAGAACTCAAAGGGAAAAGGTGAACAAATGCAGCATTGATGCTCACCAGCACCTGTCCAACGTGAACTATACAAATTGGAGTTGGAGATGGCACTGACTAGGAGAGACTGAGGGAAGGGATGAAACTGTGCAAAAGGGAAGGGATTAATTTCCTGAGTAATGCGGCTGTCATTGCTCCATCACAATAAAGTGACCAGCACTGTTGCTTGAAGCTGGAGGTTGGGCCCATCATCACTGCCATTAGGCCGCTGCTGCCAAGGTGCAGCCCTCGGGGCTGCCCTGTGGAAAACCCACTGTGAGCTCTGATCTGGGTTCTGTGCTCCCCTGTGAGGCACAGAGAGGCCATTGGGTGCCATCTCTTCAGCTTTTGGGCGCCCAAGCAGCAGTGACAGCTCCCCAGGGCCTTGGGTCGGTGCCTGCTTGAGACACCATCGTCACCATAGCAACGGTTGTGAGGATGCTGCTGCCCTGTGCCCTCCTCATAACGGCCTGGAGAAACGTCGGGGTGCTTCTCTCACTCCAACCCCAGTAAAGGATGCCATACCACGCAAGCTTCTCAACTCCTAGTGCCCTGCACTAGGCCTATGGGGTCCTGGGCCGCCGGCATGGCTGCCGCCGCCGGCATGGCCGCCGCCAACAACATGGCCGCCGCCAACAACATGGCCGCCGCCAACAACATGGCCGCCGCCAACAGCCGGTTTGTGGGATGACAATACAGGTGCTGCCATTGCTTTGGCCCGCAAACCATTGCTTTGGACGATGCAGTCTCTCTGGCTGCAGTCATCTTCGTGGCAAACTACTGCATCTGCCACTATAACCCCTGCCAGCGCTGCCTGTGTAGCCTCTGCTGTGGACACCACTGCTGTGTCTCCACGCGATCCACCGCTATGGCGGGCGCCGAGGCCTCCGCCCCCGCTGCCGCCATTCGCCCTGGGCTGCTGCTGTCTCGGGCCTCCAATCATCGCCACCTCAGCAAGTCGTCCAGCCGAGGCCAGGCAGCTGCGCGGGGATGGCGGGGATGAGGGCCTTCACTGCCGCGGGAAATCGGGGCCGTTGCTCCCTGTGCCGGCCGGGCGGAGCCTGCGGCGCGGGCGCGGAGGGAAGCGGCGGCTGTGGGCTCTGTGCATCCACGCCGGCCCCATACCGGCATCTTGAGGCCTCTGGCGTTGAGGTGTCCCAGTCTCAAACTTTGGTCTACCCCACTATGGCCCCCAGTTCCCTTCTGAGACATGGAGAAGCTATTGTGTACCATCTCTTCAGCGTTTGGGTCCCAAAACTGCAGTGACAGTGCCCCAGGCCCTTGGGCCAGCTGGCTGCTCGTGACACCATCGTCACCATAGCAACGGCTGTGAGGACGCTGCTACTCCAGTGCTTACATCATAGCAGCCTTGTCAGAAAAAGGAGGGACGCTTCTCCAAGCCCTTCCCCAGCCTCAAGGGTGTCCTACCATGTGACCTTGTGGACACTCAGTGCCTGGCCCCTCTGCCTTTCTTGAGGATAGATCTTACAGCCTGGGCAGGAAAGTCCTTGAAACTGTTATTTCCAAATAACCACCAGGAAATCACAAGAGGAGATAAATCTTGAAGTGGTACAGTTCTATTCTTCAGCAGAAAAGCTCAGTCCCTAAGTTCAACCCTACAACTGACCAGAAAAGGAGTAAAAAGATTAACACCAAATGTTGTATATGTGTTAGTCCTGGAGCTTGAAGTCAAAGGACACAGTTCCTGAGCTTTTTCTCTGAAGTCTGGTGCTCTATCACTTGAACTTAACCTCCACTTCCAACTTTTTGGAAAGAAGATAGTGGACAGATAAGACTTTGAAGGACTTTCCTGCCCAAGCTGGCTTCAAACATCAATCCTCAGATCTCAGCCTCCTCAATAGCTAAGATTACATTATGAACCATTGGTGCCTGGATCTTTTGTTCCATTTTTTAAAATTAGCATCATTTCATGTGGTCATTCATAAATAGCTATTGGGCTATTGTGAACCTCTGCTAGGACTATCTTAGGTATATACTAAGTATTACAAATGAGAGAAACCTTGGAGCCTGTTTATTTGGGTCTGGCTTACTTCGCTGAATAGTTTTTTCAAGTTTTTGTACCTTCTTAAAGCTACTTAGTGTTGCTATCCCACTTCTAGCCTTCCACTCTGGATATGACATGAAACATCACTCTCATATTTCTTTTTCAATAATTGACTGAGAGATGCAAAAAACACCCAGAATGTCCTAGAACATTCAGGGGAACGTGCTTTATCAGAAACAAGTCCCAGAAATTGCTTCAAAGGACACAAATGCTCATTAGGTTTCCTCAGAGTAAAAGAACCATGGAATGTAATTCACATGGACTGAAAATGGAACCAAGACAAATAGAGCCCAAATATTCAATGCACTCATGTGACAAAGGACATGGGAAACCTGAAATGAGTCTGGGGGAGGAGTAGATGGTATGGGGAGAATGATGGGTGGCTTGAACCTATTGACTCTAACGTGCATCAATGAACACATAACTAGACACGTTAGATTCTAACCCCCTCATATGACATTTGAAGCTATGGAAAATTAAAATCAGGTGGAAACCATTCTTTGAAACAGAACCACAGTTACTTGCTATATCATTATTGCTACTTTTTCAATGACCTTTTGGCTAACATTACAGCTCAAACATTTTGGCTAAAATCTCTTCTTTCTCTGCAAACTGAGGAGAGAAAAGTATTGTTGGAGAATGACATGTCAAACATGACATCATTTGCCATAAAGCAAGCGTAAAATGAACTTGGGTTTTTTTAATAGTGTTTTTGTTTCGCATGATGTATTGACGAGGAACAATGCATCCTGGTTCCAAGATCCCTGTTTATTTTAATTTACTCTCAACTCCCAGATCCAAAGCAAATGATGACATATTACAAAGGAGAAGCCAAATAATTACTGAGTTTCCTGAAGGCTTCCTTCATGTCTCTGTTCCTTAAACTATAGATAAAGGGATTCAGCATCTGTGTCACTACAGAATACATCACAGAAGCGACTGCAGTCTTCCTCTGGGACTCAACGAATGCAGAGCTGATGTACACCCCAAAACCTGTCCCATAGAACAAGGAAACCACACACAGGTGTGACCCACAGGTGGAAAACACTTTGTACTTTCCTCTTGATGATGGCATCCTCAAGACCGAGGACACAATGTGAATATAGGAGACAATAATTCCGCAGAAAGGAACACCTGCGAATAGACTAGATGCTACATAGATCATTAGGTTATTGATGAGTGTGTCCGAACAGGCTAACTTGATGATCTGTGCAAGCTCACAGAAGAAGTGGGGGACTTCCAGGTGTGTGCAGAAGGACAGACGTAACACCATTAGAGTGTGGAGGAGGGCATACACTGTGCTCATGAGCAGAGAGACAAGAACCAACAGAACACAGATGTGGGGGTTCATGATGACTGGGTACTTAAGTGGGTGACAAATGGCCGCATAGCGATCATAGGCCATCACTGCAAGGAGACAATTTTCTAAACTACCAAAAATCAACTCGGAACACACTTGAGAGAGACATTTTATGTACGTGATGCTCTGGTCTTGTGTGTGGATGTTCACCAGCATCTGGGGGATGGTGGTTGTAATGAAACAGATGTCATTGAAGGACAGGGTGGAGAGGAAGAAGTACATGGGGGTGTGGAGGTGAGGGTCAGAGATGATGGCCAGGATGATGAGCAGGTTGCCAAGGATGGTGATCAGGTACATGGACAGGAAGAGACTGAAGATGAGAGGCTGGAGTTCAGCATTGTCTGAGAGACCCAGGAGAAGGAATTCTAACATGTCTGTTTGATTTATACTTTCCATTTATACATGAACCTGAGAGGAAAGATAAGGTAAAAGATAACTTATATGGTATGCTCAGCAGTATCCTCAGAAAGTGGGAGAGATGTTTACTTTTAAAAAAAGAAAATTGGGAAAATAATTTGAGGTGCCAACTCAAGACTTATTGCTTGATGTCTGCTGACTCAGGACCTGCAGACTTTGCTGAACTTAAAACTACAATAGTGAGTACTGAGAGCCTGTTAATTATAAAAGAAATCTTCATCTATATTTGAATGAAAATTAATCATCTACTTCCTCCTTTCCTTCTCTATCCAATCACCCTCTGTCTCAGTCCTGTTTTGGAAACAAGTTTTATTAAATGACAACTGTCAATATACATTTTGCCAGTGTCCAGAATAAAACAAATTGTAAGCCATTGATATTGTTATTATTTGTTAGGATCATCTCCTATTTTTAAGTTAATTAAAAATCAAGAGTAAATTTATGAAATATGTCTTCTGCAATACTGGTTTTTTCCTGGATCCTCATATCACTGTCTTCTGAGTAGCTGATAAGCTCAGGCCACTGGCACCTGACATAACTTGATTTTGATTAGCTGCTGCAATATTTTACATATTATTTCAAATATTTTAAAATATATGCCACGTGGGCATTGGTGGCTCATGCCTGTATTTCTACAACTCAAGAGGCTAAGATCTAAAAGTTGTAGTTCCAAGCCAACCTTCACAGAGAAGACCATGAACATGGTTTTAATCTATATCTTTATCTATATATGTGTGTGTGTGAGTGATACATATTCCATTTATAAATATATGAGTGTATTGTTTTAATTCAGTATTAGATTTACACATGCCAAATATAATCTAGGCTCAAGAGTATTTCTGTAGATGGGGAAATATCTTCACCTGTACAGGAACTTGAATTTTCTGTTGGTAAAAACCATGACAGATGAAGTGATTGCTTGACTATCGTGATCATTTTGCAATGTGCAGACATCTATCTCTAAACCAATGTGTTGTTAATCAGTTATTTAATATAGAGTGTGGGAAGCCTGACAGATGACTTATGAGGAGAAATGAATAGAATAAAAGCATTCAGAGGAAAATAATTTGAATTTTTATCCTGCCAGCATATTTATATGAAATTTTACTGCTCATGTGCCTGCAATATCAGTCACAGACAAAAATGAGCAAAGAGATCCATATATGCATGATAAAATGCCAACATGAGCTTGGCACCTGTTACTTATGCCTGCAACACTACTCAGAGGCTGAGAACTGAGGATCACAGTTCAAAACCAGCCCAAGCAAGTAAGTCCATAAGAATTTTATCTCCTCTAAACTACTAAAAAGAAGTGGAACTTTGGCTCAAGTGGTACAGGGCTAACCTTTGAGCAAAAACAAACAAACAATAAACTCAGGGACAGTACCTGAGTTCTGCATTCAAGCTCCAGGGCCAGCACGCACGCACACACACACACACCAAAGAAGCAAATGTGAATGCCTATAATTACCTCAAGGAAATTTTTTCCTGTAGAAAGAAAAGTGAAAGAAGACTTCAGTAGTAACCAAATGCATTTGGAGGGAATATAGAATAAAATAAAGGACAGCTCCAGTTAAACAGAACCTGACGTCCAAATTCCACCTGACCTCACTTGCAGTATATTAACAAAGAGACCACTTGTTACCTGGTTCATTTTGGAGAGAATGGTATCCAATGGCTGTCTCACCTGGATATTGAGGATGGAAGATACAAATGCAGGAAGTGCTCCCAGACCTTGTATGTCTTAGAGGCCTCATCAGGTATTATTTGCCTCCTAAGAAGTGACTCCAATTTGGATTCTCTATTAGACTGCTGAGTCATCTCAGACCTACATTTTGCAGACTTTGTGTCCCTGCAGACTCAATGTCCAAAGCTCCTTGTTAAAGTAGCAATGTTATCATCATTCATATCCCAGGGGGCTAATGTCCTTGCAGTCCAAACATAGAGAAGCATGAAATCCAAGATGGCCACTCCCCTGACTCAGAAAGACAGGCTTGCATCATCCAATTTTCTCCATTCTTTCCCCTCAGTGCCATCTTTTAAAGAGCTGGCATACATCACGTTTTTTTCCCCCTATTAAATCCCACAGTAGTATTTTGGGCTAAACCAAAGTTTTCAATAATAATCATCCTCAGACACAATTAATACTTCCACACATTCTTCCACACATTTGGGACAGTGGATTTCAGAATTAAAGCCAAATTATCCAAGATACAGGTTGAGAATCAACTTTTGCCTTAATCCTGAGTGTCACACTGAACAAGTCCCACAAATGATGGATGGCAATCACAGATAAGTTTAGTGCAAAAGGAGGAAATTTCAGTTTTCTCTAATGGTAAAAAGCTGGCACGAGAATAAGAGAGAAAGCAGACCAGCACAGAATACAAGAGTTTGACCTCTTTTGTTAAGTTGGGCTCTACTCAAGGCATTGAGTGTTGCTTCTACTTTTTAAAATGTAATTTTGGACAATGTCACCTTTCCCTTCTCTTGTTCCCAGTTTCCCCCTCCTGTCTCTTCCCACAAGTTGCATTGTTCAGTTTTCACATAGTGTCTACTGAATAGCATGGTAGCATTTGTTCAAACTTCCTCCCTCCTTTTCTGCATCCCTTCTTAGTCCCAACACCCCCTAAAACAAAGCAAAACAAAACCATGTTTCAATTTCCTGGAATTCATTTCAATAAAAAGTATTTTAAATGTTTTGAGGAGTTATGCCTGTGAGTTCCTCCCCTAAGGGTAACCTTTTTTAGTCTGTGTGTGAATGTCTAGAGTCCTGTATAAGTTATCATGTCCAGTTATATTGTAGATCCCGCTTCACATATCAGAGAAAACATGCACGTTTTCCCCTCTAAGGTTGGCTCATCTCACTTAACATGGTTTATTCTAGGTCCATCCATTTCCCTGCTGCCTCTACTTTTTCATAGGCTCAGCATTCACTCAAGAATATTTCCAACATTTTCTCACTATCTGTCTTACTATCTTACTGTCTTACTGTCTCAGAGAAGCAGCTCCTCATCAGACTATTGTGTGGTATTGTTGACAATCATCTAATCTTATTCCCTACAACATATGATTCATAGAATTTTGGAACATCTAAAATACATGCTTTTCTTATAATAACAGAATGATGTGCCTAGGCTCTATACCATTGCACAGAGTTTGTCACTTATTCCAGGAAGTAGAAGGGATGGAAACTCTATAGATGGGCATAATTTCACCTGCAATGCACAGGCAGTCATTGCCCTCTGCCCTATCAGGGAGTTTGCAAGGGAAATGAACCTTCAGAATCATCCCAGTTGTCATGGGATCCAGGTCTTTAAACTGTGTCATTTAGTCATCAATGCAGTCTTGGACATGCTAAGAAATCTTGACTGAAGCATTTGCAGAATGGGAAGAAAGGACAAGGCTGTCTGGCAGTGGCCCACTGAGATACTAGCAGCATACTTGATCGGATATTTACTTTGAGAAATATATTTATATGTATACATTTTCTATATTATGTCTTCCATAATATTTAATTAATAATTAATCATTACTTGATTAATACGTATTTTATATGTTATAGTATAATTTATATTGCATAAATTTATAAAATTATTTATTTAATATGGTACTAAATATATATATTATAAATCACATTTACTTATATATACTATAATGTAAATTATTCAATAATAAATGCAAATAATATATCAGTATCATTATCTTATTTATTTATATTATAAAATATATAAATGTCATTATATATTAAATAATACATATAACATAAATTAACTATTATATATATTTATGTGCTTATAAACATAACTATATATACATATTTATTATGGTATTACGGATGTTGGCTCTCAATTCTGTTGAATAAAATTGCAAATTAATGTAAAAGTGTTACAAGTTAATTCTGCATTTGTAACAATATGTTGAGATAAGAAAAGTAGGGTTTCTAACAAAGTTAAAAGTCACCTGGTCATTATAGTCTCCCTCTTTACGGAATATGCATGAAAGAGTCAGAAATTTGATTCAGGAAATACACTACCTTTGATTTACTCCAGAAACTCTGTGCAAAGGAAAGGACACATGGGCACATCGATGGAAACAAAACTATGGATGAGATTCCTCAAGGTGACTTTCATTACCTTGATCCCCCAGAGAGTTGACCAAAGGGTTCAGCATTTGAAGGACTGGAATAAACATCATGGAAACCATTGCAATCTTTTTTTTTTTGGGGGGGGGGGTCTGGTCGTGGAGCCTGAACTCTGGGCCTAGGCGCTGTCCCTCAGCTCTTCAGCTCAAGGCTAGCCACAGCTCCACTTCCGGCTTTTTTCTTTTTGCTTATGTGGTGCTGAGGAATCAAACCCAGGGCCTCAGGCATGCACGGCAAGCATTGTACCACTGAGCCACCTTCCCAGCCCCCATTGCAATCTTTTAAAGTCAGTCAGTAAATGCCGAACTAATGTACATCCCAAAAAATTTATCCCCTAGGACAAGGAGGTGGCAGACCGGTGAAACACAGAGGTGCAAAAGTTTTCACTTGATTCTGAAGATGGAACTCTCAAAACACAGGACACAATGCAAATAGAAGGGAGAAGTATTCCAGAAGGAAGAAAGCCTTCACGTATCCAAGATAAAATAATTTCTCATGGTATTCTTTGTCAGATCAATTTCCTTTTATTCATTCATTCATTCACTTATTCATTCACTCAACCATTCATTGTCAGTTTGAGACCAGAACTCAAAAATTCAGTACCTGCTGCTTTCACTCATTGGCTAGCACTCTACCAACAGGGCCACACTTCTTTTTATTGTTAATTTGCTTTTTGAAATTATTTTGAAGTAGTTGAACAAAGAGGTTTCCGTTAAACATGGCAGTTGGTGGGTACAATGCATTTTGATCAGTGTTAACCCTTTCCCCATCTTAACCCATTCTCCCCCATCTCTCCCAAACCCACACATCCCCCACTAGTTACCTGATTCAAATTTTCGTATTTTTAAATTCAGTAGCATAATTTGGGATCTTAATAGTACTTTTTGTACATTGCTAGGTATTAATCAGTTCCATCAACTGTTGGTTTTGTTACAAAATTTCTTTTTTCATTTCCTTAGTTTCACATAGCAATCAACCCCTAACACATTTTAGTTATGATCAGATTCATAAGGTATGAATATAAGCAATTATGGAAAAAACTTCATGGCAGAACATACATTGTTCTAGCAATAATAGCTTTGACCAACTATATTATCTGAAAATTGCTATCAGATATGAGTGGTTTAAGATCATTATGCTATCTTTGACATACATGGGAAAAACATATTTTCACTTTCAATAAGAAAAAGAAAATTCTTCAGGAGGCTGAGATCTGAGGATCATGATTTGAAACCAGCCCAAGGAGAAACATCTGGGACACTCTAAGCTCCAATTAACCTCTTAAAATTCAGAAGTGGAGCTATGTTTCAAGTAGTAGGCTGCTAGCCTTAAGTGAAAATAAAGTCAAGCTCAAGGATAGATCCCAGGCTGCAAGATTGGCAAATGATGCTGATGCTGATGCTGATTCTGATGCTGATTAAGATGATGATGATGATATTAAAAATAATAATAAATTGGAGTGAGGGTCTTTTCTTCCTTCATCTCTCATTCCTATCTCCCTCACTCTTTCCCCCTCCCTCATTTCCTTCCTTCCTTCCTTCCTTCCTTCCTTCCTTCTCCTTCCTTCCTTCCTTCTCCTTCCTTCTTTCCTTCATTTTCACTTCGTTTTTGTCAATACTATGATGGAACTCAGGACCTGAGAACTGTGTAAAATGTCCAGAGTCCTGTATAATTTATCATATGCAAGTGTATTTTTTGTGTTTTACCATCCAGTGTGTTTACCTGTAGATTTAAAGGCACATTCTAATTTCCACAAATGAGGGAAATCATATCAATACCAAACTTCAAACACTATTACAAAGCTGTAGTAATAAAAAAAAATTCTTAGTACTGGTAGAAGAAGAGTCCCGAGGACCAATGGAATAGAATAGATGACCCAGAAATGATCCCACAGACCTTTAGCCACATAACATTTGATAAGGGAACAAAAATTATAGGATAGAAGCATGACAACTTCTTCAAACACTGAGGCTAGCAGAACTGGTTATAAACATGCAGAAAACTTAAGGCATGTTCTTATATATCCCCCTGCACCAGAATCAATTCTAAATGGATCAAAGACCTCAATGTAAGGCCAGATATCACAGAACTATTACAAGAAGGGGTAGAGCTTCTAGGCACAGGTTGAAACTTCCTAAGTAAGGATACAGAATCATAATAAATCAAAGTAAGACTAGATAAATGGAATTTCATCAAGTCAAAGAGCTTCAGCATGGGAAATTACTTAGCTAATAAGATAAATAAAAAATCCACAGGTTGGGAAAAGATCGTTACTAGCTATGCGTCAGACAAGGACGCTATACATAAAGTATACTTACAGCTCAAAATTAACCCCCCTCCAAACAAACCATCAGATAACAACAATCCAATTAATAAGTATGCTAAAGACTTAAAGGGAGACTTCTCACAAGAAGAATGGCCACTAAATGTAAAGAAATGTTCGACATCTCTGGCCATAAAGGAAATGCAAATCAAAACATTGAGATTCCTGCACCAGACAAATAGAACAAGAAAATGTGGCATATATACATAATGGAATTCTATGTTTCCATCAGAATGATATTGCACCATTCGTAAGAACATGGAAAGGCTTGGAAAAACTTATAGTAAGCAAAGTAAGCCAGACACAAGAAACATAAATCACTTCCCTTGAATCTCAGACCTTATGCATGCTAGGCAAAGACTGCACCACTGAGCTAAGTCCTCAGCTTACCTGGCTCACATTTTGAAGACAGATATCTGAGAGACACCTCAGTTGCTTAAGCAAACTATCAAATTTCCTAACAAGTGATTCAAAATAAATAACTGTGTACTGTATAAACCACACATCAACTTGGAAGATTAAAGGAAATGGAAAGCAGACATTACTGACACAGGTAATTTCCATCTCCAACACAGGACTAAGGAAGAAAAGATTTACAGTTCTCCTTAAAGTATATATTACAAAGGTGAAAAATATGACAACATATTTTAGTCACAATATAGGGCAAACTGTTTATATTCTGTGTGAAAACTATTGAAAGATAATAATACAGCTTTTTAAAATTCCAAAATAAAATCATTTTAAATTGAAAAAACAAACAAAAAACCCACTTAGTGCTGTGTACCAATAGTTCAGACCTGTAATCCTAGTTACTCAGGAGGTTGTGATTTGAGGATGGCAGTTCAAAGCCAGCCCAGTTAATTACCACAAAACTGAAAGTAGAGCTCTGACTCAAGTGGTAGAGAACAAGCCTTGAGCAAATACAGCTCAGAGACTGCATCCAGACCCCGAGTTCAAGCCCCAGGACACCACACACACACACACACACACACACACACACACACACACACACACACACACACACACACACATACACAAACTACTGTCTAAACTTCATTAAATTCCTACAACTTGGAAATCAGAAGAAGAAAATTTGGCTGCCTCATTAGGTAAAAAATGCCAAATCCTTCTTGGAATTAATTTTCTTCCTTTCCTTCTCCATGGGATTAGTGAGTCTTTAGCAATTAGAATACATGAGCCAACTTGACTAATGATCAGCTATGAGCATTGAGATTCCAGGTCAGCTGGTTATAAGAACCCATTCTGCATCCCAGCCCTACACCTGGCTCCTTGTAGCCCTATGGTCTGTGTGGTAATGGTGCTTCTTCGAGGCTCACCAGTGGAACAAGAGGACTTCCCTGTGGTTGTGTCTTCCTGCCAGCTCTGAGCACTTAGCCGAACATCTCACAGGAAGTATGGAATAAAATGACTAAGTATCCTTTGGTCTCCTCCCAAAAAAGACCCAGTGCAGCCCAGTAACTGCTCCTAGATACTAAATGGAGGAGGAGAGCAGTGACCTGGCTTGTTCACCATGCTGAGAGCATAGCTAGAGTAGCTAGATGGGAGGGTTACCAGGAGGCACAGTTTATCTCACAGCCCTAGGACATTTGTATTCTGACTTATAGTATTAGTGGGAGGACTACTGTTGTGTTTGCCTTCCATACTTGTTCCAAGTCATCAAAGAATACACCAGAGCAGGATGCAGGAATTCTGTCATGTCTCTACCCCCCAAAGTAATTATGGTGATGGTGATGACCTTCACTATGATGTAATAAATCTTTTCCTAGGCCTTCCAAGTCCAGACTCTCAGCTCACTTTCTTCATGGAGCAATTAAAACAAAATCTATGTCACTACACATTTTCTCCATAAGGAAAATCTACACACTTTATCATCATGACACATTTTATCATCATGACACATTTTAGGATAGGAGAATGAAGTGTGTGTGTGTGTGTGTGTGTGTGTGTGTGTGTGTGTGTGTGTGTGTGTGTGTGTGTGTGTGCTGCTCTTAGGATTACAACTTAAGCCCAGGGCACTGTCCCTACACTTTTTAAATATATTGTTATGGTTATTATAAAGGTTATTTGCAGAGGGGTTGCAGTTACATAAGTCAGGTAAAGAGTACACTTTTTTTGGACAGTGTCACCCTCTCCTTCATTCCTGACCTTTTACACTCAAGCATGGCATTCTACCACTTGAGCCACAGCCCCACTTCCAGATCTTTGCCAGTTAATTGGAGATAAGAGCCCCAGGCACTTTGCTGCCTAGGCTGGCTTTGAACCATGATCTTCACATCATGTATGAGCCATCAGTGCCCAGGTGAGAATTGAATTTTTCACAATTTTTATTGTTGTTTTGATATTCAGTAGATGCAGTTAGGATTAAATCTAGACAATAAGATTCCCCTCTGCACCACCACAGGGCACCTGTCTCTTTCCTACCAAGCCAATATGATATTTCTGTTCTTGTTGCCCTGGGCAATAGTGATCTTTCTGTCTTTCCCTTTTGGTGTTTCCTATACCACAGAGGAGATCTGTGGGTGTCCTTGCTGTAGCCGCTGCAGGAAGCATGGCTGATATTACAGGTGGAGCCACAGAAAGTGTTAGCACTGGAGAGTTCAGCGCACCTGCATTTCTGCCCATTGCTCTGAGATTTTTGCTTCTTTGTCTCACAGTCTTCTTCACCCTGTGATATCAACCCAGGCCCATCTCTGAGGGAACTCTGTTGGGTGTTACTCTGAGCAGACAACAGAAAAGAATTATCTAAATATAGTGTACTTTAGGAAATTGGAGTACAAATTCTAGCCCTCTGCTTTTAAACTTCTGTACTTTAGTGAAGCATTGAACAAGTCACTTGGTTGGACCTCAAAGGCCCAGGATTCCATTTTGAGTGTTTCTGTGATCTATGTCACCTGTGGGTCCCTGGGCAAGTTTTTTATGTGGTAATGTAAATTGTCTCTGCTTGTTCCAAGTACACTGAGCTTCAACTGAAAAATCATGACACTGCATATGACTAAACATGAGAGATTCAGATAATTTGGAAATATAAATATTAGAAATTATTGTTATTAATACACTAGGTAGAATAAGTCATATCCTTCAACTAATATTTCCTGTCATCTGCATGTTTATGTTTCCCTATATTGCTGAAAGTTTTTATTATTTTGTTGCTATTATTATTATTATTGCTTTGTCATTTTTTCCTCCTGCTATTTTTATTTTTTAACTGTTTTAGAATTTCAGAGTTAGGAGATTTTATTAAGTGGCAGAGTCAGGCCATGGGTAAATAACATTTCAATCAATTTCCTGCCATCTTCCTGGTATGTATATTTGCCTTAGGTTATATAGGGATAATCGGGGATCAGGAGTGGAAAGGTACTCATAGATAAAATAGTCCCAAGTCACAGGTGTTGTCCAGATGTGGTCAGAGGTATCATCAGGTGATCTGACAGTCTGTTTTCTCAGGATCTGTTTTGTGGTGTCTAATACAATAAGAGTCATGGGCAGAACAGAGTGTTGGTGGCTCATCCCTGTAATCCTAGGTACTCAGGAGACTGAGATCTGAGGATCATGGTGTAAAGCCATCCCAGACAGGACAGTATGTGAGGTGCTCATCTCCATTTAACCATCAAAAAGCCAGAAGTGGAACTGTGGCTCAAGTGGTAGAGTGCCAGCCTTGAGCAAAAAAAGGGTCAGGGACAGTACCTAGGATCTGAGTTCAATCCCAGGTCTGACATAAAAAAAATAAAAAAGGCCTGTACTTTATTGAGTTTCTGGAAGGTGGTCACCAGTGACTTGTTTGGATCCTGAAAAATTCCCCTCTTGTTTGAACCAATTTTTCTCTGAATTGTTTGTCTCTGTGGTTTTTTCCGGCATATTTATCAATTAACTCCTGTGGTTCCTGGAAGTCCATTGTCCCAGAGATCGGCATGTTCTAAGACGCTCTGGTCTTGACCCTTGTCAGGAGAGAAGGATATATAGGGCAGATAGCCATCAATGCCAATAGTCTTTTGTCCCAATTCATTTTATGAACATATTGGGGCTTGATCTCAGGTCACTGTCCTGAACTTTCTTTCTCAAAGCCGGTGCTCTACCACTTGATCTGAAGCTCCCCTTCTTCCTTCCTTCCTTCCTTCCTTCCCTCCTTCCTTCCTTCTTTTTCTTTCCCTATTTCTCTCTCTCTTTCTTCTTTTGTTGGTTCATTGGAAATACAAGCCTCACAGTGTTTCCTGCCTGAAGTGACTTTAAACTACTATCCTCAGATCTCAATCTTCTGAGTACCAAGGATTACCACCAACCTCCAGCTTGGAAAAAATATTGCATATTCCATGGATTCCCTCTAAAGATAGAGAGTAGATATTTTCTTGTGTTCTATACACTGGATGTCTCATAATGTTCTTTAGCCTAAGGACTCTAAAGGGAATGATGTGAAAGCATTGACATGGAGTAGAAACTCAATGAAAAGGGAGTTGTAAGAGTCAGTGCCGCAGGGGGGGGGGGGAGGAGAAAGATTGGGATTGGGGGGGAGGGGGGAGGCTGGGAAGGGATGTGAAAGGTAAACCAAAGGAGGAGGCTGCAATGCTTGGTAAGAAATGTACGCATTATCCTGCCCATGTAATTGTAACCCCTCTGTACAGTATGTTCACAAATAAAATTAAATTAAATTTAAAAAAAAGAGTCAGGTAGAATGAAGAGATAATGGAAGATACAAGGTTCTAATCTCTTTGCATCAACACAATGAATTCCCACATTCAGAGAAATTTTATACTTTATAGTTATTCCTACCTTTTCCTACCCTTTCATCCTTTCCTCCTCCTTTTCTTCTTTCTTTCTTCCATCCTTTCCTCCTCCTTTTCTTCTTTCTTTCTTTGTTTCTCTTCGTTCCTTCCTTCCTTCCCTCCTTCCTTCCTTCCTCCCTCTCTGGTTTCCTTTTCCTTTCTTATCCCTCCCTCTCTTCTTCCCTCCCTCCTTTTGTCCTTTCCTTCTTCCTCATTCTCCTTTCCTCCCTTTCTTCCTTTCCTTCCTTCCTATTTCCTTCCCTCCCTCCTTTGTTTATTCCTTCCTCCTTTCTTTCTTTCCTCCTTCCCTTGCTCCCTCGTTCTTGACCTCCCTTCCTTTTCTTTCTCCTTTTCTTCCATCTTTTCTTCCTTTCCTTCCTTCATTCCTTCATTCTTCCCTACCTCCTTCCCTTCCTCTCTCCTTCTTTCCCTTCATTCCTTCCCTTTCTCTTTTGCCTTTCTTTCCTTCCTCTGCCCTCTTTCTCTCCCTTTTCCTTTCTTTCTCCCTCTTTCTCTTCTTTCCTTCCTTCCTCTCACCTTCCATTTCTTCCTTTTTTTCCTCCTCTTCCCTTTCTTCCTTTCCTCACTTTCTGCCTTCCTTCCCTTTCTTCCTTTTGTCACTTTCTTCCTCCCTCCTTCCTTTCCCCTTTGCTTCCTTCTCCCCTTGTTCTTCTCCTTCCTTCCATGCATTACTGGAAATTTTCCCCAGGGTCTCAGACATGCTGGATAAGCTGTGAGCCACTGAGAAACACTTCCATTTCTGAAAGAATACACAAATCAACCACACATGCAGTTACCAATGCCATATGAATTTCTGGAAGAAAAAAAATAAACCTGACATTAATTATTCACTGCTTAAATATAAGTAGACTTTTTAGCTGAATGAATGAAAAATGCAGGTAATTTGCTAATGACATGCATAGTACTATACTACTTTACTTATGCCATAACCTCTTTTGTTCAAAAGGTGTTCTAGCTACATGGAACCACAGAACTTAACAAGTGTCTTAGAATTTCTCCTTCTGGGACTGTCAGATGATCCAGACTTGCAGCCTGTCCTCTTTGTGGTGTTCCTGTTCATATACCTGATCACAGTGCTCGGGAATCTGCTCATCATCATGGCTGTCACCTCTGACTTCCACCTCCACACCCCCATGTACTTCTTCCTCTCCAACCTGTCATTAGCTGACATTGGATTCAGCAGCAGCACCGTCCCCAAGATGCTGGCAAACCTCCAGACTCAGAGCAAATCTATTAGCTATGCTGGCTGCCTAATGCAGGTGGGCCTTTTTGCTTTGTTCGGTTCCTTTGACAGTCTACTCTTGACAGTGATGGCCTATGACCGCTTGGTGGCCATCTGTCATCCTCTTCACTACTCAATCATCATGAACCCCCGCCTCTGTGGCATACTGGTCCTTCTGTCATTGTCAATCAGCCTTTTGAATTCCTTGGTGCACTGCTTGATGGTGTCACAATTTAACTTCTGTGCAGTCATAGAAATTCCTAATTTCTTCTGTGACCCTCCTCGGCTCCTTAAGCTTGCGTGTGATTATACTTCAACTACTAATATATTCATCTTTTTCCATGCTTCAGTCTTTGGTGGTCTTCAAGTCTCTGGAATCCTGTATTCTTATGTTCGCATTGTTTCTTCTATTCTTAGAGTCCCATCAGCTAGTGGGAAATACAAAGCCTTCTCCACCTGTGGCTCTCACCTGTCCATCGTGTGTTTGTTTTATGGGACGGCCATTGGGGTGTACTGTAGTTCAGTTCTTTCAGTTGCCCCCAGGAAGGTGGTGGTGTTCTCCATGATGTATACTATGGTCACCCCCATGCTGAACCCTTTCATCTACAGTTTGAGGAACAGAGACATCAAGACAGCCCTTCAGAGGCTAGTGAAAATGACAGCCTAATATATGTGTGTGTGTGTATACACACATATACATGTGCGTATACACACACATATACATACATACATACATATATATACATACATACATACTTAGGTTATGTTATCTGGGTTTGTAAATCATGAAATTCTACAAAACCAAGCACTTAAAATTGGAAGCACACTTGTGAGTTTCAGCAATTCTGATGATGATGACAATGGTGTTTCATCTGTAAACATCACTTCATTTGAGAACTTCTATAGTTTGGGTCTTCAATGTTACCTGGAATCTATCAAGTTCAAGACATGTTCTACTTTCTGGTATCCTGGGATGGTGAAAGCTTTGAAGATGGAGCCTTATAGGAGGAAGTTAGGTCATTGGTGGTATGACCATAAAGAGAGCACAGTGAGACCCTGTACCTTCCTCATTCTCATGATATTACCAGTCATCTTCTTTCACTATTCCTCTTAATTTCTCCTTCCTCCTTCCCTTCCTTCCTCCCTTCCTTCCTTCCTTCCTTCCTTCCATCCTTCCTTCCTTCCTTTTCTTTCTTCCTCACTTTTTCCTTCTTTCTTTCTTTCTTCCTTCCTTCCTTCCTTCCTTCCTTCCTTTCTTTCTTTCCTCTTTCTACCTTTCTTTCTACATTTCTTTCTTTCTTTCCCTTCCTCTCTGCCTTCCTCCCTTTTCTTCTTTTCCTTTCTTTCCTTCTTTCTTTCCTTTCCTTCTCTTTACTTCTTGGTTGGCTTTTATTTGTATTCCTTCAGATTTAAGCCTTGTGAATAGCTAGGATTACAAACTGAGTCACCAATGCTCAGAGTTCTTTCTGATTAATATTTTTTCCCCAAAATGCTTTCCTGTTCTTTATGCTGTCCATTTTTCCTTTCCTGCTCCAAACACCTTTCTCTATTACTCTGTGATCTGAATCACAGGAAGGGTCAGATTTTTCCATTTAGCCATTTGTCATTCTTTCACTAGTGGTCACTCACCATCACCCTTTATTTATTTATCCCATTATGCCCTTTAATGGTGTGGTTGCTATTTCCTATTGGTGATTCTATCTTTTCATATATATATATATATGTATGTACACACACACACACACATATATATGGTGATGAACAGGGGGTTACAATCATATAAGTAAGGTAATGAGTACATTTAATTTTGTTTTTGTTTTTAGTACATATTTTTATTGTAAAGATACTGTACAGAGGGGTTACAGTTACATGGGTAGGGTAATGAGTATATTTCTTATCGAGCATTGTTACCTCCTCCTTTGTTTTCCCCAACCATCCCTTCCCTCCACACCTCCTCAATTCCTCCCTCCCCCCCCCAAGTTGTAAAGTTGATTTTCAACATAGTGTCTCATACATCTTATTATTACAATGTATCAACCTATATCCTTATTTCAGCAATTTGTTATTTCCCCTCCCCTCCCCAAATGAGGCAAATGAAATACAAGATGCAGGACACCAGAATCAAATACTGTTAAAACAGGGGTTATACCATGAGAGGAAAACATTCAACAAATCATAGTACATTGTAAATGCAATAGAAACAACAGCAAGAAAGATAAAACCTCGTGTCCCTATCTTGGAGTTCATTTTGCTTAGCATCATCTTATATGGTCATATGTACATAGTTTTTTACCTTTTCTGATTGTCCTAGATATATACTAGTTATTGAAAATAAGGGAAACCATGGGACCTATGTTTCTTTGTGCCTGGCTTACTTCACTTAATACAATTTTTTCCAAGTCTTTCCATTTCCTAACAAATGAGGTGATGTCATTCTTTCTGATGGATGCATAGAATTTTGAAGTTACTTCCTCCCTTGTTTTCTCCCACTAACCACTCCCCATTCCCCTCCGCCCCAAATTGTAAAGTTCACTTCCAACATAGTGTCTAGTGAGTATCATTGCTGTATTAGTTCATCCTTTGTCCTGGTCTTTATGTGATGCTCTTTCCCTTCCACAGATCAGATAAACTTATATATAAGACAAAGGGTACAGAAAACTAAAGCAAAAAATTCAGGGATACTGCAAACAGAACATAATAATGACCTCTTGTTTCCAATTCTTGAAGTTCATTTTGATAGGCTTCATTATATATGGTCCTATGCACTTAGTGATTGGTCTATTGTGATCCTCTGATAAGAATATCATAGACATATTCTAATTATTACAAATGAAGGAAACCATGAAACTACATTTTAAGCCCAAAGAAATATTGGTTATAATTTTCATCTTTCAACCATTACCAATGAAATAATCTACAGAGCAACAATTGCGTGAACATTACTAATATGCTTTTCTCTTTTCTTGATCAATACATCAGTAAATGGTTACTTGAGGAATGAAGGCATTTTGTCAACCTGTATGGTCAAATGTGCTCAGAGAGCAAAGGTCATCACCAAATATAGGCTACAGTAGCCTACCTTCAAGTACTGTGTGGCTATAATTGTGCCTGTGAATCACCTAAGGGATTATAAATAAATTTTATTGTGCCTGTGGATTGCCCAAGTCCTCATAAATGTAGCATTATCCTGTTTTCATTTTCCAATGAGAATAAAAGATCATGTCATTTCTTAACAAAAGCTCTTCTTCTTTTCTCTACTCTTTCCTTTCCTTTCCCTTCCCTTCTCTCTCCCTCTCACTTTCCCTTTCTTCTTTCATTTTTCTTTTTGTTCTTCCTCACTCCCTTGCTTCTTTCCTTCTTCTCTACCTCCCTCCTTCTCTCCCTTCCTTCCTTCCTTCCTTCCTTCTTTCCTTCCTTCCTTCCTTCCTTCCTTCCTTGCTTCCTTCCTTCCTTGCTTCCTTCCTTCCTTCCTTCCTTCCTTCCTTCCTTCCTTCCTTCCTTCCTTCCTTCCTTCCTTCCTTTGATTTTTTTCTGGTCATGGGCCCAGAACTCTGGGCCTGGGCGCTGTCCCTCAGCTCAAGGCTCAAGGCTAGCGCTCTACCACTTGAGCCACAGTGCCACTTCCGGCTTTTTTCTTTTTTGCTTATGTGGTGCTGAGAAATCAAACCCAGGACCTCATGCATGCAAGGCAAGCACTCTACCACTGAGCCACCTTCCCAGCTCCCCTTCCTTCTTTCCTTCTTTCCTTCCTTCCTTCCTAGATAAGGAGATGGTATTTGGATTTAAACTCTGAGTCTTTCCACTCTTAAGAAAATCCTCCACCTCTAGAGTCCTTTCTGTAGTTCTTTTGCTTTGATTTTTAAAGATGAATTCTTGTTTTTTCCTAGGATGGGACTTGAACAATGACTGTCACACCTCTGCCTCCTGCAGAGATGGGAATATAGATACATTTGACCTCAACGAACATTTTTTTGCCTAGGTTGTACCAAAATGCAAATATCCTATCTCTGTTTCCCAAAGTTAGCTGGGATTACAGGCGTGAGCCAGTGAATCCAGCCTGCTCTTTCATCAGTCATAAAAGCCTGATTAGAATCTCACCTTTCAAACACACTTGCCTAACATTCATCATGACCAATTATTTCTTGGGTTTCTTGGTCTTGTGACACATAACCACAAACTTAAGCATACATCCATCTGTCCTTTGAGAAGTGTTGCACCTTTCTCAGTTTACAGTTTCAGCTCTCTGAGAAAATATGCATAGCAGGCTACAATAATCTCCTCAGCCTTATGCCAAATCACTTAATTCCACCCAGAATGAACTCCAATACCAGCTTCCACTTGAACCAGCAAGCCTGAGCACAGACCTCACGATGTCTGTAATGAAACTTGGAGCAATTTAAAGGCAAAGGATTTAATATCTTTGGTTATTTAATGCTTCTTGAATTACAAGATTATATCCTCAAAACTACACCATAAATTGTAGATATTGCAACTCAAGAATGCCTTTAATATACACATAATCCACCAAACATAGAGGCTGAACCACACAGCACACTCCAGTGTATGCATCAGGTGTTCTGGAATCCCGTGGCTGACTGGGAAATCCTGCTCACTGTTTCTGCTCAGCAAGCATGTAAAAAGAGCATGGGATAGCCCATAGGGCTAGCCTGGGGAAAAGCCAAGATTCTAAATGCCTAGCCTTGTTTGTGCAAATTGTGCTTTGCCTCCACCCCATCATAATTTACAGAATTGTCAGTTGAAAGATGAGAAGCTGGGGATCATCTGCATAATTAAAATCTAGCCCAAGCAAAAGGCAGATCCTACACAGGGCCTATGGTGGTGTAATTTTAATGTATGTTTGGGCACAATCGTTGATCATTAGCTAAAGCTGGGTAGGTTTATTTCTAGGCTATTCTCTTCCATTCGTTCCCATTTCATCCCATCACATCACATTGTTGTGATTGTTTTGTGACAATACAGCGCTATTCTTTGTCACCATAGCTCGCTATTATAACCTGAAGTCAGGTATTATGATAACTTCAAAAATGCTCATTTTGTTTAAGACCACTGTGGTCATATGAGGTCTTCTGTGATTCTGTGTTAATTTTAGGATTGATGTTGCTATTTTTGTAAAAAGTGTCAATGGAGCAATAGGGCTTCAGGGAAGTAAGAAAGATGAATGCAGAGAGGGAGGCTGGGTGAACACAGTTACAATACTCAGTGTACATACATAGAAATGGAACTAGATAAGTTGAAGGGGATGGGTGGGGTAGGGTGTTGTGGGGAGAGGATAGAAATGTGTGACATTGATCAAGATGCATAATACTCATAAACCAACATAGGGAATCTTTTTCTAAAGAAATTAAAAAATAATAAATACGTACATTTCACATTAACCTTTGGGATACAGGCATATCAGTTCTAAGAGGGTTTATAGCTCTGAACACCTACATGTTCTCCTATGTGGCTCACCCCTGAAATTTTAGGTACTCAGGAGGCTGAGAACTGTTTACCACAATCAAGATATGGAATCAGCCAGATGCCCCTAGATGGACAAATGGATTGAGAACTTTGCCCCTTTTGTACTAGAAATTGCCATAAAGAAAATCTTCGATGTTCTTTGTATGGCAGTAGATTTTAGGACTCTTCAAAATGGTACCCAGATAAAGGGGAGCTGAGAAGAACCTGAAAAGAGAGACCTGGCTGTATTTCCACATGAGATGACAAGCCTTCTCTTTCCCTTGTGTTCATGAATTCATGTCCATGCTTTAATAGAATGAATTGTTGAACTTCTCAGTTCCCATAGCATCTTCATGTCACATGCCTCCACAATGAACAATTCTACTGCATGGTCTCTCTTTTTTGCTTGTTTTTTGGTACAGAAGAGTTAGACTTGATATTTTAGGATTTTCAGGAATTGGACCACCCCTTTTATGTCCCTTTAGTGAGAAAATGAAAGTCAGTGTGTGACTTCTGGATCTTCATAAATGACTGAATCATATTCAAGGAGGAACCAGGGTTAAGTAAAAAATAAAATAAAAATAAGACTTTGTTAGGTTCCAGTGGCTTACACCTGTAATCCCAGTTACTCAGTAGGGTGAATCTGAGACACTAGACTAAAAATGAGGTAAGAAAGTCCATGAGATTCTCATCTCCAATGAACCACCAAAAAGTTAGAAATGGACATGTGGCTCATGTGGTATTAAAAAAGCTCAGATACGAGGCCCAGGCCCTCCCTGATTCCAAGCCCCTGAACCAGCACAATAATAATGATGATGTTGATGATGATGATGATAATAATAATAATAATAGAGAAGCCTGAGACTTTCTACTGCCCTCTTGTGTCTCCATTGAATCTGTAACTATGTGTGGACAAGACATGGAAAATCCACCACCTATCCCTAGCTTGCATGGCACTGGGACAGGGGGATGTACTGGAAAGGGGACACTCAAGGAGGTCATTGGATGATGGCAGCTTCTGTGGCACATAACTGTCTCCTGGTATTCCCCATGGGTGTCCTCCCTTGAAGATGTGCTTTTAAAATAGGTTAGTAGACAGAAAAAAAGATATGTTATTATCATGAGGCTCAGACTATAAACACTGTATCTTTCATGTTGAGTTCCTCTCTGCATCTCCCTCATCCTCATTGTCTGCAATCTTCACACTCACTGAATTATTTCCTTCTCTTTCTTCTCCTATTCCTCTGTCCACTTTCTTCTTTCTTTTTTTCCTCCTTATTTTCTGTCTCTCCCTGTCTTTGTCTGATTTCTCATTCTATATCAGCCTCATTTCTCTTCTATGTTTTATTTTCCTTGTTTCTTTTCTTCCTCTTCTTATCATTCCCCTCTTCCCCTATCTTGATCTTTTTCCTGTTGATTTTTCCATGTCCTTGTTTGGATCATCTTTTTAGATTTTGTCATTCATCTCCAAGATGAATGGCAAAACACTTCCTTAGTGTATTTTTTTAAGTTTCCTTAGTCTTAAAATTCACAGTGTAAGTTAAAGGTTGAATTTTCATAGAAAATATATGATAGCATAATGGTAAATTTAAAATACTTAATGAATCCAGGATGATGTGCCCTCTTTTTTCTTGATATTCATAGTTTAGATACATTTGTGTATGGATGCAGGTCTAACCTTTCCTCTTGTACATAGATTTCACACATTTTACCATGCTAAAGTGATTGATCTGGAAATTCTCTTCTTTTCTCCATGGTCAATTTCCCCTTGTACTAATTTATTTCCAACAGCATCCAATGTACCATGCATATGAGTTTCCATCTTAAAACCCTTTCTGTGGCTGGGAATGTGGCTTAGTGGTAGAGTGCTTACCTAGCATGCATGAAGCTCTGAGTTTGATACCTCAGCACCACATGGACAGAAAACTCCAGAAGTAGCTCTGTGGCTCAAGTGGTAAAGTGCTAGCTTTAAGCGAAAGAAGTTTAGGGACTGTGTTCAGGCCCCAAGTTCAAGCTCCAAGACTGGCAAAGAAAAAATCCTTTCAAGATTTTTCATCCTCTGTAGCATATATGCACCCACCTCTTATTTCTGTATAGCAAACTCTTAAAACAAGATTTCTTATTACAAAGCTCTCTACCCAAATTTTAACCATCCCTATTTTTCTCCAAGTTCAGTGCAAAAGGAATTTGACCTGAATTCTTCTCTGACACAAACAAAATTGCCCTTTACCCTTCACCTGCCACTCCTCTATTCATATTACTGATTTTCTGACACTGTATGCATGTCTTTATGTGTGCCTCTGTGTGTTAAAGGGGATTAAATCAGGACCCAGGTACTGCCCCTTAGCTTCAAGGCTGACACTCTTCCAACTAGAGCCAGAGCTCCACTGCTAACTTTTTGCTGGTTAATTGAGAAGTCTTGGAGATTTTTCTGCCTGGGCTGACGTTGAACTGCAATCCTTAGATCTCAGCTTCCTGAGTAGCTAGGATTAGAGGTGTGAGCCACCAGTGCCCAGAATCTGACACTGACTGATATGAAGGTAAGTCACAAATTCATCTAAAAAGTCACAAGTGAGGTTGCTACCATTCTAGTTTGGATGGTGTTCTAAAGTTTTCAAGTCATTTAAGTCTGCTAACAGCCCTGTTTATAATTTTCACACTCAAAAAGTGAACATTAGAATTTTCTGTATGAATTAGAAGATAGAAAACATGGCCATCTACACATCAGTGGTGCAAGATTTAAATCTCATCACATGGAAGGTGGAAGCAGGACTATATGGAGGTTAAGGTTATATGTAGTACATAATCGAAGGCCAACTGGGCAAGCATCATGTGCAGTGTGTTCAAGGTCAACTGGGCAAGCATCATGTGCAGTGTGCTTAGGTGGGAGTAATGAGGTGGGGCAGAAGCAACACATAGATGTGGACAACCCAAGCTTGGCTCAGGGCTCAGGGAATGAGTCACACTCACCTCCATGCTGCACCCACAGTCTTCAAGGACATGCTCTCCTGGGACTAGAATGACAGTGAAGTAGCTGTGTAATGAGGTGCTTTGGATACTGAGCAGGAGGGCTGCAGAGGCTGATTCCCACCTCCACACCCCCATGTACTTCTTCCTCTACATCCTCTCTTTCACAGATATCTGCAACAGCCCTACCAACATCCCAAAGGTGCTGGTGAGCATCCAGGCCCAGGACCATAGCATCTCCTACACTGGATGCCTCACCCAGGTCTGCTTTGTCTTGGGGTTTTCGTGGTTCAGAATATTGTATTCTTACAATGATGGCCTATGACTTTTGTATGGCCATTTGTCACCCCCTGAGGTATACAAGCCATAATTTACCCCCGTTTCTGTGTCCTGATGGTTATAATATCCCTGCTGGCCATTACCATGAATGCCATGTTCCACAGTCTCATGCTGCTAAGACTTTCCTTCTGCACTGATCTTGAAATCTCCCACTTGTTTTGTGAGCTTGTCCAGATCAGGAACATGGCTTGTTCTGACACTTCCATCAATAACATCATTGTCTATGTGGCAAGTGGTGTATTTGCCAGTGTTCCTCTCTCTAGAATTATTTTCCCTTGCACCCTGATTGCCTTTTCTATCTTGAGGGTTTCTATGATGAAGGGGAGATACAAAGCCTTTTCTATCTCTGGGCCTCATCTCTCCGTCATTTCCTTATTCCATAGGACAGTTTTTCAGTTGTATATGAGCTCCAAGGTTGCTGATTCTTCTGCTAAAAATGCAGTGACCTTGATGATGTACCCCTCAAATGCTGAGGAGCAGAGAGGTAAAGGAGGCCTTGAGGCATCTCTCCTTGGAAAGCCTTCTCTGTGACTGTATCAGCACTTGGGTTTCAAGAATAATGAAAATGCAGAAATGCCCGAAAGCCAGAAGGGCCCATCACTAAGTTCCCCACCCCAAAAATGTCTAAATCCTATGGTAATGTATTACAGTTCAGTTTGTGATTTAACTATGGTCTCCAATTTTGCCTGCCTGGTTGAATAACATTTCATAAGTGTTCTTCAAAACAAAGTGAGTTATAAAGTTTGTTTTTCAACATAACATCTTGTATATCACATTGTTGCAATGGGTCCACCTGTATCCCTATTTAAACAATTTTTTCCCTTCCCCTCCACAAATTATACCAACATCAAATTCAGTGAGCAAGGGGTGATGGGGGGGAGATGGGAAGGGATGGGAAGGGGAAACAAAGGAGGAGGCAACAATGTTTGATTAAAAATGTGCTCATTACCTTGCTCATGTAATTGTAACCCCTCTGTACTGTATTTTCACAATCAAAAATAAAAATTAAAAAAAGAAAAAAATTATTAAAAAATAAAATAATAAAAAAAACAAGTGAGGCAGAATCTGCAATGTGGTTCTGTTTTTTAACAAAATTTCATGGATCTGTGTCCAAAAAAAATATTAAAGTTGCAGGTCTGGGAAGGTGGCTCAGTGGTAGAGCACTTGCCTTGCATGCATGAGGCCCTGGGTTCGATTCCTCAGCACCACATAAGCAAAAAGAAAAAAGCCGGAAGTGGCACATGGCTCAAGTGGTAGAGGGCTAGCCTTGAGCTGAAGAGCTGAGGGGCAGCGCCCAGGACCAGAGTTCAGACCCACGACCAGACTCCCCCCCCCCCAAAACAAAACAAAACAAAAAACAAAAATATTAAATTTGGCTAGAGTATAGATTTTTTAAAATCAATGTCAAGTTCCTACGTAGATTCTCAATTCAGCTGATAATATAGAGAAGTACACATTGGGCTGTATTTCTTAGGGAAATCTCAAGGGGACTGAATTTTAGATGCTCAAGTAATGACTGGGATGTTCCCTGGAAAACTGTGTCAAGACCTGGAATGCCAGCGTGGAGGTATCTGGAGCAGCAGGCTGTGTCCAAGTTGGCTTCCATAGCAAAGCATCTTGAGACCACTAGCCTCTGGGTCTTCCAGTCTAAAATTTTGGTGTGCCCCACTTTGGCTCTGTGGACCCAATGAGGCACAAACAAGCCATTGTGTGTTACCCCTGAAGGACTTACCTTCCTCCTCTTGGCCCAATTTTTTAAAATGTATCCAAACACAGAACATGAAGGATTAACTCCTCCCCCTCACACACACACTCTTTTTTCCCAGGGACATACAGACATGAGGCAACACCCCAGGTGTGCACGGATATGCCTAACAGCAGCAAGGGCAATCTGACCTAAGCCTTGATGTTAACATTACACAGTGTGCCAAACCTTTAGGGATCTCTGAGGCCCAGCTGTGAGACCAGGAAAATGTTGAGAGGTTGGAATACTCAGAAGGCTGAGAATTGGACCCTGGGATGCCCAAAAAGTCAAGGGAAGCCAGATGTAGAGCTGTTTGAACATCAAAATGTTTGAGTCCCTAGAAGTAAAATCATCCCCTTCTGCTCCCTAAGTACAAGGGAGTCAATTAGCACTATTCTTATCCTATTCTCTTCCTGCACCTGCAGTCATCTCCCCTGTACTGAACTAAAGTAACTTCTGTATCCTTGCTCAGACCTCACAAAAGCCTAACTCCAACCCCACCTCCATTCACAGGAAGGTTGTTGCCTTTAAAAATTTTTCAAAAAAAGTCTTAGACTGAGAGATTATATAGGGAAAAGCAATGAGGAGGTGTGGCCTCAGCAGAAAGTAGGGATTTGGGGCAGGTAATTCATGGTAAGGCTACATGCTGTCTTTCACAAAGAGGATGGAGGGAAGGAGACTGTTCTCGTAGGTGGACCTAACATAACAGAGAATCTAGAATGCTCAAACTAATGGAAAGTGTCCATTACTGGCACAAGTGATCTCCATCTCAACACATGGCCAAAGAACAAAAAAATTTGAAGTCCTTCTTGTAGTTATACATTGAAAAAGAAGAACTAAAAAGGAACTTGTTTTTTATTCATAATATAAAACAAAGTCTGTATGTTGCATGTCTCAAATAGGTTGGGAAATATCCAAGTTAAAATGTAGAGTGATAGGCAGGGGTGATGGCTCATACCTATGAACCCAGCTCCTCAGGGAGCTAAGATCTGAGGACCACAGTGCAAAGCCAGCCAAGACAGGGAAGTCTATGAGGCTATCATCTCCAATTAACCAATAAAAAGTTAGGAGTGGAGCTATAGCACAAGTGATAGAACACTAGCCTTGAGCACAAACATTCAAGGACAGTGTCCGGGCCCTGAGTTCACAAGAACTTCACAAAAAATAAAATAAAGTAAAATGTTCAATGACAGTACTCAGTGAGGATATATGAAAATGGAGCTAGATAAATTAGGGTGGGGATGGGTGGCATGAGACTCAATTCAGAGAAGAAGAAGGAAGGGGTGACAATAGTCAAGGCACATTGTAATCATCATCTGACTTGTGGAATAGAAACTCCTTTGTACAACTACTTAAAATGTTAAAAAAAACATTTTTATGATATGTTGAATTGAAACACCTTTGTATAACTGTTGAAAGATAATAAAAGAATACTTGTTTAAAGTTCAAAATAGCTTTTTAATTGAAAAAAATTAGTACTGCATATCAGTGGCTCACACCTGTAATACTAATTATTCAGGAGGCTGAGATCTGAGGATGGAAAATCAAAGCCAGCTCAGGCAGAGAAGTCTGTAAAACCCTTATCCACATCAATCACAAAAAGCTAGAAGTGGAGATGTGACTCAAGTGGTAAAGACCTAGACTTGAGCAAGAAAGCTCATAGACAGTACCCAGCCCCTGAGTTTAAACCTCAGAGCATCATCAAATTTATATATATATATATATATATATATATATATACATATATATATATATATATATATATATATATATATGGTCTGAATTTTATAAAAATCCTTGCAACTTAGAATTCAGCAGAGGACAATCTGGATTTTGCCTGAGGTAAAGAAAACCAGATCCTTCCTAGCAATTAATTTTCTCCTTTTCCTTCTCCATTGGGATTAGCAATTAGAATCCATGGACTAATGACTAATTGAGCTTCCAGGTCAGCTGATTGTAAGAACCCCTTCTGCATCCCTGCCCTAATGAACCCCAAGATAAATATTCAAATGGTTTTTTTCTTGCGATTGTTTCTAACATATTTATAAGATGCTTTGTTGCTTTGTATGTCCCTCTCCCATGGTATAACCCCTGCTTCCATTATATTTGATGTTGATATAATTTGTGGAGGGGAATGGCAGAAATAAACCGTTTAAGTAGGGATACAGGTGGACCCATTACAACAATGAGATGTACAAGCTGTTATGTCAAAAAAACGAACTTTACAACTTTGGTGGGGGGGGGAGGGGGGGAGATGGGAAAGGATGGGAAGGGATGGGAAGGGGAAAAAAAGGAGGAGGCAACAATGCTTGATAATAAATGTACTCATTATCTTGCCCATGTAATTGTAACCCCTTTGTACAGTATTTTCACAATAAAAAAATTTTAAAAACACACACACATGACTCTGTGTAGCCTACAGTCTGTGTGGCAGTGTGTCCTTCCAGGCTCATCAGTGGAACAAGAGGACTCTCATGAGGTTCTGCGTTCCTGCCAGCCCTGAGCACTGAGCTAAATATCTCACATGAAGCAGGGGAGAAAACCATTAAGTGCCCTTTGGTCTCCTCCCAGAAAAGACCCAGTGCAGCCCAATAAGTACTTCTGGACACCTGGATGGAGGAGGGACAGAAATAACCTGCCTTGTTTGCCATGCTCAGAGTATAGCTGGGTTAGCTGGATGGAAAGGTTACCAAAAGGCAGGGTTTATCTCACAGCCCTAGGACATTTGTATTCTGACTTACAGTAATGGTGGGAGGGCTTCAGTTACTGTTGTATTTCCCTTCCATACTTGTTCCAAGTCATGAAAGAACCTCTACCATCAGGGCAGGATGCAGGACCTCTGCCATGTCCACCACCTCCATCTCCACCCCCCACAATAATCATCACGATGGTGGTGATGACCATGATGTAATAAACCTTTACCAGGGCTTCCAAGTCCAGGCTTCTCAGACAACTTCCTTTACCGAGCAAGCAATTTCTCTCTCTAATCTGTGTCACTATATCTTTTCTCCATGATAAAGACAAGAAAATACACATACTTTATCATCATGACACATTTTAGCATAGGAGAATCAAATGTGTGTGTGTGTGTCTGTGTGTGTCTGTGTGTGTGTGTGTGTGTGTGTCTGTGTCTGTGTCTATGTTTATGTGCCTCTCTTTGAGCTGGGGATTCAACTCAGGCTCTGGAGCCTGTCCCTGAGTTTGTTTGTTTCTGCCCAAAACTGCTTTTTGATAACTAACTGGAGTCTCATGAACTTTCCTACATGGGCTGGCTTTGCCAGACCTCAGATCTCGGGCTCCGAATAGCTAGGGTTACAGGCATGAGCCACTGGAGCCTGGCTCTGGGTTCCAATTTTTTTTTTAATTTTCATTACAAAGGTGATACAGAGAAGGGTTCTATTTACATAAGTCAGGTAAAGAGTACATTTCTTTCTGCACAATGTCACCATTTCCCTTCCTTTCTCACAATTTTTCACTCCCATGCCCATCCACACGTTGAATAGTTCATTTTTAACATAGTGTCCAGTTGGATTCTATTTCTTAAAAAGAGCTATAGCATCAAATTGCTCTCCAACTTGTGAAACTTTCAAGGACACATTCAAACCTTACCCAGTTCACTTCAGTTCATAAGTATAAACAGTTTATTTTGAGTTCCTTGTACACAAAACACGCATGCGCACACACACGTATATTCACACTTGCCTATCATCCTCAGTCATTTCAGCAATCTTGTCTTTCTTAAAAGTGACCTGGCAACATGGAACCACAGAATTTATCAGATACCACAGAATTCTTCCTCCTGGGACTCTCTGAAGACTCATAACTTCAACCAATCCTCTTTGGTCTGTTCCTGTGTGTGTACCTGATCACAGTGCTTGGAAATCTGCTCATCATCCTGGCCGTCACTTCTGGCCCCCACCTTTACACTCCTATGTACTTTTTCCTCTCCATTCTCTCATTGGCTGGCATTTGCTTCAGTTCTACCACCATCCCCAAGATTCTGGCCAACCTCCAGACTCACAGCAGAGCCATCAGCTATGCTGGTTGCACAACACAGATGTCCTTTCTTAATCTTTTTGTGTTTGGACAGTATGCAGCTAACTGTGATGTACTAAGACTGCTTGGTGGCCATCTGTCAACCTCTCCACTACCCCATCATTATGACCCCCAGCCTCTGTGGCTTGTTGGTCCTTCTGTCACTGTCCACAAGTCTTTTGGATTCCCTGGTAAACTGCTTGATGGTGTCACAGCTTACATTCTGTACAAATGTAGAAATTCCTAATTTCTTCTTTGACCCTCTTCAGCTCCTGAAGCTTGCCTGTGATTATACTTCCACTAAAAACATCTTCATCTATCTCTTTGGTGCTGTCTTTAAGGGTATTCCAGCCTCTAGGATCATTTATTCTTTTTTTGTGAAAATACCTTACAGAGGAGTTACAATTACATGGGCAAGCTAATGAGTACATTTATTATCAAGCATTGTTGCCTCCTCCTTTGTTTCCCCTTCCCATCCCTTCCTATCTCCCCTCTCCTCCCCCCATCCCCTACCTCCCCCCTACTGCCAAAGTTGTAAAGTTCATTTTTCAACATAATGATTTGTACATCTCATTGTCGCAATGGGTCCACCTGTATCCCTATTTAAACAATTTGTTTTTTCCCCATCTTATATCTAAATTGCTCCTCCCATTCTTGGACTCTAATCAACCAGTGGGAAATACAAAGCCTCCTTCACCTGTGGCTCTCACTTATGTGTTGTGTGCTTGTTTTATGGGACAGGCCTGGGTGCATATTGCAGTTCAGTTCTTTCAGACACCCCCAGGAAGGGGTGATGGTAGCCTCTGTGATGTATACCATGGTCACCTCCATGCTGAACCCCTTCATTTACAGTTTGAGGAACAGGGACATCAAGAAAGCTCTTTGGTTCCTGGCCTGCAAAGCAGCCTGCTATCCATATTAAGGTTATGTATTTTGATGTATGGGTTCAAAGAAACAGCAAATCCAGATGACTTCATTTGGAAAATACCTTTGACATTCACATGCTTGACTTAGAATATGATTCTGTCCTAGAAAACTCATGCTATTTTGAGGATATTCAAAATCAGAAGTGCATTTAGTGGTCAGGCACCTGTGGCTCACACATGTAATCCTAGCTACTCTAAAGAGTGAGAGCTGAGGATCATGGTGGGAAACCAGTCCAAGCAGGAAAGTTTGTGAGACTCATCTCTAGTCACTAAAACGTCACCAGAAGTACAGCTGTCGCTCAGGTGGTAGAGTGCCAGTCTTGAACAAAGTGGCTCAGGGACATTACCAGCCAGTCCTTGAGTTTGAGGCTCAGGCCCAACACACAGACACACACACACACACACACACACACACAATTCATTTAGCAAATGGAGTATTTGTTCGTTATCCTTTGTATAGCTATATCCTACAATGGGTTGTAATTGTGGAAAAGTCCCAAAGTCAAGATCTCTCTCTTGATGTATGTAGCATGATTCATGTAGAACATAGGCACGTTTGCTCTTTCTGTAATACTGAAGAACTGATTTACCACCATTTATAATCTTATTTATTCACACAGACATGGTGATTGTCTTTTTCCATATCTTTTTGGTGGGTATTGATTGGACATTTGAAAGTTTTCATTTGACAAACATCTGTTCAGCTCTATTGCCTATTTATTGACTCTGTAATTTGCCCCTTGTTCAATTTGCTGAGTTAAATACTTGGTAGGTAAATGTCAGGTAAAGGTTATATCTGACACTGCTAGCTTTTTTTAACTGTGTTATCATCATCATTGTTATTATTATTTGCAGTGCAGCATCTTTTTAAGTTGATCTATTCTCACTTGTTAACCTCAAAAAGAATATGGTAACTTCCTGTACTTCCTTTGTCTCCCTGTTTTCTTGTCACCATGATATTGCCAGCCTTCTCTTTTCTCTTTTCCTTTTCTTTCCTTCTTCTTTTCTTCCTGCCTTTTCCTTCACTCCCTCCCTCCCTCCTTCTCTCTCTCCCTCCTTCTCTCACTCCCTCCTTCTCTTTCTCCCTCTTTCTCTCTGTCTTTCCTTCTTTCTTTCTCTTTCTTTCTTTCTCTTCTTTCCTTTTATTTTCTGCTTGAATGATAGTCCTCTAAATTTTAGTTTTTTGAGTAACTAGGATTACAGGCTGACCCACTAGTGCTCAGCCAACGTTCTCTTGGCTCAAGATTTTTTTCTGCTTCCCAGAACACTTCTTTCTTTTTCTTTATGCTGTTTATTTTTCCTTGCCTGCTCCAAAGACCTTTCTTCATTACTTTGGGGTTTGAGGCACAGAAAGGTTCTGATTTCCATTCAACCTTTTGTCATTCTCTTATTGGTGGGCATTGACCATCATCATGGCTTAGGAGCCTGGTTATTACCTTATGTGTCTTAGTGGTGTGGTTGCTTTTTTCCATTGATGTATTGTGTTTTTTTTCAGTTATAACTTTCATCATTCCAACATTACAGAGAGAGTAATATACAAAGCAATGACTGTGTGACCATCACTGATATACTTGGGGAATGAAGGTATTTATGAGCTTGTGTGACTAAAGATGGCCAAATGTGCTCAGGGAGCAAAGGTCATCATCAGGGTACCTCTATTTGTTTCCCTCTACAGTGTAGGCTATGATAGCCTGTGTTTTCAGTAGCTTTGTGGCTATAATTATATTTGTGGATTGTCTAAGTCATTAAAAATGAATTTAATTATGCATGTGGATTGCCTGAGTCATTATAAATAAACAGCAATATCCTTTTTTCATTTTCCTGGAAGAACAATAGGTCATGTCATTTTGTAATGGAATCTCTTTCTCTGTTTTTAAATTTTATTTTATTGTAAAGATGCTGAACAGAAGGGTTAGTGTCACATCAGTAAGGTAATGAGTATATTTCTTGTCAAGCATTGTTATCCCCTCCTTTGTTTTTCTCCTACTATCCCTTCTCTCTCCCACCTTCCCCATTCCTCCTCCCCTCAAAGTTGTAAAGTTCATTTTCAACATAATGTCTTGTGAATATCATTGTTGCAATGAGTCATTCTGTGTCTTTGTATCAGAATTTTGTTATTCCCCTTCCATTCTCCAAATTAGATAAATGTATGTACAAGATGCAGGGTACCAGAATCAAATACAGTGACAACAGGGGATATACCATAGGTGGAAGAACATACAAAAGAAATTTTTTAAAATCTCATAGTACATTAAAAACAACAACAAAGAAAGACCTGTTGTGTCCATATTGTGGGGTTCATTTCACTTAACATTATCTTACATGGATTTTGAGCCTTTCTGCTCACCTGATGATTATCTGATACATATACCAATTATTGCAAATAAGGGAAACCATAGAACCTGGCTTACTTTTCTTTTTCTTCTGTTTCCTTCTTTTCTTTTTTTCTCTTCTCTACTCTTTCCTTTCCCTTCCTTACATCCTCTTGTCTTTCATCCTTCCCTTCTTTCTTATTTTCTACATGAAGAGATGGTACTTCGATTTAAATTCTGGATTGTGTGCTTATTAAACAAATCCTCTCATCTAGAGCCCTGCTGCCTCTAAACCTGGTTTTGCTTTGCATTTTTTAGATAAGTTCTTGCTATTTCCTAGATTGGGACTTGAATGATTATCTTCTGCCTTCTGCCTTCAGCAGAGAGGGGAAGACATATACACTCTACCACACCCAACATTCTTTTTAAATTTTGTTGGCCATAGGGCTTGAACTTGGGGCCTGGATACTGTTTCTGAGCATTTTTGCTATGACTTGAGCAATAGCTCCACTTCTGGCTTTTTGTGTTTAATCAAAGAGTCTCATGGAACTTTCCTTCTGAGGCTAGCTTTAAACCTTGATCCTCAGATCTCAGTCTCCTGAGTGGCTAGGATTACAGGCATGAGTCACCAGTGCCATGTTTCTCTCTTACCCACTATTAAAAAAATAAAATCTCACTATTTTTCCCACTAGTCTGGACCCAAAGGGTAAATATCCTATCTCTGCTTCCTGAAGTTAGCTGGCATTACAGGCATAAGCCAGGCATCTAGCCTTCCCTTTTATCAATCATAAAAGCCTCATTAGGATCTCATCATTTAACCTCACTTGCCTTACAATCATCATGATCCAGGATTTCTTGGATTTCTTGATCTAGTGTCACATACCCACAACTTAAGCACACATCCATCTACCCTTTGTGAAGTACTGAACCTTAGTTCTCTGTTGGGAGCCGACAGTAAAGCTCCAAGGTCATCTTGACCCTTGTGCTCACTTGAAGGCACGTACAAGGAACTGGCTTTCATGAAAAGCACCAGGTGCCCGGGTTTGCTTTGCTATGTCTGTAGAGTTTGTTTTACTTTCTATCAGTTGACCTTGTCTTGTTTCAATCTACACCTTGTTTTTATTAAAAATTTTCCTTGCTTTTCTGCATTATGGTGACCTTAGGTTACCTCTTGACTTCTAATAGTATATAATAAGGAGAGTTAAAAATAAACGGTGCTGTAGTCTTGAGCTGCAGACCTCCCGACCCCAGCCTTTGTCTTATGTCTTTATTTTTCCGTCCTCGCCCCTTAATTCAGGATTCCTTTTCATTGCGGGCAGGCTCCGGCAGTTCTCAATTTTCAGTCTCACCTCTCTAAGAAGATATCCATGACAGGCTAGTATAATCCCCCCAGCCATAAGCCAAATCACTCGATTCCACCAAGAATGAACTTCAATATCCAGAATCTACTTCAACGTGCAAACCTAACTGCCAAACTCACTATATCTGTAATGAAACTCAGAGCAATTTATAGGCAAGGGCTTAACATCTTTGCTTATTTAATGCTTCTTGAATTACAAGATTATAACCTTAAAAACACACCATAACTTGCAAAACATTGCAACTCAATGACCATAATCCACTGAACATAAAGGCTGAGCCACACAGTACACTCCAGTGTAAGCATCACATGTCCTGGGACCCCATGACTGACTGAGAGATCATGCTCACTGCTTCTGCTCAGCAAGCATCTAAATAGAAAAGTCAAGATTCTAGATGTATAGCATTGTGTAGATTGTGTTCTGCCTCCACACCATCATAATTTGCAAAATGGTCAGTTGAAAGGTGAGAAGCTAGGGACATTGAAATCAGGCTCAAGCCAAAGGCAGATTCTACCTAAAGCCTATCACGGTGTCATTCCAATGTAAGTTTGGGGCTTCATGGTGGATCATTAGATATAAGTGGGTGGGTTTATTTCTAGGCTATTCTCTTTCATTCATTCCTATCCCATCACATCACATTGGTGCACTTGTCTGTACAATGTTATTTTTGTCACCCTAGCTCAGCCTTATAACTTGAAGTCAGGTATTGTGATACCTTCAGAAGTGCTCATTCTTGCTTAGGACTGCTAAGGTGATATTGGAGTCTTCTGTGATTTTTTTTGAGGGTTGATTTTGCTATTTTTGTGAAAAGTGTTAATAGAGTGGTAGGGACAGTGGAGGGGGTCAGATGAACACAGAGAGGAAGGGTGAGTGAATACAGTTCCAGTGCTCAATGTACATATGTGGAAATGGAACTAGATAACTTGAGAAGATAGGTGGGGTTTGGAGAGATGGAAGAGAAAGATAAAAGAGGTGACATTGATCAAGATGCATTGTACTCATAAACTGATATATTGAATTGAATCCTCTCTGTACAACTACTTTAAAATAACTAAATAAATAAATACAATCTACCAGAACCTTTGGGATACAGGAATGCAGGTGTTAAGAGGAATGTTTATTGCTATAAATGCCTATGTTAAAAATCAGAGAATACAGAGCACTGGTGACTCACCCATGTAATCCTAGCTACTTAGGAGACTGAGAATTGAGGATTACAGTTCAGTGCCAGCCTGAGCAGGAAAATCCATGAGACTCTTATTTACAATTAACCATCAAAAAAGCAGGAAGTGGAGCTACAGCTCAAGTGGTAGAACACTAGCCTTGAATGAAAAAGCTAATGGACAACATCCAGGCCCTGAGTTCAAGCCCCAGGACCAGCATACAAAAACAATTATAGAGAAATCAACTGAATATTCTTTTTTTTTAATTTAATTTTATTTTATTTGTGAACATACTGTACAGAGGGGTTACAATTACATGGGCAGGATAAGGCATACATTTCTTACCAAGCATTGCAGCCTCCTCCTTTGTTTACCCTTCACCTCCCTTCCCAGCCTCCCCCCTCCCCCATCCCAATCCTTATCCCCCCCCCCCCTGCACTGACGTTGTAAAGCTCGTTTTGGACGTGACAACTTGTACTTATCATTGTTGCAACAGGTCCACCTGTATCCTTAAACGACTTGTTTTTCCCCCTCTCCTCCACAAGTTATACTGACATCAAACATAGTGAAAGCAGGGGGTTATACTGTGGGGGAGGGACATACAAAGTAACAAATAAATAATCTTATAAATGCATTAGAAACACATGCATGAAAGAAAAAAACATTAAAATACATATCTAAGGGCTCATTTTCCTAACATCACATTATCTGACCTTTTCCGCTTGACTCATACATATACTAGATATTGCAAATAAGGGAAACCATGAGACCTATGTTTCTTTGGGCCTGACTTACTTCACTTAATATAATTTTTTCCAAGCCTTTCCATTTCCTAACAAATGGGGCAATGTCATTCTTTCTGATGGAGGCATAGAATTCCATTGTGTATATATACAACATTTTCTTGATCCATTCATCTACTGAGGGGCATCTGGGTTGGTTCCATATCTTAGCTATGGTAAATAATGCTGCAATAAACACAGTTGTGCTGGTATCAACTGAATATTCTAATGATGCACCACAAATGCTTAGGAAAACAACTACAACCAAAAATCAAAGTTAGTAGGTCAAAAGAAATATTAAACTTTAGGACAGAAATGAATAAAATGTAACCCACACAATAAAAAGAATCAACAAAACAAAAAAATCATAGGAAAAGAGAAAACTTTAGCTAAATTTATCAAAACAAAGAGGGAAAAGGTCCACATTAATAAAATTAGAGATCCGATTTCTTTTTTTTTTTTTTAAGAGATCCAATTTCCTATGTTTTCCATTTGTATTGGTACAGTACTCAGGCACTAGGGGCTAATACCTATAACCCTAGTTTTTCAAGAGTCTGAGATCTGAGGATCATGGTTCAAAGCCAGCCCAGGAAGGAAATTCCTTTTGACTCTTATCTCCAATTAATCAGTAAAATATCCAGACATAAAGCTGTGGTTCAAGTGGTAGAGTACTAGTTTTGAGCAAAAAAATCAGGGACAGGACCTGGCCCTGAATTTAAGCCCTGAAAGTATTGGCAATGACCAAAGTATGGAGATAAACTAAGTGCTCACTGGCAGGGCATTGGATAAAGAAAATGAATTTTATTTATATGTTATATGATATTGTCTATATTGTAATATATAATATATTATAATATCTATAAATATATAAATATATTATATAATTTATATAATATCTGTATAATAGCCATAAAAATTAGATATAATATATTACATATTACAATATAGATAATATTATAGACATTATAATGTCTATATTAGATATTATAATATAGATAGATAATATGTTATGTTATCTATATCATATATTATATTATATTATATGTTATATATTATAATATATAACATATAATATATAATATAATATATAACATATAATATATAATATATAACATATAATATATATTATATGTTATATATTATAATATATAACATAGGTAATATATTACATAATATATATTATGTTATAAAATGGTATATATTATAATGTAATTATATATTTGTATAATATATAATATATAAATTATTTATGAAGCATATATATAATATATGATGTATATGTATATCAAATGTATTATATATTACAGATATTTGAAAGGCAGAGGCAGGAGGATTAAGGGTTGAGGTCACCCTGGACAAAGACCTGTCTTAAAAATTAAAACAAAAGAAATACAATCAGGGGCATAACTCAGGCAATAGAGTACTTGTCTGGCATGTATGAAGCCCTCTGTTCAACCCCATTATTGAAAAAAATCTCATAAACTAATACTTATGCTGATTTTTTATTTTTTTATTATTAGAGAGTTGATATATAGAGAGGTTGCATGAATCAGGGAATGAGTAATGAGTACAATTCCTTTTGAACCTGTATCCCCTCCTGTTATTCTCTCCCATTTTTTCCCTCCAGCCCCCACCCACAAGATGTCATCCTTGTTCCATCTTTTAAGTGCCCTCTTTTGCCCTCCCAAATACAAACAAACAAACAAGACAAAGGGAAAAGAAAACAAAAACAATTGCAAGTAAAAGTGTTTCCTTTTCTTGGAGTTCATTTCATAGAATATTATTTTTTACTTTCATATGTTTTTATTGTAAAAATATTGTATAGAGAGCTTGCAATACATGACTAAGGTAATGAGCATATTTCCTATCGAGCATTGGATAGGAAATATCCTTTCTTTTTCCCCTACCATCCCATCCCTCCCCACCTCCCCAACTCCTCCCTCCCACACCAAAGTTGTAAAGTTTGTTTTCAACATAGTGTCTTGTACATTGTTACAATAGGTCAACCTGTATCATTATTAGAAAAATGTATATGCAAGATGCAGGGAACCAGAGTCAAATACAGTGAAAACAGAGGTTATAGCATGGGGTAGAATCTTTTATATGATCATCTGCACATAGCTATTGAGCCTTTGTCCACCACGTTATGCATATCCTCCTTTGGCCTCCGTGTGTGAGTTCTAGAGTCCTATATAATGTACCATGTCCCACTATGTGTCTATTTGTAAATATATATATATATATATATATATATATATATATGACTAAACATAGAGCATCTATATGATTATATATATATTATATATATATTAAATGCCATGGTCAGGGAGGTTTCAGTTACATAAGTAGTGAGTACATTTCTTTTTTTAACACTGTTACCCCCTCCCTCGTTTTCTCTCACTTTCCACTCCCCACTCCCTACCACCCCACCCCCAAGTTGTAAAGCTCATTTCCAACATAGTGTCTAGTGAGTGTCATTGTTGCATTAGTTTATCCTTTGTCCTGCTGTTTCTGTAATTCTCTTTCCCTTCCATTGATCAGCTAAGGAACCTCCATACTGTTTTCCAGAGTGTTGAACAAGTTTATATTCCTACCAACAGTGTAATAGAGTTAGTTCCCTTTTGGTCACATCCACACCAGCATTTGTTATTGTTAGTTTTCCTGATAATGGTCATTCTAACTGGAGTTAGGTGGAATTTCAAAGTTGTTTAGATTTGCATTTCTTTTATGGCCAGAGATATTGACCCATTCTTCGTGTGCCTATTGGCTATTCTTTTTACTTCCTATGAGAAGTCTCTCTTTAAGTCTTTAGCCCATTTATTGATAGGGTTGCTATTTCTTTGATGGTTTATTTTGGGGGAGTTTAATTTTTTTGAGCTCAGATTATATTTTAGATATGAGGCCTTTGTCTGATGTATAGCTAGTGAAGATTTCCTCCCATTCTTTGGGCTTTCTATTTATTTTGCCAGCTATGCATTTTGCTATATAGAAGCTCTGCAGTTTGATACAATCCCATCTATCCACTTTCTTTGATTGGTAGTGATTCTGGATCTTTATTTAGGAAGTATCATTCCATGCCTAGAAGGCCTAGGGTTTTCCTTAGCCCTTTCTGTAATATTTTCACAGTATTTGTCCATACAACATTGAGGTCTTTGATCCATTTAGAGTTGATTATGATACAAAGTTGATTATGATACTATGAGTATCTAGCTCCAGTTTTCTGTGCATAGTTAGCAATTTTTCTAGCACCATTTGTTGAAGAGGCTTTCTTCTGTCCTGTGATTTTAACTTCCTTATCAAAGATTAGGTGGCAATAGGTCTGTGGGTTCATTTCTGGGTCTTCCATTCTGTTCCAATGTGCCACTACCACACTGTTTTTATTACTATGGCTTTGTAGTAAAGCTTGAAGTTTGGTATTGATATTCCTCTATCACTGTTCTTCCTGTTAAGAATTGTTTTTTCTATGTTGGGTCTTTTATTATTCCATATAAATAGTTTGATTGATTTCTCTATTTCTTTGAAGAAAGTTGTTGGGAATTTGATGAGTACTGCATTGAATTTGTATATTGCTCTTGGCAGAATTGCCATTTCCACTATGTTAATTATCCCCAACCAAGAGCATGAGAGGTTTTCCCATTTTCTTAAGTCTGCTTCAATGTTTTTCAGAGTTTAGAAGTTTTCACAATAGAGGTCCTTCACATCTTTGGTTAAGTTAATCCCTAAGTATATTTTTTGAGACTATTACAAAATGGAGTTCATTTCCTGATTTCAGCATTGCTTTTCTCATTGTTGTCATACAGGAAGTCTACTGATTTTTGTGGGTTGATTTTACACCCCTCTACCTTGCCAAAGTTTTGAATCAACTCAGATAGCGTGGGTGAAAAAATCTATAGAGCTCTTTAAACACAGGATCATGTCATCCACAAGATCATGTCTTCTTTCCTTATTTGAATCCCCTTTATGTGTTTCTCTTGCCTTATTGCTCTTGCTAGGAATTCCAGCACTATGTTGAAAAGGAGTGGAGAGAGTGGGCATCCTTGTCTCATTCCTCATTTTAGAGGAAACAATGTAACTACTTTCTCACTTAAAATAGCTTACATATCTCATTATACACAGTACATTGGATCAATTTGTGAACCTAAATAGACCAACTAATTTGAAATATGTATAAGTTGTAAAAATGCAATTAGTATAATTTAAAAGGCTGGGTGTCAGTGGCTTATACCTGTAATCCTAGCTACTCAGGAGGCTGAGATCTGAGGATCATGGTTCAAAGCCAGCTCTGGCAGAAAAGTCCATGAGACTCTTATCTCCAATAAACCACCAGAAAACTGGAAGTGGTGCTGTGGTTCAAGTGGTAGAGCACTCATCTTGAGCTGAAGAGTGCAGGAACAGCGCCCAAGCCCAGAGTTCAAGCCCATGACCAACAAAATTTTTTTTCCATTGTTACTATAAAGGTGATATACAGAGGGGTTACAGTTACATTTCTTCCCTCCATTTTTATCTCTCCCAGTTTTTTCCTCTCATCCCTACCCACTGTTAATGGAATTTTTTAAGATCTTCAATAGTGTGCATTTGAAATTGTCTATAAGAACTTCCAAATGTTTCAAAAGAAAATTGACAAAAGAGATTTCTTTTTTCTGGAACTGGGTCATTGTTGAAATCAGGAGACCTTTTGTGACTATTAAATCAAACCTTGGAGACAAAAAGAGTTTTCTTTTTTCCTTCAAGGAAATAAATCTACATCTCTTCCTAAACCACAGTCTGAATGAACACAAACATGACAGGCTACTCTCCACTCTACATTTTTTTTGTTTGTTTGCTTTTTCATCACCAGGGAGCTAAATTGTTTGTTGAGTGGAGACACAATAGGCCAATTTAATCATAATGAGGAGCTCTGGGAATTCCAACTTGAGTCAGATGGAAATTTAACAATGCATCTTGTGCCTCTAATCTGTACATGTCTAATCTCATGCTCCATACAAAGAACCTGTAGTCTCTCTTGCTAGGATTATTCCAACCAGAGGGAAAAACTGGCAGATAAACTCTGAAGACAGCTTGTTCTCTGCCAGTACGAGCCAGAGAGTAAGTCACAAAAGAAAGGAAGTATGCTCCAGAACAATGTGAATGGAATAATGACTATTTCTTTATTTAGGATTGTTGATTTATTTTTATAATACAGGAGATTGAATCCAGTGTGTCATGCTTGCCTGGCAAACATCCTACCATTTGAACTATGTCCCATCTGTTTTTCTTTTAATTTCATGAAGAATTTATTTTTGAAAAATCATATGATTATATCAAGTAGATGAATTACATGGAAGCTATTTTAAAAAAATTTAAATTATCTTTAAGTATTTGTACAAAGGAGTGGCTATTTAACACAGCAGTTTATGAATACTAAATACCTTGTCAAACGTCACCCCTTTCAACATTTCCCTACCCACCTCTTGCATCACTTTTTTATTTTGTAGGATATATCTATTTTAACTCTCTCTCTCTCTCTCTCTGTGTGTGTGTGTGTGTGTGTGTGTGTGTGTGTGTGTGTGTGTGTGTGTGTGCTGTTACTGGGACTTGAACACAGTGCCACGGTGCTGCCGGCCCCTGAGCTACTTTGCTCAAGGCTAGCACTTGAGCCACAGCTCCACTTATGACTTTTAGCTGGTTAATTAGAGACAAAAGTCTTGCAGACTTTCATCCCTAGGATAGGTTTGAACTATGATCCTCAGACCTGAGTCTCTTGAGTAACTGGGATTACAAGTGTGAGCCAATAGTGCCTGGAAATGTTTTGTTTTTGAGTTAGAGTCTAACTTTACCTTCACTAGCCTTGAACTCACAATCTTCCTACATCTACCTTCTACATAGTTGGGAATACAGGTAGGTAGCACCATGTATGGTTTATTCTATAAAGTGGAAGTCTCTAAGCAGTTAACAGGGAACTTTAGCAGTCATTGAGTCCATTCTTTTTCATATATTTTTTTTCTGTTGTCTTCTTTCATTCTTCTGCAGCCTTTCTCTCAAAAGTTATATTCTAGGGTGTCTTTAACTCTTCCACTCTCCTCTATGCATTGCATTCTCCTGTAAGTTTTATCAAGTTCCATTATTTTTTAAATGAACTCTTTCTTCATTGAAGATCTACAATGCACAAAGTATTGTCTATTTTTTTCTTCCAAGTATGATTGGATTTTTCTTTGTATAGTCCCTAAAAATAGTTATACTGGAAAATTTGATTTTAAGAGAGTCTTTGGCTGGGTACTGGTGGCTTATGCTTGTAATCCTAACTACTCAGGAGCTATAGATCTAAGGGTAGTGGTTCAAAGCCAGCCTAGGGCAGAAAAATCAATGAGACTAAGCTCTAATTAAGCACCAAAAAAATCCAGAAGTGAAGCTATGGCTCAAGTTGTAGAATACCAGTCTTGAGCAAATAAAAAAGCTCAGCAACAGAAACCAGACTCTGACTTCAAGACCCAGGACAGGTTTAAAAAACAGTCATTATTACTGCTATGCAATTATTAATTCATACTAATGTTCACACTAGCATTTACCTGATGTTGTTATTGTTATTATTATTAACCTTATAATTACTGACATTCAGACTCAGTTCAATTTCCTTTTCAGATATTTTCTAATCTGTTTAAAAATTGCAGAGAAGGAGCTGGGAAGATGGCTCAGTGGTAGAGTGCTTGCCTCACATGCATGAGGCCCTGGGTTTGATTCCTCAGCACCACATAAGCAGAAAAAGCCCAAAGTGGTGCTGTGGCTCAAGTGGTAGAGCGCTAGCTTTGAGCTGAAGAGCTGAGAGACAGCACCCAGGCTCAGAGTTCAGACCCCAAGACAGACAAAAAAAAAAAATTGCGGAGAAGTGTAGAATGATCGTAGCTGGAGAAGACTGCTCTAAACATACATACTGTCATGGCTTTAGCATCCTCTAGTGGATGTGGTTTAAAAATAATTGCTCTTAAGTGGGATAGGAAATTGTCTTTTGTTTCTTTTACCAACATTCTCATTTCTGGCTACTAACCATGGCTGTTACATTTTCTCAAATATAATTGACCATGAATTCTATTCATTGGCATGATATAGTAAATTATGTTAATAATTTTTATGTCAAATTTTCTACTTCCACAATTAGAATTACCTGTTCATTGTGTGTTACCTTCTTTTGTTATATGTATGCTGGTTTTGGGGCTTGAAATCAGGGCCTGGGCTTTGTCCCTTTGCTTTTTTTGTTCAAGGATAGTGTTCTACCACTTGAGTCATGCTTCACTTCCATTTTTGGGGTGATTAATTGGAGATAAGAGACACATGGATTTTATTGCCTGGGTGGTTTGATTTTTAGCTCTTGGCCTCTTGAGTAGCAAGGATTACAGGTGTGAGCCACCAGTGACTGGTTGGTTCATCATGTGTTATTCTTTAAAAAATAGATCAGAATAAATTTAATTCATCTCTGAGTCTGTATGGGTATATAACAGTATGGAAGATTTCTCTTGTTGACATTGTAGTTTTGACAATTGTAGTTTTTACAATTCCAACATATGTATTTATTTAGGATCTAGAAAATCACTTACCATGTAATTCTCTGCTGAAACAAATATGAAAAAGGAGAGAAAGAAAGAAAGAGGAAGAAAGAAAGAGAGAAAGAAAGAGAGAAAGAAAAACGAAGGAACGAAGGAAGGAAGGAAGGAAGGAAGGAAGGAAGGAAGGAAGGAAGGAAGGAAGGAAGGAAGGAAGGAAGGAAAAAGAAAGGAAAAAAACCGGCTCCTAGTCTTAGATTTGCAAATGAATGTAAATTTACCAAGTGACAGGGACATAAAGGGTGATGAGAATAAATTGGACCTCAAATATTTGGTGACTTCTGTCACTCATCCTGTTTCTCATGACACTAGCTTCCTCTACCAGCTCATCATATGATAGGATGAACTCATATTTTATTCTCTCAGCCAGTCATTTTCTTTCCTGCCTGCCTGCCTTCCTTCCTTTCTCCCCTCATTCCTTCCTTCCCTCCTTCCTTCATTCCTTCCTTCTCTCTTTGCTTCCCTTCCTCCTTCAAGCTCTTTTTTCCTTCCTTCTCCCTTCAACCTTTCCTTATTTCTTTTCTTCCTTTCTTCTTTTTTCTGTCTATCCTCTCTCTGTAATTATGACTCTCTTCTTTTTCTTTTCCTTTCTGTTTTATTTCTTCTTTGCACGGTTATGGTGTAACTCAGGACCCTAGGTGTAATGTAGAAACATTAAACTGAGCTGTCCATGAGTTCAGGATTCCAATTCTTGAGGGATCCATATCATCTTTCTCAATATGTACCTCATATCTCATGGCCTTTTGAGGATGCATTTCCATCTTACCCAAATCATTGCAATGCTCAAATATTAATAGTTGATTTTGAGCTATTGAATTTACAATGCATATTGTTGATTGCCTTTTTGTTCCTTTCTTGACTCCAATAATGTGTGGGGTTCTTTTACCATAAGGTGTGAATTCTTCATGGAACCACAAAACTACACAGGACTATCACAATTCCGACTCCTGGGACTCTCTGATGACCTAGAACTTCAGCCCATCCTAGCTGGGCTGTTCCTGACCATGTACCTGATCACTGTGCTTGGAAATCTGCTCATCATCTTGGCTGTCACCTCTGACTCCCACCTCTATACCCCCATGTACTTCTTCCTCTCCATCCTGTCCTTTGCTGACATTGGCTTCAGCAGTAGCACTGTCCTCAAGATGCTGGTGAACCTCCAGACTCACAGCAAATCCATCAGCTATGCTGGCTGCCTAACACAGGTGGCCTTTTTTATCTTTTCTGGATGTTTGGACAGTCTGCAGATGGCTGTTATGGCCTATGACCGCTTGGTGGCCATCTGCTACCCTCTACACTACCCCATCATTATGAACCCCCACTTCTGTGGCTTGTTAGTCCTACTGTCACTGTGCCTCAGTCTGTTGGACTCCCTGGCACACTGCTTGATAGTGTCACAACTTAATTTCTGTAAAGATGTAGAAATTCCTAGTTTCTTCTGTGACCCTTCTCAGCTCCTGAAGCTTGCCTGTGATTATATTCCCACTAAAAATATCTTCATCTATCTGGTTGGTGCAGTCTTTGGAGGGATTCCAGCCTCAGGAATCCTTTATTCTTACATCCAAATTGTTTCTACCATTCTTGGAGTCCCATCAACCAATGGGAAATACAAAGCCTTCTCCACCTGTGGCTCTCACTTATCTGTTGTATGCTTGTTTTATGGGACAGGTCTGATTGCATATTGCAGTTCAGTGCTTTCAGACACCCCCAGGAAGGTGATGGTGGTCTCTGTGATGTACACCATGATCAGTCCCATGCTGAACCCTTTCGTCTACAGTTTGAGGAACAGGGACATCAAGAAAGCTCTTTGGTTCCTGGCCTGTAAAACAACATGCCATCCATATTAAGGTTATCTATTTTGATCTGTGGGTTCAAAGAAATAGCAAAATCAGATGTCTGCACTTTGGAAAATACCTTTGACATTCACATCCTTGACTTATAATATGTTTCTGTCCAGGTGAACTCATGTTGAGAACATTCCAAGTCAAGTTCAGTTAGTGGCCAGGCTCCAGTGGCTCATATCTGTAATTCTAGCTGTGTAGAAGGCTGAGATCTGAGAATCATAGTTAAAGCCAGCCCAGGCAGGAAAGTCTATGAGAATCTTATCCCCAGTTAATCACCAAAGGCACGAAAGGTAGAGCTGTGGCTCCACCTAGAGCCTAGAGCTCAAGCCTAGAGTGCTAGGCTTGAGCAAAACAGCTCAGGGACAGCACCCAGGCCCTGAATTCAAGCCCCAGTACAGGCACACACAAAAAGTGCATTTAGCAAATGAGAGTGTCTGTTCTTTGTGCTGGAGATAGAATGTGCATAGCCAAATTCTACAAAAGGTCGGTAATTGTCTATGGCAAAGGTTCCAAAGTCAAGACCTCTGTCTACTCAAAACTGTAGCATATAGGTCATAGACACATATGTTTTTGATACTGAAGAATTGATTAACTGCAGCACTCATCTCCAATTAACCTACAAGAAGCCAGAGGTGGAGCTGTGGCTCAAGTGGTAGAGTGCTAGCCTTGAAAAAAAGCTCAGGAACAGCCCCTGGGCCCTGAGTTCAAGCCATGGAGACCTCATAAAAATAGAATAAAATAAATAAAATGTACAATGACAATTCTCAATGTATATATGTGAAAATGGAGCTAGGTAAGTTGGGGGGAGGGTGGCATGAGGATAGACTTAGGAGACAATGATGGAAGGAATGACAGTGGTTATGATGGATTGTACTCATAATCTGACTTGTGGAACTGAAAGCCCTTTGTACAACTACTTAAAAGTTAAAAGTTACAAAAAGATGCATTGTTATCAAAAGATAATAAAAGGATTTTTTTTTTAATTTCAAAATAACGTTATAAATTAAAAAATAGTGCTGGGTGCAAATGACTTTCACCTATAATCCTATTTTCTCAGGAGGCTGAGATCTGAGCATGGCAGTTCAAAGCCAGTCCAGCCATTAAGCCTGTGAGATCTTTATCTCCAATTAATCACCAAAAAGCTGGAAGTGGAGCTGTGGCTTAAGTGGTAAAGTGCTAGTTTTGAGCAAAAAAGCTCAGGGACAGTGCCCAGGCTCTGAGTTCAAACCCCAGAACACCACCAAATTTTAAAAAATGTGTCTGTAACTTATAGAATCCTTGCAACTTAGAAATCATAAGAGGAGGAAGTGGCGCTGTAGCTCAAGTGGTAGAGCGCTCGCCTTGAGCTGAAGAGCTGAAGGACAGCGCCCAGGCCCAGAGTTCAAGCCCCACGCCCGACCAAAAAAAAAAAAAAAAAAAAAGAAATCATAAGAGGACAATTTGGCTTCTTCCTGAGGTAAAGAGAGCCAAAGCCTTCCTAGCAATTAATTCTCTCCTTTTCCTTCTCCATTGGGATTAGTAAATCCTTAGCAATTAGAATCCATGGACCAACTTGACTAATAATCAGTTCTGAGCATTGAGCTTCCAGGTCAGCTGATTATAAGTACCCATTCTGCATCCCTGCCCTGCAATTTGCTTCTTGTAGCCCCATGGTCTTTGTCGCAGTGTGTCCTTCTGCCAGGCTCATCAGCAGAACCAAAGAACTCCCATGTGGTCCTATCTTCCTGCTGGCCCTGAACACTAAGCATTACACAGGAAGCAGGGGAGAAAATGACTTAGTGTTCTTTGGTCTCCTTCCAGAAAAGACCCAGTGCAGCCCAGTAAGTGTTACTGGACACCTGGATGGAGGAGGGATGCTAATGACCTGGCTTATTTGCCGTGCTGAGAGTATAGCTGGGGTAGCTTGATGTGAGGGTTATCAAGAGGCAGGGTTTATCTTAGAGCCCTAGGATGTTTGTATTCTGACTTACAGTAATGGAGAGAGCACTCCAACTACTATTCTGTTTGCTTCCCATCTTGGTTGCATGTAATCAAAGAATCTCTCCCACCAGAGCAGGATGCAAGAGTTCTGCCATGTCCCCACCCTCCAAAATAATCATTATGATGATAATGACCTTCACCATGATGTAATAAACATTTACCTAGGAGTTCCAAGTCCGGAACTCACAGATAACTTCCTTCATGGAGCAAGCAGCTAAAAAGTAAATGCTAGCCAGGCACAGGTGGCTCATGCCTACAATCCTAGCTACTCAGGAGGCTGAGATATGAGGATCACAGTTCAAAGCCAGCCTGGTCAGCAAAGTCTGTGAGACTCTTATCTCCAATAAACCACTCAGAAAACTGGAAGTGGTACTGTGGCTCAAGTGGTAGAGCACTAGCCTTGAGCTGAAGAGCTGAAGGACAATGCACAGGCCCATAGTTCAAGCCCCATGACTGACAAAATAAATAAATAAATACATACGTACGTACATACATACATACATACATAATGTTTCATTAAGTGTTCTTTCCACTATACAGAATAGAAAAGCATATTCTTTATCATAATTACATATTTTAGGATAAGATAATTAGATTTATGTGTGCATGTGTGCACACGTGCACACGCACACACACACACATGCATACACCAAACCTGGATTTTCAATTCAGAGTGGGGATGCTGTCCCTGAGCTTTATTGCTTAAAGCTTGTGCTCTACCACTTGTGCCACAGCCCCACTTTTGTTTTTTTGGTGGTTAATTGGAGATAGGAGTCTAATAAACTTTCCTGGGTGGGCTGGATTTGAAGCACAATCCTCAGAACTCAGCCTCCTGAATAGCTTGGATCACAGGCCTGAGCCACTAGTGGCTGGCTGTAGATTCTCCTTTGTAAAAAGGGTTATACTGGATGCAAGGTACCAAGATCAAATACAGTGACAACAGGGATATAAATGCAGAAACAAGAACATAGGATGACCCATTGCAACAATGATATTCACAAGACACTATGTTGGAAGTGAACTTTACAACTTTTAGGGGAGGAGTGGGGCAGATGGGGGAGGAAAAGGATAGCTGGAGAAAAACAAAGGAGGGGGTAACAATGTTTGACAAGAAATGTACTCATTACCTTACTGATGTAACTGTGACCTCTCTGTACAGGATTTTTACAAGAAAACATTATTTAAAAAAATATCTATACCATCAAACCACACCTCCCCACTTGTGAAAGTTTTCAGGACACACTTAAACCTTTCCCAGTCCATTGTACTGTGCAAATCTAAATCATTTATTTTGTGTTCCTTGATCACAACACAGACACATTCCTGCTTGCCTCTCATACTCAATCGTTTCCTTCAACATTTGTCTTTCATAAAGGTGTTCTGGCCACATGGAACTACATAATTTATTATCAGGTGTCATAAAATTCCTCCTCCTGGGCCTCTAAGAGGATCCAAAATGACAACCATTCCTGTTTGGGCTGTTCCTGTCCATGTATCAGATCACCCTGCTCAGAAATCTGCTCATCATCTTGGCCATGTACCCCAAAGTATTTCCTCCTCTCCAACCTCTCCTTCAATGACACTGGTTTCAGCACCAGCATGGTGCCCAGAGGCATAACCAAGCCATCCGTTAGGCTGGCTGCCGTACTCAGTTGTATTCTGTCCTGAGTTTTGTGGGAATGGAGAAATTCCTGCTCTCCATCATGGCCTATGATCATTGCATGGCCATATGCTATCCACTTAGATACACAGCCATCATGACTTCATGTCTCTGTGTTCTGCTGATTGTGTTCTGCCTGTCCATCACCATGCCGTTGCACTGTCTGACGGTGTCACAACTGTCCTTTTGCATAGGCGTGGGAATCCCCCACTTCAGTAATCTTGCCTAGATTATTCAGCTTCTGAAGAGCAGGTGCTCAAGTGCCTTCCCTGATAATGTCCTGATCAATGTGGCCACTGGCTTCTTTGGGGGAGTCCCTCTCTCTGAAATCATGTTCTTTTATGTTCACAACATGTGTTCAGTCTTGAGATCACCCTCTGGGGAACAAAGTGCAAAGACTTTTCCACATGGGCTTAACTAAAGTATGATCTATGCAGGGAAAGTTTTCAGGGTGTAACTCCTTTGAACAAAAATCTTATAGTTTAATAAAATGAGAACTAGGGAGCTGGAACCTGTTTTGTTAGGGGAGGATGGAGGGCCAAAGATGGGGAGGATGAGCAGAGAAGTAGAGAGAGGAAGTATGGGACAATACAGTGATAATGTTCAATGTATATAATGTGAAGATTTGAGGGGATAAGTGGTTGGGAGAGATGGGGGAGAATGATAGAAGGGGTGGCATTGATCAAGTTGTATTGCACTCATACATTAACTGGTTGAATTGAAGCCCCTTGTACAACTACTTAAAGATAATTTTAAAAATGAATAAATGACTTATTTACACATTTCTCAAAGGAAAGTGTACAAATAGAGAGGACATAGCAAGTACAGGAGGAAGTTGTTGAGGAGAAACAAACTTCTCATTTTCTGTAGAACAGGAAAGTAATGACCCAACTATTTCTAAGTGAGAAAAGTTTACAAGTTTCCAACAACATGAAATAAAAATTACTTGATATGGAACTTCTGCCAGTTGTCAAGATTTGATCAATACTCAGGAAGTATATGTATTCAAATTGAATCCTATACTCATAAATACATACAATTAATATTTGTTAAGAAAATTGCCAATATACATTTTGTTAAAAAGACAACACTAAAGCCAGGCACCAATGGCTCATGCCTGTAGTCCTAGCTTTTCAGGAGTGTGAGATATGAGGATTATGGCTTAAAGCCACTCTGGGCAGGAAAGTCCATGAGACTCTTTTTTTCCCACTAGTCCTGGGGCTTGAACTCAGGCCCTGGGCGCTGTCCCTGATCTGCTTTTGCTCAAAATTAGCACTCTAACACTTGAGCCACAGCACCATTTCTGGCTTTTTCTGTTTATGTGGTACTGAAGAATTGGACCCAGAGCTTCATGTATGCTAGGCAAGCACTCTACCACTAAGCCACATTCACAGCCCCCATGAAACTCTTATCTTCAAGAAACTACTCAGAAAAAGCTGGAAGTAGAACTGTGGCCAAATTAGTAGAAGGCTATCTCTGAACACAATGAAGCTCAAAGATAGTGCTCAGGCCCTGAGTTCAAGCCCCAGAATGGGTACAAGAAAGAAAGAAAGGAAGAAAGGAAAGGAAGGGAGAAAGAAAAGAAAGAAAGAAAGAAAGAAAGAAAGAGAAGTGGCGCTGTAGCTCAAATGGTAGAGTGCTCGCCTTGAGCTGAAGAGCTGAGGGACAGCGCCCAGGCCCGGAGTTCAAGCCCCACGACCGACAAAAAAAAAAAAAAAAAAAAAAAGAAAGAAAGAAAGAAAGAAAGAAAAAGAAAGAAAGAACAAACTACAACTAGGACCCTTAGCCAAGACTTTGATTTTATGACTTGAGAAAAGATATCATGTTTAGAGGATTAGAAGCATTTTCTAAATATCACCAATCCAGACACTAGAGCAAAATCAGGCAAATTTAAAAAAGAGAGATGAAATTTCCTTAAGTTGGGGGTCACATAGTGCTTGTGGAAGAACTTGATTTCTCATTGGGAATTCTGTCACTAGAATTATTAACTATTCTAATAACCCATTACAAAGCACAGAACATATCACAGAAGAGAGGAAATCCTATAAGGACTGTTCTTCAGAGCCCTCTTTCTGTCCCCATTCCTCAGGCTGAAGAATAAAGGGGTTCAGCATTTTGGGGACCCCAGAGAACATCACTGAAGCCACTGCCATCTTCTTGGGTGAGTCATAACAGCAGAGCTGAAGTACACACCCACTCCAGCCCCCACAGAACCAACCAAGTGAGAGCCATAGGTGGGAAAGGTCTTTTTGGCCTACAGACCCTGAAAATTTTCTCAAAACAGAGGAGAAAACAATTCCAGAGAGAGGAATGATATCAAATATGAAAGTTAACACATATGACACATGGTCACTGAGGAGAGGTTGGAGCAGATGAATCTGATGACCTAAGAAAGTTCATAGAAGTAGGAGCTCTCCACAGATATACAGGACAGATGCAACACCATCAGCCTGATGAGGAATGTGTTCATTGTGCTAAATAGCAAAGAGAATAGGACCTGTGGGACCATACAGGCAAGGGTTCATGATGACTTTGTAACTCCATAGGAGTCAAAGGCCATCACTGCCAGAAGACAATTTTCCAAGAAACCAAAAGCCTGAATGGGGCAACCCCCATGTAAGCAATTCTCTGGTCCTATATGTGTGTGGATATTCACCAGTGCCTGGGGGGTGGTTGTTGTGATGAAATAGATGTCAATGAAGGAGAGGCTGGAGAGGAAGAAGTACATGAGGGGGTATGGGTGTGGGGGTCAGAGTTGATGGCTAGGATGATGAGCAGGTTTCCCAGCACAGTGATCAAGTACACAAACAGGAAGAGGCTCAAGATGATGGGCTGTAATTCTGAGTAGTTTATAAATTCCAGGAGAAGGAATTCTGAAACAGCTGTTCATTTTCTGGTTTTCTGATGCTATGGTTTATTCAGTCCAAATGATACAGACTCCATCTTTTGCTGGGTGGAAAAAATACTTGAGGTTATTCCAGTGGTCTCTCTCTAGTATTTCTAGGGCAATCTATTAAGATGGAACATTCTAAAAAGTCTCATGACCATACCATCCACAATGGACCCTCCAATGCATTTTCTCTCCATCTTTTTGCCAATGGGTGCACCATGATTCTTTTCCAAATGAAGGGATTTGCTGACTCTCAAGAAGTTACCTGGTCAGCCTGCTTATACTGCAATCTGTGAAGAAATTACCTACCCAATGAAAAGCCAGTAAAAATAAATACATACTTAAATGAATCTTGTCACATTGTATCTGTGAATTTATGCTACTCTGTGTAACACCAACCTCACTTTCTCATGGGATTTACATGAACTGAAGCTATTCTCCAGATAGGAAACCAAAACTTTGCTTAAGCCACACCAGAGGCTCATACTTATCATCCCTGCTACTCAAGAGGCCAAGATCTGAGGATTATGAAGTTCAAAGCCAGTCCAGGCAGGGAAAAATCTCTGAAACTCATATGTCCAATTAACCACCAAGAAGCCAAAAGCGGTTCTGTGGTTCAAGTGGTACAGCACTACCTTGAGTGAAAAATACCTTGAGTGAAAAAGCAAAGGACAGCACCCAGACCCTGAGTTCAAGCCGGAGGAGGAGGAGGAGGAGGAGGAGGAGGAGGAGGAGGAGGAGGAGGGGGGGGGGGGGAGGAGGAGGGGGGGGGAGGAGGAGGAGGAGGAGGAGGAGGAGGAGGAGGAGGAGGAAATGAAATCCTGTGTCAAACTTCACCCAGCAAAACAAAATAAAAAGAAAGTTTGAAATCCAGTGTATAAAGGTCCCCGATCATTACATTTCCCATCTATTTAGAAATATGTAGTCACAGAGGTAATCAGCTGTTTAGGCTCACCAGGATTCAGGTTAAGTTATTTTTGACTTGCCTCTGAAACCTAAGGACAAACCAAACAGCACATCACCACAGAGAAGCAATCCTCCTGCTAGCAAGATTCTTCATGGCAACTTTCATGTCCTGATTTCTCAGGCTGTAGATAAAGGGGTTCAGCATTTGAGGGGCCACAACATACATCACTGAAGCCACTGCCATTTTCTGAGGGGAGTTGGTAACAGCAGAGCTGATGTACACCCCAATACCTGTCCCATAGAACAAGGAGACAACGCATAGGTGAGCACAACAGGTGGAGAAGGCTTTGTGCTTCCCTCCTGACGAGGACATGCGCAGGATGGAGGATGCAATGTGAATATAAGAGGAAATTATTCCAGACAGAGGAACACCACCACAGACTGAAACTGACACCATGATCAGGATGTTATCGATGAAAGTTTCTGAACAGGGGAGCTTGATGATTTGAGCAAACTCACAGAAGAAGTGGGGGATGTGTAAATGTGTGCAAAATGGCAGCCTTAACACCATGAGACTGTGGAGCAGGGCATCAGCCATGCTAATGAACACAGAACCCTAAACCAGCAGGACACAGAGGCGAGAGTGCATAATTACCGTGTACCGCAGGGGGTGACAAATGGCCACATAGCGGTCATAGGCCATCACTGCCAACAGAAAATTTTCCAAGAGTGTAAAAATCATGACAAAGCAGACCTGAGCCAGGCAGCCTGCATACGTGGTGCTCTGGTCCTGGGTGTGGATGTTCACCAGCATCTTGGGGATGGTGGTTGAGCTCACACAGATGTCATTGAAAGAGAGGATGGAGAGGAAGAAGTACATGGGGGTGTGGAGGTGGGAGTCGGAGATGACAGCCAGGATGATGAGCAGATTGCCGAGCACAGTGACCAGGTAGATGGACAGGAAGAGGACCAAGATGAAAGGCTGGAGTTTGGGATCATCTGTCAGTCCCAGAAGAAGGAAATCCAGAACCGCTGTTTGATTTATAATCTCCATGTTGCTTGTGAACTTGAGAGGAAAAACGATTCATTGAAAAAAATTAAAATGCTTGGTTTCTTGGTTAGTGATAACAGAAAAATCTATCATACTCAATTTGTGTGTGTGTGTGTGTGTGTGTGTGTGTGTGTGTGTGTGTGTGTGTGTGTGTGTGTGTGTGTGTGTGTGTGTGTGTGCCAGTCCAGGAGTTTGAACAAAGAGCCTGAGTGCTGTCCTTGAGCCTCTTTATGCTCAAGTCTGGTGCTCTACCATTATTTGAGCTACAGCTCCGCTTCTGACTTTTTGGTGGTTAATTGAAAATAAGAGTCTCACAGATTTTCCTGCCTGACTGGCTTTGAACCCCAGTCCTATGTAGGCAATTAACAAATGGTGTCTTACTTTGTTTTAATCTTAATTTTTTTTCTGTTGATAATGATGACCCAGACTCACTTGAGATGATGAAACTGTTTTTCCCCAGCATAATTTACTTCTCCATTGCCTCCTGAGAGAGGATGTGGTTATTGTCTTTTAGAGAGCTGTGCAAAGAGACACCATGACATTCAACCTGGCACACCCTGGAAAAGACAAGAAAAAAAATACTGAGTGTAGTGGATTAGTCAAATTGTGATTCTGTGTATTCATCATGAATACTTTATTTAAAGACTTGTAGCTGGGCCCCAGCAACTCAGGAGGTTCAGATCTGAGGCTAGAGATTTGAAGCCAACCTAGTCAAGAAAACCTCATGAGATTCTTATCTCCACTTAACCATCAAAAAGCCAGTAAGTGGAACTGTGGCTCAACTGGTAGTGCGCCAGCCTTGAGCACAAAGCCTTGAGTCTCCATTCATGACCCAGGATTGACACCAAAATCTTTTTTAAAGACTTGAAATAGACATTAGTCATCATTTCTTAATTCTGCAAAGATGGTTATTTGATCTTGTTAGTAGTTAATGTCCTTCTTACAGCTGAGCTTATGGCAAAGATTTGGTGGCTTCAGAAAGCAAAAATTGTGGGGCTATGAAGCTTCTAAGTGAGCCTTTGAGCAACCCTATCTGGATCTTTAAAGTTCACACTGCCCTCTCTACAGGAATGGGACAAAATCTGGGTGATGAGAGATCAAGAAGGTAGCAAGGCAAATAGAAATGCTATTTATCACAGGCTGAACCTGGCTACTCCATGGATATTTTGCTGAAATCTGAATCCACATGACTATCAAACATGACAGCATTGGGAAAATTAATTCACTTGGAATGTGGTCATTACAATTAATCATAATCCATTATAACCAATGACTATGTCAGCAGAGGAAATTAGCACTCAGATGCACAGCAAGAAAGCACAGAGAATCTTGATTATCTGCCAGCTACAGAGAGAAGTCCCAGGAGAAGCCAGAACTTCTCAGAGATCTCCAAGCTGTGGAAATTAATATCTGTTAAGCCATCTATTCTATCATACTCAGAGCAGATCTTGATTCTCACACAGTGACCAAAATTCCCCAACACTAACCAAAATTAAGTAAGTGTAAGAATATTTTATGGGTCATCACATTTTAGAATTGGCCTTTTGCCAGGTACCAGTGGCTCATGCTTGTAATATTAGCTACTCAGGAGGCTGAGATCTGAGGATTATGGTTCAAAGCCAGCCTGGGCAGGAAAGTACGTGAGACTCTTATCTCCAATAAACCATTAGAAAACGGGAAGTGATGCTGTGGCCTTGAGCTGAAGAGTTGAGAAACAGCACCCAGGCCCAGAGTTCAAGCCCCATGACTGACAAAAAAAAAAGAATGGGCCTTATTTTAATTATTAAAATTGTTTTCAGTCTTTTCAGTCATGGAGAGAAAGGAGAGACAGACACAGAGAGAAACTCTGAGACACAGACACAGAGACAAGAAAAAACACGGAGAAACAGAGGGGCAGAGAGACTAAGAGGAGGAGGAACAGAAAGAAGAGAGATAGAGACACAGAGAGAGACAAAGGGAGGGGTAGAGAAACAGGAGAAAAAGGGGGAGAGAGAAGAGAGAAAAAAAAGTGAGAGAAAAAGGGATGGAGAGACAGACAAAGAGATAAAGTCCGAGGAGAGAGGGGGAAAAGAGATAGGAGAGGAGGGAAAGAACTGGGAGAGAGGGAAGAGAGAAAGAGAAGAGGAGGAGGCAGGGGTAGGGAGAGAAGTCCAGCAAAATGAGATCTGGTGGACTGTCAGAGAAAACATAGCAGACATGTATGAGATGAAGGTGACTGCAAAGCAGCAAGCTCACAGGAAGCCTAATTTTCATGATCAGATTTCCTTCTCTCTGTGTTTCTTAGATTTTTTTTTTGTGAGTATCCGTTGTTGCAATCAGTGATCCTGTGTCCTTGTTTCAGCATTTTGTTATTCCCCTTACCCTCCCCAAATCAGATAATTTACATAAAAGATGCACAGTACCAAAATCAAATACAATGACAACAGAAGACATACCATAGAGGGAAGAGCATACAAAAGAAACAAAAAAAAAAATCACACTACATTGAAAAACAACAAAGAAAAACCTCTTGTGTCTATATCTTGGGGTTCACTTTGCTTAGCATCATCTTACTACTCATCTGATGATTATCCTAGATGTATACTAGTTACTGCAAATAAGGGAGACCATCAGACCTATATTTCTCTGGGCCTGGCTTACTTCACGTAATATAATTTTTTTCTAAGTCTTTCCATTTCCTAACAAATGGATGATGTCATTCTTTCTGATGGAAGCATAGAATTCCATTTTATATGTACATATATTCGTTCATCTACTGAGGGACATCCAAGTTGGTCCTATATCTTAGCTATGAATAATGCTGCAATAAGATTTGTTTTATGAGGAAAGGACATATATGAATCACAAAACAAATGAAAAGATTATTACATAAGAAAAAAATCTAACAATTTACATGCACTTATATTTAAAACAAAAAAAACTAACACTGATGCTATGTATGTGCTATATGACAAGTGTGTATTAAAGAAATCTCTAATTTAAAAATGCAGAGAATACTTTTTTCAAGACAGAGAAAATAATTAAGATACCCATACTCACAGTTGTTATAAAACCAGGCTTTCAAAGGTAAAATCCATTGGATAAGACTTTTAGCAAACCCCTGACTCTGGTTCCCCACTTCAGGGGCACAGATGGACATGGCTAGCTGCATGAGGATGCTGGTAGTCTCCTCATCTGGGTAAGAACTTCACCTGGAGGAAGACAGATTTCTTGGCATCCCCCCAAGCAAGGCAATGGCCGAGATACAGAAGGAACATCTCTCGAAGCTGAAGCTATTATTTGCTACCTGGGCAGTGCTGATGGCTGAGATTTTTTTTCCCCTGGTCACTGCCTAAGATTCTTATGTCCCTTGGGGCTCAATATCCAAAGTTGGCCATTATCAGAAAGCCTTTCATATTATTCTAATCCCAGGAGTCAATTTCCTGACAGAGCTACTGCAGAGAGGAATTCAGGATGGCTTCTGGCCCACACAGACAAGATTCTCTCCATGGTTTCTGCTCATCTTGTACCCAGAACCCTTCATCTTCAAATAAGTTCCAACCTTTCAGCAGAGCTTCTACCTCGATTGCATCTGATCAGGAAATCTAACTTGTAGATATGAACGTGCAGCCTGATTGCCTATGGGTGTAACTTTAAATATACATGGGTATTATGAAATTACAACTCCTCATTGTTACATTACTGTTAATATTATCAATGGCTTTTGGTCTTTTTTCTTTACTCTGTGTGTGCTGCACCTTACACTTGAACTCAGAACTCTGACCCTGAGCTTTTGATGTTTTTTTCAAGCCTAGCTCTCTGCCACTTGAGCCACAGTTTTACTTCTGGCTTTTTGGGTGGTTAATTGGAAATGTCTTATGGATTTTACTGGCCTGTCTGGCTTTGAACCATGATTTTCAAGATCTCAGTCTTCTGGGTAGGTAGGATTACAGGGTAAGCCACTGATACCCTAATTTATTATCACTAAGTCATGCAAAAGACTTTTGATTTAACATGTACATTTACAAGTACAATGCATCTTGATCAATGTTACTTCGTCCATCATTCTCCATCTCTCCCAGCCCTATCCATCCCAGGTTATCTGGTTCTACTTTCATATATGGACACTATTACGACTGCATGCATCCACTACTTTTGGTTCATCTTCCTCTTTTTTGTGTCAGTCCTGAGTGTTGAACTCAGAACTGTCCCTGAGCTTCCTTTGCTCAAGGCTAACACTCTACCACTTAAGCCACAGCACCACTTCTGGCTTTTTCTGTTTATGTGGTAGTAAGTAATTGAACCCAGGGCTTCATACATGCTAAGCAAGCACTCTACCACTAGGCCACATTCCTAGCCCTTCCTCCCTCTTCTTGACGCCCTCCCCACACCCCTGACAGCTTCCTGGTCTTAATTTTGTAACTCCTTTGAACAATAACCTTATAGTTTTAAGACAGCAAGTATTGTTCACATGTGGAGCACTGATCCTGGTATAGCAGTGTTCTCTATTTCAATAATTTTTCTAAAAATTATGTAATTTGTTCTTAGAGCTGGATAAAACTCCACTGGGTTTGAGTATACATATACATAATGGGCCAGCTCTTTTGTTTCTGTTCATCTATTGAAGGACAATCATGGAAATGAATATAAGGATTACTATGTTGGGTAATATGTTTTATAATATATATAACATATATAATATGTATATTATATACAAGCATATATAGTATATCATTATGAATTCATATTTATATATTTTACAAGATCTAAGTACATATTATATAATTTTGTTAAATATATTATAAACATATATTTTATATATATATTTCTAAATATATTATAAGTATGTACATATATAATGTACAATAACTTCAAGAGAAGTATATGTATTATACATTATAATACATTTTATATATTTGAATATAGCCTAATGAAACCTATCAAATATTGTTTGAAAATGGGTGGAGAGCCAGCACCAGTGGCTCATGTCTATAATCCTAGTTACTCAGTAGGCGGAGATCTGAGGGTCCCAGTTCAAAGCCAGCCAAGGCAGTAATGTCCATAAGATTCTGATCTCCAAAGAGCTATCAAATATGCTAGAAGTGGAACTGTGGCTCAAGTGGTAGAACACTGGCCTTCTCATTGTTCTTGGGAGTTCCAACAAACCAGTGCACTCCATTTAGTTGTTGCAGGTTTTTATTAGCATACATTTCTGGTACACAGGGTTATGTTGTAACATTTCCATGCAGGTATACAATGTACTTCAGTCTGACTTTTCCTCTTCTGTTCATTTCCTTTCCCCTTTCCCCTGACTTGCCTTTTTTTTGGGGGGGGGGGCGGGGTCTGGTCATGGGCCTTAACTCTGGGCCTGGGTGCTGTCCCTCAGTTTTTCAGCTCAAGGCTAGCGCTCTACCACTTGAGCCACAGTGCCACTTCCGGCTTCTTTTTTTGCTTATGTGGTGCTGAGGAATCAAACCCAGGGCCTCATGCATGCAAGGCAAGCGCTCTACCACTGAGCCACCTTCCCAGCCCCCTGACTTGGTTTCTTATCTGGTTCCCCACTACTTGAACCACATCTCCAGTATTGTGCTAGAACCTTAGAAGATCTAGATCTAGATCTCAAACTCTTGAGTGGTTAGGATTACAAGCATGAGGCACCAGCACCTGGCTGATATCCTAATTTTGAAAGCTTTGTCTAACACATGTTATATATATATATATAATGTCTAACTGCTACTCAAGTTGACCTGCAACACACCAAATTTTTAAAACTAACCTAATTTACAAACTTCTCTTCCTGTACCCAAACACACATTCGAAACTTGTGGCTTAAAATTTTAGGTGTTTACTTTTTTCCCAAACATCATCTTCATTTCTTTTTTTTCCCCTTTGGTCAGTCATGGGGCCTGAACTCTGGGCCTGGGCACTGTGCCTCAGCTCTTCAACTGAAGGCTAGTACTCTACCACTTGAGCCACAGTGCCACTTCCGGATTTTTCTGCTTATGTGCTGCTGAGGAATTGAACCCAGGGCTTCATGCATGCAAGGCAAGCACTCTACCATTGAGCCACCTTCCCAGCCCTTACCTTCATTTCTAAAAGACAAAGAATTCCCCTTTTAGGTGGGCATTGGTTGCTTATGCCTATAATCCCAGCTCCTTAAGAGGCTGAGATGGGAAGATCTCAATTCAAAGCCAGCTGGGGCAGAAAAGTTTGTGAAACTTTCCAATTTAACCACCAAAAAGCCATTAGTAAAAGCTGTGGCTCAAGGGGCAGAGCACCAGTATTGTAAAGAAAAGAAAAAGCTCAAGGACAGCACCCAGGCCATGAATTCAAGCCCCATAAATCTCCTTTTAAGTGGAATTACTACCTACTCTGAAGTGAAGAACATATAAATAATTTTTCTTTTACCAGATAATGGGACTTGCAGTCCCGCCCTCTGCCCTGAAAGGATATTTCTCAACACCAGGCTCTCTCATATTCTTTTCACATATCCATCATTTTTCAGTTGTCACTGTCTTGTACATCCTGTTGATAATTATAGTGCTCACTGAAAGTGAGGCTTTTTATCAACCCTAAAGATGGCCTGCAATACTTCAAAAGAGATGGCGGAAGACCTCCTCTGTTCACACTGCATTCAGTACTATTCTGCCATGTTAGCCTGTGAGATTATACTTTCCCACGCCCAGCTCCACACTTCTACGGTTCTTTCCAGTGTGAATATGCATGTGTGTAGCCAGGTGTGCCACACTACTGACACTGATATGACTTTTTTTTCCAGTCCTGGGGCTTGAACTCAGGGCCTGGACACTGTCCCTGAGCTTATTTTTGCTCAAGGCTAGCACTTGATACCACTTGAGCCACAGTGCCACTTCTGGCCCTTTCTGTTTATGTGGTACTAAGGAATCAAACACAGGGCTTCATGCATGCTAAGCAAGCACTCTACCACTAAACCACATTCCCAACCAATACAACTTCCACTTTGTTGGTTGTTGGGCTTCAGTTCAGGGCCTGGGTGCTGTCCCTGAGCTCTTTCCCTCAAGGCTAGCACTCTACCATTTTGAGTCACAGTACCACTTGGAGTTTTCTGATGGTCCACTGGAGATGGGTTTCACAGACTTTCCTGGGTTGGCTTCAAATTGCAATCTTCAGATCTCAGCCTCTTGAGTAGTTGGGATTATAGGCGTGAGCCACCAATGCCCAGCAGATACAACTTCTTGTTGCTGGTATGCATTTTCAGGTGTCTTCTATAAGCTAGGAGACTCTTAAAAACCTCCCGGCACTCCTTGCACTCATACTGCTTCTTTCTCAGGTGGATTTTGCTATGAGAAATGAGATAGTATTGCATCACAAAGGCTTTTCCACACTGATGACACTTAAAGGGTTTCACCCCTGTGTGCTGCCTCATGTGTCTTTTGAGGCTGAAGAGAAAAGTGAAGACTTTATTGCAGGTAGGACAGGAATAAGGTTTTTCGCCAGTGTGGATCCTCTGGTGGGCGGCCAGTGTACTCTGCACCCGAAATTTTTTCTCACAGTACAGACAGCCATATGGTCTCTCTTTGGTGTGAATTCTCCTGTGTGTCTTCAGCTGTACATTAGTCTTAAAATCTCTGTCACACTCATGACACTTGAAAGCCTTTTTCCCCCGGGCATGAATACTCAGATGTTTCTTATAGACCAAGAGACTCCTAAAGAGCTTCCCACATGATGGACATTCATACGACTGCTGATTCCCATGATTCTTCTGGTGAAAATTGAGATTTGATTTATACCGGAAGGATTTCCCACACTGGGTACAAGAAAAGGGTTTCTCTCTTGTGTGGCTATTCATGTGTCTTTTCAGAGCAGAGCATTCCCGAAAGGTTTTCTCACAGAGATTGCAAGCATATGGCCTCTCTCCTGTGTGGATCCTCCTGTGTACACTGAGGTTTGCATTCACCCTGAACCTTTTCCCACAATCAATGCACTGGAAAGGTTTCTCTCCTGAATGGATGCGCAGGTGAATCATCAGACACTTCTGACTACTTAATAACTTCCCACACTGGGGGCATGATGTGTACCTCTCCCGTGTGTGGACCATCTTGTGCTTCATCAGGTAAGAAAGCATGGCAAAGGTTTTCCCACAGGCATCGCAGGCATAAATTTTCTCCCTCTGGGTGTGGATGAGCTGGTGGCCCATGAGCCTTGAACGCCGGTAGAAGGATTTGGGACACTGGCTACACTTGTACGGTTTGTTTCCAGAATGGATCACCTCATGCTGTTTGAGAAGTGAGTTGTCCCTGAAGGTTTTGCCACAATCCCGGCATTTGTAAGGCTTCTCCCCGGTGTGGATCCTCTCATGTCTTCGAAGGTAAGAGTTTGAGCAGTAACCCTTGCCACAATGCTGACACATAAATGGCTTCTCCCTAATGTGGGCCCTCAAGTGCAGCTTTACAGCTGAGGGGTTTGGGAAGGTTTTTCCACATTGATGGCAGGCCAGTGGTGTGCTGCTTTTGCAAGCTGCCTTCGGCTCCTGAGCACGTGGGGTAGAATTCAAGACTTTCCCACGATCACCACGTTTATACTGGATGCTTCCCTGAGCCTTCCTCTGGGGCTTAACTCCTGAAGTGCTCAGGCTGCAAGAAGCTTCATCTCCTTCACATTCCTCCAAAATGGAGCAATCTCCAAGGTCATTGGCAAAGTCAAGGGATGAGTGGCTTTGCATAGTCTGGGATGAGGCCAGACCTCCCATGGAACTGCTTCCCTGTGCTGACTCCTATTGATGGACATAAACAACAGATGCATCATTTACCTCATCCATTTCATGGAAAGGGTCCTCTCCCAACCCTTGCAAAAAGTATGGCCAGGTAGGGGAGAGTAATGTGGCTGGGTAGTGAAGGGGCAAGCCTAGCAGTTATGAAGCTCTGGGTTTGATTCCTTTTTTTTTAATCATAGAAAATAAGCAAAACAAAGGAGGAGGTAACAATGCTTCATAGGAAATGTACTCATGTAACTGTAACCCCTCTGTACAATATTTTTTACAATAAATAATGTATTTTAAACAAATAAATAAATTTAAAAAAAGAAAACAAGCCAAAAAAAAAGAAAAGGGAAAGGAAGGAAAAAAAGAAAAGAAAAGAAAAAAGGGCCAGGCACAGGTGGCTCATACATGTAACCCTAGCAACTCAGGAGGCTGAGATTTGAGGATGGAGGTTCAAAGCCAGCCTGAGCAGGAAGAATCTGAGATACTCTTATCTCCAATTAACCAATAAAAAGTCACAAGTGGAGCTGTGGCTTAAGTGGTAGAATAGTAGCCTTGAGCACAAATGCTTAGGGACAGTACCCAGGACCTGAGTTCAAGCCCCAGGACTGGAACCAAAAAACAAATTGAGAGATTAGTATTAGTTTCTCACCTAATTGACTAAATGAATGAATGAAATGAATACCACAGAGTTTCTCTAGGGATGTCTCAATACAATTTTAACACATTGTTTCATTTTCGAATTAGATTATCTCTATTTATGAGAATATTTATTGTGGTGGTTTCTCCATAAAGACTATTAGTACCAGGGTTGTGACTGTCCTTCAAATTAATATTTAGAGACCTTCTTGTTTTCTTTTATTTTTTGGGGGGGTCGGTTGTGGGCTTGAACTCTGGGCTTGGGTGCTGTCCCTGCACTCTTCAGCTCAAGGCGAACGTTCTACCGCTTTAGCCACAGCACCACTTCCGATTTTCTAGTGGCTTATTAGAGATAAGAGTCTCACGGACTTTCCTGCTCCGGCTGGCTTTGAACTGTGATTCTCAGATCTCAGCCTTCTGAGTAGCTAGGATTACAGGCGTGAGCCACTGGTGCCAGGCTATTCTTGTTTTCTTGTAACATTTTTCTGAGTCTACCCTTTGGTGCAAGGATTTGTTCCCTATTGACTGGAATGCTGGCCTGATCATGGGAAGAGCAGGAAATGAGAGTGTGTGATTCTCACCTTTTTCTTACTGCGGAGTCTTTCTTCTCTCAAACTATCTCGAGGAGGCTGTGGCTGCTGGGTCACCAAGAGATTCATCTCACCTGTATTTATTAGGGGTGAGGTAAAAAAAAAAGTTAAAATTTTGCAAAAGAAATTATATTACACTGGAACATGACAAATTATACAGGTCACATTATACATTCACACACAATGGGATCAAAGGAGAACACTCTTAGGAACACAAAGGCACAATGCCTATGTTGCTCTGATCATATAAAATAATATCTATTGAAAGAAACTCCAGGAAATGGAAATAAGAGGGTTTTTTCTTTGTTATTTTTGTATGCTTTTCTGTCTTGTTTGTTCATGTATCTGTCCTTGGGAGGGTACTGGAGGGACAAAGGGTGAACAAATGCAGCAGTGGCACTCACGGGACACTATGTGAAAAATGAACTATATAAAACTTGTAAGTGGGGATGGGAGGGCAAAACTGGGAGAGAGTGAGTAAAGGGGTGACAATGGCCAAAAGGAAATAAACTCTTATTCTGACTTATGTAACTGTACATCACCTTTATAACAATTTTTCAATTAAAAAACATATGGAGGTGGAATGTGGCTTAGTGGCAGAGGGTTTGCCTAGCATGCATGAAGCCCTGGGTTTGATTCCTCAGTACCACATAAACAGAAAAAGGCAGAAGCGGTGTTGTGGCTCAAGTGGTAGAGTGCTAGCCTTGAGCAAAAGAAGCTCAGGGATAGTGCCCAGGCCCTGAGTTCAAGCCCCAGGACTGGCAAAAAAAGATATGATACTAAGAAGTAGTCACTCTACTACCCCAGCCCCAAAGAATAAGTTCCAATAGGGCTAATGGATGCTTAAACCTGTAGAGAACTGAACCTTTATATATGGCACCATGTATTTTTTGTTGTTTATGCCAGTCCTGGGGCTTGAACACAAGCCAAGGGAACTCTTCCTCAGCTTTCATGCTCAAAGCTAACACTCCAGGCTTTAGTCATAGTTCAAGCTTAACTGGAGATAAGACTCTTATGGACTTTCCTGTTTGGTTTGAACTCAAGGCCTGGGCGCTGTCCCTAAACTCTTTTGCTCAAGGCTAGCACTCTATCATTTGGGTCACAGCCCCAGAGTTTTGATGGTTAATTGGAGATAAGAGTCTCATGACTTTCCTGCCCCAAGGTGGCTTTCAACCATGATCCTCACATCTCAACATCTGGAGTAGCTAGGATTACAAGTATGAACCATCAGTGCCCAGCTATAACATTTCTTCTTATTCTTATGACACAATTTTGCCATTGCACAGGGTATATCTATAAACCACTAGCATCATTATTCTTGACTACTATTTACAACAAAGATCTTTAATACACAGAGAGCTGTGACACCCCAATTGTAGGTTGGATAATCAATATAAGTAGGGTTAGAGTACAGAGCTGATTTCTATCCAAGACCGATTATGACAGAATGCAATGGCACAGATTTCATTATGTTATTCAGAATTGTCCAGGCCTGGGACAGGATTCTCACCTACCTACTTGGGAATCTGAGACAGAAGATATGCTTTTGAGTCGAGAAATTTAGAGGGCAGGCTGGGCAAATGATATGAAGTCATCTCAACAAAGTACATTAACTGCGGCACTATTGCAAAATTGTGTATGCTTAAGACATAAATTCTGTTAATTCTGGAACTTTCCATTATGATTGAAGACAGAGAGCTGCTCACATGTAACAAACCCCTTTAAAACTGAGAATAATATATCATGTTGACAAAAACAATTAAGGCAGATAGATAAAGACTAAACCCAATCTTAAATAAATGGAAAATGTAACTTGTATTATAGGTTGAATCTAAATCTCCTAGAGGCTTTAAATTGAAGACTCGGGTTCCATGATTGGTTTGGGGAAGTGAGTCACTGAGATTACAAATCTCACTCATGCATTAATCCATTGACAAATCCAAAATTGAATGGACTATGAAGAAATGGTAAGTAGACTGTGGAGCCTGATTGGAGGAAGTGGGTCATGGGAGTGTGTCTGTTTCCTGTCTACTTTGGTAAAGTTACATTCCTCTGCAACATGTCCCCCACAATGACATGCTGTTTATCACATACAGAAAATAATTCTATTCATCAAAGAAAACCATTATTGGAGAATCAATATGAGAATGAAGGACCGAACGTAGGAAATTCAAAACACAGGTAATTCAGAAATAACAGGTGAGTAGGCATGGGTAGCTCTTTCTCTGAGGTATGAGATGTGAGGCTGAGGTATGAGGATCATGGGTCAAAGTTAGCTCAGGCAGAAAAGTCCCTAAGACTCTTATCTCCAATGAACCAGCAAAAAGACAAAAGTGGAGCTGTGGCTCAAGTGCAGTACCATGCCCAGACACTCAAGTTCCAAGTCCCAGGTCTGGCAAGAGAGAGATGGGGGGAGAAGAATAAGGAAGGAAGGAAGGAAGGAAGGAAGGAAGGAAGGAAGGAAGGAAGGAAGGAAGGAAAGGAGAAGAGAAGGAAGGGAGAAAAGAAGGGAGGGAGGGAGGGAGGGAGGGAAAAGGAAGTAAGAGAACAAGAGAAAGAGTGAGAGAAAAGAAAAAGAAAGAAAAGGAGGGAGAGAAAGAAAGAAGCTCACATTCAATGTTTCTCCCTAACCTTATGAAGTATTTCTCTTCATTTTCTGAGTAGCATTTTATATAAGGAAACCCCTCCCCACACCCATATGGAGCAGATCTTCTCTGTGCTCAGTGCTCACCTGGACAGGAGTCTTGGTGAATTGTCTCCTCTGCCTCCATTTGATTTTCCTGTTCTAGCCATTTGATCAGAGCAGGTTTGCTGACCAGAGGTCCCCCTAGGATGGACAGAGAGGCATATGTGCAATTGACAACAGAAATGATCTCAAACCAAGCACAGTAGCTCACACCTGTAATCCTGGCTACTCAAGATGAATGATATCTGAGAACGGATGTTCAAAGCCAGCTAGCGCAGGACAGTCTGTGGGACTCTTACCTTTATAACCAGCAAAAAAGGCAGAAGTGGAGCTGTGGCTCAAGTAGTAAAGTGCCAACTTTGGGCAAGAAAACTTGGGGACAGCACCCAAACCCTGAGTTCAAGACCCAGGACTGGTGCACATGCGCACACGCGCACACACACACACATCTGGTCTCTATTACATAGGCATGAGGACTCTGGCCATAGTGGGTTTGTCTTACCTACAGAGGCCCAGTTCCTATAGTTGTCCAGCATGACATCTCTGTAGAACTTTCTCTGAGATGAATTTAGTAATTTCCACTCCTCCTTGGTGAAGTCCACGGACACATCCTCAAAAGTCATTGTACTCTAAAACACCCACATAAGAATATTCTGCATAAATCCCTGCTCATGCTCCAAACACACCACATGCCCATCATGCAAATGATTCTTCAAGTTCAGTACAACATTGACCAGCTTCCTAGAGACTAGATTCAAAGACTGGGCTCCAGCCTCCCCATGGCCTCCTCTCTGCTTAAGCAATTTCCCAGCCTCCAGGATTTAAAGCTACACAAGGAAAAGGCAGGTTATCTCTATCCCTACCCTGAGAGTTTTGAAAGTTTTTGCATTCTTCTCCAGCTCCATGGTCCCACTCAGCCCTGAGCCCAAGGAAATGATGAGAGAAACTCAAGTTTTGCCAATACATTCCTCCCACCCACCCCATACCATGACCACATCCATTTTTGTATGTGTGATACATAAAATTCACAGCTATGGGCTAGGAATGTGGATTAATAGTAGCATGCTTGCCTAGCATGCATGAAGCCACCCTGGGTTTAATTCCTCAGTACCACATAAGCAGAAAAAGCCAGAAGTGGTGCTGTGGATCAAGTGGTAGAGGGACAGTGCCCAGGCCCTGGGTCCAAACCCCAGCACTGGCAAAAAAATATTGTGGGTGCCAATGACTCACCCCTGTCATCCTAGCTACTTAGGAAGCTGAGATCTGAGGATGGAGGTTCAAAGCCAACCTGGGCAGGAAAGTCCGTGAGACTCTTAAAGACCTCCAATGAATCACCAGAAAAACTAAAGAGGAAATTTGGCTCAAAGTAGTAGCGCACTAGCCTTGAGGGCAAAAGCTCAGGGACAGTGCCCCAGGACCAGCAAAAAAATAAATAGAGAGAAAATAAAGCTTTATTCTCACCTGTAACTCAGTGGGAAGGGTTCCCACATTTGAAATCCACTCTGACATAGAAGCAGGATCTTGAACTGATGGAGCTGTAGGAAATAAGGTATCAGCCTGTATGCACACACAATATAACATACCCCACAGCCTTGAACCTGCTAGTGGTTTGGGGGCGCTATAAGAAAACATCTAAGTCCAGCTCACGTTATAAAGTAAACAATGTTCTTGAGCTCAGGATCTAGATGCTTTGAAGTTCAATGAGCAGGACACAGGCTCTGGTGAGGACTCCTATACTGTGGACATATGTCAGGGCATGGATTATGTTCTTGGCAAGAAGCCACAGAGTATAAGCAGAGCTTAACGTTCTCTAGAAACCTACCCTGGCACTAGCCTTGAGCAAAAAAGTTCAGGGGCAGCATCCTAGCCCTGAGTCCCATGACTGACAAAAAAATTTTTTTAAAGAAAAAAAGAAACCTACCCAGGCCCCCAAAACCAGCACCTTAATTCTGTTCTAGAGCATGCTCACAATTGACCCTTAGCTCATGGACCACATCCAAATCAATTCGAAGGCATACAACATAAGCCCCACTAGAGACAGGAAATAAAAGCCACCTCCCACTCCATCAGAGTCTCAATTTCCCGTCCTGCACTGGTGGCTCACACCTATAATCCTAGCCACTTAGGAGGCTAAGATCTGAGGACAGGGTCAATATCAGCCCTGGCAGAAAAAGTCTGTGCGATTTATCTCCAATTAATCACCAAAAAGCCAGAAATGGATGTGACTCTAGAGGTAGAATACTAGCCTTGAGCTCAGAGGACAGTACCCTGAGGGTAAGCCACAGAGTGGAACAACAACAACAACACAAGCTAGCGACTGGTAGCTCACACCTATAATCCAAACTAGACAGGAAGTAAGATCTGAGACTGGTGGCTCTCAGCCAGCCAAGTCAGGAAAGTCCATTAGACTCTTATCTCCAATAAACTATTCAGGAAAAGCCAGGAGTGGAGTTTTGGCTCTAGTGGTACAGCACTAGCCTTGAGAAAAAGCAGCTCAGGAACAGCACCTTGACTCTGAGTTCAAGCCCCAGGACCAGCAACAACAACAACAAAATCTCAGTTTTCACAAATGAGATCAATATAATGGAGGAAGGCCAATTTGTTTTCTCTCTAAGGTAATAATATAATAACAAGCCTGAGATTTCTCCCTGCTGTGTCCCATGCTTGTGTGCTTTGCCAACAATCCAATTCTTAAACCTCGGTGAAAGAAACAGGGCTTTCCTGGGGTCCACCCTGCCCCACCCAAATCTGCCTCCTCCCTCTCCATTTCAGCCCCTCCTCTCCAATCCTCAGAGGGGTAATCTGCCCCATTTTAGGCAGCCCCTCTATGGGGAAAAGGGGGTTCTCTTCATCATTCAAGTATGTGGATCTACACAGGGAAGTACCAGACAGAAGGGATGAAGGTGTGACTGCCATTTTGGAACGTGCACTCAGCAATTTAGAGAAACAAAGCAGCTACTTCACTCCTTTCTGTGATCCATTCAAAGCTCTGAAATTTAAAAATAAAAACAATTAAGGAGAATGATCAACTGAGCAATCTGTCCTTCATGCATGCCGGTCGTGACTATTTCTACTAAAATTAAAAAAAAAAAAATCAAAGCATCCTATCTGTTAATAGGAAATTGGTCCAGCACTGGCGGCTCCTGCCTATAATCCTACCTACCTCAGGAGGCAGAGGTCTAAGGAGCAAAGTTAAGCCAGCTAAGGCAGGAAAATTTGTGAAATTCTTGTTGCCAATTAAAAAGCCAGAAGTAGAGCAGTGGCTCAAGTGGTAGAGCTCTAGCCTTTAGGGACAAAACAAAGAAAGGGAAAAAAGAGCTTGGGACAGTGCCTAGGCTCCCCGAATTCAAGCCCTAGGAACAGCATCAAATAAAATAAAATAAAAAATAACTTTTCTTCTGAGCCACATCCACTAGAATCATTTAAAACCCATGGAATATGGAACTTAGCTCCAAACAACTGAAACGCTAAAAGACTTATTGGTGACTGGGGGTGGTTCAGAGGTGTTTGTGGAGCTGACTTAAATTCCACAAAAGAAAAAAAGAGTATATGAACTGAGCTGGGGAATGTAAACTCTTCAGTCTGCAATTGCCTAGCTCGGGCAGGACAGGGCTCCATTCCCAATAGCCAGAATACAATCTCATTTAAATAAATAAAAGAATGGGAGGGGGCAGGGGTATAGCTCAGAGATAAGAACATTAGTCAGCATTCCTGAGGCTCTGAGTTCAATCCCCAGCCCCACAAAGAAAAAAAGAGGGAAAAAAAAACCTGTGTACACTCCAATCTCACTGCCAGAGCAAAGCTGTCATCATCTTAATACAGATTAGCATACATAATCATTTTGGACATATTAGCATACATTTTACAAGAGAATATGATGCACTCACTTCCCCCAACCCTATTCTCACTACTCCTACACTCTTCCCAGTCTGAGGTGCTGGGGCTTGAATTTAAGGCTTCGTGGATCCATTCTTAATACTTAACTCCCATCCTTAACACATAACTCCCAACCTTTTCCCAGCCCCCAAGCTGCTCCTCTCCCGACTCTTTCCCAAGGCCTTCACTTTTATGTGTGCTTTGCCCAAGACTGACACTCTACCACTTGAACAGTTTAATTAAAGATAGGAGACTCAAGGACTTTCTTGCCTGGCTGGCTTTGAACCTAGATCCTCATATTTCAGCCCCCCTGAGTAGCTAGGATTACAGACATGAGCCACAGGTGCCCATCACATCCTTCAATTGTTTAAAGGGAAATTGTCTGGGAGCTTCTGCTGACTGTATCTATCTGGGCACACATGGGAATTGGGGTACCCCCAACCTTTCTCTTTGAGAGATTTCTCTGTTGTATTCCTTGGATGTGTTCTAGGAAGAGTATGAGCAATTTGGTGATTTTTTTTTATTCAACTTCCATTTTTCCTACTGAGCTCAGTTAAGATTAAGGTCACCACCAACACTTGAAAATCAAGGAAATGGTTAACAATCTGATAGACTACACTTACCAGTTCAAGCCCCAGAAACTCACAAAAAAAAAAAGAAAAAGAAAAAAATCTCCTAAGCCAGTTAATTTTGAAACATTAGCTTTGAATTCTGGCTTTATGGATTAATAAACAAATGTTTTCTCATAGGAGTTGTTTCACCAAAACAGTATTGACTTTATTTTGATCCCTGACCAATATTTTTTTTTTTTTGTTTTTTTTTTTTTTTTTTTTTTTTTTGGGTCTCATCGTGGGGCCTGAACTCTGGGCCTGAGCGTTGTCCCTCAGCTCTTCAGCTCAAAGCTAGCGCTCTACCACTTGAGCCACAGCGCCACTTCAGCTTTTTTCTTTTTGCTTGTGTGGTGCTGAGGAATCGAACCCCGGGCCTCAGGCATGCAAGGCAAGCGCTCTGCCACTGAGCCAACTTCCCAGCCCCCCAATATTTTTTTATATTTGCATATGTTAGTTTAGTGACTCTTTAGCATTTCATTCTAGTAGGTTTGAGAATGCAATGTACGTTTCTCTTTAAATAATAAGTCTTGAGGGTAGATTTTTGTGGCCTGGTAATAGTTTTAAAATGTTTATTATTGGCCTACACAGAACTGTTTTTTTTTTTTTTCCCTTCAGATTCAAGTAGAACCAAGGAATAGAAAATAGGATTTCGGTAGAAGTTCAGAGTCCCTGGAGTTAACTTATCATCCAACATTAAAGGCTATTTGTCAGTGATGGCTGACTGATTGTAAACTACTTAGAGTGGAGGAAGGCCCCACCTAAGGATGAACAAAGACAGTAATTGCCTCAGACTGGACTATTTTACTAACTACCTGTTACTGGCTGGGGGTGGGGGGGAGAATCTCAAAGGATAGGTGGGTGGAGGACTGCAATTCTTGGAAGTCTTTATGCAAAACTGCTGGACCCAGGAGCTTGAGGTGCAACCCAGATAGCCAGACAAGAAATGACTGGAGCCTGGAGGTAGGGGCTAGCAGTTGTAACTCATTTGCCTGTAATGTTAGCTATTCAGGCTGCTCAAGGATTAAAGTTCAAAGCCAGCCAGGACAGGAAAGTTTGTGAGACTTTTATCTCTAATGACCAAAACAAAACAACAAAAAGGAGTAGTGGAGTTGTGGCTCAAGAGGTAAAACACGCTAGCCTTGAGTAAAAAGCAAAAAGCCAAAGCCGATGTTTCAGAAAGATGAAAGCTAATTTCAACAGAAATGGACAAAAATCACCAAATTGTCCATACTGTTCACAAAACACATCCAAGGGGAAAAAAAGAGTTGGGGTACCCAATCTTTTATCTGGATTGTCTGCACCCAGATACCCACAGTCAGCAAAAAGCTCCCAGACAAAAATTAATATTCTCTTTAAATAAATGAAGGATAACATGGGCCCAGTGGCTCACTCTTGCCTGTAATCAAGGCTACTCAGGAGGCTGAGATCTGAGGATCCAAGTTCAAAGCCATCCTAAGCACCAAAAAGAAAAAGAAAAAAGAAAAAAAAGCTGGAAGTGGAACTGTGACTCAGGCACAGCACCCAGGCCCAGAGTTCGAGTCTCAGGACTGGCACAAATGAAAGGAAGGATTTGAATAGAGTGGGAAAAGGGTATAAGGGTAAAAGGGGTATAAGGGGGTGGGACTTCAGTGTTAAGGACCTACCTACCAAGTGTGAGATTTTAAGTTCAAACCTCAGCTCCCACCGCAGCTCCCTCAAAAGGAAAGAAAATCAGTAATTTTCCAGGGCATAGAATGGGGGAAGGGATCATCCACATGCCTTTGTGCCCCTTTCGGCCTTCCCACCTCCACCGAATTTTTGGGATACCGGACTTACATGGAGGAGTCCCCCCAAAACCCATCCATTCCACTCCCATCCTGGTTGGTGACGCTTCACTATCCCTGGTCCCTCCTTCAGTCTGCCCATAGCCCTACCACGGAAGCAGCAAGTACTAGGGTGTCGGGACACCGGGGAGAAGGGAGGGGAATGGCGCACCCCAGCACCACCAAAACCTTCCCATCACCACACCTCCTGTCCCTGACTCACCCAGATTGCAAGAGAGGTCACAGAAGGTGCATCACAGGCCTACTCTTGGGGCAGGCGCAGCTCCTGGACTCAGGCTTCGATCACGAACTGAGTTTTTAATTAACAGGTCTGAAAAGAGCCAAGGCCAGGCCCAGGTCTCCAAGGGATTTGCATGAGATCCCCAGGGCAGCTCTACCTGAGCTGGGGACAGGGATTGGACTGGCCAGTGGCTGGGAGAGCAGAGGGAGAGAATCCAGAGAGAATCTGGAGGCCCAAAGACCTGAAAAAGACAAAAAGAAAGGGATTGGAGGGAGGGAAGGAGGAGGGGAGGACGATGGAGCAGGAGAAGAGGCAGAGGAAGGAATGAGGAAGGTAGGGCAAAGAAGGAATTAGAAAAGTGAAGGAATGGCAGGGCCAGAAGGGAGGGCGAGGCCATGAAAATAGGCGGGAAGAGCTGGAGGGGGCACGGCCATGCAAGGACTCAGAGCTGTGGAAAGCGAATGGGAAGTGGCCCAAGGAGTGAAGGGTGGGGCCAGGGGGTGGGGCCAGGGGCGGGGCCAAGTAAGAGGCCAAGCCAGAGAAATCAAACTGGAAGGGCCAAAGGAGTGGTGAGGGGGCGAGGGACTGGGTAGCTCAGTTGTAGACCACAAGCTGAGCATGCAAGAGGTCCTGACTCCCATCAACACACATTTATTAAAAAAATAAAATAAAAATAGGTCGGGTGATGATGGTTCATACCTGTCAACCTAGCTACTGAGGAGGCTGAGATCTGAGGATTGCAGAAAGAAAAGGGGGGGGGAGGAAGAAAAGGGGGAGAGGAAGGAAGGAAGGAAGGAAGGGAGAGAGGGAGGGAGGGAAGGAGGAAGGAAAGGAGGGAGGAAGGACGGGAGGGAGGGAGGGAGGAAGGGAAGAGAAGGGAAGGAAGGACGGAAAAACAATGTTTAAATAAAATCCATTCTTTTACTAATTGATAAATCTAAAATATCTCACAGTCTAGACAAGTGCTTGGCTATTGGGCCATATCTGCAGCCCTGTTTGAGCAATTTTGAAAGTATAAAACACATCAGTATTCATTGTTACTACACATCAGTAAAACTTATTTTTCTAGTTTTACCATATGCAGTTTTGTGGGGGTTCTGTTTGTTTGTTTGTTTGTTGTTGTCATTGTGTGTATGTATACACATGCACACATGTACACCAACACTGGGGCTTCAGCTCCCAGCCTGGGAACTGTCCCTGAGCCTTTTTGCTCAAGGCTAGTGCTCTACCAGCTTGAGCCACAGCTCCACCTCCAGCTTTTTGCTGGTTAATTGAAAACAAGAGTCTCATGGACTTTCCTGCTTGGGCTGGCTTTAAATTACAATCCTCGGATCTCAGCCTCCTGAGTATCTGGGATTACAGGTATGAGTTAACACATATATTTTCTTATAAGACATCTAGAATGATAGTTTTATACCTTTTTAACCTTGCACATTCTATCCATGCAGTCAGTGTTTGATTTCCAGTGTCTGATCTTTTGTTTGCCCTAGGATTAATGTCATTCTTATAGGAATTTAATGGCCTTTTTATCACCTTTATCAAAATGAGTTTTGTTTTTCACTTTTATGAAGATAAAACTTTGAGAATTCTGTTTTATTCTGAGAATCATCTTTGGGCTTCAGAACTGTGTGAGCTGTGTCAGGAGTGATGCACCGGTTGTCCAAGAGCTATCATTTTTAATTATGCAATTAAAAATAAAGATGATTTCTGATATTTATGAAGCATTATTTATTTTTCTGCTATTGGGGATAAATTTGTATGAGTTTGTTCTTCATGCCTTCTGAAGAAAAAATAGCTATGTACACTAGGGAGGAACTGTTAACTATAGCAAACTAGATTTTCACATTGGCTGACTTCCAAAGAGATTTCCTAAAGGGATATACCATTTACCAGATAGAGTTTTTTGTCATTTAATTTAATTTATTTTTATTATAAGCTTTCCTACATTAGGCTGAAAATATGCGAAATTATTTTGCCTCTGAAGTCAGAAGATATTCATATATATTTTTATTATTTATTTATCATCATTTTACTAATTAGCCTATACTTTCACTGTAAGGCCAGTTCACTTGTGAGTTGTTTTTGGACTCTCTTGTTTAAACACAAGGATTTTGCCAAGCACAGCCTACTTTGCCTGTAATCCTAGCCTCTCAGGAGGCTGAGATCTGAGGATCATAGTTCATAACCAGCCCAGGAAGGAAAGTCTATCAGACTCCTACTTCCAAATAACCACCAAAATGCCAGGAGTGGAGTTGTGTGGCTCAGATGGTAGAGCTCCAGACTGGCCTTGAGCTCAAGCTCCACAGCTGTCCCCCAACCCCAAAAAAAGAAAGGAAAATATAGCCCTTTCCCCAGCAAAAAATAAAAAGACAGAAAAAAATATGTAGGATTGCATTTAGGTCAGATCAGATCATCTAAAACAAATCTCTCCTTAGAAAACTCTCTATTCTCAAACAAATAACCTTTACTCATTTTTTAAAATAAATTAAGTACAAATGAATGAGATGTGATTTAGATATATTTGGAAGATGACTGTGAAATCCAAAGTAGGAGAAGCACTCCCATACATCTCTACATGGTTGAGCCATGTAGAGATTATTAATGGGTCCACCCAAGGCAGTGAACTAAAGTTTCAGTCTCTGATAGCAGGTCCAGGTAAAAACATGACAAGTTGCATCCACTTTTCCAGTGATCTGGATAGAACCAGTTCTAGGAAGAAAGTCTTTTGCATGGAGGACAGTGGGCCAACCAGTTCCCTGACCTCAGAAGTCATTGTAACGAAAGTCAACTCTGAGCCAGACATGGTGGCATACACTCAAAAATCTTGGACGCTGTGGAGAATCATAATGTCAAGGTTTATATTAGATTTTCACTTTCTTATTCCTTGTTGTTGTTTTTTTTGTTTTTTTTTAGTGTATGTGTCTGTGTGCACGTGTGTGTGCGTGCAAGCAGATTTCCTGGGTGAGTTGGTCACTGGAGAGCTGATGTACACCCAGAAAGCTGTCCCATAAAACAGGCAAACCACTCACGGTTGAGAGCCACAAGTGGAGAAGGCTTTATGCTTGCTTCCCTGCTGATGAGGGAATTCTTAAGACAGAGGACATGATACAAGCATAAGAAAAGATCATTACAGAGACAGCAGGAGTACTAAATGGGAATACTGCATTAAAGATCAGGAGGCTATTGACAAAGGTGTTGGCACAAGCCAGTTTGATGACCTGGGTGACCTCACAGAAGAAATAAGGGATTCCTACATCTCTACAGAAAGACAAAGGCAACATCATGAGAATCTGGAATAGGGCATCTACAAAGCTAATGGAAAGAGACTCCAGAACCAGCAGGACACAGAAGCCAGGGTACATGATGGCCATGTACCTCAGGGGGTAACATCTGGCCATGTAGCAGCCATAGGCCATTATTGCAAGAAGACAATTTTCTAAGCTACAAAAAAACCAGTCAGGCAGATTTGGGCCAGGCAGCCCATGTAAGTAATTCTCCAGACTCATTTGTGGAAGTTCACCAGCATCTGGGGGATGGTGGTTGTGCTTAATCAGATGTCATTGAGGGACAGGGTAGAAAGGAAGAAGTACATGGGGGTGTGGAGGTGGGGGGGAGGGGTCAGAGCTGATAGCCAGGATGATGAGCAGGTTGCCCACGATGGTGACCAGGTATATGGACATGAAGAAGCTGAAGATAAGAGGCTGGAGTTCTGGGTCATCTTTCAGTCCCAGAAGAAGAAATTCTGACATTGCTGTTTGTTTGCTGGGACCCATGGTTTGATGAATCTATCAGAACATATGCAATGTAAATATTATTAAATTCATGCAGAGCCAGGAACTGATGGTTCATGCCTGTAAGTCTAGCAACTCAGGAGGATGAGATCTGAGGATCGCAGTCCAAAGCCAGCCCAGGCTGGAAAGTCAGTGAGACTCATCTCCAATTACCAGAAAGCCAGGAGTATGGCTCCAAGTAGCAGAACACTAGCCTTGAGCAAAAGGAGCTCAGGTGGAACACCTGGCCCTAAGTTCAAGCCATACCACAGACCAAAAATACAAATTCATGAAGGGGCGAAAAAAAGCATCAGAGCCTAGGAAAGTGTTGGGAATGTAAACTTCATATTCCCACTTGACAAGATTTAGGGGTAATTTACTGTTCAGTAGAGAACCAATAATTGAAGATTCTACCCACCCTCACTGGGGCCCTGAGAATGGAAATTTCCTCCACCATTAGTGGGCAGTCAAGGAAACATCCTGATGTATTCCTTTGCAAAGTTCTCCATTATCTCTTTTCACTCCTTTCTCCTCCTTCTCCTTCTCTTCCTCATTTAGTGAAATAGTATTTTCATTGTACACTAATTTGGCTTCCATCCATTATGTTCATTGCTGAAAGTAAAATAAAATTTATAGCAGGCTGGGTGATGGTGGCTCATGCCTCTAATCCTAGCTACTCAGGAGACTGAGATCTGAGGATGGAGGTTCCAAGTCAGCCCGGCAAGAAAAGGAGCTGTGCCTCAAAGTGGTAGAGTGCTAGCGTTGAGAAAAAAAAAAAAGAGCTCAGGAACCATGCCCAAGCCTTGAGTTCAAGCCCCACTGCACACACACACACACACACACACACACACACACACACACACACACACACACGCAGAGGACATGGCATAGCTGGAAAAGAAATGCTAATAATAGCAATCTTGGTTTGTCCTTGGGTAGGGGAGAAAAGGATGTAGAAATTTAAATGAAGTGAGTAATACATTGTCACATACACAAGTCATACTTGATATTACTTCTGAACCATTCACACAAGGCTTCAGTGACCTCGCTGGCTTGAAATGAGGGTTCTCAGTAGGTGCAGACAGACTTTGGCCTCAACACCTAGACCAGAAAGAACCATCTCTGGGAGGAGGCTCAGGGTGTGGCTTCCTGACTCTGCCAGGCCTGCTTCTAAGCTGGTCACAGGCTGATTAGAGCCCCCGGGGCTCAATATCCAGAGTGTCTCATTAAGGAAACTACTATGTCATCCTAACTCCAGGAGTATACCTCCGGAAGGACTCATGCCATGGAGGTGAGCACTCTTGAGCAAGGTTCGTTTCCAGTGCATATCACGTACTCTTCTCCTTTCTTTCTGCACCATCTTCATTTCACAGAACTTGCTGATAAATTCCAGTGCCATTTTTGTAGCATGAAGCTAGGGCACTGCTGGCTCACATCTATAATCCTAGGTCTTCAGGTGGTTGAGGACTGAAGATTGACGTTCAAAGCCAGCCCAGGATGACAAATGTGCTAATCTCTTATCTCCCATTTAACAACAACAAAAAAAAAGCAGAATTGAAGTCCTGACTCAAGTGTGGAGTGCTTGATTTGTGAACAAATAAATGCCAAAGGAGAGTTTGAATCCCTGAGTTCACGTCCCAGAATAGGCACAAATAAATTCTGAATGATTATATATAATAATTGATAACATGAAGTCTGATTCATTTTTATAATTTATATGTATGTCTATATATTCTCTATAAGCATATATTTCCACATACATATATACAAATACATATACATAGATATACAAATATATACATGTATATGTACATATATGTACATATGTATATGTATACATACCTAGTCATATTTTTTACCCTTAAAAAAAACCTTTTATTAATTTTTTGTTTATGTGATACCATGGAACTGAACCCAGGGCCTCATGCATGTGAGGCAAGCACTATACCTCTAAGCCACATTCCCAGTCTGATTTCTTATCCTTCTATTGGGCTGTGAAAAACAACTTCCTTGAACCTAGTAATTTCACCCAGCCCATACAACTATGCAATTCAGTAGGATACATGAGAGGAGGTATTCATATTTTTCACTCTTACTGGGAGAAAAATAACTATTTAATTTCATCAATATCTGAAAGACCAGCTTTTTTTTTTTTTACTGTTGTAATAGGTTGTGAAAAATAGACAACTCTGTCCATATCTGGCTAGGTGATAAACCTCCAAAATGTAATGGAATCTCAGAAATGCAATAATAAAATTTCAAAGTAGATAACCATTCATTCCTTTTCCACTTTGTCATGGTCAGAAGTAATTTGGTGATGGTTTGGTTTTATAGGCATGCATTAAAAAATAATGATGCACTAGGTTTCTATGAAATTATTTTTACACAAATATGTAGAACACTAACATTAATTATTGGCTACATTTACCCAATATCTCTCTCCTTTACGACAATACATGATATTGCATTTGGTGTGCACCCAAATAATTTGTGATAAATTGTTCCCCTACCAGCATTGCTTTTGGATATGTTAAGCATTCACCCCCTGGTTATGGAAGGTCATAAATCACTAGGGAAAGGAATTTGGATGTATAAGTATTGATTTGCTAGCCACAAGTCACAAATCACAATACAGATGCCTTTTGCATAGCCACAGGGATGTAATATAGGTTCCTGTTTTTAGCATCATGTCAAGGTACCATGCTGAAATCTGTTGCAGCCTACCGGATGCTCAGAGAAGGCACATTCTCTGCATTAACCAGCTTACATGGAACTTGCTGAAGCTCTAATCTCTAAAACTAAAGACTCCCAAATTCTGAAGTCCTCATAATCCTAGCTATTCAGGAAGCTGAGATCTGAGAAACGTAGTTGGAAGTCAACTTGGGCAGCAGAGTCTGTGAGAGTCTTCTCTCTGATTATCCAGAAAGAACCAAAAGTTGGAGTTTGGCTCAAGTAGTAGAGCACAAGCATTGCCCTAAAACACTCAGGGACAAGGCCCAGGCCCTGAGTTTAAGCCCCACTACCAGTACAGACACTATACTAAAAATAAATATTATTTCCCTGGTATTGTCAATAGGTTTATTTTCACTGAAACATGGATGGCATCTTTACTAATAAAGTAACAGTACTATAAAAAGCCATCTCAAATCACTGAGATGTCCAATTGTGTGGATTTTACAAATAATGAAACCAAGCAGTGTGGAACATCTCAGTAACTTTAACAGAGTTTTAAATTTCAGTTTATTTGCCTCACATACATCATGCAAGCCCCTTGCCCCTTGCCATGGTACCCAGCTTAATCGAGTCTCTCTATAAGATGTATCTTAAAAACCCTTCCTGCCCAATTCAACATCTGAATTTTTTTTTCCCCTTCTGAGACAGGTCCCTAAAAGACACTCCATGATCTCCCAGGCTGCTCCCCAGAAACTCAAGAAAGCTCAGGGTCAAAATCGCTGGACCAAAAAAGTATGATTGAGTTAAGACATCACCTTGCCTGGTGACTTTTGGAAGAACTTCAGGAGAAAGCTGTCAGTTGCTCTGTCATCCTCACCCACTCAGAACACCCCAAGTCCTAAACACATTGGCAGAGTTACAGAACAGGTTTGCTGAACCTGAGTTAGACTCCACAGTGGTGAGGGCGTGGCACAAGACACAGAGGGCGTGGCTTAAGCTAAAGGGGTTGTGGCTAGAGTTGTAAAGGCGTGGCTCAAATAGTAAGAGTTTGGCTCATGTGGAAGATCACCTGCTCAGGAAGTTGTAGGTACTAAGATTGGGATTTCCCAATCTTTCCCCTTCTCCCCCACAAAGAGAAGATAGAACCATGATGAGATGTCTCAAGGCTCCCTTCATTTCTTTGTTCCTCATACTGTAGATAAAGGGGTTCAGCATCTGTGGGATCACAATGTACATCATGGAAGCCACTATATTTTTAAAGGAAGACTCTGTAACAGCCGAACTCATGTAGACACTGAAACCTGTCCCATAGAACAAGGACACGACCGACAGGTGAGAGCCACAGGTGGAGAAAGCTTTAGACTTTCCTCCCGCTGATGGGATCCTCAAAACGGAGGAGAGAATCTGAGCATAAGAGAAAATAATACCCACGAGTGGCACACCAAAAAATAGGCTAGACACTATATACATGAGGAGGTTATTGATCAATGTTTCTGAACAGGCCAAACGGATGACCTGAGTGAGCTCACAGAAGAAGTGAGGAATCTCCACATCTTGACAGAAGGATAGATGTGACGCCATCAGACTGTGGAGCAGGGCATGCACTGTACTAATGAAGAGAGAATAGAGGACCAGCAGCACACAGAGGCCAGGGTGCATGATGACCGTGTACCTCAGTGGGTGACAGATGGCCACATAGCGGTCATAGGCCATCACTACAAGGAGACAGTTTTCTAAACCACCAAATGTCACAACAGAGCCGATCTGAGCTAGGCACCCTGTGTAAGTGATGCTCTGGTCCTGGGCTTTGATGTTCACTAGCACCTTTGGGATAGTGGTGGTGCTGATGCAGATATCAGTGAAGGAGAGATTGGAGAGGAAGAAGTACATGGGGGTGTGGAGGTGGGGGTCAGCACTGACAGCCAGAATGATGAGCAGATTGCCCAGGATGGTGAACAGGTAGGTGGACAGGAAGAGGCTGAAGATGAGAGGCTGGAGTTCTGGATCATCTGTCAGTCCCAGGAGAAGGAATTCAATAGAAGCTGTTTCATTTGTGGGTTCCATATTTTGTTGAACATTAGTTTTATTTAAAAAATACTGTGAAAATAAAATAAAGAGAACATGATTTCTATACACTTTGAACTTGTGATGGCTATGAAAAAATTCTTCATACCACTTTGGGCTTCACTTTGGATAAGTTCTGAAGATGATGATTGACTTTGTATGTTTTAACAGATATTCTCAAGTAATTTCCTATTCTATTTTCTTTCTGTCTTTCTATTTTGCTGTTTTGTTTTGTTTCACAATGCTATTGTGCCTTGGGCTTGAACTCAGGGCCTGGGCACTAGGTTATGCTGTTGTGCTCTGTTTCACTTTGGGTTTTTGGTGGTTATTTGGAGATAAGAGTCTCACAGGCTTTCCTAACCAGGCTGATTTCAATCTACCATGCTCAGATCTCAGCCTCCTGAGTAGCTAAGATTACAGGTATGAGCCATCGAGCAGCACACAGCCTCCAGTGAATTTTCTTAATCTAAAGTTTGAGGGCTTCTAATTTTTAAAAATGTGAAGCTCTTCTTATTGTGGAACCACACAAATATTCTAATGTTATGCTTACACACCCTCTCCTTTCCTGTTGTCTGCCTCATCTATCTTCTATTCCCTTTTAGGAACATTCACATTTTTTCAGACATTTTCCCAAATACTGAGATCATCACAAAGCCTATGTCATAGAGGTATGTTCCAAATTAGTCCATACCTACAAATGAAAAGAAAGATGAAAAGGAAATGTTCAAATCTATCTTGTAGGGCAATGGTGCCTCCAACTTTGCTCTGTCTCATGGTCACCTGAAGAACACACCAAATTTCAGAGGGTACATTGAATTTCGGATGAATTGTCAGCAAAGATTGACTCTGTTTTCAGGGTCTCCCAGCCAGTTTAACTAACTCTATAGGCAAGTATCTGCTAATGTTTTCAGACACCACGGAGCATCTAGAAGACATCAGAATGTATAATCATAATAGTGCTTTCCTGAACATAAACCCAAGCTGTCCCTTGATTTCTAATTCTGCCTTTTCCTACCCATTACGTTAATTGCAGCAAGCAGAGAAAATTCATACAAGTGAATTTGAGCAAAGATTACGAAGTGAAATATAAAGCCTTTAAGACTGTGGAAATCTGGGGCTGATGGATCACACCTGTAATCTTAGCTATTCAGGAGGCTGAGATATGACAAATACTGTTCAAAGCCGGTCCAGATAGGAAAGTTTGAGAGACTCTTATCTCCAATTTTCCTCCCAAAATCCAGAAGTAGAGCGAGAAATCAAGAGATAGAATGCTAGCTTTGAGCAAAAAAGATCAGGGACAGTGCCCTAGCCCTTAAGTTCAAGCCCTAGAACTGTCACACTAAATAAATAAACATAAATAAATAAACTTGAATGGAAATGTAATCAATCTGTCAATTCTAAGAGAAGCTAAGGAACAATGGTGAGGAGATTCAAAGTTCATACTAAGGAAATTGCTTCCATAAAGAGGTAGGTATCATATGATTAAATAAACTATTTACCATAGCCAAGTTACAGAAACAGCCCAGATATCCTACAGCGGGTGAGTACATCAACAAAATGTAATTTATTCAGTGGAATATTATTCATTTATAAGAAGTAATAATATCATATAATTATTACATGCCTTTATTTTATTATTATATAACTATATGCCATTTGCAGAGCAGTGGAGGTAGTTGGAGAAAATTATATTCTGTGAAGAAATCCAGGCTCAGAGAGGCAATGGAAACATTTCCTCTCATATGTTTATATAAACATATAAATATGTAATAGCACATACAAGGTCACATGCATATTTAAATGTTCAAAGTGACTAAAGTATGGCATATGCAAGGATGGCTTTCCATAATATAGCCCTATTGAACAAGTAACAGTTTAACTAAATGGATGTCAAGAAACTAAACATGTTAATAAGTTGATGAGAGGTTAATGAGAGGGAGATGGATGAACGAAGAGAAAAAGCATGAGCAAAGAGTTATAAGAGGGGCTGGGGCTGGGAAGGTGGCTCAGTGGTAGAGCGCTTGCCTTGCATGCCTGAGGCCCTGGGTTCGATTCCTCAGCACCACATAAGCAAAAAGAAAAAAGCCAGAAGTGGCGCTGTGGCTCAAGTGGTAGAGCGCTAGCCTTGAGCTGAAGAGCTGAGGGACAGCACCCAGGCCCAGAGTTCAGTCCCCACGACTGGACCCAAAAAAAAAAGAGTTATAAGACTCAGTGTAGATATATGTGAATGGAACTAGGAAACTTGGTGAGTCAGATGGAGGAAGATATAGATGGAAGGGTGACTTTGGCCAAGATGCACTGGACAATAAACCCCTTTTGTACAACCTTTGGAAGACAGTGTTATAAATACATTCTCCAAGAACCACTGGAGTCACAACGACAGACATGAAAACAAAGAATTATCTTAGCAAGGCAAAATTTAGTTCTGTGCAGAAGGACCCCACCCCATCCCACCCACACCCAGGCCATCACCCAAAAATCTGGCAAGCAAGCACACAGGACAGGCAGCCTGCCTTTCTATCTATTCCTAATGCAGAAGGCTCTGCCCCTCTGCTCAGGTAGGTTGAGCTCAGGTTCACAATCTGCTTGCCACTGGATAGTTTGAAGGAGGTAAGATGTTGGTATGTACATAAAATGGCCATTAAAAGACTTCAAAATAAGATTACCAGCACACAAGCAATCTCCAAACATACCCACGCCCTCAATTATTTCTTGAACAATATAAGGTGTGTCATCTGAAGAGTGTCTTAATTCCATCTTGGAGCAACCAGTTAAGACAGAAACCTTACAATTCAAACATCCTTCCTTTTCTTGATAAGGGATCTTCTAACTTGGGAGAGGTGGAATCTCAAGATTGTTTTGATTTGCATTTGTTTTACAGCTAGAGATGTTGAACATCTTTTCATATGCTTATTCTCTGCTTGCATCAGAAAGAATGACACTGTCCCACTCATAAGGAAATGGAAAGACTTGGAAAAAATTAAGCAAAGTAAGCCAGACCCAAAAAAATATAGGCTGCATAGTTTTCCTCATTTGGGATAAATAGAATGTTCCTATAAATCTATAACTAAACCCAATGGATAGTAAAAGACAAAAAATTATATCTGGACATGATTAATTAAAGAGCAGTCTAAACATTCACACACTGAGACCAAAGGAGGATATTCTTAGGACAGGCTCACAAGGGCTCCCTAGCTATGTGCATACAATCATATAAAATGAAGCTTATCAAAATGAACTGCAAGAAATGGAAGCAAGTTTTTTTTTAATTGTACTGTGTCATTCTTTTATTTTCTTTTCTCTTTGGTTTATTCCATTCTGTTGCTGATTTTTATTTTGATACCCTTTGTTATCAACTTGGGGAGAGGAAGGAGGAAGCACAGAAATGGTGAGACAAGAGTGAACCAATTCAGCATTGAAACTCACTGGACACTATGTTGGAAATAATCTGTACAAATTGGTGGGGAGGGAAGTCAGGAGGGAAAAAAACCTGGAAGAAAATGAGGAAGAGGGTGAAACTGTTCCAAAGGAAATATACTGATTGTTAGGTTTTTAAAAAGAGGTGATCGAGTAAGAACAGCACCACACACGTGGTATTCAGGTCAGGGGTAGGTTTATTCATCGTTCTGGCTGGCACCAGGCCATGTTGGCCCTCCACATGGCTGGGAAAGGCCTGGGAATGAGAGCTGGGAAAGAGAAGAGAAGGAAAGAGCTGAGAAATCGCTTAGAAAAGAGCAGAGAGAGAGCATCTGGGCCTGGGCTAGGCCTTATCTAGGGTATGGGCGGAGAAAGGTGTGGCCACATCAAATTCAGATGTGACCTCAGCGGATGCAGATATGACCTCTTCCAGCTGTCCCAGTTGCCTAGGTAACGCAGGTACTGGGTGGAGACTTTGCTGTGAGGAGGGTGGAGTCTGCTTGCCATCCAGGAGCGGACCTTACACTGATTACCTAACTTACGTATGTGTACGCCCTCAGTACATCACCTTTACAATAAAATTTTAAAGTGGAAAAAGATCCTTCATTATCCCAAATCTGATACTCTTTTTTTTTCTTTACTTGCTGATAATGTCTTTACAGAATAATCAATGTGAGCCAACCCACCAGGAACTTTTAAGCAACATACTTTGATAGAAAAGACAGACAATAATAAAAAAAATCAATACATAAATAAACATCAAACCAAAAGCCAAATAAGAGGGGCAAAATAGCCAGTAAGGTTTTATGTAATTAGGTAGAAATTTAAAAAAAACAAACACATTTCTGCCAGGTACTGATGACTAACACCTAGAATCCTAACTACTCAGGAGACTGAGAGCTGAGGATCATGGTTCAAAGTCAGTCTGGGCAGGAAAGCCATCAGACATTTTATCTCCAATGAACTATTTAGAAAAAGCCAAAAGTGGCTCTGTGGCTCATGTGATAGAGCACAAAGAGGCTCAGTGACAGCTCACAGCAAATGAGTTCAAATCCCAGGACCAGCAAAAAATAAAAATGAAACAATTTCTGTCTCTTCAGAAGATGGACACTTTCAAGATAACCCAGAATTAAATCACCAAGCTGGCTGGCAGCCATAGCTTTGGATGGCAGTGGTCATCCTGTGTCAGATAGACTGACAATCAGGGTAGCAATGAGTGTGCCTTTGCTGAATAATTAAGAGTCTCCACACTGAATTCAATCCAGACTTATGGGCTATTTTTATGGCAGGAACAATCTTTAGGGGAGTGAAAGGCTAGAGGAAGGGGAGTGTCCTCAGTAGGAAGAGCCTGTGTTGATTAGCTATAATTTGCTGCCCATTTTACAACCTACTTCAACAAAATGATCATATATCCTTATCTCTCTCTCCATAGATAGATAGATAGATAGATAGATAGATATAGATATATATCAAATGCTTTAAGCCCCTAAATTCTGAGTGTTGTACTCATTAACACAAGGGCAGATATCCCAACAAAAATAAATATACAGCTTCTCTCAGAAGCAGCTCCTATCTTCATCCTAGCATCTAGGGCTGTCACCTGCCCTATCACTCTCCATAGCCACAGATCTGATTTTTTTCTTGGAAAGTTGAGGAGTATATTGGAGTTCAGGATGCAAATGACAAGGTAGAGCACTCAGAATCTGAGGGCTTGTTTTAAGGTCCCCAAATTCCAGTGCTCTACTCATTCACAAAAGGATAGACATCCCAACAAAGATAAATATACAGCTTCTTTCTTTCAGAATCAGCTCCTGTGTTCATCCTAGCATCTAGGGTTGTCCCCTCCCCTCTCTCTATCCACAGCCACAGATCTGATTCTCCCCAACCCCTCCAGGCTTCCCGCTCAACTTCTTGGAAAGCTAACGAGTATCTTGGAGTTCAGGATGGAAATCACAAAGTAGAACACTGCCCCAAAATTCTGAGAGCTCTACTCATTAACACAAGGACAGACATCCCAACAAAGATGAATATAAATATACAGCTTCATTCTGTCAGAAGCAGCTCCTGTATTCATACTAGCATCTAGGGCTGTCCCCTGCCCTCTCACTATCAACAGCCACAGAACTGATTTTTTCTCCCAACTTCTTGGAAAGCTGACGAGTGTATTGGGACTCAGGATGCAAATGACAAAGTAGAGCACTCAGCATTTGGGGGCCTTACTCATTAACACAAGGACAGCCATCCCAACAAAGATGGATATGCAGCTTCTGTCAGAAGCAGCTCATTTTCATCCTAGCATCTTAGGCTGTCCCCTCTTGCTGTCCACAGTCACAGAACCAATTCCTCCTACCCCCCCCCCCCCTCCACACCTGACTTCTTGGAAAGCCGAAGAATGTCTTGGAGTTCAGGATGTAAATGACAAAGTAGAACATTCAGCATTTGGGGGCCTTAAAATTGTTTTCAGGCCCACAAATGTTGAGTGCTCCACTCATTAACAAAAGGACAGACATCTCAACAAACATAAATATAGAGCTTCTATCAGAAGCAACTCCTCTGTTCATTCTAGTATCTAGTGGTGTCACCTTCATGAAGGGGGGAAAAGCATCAGAGCCTAGGAAAGTGTTAGAAATGTAAATTTCTTATTCCCACATGACCATATGAGATTTAGTGGTGATTTACAGTGCAAGAGAGAACAAATACTTGAAGATTCCACCCACTCTCATCAGGGTCCTGAGAACAGAAATTTTCTCCACTACTAGTTGGCAGTCAAGGAAACCTTCTGATGTATTCCTTTGCTAAGTTCTCCATCTCTTTTCACTCCTTTCTCCTCCTTCTGCTCCTCATTTAGTAAACTAGTAGTTTCATTGTACACTAATTTGGTTTTCAGTCATTGTGTTAATTGCTGAAAATAAAATAAAAGACATGGCAGGCTGGGTGCTGGTGGCTCACGTCTGTAATCCTAGATACTCAAGAGGCTGAGATCTGAGGATGGATGCTCCAAGCCAGCCCAGGCAAGAAAAGTCCATCAAAAAAAAACCAGAAGAAGTGTGGCTCAAAGTGGTAGAATACTAGCCTTGAGCTAAAATGAAGAGCCCAGGAACCATGCCCAAGCCCTGAGTTCAAGCCCCATTACACACACACACACACACACACACACACACCATACACATAAGATATGAATAACAGGAAAAGAAATGCTAATAATAGCAATCTTGGTTTGTCCTGGGAAGGGGACAAAAGGATATAAAAATTTAAATGAGGTGAATAATACATTGTCACATACACAAGTCATACCTTATCTTACTTCTGAACCATTCACACAAGGTTTCAGTGACCTCGCTAGCTTGAAATAGCAAGTCTGTTCCACACCTCACCTGGATGCTGAAGATAGAATGAGGGTCCTCAACAGGTGCAGACAGACTTAGTCCTCAGTACCTGGACCAGGAAGAACCATTTCTGAGAGGAGGCTCAGGGTGTGGCTTCCTGACTGCCAGGCCTGCTACTAAGCTGGGCACAGGCTCACTAGAGCCCCCAGGGCTCAATATCCAGAGTGTCTCATTAAGGAAACTACTATGCCATCCTAACCCCAGGAGTATACCTCCCAAAGGACCCATGCCATGGAGGTGAGCACTCTTGAGCAAGGTTCATTTCCAGTCCTAAACACATAGACAGAGCTACAGAACAGAAGGTATTCTGAGCCTGGGTTGGGCTCCACGGTAGGGAGGGCATGTGGCACAAGACGCAGAGGGAATGGCTCAAGCCAAAGGGGAAGTGGCTAGAGTTATAAGGGTGTGGCTCAAGCAGAGTGGGTGTGGCTCAAATAGTAAGGGTTTGGCTCAAATGGCAGAACATCTGCCTGGGAAGACAGAGGAACTAAATTCAAACCCCAATCTATCCTCCTCCCCCCCACAAAGACAAGGTAGAATAATGATGAGATGTTTAAAGGCTTCCATCATTTCTTTGTTCCTCATACTGTAGATAAGAGGGTTCAATATCTGTGGAATCACATTGTACATCATGAAAACCACTACATTTATTTTGGTCAGTCATGGGGCTTGAACATCACCTTTAGAATAAAATTTAAAAATTGAAAAAATTCTTTCTTATCCCAAATCTAATCCTCTTTTTTTTTTTCCTTTACTTGCTGATAATGTCTTCACAGAATGATCAACACAAGCTAAGCCACCAGGAACTTTTAAGCAACACACTTCTATAGAAAAGATAGAAGTGTTTTTTTAATAATAATAATAAACAAAGAAATAATAAACAAAGATAATAAACAAAAAATCAATACATAAATAAACATCAAACCAAAAGCCAAATTAGGAGGGGAAATTGCCCGTACGGTTGCCATGCAATTAAGTAGAAAAAAAATTGTCAGGCACTGGTGGCCAACACCTGTAATCCTAAAAACTCAAGAGACTGAGATCTGAAGATCATGGTTCAATCCAGTTTGGGCAGGAAATTCTATGAGACTTTTATCTCCAATAAATGACACAGAAAAAGCCAGAGGTGGCTCTGTTGCTCAAGTGTTAGAGTACAAAGAGGCTCAGGGACCACACATAGGCACTGAGTTTGAGCCCCCAGGACTGCAAAAACAGAAACAGAAAAAAAAGTTTTGTCTTTTCTGAAGATGGACACTGTCAAGATATCTCAGAAATAAATCACCAAGCTGGCTAGCAGCCATGGCTCTGGGTGATGGTAGTCATCTTATGTCAGAATAGAGTGAGAGTCAGGATAGCAATGAGCCTTTGCTGAATTATTAGACTCATATGCTCTGAATTTGATCCAGACTTGTGGGCTATCTTTATGGTAGGAATAATCTTCAGTGGAGTTAGAGGCTGGAGATGGGGTGTGTCCTCAATGCGAAGAGCATGTATTGATTAATTGTGATTTGTTACCCATTTTACAACCTACTCCAACAATATAATTATATAAAACATTTGCTTTAAGCTCTCAAATTCTGAGGGCTCTACTCATTCACATGAGGACAGACATCCCAACAAAGATAAATAAACAGCTTCTGTCAGAAGCAGTTCCTGTGTTCATCCTAGTGTCTAGAACTATCCTCTTACCTTTTACTGTCCATAGCCACAAAACTGATTCCCACCCTCCAGCCATGACTTGTTGCAAAACTGAGAAGTGTATTGGAGCTCAGGATGCAAATGACAAAGTAGAGCACTCAGAATTTAGGGGCCTTAATTAACAAAAGGACAGACATCCCAACAAAGATAAATAAACAGCTTCTGCAGAAGCACCTCCTGGGTTCATCCTAGTATCCAAGGCTGTCTCTTCTCTTGCTGTCTCAGCCACAGAACTGATTTTTTCCTCCAACTTCTTGGTAAGCTGAGTAGTATACTGGAGCTCAGCATGCAAATGACAAAGTAGAACACTCAAAAGGTTTGGGCCTTAAAACAAATGTTTTTAATATAGAGTGCTAGCCTTGGAGTTGTGGAGAATGTCTTTATTTTCCAAAATCATCTATAGATTCAAAGCAACCACCATTAAAACATAATGTCAGTCTTAACAGAAATAGGAAATTCAACCCTAAAACCATGCAGAAGCACAAAAGACCTCCAAAGAGCCAAAGAAATCTTAAGCAAAAGGAGCAATGCAGAAATTATTATAACACAGACTTCAAATTATACTACAAAGTCTTAATAACGAAAGTAACATTTAAGTGGCCCAAACTCCAACATGAATACCAACAAAATAGATAACATGACCCAAAAAAGTATCCACAGAACTACAGACATCTGATCTGACAAATATTCAGACACAAACACAGTAACACATTTGCGCTTCAAAAATGGTGCTGAGAAAACTAGAAATCTAGATATAAAAGATGGACATTAGATATACTAATGTCACTACAAAGTGTAGCAGAGTGTAAAATTTAAAAGATTAATTTTATATGAAGTACAAGGTTTCAATTTAATATGTTTATACACACACACACACACACATAAATCCCTCTTGATCCCTCTTGATCATGTCACCCCCTTATTCTTAGCCATAGGAAGAAAGCAATTATGCCATATGAAAAAAAAATGAATCTGGAAACTTCCTTTTCAGTGAAGGCAGGCTCAGGAGAGCAAAGGGCACAAGTATTCTGAATATGTGGAAGGAAGGTATACCTAAACATATGCATAATCACATACTGTGTACACACACACTCCCATACACACAACTTTCTTGTGTATGAAGATGGTATAACTAAATGATGAAATCTGTTGAATAGTCGAGGGTAAGGAGACAAGGAAAGAGTAATGTATGGTGTAGTGAAGGTATATACATGAATGATAGCCACAGCAAGATCTCTTTGTGATGGGAGTTTACCTGTGAGGCTGTCAACTTGGATACTTAGCTGGTGGGGAGAGGTGAATGTGGAGGGTAAAGGTGGCTGACATAGGTCAAAGTATTTAACACACATATAGAGAAATGAAGCTAAGAAAATTATTCTGAAATTATTTTCATATTAGGAGAAGTAGATGAGTGTTATGGAGAGTATTAGTCTGATTAAGAGCAAATTCAAGCATGTTTGAAAATGTCTAAAGGGAATCTTCTTGTACAGCTAATTCATGCTATTAAAATTGCTGAAATTACTGGATAAAATTCTATGTAATAAATATTAAAAATAATAGGAATCAAGTGGAAAGCTCATTCAGAAGTGTGTTTTTCTTGCACCTACTCCAGTTTTCAGAGCCAAACTGAGTTTTAAAGTCTGATGTTGTAATAACTCCTGTACTCTCTTTGCTTAACATAGCTTTGGCATTTGGGGGATCTTCTCCATGAGTTTTAGGATTACATTTTTTTTATTTCTGTTAAGAGCAACTTTAGGATTTTTTTCAAGGGTTGCTTTATTTCTGTTAAGAGCAACTTTAGGATTTTTTTCAAGGGTTGCTTTGAATCTGTATATCACTTTGAGTGATACAGACATTTCCTTTCTTTTTTTTTTTTTTGCCAGTCGTGGGTCCTGAACTCTGGGCTTAGGCTCTGTCCCTCAGCTCTTCAGCTCAAGGCTAGCGCTCTACCACTTGAGCCACAGTGCCACTTCTGGCTTTTTCTGCTTATGCGGTACTGAGGAATTGAACCCAGGGCCTCATTCATGCAAGGCAAGCACTCTACCACTGAGCTACCTTCCCAGCCCAATACAGACATTTTCACAATATACCTTTTCCCAATCCATGACCAGTGGAATTTATTTTTTATTCTTGTGTTTTCTACTTTCTTCAATAATTAATGATTCTTTTGGAAGAACTTTTTCATTTCCTTGGTCACATTTATGCCTAGATAGTTAAGATACTTTATGTTAGGTATATACTATTAGGAATTTTAGGGTTTCCCTGACATCTTCCATAGTCCCTAGGCCCTCTTTCCTGTGTGTGTGTGTATAGGGTGCTGGTATTCTTTCTCAAATGCCTCCCTGGTTGAATGCCTCTCCAAGGAGTTTTGCTGTTCTGCTAGCAGGAGTTTGGAGAGCAGTTGGGAGTTGTAATTTGCTGGCTCAGGAGTGGGGCTGTGTTCCAAGAATCTTTCCCAGGTAGCGCAGAAGGCATTAGTAAAAGAGTTTGGTTCTTTGCCCCCTTCAAATATGTTCCCTCCATCTCAGGCAGATGACCCCATCAGGGAACTTTGGGTCACCATGGGAGCTGGTCCCTTAAGGGAGAGGTCTCTATTGCGGGTACTCACAAATCCTGGAGCCAGTGTTGAGCTGCCAGGCAGATTCCTGGTGTGTGTGTGTGGGTGTCTCTGTGTTTGGATGTGGCACTCTGAGTCTCCTCTTCCTGGTGTTCCCCCTCACCCCTGGTGTGTGGCACATCATGCGTATCATTCTCCTCCAAGTGCCTGGCTTGGCATGGCTGCTGCCGCACAGCTGATCAGCAGGAATCCGCATGCTGCTGCAATGTCTCGTGCTGTGTAGTTCTGTGGTAAGTTTGCACTGCTTAGTGAGGTAGGTTAGTCCTTAAGCCTGAAGCCTGACAGAAGTAACACCATTTATCCCCCAAGGGAAGAGGCTCCTAATCCCAGTGCAGTAGTGTGCTTAGAAGGTGCTTCAGGAAACCACTGCTATTTTGCTCAATGAGTGCTGCCAAAACAAAAACAAAATGGTTCCATCCGCCTAGTCTTCTGGGAAATAAGTCTAGACCAGCTAACAATGTTCATTTTCGTTCTATACATTCTATGCAAGAAAAAAAAAATCATTTCACACATTACTTGCCAAAAAGGATGTGGCTTTTATCTTTAAAATATTAGCTCTGAGCTGTCTCATGGCTGCATGCTTTGGGAAGCCGATTCCCCTGTGCAGTTACTGGCCTTTGAAATAAAGACTCCTATGATTTGCAGTATTAATTGTAGCGTCCTTTGTTTTCTCGATGATTGGGTTACAACACTAGCTGGGCAAACAAATGGACTTCAATTATGTTTTACATTTTCGTCATAGCTGTATTTATAGGGATTCATCACTTTTTAGACTAATATCCACACAGGACTAGGGTGGAACACTGATTCCCTCCATTTCTACATCTTACAAAGTTGAGATGACAGACGTATGCCACATGCCACTCCATGTAGGTAAAAGATCCCATAAACTTTTTTGCCCAGACTGGATTCAGACAAGAATCTTATTTTTTTAATTTAATTTTATTGTAAAGGTTATGTGCAGAGGGATTAGTTACATACGCAAGGTATTAGTACATTTCTTTTCAGTATTCTGTTTTCTCCCATTTTCCCTCATTATTTCCCACTTTCCCGCCCCCATCCTCCCCCTCAAATTTTAAAGTTCATTCCCAACATAGTGTCCCACCTGTTGCACTAGTTTACCCTTTGTCCCACCATTTCTGTGATTCCTTTTCCCCAAATCAGATAAATATATACAAGACAAAAGGTACCCAAATCAGATCTTACTCTCAACTAGGATTATAGGTATTGGGTTTTTGGCTTATGATTAATTTTTTTATTCCTGCAAAAAGTGCACTAGAATTTTCAGGGGAATAGCATTGAGTCTATCGTGTACTTTTGGGAATATAGTCACTTTCACAATTTTAATTCTGCCAACGTGTGAACACAGGAAGTCTTTTCATTTTCTGGTTCTTACCTAATTTCTTACTTCAATGCTTTACTTTTCATCATAGAGGTCTTTTACAGACCTTACCTAAGATTTTAAGTCCTAGGTAATTTTTATTTTGTAAAGCCAACATTTATATTTTTATTTAATTTTTTAAACAATTTATTTTTATTAATGAAGTAATGTACAGAAGGGTTACATTTGCTTGAATCAGGTAATGAGAATATTTACTTTCCTACATTGTCATCTATTCCTTCATACTCTCCCAGTCCCTCCCTCCCATCTCTACCCAGGACTTGTAGAGTTCATTTTCATCAGCATCCAGTAAGTTCCATTGCTGCACTTTTACCATTTTTCACTTGAGTTCTATACCATCCCCCCATTTGCCAAAGATATACATGAGAATTCAACACATATAGCGTGAAAATGACAGTCATCAAAAATAAACACTGAAAAAAAGTATTATGTAGCCATATCTTGGAGTTTGTTTCAGAGTGTGTATTACTTTATATAAATATGAAGAAACACTCAGGCATCTAACCTTTATAATTCTCTCCTAGGAGTATCTTCTTTTGGTCTCACTGAATGTGAGTATCTAGAATCCTATATGATTTGTCATAGCCCAACACATTTTAGATCTAACTTCCCCCTATAAGAGAGAGGTAGATTTACCTCTTAACATGATTTGTTCTAGTTCCACTGATTTTCCTGAAAATGACATTATTTTATTCTTTCTAATAGTTATGTAATTGAAGGTATATATCAAATCAACTGTAGGTTCATCTTTAGTTTCTGTTATATTAACTTTTTTTAGTTTCTATTATCTTAATGGATTAAAAAATTAGATTTGGGCCAAACAGACAAAATAGAAATTATTTTTAAAACTCTAAGTAGAGGGGCTGGGAAGGTGGCTCAGTGGTAGAGTGCTTGCCTTGCATGCATGCGGTCCTTGGTTCGATTCCTCAGTACCACATAAGCAGAAAAAGCCAGAAGTGGCGCTGTGGCACAAGTGGTAGAGTGCTAGCCTTGAGCTGAAGAGCTGAAGGACAGTGCCCAGGCCTAGAGTTCAGGCCCCACAACTGACAAAAAAAAAAAAAAAAAAAAAAAAAAATCTTAGTAGATTGACTTTTTTTTATTTTTATATTTTTGGGTTTTATTTATTATTATTTATTTGTAATGTTATTGTGAGAATACTGTAGAGAGGAGGGGTTACAGTTACAGGAGCAAGGTAATGAGTATATATATATATAAATATATATATATATATTTTTTTTGGCGGGGGGAGTCCAGTCATGGAGCCTGAACTCTGGGCCTGGGCGCTGTCCCTCAGCTCTTCAGCTCAAGGCTAGTGCTCTACCACTTGAGCCACAGTGCCACTTCCGGCTTTTTCCTTTTTGCTTATGTGGTGCTGAGGAATCAAACCCAAACCCAGGGCCTCATGCATGCAAGGCAAATGCTCTACCACTGAGCCACCTTCTCAGCCCCAGTAATGAGTACATTTCTTATCAAGCATTGTTGTCTCCTCCTTTGTTTTTCTCCTACCATCCCTTCCCTCCCATCTCCACAACTACAGTCCCCCTCCCCCGCCTAAATTGTAAAGTTCATATTTCGACTTAGCATCTTGTACATTTTTATATTGCTTTCAATTTTTACTGCAGTATATGTTAAAAATGGATTTCATTATGATAGATTTATATGAGCAGATAGTCTTTTGATGACATATACCTTTATCTATTTTTTAAAATTTCTTCTAAAAAGTTTAAACTCTTTTAATGTCCTCCAGTATTTTTTGTCCATATAAAATCCTTAATATTTGGATAGAATGTATCTAAACCTCTAAACATTTTAAAAACAACAAAAAATCATATAAACATTTTATTTTATTTTATTTTTTATTTTACTTTTTATTTTTTGGGTTTGGTCATGGGGCCTGAACTCTGGGCCTGGGCGCTGTCCCTCAGCTCTTCAGCTCAAGGCTAGCGCTCTACCACTTGAGCCACAGCGCCACTTCCGGCTTTTTTCTTTTATCTTATGTGGTGCTGAGGAATGGAACCCAGGGCCTCAGGCATGCAAGGCACGCGCTCTACCACTGAGCCATTTTCCCAGCCCCCAGATAACCATTTTAATATGACAATATTAAATAAATATCCCAATACTCCCCACCTCTGTCACATACACACATAAAAATCACAGGCAAACTATGATACATGGGCCAAATCCAGTTGTTTTTTTATGAATAATATTTTTATTGTAACACAAAAGAAAAAATTCATATGGCTACCGTAGGTCTGCACAGGGACACCTCCCTCCCTTTTGGCTAAGTTTCTACCCAGTATCAGTTACCTAGGCAACTGGCACACCTGGAAGAGGTCACATATGTTGAGGTCATATCTGAATTTGATGTGGCCACACCTTTCTCCACCCATACCCTAGATAAGGCCTAACCCAGGCCCAGATGCCCTCTTTTCCCAGGTCTTTTCCAGGCTTTTCCCAGTCTTGTGGAGGGCCAAGATGGCCTGGTGCCAGCCAGAATGATGAATAAACCTACCCCTTAACTGAATACCACATGCGTGGTGTGGTTTTTACTTGGCTACCTCTTTTTCTTTTTCTTTTTTGGGTCCAGTCGTGGGGCCTGAACTCTGGGCCTGGGTGCTGTCCCTCAGCTCTTCAGCTCAAGGCTAGTGCTCTACCACTTGAGCCACAGCACCACTTCCGGCTTTTTTCTTTATGCTTATGTGGTGCTGAGGAATTGAACCCAGGGCCTCATGCATGCAAGGCAAGCACTCTACCACTGAGCCACCTTCCCAGCCCCGGCTACCTCTTTTTAAAAACCTAACATAAATGGTGCTGTTCTTACTAGGCTATCTCTTTAAAAAACAAAACAAAACAAAAAAAAACCTAACATAAATGGTGCCAAAACCCAGGAAGAGCTTAAAGTCAGGATAGGTGAGATTCTCCTCCATTTTTTCCCCCCCCTTTTTTTGCTCTGAGGAATACCCACAGTTCTGATGGCCTTTTAGGAACCCATCTGTCTGCTGCGGACACAGCGCATCAATAGCATTGCTGGTCTTCACATCCATATCCATACCACTTCTCTACTCTGGGGAGTGAAATTCTAAGGTTCTCTGTTGCTGAGTCTCTGTCCAGATGTGGTGCCATGCCAGAGAGCTCCTATGTCCTTTAGCTGAAAAGCCAGTCACCTCTGAAGTTGAGGATGCTTGGTTTTGGGAGCTTGGCCATTTCTCTCTAGAGGGCTCTGGGGGAAGTTCGGACGCCGCTTCTGCCTGGTCAGTTCTCCTTCACTCACCAGACTGACTCTCCTACACATTTAATGGGGTGCTGCAAATCATGCTCGAACAGTGAAACCCCTTTGAAATGCCTCTTGCACTCCCTGGAAAGCCAGAGTGCCTAATTTTTATGTCATTTTCAGATGTAGACAGTTTTTGCCACTACAATGGTAAATGGTCAGAAGTCTGTTTACTTTCAGGCTCTCTTTGCTCTCTCTTTTCCAGTCATGTCCAACTTTCCCTATCTCTCCCTTTCTCTTTTCTGCATTTTGGCTTGTGCCCTGAAGAATGCGACGCAGGCTGGGTCCCAGGAACCCCTCTCTAGGTTCCCGCTCAAAGGCAAGCCATTCTAGGTTTAAAAATTGTCAGTTTCCATTTGTTTAGGTTTTCTTTGCATTTTTCAGAAATTCACCATTTTGAGTTTGCCATCTTGGCCACATGGTGGGTTAAGGATTGGGTCTCATCTGACTCTTAACCTTCCACCAAGCTTACTACTCCACCTATTTCTGTGCCTCCCCATGCAGTGTCCCCTCTTTTGCAGCCTCCCCTGCAAGGTACCCCTTACTCTGTGGCCTCTCGTGCAATGCCCCCCTCTGCAGCCTTTCCTGCAAGGCCCTCTCCTCTGCAGGACCTCTCATCTACCTTTGTAGTGGGCGTAGAACCTGAAGCTCCATGTGTGATAAAAGAAATGCACCCTCACTGTCAAAATCTTTAGCTCTCTCTAGCATTGACCATGTGGCAGATGCACCATCTTGGCATTGTGGGAGCTCAGCTGCTATTTCACACCAACTGCATCGCTCTGACCTCAACTTGATTCTGTGTGTGTATGCCTATGTGTGTATGTCTGTGTCTGTGTAAACTTGTTATCTGGCATTGTAATCAAGTTATTTGGCTTAAATTGTCTGAGATTCCTGAAGTTTGTTCAGTTTGGATTTGTAGTTCAGTACTAGCCAGTCTACACTCAGTCCAGATCCAGTCCATCTCTTCCAATCTGGAAGACAGGCCTTACTCCTGCCTAGACCATCCTGACTATCTCCACCATGGTAAAAGTAGAGTGGAGTCTCAATTGGCTCCATCACATGCAGCTGATTTCCTGGTGAAAGATTGCTTTGGATTTGCAAAAGCTAAGGCTCTTTCTGTATCTTTGGTTAACTTAAGCACTGTTAGGTTTACCAGAAAGAAATCAATACTGTATCTGTGCTAAAATTCTCATCACATCTAACAAGTTTTGTCATTATAGAATATTTGTTGGTCAATTCTTGATAAGAACCAGGTAAACTCTACTTATTCTACTTGATTTCCTTGTTGCTTTAATTGGAAATAATAAAGGGCTTTTGTGGCAAAGACTGCAGTTCAAAGCCAGCCTGGGCTGAAAAATCCCTAAGACTCCATCTCCCAACTAACCTGCAAAGAGCCAGGCTGGAAGCATGGCTCAAGACTCTTATCTCGAACCAGCAAACACTGCAAGTGGTATTATAACTCAAAGTGATAGAGTACTAGCCTTGAGCAAAAGTGCTCAGGGACAGTACCTAGGCCTTGAATTCAAACCTCCTTGAATACCAAGTGGGACAAGCCATCCCAGCAATGAGCACCTAGACTCAGCCAGTCTGGGGAACAAGGGACTATGGGGAGGAGTAAAAGGAGATGATGTCACATCACCAACTTTGTGCCTGCCCTTTCAAAATTAACCAGAACTGGGAGGTCAATAGAAGTCAGAAGCCTGCCTCTCTGCCTCTCTAATGTCCATACCTGTCTACCTATTAACCAGACAGGAATTTACATTCTTGCCTTTGTTACCTGACTTTTCCTCTACCTAGTAGCCAGATGTCAGAAGTAGCTAGGGACATTTCTGCCAACATTTTCAGCCCCAAGTCCTTCCTCTTGCCATTTATTTGCTCTCTAGAATTTTTTTTCAGTCCGTCACTGCCTCATGAGACTTCTCCAGACTTCGTCCAAGAGACTTGCCTCCTCCTGACTTCATCTAAGGATTCACACCTACCAAATGACTGCTGCTGCCTGCTGCCTTCTTCCAGAGAGGACCATATCTCAGCCTTTTATCCCTACTGTCGATGCCCCTTGCCAGCAGGAAGTATCCGGAGAGAATCTTCACCCTTTTTCATAATTATCAAAAGGCTGGAATGTAAGGTCTGCACAGGGACACCTCCCTCCCTTTTGGCTAAGTTTCCACCTAGTATCCGTTACTTAGGCAACTGACGCACCTGGAAGAGGTCACATCTGCTGAGGTCACATCTGAATTTGATGTGACACCTTTCTCCGCCAATACCCTAGAAAAGGCTTAATCCAGGCCCAGACGCCTTCTTTTCCCAGGTATTTCCCAGCCGCGTGGAGGACCAAGATGGCCAAGTGCCAGCCAGAGTGATGAATAAACCTACCCCTTACCTGAATACCACGTGTGTGGTGTGTTTCTTACTCAGCTACCTCTTTTTAAAAAACCTAACAACTACATTTGTCTTTTTCCTTTCTTCTTGCCTCTGTCCTTCAATCTATTTATCCATGAACTTCTGTTTTATGTGCCATTAATTTTCTCCATGCCTGACATCCATCCACTCTTGCTTCAACATATTCTCTTCTTCCTCATTTAATAAAAAAGTGTGAAAGTGTGGTGTAAGTTCACTGAAATCCCAACTAAGAAGAAATATTATGCAGAAGCACAAAAATAATTTCTCCCAACAACTTCACATCACAAAATGAGGATCCAGCATTTTATCCAATAATATACACTCAACCCTGTTAACAAAATTTCTAAAATAAATAAGGAAGATAGACAAAACTCAGTAGGAACTGATGAATATTGTGATTTATCTTTATTAACATACTGAGGAAGTTGGAAATCTAATTATATTTTCATTTGTTTAATAGCATGCCCTCAAAAGAACATGCACAGCGGGGTGTCAGTGGCTCAAGCCTGTAATCCTCTCTACTCAGGAGGCTGAGATCTGAAAATTGCAGTTCAAAACCAGCCTGGGCAGGAAAGTTGGTGAGACTCATCTCCAATAAACCACTCTGAAAACCAGAAGTGGTGCAGTGGCTCAAGTGGTAGAGCACTAGCCTTGAGCTGAAGAGCTGAGGGACAGCACCCAGGCCAAGAGTTCAAGTCCCACGACTGACAAAAATACAAAGAACATGCACACAATTTTTTAGTAAGTTTTTTATTGTGAAAAATACTGTACAGAGGGTTTACAGTTACATGAGCAAGGTAATAAGTACATTTATCAAGCATTGTTGCCTCCTTTGTTTTTCTCCCACCATCCCTTCCCTCCCACTTCCTCAACTACAATCACCCACCCACTCCCACCCCGCCGCCTAAATTGTAATGTTCATTTTTTCAACATAGTAGCTTCTACATGTCATTATTGCAATGGGTCAACATGTATCACTATTTAAATGTTTTGTTCTTTCCCTTCCCCTCCCAAAATTATACCAACATAAAATACAGTGAAAACAGGGGTTATACTGTGGGGGAGGGACATAAAAAGCAACAAAAAATCCCATGGTGACTTATAAATATGTTAGAAACCATAGCAAGAGAGAAAAAAATGACTTGTGTCCCTATCTTGGGGTTCATTTCGCTTAACATCATCTTATCTGACCTTTTCTGCTTGTCCCAGACATATACTAGTTGTTGAAAATAAGGGAAACCATGGGACCTATGTTTCTTTGGTTTCCCATATTTGCAATAAGCATTTCACTTATTATTTTTTCCAAGTCTTTCCACTTCCTAACAAATGGGGCAATGTCATTCTTTCTGATGGAGGCATAGAATTCCATTGTGTATATATACCACATTTTCTTGATCCATTCTTCTACTGAGGGGCACCTGGGTTGTTTTGCATTTCTTATATGGCTAGAAAGGTTGAGAATTTCTATTGGCCATCCTTCTTTCCTCTTCAGAGAAGTTTCTCTTTAAGTCTTTAGCCTACTTATTATTGGGCAGTTGTTTCTTTGAGGATTTGTTGTTGGGGGACTTAATTTTTTGAGTTCCAGGTGTATTTTAGATATGAGACCCTTGTCTGTTGTATGGCTAGTGAAGATCTCCCAATTCTATTGATCTTACTAGCTATGTCCTTTGCCATGCAGAAGCTCTGCAGCTTCATGCAGTCCCATTTGTCCAACCTTTCTTTGATTTGTTGTGTTTTTTGATCCCTATTAAGAAAATTTCAACCTGAGCCAAAGAGACCTAGAGTTCCTCCTATTCTTTCCTATAATGTTTTCAGGGTGTCTGCTTTGACTCCTAGGTCTTTGATCCATTTGGAGTTGATTCTGGTGCAGGGTGATATATAATGATCTAGCTTTAGTTTTTTACAAGTGATTAACCAATTTTGTCAGCACCATTTACTGAAGAGGCTGTCTTTCTTCCATTCTATTTTTTTAGCTCCCTTATCAAAGATTAGATGGCTATATGTCTCTGGATTCATTTCTGAGTTTTCAAATCTATTCCATTGGTCCTGAGGTCTGTTCTTGTGCCAGTACCAAGCTGTTTTAACTACTATAGTTTTGTAGTAGAGTTTGAAATTTGGTATTGATATTCCTCCAACACTTCTTTCTGTTAAGGATCGTTTTTGATGTATCTTTTAATGTTCCATATGATTTTTTGGATTGCCTCTTCTATTTCCTTGAAGAATGAGGTTGGAATTTGAGTAGGTATCACATTGAATTTGTAGATAGCCTTGGGAAGTATTGCCATTTTCACGATGTGGATCTTTCCAATCCAGGAACATGGGAGTTTTTGCCACTTTCTAAGTTCTGTTTTGATTTCCTTTTTCAGTTTTTTAAAGTTTTCATCATAGAGGTCTTCCAACTTTTTAGTTAATTCCTAGGTATTTATTTTTTGTGGGGCTATTACAAAAAGTGTTGCTTTCCTGATTTCAGCCACACTCTTCTCATAGTTGACATACAGAAAAGCCATTGATTTTTTTTTTTGCTGGTCATGGGGCCTGAATCTGGACCTGGGTGCTGTTCCTCAGATCTTCAACTCAAGGCTAGCACTCTACCACTTGAGCCACAGCACCACTTCTTGCTTTTTTGCTTATGTGGTGCTGAGGAATTGAACGCAGGGCCTTATGCATGCAAGGCAGGCTCTCTACCATTGAGCCACCTTCCCAGCCAAAGCCATTGATTTCTGAGAGTTAATTTTAAACCCTGATACTTTGCTAATGTTTCGAATCAGCTTGAGTAATTTGGGAGTGGAGTCCATGAGATTCTTTAAATACAAGATCATGTCATCTGTAAAGTTGGAAAGTTTTACTTGTTCAACCACTTTGGAAAGCAGTATGGAGGTTCCTCAAAAAACTGCAATAGAGCTCCCCTGTGACCAAGCAATCCCACTTTTGGGCATTTACCCAAATGATCACAAACAAGACCATACTAAAGCTACCAGCACAACTACATTTATTGCAGCATTATTTACATAGCTAAGATATGGAACCAACCCAGATGCCCCTCAGTAGATTAATGGATCAAAAAAGTGATATATATATATGTGTGTGTGTGTGTGTGTGTGTGTGTGTGTGTTTGTGTGTGTGTGTGTGTGTGTGTGTGTGTGTGTGTGTGTGTGTGTGTGTATATATATATATATATATATATATATACAAAAAAAAGAGGAATTCTATGTCTCCATCAGAAAGAATGACATTGCCCCATTTGTTAAGAAATGGAAAGACTTGGAAAAAAATAATAAGTGAAATGCTTATTTCAAATATGGGAAACCAAAGAAACATAGATCCCATGGTTTCCCATATTTGCAATAACTACTATAAGTCAAAAGCTATCTATGTACATATGCCCATATAAGATGATGTTAAATAAAGTGAACCCCAAGGTAGGGACACACTGTTTTTTTTCTTGCTTGTTATTTTTTAACATTTAAAATGTAGTATGTAATTTTTTTTGCTTCTTTTGTATGTGCTTCCCCCACAGTATAACCCATTTTCACTGTATTTGATGCCGGTACCCTACATCTTGTATATACATTTTTCTAATATGGGGAGGGGAAGGGAAGTAACAAAATGCTGAAATAAGGATACAGGTTTACCCATTGTAACAATGAGATGTACAAGACACTATGTTGAAAATGAACTTTAAAGCTTTTGTGGGGAGAAGTTGGGGATGTTGGGGAGGTAGGGATGATAGGGGATAAAGGAGGAGGTAACAGTGCTCCATAGGAAATGTACTTATTACTTTACTCATGAAACTGTAACCCATCTGTACACTATTTGTACAATAAAAAGCCACCTCAACATTTTTTTACTTGTCAGCATATGTTAGACTCAAATTGCATGCAGTGACTGAGCCCATGTCACACAAGCTGATGATGTGGCCATGTTCAGATTGTTCATCTGTGTCAATGAAGGGAGGAGAGGTTCCCAGTCAGATTCTACGGAGAATCGATTGGATGAGGGTGCAGACAGGAATGATGAATTTAGGAACCTCATACCAGCAACAACCTCATCCTTCCTCCTGGCGCAGGAGCCTTGAAGGCCACAACCACAGTCATAGTTTTGGCCAAGACAGTGGGGAAGATTGCAGTGAAGTTAACTCCAATTATGGCCCGTTATAAGATGCAGGTGATGGCATTGGATGGCCAATGAAAATCAAGCAACAAAGAAAACAGAAAATTAGAGAAATGAGCAAAGTGTAGCTAAAATCCTGGATATTGTCTTGACCATGTGAGTATTTTGCTGCTTTGCAAAGATCCCAAGTATAGCAACAGTGAGCACAGAAAAATCAGAAAGCCATGCAGGCCAGAGCCATGTGAAAGGGGTCTCCAAAAGCCAAGAAACTTGCCACTCCCAAGAGGCACTCATTTTTTTTTCTGTTTATTGGCATGCTGATGATCTGGCTGTATATTCCCATAACTTTTAGTATTTCTGTAAGGACATTGACTGGTATCATTTCTTCAAAAGCTATACAGACTTTATTCTCGGACATGTCTTTTCCCAGTTCTGGGAGGATTCACAAACCATTCTCATACATTGAGATCAATAGTTCCACCTAGTTCCAGCAGAAATGAAGCATCAAGGTGACAATGGCAATGGCTAGAGATGTGTCCCTTGGAGCCACTTGATAGAGAAAAGGAGACTGCCTATGGTCACTTAGGGTAGGATCAAAAGGCCCAAAAGTAAAGGGAAGAGAAAATTGTAGATTATATGTGTAAGAGGATTACCACAAGACTCAATTTCAGTTCTAATTTGTATTAATAAACAACAGCCAGAAGTTTTAGGAATTTTATAGTTGTTTCTCACATTCTGAAACTTCCTAGAACATGACTGATGAGGCTCAGAGCTCCAGGTAATTCCTTTATTGGATCCAATGTCTTCCAAACAATATAAGGTAGATATCACTATCACTACCAAACTTGTGGCCCTTAGTCTTTTTTAATTTTTATTTTCTTGCAAAGAAAATAAAGCATGGAAGTAGGTTTTTAATTTTTTTTATTGTAAAAGTACTGTACAGAGAGGTTATAGTTACATCAGTAAGGTAATGAGTACATTTCTTGTTGGGCATTGTTACCCCCTCCTTTGTTTTTCTCCAATTATCCCTTTCCTTTGCTACCTCCCCCATTTCCCCCCCCTCCAAAGTTGTAAGGTTCATTTCCAACATAGTGTATTGTGCAATTCATTGTTGTAATTGGTCATCCTTTGACCTTGTTTCAGCATTTTGTAATTCCCCTTCCCCTCCCCAAATTCAATAATGTATATACAAGATGCAGAGTACTAAAATCAAATACAATGACAACAGGGATATACAATAGGAGGAAGAACATACAAAAGAAACAAAGAAAAAAATCACATAGTACATTGAAAACAACAACAAAGAAAAAAACTCTTGTGTCCATATCTTGGGGTTAATTTTGCTTATCATTATCTTTTTTGTTGTTGTTGTTGTTGGTCCTGGGGCTTGAACTCTGGTCTTGGGCTCTGTCCCTCAGCTCTTCAGCACAAGCCGAGTGCTCTACCACTTGAGCTACAGCGTCACTTCCGGTTTTCTAGTGGTTTATTGGAGATAAGAGTCTCACGGAGTTTCCTGCCCAGGCTGGTTTTGAACCTCAATCCTCAGATGTCAGCCTCCTGAGTAGCTAGGATTACAGGTGTGAGACACTGGCACCCGGCTCTTCTCATCATCTTATATGGTTATATGTACATAGCTTTTGAGCTTTTCTGCTCATCTGATAAGCTTATCCTAGACACATACTAATTATTGTAAATAAGGGAAACCAAGGTACCTATATTTCTTTGGGTCTGGCTTACTTCACTTAATATGATTTTTCCAAGTTTTTCCATTTCCTAACAAACAGGGTGATGTCATTCTTTCTGATGGAGGCATAGAATTCCACTATATACATATGCCACATTTTCTTGATCCAGTCCTTAGTCTTTGTGATCATATAATTTTACTGGTCCATTAATCCAAGCTGTTTCTATCACTCTTTTCAGACAACTGAAAATCACACAAAAGTTTGTTTTTTTTTAATATTATTTTATTTTATTTGAGAACATACTGTACAGAGGGGTTACAATTACATGGGCAGGATAATGCATACATTTCTTACCAAGCATTGCAGCCTCCTCTTTTGTTTACCCTTCACCTCCCTTCCCAGCCTCCCCCCTCCCCCCCACCCAATCATACCCCCCTTCCCCCCCCACACCGACATTGTAAAGCTGGTTTTGACATGACATTTTGTACTTCTCATTGTTGCAACAGGTCCACCTGAATCCTTAAACGACTTGTTTGTCCCCATCTCCTCCACATGTTATACTGACATCAAATATAGTGAAAGCGGGGGTTACACTGTGGGGGAGGGACATACAAAGCAACAAAGAAATAATCTTATAAATGCGTTAGAAACACATGCATGAAAGAAAAAAAACATTAAAATACATATTTAAGGGTTCGTTTTCCTAACATCACATTATCTGACCTTTTCCGCTTGACTCATACATATACTAGATATTGCAAATAAGGGAAACCATGGGACCTATGTTTCTTTGGGCCTGGCTTACTTCACTTAATATAATTTTTTCCAAGCCTTTCCATTTCCTAACAAATGGGGAAATGTCATTCTTTCTGATGGAAGCATAGAATTCCATTGTGTATATATACCACATTTTCTTGATCCATTCATCTATTGAGGGGCATCTGGGCTGGTTCCATATCTTAGCTATGGTAAATAATGCTGCAATAAATATAGTTGTGCTGGTAGCTTTAGTGTGATCTTGTTTGTAAACATTTGGGTAAATGCCCAAAAGTGGGATTGCTGGGTCATAGGGGAGTTCTATGTGAAGTCTTTTGAGGAACCTCCATACTGCTTTCCAAAGTGGTTGAACAAGTTTACATTCCCACCAACAATGAAGTAAGGTTCCTTTCTGTCCACATCCCCTCCAGCATCTGTTGTTGTTAGAGCTCTTGATTTTTGCTGTTCTAACTGGAGTGAGGTGATATCTCAATGTTGTTTTGATTTGCATTTCTTTTATGGCTAGGGATGTTGAACATTTCTTCATGTGTCTATTGGCCATCCTTCTTTCTTCTTCAGAGAAGCTTCTCTTTAAGTCTTTCGCCCACTTATTTATTGGGCAGTTGTTTCTTTGAGGATTTGTTGTTGGGTGGTTTAATTTTTTGAGTTCCAAGTATATTTTAGATATGAGACCTTTGTCAGTTGTATGGCTAGTCAAGATCTTCTCCCAATCCGTGGGCTTTCTATTGATCTTGCTAGCTATGTCATTTGCCCTGCAGAAACTCTGCAACCTTATGCAATCCCATTTGTCCAACCTTTCTTTGATTTGTTGTGTTTCCGGGTCTCTATTCAGAAAATTTCGGCCTGAGCCAAGGAGGCCTAGGGTTTCTCCTATTCCATCCTGTAATGTTTTCAGAGTGTCTGCTTTGAGTTCAAGGTCTTTGATCCATTTGGAGTTGATTCTGGTGCAGGGTGATATAGAAGGATCTAGCTTTAGGTTTCTACATGTAGTTAACCAATTTTGCCAGCACCATTTACTGAAGAGGCTGTCTTTCTTCCATTCTATTGTTTTAGCTCCCTTATCGAAGATTAGATGGCTATAGGTCTGTAGGTTCATTTCTGGGTTTTCAATTCTATTCCATTGGTCCTGAGGTCTGTTCTTATGCCAATACCAAGCTGTTTTGATTACTATGGCTTTATAGTAGAGTTTGAAATTTGGTATTGATATTCCTCCAGCAGCGTTCTTTCTGTTGAGGAGCGTTTTTGCTATTTGGGGTCTTTTATTGCTCCATATGAATTTTTGGATTGCCTCTTCTATTTCCTTGAAGAATGAGGGTGGAATTTTGATAGGTATTGTATTGAATTTGTAGATAGCCTTGGGAAGTATTGCCATTTTCACGATGTTAATCTTTCCAATCCAGGAGCATGGGAGGTTTTGCCATTTTTTAAATTCTGTGTTGATTTCCTTTTTCAAGATTTTAAAGTTTTCATCATAGAGGTCCTTCACTTCTTTAGTTAAGTTAATTCGTAGGTATTTTATTTTTTGTGGGGCTATTACAAATGGAGTTGCTTTCCTAATTTCAGCCACACTTTTCACACAAAAGTTTTGATTTCATATTTCTTCATCTTTTCATTCTCACCTGTGGAAACATGTAGAACTATGACAATTTTTCAACCTGGCAGATGTTACTCCTGATGTTCCTCTAAATACTGCTACAGACTTCCGTTCTCTCAAACAGCTGTAGTTTGGGATATTATACTGCCTAGAAATCCAAATAAAGAGATTCTCAAATGCTGGCAAAACTCTGAAATACACATTGTAACTATCCAGTCCTATAGACATGTTGTATAAAAGATCAGATCTCCTCAACAGCAAATGCCAAGGCAAGAACAATCTGAGAACAAATATGAGCATAGGAAATTAATAAAGAACAACACAAATCCTATCTTAAAAATATCATGACTTATTCAAGTATTCAGGATTAGCTGAGGAGTGAAAGGGTATTTGCAATGGATAAAATTTAGATTCTTATAAAATACCAGATTTAGCTTGTTTTTTAATCTCTGCCAATTGCAAAATACCAAAAGCCTGGTATCTTTGTACATGAAATAGGCCTGCATAGACACCAAATAGCTTCTCCTTTGAACCATATGTGTGAAAAATAAATTGTTTATGTTACGTTGTTATATGGCTGGACATATAAGTAACTAAGGAATATCTTAAAGAGAAATTTCCAGAGGCAGAACAAGGTATGGCAAGCTCTCCTCACAAATTCATCATATAGAACCTCTCTTTCTGCAACCTTTACCACAGTAAGAGTTCAAAGAGAACTATGAGAGAACACAGTTCTGCTTTATATGACAAAGCAAAAAAAAGATGCCTTAAAAGTACATCTGGTAATAGTTTCCCAATTTATTGTGCTTCATCCAATGCTAAATAACCCATCTGTAGAGAGGAGCTTTCAACTTTGGGGTAGGGAGTAGATTATATTCAATCTTCACAGTGAAATCCCAGTACCAAAGCAAACATGTTGAAATTCAGTGTTGGGAATGTTCCCTATAATCAGTACTCTTGTGCCAATACCTTTTGACAGAGATTCTGAAAAGGAAAGCATATTAATGGATGAAGAGCTCAAAATAGTACAGCTATGTCTCTCTGGGTTCTATCTTTGTCTCTCTGTATATATACATATTCTATATATATATATTCTGTATATGTATATATATTCTATATATATGCTATATGTATCTGTATATATTCTATATATTTGTATATAAATATACATACAGAAATGTGTAGAGAGAGATAGTGTAATGAATAGCAACAAACTGAAAAAAGTAGATGAATGTATTGGTGATTTAGTATAAGGAGAGAATAAATTTGTTGAAAATTCTCAATGTGAATGTGTATGTGTGTATGTACATGTATGGGGTATAGGGGTATATATATGGAACTCTTTTATGCTATTGATGTATAATAAGTCAACTTTTTTTTGAAGAGGTGAAGGTGTGGCTCATATGGTGTAATGCCACCCTTGAATAGAAAAGCCAAGCAACAGAGTGAAGTCCTGAGTTCAAATTCCAGTAATGACTCTCCTGAAAAGAACTAAATTTTTAGTGTCTTGAAGGAAATCTAATTGAACATAAAATACTAGGAAAACAAAAACAAAAATGAACATGAAGGTGTGAAGAAAGTTTGTCAGAAATTCATAACAGAATCAGAAGGCGAAATATTTGTGGCCTTGAGATGCAATAAATAGCTCAAAATACCAAAGTGATAAATGTTTGTTCAAATAAAAGGAAAAAAATCCCTAATGTAGACAAAGACAGAAATATCTCAGTTTAGGAAGATCAATGTTTAATCAGTTAAATATTTCAACATATCTAAGTAAACTGTCTTATAATTAAGCTCTCACAATTGAAATATACAGAGATAGTCAAGGAAAGATAGAAGGAAAACATAACCCATTGTGCCCATATTTGAACACCAGCTGACTTCTCATTAGAAATTTTGTAGGCTAAGTTCATTTTTCAACGTAACGTCTTGTACATCTCATTGTTGTAATGGGTCCACCTTTAAACCTATTTAAACGATTTGTTTTTTCCCTTCCCCTCCACAAATTATATCAACATCAAATACAGTGAAAGCAGGCTTATACCATGGAGGAGATACATACAAAGAAACAAAGAAATCAACTTATAAATATGTTGGAAGACGGGGTGGGAGATTGGGGGGTTGGGGGAGTTGGTAATAGGGGAGTGTAGAGGTGTAGGGGTAGAGAGGGGAAGGGATGGGAAGGGTAAACAAAGGAGGAAGCTATAATACTTGATGAGAAATGTACTCACTATCTTGCCCATGTAATTGTAACCCCTCTGTATGGTATTTTCACAATAAAAAAAAAGAAATTTTGTAGGTTAATGAGATCTTCACAATACTAAGGTTAATAAATACAAATATCAACCGAATTACTATATCTAGCCAAGATATCCTTTAGAATTGAGAAGAGTAAAAGCTTAAGCAAATAAAGAAAATAAAGCAAATATATTTCCATCAGCACCTGGCTTAGACTTCTTTTTTTTTTTAAAAAAAGTATGATATGACAATTTGTGACAAAATCAGCTCCTAGTCCAGAAAATGGTATTCCTGGTGATTTAGTGGGGTTGACATTCATAGCACTGGAGGTACAGACACTTTTTGCGGGGGAGGGGGTCTTTTACATTGTTAATATAGTTTCAAAGTATTTTGTTTCTGTGGATTAGTTGATTCTATCATCTTCAATGCAAAAATTGAAAACTTGGGAATCTATTAGGATAAAAGAGGTTTGAAGGTTTCCTGTAACTTAATTGGAAGTATGTTTGCTCTATGAGGCATCTAAACAGAAAGGCTGGAAGTTAGAATTCTATAATCACAGCTACTTTTCTAGATGGGTTACAACACTTGAAATAAACACATGAACTATTTCATGTGGCCTTCAAGTAGTTGGTCCAGCAGTTGGTCCTTATTGTTCCAATAAAGGCTGAGAAGAGTTGGTCTGAGAAAACATTATGGAGGCCAGGTTATGGTAGCTCTAGCCTGTAATCCTAGCTACTTAGGAGGCTGAGATCTGAGGATTGTAGTTCAAAGCTAGCCCAGGCAAGAAAGTCCGTGGAACTCTTATATCCAATAAACCACCTGAAAACCAAAAGTGGTGCGGTGGCTCAAGTGGTAGAGTGCTAGCTATGAGCTGAGGGGCTTAAGAGCTGAGGGAGAGTACCCAGGCCCAGAGTACAAGCCCTGAGACCAAAAAAAATACATGTTTTGGGCTTCTTCCTTATGGAGAATGTGTATTTTGAAAGTGGGTATGTCACATGATTTTTCAGAAATGGTCAGTACGCAGGCCAAGTTCAAGCAGCAAGACCAGCACATACACAAACATCTTGGAACATAATTAAAAGGAAAATTTAATGAAATGTATTAGAGGATTAAACAATACTGATATAAAGACAGGAAACAGGATAATGAAAAAAATATACAAAAATGACTGCAAAAGCAAATGGAGGGGCTATGACAACTGTAAAAAATACACTTAAAAAGTGAGAATGATAGGATTAACTGCTGATTAAATTAGAGAAATCAAAAATTAACAGAATAAAATTCAAAATCAGGCAGCTGTGGACAAAATTTGTGACTATACTACTAGAGAAATGAGCAACATCCACATATTCATTGAAATAATTCTCACAATAAAAACAATTACAAGATTGGAAAAGGGGTGCGGATTTAGTTTAGATCTTCTAGGTATTTGATGAAACACATGATTTTTTAAAATTTTTATTTATTTTTATTTATTTATTTATTTATTTTGGGTCTGGTCATTGGGCCTGAACTCTAGGCCTGGGCGCTGTCCGTCAGCTCTTCAGCTCAAGGCCAGTGCTAGACCACTTGAGCCACAGTGCCACTTTTGGCTTTTTTTCTTTTTGCTTATGTGGTGCTGAGGAATTGAACCCAGGGCCTCAGGCATGCAAGGCAAGCGCTCTACCACTGAGCCACCTTCCCAGCCTGAAACACATGATTTTTATCTTAAGAAGGCTTCTTTCTCCCAGTATGTATTTTGCCCTTGAAGCCATGCAGAGGATTTCTATCTGGTCTTAACAAGATGATGTAGCACTTGGGGACAAAGATGCAGCACAGGAGCCCTGCACTGGAGGCCAAGATGCAGAAGACCTCCACAGCCACCATGACCTTCCCCTTGGCACTATGGTAGACAGGCAGGAAGGTGAGCCACACACTGCAGAAAACCAGCATGCTGAAGGTGAGGAACTTGGCTTCATTGAAGGTGTCAGGCAGGTTCCTGGCCAGAAAAGCCACAGTGAAGCTGGCCAGGGCCAGGGAGCCCAGATATCCCAGGACACAGTAGAAGGCGGTGAGGGAGCCCTTGTTGCACAGGATGATGATGTAGCCATGTTCAGTGTGTGCATCAGTGTCCACAAAGGGAGGAGAGGTTCCCAGCCAGAGTCCACAGAGAGTCACCTGGATGAGGGTGCAGATGGGGATGATGAAGTTAGGAGCCCGTGATACCAGCAGCCACCTCATTCTTCTCCCTGGAGAAGTGGCCCTGAAAGCCAGAACCACAGTCATAGTTTTGGCTAACACTGTGGAAACAGCCACAGTGAAGACAAGCCCAAAGATGGTCTGCTGCAGGATGCAGGTGACTGTGTTGGGACGGCCAATAAACAGCAAGGCACAGAGGAAACAGAACATGAGGGAGATGAGCAGGATGTAACTGAGAGACAGGTTATTAGCTCTGACAATGGGAGTGTCTTGATACTTCACAAAGACTCCAATAATAACAGCAGTGAGGGTGGAGAAGCAGAGAGCCACACAGACCAAGGCCATTCCCAAGGGTTCTTCATGAGTCAGGAAACTTTCAGCTTTGGGGAGGCACTGGTTTCTCTCTGTGTTGGCATACTCATCACATGGACACTTCATACACTGCTCCATACCTGGTAAGAAGAAGGAGTTTACCATTTGTCTCATTTCAGTACTGACTTTTCCTCAATGGACACTGATAAGTCCCTTCTTAGAAGGGATTCTAACATATTAGTACTTACTAACATAAGATTACAAATTACCAAGTAATATAAAAAATGCCTGAAACTGTGTTTTGCTCCTTTTCTATACTATAACTTCATCCTCATTCTCATTGTTTTTTTTTCATTCTGATTCCCTTACTCACTGACTCTTACATAGGAAAGAAACATGCTAATTTTATATCTCTAAAAGTTCAATTATCGTAAAATCTAAGCAACATCTCTTATAATAGTAATCTTAAATTGTGCCAAAATACCTGAAAGAGCACTCAATTCCGAAGACATTCTCTTTTTTTCACACTGACTTCAACCTATATTAGACATAGATCTTTTTCATAATTCAAGTAAACTAAAATTAATTTTCTGACTTCTTCATGCTGCAATTATATGAATTTCAGCACTGTGTGCATGACTGTGCTACTGCTATTCAAAGTTGTGAATAATATAGCTTACATTTCTGTGTTTGTTTGAAAGATTAAAGGGAGGCCTGTGCTACATTCTTGAATTCATATCATTATATTTGAATTTTTCCCACTTGTGAAGCAGGTAACAGAGAATCAAGGTTCTATTTGAAGTGCCAAAGTCATGCTATGCGTAATACTTGTGCCTAATACTTGTGTCTAAATCTTTGCTTTCTAAGCACTTTCTCTATAGCAAGAACAATTCTGGGTAGGGAAATGAAGACATGCAGAATTTATGTGTTCATTGTGGCATAAATGTAATTTGGGAGATAATAGAGAGTCTGTCTTTAATAGGTATTGATACTTAACCTTAATAGAGAATTTAAATGGACTCTAGACATTCAGAGGCTAAAAGAAGATATGCATAGGAGTGGTTGAAAAGGCTCATAGTTAAGTGCATATGATCATAGAAAACTGTCTTATGAAATGAATTCCAAGAAAAGGAACCAAGGGATGATTTTTAGCTGCTGTTGTTGCTGTATTTTGTTTTCTTTCCTTTTGTCTTGTTAGTTAGTTTGTATTTGGAAGGGTAAGGGGGGCACAGAAAAGGTGGAATATATATAATAGTGGTACTTACTAAACACTATGTGGTAAATGAACTGTACCACAGTGGGGGATAGGAGAGGAAAAACTGGCAGAGAGCCAGGGAAGGGGAAATGGTTCAAAAAGAACTGATAAGAAATGTACTAATTACCTTGCTCATGTAACTGCAACCCCTCTGTACAGTATTTTCACAATAAAAACTTATTTAAAAATTAAAAATAAAAAAAGAATTATACTCTTCACTTGATTCATGTAACTTTAATGGCTCTGTAGAACAACTCTACAATCATAATAAAAAATTAAAATTCATTACTGAGTAGTGGAGAAAGGGTTTCTTAAGATAAACATGTTGTAAAATGTCACAGCAAAATTAATCCCATACATAATTTAAGGCAAAGAGTAATACCATCAGTTGTTGCAATTAAATTACTGAAAGAAGGAAGATTTTGGGTCTGTAATTCAAATACCAAACCTTTCCATGGACTTGGATACATTGGAGAATACTAGGAAGAGATAGTCAGACACTTACCTGTCCCATTAGAAATCTCATTCTCTACACAAGGTACACAATCAAAGCAACAGACAGCCTTTCCCACCTGAAGAGATTTCCGGAATCCAGGACCACAGCTCTCACTGCAAACAGAGTGAGGAGTCTGAGGAAAATCAGATATGTGTTGGTAATTATTCAGACTATTACCTGCCATTCAAAAAGACAGGTGTTCTTAAAAATTTTGACCATTAAGCATAATTATTTTATATACTTAAAGCCAATAATCAATTGGATGCTATTTTAGATTTCTTGACACAATCCACAAAGACTATAGCCTTCAACTTCATGCCATGCTACTACTGAGAATTGTGGAAACTTTAAGAGGTGGTTCCTAAGGGTAAGATATTTTTGGCCAACTGCCAGGAACTGCTTTGAATTCATAGCATAATTTTTCTCCTATTGATTTCTGAAATATGGAAATGTGGAAACAAGAAGTAAAATATTCATTGAAACTTTTAACACCCTGCTAGACTCCAGGCCCATCATATCTTCCTTTATGTTTTCCAGTTTCTATGAGTTCACCATTTTCCTCTGGTACAGGCTCCTTAGATGATTCCTCTCACCATAGGAATTTACCTAACAGGTCAACTATGGGTGGATTGAAACATCCACTAAGTTGAGCAAAATAAACCTTTGAACCTTCTGAAATGATTGCTTTTTCAGATTTTTTTCCCTAATACTAGAATACAATTATAACACATGTCATTAGATTTTATGATAGAGGAACATTTAGAAATGTTCAATTAGTACATTTCTTTCCTACCTAATAGTCAGTGAATCAGACAATTTCTCAAGTTAAAACTAAAAAATGTACAATACTGGGTCATTAGTAAACAAAAGGGGCATAATGGTTAAGGGTTCTTTTTGCTTACTGATATTGAGTTGTAGTCATTTTTGTTATCTTGAACCCACCTTGGTAGTTCCTATGGCCCACTCTATCATATCTTTAGATACAGACAGTTGATGACCATGAGGAGCATATGAAGAAAACTTTCCAATTTTCACTTTTAGCTCAAGACCTTCTGGAAAATTCCAAATATTCAAAATGTCATACTCTGCCTCTAATTTCCTTTTCTCATCCAAAATCACTTGGTCTCCAGCAAGATTGTGAAATTGGATGTTCTTCAAAAAAGGGTGCAGCTACAAGAGATACATCATCTCATGGTAAAGAGAATCCAAGTGTTGAAACAGAATCGTGAATTCAGCCAAATCTCTCATTCTCTTTAATCCTTATTTTATCATTCAAATTTAACACAGATATCAAATGAAGTGTAAAGGGAACTAAAATAGTCATGCTTCTTAATTCTGGTTACTACAAGGCATGTTTTCAAGAGAATCCACCTCTGCATAATGATGAATGAGACAATTCTCAGTTGGCTACTGCGAGTTCTGCAGAACTGATAATTTTATCAATATCCAAAGCATTGCATTAGCTAAGAGGTGATACATAAATTGTGGAATAAACAAAGCCATTTATTTTTTTGTGTGATTTAATTAATTTAATTAATTAATCTTTATTTGTATGATTGTTGGTCATGGGTCTTGAACTCAGAGCCTAGGCGCTTTGAGACACAAAGCCAATTTGGTTTTCTGGTGGTAAATTGGAGGTAAGAGTCTCAGAGACTTTTCTGCCCAGTCTGGCTTCCAACAGTGATCCTAAGATCTCAGCCTCCTGAGTAGCTAGGATGACAGAGTAAATCATTGGCACTCAGCTCATTTAATTTATTAATATGGAAATTGCCCATGATTCTTTTTATTAATATCATAAAGATTGTACAAACTCAGTATGTGAATATAAGGCATCTCAATGTTACCCCTTCCATCATTCTTCCTCATCTTTCCCAATCCCACCAATGCCTTAAACTACTTTCTGAGAAACAAAATCAATGGAATAATTAAGTTTTTTAATGAACAGACCATCCTTTGCTATTAAGAAGTTTCTAGTGAAAAGATGGATTATAAAAACATTAGCAGTGAGCTTATTGAGATCATCTGTAACAAAGGGATTGATGGGAAGGTGAAAATTTTCCTCTTTCCATTGGTATGTTTGTATCTAGGAACACAATGAACAGAGGTCTGGAGTAACTTACAAATATTCTTAAAAATACAATTTCTGTGGGTCAATGGTAAAAGATTTGTTTTTCATGTATAGAATTGAAAAGAGGAGGCATTACCTGTGCAGGAGAAGGCACCATCCATCTCCCATTACCCATTGTTGGCTCTTCTGTTTGATGAAGAAGCATCTCATGGAGGCCTTGGGCCACAGCATACACAGCATTATAGATATTGTAACTCTCTTCAGACATGGCCATGTCAAAAATTTGCACAGGCAACCATTCCAAGGAGGCAGCATGTGGACAGTTCTCCCACATTACACAGTCAGACTCAAAATGAGAGCAATTAAAAGAGAGAAACCACAACTTAGCAAGGTAAAAGTCTTCTGGATATTTGGAAGGGTTGACTTTCCTGATAAAATCTGTGAATCCAGAAATGTCTGCATGGTGATATGAAAAAATGAGAGGTACATGGAATGAGCCTAATAGGAAATACTTTTTTCCGATGCATAAATCACACTGTGAGTTCAAGAGCCAAACTTTGCTTGTTATTAAAAATTGCCCAAGATATACCATTAAGCCTAGCAGGTATTCCTTATTACCATAAATGATAAGTACATTTGCTGATGATTTATTAATCTGGTTCTGAATTGTCATGATGTTAATTACTTGTGTCAGAGTACGGCCAGAGATCATATGCTCAAAAGCTACACAGATTTTGTTCTTGTCCATTACTTCTCGCAGTTCTGCAAGGATCGATAAGCCATTCTCATCTTGTGACATCAAAAGTCCTACCCAGTTCCAGCTGAAATGAAGTAATAAGGAGACAATGGCAATGGCTAGAGATGTATCCTTTGGGGCCATCTGATAGAGAGAAGGATATTTGCCATGGTCACTCAGGGCAGGATCAAAAGCCCCAAAGGTAAGCTAAAGGGAAAGAAAAATGGAGGCTCACAAGTAAGAAATTTCCTATACATCACAACCTCAGTCTTGATATATATTCAGCAACAGGTTGAATTGGGTGGAAGGAAGGGTTTGATTTTTTTAGAGTATTTTAAATTTAAATTGTAAATTATTTGTAAATCATTATACAAAGATTTTTCAACTGAGCCTGTCAATTATGTATATAATGCCTATTGATCAATATCCCACTGTTTGAATTAGCCTTGCCTCATCTATACATACAACTCATTTCCTTCTTTCCTTGTTTCATTTGTACATATTCACTTGAATATTATGACCATACTTGACATTATTCCTCTATTTTTCTTAACTGCTCCACTATCCTTTTAACATCATACCCCTCACACATGACATCTTTAATTTCTTAGTGTTAATTGTCCAGAGTGGTTACTCCAAGGAAATCCACTGTTATGTATACCATCCTTTAGTCAGTTTAATCATGTATAAGTGCTTAGGGCCACCTATGTGTTTTAATGAATCATTTGTATTTCATGTTTATATTTTAAATCCAACTTCCACAGATGAGAGAAAATGTATCCCTTTTGTCTTAATATGATTGAATTTATTCACTCAATAATTTCACATTGCTAAAGTAATTTCTTACTTCCTGATTGCTTTCTACAAAATTATTCCATAAGCCCTCTGCTCATGGTCTTCCCTGGTTTTCCTCATGTATCCTCTCTTAAACAATAAGAGTCTGGATAACACAATGTGTTTGAGTACTTAGCTTTTGATATTATAAAATAGGTTTTTTTTTTTTTGTTTTTTTTTTTTTTTTGGGTCCGGTCATGGGGCCTGAAGTCTGGGCCTGGGCGCTGTCCCTCAGCTCTTCAGCTCAAGGCTAGCGCTCTACCACTTGAGCCACAGCACCACTTCCAGCTTTTTTCTTTTTGCTTATGTGGTGTTGAGGAATCGAACCCAGGGCCTCAGGCATGCAAGGCAAGCACCATCTTCCCAGCCCTAAAATAGGTTTTTTTATATTATAATTTTTCCTATCCTTCTCTTATAACATCTGAAAATGGAACCAAAGTAGACATCTTTACACATCCCTTCCTCCTTCACCTGTGGAAATCTGTAGAGTTCCAGCAGTGTTCCAATCTGCACAGATGTCATTCCTGATGTTCCTGCAAGTACTGCTACAAAATTACTTTCTACCATGCAGGTGTAGTTAGGGATCTTGTTTTGCCCAGAAAGCCAAATAAAAGGATTCTCAAAGGCAGACCAAGCTCTGAGATCAGCACTATAGATATCAAATCCCAAAGTCATGTTGTATAAAAGACTGGACTTCTTGTTGATTTCCTCAACAGCAAAAGCCAAAGCCAGGACAAGCTGATAGTACTTGAAAACAAACCTGCACAGGAGATATAAGAAATTCATCAAGAATAATCCAAAACATGTCTTCACACCAATGCAATGACTTTGGTGGATTCAATGTTTGTTTCTCTACAAATTAAATATATTGAAAAATTGCACCTTTGACATATTAGTAATATCATGTTCATATGTCATCCCATAGAGCTTGATTTTTCTGTCTTTCATAGGCAACACACCAAAAAAGCATACCCACCATTAAACATGGAGTGGGTCTTCATGAGACACCAAATGTTCCTTTGTTTTAATGTTGGGGGAACTAGCACCACTTGTGTGAAAAATAAGTTTTTGTTTTTTGGGTCACTTGGTTGAAGTTACTTAGTTATCTGAAAGACAATACTAATTTAGATAATGTATCAATTTAAGATCAACTTTCAGAGGCAGAGCATGGGGTCATTTGAGGAAGGTCCTGGTTTTCTTTGCAGCCCCAACACATCAAACAACTCGTTCTGCACTAGCTACCAGAAAAAATAGTTAAAGAGTCAAGAGAGAGCCTAATTCTGATATATGTAACAAAGCAAATGAGATTCTTTAAAAATGCCACAGGAAGTGGTTTCCCAGTTACTCTTCTCCACTATATTCCAAGAAACTCCTCATAAAGAGATGAGCCTCCAAACTTGGGGTTGGAAAAAGAGTTGTAACAAAATAAAGCCTTAGGCTGAAATCCCTGTTTCAAGGCCACTGTGGTGAAATTCAGTGCTGGGAAATGCCCTGATGATCACTAGTTGCTTCATAAAGACTAAGATGATGAAAAGGAAAGGATACAGGAAATAAGAGCATCAAAGACCTCTCCCTCTCTCAAAAAACAAGCCCTTGCAAGTAAGACCATAAGATGCTTATCTAAAATTAACCTACAAGAAAAGTGGAAGTGCAGGTGTGGCTCAATCGATATGGGTTTTAAACTTTGAGCAAAACAGATTAGGGAAAGCATGAAAGCCCTGATTTCAAACTTCAGTATTGCCAAAAATAATCATAGTATATATCTTTTGCTGAACTAGCTAGTGAAGATTTTCCCCATTGTATGGGTTGCCTCTTGAGTCTAAAGAGTTCAAATTTTACTAGCAAAATGATCAAACAACCCAATTTTAAAAGCACAAATAAGCCAAGCACTGGTGGCTCACGCCTGTAATCCTAGCTATTCAAGAGGCTGAGATATGAGGATTGTGGTTCGAAGACAGCCTGGGCAGGAAAATCTGAGACACTTATCTCCAGTAAACCACCAGAAAACTGGAAGTGGCACTGTGGCTCAAGTGGTAGAGTGCTTGCCTTGAGCTGAAGAGCCAAGGGACAGTGCCCAGAGTTCAAGCCCCATGACCAACAACAACAGCAAAAAGTGCAAATGATTGGGGCTGGGAAGGTGGCTCAGTGGTAGAGTGCTTGCCTTGCATGCATGAGGTCCTGGGTTCGATTCCTCAGCACTACATAAGTAGAAAAAGCTGGAAGTGGTGCTGAGGCTCAAGTGGTAGAGCCCTAGCCTTGAGCTAAAGAGCTGAGGAACAGCGCCTAGGCCCAGAGTTCAAGCCCATGACCACCAATAAAAAAAAGAGCAGATAATTGAACACTAAGCTCTTGGTAGGATTCATTTTAATTTGTATCAGAATGTATCTTAAAACATAAATAATAGATAAATACTACCTACACTAAAATTCCATCTCAACATTGTTATAAGGAAATCATGGAACTGTGAACTAGTGCAACCAACATTACATCAGTATGAGGTGCCTCAACATTCTGAAAACAATCACATTACAACCCCATGCTGTCACATTCATCTGCATACATTTGCGATCAGAGAATTTTAGTACAAAATCATCCCAGGCAGAATAATCTGGAAGTCTCTATCTCCAGTTTACCAGCCAAAGCAGTATTGTAGGCATATATCAGCTGGCAGAACACCTGCTGAGCAAATAAGCAGATGGAGCAAGTCACAGTACATACATACATACATACATACATACATACATACACGCACAGGGAAAGGAGTGTAGATAGCTTAAAGGTGTGGATAACTCTTGAACTTCTTAACCATTAGCAAGAAGTAAATAAAACCACAGAAAAATATCATCTCACAAGGGTAGGAATAGCTAATGTATGGGATACTTAAATACTTAAGTGCCTGGTGAGTAGTTAAGCAACTGTACATGCCCACCCTCTAGTGACAAAAAAGCACACTGGTACAGCCATTGTGGAAAATGGTGTGCTTCCTAGAATACAAATCAGAACTCCTACATGATTCAGTAATGTTAGTTGTGGCTATATAGCCTATGAAATAAAATCAGTATGGCAGAGAAGCATCTGCACTCTTGTGTTCTCCATATCATCATTGAAAATATCTGAGAAAAAGGACTATATTTACACATTTATATGTACATAATATATATTTATATTATATATATTTATATGCATATATTCACATTATATATTGTCTAGTATATAATACAGAGTAATGGCTATATTCTATGTATTTTATATACTATATATGTATATATAATATATAATGTACATATAACAGATATACATATTATGTATGTGTGCATATATATCTTTTTTTGGCAGTCTAGAAAGTATCAGGTTTTATTATCTTTTTATCGAAAAAAATGAGTAACAGACAACAGTGTGAGAGGCTACAATAAAGGTGCTCATTACAATACAGTCTGAGGAAAAGGGGACTGGGACCAGAAAAGGACCCAGCCAGTGGAGACCCTGGGCTGGGGTAATGACAGGAGCCAGTGGATGCAGTAAAGGAGTGTGATTCCCACCCACTCCAGCCAGTGAAGTCAGAAGATATGAGCCAATGCACCAGGCCTCTCCTCTGTAAAAGGAAGAGGCCAAAATAACAGGCCTTTCATTGCCTTCTTCCCTGCCCCTTTGCTTTGCCTTGCCCAGGGAGACAAGGGTTTTCCCAGCAAAGCTAAGCTGTTTCACTACATCAGTTCAGTTCTCCAACATTAAGTGCCTGATCAATGGAAATCCTCTCCTCTGTAGGGTCGGGAGGGCCACCATGCTCTCCAATGTGGTCAGTGCAAATGTGGAATGATTTTGGTCTCTTTACATGATTTAAACCAAACTGAGAAACAGCCACATGTGTGTGATTATCCTAATTGGACAACATATTCCTAGAACTCAGAGAAAGCAAATCCAAGAATCCCTTCTGCTGAGACCCAGGAAGAAGGCAGAAAAAGTGTTGGAATATTCAACCCTCACAACCACTACAACCCAGACAGGAGAAGGCACCAGGAATGGGGCAAGAAAAGGATAGAAAAAAAAAACTAATCACACAAAAATTCACTCACGCAGACACCCAGCCAAAATGAAATTGGAAATATCCTACTATAACTTGAAAAAATATATTTCATCTATTTTTCTGGAACCAAGAAAGGTGAATAATACAAGAAAGCACACAGACACTAACTCCCATATTATATTTTAGATTCTGGATTTGTTAAAAAAAAAAACAAAACTATGTTTCAGCAAAATGCTAACTTAGAAGAAGCAGCTTCAGAAAAGGGGCCAAGGTCATAAGTAGGGAGTATGAACTATTAAAAAAAAGAAAATGCTCTTCTCTCATTTTCAAGAAACATACAAGAACAAAAGCAAAACCATCAAGATAAGGACTCAAATGTTTTTTCTTTCTTACTATTGTTTCTCATATATTTATATGATATTTCTTTTTTGCTTTGTATGTCCCTCCCCCACAATATAACCCCTGTTCTCACTCTATTTGATGTTGGTATAATTTGTGGAAGGGAAGGGAAAAACAAATTGTTTAAATAGGCATACAGGTGGACCCATTGCAACAATGAGATGTACAAGATGTTATGGGGGGCGAGGGGGAGGATGGGAAGGGATGGGAAGGGGAAACAAAGGAGGAGGCTACAATGCTTGATAAGAAATGTACTCATTATCTTGCCTATGTAATTGTAACACCTCTGTACAGTATTTTCACAATAAAAAAATAAAAATTTTTAAAAAATAAATAAAATATATTAGTATCTTGAAAAAAAAAGAAATGTACTCGTTATCTTGGCCATGTAATTGTAACTCTTCTGTACGATATTCTCACAATAAAATAAATAAATAAATAAAGCAAAAAGAAAAATGAACTTTACAGCTTTGGTGGGGGGGAGGGGATGAGAAGGAGGGGGGGAGTGGGGTGGGGGTAGAGATGGGAAGGGATGGGAAGGGGAAGCAAAGGAGGAGGAGGCAACAATGCTTGATAAGCAATGTATTTATAACCCCTCTGCATGGTATTTTTACTATATATATGTATATATATACATATATATATATATATATATATATATATACACCATTAAATACAAACAGCATAGGCGATGGAACAAATAGGTGATAAAAACATTTCTCCATCTCTGCACCCTGGCCCAGGCACAGATATTCCTGCACAAAAAGGAATGAACCATCATTTTGACAAAATAGATATACAAATAACTCTATAAATCCACTTCAAAGTGAACTTTCCACACTTCTCTCCCTCCATCCTTCCTCCTTCTCCCACATATAAAAAAGAAAAAAAAAGACTGATTTCTAAAATTCACTTGAAAGAGCCTAGAATGGCCCAAAGTTTACTGCAGACACTCTTGTAGTGTGAACAAACACCTTTGGAGGACAGGCCTTGAGGCGTCAAGGTGCAGGGCTTTCTAGTGCCTTTCCCTGATTCCTGGCAGAGGGACAGGCTGGGAAAGGGGGAAGAAAGGCAACCCAGGCAGACTTCTAACCAGGGCTCGCATAACTCACCTCTAGCTTTTATGGGGGTGGGGAGAGGGGAGGTGCAAAGGAAGGCCCTGCTAAGACACATTTATTACAAGCTCTAAACTAGTCCTAGATTTGAATCTGAAAATCTTTTGAATGACCCAATCCCCAGCCCCACGCTTGCCTTCAGAAAGGTCAAGTTTAACCCCATTTTTTTTTCCTGCCAGAATATCTAAAGCTCAAAAAATCCAGAAGAGCGAGGCAGCACAGTGGAAGATGATGTCTCTTCTGATGCTGGAGAGGCAGCCAGAACTGGAGACACCAATGGGTCAGTATTAAGGTGCCCACCCCTAAACTCTAATGCCCATCACACACAATCCTCTGGATTCCCTCCCCCTGCCAAAGTCCAAGCTGTATCTGTGGGGAGCTTCATCCATAGAACTCATTTGTCGGGGCTTTCTTGTAGATGGGTTTCTTCCCCAGGTCATAGCTGCCCTCATCCTTCTTCATGTGGTATACCAGCAGCAGGATGAGGAACACAGCGAAGAGGATGTCCACAATGCCACCCATGATCAGAGCTGCCAAGACTTCTGTTCTCTCAAAGATGTTGCTGCCCTGGGAGGTGCTGGACATGGACACTCTGTTGGACACATCCTCATCCCCATAAAAGGGTATGATCCTCTTGGGGATGACTTCATTCTGCTCTAGTTCCCCAGTTTCAGTGGGAGCCCACCTCCCAGGCCCTTCCCTCTCTGGGATGTAGTCATTTAGGGGCACAAAGGGTTGGATCACTTCAGGGAAGGTCCTATGGTCCTTTTAGTCATCCATATCTCCACAGCCTGACATCTCAAAGTCATTGCTGTCTTGCCCAGCCCTCCAATATCCTCATCATCAGGGAGGTCTCCAGAGAAGTATCTGCCTTCCAGGAGATCCTGAGGATCAATGACTTCAGTCTCTTGGATTGACTCGACGATGATGCAGGAGTCTGCATATATATCTTAAACTTTTCCTTAGCTCTCCTTTTTTTTGGGGGGGGGGGAGGGAGACGGTGGTGGGGCTTGAACTGTGGGCCTGGGCGCTGTCCCTCAGCTCTTCAGCTCAAGGCTAGCGCTCTACCACTTGAGCCACAGCATCGCTTCCAGCTTTTTTCTTTTTGCTTATGTGGTGCTAAGGGATCGAACCCAGGGCCTCAGGCATGCAAGGCAAGCGCTGTACCTCTGATCCACCTTCCCAGCCCTTAGCTCTCCTTTTTAATGTCAGAGCCTTGCAATTGGTATGCAACACCTCCACCACCCCAACAATCCACCCAGCCCTTTTAGACTTTGGTTTTATTGAAAGGGAACTCGAATGTATTCTTGAAGTGACCTAAACAATAGTCATCAAAATTCCTACCACATTCAGCACAGAAACAAGGAAGACAATATCATTAATCTTATCATATAAGAAAATCTCCAATTTGCCATAGCTATTCAGAAGTCAAAAGAGCAATGCCGAACTAGTGTGACACTTGCTTCCAATTATACTAGAGAGCCATAGTAACAATTTTTTTTTATCATAAAACCATATCTATGTGTAACAGGAGACTTAGAAATACTGCCAATCAACTACATTCATCTGATTCTTAGAGTCATTGTCCAATCCTACATTGCTGGAAGTTGACACCACAGTAAATGGTGGCACTGTGAAAACTGAGTATCCATATGACAAATGCTTAGACTAAATCTTACCTTTCATATTCTACAAAAGGATAAAAGTCAAAATTCATCCTAATTCTGAATACGAAATGAGGATTGGAAAATTGCAGATAAAGTCATAGTGGAAACACTTCAAGATATAGGCATAGGAAAACTTCCTGATAGGATACAAATACTTCACAAAATAATAGTAAAAGCTATGCTCTGGATTGGGCACAGTAGTTGAATCATTTGTTTCACACACAAAACCAAGGATCCGATCCTCAGCATAGTTTACAAATGTGATTTCATCAAAATTAAAAGTTTAGCCAACTAAGCAGGGAGACTCACACCTGTAATCCTAGTTACTCAGGAGACTGAGATTTGAGGATTGTAGTTCAAAGCCAGCCAGGGCAGAAAATTCTATGAGACTTATCTCCAAGACAAAGAAACAATAGATTTTTTTTGGTTGTTAACTTTGCTGTCACCAATGTACTGTATCTAGTTCTTTCTTCTTATTTTATTTCAATTCTCTTTCTCCATTGGTTTATCTCTGGCAATCACTGATTTGATTTTGGTACCCTGAACCTTGTATAGATGTTTATCTGATTTTGGGATGGGAAGGGGAATAACAAAATGCTGAAACAAGTACAAAGGATGACCCATTGCAACAATGATACTAACAAGACACTATATCAGAAAAGAACTTTACAACTTGTGTGTGGGGGAGATAAATGAGGAAGGGAAGGGATAGTTAGGAGAAAAAGAAGTGAGTAACAATGTTCTACAAAAAATATACTCATTCCCTTATTCGTGTAACTGTAACACTCTGTACAGCATCTTTACAATAAAATAAAAATAAATAAAACATCTTTTTTTTTCATTCAAAAATCTTTAGAAATAAAAAATTGTACAGAAACCAGAAAAAAATACATAAAAAGTAAAAGACAGAATTACAGATATGGGAGGAGAAACAGCATATTGGATAAGACATAATAAATGCTTACAAATAGTGAGGGTGATGACAAAGTACATGGCATGCAATATAAAAAAACAGTAAGAAAACAAATGGTTACCACAAGTCCAATATTGTAGTAAATATTGAAAAATATTGCCATAACACCTACTAGTGTGTCATTGAATTCATCACTTTCTACCAGTGATATCTCATTGCCATGCTGCAATTATCTATATCAAAGACTTCATAAATGACACATAATAATCTTTAACTTGTAATACACATTAATTTGATGAACAAGATCATAGGATAAAAAGGCCAGACTTCTCTGATTTCCACCAGCAGCCCTTACATATCTGTAAGTAGCTGAGAAACATCCATCATCTGCATCCTTAACATTTTACATCTGTATAAGTGCACTAACAAAGATAATCAAGGGTATCAAGGGAAGGAAAATCAGGTGAATGTAGAAAAGTGGAGGAACTTAAGAAAGACAAATATCTAGGATTGGCATGAAGGATTAGGGCATTTACAAATTTTTCCAAAGCAGTGAAAGAATTTCTGATCCTGTCATCTCTGCCTCCAAATGTGACCAGCCACTTCACAGTCTATCCTTGTTACACCAGCACTGGAAAAAAGGTGGGAACCATTGCTATGGGCAATGACATTCTGTTGCAATAGGAATCAAACAGGGATGCTGGAGTAAAGTGGAGAGTTCAGGACCTTGGAAAGAAGTTACAAAGAGAGAAATCAGAGACCTCACCTCCACCTTGGAAGCAGAAAATCACTCCATAGTACACACAAATTAAACAAGATATTTCCTGTGTATCTCATGTCCTGATGAGAATTTGGTGAAGACGATATAGAAAGCATGGTTGTGAGGCTCCAGGGTTTCCTCGAACACTTCCCAGCCTTAAAACAAAGTAGTAAGTGGAACTAAAATTATGGAGCAACTACTTACGGTGTGTTTGCTTCATCATGGAAAGCTTCGCTGTTACTGCGATCTGTTCCCAAAGTGTAGAGAGGGAAGAACCCAGCAATCATCACATCTCCATCCATGTGTGCCCTGTGCTTCATTCTAGAAAAGCAGGCAGTGCCTGCTAAGGAGCTGACAAGGAGTGGAAGCTGGAGAAGAAGGAGTGTGGAAATCAAAGGGAACATCACTGAAGCATCTGCCAAGCCAGAATTCTGGTTGGAAGAGAAGCCCGTGGGATCAGGTAGAGATATATAGCTTGTATTTGAGTCTATGTGTATATGTGCCTTTTTGTTGAAAAGGATGTCTACTCAGCTTCTGTCATTGTAACCTTCAGCATTTCCCAGTAGGAATGTGGAAAACTCCCAGTCCTGTGGTTCTGCATCTGAGGCCCAGCATCTGGGAAATAAACACTAGTTGGAAAACATATTTTCCAGGTCTCTCCACCCCAGGTGTTATGCTTTCATCCAAGACCATAGAGAGACTACAGAGAATCCTGGGATGAAGTTTTCTTGTTAGATTTGATTGCAAGCCTGGATTAGAAAATGATTTGTTTGAATTCTATTAAGGATGATGCAACTGGAAAACATCAATAGATGCCATTTCGGGCAAAAGGTGAGATGTTGTCAAGGGCTCATGCTAGGAAAATGCCAAGCAAATCCATTAGGGCATCATACTCAAAGGACATACTCAATGTCTAAAACAGCCATTGAACATTGCTGGTTGACCCAGGCCAGTTTCAATAAGAATCCCATGCAGGAGACTCCACAAAAGTGTTCTTCTGTGATTGCCTGGAGAATGAATGATCATCTTGAATTTGGCAGTGGCCCATGGCTATCTCATGGCCACTGCTGAAGCTGAGTTGCAGAATGATATTCTGAACTTTGGCCTTCATAACTGGCAATATCACTGGACTTGCTGAGTACATTGGGTCAATATAATGCCATGAACCATTGATACAGTCACTAGTTTGGGTGTCTGTATTTATACTTTTCTGAGAACCTGTGCCTGTGCCTGTGCAAACCCTTTTTCCCCTATCAAAACTACTTCTATATTTTCTACTACTCAGATATATTGGTCATAGAATTTATACAAACTTCACAATGGTCCTATAGCAATGGCCCTAAACTACAGTGAATTTTTTTCTGTACCAAGCTAGTCTGTTGAATGCATGCTGTAATACACTTGCCTGTAATCATAACAGAACAGAAAGTGCATTTGAGAATAAATCAAGGAAAGAACAATCTAATGATGTGCTAACTCATATACTGTACTATGGATCACAGTAACACAGCATGCTATTAAGAAGGGGAAACAATGGAAGTCTGGGTGATGGATTCACAGAAACTTTCCATACTTTCTATTCAATACATTTGAAAAGCTAATGGGGCTCTGAACAACCTGTGTTTGTTGTGAGATTACCAAATATGCTAATGAGGTTGTACATAGCCTTAATCATTTTAATACATATTGCAATAAATAGAATTTTAACACATATTTTATACTCTTTATTAGTGATTGTTGTAGAAGTTTTCACTTAGACATTTCTACATTGTAAGGTCCATTCCTGGATGGCGAGCAGACCCTGCCCAGTACCTGCATTACCCAGGCAACTGGGACACCTGGAAGAGGTCACAGCTGCATCTGCTGAAGTCACATCTGGATCTGATGTGGCTACACCTTTTCCCACCTGGTCCCATCTCCTTTTACCTGATCCCACTTCCCTTTACCTGGACACACCTTTCCTCACCCCTACCCTAGATAACGGCTTATCCAGAGCCTGATGCCCTCTTTGCTAGCCACGTGGAGTGCCAACCTGGCCTGGTCCCAGCAGGTCTACTGAATAAACCTACCCCTTACCTGAATACCACATAAGTGGTGCTGTTCTTACTCGGCTACCTCTTTTTATAAACCTAACCTAAATGGTGCTGAAACCTCTTTATGAGGCAACCAAGGGTTCCCTACTGGAGCTGCTAGACTCCACAAAGCCCATTGACATCCCATTTAAAGTTCTGAAGCAAGTGCTTCTTCGGGCTCCAGCACTGGCTCTACCCAACCTTAAGGAACCCTTTATACTCTATGTCACTGAGAAGTGGGGAATTGGCGTTGTGGTTCTTGGACAAATGTCAGGCCCCTCCTTTAGACCTGTAGCCTACCTCTCAAAGCAGGTAGACCCACTGGTAAAAGGCTGGCCAGCCTGTCTTCGAGCTTTGGCAGCAGCAGCCACCATAGCACAGGAGAGCACAAAACTCACTTTTGGCCAACCCACTACCATTCGCTCTTCCCACAGACTAAAGGACCTTTTGTCTCATAAATCCCTGTCTTCCCTTTCCCCTTCCCGCCTACAGCTGTTTCATGTTACTTTTATTCAAAACCCTGACTTTTCACTGGAAAGCTGCTCCCCGCTCAATCCAGTGACCTTGCTTACATCCAATTCTAACCTCTTTCCCATTCCTGTGCAGAGACCTTGGAGGAATTCACACCCCATTTTACAGGTATCTTGGAAATTCCTCTTCCTGACCCAGAAGACACCTGGTACATCGATGGAAGTTCCACATCTACCTCTTCAGGAAGCCGAGTTGCGGGCTATGCCATCGTTAATAACTCTACCATTCTTGAAAGCAGCCCTCTGCCCCCTAGCACTACCTCACAAAAGGCAGAACTTATAGCGTTAACTAGGGCCTTAATTTTAGCCAAAGGTTAGAAGATTAATATTTATACAGACTCAAAATATGCCTATCATATTCTCCATTTGCATGCAGCAATCTGGAAGGAGCGTGGCTTCCTGACCACCAAAGGGACTCCCATTACTAATGCCTCACTTACTCTTAAGCTTTTTCTAAGAAGCTGTTTCCTTCCCCCAACAGATAGCTGTCATTCATTGCAGGGGATACCAGATGGGATTGGATGCCATTACAGTTGGCAATTCAAAAGCAGACCGGGAGGCAAAGCTAGCAGCCCAGGGACAACTTCCAGCTCCTTTGCTTCTGGTATTGCCTTCAATACAACCCTCTTATACCCCACAGGAGCTCAAGGAACTTACCCACCAGGGAGTCTCCCAGGAAGCACAGGATGGTGGTCCCTGGAAGGATGAGTTGTTCTTCCTGAGACACAAGCAGACAGCTTTCTTTCCCAGGTTCACCAAGCACTGCCATTGGATATAAGCCTCTCCCATCTTCTTAAATCTTCAATCCATTGCCCTAGCCTAACTACCCGCCTAAAGGCTATTACCCAAGCCTGCCCCACATGTTCTCTTACCTCCTCACAGGGTGGTGGTCTCCGACCAGCTGCATTCCCCACACACCAAGCATGGGGACATACCCCAGAGAAGACTGGCAGATAGACTTCACTCACACGCCCAGATGTAAGGGGCTGAAATACCTTCTAACTATGGTTGATACCTTTTCAGGATGGATGGAAGCGTATCCCACAACATCAGAGACTACTGACACTGTTGCCTCTGTCATTAAAAAAAATATTCCTAGGTTTGGCTTACCCAGGTCACTTCAATCTGATAATGGACCTGCTTTCATCTCCAAAGTGACTCAACAGGTGGCATCCTCTCTAAACATCCAGTGGAATCCACATTCCTTATAGGCCTCAGTCTTCTGGAAAAGTTGAAAGAGCTAATGTGCTTCCCCTCCTCCCCCTCCCCTGCTTTTGTGCCTCTCCCCATAGACCTACTTTCCTCAGTCCCTTTGAGTTAATGTATGGAAGACCTTTTTTTACTAGGTAATTTCCCTACTGACAATACCAAGACTCCATAATAGACTACCTTCCCGTCTTAACTTTTCTTAGGCACATGTTATGCCAACATGCTGACCAATGTCTCCCTCAGCCTCATCAAGGCCCCTTTCCCACTCCCCCAATTTTGCCTGGTGATCAAGTGTTTCTCAAGACTCTTAATCCATCTGGTTTACACCCTAAGTGGACAGGCCCTCACCAGGTTCTACTGACCACTTCCACAGCAATCAAGCTCAAGGGACAGCCACAGTGGATTTACCTGTCAAGAATAAAAAGGGCTCCTGTCCCTACCCCTTCTATACCAACACTGACTTCCGCTTCCACTGTTCCCTGCTTGGGCCTACCAAGGTAAGGCTATCTCACATCCCTGAAGATCCAGGTGAGTAACACTGAGCTAACTGCTCTCCTCTCCACACACCTCACTACCTCATCCCTTAGATCACCTCCAAGCCATGGACTTCTAATCTTTTCTTTTCAGTAATAGTTTTTCTTTTCATCTTTGTCCAGCCCCTTGCCTGAGAAGACTTCCTCCAGACTTCATCCAAGAGACTCACTTCTTGCAGACATCATCTAAGGACTCATGCCACCAAGGGACAGCTGGTGCTCACTGCCTTCTCTGGGAGGGGACCAAATTCCAGCCTTTTACCCCTATTGTCGACATCCCTTGCAAGCAGGAAGTAGCCAGAGAGAATCTTTGCCCTTTTTCATAATTATCAAAAGGCTGGAATGTTAGGTCTGCACATGGACACCACCCTACCTCTTGGCTAAGTTTCTACCCAGTATCTGTTACCTAGGTAACTGGCAGACCTGGAAGCAGCTACCTTCCCTTCCTGCTAGGTCACATCCTGGGCTACCTCTGGTCACATGCTTCCCCTCTGACACTAGGAGGGTCCCAGACCTTGAGGTAACATCCAGATCCAGTGTGGCCACACCTTTCCCCCACCTGGCCACACCTCTTCCTGTGCCTAGCCTAGATAAGTCCTGTCCAAGAGGTGGGTCAGACCCCTCTTCTTCCTCTCTCCCCCCCATTTCCTTTTCAGCCATGCCTCTCCACCATGCATGGCAGGAGCAGCAGTTGGGTAAATAAACTTTTCCTGCCTGAATAGCGCATGGTGTTCTCTTCATCGGCTACCTAATGAAACCTACCTATTTAATATACCTTACATATGGTGCCGTGACTCACATGGAATTTTTGAGTTGGAAATGTTAAAATTTCCTAACCACCCCTTTTCATGAACTGAACTGCCTTGAGACACCATATGAGACTTTTCACCAATACCATTACTGGCCTTCCCATCCATGTCCACACCACTTCTCTACTCTGGTGAGTGAAACTACTTTCTAAGGTTCTCTGTTGCTCAGTCTCTGTTCAGATGTGGGACCATGCCAGAGAGCTCCTATGGCCTTTAGCCGAAAGGCTGGTCACCTCCGAAGCTGAAGGGAGCTTGGTTTTGGGGGCTTGGCCATTTCTCTCTAGAGGACTCTGGGGGAAGTTGGGAGGCCACTTCTGCCTGGTCAGCTCTCCTTCACTCACCAGACTGACCCTCCTACACATTTAATGGGGTGCTGCAAATCACACCTAAGCCATGAAACCCCTTTGAAATGCCTCCTACATTCCCTGGAAAGCCAGAGTGCCTAATTTTTATGCCATTCCCAGTTTTAAACAGTTTTTGCCACTGCAATGGTAAATGGTCAGAAGTCTGTTTACTTTCAGGCTCTCTTTGCTGTCTCTCTGCCAATCATGTCTAACTTTCCCTATCTCTCCCTTTCTCTTTTCTACAACATTTTGGGTTGTGCATTGAAGAGTGTGATGCAGGCTGGGTCCCAGGGATCCCCCTCTAGGTTCCCTCTCAAAGGCTACCCATTCTAGGTTTGAAATTGTCAGAGTTGGCATTTGTTTAGGTTTTCTTTGCTTTTTTTTTTTCAGAAATTCACCATCTTGTTTGCCATCTTGGTGCCACATAGTGGGTTAAGGATTGTATCTCATCTGACTCTTAACCTTCCACTAAGCTTACTAATCCATCCATCTATTCTAAAGTGCCTTGCTAACAAGTTTCTCTTTTCACAGGCCCTGGTAACTGATGCCCAACCATCTGATGTGCTTTGTTAGCAAAGATGTCTAAACATTGTTGTCAAAAATTTTAGGTTTTGAGGTTTTCCCTTTTGTTTTGTGTTGTGTATTCTACTACTGACTATGTGGTTCTAAAATACTGGGCATATCTGTGCTAAAATTCTCATCACATCTAACAAGTTTTGTCATTGCAGAATATTTGTTGGTCAATTCTTGATAAGAACCAGGTAAACTCTACTTATTCTACTTGATCTCCTTGTTGCTTTAATTGGAAATAATAAAGGGCTTTTGTGGCAAAGACTGCAGTTCAAAGCCAGCCTGGGCTGAAAAATCCCTAAGACTCCATCTCCCAACTAACCTGCAAAGAGCCAGGCTGGAAGCATGGCTCAAGACTCTTATCTTGAATCAGCAAACACTGCAAGTGGTATTATAACTCAAAGTGATAGAGTGCTAGCCTTGAACAGAAGTGCTTGGGGACAGTACCCAGGCCTTGAATTCAAACCTCCTTGAATACCAAGTGGGACAAGCCATTCCAGTAATGAGCACCTAGACTCAGCCAGTCTGGGGAACAAGGGAACAAGGAGTAAGAGGACAGGATGTCATATCATCAACTTTGTGCCTGCCCTTTCAAAATTAACTAGAGCTGGGAGGTCAATAGAAGAAAGAAGCCTGCACCTCTAATGCCCATACCTGTCTATCTATTAACTGGACAGGAATTTATATTCTTGTCTTTGTCACCTGACTTCTCCTCTACCTAGTAGCTAGATGTCAGAAGTAGCTAGGGACATTTCTACCAACATTTTCAGCCCTAAGTCCTTCATCTCACCATTTATTTGATCTCTAGTATTTTTTTTTCAGTCCCTCAATGCCTCATGAGACTTCTCCAGACTTCATCTAAGGATTCATGTCTACCAAATGACTGCTGGTGCCTGCTGCCTTCTCCCAGATGGGACCACATCTCAGTCTTTTACCCCTAATGTCGACGACCCCTTGTCAGCAGGAAGTAGCCAGAGAGAATCTGAGCTCCATTTCATGATTATTAAAAGGCTGTAATGTAATTTCCATTCCTGGATGGTGAGCAGACCAAGCCTAGTACCTGTGTTACCTAGGCAATTGGGACACCTAGAAGAGGTCACATCTGCATCCTCTGAGGTCACATCTGGATCTGATGTGGCTACACATTTCTCCCACCTGGTCCCACCTCCTCTTACCTGATTCCACTTCCCTTTACCTGGACACACCTTTCCCCTCCCCTACCCTAGATAAGGCCTAACCCAGGGCCAGATGTCCTCTTTGCCAGCCACGTGGAGTGCCAACCTGGCCTGGTCCCAGCAGGTCTACTGAATAAACCTACCCCTTACCTGAATACAACATATGTGGTGCTGTTCTTACTCGTACTCTTTTTATAAACCTAACATATGTGTTCATGCAATTTGTTCTGATCTGATTCAAACCATCCATGACATTTTCATCCACTCCTTCACTGTTTCATACAGGTATAATAACTACATTAACATACAGGTACAATAACTACAGGTATAATAACTACTACATATAATAACTACTTTGGTCCACTTCCTTCTCCATCTCCATTCACTGAACCCCTCACCTCTATATAGTGCCTACAATTGGATATGATGTCAATTACACTTCTGTCCTTAATTGTAACATTTAATAACTTAGAAGAGATTTACTGTGTATTTCACACCTGCATGTTTTATATTTCAACATAATTATCTCTATATATTACTCTCTCTTTCCTTGTCTCCCCTGTAATCTATTATGCAATAGCTTGCAGTGAGTGTAGTTATGCTATCTTCAACCACATATGTACTTGATTTTTACACAGCTTTAATCATTCTACTTTCTCTTCTCCTTCCTACTAACCTTTTCATAAATTCCCATAATTACACAAGTGTTTATTTGTGTGTGTTTCTTAAGTACATATATATGTTGTCTTTAGATCTGGCTTCCACATTTAAGAAAAAGCATGTGAACTTTGTTTTTCTAAACTTGGCTTACTTCACTTATGATAATGATCAGTTCTCTGCATTACCATACCAATAAAATATTCCTGTTCTGATTGTGAATAATATTTTAGAAAGCATCTGAACTGTTCTCATAGTTTGGCTGTGGTGAATATTTCTGTAGTGTACTTGGATGTCCAAGTGTTTCTATTGTAACTTCACTTACATTCTTTTGAATATCCAGCCTAGTATGATATAACTGGCTGCCAAAGGAGATCTAATTTTAGATCTTTGGGAAAACTCTATACTGATTTCTATAATTGTGGCATGAATTTACATTTCCATGAACAGTTTATAAGGATTCTCTTACCATACATTCTAACGCACTTTCCGTGATGTGTGTTCTTCATGATAGTTACTCTGACTGTAATGAAATAAAATTCAGGGTCATTCTGGTTTGCCTTTCCTTTGTGGCCACAGATATAGAGCATTTCTTCATGTTGTTGGCCCTTTTGACTTCTTGTTTTGAAAAATATCTTTAAATTCATTTGCCAAATTGTTAATTGGGTTTTGACTCTTTAGGATTTGAGTTTCCTGAGCTTCCTATTTATTTAGCTTATGCATTACATTTTAGCTGTACTCTGTAGGTCAACTTTTTAGTTAATGACTTTTAACTTTACCATGTGAAAATTTCTAGGTTGATACAACCCTGTATTAAATCTTGTTTTTATTTATAGGTCTATTGTCATTTTATTCAAGAAGTTACTACCTATACCTAAGGTTCCACTTTTCCTTCATCTTTATTGTGGTAGTTTCAACATTGTGTGTTTGAATTAAGACCTCCAGGTAGAAAACCAAAGTCAAGCCACAATGTAAGAATCCTAAGAGAGCTGTCTATAGTGTGCAGGAGAAGATGGCCATAATTGGGGTCATAAGGAGAGAATTTTTGTTGCCAATGAGTGGAGAAGGTGGGTCAGCACATGTGATTCCCTGTGGACACATATGTGGTGTCTTCGCATGCAGAGGGAACATGCCTGACCCATGGTCTAGAAAGTTCCATACAGTCAGCAGTGACATCCACTATTCCATGAAGGGACGCTTCTAAGGTTCAAACATTTTTCTATTCCATGTATTGAAGATTAGTAGTATATTAACAGAACTAGAGTTGACAAATTCTTCACATATACTGATATGCAATCTAGTACATGCCTATCAAGTAATGAGAAAAACGGGAAAGAAATTTACATATTATCTCAGTATCACATGGAGAGAATTACCTTTTCCCAGCATCATTCTATCTATAGTTTAGAATCCTTACGGCCATTTGAGTGGACCTGAGATACCTAAGAGTTGTTACCAAGTGTTTCAAGGTGAACTTGACTTGTGGGAATTATTGACCCCAAATAGGTCTGATCTAGTATGAAATATATGCCACAGATTTCTTAAATGCTTAAGAAAAATGTGCTACATTTCTATATAGAGTTAACACACTGGGTTCATAAGGGAAACATTCTCCCTCATGATTTATTTACTGGACAAGCAAGGTTATCAGAATATTCTAAATCCCAGCTAATGAAAAGTAGAAAAGTACCCTTCATATATGTATATATACATATACACATATATATGTGTGTGTATATATATACACACACACACATATCCCTTCTAGTATGTATTTTCTCTTAGACTTTTGCAAGGTACCCTTTGATTATTTACAAGTGGAATCTAAATTCATACAATCCTTAGTACAAGAGAACACCCATCATTTACTTACCATGTCTTCTACACTGTTGTGTAAAAGTATAAACATATATTTAAAAGGCAATTATTCCATCTAAGTCTTTCAGTTTATTTTACCCACAAAATTAAACACCATAAACATCTTAATCAAAATTTTTATTAACAATGAAATATCAGATGCTGTGAAACTTCCATGATTTTGCCCTAAAGAACATTTTGTGGATATTTAATGTTTCAATTTTTTTCCATTTGCATTCATCCAGTCTTCTCCATTTGCCTAGATTCCCTACTTTTTCAGCCCCTTTGTATTTCTAAATTGGTGGTTCATCTAATTTATTTCAGTGTTTACTGTCCCTTTGAAGACCATTTCAAGGCTTCTCTGGTTTGTTTTAATTCCTGAAGATCTTTCTTTGTATTTAGTTTTGGGGTTGTAGGGGACATGTGTGTGTTTGTGCTGGTTCTAGAGCATGAATTCAAGGTTTTAACACTGCCCCTTAGCTTTTCTTAAAGTTGTGTTGTTGTAAAGGAACTAAGTCAACCATAAACAAAAAGCCACATTTTGAGAGGTTAAATTGGCATTATTTATTGGAATGCTGGCGACTGCTAGTGGACTCCTGTCTCAGAGACATGTAGCCCTGGAATGATCTTCAACAAACCTATTAAATTCTTTCATCAGAAAGATTGGCATTGCCCCATTCATATGGAAAGACTGGAAAAATCATATTAAGTAAAGTATGCCAGACCCAAATAAACATAGGCTCCATGGTTTCTCTCATTTGTAATAATTCGTATATGTCTAGGATATTTCTAGAAGAGGATCACAACAGCTCAATTGTTATATGCACATCACCATATGGAATGATTCAAATCAAAATGAACTCCAAGATAAGGAAATGAGGATTTTTGTATCTTTCTTTTCTTTTCTTTTTTAGACGTATTTTGTGAAGTTATTTCTTCTTCCTTCATTTTTTTCTTTCCTTCGGTTTATCCCCTATGGCCAGTTTTTATTTTGGTACCCTGTGTCTTGTATATATGTTTATCTGATTTGGAGAGAGGGGAAGGAATAACAAATTGTTGAGAGAAAGAAGAAAGGGTGAAGTGATGCAAGAGTGATATTCATAAAGACATTGTGTTGGAAAAAACTTTACAACTGGGCAGGAAGGAAAGTGGGGGAAAATGAGGGAGAATTCAACAGTGTTTGACAAGCAATGTACTCATTACCTTACTTATGTAACTAAATCCCTCTGCATATCATGCTTAGGATAAAAGAAAAGAAAAAAGAAGACACAAAAACACATGTTTCAGGTGGAGATCCAAATCCAATGGAAACAGACCATATAGGAAAAGGATCATGTACCAGCAGAACTTTCCATGTCAGGAAGTAGCTCAACAGTCATCTTAATCTTTTCCACATAGGGAGACATGCTTCACAATTTCCATACAGGAAAACAGTTCATTTAGGGAGATAAGGCAGAATCAGAGCATTCTGTGTGGCAAGGCTTTCCTACCAAAGGCTAAGCTACATGGGCTCTCTCACCTCTAGACTTTTCAGAGCTGGGTAGAAAGTCCCCTCCACCCAGCAGGGCACCAGGATGGCTGTGAGAACAAGACCATGTTACTAAGACCCAGTCTCCTTCTTTCAGTGGCTGTCCCACTTGAGTTGCTACTGTCTTTTTGGTGATTTGTTGGAGATGAGTCTTTGCTCCCCTGCCTAGGCAAGCTGAGAGCTGCAGTCCTCACATCTCAATCTCCTGAATAGTGAGGATTACAGGCATGATACACTGTCGCCTAGCTTGATATTGAGTTCTTTTTTAAAGTTAATTTACTGCTTGATAAGAAATGTACTCATTACCTTGCCCATGTAATTGTAACCCCTCAGTATGGTATTTTCACAATAAAAAATTTAAAAATAAAGTTAATTTACTTTATTGTTATTATACAGGTGAGGAACAAAGAGATTACAATTACATGAGTAACTACATGAGCTTATGAGCACATTTTCTTTCATACGGTTATTTTGTTTACCCACTGTCCACCGGTCCTTCTCTCCTGTTTCCACCTACAAGTTCTGTAGTTCATTTTCACTTGTGTTCAATGAGTTCCAGTGTTGTAGTTTTTCACCCTTTTCTCCTGAGTTCTGTACCCTCCTGAAGATATTCACTTGAAATATCGTACATAATGATAAAAAGATAAAAGCATGGAAAATAAAAATGAAAAATAACCAAATTAAGAATGAAAAGAGAGGTCTCTAGTTTATGTATCTTGAAGTTTGCTTTGATATATATATAAAAATATATATACACATTATTTATAATATGTATACATGTAATATATTATATAATATAGATCTACAATATAATGCATGTATGATATATAATTTATACATCAAATAATATATTTTATATGCATATAATTAATAATTTAATATGTAAATATAAATGTATTTCATAGTTATATTTATAATTGTATAATATATAATTTATATATGTAAATTTTCACCTTACAATGAAAAGCCATATAGGCATTGTGCCTCTATGTTTATCTCTCAAGAATTTCTCCTTTAGTCTCAATGTGAGTATCTAGAATCCTGTATAATTGATCATATCTCAGTGTCTTTTAGATCTAATTTCTGCACATCAGAGATAAAATGCACTGATTGTCTCTCAGCTTGACTTATATTATTTAACATGATTTTTTCTAGTTCCATCCATTTCCATACCAATGACATAGTTTTATTTATTCTAATGGCTGTGTAAAATTCCATTGTTTATAGATACCACATTTCTTTGATTCACTCAACTGTTGTGTGGCATCTGGGCTGTTTCTATATCTTGACAATTGTGAATAGTGCAACAATGAACATGGATGTGCAGCTGTCTTTATCATGTCCTGGCTCATGATATTCAGGATAGATACCCAGGAGTGGTATGGCTGTGTCTTAGCAAAGGTCTATATTTAGTCTTGAGGAACCTCTGCACTGCAGAGATTTTTGAACTTGACTGTGGATGTGTTATAATAGTTTAGGAATTGATCCATTTGACAGCTTCTGGTATGAAATGAGCTGTAGCTACATATTTCTTTTTCCATAAAACTCTTTCAGACAATGTCTGAATTGTGGTTAATATAGGGACTAATGGTGCCAACTCTCTATCACTTCAGGAAGGTGACTAGGGACATAGACATATAAACATGTGTTCTGGACTGGCATCTGCAGTGCAGGCAGTGTGCTAGCAGTGAGGTCTGAACTTGTCTGTACTGTGCTGAACTACAGAAGGGTCAGAACTGAATTGTGGGACACTCAGTGCTGGAGACCTGGTTCATTTTCAAGAAACATTACACTTTAGTGTCACAAGTGTTAAATGAAAAATTTGCTATAAGTCATCACTTTCAATTCTGCTTTGGGAGTGTTTGAAGACTTTGTTCTGCAGAATATAAAGCCAAATTATTATTCAGACATTCTCTAGAATTCTGTGGATGAGGAAAAATCTTCCATTATAACTAGCTCAACATTGTCATTATCACAACTAGCCCAACTACATGAGGAAAGTCCTGGATGTTAAAACCCACTTGACCAGAACTATGCTGACCTTTAGCTTCTGTAATCACACTTACTTCTTGTGTCATTTTCTGCACATCCTGTAATTTCTGTCATACACATACACTTGCTTCAGACCTGCCATACACTTGTAATTTCTGAGAAACTGTACCTTTTAGAAGAAAACTTCAACTAATGTGCACCCACCACAACTGGCATTAGGAACCTGGATGATATTCAAAAATTGTACTCCTCTTGGTTAGGACTCAGACTCTGGAATAGTCCCAGAGGACTACCAGATTTGAATGACACTTGATATTTTCCCCTTCATTTATCAGCAATACTATCTGTCTTTGCCATGGTTTTTCCTATCTTGGATTCAAACTGAGTGATTTTATTGGCTTTCATCTAATTATATAGAAAAGAATTTTACTTGGGGGCTCTTATTCCATAATCTCTTGCAGTTATGTGTCTTTTTTGGGGGGTGGGGCCGGTCATGGGGCCTGAACTCTGGGCCTGGGCACTGTCCCTTAGCTCTTCAGCTCAAGGCTAGTGCTCTACCACTTGAGCCACAGCACCACTTCCAGCTTTTTTCTTTTTGCTTATGTAGTGCTGAGGAATCGAACCCAGGGCCTCAGGCATACAAGACAAGTGCTCTACCACTGAGCCACCTTCCCAGCCCACAGTTATGTGTCTTGATATACTTGTACTTTGCTTTTATTATGCATATATTATTATTGACTATTTTTGCTAATGATATTGATTTTGTTATCAAAAGGGAAAATTCCTTATCTGTAGTTTTGATATTTCAAATTAGGAGGAAATTTTTTATAGTATACACATTTTTATCTGACATTTTCTGAATGTCTGAATTGCACTGTTTCCAATGTAGTCTCATAAGTTATTTGAAACTGTATCTCACCTTTTCTCTTTTTTCCATTCCCTCTCATTTCTTTATCTTTCTTAAGTCTTTGTGCTATGTGAAGGTATAATTTTTTTAATTTGAAGTTCATTTCTTTATAATGTAGATAGCCAAAGGATGCATTTTATGTATAATATTGCTACAGTGTGATAGTTACATGATCATCCATTAATTCCAGAATTATTTAGGTTTTTCTTTGGGATATTTTCTTTTGTAGCTCATGTGCTTGATCTCTGGGTCTAGATGCTGTCCCTGAGATCTTCAGTGCAAGCCAAGCACTCTCGATCTACCACTTGAGCCACATAGCTACTTCGGTTTTTTGATGGTTAATTGGAGATAAGAGTTTCATGGACTTTTCTGCCCAGGCTGTCATTGAACCATGATCCTCAGATCTCAGCCTCCTGAGTAGCGAGGATTACAGGCGTGAGCTGCTGGATTCTGGCACGAATCTTTTTACATAGATAATAATGCCATTTTTTTGCTCTCAAAATGTGTTTATATATTTTGAAACAATTTTTGTGGTATTTACAGTTGACTGGGTTCTCATGCATTTTAGGTACTAAATTAGCACTCTAGTGATACAAGACTTTTCCTTTATATACTTTGAGATTGCTTGCATGTTTTTGAAAAATTCCCTTTATCATGTATCATTTGAAATTTATGATTAAATATTTGGTGTTCTGAAGGTTTTCCACCTATTTGTCTCCTATTGTTTGCCAGATTTATTCCAACATATCTTGAAAGTGTATGTTATAATATTGGTAAAAGTTTAGATTTGTTAAGTATAGCTCAATGCATAACCTATATTGGTGAATGTTGCAGGTTATTTCAATAGTTTTTGGCACCAAGTGTTTCTAATATCATATGACTTTACTTGATGGATTTTGCTGTGGATTGCAACTATATCATTATGTTTTGGCTACTTGATTCATGCAACTTTTTGTGATTTTCTATTTATGGTTTTCTATCTATTTATGGTTTTTTCGATCATGTGGCTATGGAAGAAATCATTCTCTCCCCAACCTTCTTCCCCTCCCCCCAAATCTTAAGAAAATAGTGAAAAGTTACTCCATTGTTTTCTATCCGCCAACATACATGAAACTCAAAATTCATGGAAAGATCTTCCTTACCCTAGAGATATTTCCAGTGAACTTACTGTGAACAATGCTGTAGTGCTGGGTAAATATGATATATTAGCCAAATTCAAGCAATGCCAGACACAAAATGTGAATCATAGGGTAAGTCAAGGACTGAAAAAATAATGACATCTTGACATTGGCTAATACATTGTGGTACATGACACACTAATGTAACATGTTATTACTAGGGGATTTCCTGAAGGTGAGAAAATGTGGGATTCACACAAACACTCTCTGCTTTCTGCTCAATTTATTTATACTGATGCTGTGGTTTGAATTCAGAGCCTGGGAACTGTTCCTTTGCTTTTTCTCCCAAGGCTCCTTTTCTACTACTTGAGTCACGCTCCATATTTGGTTTCTATGTTGGTTAATTAGAGCTAACTCTAGTGGACTTCCCTGCCCAGAGTAGCTTTGAACTGCCATCCTTAGATCTTGGACTCTTGAGTAGCTAGGATCGCAGATGTGATGAACCAGTACCAAGCTTCTGTTCAATTTTGTTTAAAGCTAATAGAGCTCTGAAAATACACTTCTATTCAGATCACTATTAATATAATTTTTAATATTTACTACATTTATATGATTTTTAGTGTTTACTTAATGCATTTAACAGCACCTATTATTTGTACAAGAATGTTACATTTGGGAAAAAATGCTGATATAAGGATACAGGTTGACCCATTGTAACAAGGAGATGTACAAGACACTATGTTGAAAATGAAAATAAACTTTATAACTTGGGCAGGAGGGAGGGTTTGTGGAGGTGAGGAAGATGGGGTAGTAAGGGAAAAACAAAGGAGGGGTAATAATGATCGATAGCAAATGTATTCATTACTTTAGTCCTGTAACTGTAACCCTTCTGTACAGTATCTTTACAATAAACAATATATATATATTAAAAGAGTTTTACATTTGGATATTTCTGTATGCATATGTTTCTCTGATAAGATTCACACCCTCTGTATGACTCTCATCCACTTTCCACTTTCTTAAAACAATAGCAACAGGTTTTCATTGCTCTACTTTAATACATCTATATCAGATAGTTTCATCCATACATTAAATACAAGTTGAGCCTTTGTTACCATCTCAATTCAGACTCCCCCATAAACCAGTGTCCACAAATGGACGGCTCCTGAATTGTACTTGATTTATTCAATCACCTTAAGTATGCAAGTTATGTTTAAAAAATGATTCAGTATGATTATTGGGGCCCAAGGAGGTTATAGTTTAATCTAACTTCACCCTTATAGGTTTGTTCTCTTTCCTCATCTCCTCTACTTTATTTTTCAAGCAACTTTCAGTAAATGTAGCAAAGCCAAATTCATATAAATATATATTGTACTTTGATAAATTTATCCTTTTATATTCCCTTTTCCATCTTCCTTCCCCATAAGCTCTTCAATCTTAAAATTATACACTTTTTAATATGTGTCTGGTTGTGTATTCACAGTAAATATTTCTGTATGTTCATCCTTCCAAGTTCCATATATACGAGAAAAAAACATGTTGACATTTGTCTTTCTGAAACTGTACTACTTAAAATAATGATTTTAGTGCTACCATTAGCTTGCAACCAAGCATATTGGATTTGTGCTTTTGTGTAAAGAATACACTGTTCTGTGTATAAACCACATTTTCTAACATTAATCTTTCAGCAGATAGCTGATCTATTTCCATAGGTTGCCCATTGTGAAGAGTACCACAGTAAACACTAGTGTGCAAGCATGTCTATTATATCTTGACTTATATTCGTTGGAAGTATCAACACTGTTTTCTCTAGATAATATCACAGACCTAATTTTAGTGTAATTTAGGTTTATTTGGGGGGGGGGTTGGTCGTGGGGCCTGAACTCTGGGCTTCAGTGCTGTCCCTCCGCTCTTCAGCTCAAGGCTAGGGCTCTATCACTTGAGCCACAGCACCACTTCTGGCTTTTTCTGCTTATGTAGTGCTGAAGAATTGAACCCAGAGCCTCATATATGGAAAGCAAGCACTTTACCACTGAGCCACCTTCCTAGCCCTAATTTTACTTTTAAAAGGAACCTCTGTAGTGATCTCCACACCAGCTGTAGGAATTTATATTCCCAAAACAGTGTATAAGTGTTTCCTTTTCCTGACAAACATATGCTATTTGTGTTCTTTGTGATGGAAATTCTGTATGGAGTGAGATAAAATTCAATGCATTTTGGCTTATATTTCTTTCATGTCCAGGGAAATGACCAATTCTTCATGTATTTATTGGCCATTGTATTCTTGTTTTGAAAAAAAGTCATTTAAGTTCCTTTGCCAGTAGATTAATTGGGTGTTCATTCTTTAGGAGTTGAGTTTTAAGAGCATGATTACATCCTATTTTCAATCACTTGTCAGATGTGTAACTTGTAGATTCTCTGCACACACCATTTCTTTTTTTTTTTTTTCGTCCAGTTGTGGGGCCTGAATTCTGGGCCTGGGTGCTGTCTCTCAGCTCTTCAGCTCAAGGCTAGCGCTCTACCACTTGAGCCACAGCCCCACTTTCGGCTTTTTTTTCTTTTTGCATATGTGGTGCTGAGGAAACGAACCCAGGGCCTCATGCATGCAAGGCAAGCACTCTACCACTGAGCCACCTTCCCAGCCCCTGCACACACCATTTCTTAATGCTCCCAATGACTGCCCAAAGTCTTGGAAATAGAGTGACACATGTATAAGTGAATAGGGTTGGAGGGGGAAGAGAAAAACTGTACTCTCTGACCTGTTAACTTTCCTCAGTATTTCCAGGTCTTTTTTTTGCCTATCTTAAGGCTTAGAACTGAGGGTCTGGGTGCTCATGGCTAGCACACCACCACTTGAACCATACTGTCACTTCCAGCTTTTTCTGAGAAACTTATTGGAGATAAGAATCTCATAGATTTTTCCTCACTGGGCTGACTTCAAACTGCAATCTTCAGATAAAATTCTCTCGATTATCTAGGATAATAGTCAGGAGCCACTGGTGCCCAAATTAGGCTTCCTTTTTTAAAAATTGTATTAGATGACAAAGTGTGGAGAGATTATCTTCCAGTCCAGGAAATGACATTCCTTGTAATTAAGGTAAGTCAACATTCACAGCTCTGTACCACCCCTCCCAACCCCCCACCCCCACCCCGCCAAATTTGTAAACTTCATTTTTCGACATAACGTCTTGTACATCTCATTGGTGTAATGGGTCCACCTGTAACCCTACTTAAACAGTTTATTTTTTCCCTTCCCCTCCACAAATTATATCAGCATCAAATACAGTGAAAGCAGGGGTTATACCATGGGGGAGGTACATACAAAGCAACAAAGAAATCATCTTATAAATATGTTGGAAACAATCGCAAGAAAGAAAAAAAATTAAATCCTTATCTTCGGGTTCATTTCGCTTAACATCAACTTGTCTGACAGTTTCTGTTTGTCTCAGACATATACTAGTTATTGCAAATAAGGGAAACCATGGGACCTATAGGTGGGGTGGAGAGGGGAAGGGATGGTATGGGGAAACAAAGGAGGAGGCAACAATGCTTGATAAGAAATGTACTCACTATATCACCCATGTAATTGTACCCCCTCTGAATGGTATTTTTACAATAATAATAATAATAATAATAAAAGAAATCTTAATGACATTATACAGGAACAGGAGGAACGTTTGGTTGGAACAGATACTTAAGAGTAAAGTTTAAAAAATCTAAAAAAAACATTCACAGCTCTGCAAGAAGAGACCTTTTTGTTGTTTTTCATTTGTTTTATTTTATTAACCCAGTTTCAGAGTATTTTGTTTCTAATGACCCTCTCATTTTTAAGGCAAAAATTAAAAACTTTGAAAGTGTATTGGGAGGTATCCTGTAACTTTATTGGAAGAATGTTTGTTAGCTCCATGAAACTTCTAAACAGAAAGCTTGGAAGTCAGAGTTCTGTAATGACAGTTACTTTTCCAGGTTTGTTACAACACTTGAAATAAACATGAGAACCATTTAGTTTGGCCTTCAAGTAGTTGGTCCAGACAGTACAATTTGTTCCAGTGGAGGAAGGCTGAGAAGTGTCAGTCTGAAAAAATATTTTGTGTTTTGCCTTATGGATAAAAGGTTTTGTGTAATTTGAAAGTGGGCATATCACATAATTTAAGAAATGGTCAACTGGGCACCAGTGGTTCATGACTGTACTCAGGAGGCTGAGATTTCAGGATCACAGTTCAAAGCCAGCCCAGGCAGGAAAGTCTGTGTGATATTTTTCTCCAATTAACTAAGAGAAAACCAGAAGTGGCACAATGGCTCAAGTGGTACAGTGTTCACCTTGAACTTGAAGAGCTCAAGGACAGCACCCAGGAACAGTTCAAGACCTAAAACCAACCAAAAAAAAAAAAAAAGAAAGAAATGGTCAGTATGTAGGCCAAGTTCAAGCCCCAGGACTAACACACACACACACACACACACACACACACACACACACACACACACACACACACACATATCATGGAACTTAATTAAAAGGAAAATCTATTGAAATTTATTAGAGGACTAAACAATACTGATATAAAGACAAGGAATAGTATACTAAATATACAAAAGTGACTTCAAAAGCAAATGGAGAAGATTGACAGCTATAAAAATATACTTGAAATTAGGAATGATAGGGTTAAGTGCAGACAGAAACCAAAAACAAGCTGAATAAAATTCAAAATTAGGCAGCTATGGCTAAAATTAGTAACTATACTACTGCTAGAGGAACCAGTAAGATCTACATTGCTTGTTGAAGTAATTCTCACAATATAAAATAATACAAGATGGGAAATGGACTGTAGTTTAAACCTTCTATGCATTTAATCAAACACATGAGTTATATCTTAAGAAGGCTTCTTTCTCTGAGTATGTATTTTGTCCTTGAAGCCATGCAGAGAATTTCTATCTGGTCTTCTCAAGATGATGTAGCACTTGGGGACAAAGATGCAACACAGAAGCCCTGCACTGGAGGCCAAGATGCAGAAGACCTCCACAGCCACCATGACCTTCCCCTTGGCACTGTGGTAGACAGGAAGGAAGGTGAGCCACACACTGCAGAACACCAGCATGCTGAAGGTCAGGAACTTGGCTTCATTGAAGGTGTCAGGCAGATTCCTGGCCAGAAAAGCCACAGTGAAGCTGGCCAGGGCCAGGGAGCCCAGATATCCCAGGACACAGTAGAAAGCGGTGAGGGAGCCCTTGTTGCACAGGATGATGATGTAGCCATGTTCAGTGTGTGCATCAGTGTCCACAAAGGGAGGAGAGGTTCCCAGCCAGAATCCACAGAGAGTCACCTGGATGAGGGTGCAGATGGGAATGATGAAGTTAGGAGCCCCTGATACCAGCAGCCACCTAATCCTTCTCCCTGGAGAAGTGGCTCTGAAGGCCAGAACCACAGTCACAGTTTTAGCCAACACTGTGGAAACAGCCACAGTGAAGACAAGCCCAAATATGGTCTGCTGCAGGATGCAAGTGATTGTGTTAGGATGGCCAATAAAGAGCAAGGAACAGAGGAAACAGAATATGAGGGAGATGAGCAGGATATAACTGAGAGACAGGTTGTTGGCTTTCACAATGGGGGTGTCCTGATACTTAACAAAGACCCCAAGAATAGCAGCAGTGAGTTTGGAGAAACAGAGAGCCACACAGTCCAGGGCCATTCCCAAGGGTTCTTCATGAGTCAGGAAACTTGCAGCTTTGGGGAGGCACTGGTTTCTCTCTGTGTTGGGATACTCATCATCTGGACACTTTATACACTGCTCCATATCTGGTAAGAAAAGGGAGTTACATTTGTCTTGCTTTGGTACTTCCTTTTTCTCAATTGAAATTGGTAAGTCCCCTCTTAGAAGGGTCTCTAGCATGTTACTACTTATTATAACCCATTACCAAGTAATATAAAAATGCCTGGTACTGGTCTTTTGCACCTTTTCTATCCCATAGCATCAACCTCATCCTCATTATTTGCTTTTTCATTCTCTTGTCTTACTCACTGACTCTTAGATAGGAAAGAAACATGGTAATCGTACATTTCTAAAATTTCACTTATCATAAAATCTTTGAAACATCTATTATATTAGCATTCTAAAATTGGGGCAAAATACCTGAAAGTAAGAGTAATGAATTCAGAAGACATTCTCTTTTTTCTAAGACTGACTTCAACGCATATAGGAAATAGGTCATTTTACATACTTCAAATGTACTAAAAGTAATTTCCTGACTTTTCATGAGCTATTATATGAGCTCTCAGCACTGTGTGCATGATTCTGCTACTGGTATTCAAATTTGTGAATAATATAGCTTACATTGCTGTTTGTGTTTGTTTGAAATTTTAAAAGAAGGCAGTGTTACATTCTTTTATTCATCACACTCTATTTGTGTCTCTTTCTACCTGTGAGATAGTGGTAACAGAGAATCAAGGCTCTCTCAGCTTTAAATTCATGCTCTACAGAACACTTGTGTCTAATACTTAAACCCAACTCAGCTCTCTTTTTTATGTTTTTTAATTTTTTATAGTTTTTTTATAGTGAAAATACCGTACAGAGGGGTTACAATTACATGGGCAAGGTAATGAGTACAGTTCTTATCAAGCATTGTTGCCTCCTCCTTTGCTTCCCTTTCCCATCACTTCCCATCTCCACCCCGCCCCGTGTCTTCCCATCCCCCCATCCCCCATTCCCCCCCAATCTCCTTCATCCTCCCACCCGCACCAAAATTGTAAAGTTCGTTTTTCGACATAACGTGTTGTACATCTCAGTGTTGCAAAGGGTCCACCTGTATCCCTATTTAAACAATTAGTTTTTTTCCCTTCCCCTCCGCAAATTATACCAACATCAAATACAGTGAAAACAGGGGTTATACCACGGGGGAGGGACATACAAAGTAACAAAGAAATATCTTTTAAATATGTTAGAAACAATAGCAAGAAAGAAAAAAAAAACATTTGAGTCCTTATCTTGAGGTTCATTTTGCCTAATATCAACTTACCTGACCGTTTCTGCTTGTCTCAGACATATATTAGTTATTGCAGATAAGGGAAACCATGGGACCTATGTCTGTTTGCACCTGGCTTACTTCACTTGATATAATTTTTTTCGTCTTTCCATTTCCTAACAAATGGGGCAATGTCATTCTTTCTGATGGAGGCATAGAATTCCATTGTGTATATATGCCACATATTCTTGATCCTTTCATCTCCTAAGAGGAATCTGGGTTGGTTCCATATCTTAGCTATGGTTAATAATGCTGCAATAAACACAGTCGTGCTGGTAGCTTCAGTTAGAAAGGCTATAATCAAGATCGCTAATAACTTCAGATGCTGGAGGGGATGTGGACAGAAGGGAACCCTACTGCATTATTGGTGGGAGTGTAACCTTGTTCAACCATTTTGGAAAGTAGTATGGACTCCACATAGAGCTCCCCTATGACCCAGCAATCCCACTTTTGGGCATTTACCCAAATGATCACAAACAAGACCCAATTCAGCTTTCTAAGAACTTTCTCTATAGCAAGACCAGTCTGCATACATAAAAAAGATATGCAAGATTTATGTGTTCTTTGTGGCATAAATGTAATTTGGAAGATAATGGAGAGTCTGTCTTTAATAGGTATTCATACTTAACCTCAAGCTAAATGGACTCTAGATATTCACTGAGGCCAAAGGAGTATATGCATAGGAGTGGTTGAAAAGGCTCATAGCTAGGTGTAAATGTTCATAGGAAACAATGTTGTGGGCTGGAAGGTGGCTCAATGTTAGAGTGCTTGCATCGCATGCATAAGACTCTGGGTTTGATTCCTCAGCACCACATAAGCAGAAAAAGCTAGAAGTGGAGTTATGGCTGAAGTAGTAGAATGCTAGCCTTCAGCTGAAGAGCTGAGGAACAGCGCTCAAGCCCAGAGTTTAGGCATCATGACCGACAAAAAATAAATAAAAAATGGAAACAGTGTTGCATGAAATGAATTCCAAGAAAAGGAAACATGCTTTTTAGTTGCTGTTGTTTTTTTTTTTTTGTCTTATTAGTTTGTATTTGGAAGGATAAGGTGGGCACAGAAAAGTTAGGACAAATACAACAAAGGAAAATAAATACAACAGTGGTACTTACTAAATACTATGTGGAAATTTAACTGTACATCTTGTCAGTGGGGGACAGGAAGGGAAAACTGGAAGAGAGCCAGGGAAGGGGAAACATGGTTCAAAAAGAATTGGACTCAAGAAATGTACGCATTATCCTGCCCATGTAACTGTAACTCCTCTGTACAGTCACAAATAAAATTTAAAAAAAAGAATTGGACTCTTTACTTGATTACAGTTGGACTCTTTACTTGATTACAGTAACTGTAATTTCTCTATAGAACAACTTGAGAACCACAATAAAAATATGTAAAAATTCATTATTGAGTAGTGGAGAATGGGTTTCCTTGAGATAAACATGTATAAAATGTCATAGCAAAATTAATTTCATACATAATTTAAGGCCATGAGGTGTATTATTTCAAATAGCAATATCATCAATTGTTACAATTTAAGTACTGAAAAATGGAAGACTTTGGTTCTGTAATCCAAATACAAACTTTTTCCTTGGACTTGGATACATTAGGGAATACTAGGATGAGTTAGAGAATTTCTTAAGAAGTCAGAGACTTACCTGTCCCATTAGAAATCTCATTCTCTACGCAAGGTGCACAGTCAAAGCAACAGACAACCTTTCCCACCTGAGGGGATTTCCGGAATCCAGGACCACAACTCTCACTGCAAACAGAGTAAGGAGGCTGAGGAAAATCAGATATGTGTTGGTAAATATTCAGTCTATTAAATGACATTCAAAAAGAACAGGTGTTCCTAAACATTTGACCATAAGTATAATTATTTTATATACTTAGAGACAATTAATTGATTGGATGTTATTTTAGATTTTCTGACACAATCCACAAAGGCTTTTGTGCTATAGCTTTCAACTTCAGCCCATGATACTATTGAGAACTGTGGAACCTTTAAGAGGTGGCTCCTAAGGGTAAGATATTTCTGGCCACTTGCCAGAAACTTCCTTGGCTTCATAGAGGTTTTCTTTTGTCAGTCATGGGTCTTGAACTCTAGGCCTGGGCATTGTACTTCAGCTCTTCAGCTTAAAGAGAGCACTTTACCACTTGAGCCACAGTGCCACTTCCAGTTTGCTGGTTGTTTATTGGTGATAAGAATCTCATGGACTTTCCTACTAGAGCTGGCTTTGAACCATGATCCTCAGATCTCAGTTCCCTTAGTAGCTAGGATTACAGGCAGGTATGAGCAACTGGTGCATGGCTTATAGCATAACTTTTCTCCTACTACTTTGTGAAATATGGAAATATAGAAACAAGAAGTAAAATACTCATTGAAACTTTTAATACCATGGTAGACCCCAAGCCCCTCGTATGTTCCTATTTGTTTTCCATTTGTTTGAGATCAAAATGTTCCTCTGGTACAGGCTCCTTAGGTGAATCCTCTCACCATGGATGCCTAAATAACAGGTCAACTAAGGGTGGATGGAAACATGCACTGAGGGAGCAAAATAAACCTTTCAACCTTATGAAATTATTGCTTTTTCAGGTATTTTGTTTTAATACTAAAATATGATTATAACAGATGTCATCTAGATTTCATGATAAATGAGCACTTAGAAATGTTCTATTAGTACATTTCTGTCCCATCTAAAGTGAATCAGACAATTTCAAGTTAAAACTCATTAAATGTACAATACTGGATGATTAGTGAGCACAAGGGACATAAGATATAGGAGTCCTTTTTGCTTACTTACAATGAGTTCTAATCATTTGTGTTATCTTGAACCCACCTCGGTAGTTCCTATGGCCCACTCTATCATATCTTTAGATACAGACAGTTGATGATCATGAGGAGCATATGGAGAAAACTTCCCAATTTTCACTTTGAGTTCAAGACCTTCTGGAAAGTTCCAAATATTCAAAATATCATACTCTGCCTCTAATTTCCTTTCCTCATTCAAAATCACTTGGTCTCCAGCAGGATTGTAAAATTGGATGTTCTTCAGAAAAGGGTGCAGCTACAAGAGATACATCATGTCATGGTAAAGAGAATCCAAGAGTTGAAACAGAAATGCTGAATTCAACCAAACCTCTCATTTTCTTTAATCCTTACTCCTTACTTTATCATTCAAAATTAACAAAGATATCAAATGAAGTCTCACTAAAGAATGTGTAGAGGGAACTAAAAAGGTCATGCTTCTGAATTCTGATTATTACAAGGCATTTTTTTTTCAAGAGAAATCACCTCTACATAACAATGACTAAGACAATTCTCAGTTGGCTATCTAAAAGATTTGTGGAACTCATAATTCTATCAATACCCCAGAAATTTTATTGGCAAATTGATGATATATAATGTGGAATAAACAAGGTTATTTGTTTTTGTACATTTACTTATTTAATTTTTTATTTTTATTTCTATATATCATGGGTCTTGCACTCAGAGCCTAGGTATTATCTCTCAGCTTGTTCACTGAAGGCTACCATTCTACCACTTTGGGTCACAAAGCCAATTCTAGTTTTCTGGTTGTGAATTTGAGATAATAGTCTCAGAGACTTTCCTGCCTACACTGGCTTCCAACAGTGATCCTAATATCTCAGTCTCCTGAGTAGCTAGGATTAGAGGAGTGAGTCATTGGCACTCAGCTCATTTAATTTCTTAACATGTTAAATATGGAAATTGTCCATGATTCTTTTTACTATCTTTATGTGATATCCAAAATCAATGTGTGAATACAAGCTATCTCAATTTACTCATTCATCATTCTACTTCATCTTTTCCAAACCCTCCATCCTTTAAGTTACTTTCTAAGAAACAAAATCATTGGAATAATTAAGTACTTAAAGAACAGATCATCCTTTGCTATTGAGAAGCTTCTAGTGAAAAGACTGATTGTAAAAGCATTCAGTGTGAGGTTATTGTGGTAACTTGTAACAGCAATATTTGGGAAAATGTCACAAATTTCCAATGCTATTTTTCTCAAAGAGCACGTGAAGAGAGGTTTGGAGTAACCTTACAAATATTTTTAAAAGTACAATTCCTCTTGGGTCTTTTGCAAAAGTTTTGAATGTATTAAAATTTACTTTGGTTTTCATGTATAGATTTGAAAAGGGGAGGTATTACCTGTGCAGGGGAAGGCACCCTCCATCTCTCATTACTCATTGCTGGCTCTTCTGTTTGAAGAAGAAGTATCTCATGGAGAGCCCATGCCACAGCATAGACAGCATTATAGATATTGTAACTCTCTTCAGACATGGCCATGTCAAAAATTTGCACAGGCAACCATTCCAAGGAGGCAGCATGTGGACAGTTCTCCCACATTACACAGTCAGACTCAAAATGGGAGCAATTAAAAGAGAAAAACCACAACTTAGCAAGGTAAAAGTCTTCTGGATATTTGGAAGGGTTGACTTCCCTGATAAAATCTGTGAATCCAGCTATGTCTTCATGGTGATATGAAAAAATGAGAGGTACATGGAATGAGCCTAACATGAAATACTTCCTTCCGATGGATAAATCACACTGTGAGTTCAAGAGCCAAACTTTGCTTGTTATTAAATATTGCCCAAGATATACCATTAAGTCTAACAGGTATTCCTTTTTACCATAAATGATAAGTACATTTGCTGATGATTTATTGATCTGGTTCTGAATTGTTATGAGGTTAATTACTTGTGTCAGAGTACTGTCAGAAATCATATGCTCAAAGGCTACACAGATTTTGTTCTTGTCCATTGCTTCTCTCAGTTCTGAAAGGATCGATAAACCATTCTCATCTTGTGAGATCAATAGCCCTACCCAGTTCCAGCTGAAATGAAGTAGTAAGGAGACCATGGCAATCGCTAGAAATGTGTCCTTTGGGGATATTTGATAGAGAGAAGGAAACTTGACATGGTCACTCAGGGCAGGATCAAAAGCCCCAAAGGTAAGCTAAAGGGAAAGAAAAATGGAGGCTCACAAGTAAGAAATTTCCTATACATCACAACCTAAGTCTTGATTTATATTCAGCAACAGGTTGAGTTAGGTGGAAGGAAAAGTTTGGTTTTGAAATTTTTAATTAAATTGTAAAAATTATTTTTAAATCATTATACAATGATTTTTAAACTGAGCTTGTCAATTATGTATATAATGCCTATTGATCATTATCCCATTGTTGCTATTATTCTTGCCTCTTCTATACCAACATTACTCATTTCCTTGTTCCTTGTTTCATTTGCCCAAATATACTTGAATACTATGAGTATACTTGCACATTATTCCTCTTTTTTTAACCTTCATCATAATCCTTTTAATATCATACCCCTTACATATTAAATCTTTAATTCCATAGTGTTAACTGTCCAGAGTGGTTACACCATGGAAATCCACTTTTCTATATACCATAATTTAGCTAATTTAATCATGTATATGTGTTTCTCGCCACTTACAGTTTCTTATACTGATTTTGTATTCCATGTTTATATTTTAAATTCAACTTCCACAGATGAGAGAAAACATTTTGCTTTTCTATGCTTAACTTTGTTCACTCAATAACTTCATATTTTAATCATTTCCCACTTCCTGATTGCTTTCTAAAAAATTATTCCACAAGCCTTAGGCTCATGGTCATCCCATGGTTTTCTCTAACATTTTCTATTCTCATTTAAACGATGAGAGGCTGGATAACACAGTATTTTGGAGTACTTAACTTTAGACATTATAAAAAAGCATACGTCTTTATGTTATGACTTTTCCTAGCATTTTCTTATAGCAACTCAAAATGGAATCAAAGGAGACATCTTACACCTCCCTCTGTACTTCACCTGTGGAAATTTGTAGAGTTCCAGCAGTGTTCCAATCTGCACAGATGTCATTCCTGATGTTCCTGCAAGTACTGCTACAAAATTACTTTCTCCTATGCAAGTGTAGTTAGGGATCTTGCTTGGCCCAGAAAGCCAAATAAAAGAGTTCTCAAAGGCAGACCAAGCTCTGAAATCAGCATTATAGATATCAAATCCCAAAGTCATGTTGTGTAAAAGATTGGAGTTGTTGTTGATTTCTTCAATAACAAAAGCCAAAGCCAGGACAAGCTGATAGCACTTGAAAACAAACCTGCACAGGAGACATAAGAAATTGATCAAGAATAATCCAAAACTTATCTTCACATCAATGCAATGACTTTGGTGGATTCAATGTTTGTTCCTCTACAAATTAAATATATTGAAAAATTGCACCTTTTATGAGATATTAGTAATATCATGTCTATATATAATCCCAGAGAGCTTGATTTTTTCTGTCTTTCATAGGTAACCCACCAAAAAAGCATATGCTCTATTAAACATGGAGTGGGTCTTCATGAGACACCAAATATTCTTTTGTTTTATTGTTGGGGTAACTACCACCACATGTGTGAAAAATAAGTCTTTGATTTTTAAGCCACTCACTTTAAGTTATATGGCTATCTGGAGGCCATGCTAATTTAGATAATGTATCAATTTAAGATTGATACAACTTTCAAAGGTAGAGCAAGGGGTCATATGAGGAAGGCCCTGTGGTTTTGCTTGCAGCACCAACACATCAAACAACTCTTTCTGCACTAGCTACCAGAAAAAATAGTTGAAGCCTCAAGAAAACAGCCTAAATCTCATATGTGTAACAAAGCAAATGAGATGCTTTAAAAATGCAGCAGAAAGTGGTTTCCCATATCACTTTCCTCCACTACATTCCAAGAAACTCCTCACAAGGAGATGAGCCTCCAAACTGGAGGATGGAAAGAGAGTTGTAATTAAATAAAGCCCTAGTCTGAAATCCCTGTTTCAAGGCCAGCAGGGTGAAATTTAGTGCTGGGAAATGCCTTGATGATGAGTACTTCCTTCACAAGATATGTATGTAGATTGCGATAATGAAAAGGAAAGGGTACAGGGAGTAAGAATGTCAAAGATCTCTACCCTCTCCAAAAACCAGCCCTGGCCAGAAAGACTGTAAGATGCTTATCTCCAATTAACCTACAAGAAAACTGGAAGTGAAGTTGTAGATCAATTAATAAAAGCACTATCTTTGAGCACAAAAAGATTAGGGAAAGAATGAAGAGACTGAGTTCAAACTCCAGTATTGCTAAAAATAATCATAGTAATAATAACCCTTATGTGGAAGAGTAATGCAAAAGCCAAGCAGAATGTGTGAAAGAGAGAAAGAATGTGTGAAAAAGTTATTAGAAATTGGCAATTGTGTCTGTGGACACCAGTGGCTCACACTTATAATTCTATCTACTCAGAAGCCTGAGATTTGAGGATCACAGTAGGGAAGCAAGCCCGGGGCAGTAAAGCCAAGAGACTCATATCATCATTTAACAACGAAAATGCCAGAATGGAACTGAGGCTCAAGTGGTAGAGTGGTAGCACTGAGTGTAATCCTAACTACTCAGGAGGCTGAGATGCCAGGATCAAACTTCAAAGCCAGCCATAGTAGAAAACCCCATATGATCCTTATCTCCAAGTAACTAGCAAAACACTGGAAGTGGAGCTGTGGCTCATGTGGTAGAGTGCGAGCCTTGAGCAAATAGCTCAGGTACAGCACCCAGTACCTGATTTCAAGTCAAAGCAAACCAAGTTTAGGGTGATCAAGGTCAATCAAACAGTCCACCCTCTCATCTTGGACAAGCTCTCCTATGATCAAGTCCTGTCAAGTCTGCAAATGAAAAGGAAATCATAGTACATAAGTGTGCCCCTGTTTCCCTAACAGCTGACTTCTCATTAAAATCTGCCCAAACCAGGACAGAGGGGCAGGATATCTTTACAGCACTGTTGGTATGATACCAAGTATCCACCATGTGTACTGCATTTAGCAAAGATATCCCATAGCACTGAAGCAGAGATCAAGATATTTCCTGTCAATCAAGGTTAAGGAAATTTATCACTATTAGATATCTTCTACAAGGAATAGGAAAGAAAAATTTTCAATGCAAAAAAGTTAATGACAAAGAAAAGAAGACAACGATGTATAAAACTTTATGATGAATGATAATATAATCTGACAATGTTCTAACATTTTATATATGCTATTAACTATATACATATTTCTTAGAAGAAGAAAAGTATTATCAACTTCACAACTATATTTTCAAGTATATATACCAAATAGGCAGAACAAGCTGGAAAAACACAAGAAAAATGTCAAGTCCAGCTATCTCAACTGCCACTCATGATAATCAGCCAACAGAGCAGTTAATGAATAATCCAGAGGAGACTTCCCCAAAGGCTCTACAAACACTATTGGTAAACATGCTGAATGAAAAGATTGAAAGCCTGAAAAGGACTCTGTGTGAGTGTAATAGGAAAATGAGTCAGTAAGAGAGGGAAAAGCATGAGCTTTATGAGTCTATTCAAAAAATGATACAGGAATTTCAGGAGCATGATTAGGCTAACCAAAGATTTCTACAGGAACTTTGTGAGTGTGAGGAAGCTAATCAAATTTTAATACAAGAATTTCATGAGTGGGATGAGCATACACAAAGATTAATGAAGGCTTTCATGGAATCCACAAACAGACAGATGAAGGAATCCAGGGAGTCCACAAAGGGAATGCTGAATGGAGCCCATCAGAAGGAAAGGGAATCCAATGAAACCATAACCAATGAACTAGGGATAGAAGAATGAACACTAAAAACCAAATTAAGGAAGTAAAGAAGTCCGTTCAAGTTGTAAAACAAAGCTCCAACAAAGAATTTGAAGCAATCAAAGCTGGCCAATTAGAAGAAAAGGAAATACAAAACAAAGTAAAAAGTCTTGACAATAGGTTAGACCATGTGGAAAATCGAATCTCTGGGATTAGAGACAGCATAGATATTAAAGAGAAACTTCAGAGAAGTATTTAAGACAAATCCATGAAATATGATAGACCTAGTCAACATTTAAAAGACACCATCAGAAAGCCTAATCTGAGACTAATGGGTGTAGAGAAGCACCTAGAGACAGAAGTTAATTGTCTAGGAATTTTATTTAAGAAGATCCTAGCAGAGAACTTCCCAAATATGCAAAAAAGATAGGACTATTCAGATACAAGAAGCTTTTAGAACATCAACCAGACCAGAACAGGACATCCTACCATCACATTTTGATCTGCACAGGATCAATTCAGACCAAAGAAAAGATCCTTAAAGCTATCAAGGCTTCCCCTATAAATGGAAGCCAATTAGAATAACTTCAGATTTCTCAGCAGAGACAATTAAAGCAATAAGAGCCTGGAATTCATATGCCATGCCCTAAAGACAAACAGCTATCAACCAAGAATACTCTTCTTCATAATGGAAGGTTAAGTAATAACCTTCCATAGCAAAGAAAAACTGAAACAATATATTTCCACCAAACCAGCCCTACAAAAGATACTTAAAGATGTCCTACACATAGAAAACCAACAAGACCACAATAAAAGCTAAGAAAGAGCCCCCAAACAGAGAATCCCATAATCATAGGAAGAACCCAGTTGGCATAGCCCCCAAGAAGGTGGATACCTTGGCAGGAATTACCAAACACATCTCAGTCCTAACTCTCAATATTAATGGACTTAATTCTCAACTTAAGCCACATAGACTGTCTAGTTGGATCAAAATGCAAGATCCTTCTATCTGCTGCCTTCAAGAGACACACCTTGTGTAGAACCAGGAATAAGAGAAATCACACCAAAGAAAATGAAGGAATGGATGGATTTACAGCTGAATTCTACAAGGCCTTCAAATCAGAACTCACACCAAATACTCCTCTAACTCTTGAATGATATTGAAAAATGAAAAGTCCCTACAAACTCTTTTTATGAAGCCATCGTGACCCTCATCCCCAAACCAGGCAGGGACTCATCAAAGAAAGAGAACTATAGACCCATTACTTTGATGAACATTGATGCAAAATTTCTCAACATAATTTTGGCCAATGGACTTCAACAACTCACCAAAAAAATTCGTACTCCACAATCAAACAAGATTCATTTCAGGGATGCATAGCTGGTTCAATATATGCAAATCAATTAATATAATTCATCACATCAACAAGAGCAAGGAGAAGAACTACATGTTTATCTCAATAGATGCAGAAAAAGCATTTGAGAAGATCCAACACCCCTTTGTAATGAAAACTTGGGAAAAATTAGGAATCCAAGGAACATTCCTTAGTATAATAAAAGCTGTGCAATACAAACCTATAGCCAGCATTAAACTTAATGGAGAAAAGTTAATCTATTTCCTCTAAACTCAGGAGTGAGACAAGGATGTCCACTCTCTCTATTCTTCAATTTAGTATGAGAATGCCTAGCTATGGCAATAAGAAAAGATGCGAATATAAAGGAGATCCAAATAGAGAAAGATGAAGTAAAACCCTCCCTCTTTGCAGATGACATGATCTTGTATTTAAAGAATCCCATGAACTCCACTCCCAAATTACTCAAGCTGATTTGAAACTTTGGCAAGGTAGCAGGGTATAAAATTAACCCTGAAAAATCAATGACTTTTCTGTATACCAACAATGAGAAGATCGTGGCTGAAATCAAGAAAGCAACTCCTTTTGTAACAGCCCCACAAAAAACTAAAATACCTAGGAATTAACTTAACCAAAGAAGTGAAGTACCTCTACAATGAAAACTTTAAAAACCTGAAAAAGGAAACTAAAGCAGAACTTAGAAAGTTGAAAACCTCCCAAGCTCCTGGATTAGGAGGATTAACATCGTGAAAGTGGCAATGTTGCCAAAGCTTATCTACAAATTCAATAAGATACCTATAAATATCCCAAATTCATTCTTCAAGGAAACAGTAGAAGCTACCCCCAAATTCATATGGAACAATTAAAGAACCTGAATAGGAAAAACAATCCTTAGCAGAAAGAACAGTGCTGGAGGAATATCAATACCAAATTTCAAACACTACTACAAAGCCATAGTAATAAAAACAGCTTGGCACTGGCACAAGAACAAACCTGAGGAACAATGGAATAGAACTGAAGACCCGGAAATGAACCCATAGACCTATAGCCACCTATTCTTCGATAAGGGAGCTAAAAAATAGAATGGAATAAAGACAATCTCTTTAGTAAATGGGGCTGGAAAAGTTGTTCAAACACCTGTAGAAAACTAAAGCTTGATCCTTATATATCACCCTTCATCAGAACCAACTTCAAATATCTCAAGGACCTTGGAATCAAAGCAGAAACAGTCAAAACATTACAGGAAGGAATAGGAGAAACTCTAGGGTTTCTTGGCACTGGCCAAAATTTTCTTAATAAAGACACAGAAACACAATAAATCAAAGAAATATTTGACAAATGGGATTGCATGAAACTTTAGAGCTTCTGCATGGCAAAAGACATAGCTAGCAAGATTAAAAGAAAGCCCACAGATTGGGAGAAGATCTTCACTAGCCAAAAAATGGACAAGAGTCTCATATCTAAAATGTAATTAGAACCTCTCAAACCCTCAAAGAAACAACTGCTGGATAAATAAATGGGCTAACCACTTGAAGAGAAACTTCTCTGAAAAGGAAATAATTATGGCCAATAGAAACATGAAGAAATGCTCAACTTCTCTAGCCATAAAAGAAATGCAAATCAAAACAACATTGAGATTCCACCTCACCCCAGTTAGAATGGCTATAATCAATAAATTGAATAATAGCAGATGCTGGAGGGGATGTGGTCCAAAGGAAACCCTACTGCATTGTTGGTGGGAGTGTAAACTCGTTCACCCACTTTGGAAAGCAGTATGGAGTTCCTCAAAAACTCCACGTAGAGCTCCCCTATGTCCCAGCAATCCCACTTTTGGGCATTTACTCACATGAACACAAACAAGACCATACTCAACCTACCAGCACAACTATGTTTATTGCAGTATTATTTCCATAGCTAAGATATAACCAACCCAGATGCCTCTCAGTAGATGAATGGATTAAGAAAATGTGGTATATATACACAATGGAATTCTATCAGAAAGAATGACATTGTCCCATTTGTTAGGAAATGGAAAGACTTGGAAAAAATTGTATTAAGTGAAGTATGACACGACCAAAGAAACATAGGTCCTATGGTTTCCCTTATTTTCAATAACTAGTATATGTCTGGGACAAGTAGAAAAGTTCAAAAGCTATGTACATATGAGCAGATAAAATGATGGTAAGCGAAATGAACCCCAAGATAGGGACACAAGTGTTTTTTTTTTTCTTTTTTGCTATTGTTCCTAAGGTATTTATGATGTACAACGTGATTTTTTTGTTTCATTGTATGTTCCTCCCCCATGGTATAACCCCTGTTTTCACTCTATTTGACGTCAGTGCCCTGCATCTTGTATATACACTTCTCTAGCTTGGAGAGGGGAAAGGAAAAAAACAAAATGCTTAAATAAGGATAAAGGTTGATTCATTGTAGCAATGAGATTTACAAGATATTATATTGAAAATGAACTTTACAATTTAAGCAGGGAGTAGTGGAGAAAGGGAGGAGGGGAGTGTAGTTTGGAGGTGGAAGGGAAAGGATGGCAGGGGAAAAACAAAGGAGGAGGTTACAATGCTTGATAGGAAATGTACTCATTACCTTGCTCATGTAAATGTAACCCCTCTGTACAGTATTTTTACAATAAAAATGTATTAATGTTTCTGTACAGAAACAAGAATGACAATCCCATAACTCCTACCAAAAAAATCCACAATTTGCCAAAGCTATCCAGAGGCAAAAGACCTATGTCAAACTAGTGTGACTCCTACTTTCAATTATAGTAGAGAGCCATAGTAACATAAAAACTGCACTTTCATAAAAACATATATCAATGTAATAGAAGACCTAGAAATATTCTCAATTAACTATATTCATCTTACTCTTATAGTCGTTGTCCAATCCTGCATTACTGGAAGTTGACACCCATATTAAATATGGAACTGTGAAAACAGAGTATCCATATGACAAATACTTAGGCCTGATCTTTCTTTTCATATTCTCCAAAAGGATAAAAGTCAAAATTCATCACAATTCTGAATAGGAAACTTGAGAATTGGAAAATTACAGGTATAGTCATAGTGGAAATTATTCAAGATATAGGCACAGGACACAAATACTTCATAAAATAACAAAAGTTGTGTTCTGCATTGGACACAGTGGTGTAATCATTTTTTTCACTCACAAGAGGAAGAATCCAATCCTCAGCACAGTTTACAAATGTGATTTTATAAAATTGAAATCTTTCATCCAGTCAAGCATTGAGGCTCATGTCTGAAGTTATCACAGTTTAAAGCCAGCCTGGACACAAAAGTACTCTGAGACTTATCTCAAATGAACCAGCAATAAGGTAAAACTACAGCTATGCCTCTATTGGTGAAGTACCATCCTTGAGCAAACATATCAAGCAAGGGGGAGAAACATCTTGTCTAAAGCAGATTAGTAGCACCAAAATAAAAAAATTTTAAAGTTTTAAATTTTCAGTACAACAAAAGAAACATTTAATGAAGACACAGGCAAATAAATGGTTATCAACTTTTGTTAGCTATTCATCTGTTAGGGCTTAATATCATAGTATAAAACAACACTGAAATTTAAACACCAATACAAAAACTAATCCTACCATGAAACAGGCACATGAAGTGAAAGACTTTTTTCAAATGAAAAAGTACAAATAAGAAATCCATACAGGAAACATATAAAACCATTATAACAATCAGCACAATGCAAACCATAGGTATTCTGAAATACCTTATCATGTAACCCAGAATAGCTATCTTCAAAACACAAAGTAACAAATTTGGTGAAGATATGTACAAATAAGAAACAATGAAGATACCTCAGGATATTAACAAAAGAGCTCATATTTGACACATATATATCAATTCTAGCTATCTCTCCAATGTATCAAGCCCAGGTTTCTATACAGATGAATGTGTAAACATGGATGTCATTTTATACCAACTATCCAATTTATAGAATTATCCAGAATGTCCAAAACACAGGAATAAATAGGATATGCCTTCTGTATATGAAGATGAGTTTTCTTTGGAAAAAAGAAGAATAAATCATATATTTTCTTTTGCAAGAAAAATACATAAAAAGAGAAACAGAAAATTATAGATATGGGAGGAGAAACAGCATGTGTGATGAGACATAATAAATGGTCACAAATAGTGGGGGTGACTACAAAGTACATGGCATGAAATAAAGAAACAAAGTAAGAAAACAAATAGTTACCCCAAGTCCTACATTGTAGTCACAATTGAAAAACATTGAAATAACATCTATTGGTGTGGCATTGAGTTCATTCCTTCCAGTGACATCCTATTGCCATGCTGCATTTATCTGTATAGAGGACTTCATAAATGATACATAATGATCTTTAACTTGTAACACATAAATTTTAGAAACTGGATCATAGGATAATGAGGCCAGACTTCTCTGATTTCCACTAGCAGATCTTGCATACCTGTAAGTAGCTGAGAAACATCCTTCAGCTGCAACCTTAACATTCAATGTGTCTGTGTAAGTGCACTAATAAAGACACTCAAATATAATTTACAGTATCAAGGGAAAGAAAATAAGGTGAATGTGAAAAACTAGAGGTGCATAAGAAAGACAAATATCTAGGAATGGCATGGAGGGTTAGGATATATACAAATCTATTCCAAAGCAGTGAAAGAATTCCTGATCTTGTCATCTCTGCCTCCAAATGTGGCAAGTCACCTCACAGTCTATCCTTGTCACACAGCACTGGAAAAGAGGTGGGAACCATTTGCTATAGACAATAACCTTCTGTTGCAATAGGAATCAAATAGCGATTCTGGGACAAAGGAAATTGCCCATGGCCGTCCTTGAATCATATAAATAAATAAAGCCCCAAATAAAACCAATAGTACATCTAGTCACTTGATGAGAGTTTGGGGAAGAGTTGTGAGGCTCCAGAGTTCTTCAGGCATTCCCCATCCTGAAAACAAAAGCATAACTGGAAACAAAACTATGGAGGTATTACTTACATTTTGTTTGCTTCATCATGGGAAGCATCGCTGTTTCTGCGATCTGTTCCCAAAGTGTAGAGAGGGAAGAACCCAGCAATCATCACATCTCCATCTATGTGTGCCCTGTGCTTCATTCTAGAAAAGCAGGCAGTGCCTTCTAAGGAGCTGACAAGGAGTGGAAGCTGGAGAAGAAGGAGGATGAAAATCAAAGGGAACATCACTGAAGCATCTGCCAAGCAGGAATTCTGGCTGGAAGTGAAGCCTGTGGGATCCGGTGCAGATATATAGATTTTATTTATGTCTATGTGTATATGTAGCTTTTTGTTGACAGGGATGGCTACTTTGCTTCTTTCATTGCAACCTTCAGCATTTCCTGGTAGGAATGTGGAAAACTCCCAGCCCTGTGGTTCTGCATCTGAGGCCCAACAACCAGGAAATAAAGAAAAGTTGGAAAACATGTTTACCAGTTGTCCTCTCCAGGTGTTATGCTTTCATCCATGACCACAGAGAGTAAGACCTTGGGGATGAAGTTTTCTTGTTAGATTCTGTTGGAAGCCTGGATTAGCAAATGATTTGTATGAAGTCTATTAGGGCTGATTCAACTGGAAAACATCAATAGATTCCATGTCACGTGAAAGGTGAGATGGTTCACAAAGGTTCATGCCAGGGAGATGTCAACCCAAGTCTTTAGCACTCAGAGGACATCTCACACACCCAATGTCTAAAATAGCAACAGAAAATTGCTGGTTGACCCAAGCCAATTTCAGTAGAATCCCATGCAGAAGACTCCACAAATATGTCCATCTATGATTGCCTGGAGAATGAGTGATTGATCATGTTCAATTCAGCAATGGCTGATAGTGCAGAAGTTGAGCTGCAGAATTGTATTCTGAACTTGACCTTCACAACTGACAATATCACTGGACAACCGGAGTACATGGGTCAATACACTGCCATGAAGCATCAATACATTCACTACCTTGGGTGTCTGTATTTATGCTTTTCTGAGTACCTGTGCTTGCCCAAACAACCCTTTCTTCCCTATCAAAACCATCTCTGTAATTTCTACCACTCAAATATATTGGACATTGGATCTATACAAACTTCTCAATGGCCCTATAGAATGGCTCTAAAGTGCAGTGATTTTATTTTATTCCAGGCTATTTTGTGGAATGCATACTGTGATACACTTTCCTGGAGTCATAATATGTGGGACAGAAAAGAAATTGCATGTGAGCATAAGTCAAGGACAGAACAATCTAATGATGTGCTAATCATATATTGTACCATGGACCACACTAACACAGCATGCTATTAGTAAGGCTAACAATGGAAGTGTGGGATATGGAATTCACAGAAACTTTCCATATTTTCTATGTAATGCTTTTGCAAACATAATGGAGCTCTGAATAACCTGTCTTTGTGATGATAATACAAAATTTTCTAATGAGGTTACGCTTGATCTTAATCATTCTGATACTTATTGCAGTAAATAGAATTTTAACACATTTTTATACTCTTTAGTACTGTCTATCAGTTGTAGAAGTTTTCTTCTGATCATTTCTACATATACATGCAATTTGCTCTGATCAGATTCGAACCCTCCATGACAAATTCATTCACTACTTCCCTTATTAAAAGAATGTCTGCTGGTTTTATTTTTCCATTTTCATCTATGTGCAAGAAGTACATTGACTTTGGTTCACTTCCTTCCCTTCTCCATCGCCATTTACTGCCCCATCTCATCTTTATAATACCTACAATAGGACATGATCTCAATTACACTTCTTTCCTTCATTTTAACGTATAACTGTTAGAATAGATTCACTGTGTATTTCACAGCTGCATATGTAATATTTCAACCTAAATATACCTACATATTACTTCCTTTTTCCTCATCTCTCCTCCAGATATTAACCAATAGCTTGCATTGAGTGTAGTTATGCCATCTTCAGCCACACATGTACTTTGTTGTTACACGTATTTTATAATTCTATTTTCTCCTCTCTCTTCTCCTAACCTTTTCAAAGAATACCATAATTACAAAAATGTGTGTGTGTGTGTGTGTTTCTTAAGTATGTATATATGTTGTCTTTAGGTCTGGCTCCCATATTTGAGAAAAAGCATGTGACCTTTGTCTTTCTAAACCTGGCTTATTTCACATGATAATCATCAGTTATCTGCATTATCATAGCAATAAAATATTCCTGTTCTGATTGTGAATAATATTTTAGAAAGCATCTGAACTATTTCCATAGTTTGACTAATATGAATATTTATGCAGTACACTTGGGTGTCCAAGTGTGATTATTGTACCTTCAATTACATTCTTTTGAATATCCAGCCTAGTATGATATAACTGGCTGGCATAGGAGATCTGTTTTTAGTTCTTTGGAGAAACTCCATACTGATTTCTATAATGGTGGCATGAATTGACCTTTCCATGAACAGTACATAGGTATTGGCTTCCTACACATTCTAACTAGCATTTTCTGTTATGTGTGTTCTTCATGATAGTCATTCTGACTGGAGTGAGATAAAATTCAGGTTTATCTTTTCTTCATGGCCACAGATGTAGATCATTTCCTCATGTATATGTTGGCCCTTTTGACTTCTTGTTTTGAAATGAATCTTTAAACTCGTTTATCAAATTGTTAATTGGGTTTTCGATTCTTTAAGAGTTTAGTTGTCTGTGCTTCCTATTTATTCAGCTTATTCACTGCATTTTAGCTGTACTCTGTAGGTCAACTTTTTAGTTAATGACTTTTAGCTTTACCAAGTGAAGATTTCTAGGTTGATAGAATCCTAGCAGTCCTATTTATTGAACTATTGACATTTTAACCAAGAAGTTATGACCAAAGTTTCCATATATATATTATATATGATATATATGTATATAGTAAAAATGTTAGGATTACAGTTAAATGAGTAGGGTAATGAGTACATTTTGTAGTGAGCATTGTTATCTCCTCCTTTGTTTTCCCCTACCATCAATTCCTTCCCTACCTCCCCAACTCCTCCCACACTCCCCCACCCTGAATTGTAAAGTTGGTTTTCAACATAGTGTCCTGTACATCTCATCTTCACAATGGGTCAGCCTGCATCCCCATTTAAGCATTCTGCAATATCCCTTCCCCTCCCCAAATTACAAAAATGTATATACAAGATGCAGAACACTGGCATCAAATCCAGTGAAAATAAGAGTTATACTGTGCAGGAAGAACATACAAAAGAAACTAAAGAATCACATAGTGCATTGTAAGTACATTAAAAACACTAGCAAGCAAGAAAAAAACCACTTGTGTCCCTGTCTTGGGGTACATTTTGCATAATATTATCTCATGTGGTCATATGTACATAGCCTTTGACCTTCTCTGCTTATCCTAGATGTGTACTAGTCATTGCAAACAAGGGAAACCATGGGATCTATGTTTCTTTGGGCCTTTCTTACTGCACTTAATATAATCTTTTCCAAGTCTTTCCATTTCCTAACAAATGAGGGAATGTCATTCTTTCTGACGGAGGCATAGAATTCCATTGTACAAATATACCATATTTGCTTGATCCATTCATCTACTGAGGGGCATTGGGGTTGGTTCCATATCTTAGCTATGGTAAATAATCCTAGGATAGGGGCTGGGAAGGTGGCTCAGTGGTAGAGCGCTTGCCTTGCATGCATGAGGCCCTGGGTTCGATTCCTCAGCACCACATAAGAAAAAGAAAAAAGCCAGAAGTGGTGCTGTGGCTCAAGTGGTAGAGTGCTAGCCTTGAGCTGAAGAGCTGAGGGACAGCGCCCAGGCCCAGAGTTCAGGCCCCACGACCAGACCCCAAAAAAACAAAACAAAAAAAAATAATCCTAGGATAAACATGGTTGTGCTGGTAGCTTTGGTATGACCTTGTTTGTGATTACAAAAGTGGGATTACTGGGTCATAAGGGAGCTCTAAGTGGAGTCGTTTGAGGAACTCCATATTGCTTTCCAGAACGGTTTAACAAGTTTACACTCCCACCAAAAATGCAGCAGGGTTCCCTTTTGGCCATAAGTTTCCATTATTCCTTCATCTTTACTATCGTAGTTTCAACATTTCATGCTTGATTTAAGACTTCAAGATGGAAAAGCAAAGAAAAGTCACAATGTAAGAATCCTAACAGAGCTGTCTATAGTGTGCAGGAGAAGATGGCCATAATTGTGGTCATAAGGAGAGAAGTTTTTATGCCAATGAGTGAAGAAGATGAGTCAGCACATGTGAGGCCCTGTGGACACACAAGTGGGGTCTTCGCAGGCTGAGGGAACATGCCTGACCCACAGTCTAGAAGGCTCCATACAGCCAGCAGTGAAAGCCACTATTCTAAGAAGGGAAGCTTCTAAGGTACAAACCTTTTTTCATATCATGTATTTAAGTTTAGTAGTCTATTAGCAGATCTAGAGTTGACAAATTCTTCACATATGCTGATATGCAATCTAGTACATGCCTGTCAAGTAATGAGAAAAAACAGGAGAGAAATTTAAATATGATCTCACTAACACATGGAGAGAATTACCTTTTCCCAGCATCATTCCATCTGTAGTTTAGAATCCTCAAGGCCATTTGAGTGGTTCTAGGATACCTGAGAATGGTTACCAGGTGTTTCAAGGTGAACTTAATTTGTGGGAATTAGTGAGATCCAAATACGTTTTAGCTAGAATGAAATATATGCCACAGATTTCTTAAAAATGTTTAAGAAAAATGTACTATATTTCTATATTACTGTTAATCTTCCAGGTTCATAAGTGAAACATTCTCCCTCATGATGATTTATTTACTAGGCAAGGAAGGTTAGCATCTCATCAGAATATTGAAAAATTGTATCTAATAAAAAGTAGAAAAGTAACCTTCATATACATGTATATACATGTACATATATCCCTAATAATGTATTTTCTCTTAGACTTTTGCAAGTTACCCCTTGGTTATTTACAAGAGGCATCTGAATTCATGTAGACCTCAGTGTTAAAGAACTCCCATCATTTACTTACCATGTCTTCTACTTTGTTGTGTAAAAATATCAACACATATTTAAAAGTTAATTATTCCATCTAAGTCTTTCAGTTTATTTTACCTATAAAATTAAACAGCATAAACATCTTAATCAAAATTTTTATACAATGTAATATCAGATGCTGTGGAACTTGCATAATTTTGCCCTAAAAACATATTGTGGATTTGTGATGTTTTGATATTTTTCATGTTTTCATCCATTTGCCTAGATTCCCTCTTTTTCAGACCCTTTGTATTTCTAACTTGCTGGTTCATCTCATTTATTTTAATTTACTCTTCCTTTGAAGACTATCTCAAGGCTTCTCTGGTTTATTTTAATTTCTGAAGAACCTCCTCTGTATTTATTTTTGGATATGTTGGGATCATGTGTGTGTTTATGCTGGTTGTAGAGCTTTTACTTAAGGTTGTAGCACTACCCCTTAGCTTTTTTTTAATTGTGAAAATACCATACAGAGGGTTTGCAATTGCGTGAGCAAGGTAATAAGTACATTTCATATCAAGCATTGTTGCCTCCTCCTTTGTTTCCCCTTGCCATCCCTTCACATCCCCCCCTAAAAATTCCACCTCCCCGCCAAAGTTGTAAAGTTCTTTTTTCAATGTAACATCTTGTATATCTCATTGTTGCAATGGGTCCACCTGTATACCTATTTAAACAATTTGTTTTTTTCCGTTCTCCTCCACAAATTATATGAACATCAAATACAGTGAAAGCAGGGGTTATACTGTGGGGGAGGGAGAACCAACCCAGATGTCCCTCAGTAGATGAATAGATCAAAAAAATGGGGTATATATGCACAATGGAATTCTATGCCTCCATCAGAAAGAATGACATTGCCCCATTTGTTAGGAAATGGAAAGACTTGGAAAAAATTGTATTAAGTGAAGTAAGCCAGGTGCAAAGAAACATAGGTCCCATGGTTTCCCTTATTTGCAATAACTAGTATATGTCTGAGACAAGCGGAAAAGGTCAGATAAGTTGATGTTAGGCGAAATGAACCCCAAGATAAGTTTTTTGCTAAAGTTGCAGCCAGAACTGAGTTGGCAATAAACAAAGAAGCCACATTTTGAGAGGTCAAATTGGGAGTATTTATTAGAGTGCTGGAGTCTGCTGGTGGACTCCTGTCTCAAAGATCCAAATCCAACTGAAACAGACCATATAGCAAAAGGATCATGTACCAGCAGAACTTTCCATCTCGGAAAGTAGCTCAATGGTCCGGTTAATTCTTTTCACATAGGGAGATATCCTTCACAAATTCCATATAGGGAAACAGTGAGATAATCAAGGCAGAATCAGCATTCTGTGTAGCAAAGCTTTCCTACCAAAGGCTAAGCTACATGGGCTCTCTCACCCCTAGGCTTTTCAGAGCTGGGTAGAAAGCCCCCTCCACACAGCAAGGCACCAGGATGGCTGTGAGAACAAGGCCACGTTACTTAGACCCAGTCTCCTTCTTTCAGTGGCTGTCTCACCTGAGCTGCTACTGTCTTTTTGGTGATTTATTGGAGATGAGTCCTCCCTTCCCTGCTTAGGTTAGCTAGGAACTGCAATCCTCAGATCTCAGCGAGGATTACAGGCATGATACACTGGAACCTACCTTGATATTGAGTTCTTTTTTTAAAGTTAATTTACTTTATTGTTATTATACAGGTAAGGCACAGAGAGATTACAATTACATGAGCAATTATGTGAGGTAATGAGCACATTTTCTTCCATACAGTTACTTTTGTTTACCCACTGTCTACTAGTCCTTTGCTCCCAACTCCACTGGCAAGATCTATAGTTCTTTTGCACCAGTGTTCAATGAGTTCCAGTGCTATATTGTTTCACCCTTTTCTCCTGAGTTCTGTACCCTCCTGAAGATATTCACTTGAAAATACCATACATTATCATCATCATCATCAAAACTACTAAAACTGGGGCTGGGAATGTAGCTCAGCAGTAGAGTGCATGAGGCCCTGGGTTCAATTCCTCAGCACCACATAAACAGAAAAAGCCGGATGTGGCACTGTGGCTCCAGTGGTAGAGTGCTAACCTTGAGCTGAAGAGCTGAGGGACAGTGCCCAGACCCAGAGTTCAGGCCCCATGACTGGCAAAAAAAAAAAAAAAGAATAAGGAGACAAAAGCATGAAAAAATAAATATAAAAAATAAAAAACAAATTTAGAATGAAGTGTTCTCTAGTTTTCATATCTTGAAGTTTGCTTGATATATACATATATAACTTTATATATAATGTCGGGGCTGGGAAGGTGGCTCAGTGGTAGAGCGCTTGCCTTGCATGCATGAGGCCCTGGGTTCGATTCCTCAGCACCACATAAGCAGAAAAAAAGAAGCCGGAAGTGGCGCTGTGGCTCAAGTGGTAGAGTGCTAGCCTTGAGCTGAAGATCTGAGGGACAGCGCCCAGGCCCAGAGTTCAGGCCCACGATCGGACCCCCCCACCCAAAAAAAAAACTTTATATATAATGTGTATATATGTAGTGTATATATTATATAGAATATAGGTTTACAACATATAATGTATATATGATATATAATTGATACATAATATAATATGTAATTTATATGTATGAATATAAGTATTTATTCAATAATTTAATATATAAAATATATATATTTCATAGTTATAAATAAATATATTCAAATATATTTAATTTATGCATGAAATATACATATATACATAAATTTTCATCTTACTATGCAGAGCTAAGTAGGCATTGTGCCTCTGTATTTATTTCTCAAGACTGTCTCCTTTAGGTCTCAATATATCTGAGTATCTAGAATCTGGTGTATTTTATCATAGCTCAGTGTCTTTTAGATCTAATTTCTGCATATCAGAGATAACGCGCACTGATTGTTTCTCTGAGCTTGGCTAACCTCATTTAACATGATTTGTTCTAATTCCATTCATTTCCCTTCCAATGACATTATTTTATTCATTCTATTGTCTGTGTAAAATTCCATTGTTTAAAGTCATTTAAGGATTCAGGTGGACCTGTTGCAACAATGAGAAGTACAAATTGTCATGTCAAAAAGGAGCTTTACAATGTCGGTGGGGGGGGGAAGGATTGGGTGGGGGGGAAGGGGGAGGCTGGGAAGGGAGGTGAAGGGTAAACAAAGGAGGAGGCTGCAATGCTTGGTAAGAAATGTATGCATTATCTTGCCCATGTAATTGTAACCCCTCTGTACAGTATGTTCACAAATAAAATAAAATTAAAAAAAAAAACAATGACATCAAAAAAAAATTCCATTGTTTATACATGTCACATTTTTAAATTTTTATTTATTTATTTTTTATTTTATTGTGAAAATGCCATGCAGAGGGATTATAATAACATGGGCAAGGTAATGAGTACATTTCTTATCAAGCATTGTTGCCTCCTCCTTTGTTTCCCCTTCTCAACCCTTCCCATTTTCCCCTGCCCCCCCAATAGACACATGAAGAAATGCTCAACCTCTCTAGCCATAAAAGAAATGCAAATCAAAATAGCATTGAGATACCACTGCACCCCAGTTAGAATGGCTATAATCAAGTACTATAATAACAACAGATTCTGGAGGGGATGTGGGCAGAAGGGAACCTTACTGCATTGTTGGTCAGAGTGTAAACTTGGTCAACAACTTCGGAAAGTAGCATGGAGGTTCCTCAAAAGACTCCACATAGAATCCCACTTTTGGGCATTTACCCAAATGATAACAAACAAGACCATACTAAAGCTATCAGAACAACTATGTTTATTGCAACATTATTCACCATAGCTAAGATCTGGAACCAACCCAGACGCCCCTCAGTGGATGAATGGATCAAGAAAATGGGGTATATATACACGATGGAATTCTATGCCTCCATCAGAAAGAATGCCATTGCCCCATTTGTTAGGAAATGAAAAGACTTGGAAAAAATTATATTAAGTGAAGTAAGCCAGACCCAAAGAAACATAGTTCCCCACGGTGTAACCCCTACCACATTTTTTTATCTGCTCAACTATTATGTGGCATCTGGGCTGTTTCCATATCTTGGCAATTGTGAATAGTGCAGCAATGAACATGGGTGTGCAGCTGCCTTTATCATGTTTTGGCTCATGGTGTTCAGTGCAGATACCCAGGAGTGGTATGGCTACATCATAGTGAAGGTTTAGTGTCCTGAGGAATCACTGTACTGCAGAGGTTTTTGAATTTGAGTGTGGGTATGTAATATGTTTTTTTTTGTTTGTTTTTGGTAGGTCATGGGGCTTAAACTCTGGGCCTGGGTGCTGTCCCTCAGCTCTTTGGCTCAAGGAGAGCGCTCTACCACTTGAGCCACAGCACCACTTCCAGTTTTCTGAGTGGTTTATTGGAGATAAGATTCTCATGGACTTTCCTGGCTAGGGTTGGCTTTAGCCATGATCCTCAGATCTCAGCCTCCTGAGTAGGTAGGATTAGAAGCATGAGCCACCAGAGCCTGGCTTTGTAATATGGGTTTTAAGAAGTGGTCTATGTGACAGCTTCTAGTATGAAATGAGCTATAGCTGCATATTTTTTCCCATAAAACTTTTTCAGACAATGCCTGAATTGTGGTTAATGTAGTGACTAATGGTACCAACCCTCTATCACTTCAGGAAGGTGAGTAGGGCCTAGAAGTACAAACATGTGTTCTGGACTGGCATCTGCAGTGCAAGCAGTGTGCTAACAGTGAGGGCTGAACTTATCTGCACTGTGCTGAACCATAGAAGGGTCAGGACGGAATTGTGGGACACAGTGTTGGAGAACTGGCTCATTTTCAAGAAACACTACACTTCAGTGTCAGAAGGGTTAGATGAAAATTTCACTATAGGTCATCACTTTCAATTCCTCTACAGGAGTGATTGAACACTTTTGTCTGTAGAATAGAAAGCCAAAGTATTATTCAGATATTCTCTAGAGTTCTGTGGATGAGGAAAACAACTTCCATTAGAACCAGCCCAACAGGAAGATGGTGGAGGAGAAGCTGGAGGCTAAACAAGCCTCTCATAGAAAGCAGTTTTAGTTTTCCGGTGAGGAGTCCTAGGCCAGAGAATCACACTAAGTGTGCCTTTACAGTACGGAGAGTTTGGACAGAGAGATAAATCCAGGCAAGGAGACAGATCTGAGCACTTGTTGGTAGCCAGGCTGGGGCAGCCTTGGCAGCTGCAGTGGCAGCCATAGCCACCATACCTACAACACAGAGAGTCCAGTACAAAGGTGCCAGATGCAGCGGGTGAGCGGATTCTACTCAGCACCAACAAGAACTGACAAGGAGCAGATATCTTCATCCTGCAGCTCGCAGACCAGAGATGACCCAGGAACCAAGACTTTGGCATGAGTAGAAACCTGACATCCTCACCCTTTCTCAGGGAGCAGAGGAGGGAGGGAAGGCCACCACTCTCCCCCGCCCCCGCCTGCGCACCAGACATCTCCATCTTTAATACTGACAAAGGCCTGACTGAGCAGCTAGCTCAAACTCAGGCCTTGGAAGAAGCCAGTCATTGAGCAGGTCACAGGAACCTGACCTGTCCTGCCAGGCTTAGCTCCACCCAGGAGAAAGTCACCCAGCCCTGGCAGAGGAAGCTCTACACCCAGAGGAGTGACTTTCTTCACTGGGTAAACAGAGCCAGAGGCTGCTCATCCCTACAGCAGTCTAGACAATCAATTAAACTCAGTAAACATAAACCCTGAGAATGGCTCCTGGCTGGGCTCTGTGAGTGTCTCTGGAGCTAGCCCCTCAGGGAAAAGCTACTGTTTGCTGAAAAGCCTCAACTCTACTCAGAACCTAGCCTCATCACAGCATCTCCAAACTAGAGGAAACAGCCATTTCCCTCTTTTGTTACACTCAAAGCAGATCTCCCTCCCACTGAACTAGCCTGGGAGGAGGATCACAAAATCCTGGGTAAAGCAGAGCATGTTTCTGTCTGCTCAAAGAAACTGACTTAAGAAACCAATCAAGCCACAGGAAAACCAATTACCACAAGAAGACCAGAGACTCCACCAAGAGACTGGTTATGGACACAAGGGAGATACAGGATCTTCCCATCCCCCTGTTACTCAGAAAAATCAAGGAACTCTTTTTTGTACCTTTTTTAATTTTTATTTTTTTAATTGTTTAATCTTTTTTTCATATAATTTTTATTTTAGGTGTGTGTGTGTGTGTGTGTGTGTGTGTGTGTGTGTGTATGTGTGTGTGTTATCTCTATTGACCTTTTGGTTCTTTGTTTTTCTTCATATTTTTTATTTTTTTCTCTTTCTTTTTTGCGTGACTTAATTGCTGTTCTGCTCATCCCCAGATGTATACCTGTCTTCTATTATTAGACCTTATTCCCCATTGTGTACACATTTAATTCAGAAATTTATTACTCAATTCACAACCTCTTAGGCTTAAATTCTTTAATAGCAGTATTTTCTCTTTATACCTATATAATTTTTAAAGAATTTTTATTTTTTATTTTTTCATGTCTCTCCTATCCCTCCTCTCCTCTAATCTTATCCTCTCCTTCTCTCAATATCACCTTTAAACATAAATACTTTTTAAGTTTCACTTTTTAAATTTAAATTTTGTTTTTCCATATTTTCTTGTCTCTTTTTTTCCTCCCTTTCCTATCATTCTGTCCAATCCATTCCCCTCTTTGAGATTAGGACTTGCTTAATTTTACTCTCCTTTTACCTTTCCACAAACCTCTTATCCTATTTTTCCCCACATTTCCCCTAAACCTAATAATTTCTGGTTTGCCAAATTCTTCCTTACTGTTCTTAGCCCATTAATCAATAGTTATTTGAGGTTGAATGGATTGTATCTGTTGAACTATATTGTATCTGCAGCATTTTGACTGTGCAACTACAGAACTTTGGTTGAGGGCTGGGAAGGTGGCTCAGTGGTAGAGCACTTGCCTTGCATGCCTGAGGCCCTGGGTTCGATTCCTCAGCACCACATAAGCAAAAAGAAAAAAGCCAGAAGTGGCGCTGTGGCTCAAGTGGTAGGGCGCTAGCCTTGAGCTGAAGAGCTGAGGGACAGCGCCCAGGTCCAGAGTTCAGGCCCCACGGCCGGACCCCCCTCCCCAAAAAAAAACTTTGGTTGATGTTTGCCTTAAAATAGTGTTCTAGCACAAAATTGGTGTTACTTTCATACCAAATGGGCAGAACAAGCCAGAAAAATGGCAAGTCCAGGTATCTCAACTCCCACTTATGATAATCAGATGACAGAACACTTAATGAATAATCCAGAGGCAAGTTCCCAAAAAGCTCTATAAACACTACTGGCAAATATGGTGGATGAAAAGATTGAAAACCTGCAAAGGACTCAGTATGAGCATGATACAGAGAGAGAGGAGGCAAACGAAAGATCAATACAAGAATCCCATGAGCGTGAGGAAGCTACTCAAAGATTGATACAGGAATTGTATCAGCAGGCTGAGAACAAAGAGAGACACAGAAATAGCATGCGCAGGCTGAGAACAGTCAAAGAGAACTACAGGAATTGCGTGAACGTGAGGAAACTAATCAAAGAGTAATAGAGGAATTGCCAGAGCGGGAAGAGAATAGACAAAGATCAATAGAGGCATTCATGGAATCCATAACCAGACAGTTGAAAGAATTCAGGGAGACCACAAAGGGAATGCTGAATGGAACCTGACAGAAGGGAGGGGAGTCCAAGGAAACCATAACCAATCAACTAAGTGATTTGAGACTAAACACAGAACACCAAATTAAGGAAGTAAAGAAGTTCATACAAGATCTAAAAAAAAAGCTCCAACAAAGAATTTGAAGCCATCAAAGCCCACCAATTAGAAGGAAAAGAAATACAAAAAACAAAGTAGAAAGTCTTAACAGTAGGTTAGACCATACAGAAAATCGAATTTCAGGGATTGAAGAGAGCCTAGATATTGTAGAGAAAGAACATACAACTATCGAAGACATATCCAAGAAATATGACAGACCTATTCAACATTTGGAAGACACCATCAGATGGCCTAATCTGAGGATAATAGGTATAGAGAAGCACCTAGAGACAGAAGTTAATGGTCTAGGAAATTTGTTTAACAGGATCCTAGCAGAGAACTTCCAAAACATGTAAAGAGATAGGCCTATTCAGATACAAGAAGCTTTTAAAATCCCAGATAGACCAGACCAGAATAGGACATCCCACCATCACATTATAATCTGCACAGGATCAATTCAGACCAAGGAACAGATCCTTAAAGCTGTCAAGGAGAAAGGATCAATCACCTATAAAGGAAAATCAATTAGAATCACCTCAGATTTCTCAGCAGACATAATTAAAGCAAGAAGAACGTGGAATGCTGTAGGCCGTGCCCTAAAGACAAACAACTATCAACTAAGAACACTGTACCCAACTAAACTATCCTTCATAACTGAAGGTCAATGAAAAAACCTTCCATAGCAAAAAAAAACTGAAACAACATATCTCCACCAAACCAGCCCTGCAAAATATACTTGAAGATGTCTTACACATAGAAAACTAACAAGACCACAATAAAGGCTAAGAAACCACACCCAAATTGAGAATCCAAGACCCACAGGAAGAACCCAGTTGCCAAAGCCCCCAAGAAGATGGATAACATGGCAGGAACTACCAAACACCTCTCAGTCCTACCTCTCAATATTAATGGACTTAACTCTCCAATTAAGCGACAAAGACTGTCTAGTTGGATCAAAATGCAAGATCCTTCTATCTGCTGTCTTCAGGAGTCACACCTTGCCCATAAAAACAAACACATTTTGAAAGTGAAAGGCTGGAACAAAATCTACCAAGCATATGGCCCCCATAAACAGATGGGGGATGCAATCCTAATATCAGATAAAATAGTCTTCAAATTAAAGTTAGTGAGAAGAGATAAAGAAGGTCGCTACATACTAATTGGCGGGATCTCTCCTTCAGGAGGATATTACAATTCTAAATATCTATTTGCCAAACAAGGGAGCACCAAAATTTATCCAAGAAACACTACTTTCCCTCAAATCTCACATACATCCAATGATTAATAGTTGGGGACTTTAACACACCACTATCCCCACTAGATAGATCAAGTCGGCAAAAATTCAACAGAGAAACCGCAGATCTAAACAATTGTATAGATCAACAAGGTTTAACAGACATCTACCAAATATTTCACCCAGCAGCATCAGAATACACGTTTTTCTCAGCAGCACACGGAACATTTTCCAAACTAGACCATGGTTTAGGTCACAAAGCAAACTTGTCCAAAATCAGAAACATAGAGGTTATACCTTGCATTCTCTTAGACCACAAGTGAATAAAATTAGAACTCAACACCAAAAGCCACCAAAGAAAGTCTAGTAACACATGGAGGCTGAATAACACACTGTTGAATCACCAGTGGTTCATGGAAGAGATTAGAAAAGGAATTCAAAGGTTCATGACATTCAACAAAAATGAACACACAAACTACCAGCTCCTCTGGGAACAGCAAAGGCAGTACTCAGAAGCAAGTTTATAGCTCTGAGTTCCTACATCAACAAATTGGAGAAATCTGAAACCAACAATTTGATGAGACATCTGAACCTCCTTGATAAAGAGCAGCAGGATAAACCCCAATCCAGTACATGGAAAGAAATAATTAAAATTAAATCAGAATTAAATGAATTAGGATCCAAAAAGCCATAGGAAGAATCACCAAAACAAAGAGTTGGTTCTTCGAAAAAATTAACAAAATTGACAGATCCTTAGCAAATCTTATCAGAAAAAGAAGAGAACACACCCAAATAAATAAACTCAGAGATAAGCATCACCATGGAAACAACCAATATTCAGAACATTATAAGGGAATACTTATCAAACCTTTTTCTAATAAGATTGAGAATCTGGAAGAAATTATCTAATTCCTAGCAAATATCAACATGCTAAAAGTAAACGAATATCAGTTAAGCCAACTTAATAGAACAATATCAAGCATGGAAAGAGAAACAGCAATAAGAGACCTTCCAACTAAGTAAAGTCCAGATTTGGATGGATTTACAGCAGAATTCTACAAGGCATTCAAAGCACAACTCACACCAATACTCCTCCAACTCTTCAATGAAATTAACAGAAAATTCACTACCGAACTCATCCTATGAAGCCATCATAACCCTCATACCAAAACCAGGCAGGGACTCATCAAAGAAAGAGAATTATAGGCCCATTTTTTGATGAACATTGATGCAAAACTTCTCAACAAAATTTTGGCCAATAGACTTCAACAATTCATCCAAAAAATCACACAATATGATCAAACAAGATTCATTTCAGGGATGCAAAACTGGTTCACTATAAGGAAATCAATTAATATAATTCATCACATCAACCAGAGCAAGCATTAAGAACCACATGGTTATCTCAATAGATGCAGAAAAAGCATTTGACAAGATCCAACACCCCTTTATGATGAAGGCTCTGGAAAAAACTAGGAATCCAGGGAACATTCCTCAATACAATAAAGGCTGCATATGACAAACCTACAGACAGCATTAAACTTAATGGTGAAAAACTAAAGCCATTTCCTCTTAACTCAGGAACGAGACAAGGATGTCCACTCTCTCCACTTCTCTTCAATCTACTATTAGAATGCCTAGCTACAGCAATAAGACAAGATGCAAACATAAAAGCGATCCAAATAGGGAAAGAAGAACTAAAACTCTCCCTCTTTCCAGATGACATGATTTTCTATCTAAAGAATCCCACAGACTCCACTCCCAAATTACTCAAGCTGATTCAAAACTTTGGCAAAATAGCAGGGTATAAAATTAACCCTGAAAAATCAATGGCTTTTCTGTATGCCAACAAAGAGAAAAGTGTGGTTGAAATCACAAAGCAACTCCTTTTGTAACAGCCCCCCCAAAATAAAATATCTAAGGATTAACTTAACCAAAGAAGTGAAGGACCTCTATGATGAAAACTTTAAAAACTTGAAAAAGAAAATCAAAACAGAAATTAGAAAATGGGAAAATCTCCCATGCTACTGGATTGGAAGGATCAACATCGTGAAAATGGCACTACTTCCCAAAACTATCTACAAATTCAATGCGATACCTATCAATATCCCAACCTCATTCTTCAAGGAAATAGAAGAGGAAATCCAAAAATTCATATGGAACATTAAAAGACTGAATAGCAAAAACGATCCTTAACAGAAAGAACAGGGCTGGAGGAATATCAATATCACATTTCAAACTCTACTACAAAACCATAGTAGTTAAAACAGCTTGGTACTGGCACAAGAACAGACCTCAGGACCAATGGAATAGATATGAAAACCCAGAAATGAACCCACAGGCCTATAGCCATCTAATCTTCGATAAGGGAGCTAAAAAAAATAGAATGGAAGAAAGACAGCCTCTTCAGTAAATGGTGCTGGCAAAATTGGTTAACTACTTGTAGAAAACTAAATCTAGATCCTTATATATCACCCTGTACCAGAATCATCTCCAAATGGATCAAAGACCTCGGAGTCAAAGCAGACACTCTGAAAACATTACAGGATGGAATAGGAGAAACCCTAGGTCTGTTTGGCGCAGGCTAAAATTTTCTTAATAGAGACCCAGAAACGCAACAAATCAAAGAAAGGTTGGGCAAATGGGATTGGGTGAAATTGCAGAGTTTCTGCATGGCAAAAGACATAGCTAGCAAGATCAATAGAAAGCCCATGGATTGCGAGAAGATCTTCACTAGCCATACAACCGACAAGAGTCTCATATCTAAAATATACCTTGAACTCAAAAAATTAAATCCCCCAACAACAAATCCTCAAAGAAACAACTGCTCAATAAATAAATGGGTAAAGACTTAAAGAGAAACTTCTCTGAAGAGGAAAGAAGGATGGCCAATAGACATAGGCAGAAATGCTCAACCTTCCTTGCCATAAAAGAAATGCAAATCAAAACAACATTAAGATATCACCTCCCCCAGTTAGAATGGCTATAATTAAGAAGTCTAATAACAACAGATGCTGGAGGGGATGTGTAAAGAAAAGAACCTTTCTGCATTGTTGGTGGGAGTGTAAACTTGTTCAACCACATTGGAAATTATTATGGAGGTTCCTCAAAAGACTCCACATAGAGCTCCCCTATGACCCAGCAATCCCACTTTGGGGCATTTACCCAAATGATCACAAACAAGACCATACTGAAGCTACCAGCACAACCATGATTATTGCAGCATTATTTACCATAGCTAAGATCTAGAACCAACCCAGATGCCCCTCAGTAGTTGAATGGATCAAGAAAATGTGGTATATATAAACAATGGAATTCTATGCCTCCATCAGAAAGAATGACATTGCCCCATTTGTCAGAAAATGGAAAGACTTGGAAAAAATTATATTAAGTGAAGTAAGCCAGGCCCAAAGAAACATATGTCCCATGGTTTCCCTTATTTGCGATAACTAGTATATGTCTGAGACAAACAGAAATTGTCAGACAAATTGATGTTAGATGAAATGAACCCCAAGATAAGGATTCAACTGTTTTTTTTTCCTTTCTTGTGATTGTTTCCAATATTTTTATAAGATGATTTCTTTGTTGCTTTGTATATCCCTCCTCCATGGTATAACCCCTGTTTTCACTATATTTTATGTTGGTATAATTTGTGGAGGGGAAGGGAAAAAACAAATTATTTAAGTAGGGATACAGGTGGATCCATTGCAACAATGAGACGTACAAGACGTTATGTTGAAATACAAACTTTACAACTTTGGTCCGGAGAGGGTGGGTGGGTGGGTGGGGATGGGGGTGTGGTAGGGGTTGCGTGAAGGGGTGGAGATCAGAAGGGATGGGAAGGGGAAACATAGGAGGAGGCAACAATGCTTGGTAAGAAATGTACTCACTATCTTGCCAATGTAATTTTAACCCCTCTGTATGGTATTTTCACAATAAATAAAGAACTAGCCCAACAATGTCATTATCACAACTAGATCAACCTGATAAGGAAAGGCCTGGATGTTAAAACCTCCTTGACCAGAAGTACCCTGATCTTTAGCTTCTGTCATCACACTTGTTTCCTTTGTCATTTTCTGCACATTCTGTAATTTTGGAGAATTTGTTACACACTTACAATTTCTGAGAAACTGTAACTTTTAGGAGAAAAGTTCAAATAATGTGCACCCACCAGAACTGGCATTAGGAACCTATGTTATTCAAGAATTGTACTACTGTTGGTTAGGACTCAGACTTTGGAATAGGAAGTCCTCTGGGTCTACCAGAGAAATAGGCTTAATTCTTTAACACTTTGAGTGGCACTTGTTTTCCCCTTCATTTGTCTGCAATACTGTCTGCCTTTACCATGGCTTTCCTATCTAGTATTAAAATTGAGTGATTTTTGTCTTCATCTTGAAAGACCCCCGGCGGCGTGGGGTGTCCTTCAATCTGAAGAGACCCTTCCCCAAGGAACAACGAGACCACTTGTGTGGATGCAAACAGCAAGAGGTTTATTCGGGCAAGCCCTCGGCTCCCAGGTGCACTCAACCTCGAGATCCACAAGGTTCGGGTTGAGTGTCTGAGAACCGGTTACACGGGTACCCGGGGCGACAAAGTCTATCGGGAGACTTGCGCGCCGAGTGCTTGAAAGCACCCTCTTTTTATGGACAGCAGAAGCGAGGTTACAGAAGCGAGATGCGTGGTTACAGGGGGATGATTGGTTAATTTCAAATTACGTTCAGGGTGGGGATTGGTCAGGTTAAGCTAGCCAGATGGGGTAGGTGGGGTTGGGGGAAGGCTGACGTGTCGGTACTTGCCCGGACAAGTCTGTGCGGGTCGTTATGCACCGAAACTGTTCGTTCCCTGATTTTGACAAGTGATTTACTACATCCTGCCTCACCCTAGCATTAAGGCTGAGTTTTACGGGAAGGAATGTGGTGGTCGGCTATTTTACCGGAATGCCTGGTTTTAAGGCATGTACTAGGGTCATGCTAGGGTCTGCCGGCGGTGACTCAGAGGCTCGAGGTTTCGTTTCCTGGTTAGCGGCCTGCACTTATCTCCAGGGAGGGGAAGGGTTAGTGTTAGCGCAAGCAAGTTTACAGAAGCAAAACCAGCAGTTAGCAATTGTATAGTATAATAACTCCAACTTTAATTTTTAATCTTTTGCTGGGCTCAATAGGGGCTTCGGGAGGAGCGTCTGGGGTCTTTCATTCCCCCATTTTCTTTTTGTATGAATGAAATTCTTCATTCAACTGGAGATTCCTCCGTCAATTTAAGTTGGTGGTATTGTTGGGTTAATACTAGGGCCTGTACGACCGATAGGCGGTCCTTTATAAATTGTATTAGGCGATTGATGATGCAGGGGCCCACAGTAAGGATTAACATGAGGAGTATTAATGGTCCCATTAATGAGGATATCAGGGTAGTAAACCACGGAGACTTATTCCACAACCCTTCATACCAAGTTTGTTGAGACTCAAATTCTCGCTGTCTATTGTTTAGTCTTTCCTTAAGTTTATCTAGGGACTTGATTATTACTCCTGTCTTATTGACATAAAAACAACATTCTTCCCTTAAGGCTACACATAAGCCCCCTTCCTTTAAGAACAGTAGGTCCAATCCTCTTCGATTTTGAAGGACTACTTCAGCTAAGGAGTTTACCGAGTCCGTTAGTGTTTGGACGGTGTTTGCCAAAGTCTTTAAGTCGTTATTCATGGCTTGCTGGAGGTCTGAATAGTAATCCACTCTTGTCAGGGTGGTGGTTCCTGTGGCAATCCCAGCCGATATCCCTCCTATACCTAGAAGGACAGCCAATGTAATAGACATGAGCTCCCTTTTGCCTCTATGAGTTGGTCGGTCAAATTGGCTTTTACAGCAATGCCTTCATAGTATGGAGAATTGGAGACCAGGCATAGCCAACAGCTCTCGGTGCGACTGGGATCAGAATAATTTAAAGCAGTATATGCTCCCTTTACAAGGTCAATGAGCCTGTCCCCTGCCTCTGATGCGGCCAGGACCGGCATTGAGGCGGATAGGTAGGGGGAACTGGTCGCAGAAGGGGGCGGAACGGGGGCACTGAGCAAGGGGGTTTGTGGAGGATGTCTAGCAGTGAGGACTCTGGGTTTTGATAAAACTGGGTTGGGCCCGATTGGCAGGACGGGTGTTATTGTTTGCCTGCGTAGTCTGATTTGGAATGTCACTCCATAGGGTCCAGATCCAATTGTATGCCATCTAATTCCCCACTGTCTGCCTGCCATCCATAGGGCAGGAAGTAAAGCTCTTCCTCTGTCTGTAAAGGATATTTTTAAAGGCAGGCACGTACTTTTGAAGTAGCATGAAGTACCCCAGGGCCGTCCTTTTTTTACATTAATCAGGTCCCAAGTGGAACTTGGGTTCCAATATGCGTCACCCGTGGTCTCACAACCCCAAGAGGCACAAAAGTAGTCACTCTCCTGTCCACACTGGTTAGATGCTGCTCTACCTTCTCGAGGGCAAACATAAAAATCAACCTTGGCTAAACTTGTCCTTTTGTCCGGGGAACAGCATCCTGCATTAAAGCCCCCCATATTGGGTATGCCCGAGCAGTCTTTTACCGGGAGTTTATCAAAGGTGAAACCGGGCAGGTCCCAGGGGCGGGGCGATCCGGCTACTAATTGGCAAACATCTGGGGTTAGATCTGGCCACCAAGCTCCCCACGGATGGCGGTCGGAGCTGATCTGCCAGACTACATCTGCTGTGCCAGACAAAATCTGCCAGGTCTGTCGCACGGGCTGGTGGGGATTGGGAGAAGCAAAACTCAATAGGGATAGGAATAGCAAGTAAGCAAAGGAAATCATATTCGCGTAAGTCTTATCTTTAAAGGATTTTGAGTGCGCTGAACTTTCCAGTCCGGGTTTGTTGAGGTCTCTTCCGGGGTCCGGGCGGCCTTGACGTGGGACGCGTGGATCCAGGCGGCGATTCCGTCCACTTTTACGGCTGTAGGAGTGGTGAGGAGAACGATGTATGGTCCTTTCCACCGTGGTTCCAAGTTTTTGGTCTGATGGCGGCGGACCCACACAGAATCTCCTATTTGGAAACGATGAGGCACGACAGGGTCGTTTTGTTGGTCCCGGTATACTGCCGCAAGAGGCTTCCAGACTTCACGCTGGACAATCTGAAGTGCCTGCAAGTGAGCTTGTAAAGAAGGGCTATTAGCATAGTCAGATATATGAGGGTCAAGAAAATTGACAGCCGGCGGGGGAGCTCCGTACAAGATTTCAAAAGGGGTGAGGCCATGGGGGCCAGGGGTATTGCGAGCGCGGTAGAGGGCAAGGGGCAGGAGGAACACCCAGTCCTTTGAGCCAGTTGCAAGTGTTAATTTGGTTAAAGTCTCCTTAATCGTTCTATTCATTCTTTCTACCTGCCCTGAGCTCTGGGGTCTGTAAGCACAGTGCAATTTCCAATCAATCCCCAACAGTTTGGCCACCAACTGACTTACCTGGGAGACGAACGCAGGCCCATTATCAGTCCCTAATACCTGTGGCATACCATATCGGGGAAAAATTTCTTCCATCAGCTTTTTTGTTACCACTCTGGAGGTTTCATGTTTGGTAGGGAAAGCCTCTACCCAGCCTGAGAAGGTGTCCACAAATACTAGGAGATATCTGTAACCATACTGTCCAGGCTTAATCTCCGTGAAGTCGATCTCCCAGTGAGTCCCAGGTCGCTGTCCTCGTACCCGCACTCCTGGCCCTATTTTGGTCTTTCCAGCGTTGACACGGGCACATATTGTGCATTGATCTGTCACTGCTTGTAGGCTGTCCTCTTTTCCCAGAAGATGCATTAGCCCTTCCTCACGCTCAAGGAGGGTCTTCATTTTCCGGTTGCTAAGATGGGTTAGTTTGTGGAGGCGGTCTATCATTTGACGAGTCCACTTTCTTGGCCAAACAGTCTTCCCATCGTTAGTCCAAGCCCCTCTCTCAGGGTCAAAGGTGGCCCCCATTTTCTTTAGATCGTCCATGTCCTCTGGACTGTAGGGGAGCGGACTGGGTCTTTTTGTTTGCGACTTGGTTGTCATGGGGAGGAGGACCGGGGTGGTTGGAGTTCCGGCTAGCGCTGCCTCCCGGGCCGCCCTATCAGCCAGTCGATTGCCTCTCGCTTCCGAGGTCTGTCCTTTTTGGTGTCCCGGACAGTGTATAATGCTCAGTTTTTGGGGCAAGAACAAGGCCTCCAATAGGGCCAGAATTTCCGGCTTATTTTTAATTTCCTTGCCCTCTGAGGTCAATAAGCCCCGCCTGCGATAGATTTCTCCATGCACATGGGCCGTAGCAAAAGCGTAGCGACTATCGGTGTAGACGTTAAGTCTCTTGCCTTTTGCCATTTTGAGTGCATGGGTCAGGGCGATCAGCTCGGCACGCTGTGCTGACGTCCCAGGCGGAAGTCCCTCCGCCCAAACTACCTCAGTCTCGGTGGTGACAGCAGCTCCGGCCTTCCTCTCACCATGGTCCAAGAAGCTGCTCCCATCTGTATACCAAGTGAAATCAGCATCCCGGAGGGGCTGGTCGGTCAAGTCCGGTCGAGTTCCATGTACTTCGGCCAGGATCTGCAAGCAGTCATGGGGCTCCGCCTCCCCCGGTTGTGGCAGCAGGGTAGCGGGGTTCAGAGTTACTACAGGCCCGAACTGTATTCTGTCTTTATCTAGGAGCATGGCTTGGTAGTGGGTCATGCGGGCGTTAGAGAGCCATCGGTCTGGTGGTTGTTTGACCAGGGCCTCTACGGCATGTGGGGCCAGGATGACAAGTGGCTGGCCTAGGGTAAGCTTACCCGAGTCTTTTACCAGGACTGCAATCGCCGCAACCATCCGCAGGCACGGGGGCCATCCGGAAGCAACCGGATCCAGCTTTTTGGAGAGATAGGCCACAGGACGTCTCCAAGGCCCCAGCTTCTGGGTCAGGACTCCTTTTGCATATCCTTGCTTTTCATCTACAAACAGCTCAAAAGGTTTGGTTAGATCTGGCAACCCCAAAGCCGGGGAGTGTAAGAGCGCCTCCTTAATGTTTTGGAAGGCTTTTTGTTGGATCTCTTCCCAGACAAATAGCGTCCCTGGTTTTGTTAACGGGTACAGAGGGGCGGCTATCTCCGCGAAGCTGGGAATCCACAGTCGGCAGAATCCAGCTGTTCCCAGAAACTCTCGCAACTGTCTTGGACTCTGGGGTGGGGCAATATCCATAATTGCCCGTTTGCGAGACTCTGTCAGCCACCTCTGCCCGTCTTTGATCTGATATCCTAGATACGTTACTTGCTTCTGACAAATTTGCGCCTTTTTGGCGGAGGCCCTGTAGCCAATGGCACCCAGGGTCTGCAGGAGATCTTCAGTCCCTGAGTTGCAGTCCTCCTGTGTCTGGGCTGCCAGCAGGAGATCATCTACGTACTGGAGCAATATTAACGTGGGATGTTGAATTCTGAAGTCGGCTAGGTCCCGATGTAACGCCTCATCAAATAGTGTGGGGCTGTTCTTAAACCCCTGGGGCAGTCTAGTCCAAGTCAATTGCCCCGACACTCCCAGCTCTGGATCCTTCCATTCAAAGGCAAAAATAGGCTGGCTACTGGGATGGATTCTTAAGCAGAAAAACGCGTCCTTCAAGTCCAAGACAGTATACCAGATATGAGTGGGGGGCAAACTGCTCAGTAGGTTGTATGGATTAGGGACCGTGGGGTGAATGTCCTCAACCCGCTTATTAACTTCTCTCAAGTCCTGTACTGGTCTATAATCTTGAGTTCCCGGCTTTTTGACCGGGAGGAGTGGAGTATTCCAGGGAGACTGGCAGGGGGTTAGTATTCCTTGGTCTAACAGTCTCTTTATGTGAGGACGAATTCCCCGACGGGCCTCTTGGGACAGCGGGTATTGTTTTATAGACACAGGGGAGGCAGCGGCCTTTAGTTGGATAACTAAAGGAGCCTGGTGGACGGCTAAGCCTATGCCTCCCGTCTCAGCCCACGCTTGCGGGAACTTTCGCACCCAAGGCCGTATATGGGCGTCCTCTTTGTCCTGTTTTTGTTCATACAACCTGTACTCGTCCTCTATTCCGAGGGTCAGTACATGTAATGGCTGTCCCTTGGGCCCAGTAATGCGTGCCCCTGTCTCCTCAAAATGAATTTGTGCCTTTAATTTGGTTAACAAGTCTCTTCCCAGTAGAGGGTAAGGGCAGTCGGGAACATGCAAGAAGGAATGTGTTACCTTACCGGTGGCCAGTTGCACTCTTCGATCGGTGGTCCACCGATACCGCTTCCCTCCAGTGGCTCCTTGCACCCAGGCTGATCGGTCACTCAGGGGTCCGGGGGTCGTGGTCAATACCGAGTGTTGGGCCCCCGTATCCACCAGGAAGGTGACGGGTTGCCCCCCAACTTCCAGAGTTATCCTAGGCTCAGGGGGGGGCTCCTGGCCTGGACCCCCCTAATCGTCTAAGGTTAGCAAGGATGTCTGGGGTCTTGGTCTCCGATGTCCCCTGGGTCTCTTTGGGCAGTCTCTCATCCAGTGTCCTTTTTCCTTACAGTATGCACACTGGTCTTTTTCCAATGGGTGGCCCGATCTGTCTCTCCTCTGCTTTTCCTGCTCCTGTCGCTGCCCTGATACTATGGTGGCCAATAGCTTACTCATCTCCTTCGTTCTTTTACGATCACGTACACTTTCTCTCTCTTCAGCTTCCTTCCTCAGCCTTTCCTCTCTTTCTTCTGGAGTCTCTCTCTTATTATAAATGCGTTCGGCTTCCTTAAGCAAGTCCTGGAGGGACAATGTCTGAAGATCCTCCTGTCTCTCTAGCTTCTTTCTGATATCAGGAGCCGATTGCCAAATAAAAGACATAGCAACATTCGTAGCCTGCCCTGGATCCTCAGGGTCGTAAGGAGTGTAAATGCGATATGCCTCCTTAAGACGCTCAAGAAAAGCCGAAGGCGACTCCTCTACTTTCTGAACTACTTGCTTTACCTGCGCCAAATTGGTGGGCCGCCGGGCGGCCCCTTGGAGACCCACTATTAGCAACTGGCGGTAAAGGCGTAGGTGGTTCCTACCTGCATCCGTATTGAAGTCCCAATTGGGCCGTTCCAAGGGAAAAGCAGCGTCTATCTCATTAGGCAGTTGAGTGGGACGCCCGTGGTCCCCAGGGACGTTCTTTCTCGCTTCGAGGAAAACACGCTGTTTTTCCTCGGTAGTCAACAGCACCTGCAATAGTTGCTGGCAATCGTCCCAAGTTGGTTGATGAGTCACTAAGATAGATTCAATTAAAGAGGTTAGTTTTGAGGGGTCTTTACTAAAGGGAGGGTTGTTAGTCTTCCAATTATACAAGTCTGAGGCCGAAAAGGGCCAATATTGCAGCTGGCCGTTCGTCCCTGCACGCAAGGGAAACACCTGAGAGGTGGAGGTAGAGTCCGGGACCTGCTCTCGGCGTCCGCGGAGTCGACCGGCCACCGGGGATGGTGCAGGGTCGGCAGGCGGTGGAGGGGCGGCAGCCACTGCTTCCTGAGGCTGCTGAGCATGTCCCTGATAGGGAGGCGGTTCTTCCGTCAACAAATCCAGGAGAACTTCTTCCCCTGGTGGCAGAACCTTTGGGGTGGCAGGTCTGCCTTTCTCCGGAGGCACCTGTTTTTCACTTTCTAGGGGAACAAGGGCTGGGTAAAGTGAGGAATGTGAGGGGGGTTGGGGAGCTGGAGAGGGGAGGAGAGGAGGAGTGAGTTGGGGTTGGGGAGTCAAGGACGGAAGGAGTGGGGACGGGAGTTGAGGTGCAGATGGAAGGGTTAAGGGGGTAGGGAGTTGGGGCGCCGGGGCGGGTAGGAAGGGTCTTATCCACGGGGGAGGATCAGAAATAAGAGCCTCCCAAGTGACAATATAGGGGACCTGGTCTGGGTGTCCGTGTGGTCCCGGATCCATGACTTTGGCCTTAACCTGTAAGGCAATGGTTAGGTTAAAGGTTCCTTCTGGTGGCCAACCACAGTTGAAAGTGGGCCATTCTGATGAACAAAAAGTTATCCATTTTCTTTTTTTAACTTCTACTGAAAGATTGTGAGCTGATGTTTGCACATCTTTCCAGTTCTGTAAAGTAAGGTTAAGTGGGGTCGCGACAGTTTGTCCCATTTTAAGACTTTAATGAACACAGACACAAGACAGACAACACTTAGCTTCGCTGCGCGTGTTTGCTCACAAACTGAAAGCAAAACCTGATGGAGACTTTATTGAGAGTCCGGATCTCTCGTCTCCCCTGATGAACCACGTGTCCTAGAGGACCGGGTTCCCTGACGGGCCACTTTTTCAGGCCACCCTGACGAGCCACTTTTTCAGGCTCCCAGAAGCCCCCAAGACGTCTCCTGGGGACCGCGGTCGGGAGTATGAGCTCGTCAGCTCCTCCACGGGTCCGCCTGATACAGACGAGAACAGCCGAACTCACCAGATTCGCAAGCGCACAGAACTTGGCCACACAAGACTTCAGACAGCGTACAGACAGCACACAGACGACACACAGATGCTGGCCAGCTTACCTCCCGAAAATGGGTCGGTGGTCCCTGGGTGGGGGGTCTCTATCCCGGACGAGCCCCCAGATGAAAGACCCCCGGCGGCGTGGGGTGTCCTTCAATCTGAAGAGACCCTTCCCCAAGGAACAACGAGACCACTTGTGCGGATGCAAACAGCAAGAGGTTTATTCGGGCAAGCCCTCGGCTCCCAGGTGCACTCAACCTCGAGATCCACAAGGTTCGGGTTGAGTGTCTGAGAACCGGTTACACGGGTACCCGGGGCGACAAAGTCTATCGGGAGACTTGCGCGCCGAGTGCTTGAAAGCACCCTCTTTTTATGGACAGCAGAAGCGAGGTTACAGAAGCGAGATGCGTGGTTACAGGGGGATGATTGGTTAATTTCAAATTACGTTCAGGGTGGGGATTGGTCAGGTTAAGCTAGCCAGATGGGGTAGGTGGGGTTGGGGGAAGGCTGACGTGTCGGTACTTGCCCGGACAAGTCTGTGCGGGTCGTTATGCACCGAAACTGTTCGTTCCCTGATTTTGACAAGTGATTTACTACATCCTGCCTCACCCTAGCATTAAGGCTGAGTTTTACGGGAAGGAATGTGGTGGTCGGCTATTTTACCGGAATGCCTGGTTTTAAGGCATGTACTAGGGTCATGCTAGGGTCTGCCGGCGGTGACTCAGAGGCTCGAGGTTTCGTTTCCTGGTTAGCGGCCTGCACTTATCTCCAGGGAGGGGAAGGGTTAGTGTTAGCGCAAGCAAGTTTACAGAAGCAAAACCAGCAGTTAGCAATTGTATAATATAATAACTCCAACTTTAATTTTTAATCTTTTGCTGGGCTCAATAGGGGCTTCGGGAGGAGCGTCTGGGGTCTTTCAATCTAATCATATAGAAAATAATTTTATTCATTTAGGGGTTCTTCTGCAATAATCTCTTGCACTTATATGTCTTTATATATTTGTACTTCACTTATATTATGTATATATTATTATCTATTATTGTTGCTAATGGTATTGAATTTGTTATCAAAAATATTCTCATCAATAGGGAACACTTCTTATCTGTAGTTTGGATGATTCAAATTAGGAGGAAATTTTTATAGTACAGGCATTTTTATCTTTCATTCTTGAATGTCTGTATTGTGCTATTTCCTAGGTGGTCTCTCAAGTTATTTGAAACTGTATCTCTTCTTTTTCTCCCCTTTTGTCTTTTTCCATTCTCTCTCTTTCTTTACCTTTCCTAAGTCTTTGTGCTTTGTAGAAGGTATATTTATTTAATTTGAAGTCCATTTCTTTATAGTATCTATAGCCAAATGATTCATGTTCATTTTGTTACAGTGTGATGTTATATCATCATCCATTAATTCCAGAAATATCTATGTTTTTCTTTGGGATATTTTCTTTTGTATCTCATGGGGCTTGATCTCTGGGTCTAGACACTGTCCCTGAGCCCTTCATCAGAAGGCAAGCACTGTCACTCTACCACTTGAGCCACATTGCTACTTCTGGGTTTTTGATGGTTAATTGGAGAGAAGAGTTTCATAGACTTTCCTGACCACGCCGGAACTGAACCATGATCCTCACATCTCAGCCTCCTGAGTAGCAAGGATTACATGTGTGAGCTGCTGGATTCTGGCACTAATATTTTTTTCTTTTTTTTTTTTTATTGTGAAAATACTGTACGGAAGGATTACATTTACATGGGCAAGATAATGAGTGCATTTTTATCAAGCATTATAGCCTCCTCCTTTGTTTCCTCTTCCCATCCCATCCTCCCCCCCCCCCCCCCGCTTCCCCACCCAACCCTCCTCCCCTCCCCACCGAAGTTGTAAAGTTCATTTTTGACATAACGACTGGTACGTCTCATTGTTGCAATGGGTCCACCTGTATCCCTATTTAAATGATTTGTTTTTCCCCTTCCCCTCCACAAATTATAACGACATCAAATACAGTGAAAGCAGGGGTTATACTGTGGGGGAGAGACATGCAAAGCAACAAAGAAATAATCTTAAAAATGTGTTAGAAACACATTAAGGCAAGCATCAACCAAAGTCTGTAGTTGCACGGTCAAAAGTCTGCAGATACAATCTAGTTCCACACATATATCTATTCAACATCAAATTGAACTAGGCCCTGAGAGGAGACTGGAGCTGGGACAGCTTCCTTACAAGTTTTGTTTTTGTTTTAGGGATTATAGAAAAAAAACAAAAACCTTGGCTCCAACCAGCCCAGTTCTTGGAATGAAAAGAATGCCTCTAGGTCCCCCTCTCCTTAACAACTTGACCCACCTTCATTGTTTTGTTAAAGACTGACAGACTAAACAGGTAGCCAGTAATCTGGCTCATGCTGGCCTGCTGGAGACATCCCCAGTTTACTATAAACTCCACCTTTTCACATGTATATGTTAAACTCCACCAAACTCCTTTGTGTATGTTTACCTTAAGCCCACTTTACCTTTGAATTTGTGAGTCATTTAAACCCAAAATGATAGGCTGGTTTAAACAGACATTATGTGACAAAGTGTAACCTCACTGGCCACCTGCATGTGGTCTGGTATGACTGTGCAATCTTTTGGGTGTGTGACAATCTCATTGGTCGCCTATGTGACCAGGCTTCACCTTGTGATTTTTGTCTTTAAAAACCTAAGCACGCAGGCCGGGCAGCTCGGGGTCGTGGTATCAGCTCCCAAGCCTGTGCTGCGGCCCTGGCCAGTCAGTGTAGGAACTTTCTCAATAAAGTTGCTTCTTTAATATCAACTTTGTTGCGGTGGGCTCTGTCACTCCGGACGACTAGGTGGGCTTGCCTGCCTGAGTAGGGGTCTTCCTACTACAAAATAACTATGTATTAATGGGCTAAGAACCCCAAAGAAGCATTTGGCAAACAGGAATTATTAGGTTTAGGGAGAGACATGGGTAAAAATAGGGATAGAGGGATGTGGAAAGGCAGTGGGAGAGTTAATTTAACTAATTCCTAATCTCAAAGTGAGATATAGGTTGGATAGAATGATAGAAGAGAGAAAGAAAAAAAGAAGAATGAGAAAGAAAAAAGAGACAAGAAAAAATAGAAAAACAAAAATTAAAAAGTCCAACACTTAAAAATTATGCAAATTGGAAAATGTAATATTCAGAGAAGAATGTGAATAGAATAAGAGAAGGGGAGGGATAGAAAGGAAATGTGAAAAACTTAAAAATAAAAATGTTTAAAATATTATATAGGTATAAAGAGGTAGTACTGCTATTAAGGAGTTTAAGTCTAAGAGGTTTTAAATTGAGTAGTAAATTTCTGCATTAAGTGTGTACACAATGGGGGCTAAGGTCTAATAATGGACTACGGGTATATCTGAGATGAACGGAACAGCAATTAAGTCACACAAAGAAGAATGAAAGAGAAGAAAAAGTGAAAAGCATGAGAAGGAAAGAAAAAAAGGCTCAAATGGTCAGTAGAGATAAACAAAAAAAATTTTTAAAAAAGAAAAAAAAGTACACACATATACCCCTAAAATAAAAATTATAAGAGGAAGAAAAAAAAGTTAATAGAAAACAATATTTTTTTAAAGTTAAAAATTAAAAATTAAAAAAGTTTTAGAAAAAAAATTTTATAATGTGTTAATGGGGTGTTCATTCTTTAGGAGTTGAGTTTTCAGAGCTGTATTACATCTTATTATCAATCATTGTCAGGTTTGTAATTTGTAGATTGTCTGCCCAGGCAATTTCTTAATGCTGCCAATGACTGCCCAGGTATTTGGGAATAGAGCAACACATGTGTAGGCGAATGGGGTTAGAGTGACAGGAGAAGCACTGTCCTCTTTGACCTGTTAACTGGCCTTAGTCTTCCCAGGCTTTTTTCTTTTGCCTGTCTTAAGGCTTCGAACTGAGTGCCTGGGTGTTCAAGGCTAGCAAACCACCACTTTAGTCACATAACCAGTTTCAGCTTTTTTCTGGGAAACTTATTGGAGATGGACTTTTCTCCACTGTGCTAGCTTCAAACCTCAATCCTCACATCACATACTCCTGATTAGCTAGAATAACAGGCAGGAGACACTGGAACCCAGATTAGGTTTCTTTACTTATTTTCTATTGTATTAGATGACAAAGTGTGGCAAATCAGCTCCCAGTCCAGGAAATGGTCTGTCCTGTAATTAAGTTAAGTCAACATTTGCAGGGCTTCAGGAAGAGACCCTTTGCTTGTTTTTCATTTGTTTTATTTTACTAACTTAGTTTCAAAGTATTTTATTTCTGATGATCCTATCATTTTTAGGCAAAAATTAAAAACTTGGAAAGTCTATGGGGAGGTATCTTGTAACTTTATTGGAAGGATGTTTACTAGCCCATAAAGCTTCTAAACAGAAAGTTTGGAAGTCAGAGCTCTGTAATCACAGTTACATTTCCTGGTGTGTTACAACACGTGAAATAAGCACATGAACCATTTAGTTTGGCCCTCAAGTAGTTGGTCCAGACAGTACAATTTGTTCCAATGGGGAAAATGTCAGTCTGAGAAAACATTTTGTGTTTCTGCCTTATGGACAAAAGGTTTTGTGTAATTTGGAGGTGGGTATGTCACATGACTTCTAAGAAATTGTCAGCCGGATGCTAGTGGTTCAAGCCTATAATCCTAACTACTCAGGAGGCTGATATTTAAGGATCACAGTACAAAGTTAGTCCAGGCAGGAAAGGCCATGAGACACTTATCTCGAATTCACCACCAGAAAACCAGAAGTGGCAAAGGGGCTCAAGTGGTACAGTGCTCACCTTGAAGTGAAGAGCTCAGGACAGTTCCCAGGCCAAGTTCAAAACCCAAAACCAACAAAAAAAGACAGAAAGAAATGGTCAGTAAGCAGGCCAAGTTCAACCCCAGCAACAATGCACACACACACACACACACACACACACACACACACACACAAACATCCTGGAACTTAATTAAAAAATACTTGAAATTGGGAATGATAAAATTAAGTGCAGAGAGAAACGAAAAACTAGCTGAATAAAATTCAAAATTAGGCAGCTGTGGCGAAAATTTGTAACTATACTACTACTAGAGAAATCAGTAAGATCTATATATTTGTTGAAATAATTTTTACAATATAAAATAAGATAGGAAAAGGAGTGTGGATTTAATTTGGACATTCTATGCATTTCATCAAACACATGAGTTATATCTTAAGAAGGCTTCTTTCTCTGAGTATGTATTTTGTCTTTGAAGCCATGCAGAGACCTTCTATCTGGTCTTATCAAAATGATGTAACACTTGGGGACAAAGATGCAGCACAGAAGTCCTGCACTGGAGGCCAAGATGGAGAAGACCTCACTGCCACCATGACCTTCCTCTTCGCACTGTGGTAGAGAGGAAGGAAGGTGAGCCACACACTGCAGTGAGAAACTTGGCTTCATTGAAGGTGTCAGGCAGGTTCCTGGCCAGAAAAGCCACAGTGAAGCTGGCCAGGGCCAAGGAACCCAGGTATCTCAGGACACAGTAGAAGGCGGTGAGGGAGCCCTTGTTGCACAGGATGATGATGTGGCCATGTTCAGAGTGTGCATCTGTGTCCACAAAGGGAGGAGAGGTTCCCAGCCAGAGTCCACAGAGAGTCACCTGGATGAGGGTACAGATGGGGATGATGAAATTAGGAGCCCCTGATACCAGCAGCCACCTTATTCTTCTCCCTGGAGAAGTGGCCCTGAAAGCCAGAACCACGGTTACAGTTTTGGCCAACACTGTGGAAACAGCCACAGTGAAGGCAAGCCCAAATATGGTTTGCTGCAGGATGCAGGTGACTGTGTTGGGATGGCCAATAAAGAGCAAAGAACACAGGAAACAGAACATGAGGGAGATGAGCAGGATGTAACTGAGACACAGGTTGTTGGCTCTGACAATGGGAGTGTCTTGATACTTCACAAAGATCCCAAAAATAGCAGCAGTGAGTTTTGACAAACATAGAGCCACACAGTCCAGGGCCATTCCCAAGGGTTCTTCATGAGCCAGGAAACTTGCAGCTTTGAGAAGGCACTGGTTTCTCTCTGTGTTGTCATACTCATCATATGGACACTTCAAACAATGCTCCATATCTGGTAAGAAAGGGGAGTTACCATTTGTCTTGCTTTAGTACTTCCTGTTTCTCAACATATATTGCTAATTCCCCTCTTTTATATTACCAAGTAATATAAAAATACCTGAAACTGTTTTCACCTTTTCTATACCATAACTTCATCCTTATTCTCAAGTTGTTTGTTTGTTCATAGTGATTTTCTTACTCAGTGACTCTTAGGTAGGAAAGAAACATGCTACTTGTACATTTCCAAAAGTTCATTTATATCATAAAATCTATGCATCATAGTCAAGTTGTTCTACAGAGGCTTTTTAGTTACATGAATCAGGTAAAGAGTAGAATTGTTTTTGAACCACGTCTTCCATTCCCTGGCTCTGTGACAGTTTTTCCCGTCCAATCCCACAATGACAAAATGTACAGTTCATTTTTCACATAGTGTGTAGTAAGTAACACTGGTGTATTTATTTACCTTTGTTGTATTTGTTCCACCTTTTCTGAGCCCACCTTTCCCTTCCAAATACAAACTAGGTAACAAGACAAAAGGAAAAGAAACCAAAAAACAGCAACAACGGCAATTAAAAAGCATATCTTGTTTCCTTTTCTTGGAATTCATTTCATACAACATTGTTTTCTTTTTTAGTATTCTAAAATTGGGACAAAAAACCTGAAAGAAAGAGTAATGAATTCAGAAGACATTCTCTTTTTTGCAGACTGACTAAACACATATTGGAACTAGTCTGTTTTACATAATTCTAAAGAATTAAAAGTAATTTCCTGAATTCTTAATGCTGCTAGTATATGAGCTCTCAGCACTGTGTGCATGATTCTGCTACTGCCATTGAAAATTGTGAATAATATAGCTTACATTGCTGTATGTGTTTGTTTGAAATTTCAAAAGGAGGCCTGTGTTATATTCTTGAATTCATCACATCATGGTCTGCAGAACACTTGTGTCTAATACTTAAACCACACTCAGCTTTCTAAGAACTTTCTCTATAGTGAGAACAATTCTGCATAGGCAAATAAAGATATGCAAAACTTATGTGTTCTTTTTGGCATAAATGTATTTTGGAAGATAATGGAGAGTCTGTCTTTAATAGGTATTATACTTAACCTCAATGGTAAAACTAAATGGACCCTAGACATTCACTGAGGCCAAAAGAGATTATGCATAGGAATGGTTGAAAAAGGCTCATAGCTAGTTGTAAATGATCACAGAAAACAATGTTATGGTCTGGGAAGGTGGCTCAGTAGTAGAGTTCTTGCCTTGCATTGAGACACTGGGTTTGGTTTCTCAGCGCCACATAAGCAGAAGTGTAGCTATAGCTTAAGTGGTAGATTGCTAGCCTTCAGCTGAAGAGCTGAGGGGCAGCGCCCAGACCCAGAGTTCAGGCACCATGACTGGACAAAAAATAAAAAATGAAAACAATGTTGTATGAAATGAATTCCAAGAAAAGGAAACAAGACATGCTTTTTAGTTGCTGTTGTTGCTGTTTTTTGGTTCCTTTTCCTTTTGTCTTGTTACCTAGTTTGTATTTGGAAGGATAAGGTGGGCTCAGAAAAGGTGGAACAAATACAACAAAGGTAAATAAATACACCAGTGGTACTTACTACACACTATGTGAAAAATGTACTGTACATTTTGTCGTTGTTGGATTGGACGGGAAAAACTGTCACAGAGCCAGGGAATGGAAGACATAGTCCAAAAACAATTGTACTCTTTATCTGATTCATGTAACTGAAAAGCCTCTGTAGCATAACTTGGCAACCAAAATCCATGAGTTGAAACAGAAATGCTGAATTCAACCAAACCCCTCATTCTCTTTAATCTTTACTTTATCATTCAAAAGTAACACAGATAGCAAATGAGGTCTCACTAAAGAATGTGTAGGGGGAAGTAAAAAAAGTCGTGCTTCTTAATTCTGGTTACTACAAGGCATTTTTTTTCAAGGGAAAATACCTCAACATAACTATGAATAAGACAATTCTCAGTTGCCTACAGAGGGTTTTTTCATGACTGATAATTTCATCAATACCCCAGGAATTTTATTGGCTAATTAGATGATACATAATGTGGAATAAACAAGGTCATTAATTTTTGTACATTTAATTAATTAATTTTTTTTTTTACTTTTATTTTTGTATGTCATGGGGCTTGAACTCAAAGCCTAGACACGGTCCCTCAGCTAGTTCAATCAGGGCTACGACTTTACCACATTGAGCCACAAAGGCACTCTGGTTTTCTGTTGGTGAATTGGACATAAGTGTCTCATAAACTTTCCTGCATGGACTAGCTTCCAACAGCGAACAGATCTCAGCTTCCTGAGTATCTTGGATTAGAGGAGTGAGTAATTAGCACTCAGCTCATTTAATTTTTTAATGTGATATATGTGGAAATTGTCCATGATTGTTTTTATTATCTTTATGTGATATACAAAGTCAGAGTGTGATTTCAAGGCATCTCATTGGCACCCCTTCATCATTTTTCTTCATCTTTTCCAATCCCTCCATCCTTTAAATTACTTTTAAGAAACAAAATCATTGGAATAATTAGGTACTTAAATAAGAGATCATCCTTTGCAGTTAAGAATCTTCTAATAAAAAGATGTATTGTAAAAGCATTAGCTGTGAGTTTATTGAGGTCATTGTGGAATTGATGGGAACGTGACACAAATTTCTGCTGGTATTTTTCTTTAAGAACATATTTAGAGAGGTCTGGGGTAACCTTACAAATATTTTTAAAAGTATAGTTTCTCTTGAGCCATTGGGATAAGTTTTGAATGTATTAAGATTTACTTTGGTTTTCATGCATAGAATTGAAAAGAGAAGGCATTACCTGTGCAGGAGAAGGCACCCTCCATCTCCCATTACCCATTGCTGGCGCTTCCGTTTGAAGAAGAAGCATCTCATGGAGAGCCTGTGCCACAGCATACACAGCATTGTAGATATTGTAACTCTCTTCAGACATGGCCATGTCAAAAATCTGTTCAGACAACCATTCCAAAGAGGCATCATGTGGACAGTTCTCCCACATTACACAGTCAGACTCAAAATAGGAGCAATTAAAAGAGAGAAACCACAACTTAGCAAGGTAAAAGTCTTCTGGGTATTTGGAAGGGTTGACTTCCCTGATAAAATCTGTGAATCCAGCTATGTCTTCATGGTGATATGAAAAAATGAGAGGAACATGGAATGAGCCTAACATGAAATACTTCCTTCCAATGGATAAATCACACTGTGAGTTCAAGAGCCAAATTTTGCTTCTCATTAAATAGTGCCCAAGATATGCCATTAAGTCTAGCAGGTATTCCTTACTCCCATAAATGATAAGTACATTTGCTGATGATTTCTTGATCTGGTTCTGAATTGCCATGATGTTAACTACTTGTGTCGCAATACTACCAGAGATCACATGCTCAAAGGCTACACAGATTCTGTTCTTGTCCATTGCTTCTCTCAGTTCTAAAAGGATCGATAAACCATTCTCATCTTGTGAGATCAATAGCCCTACCCAGTTCCAGCTGAAATGAAGTAGTAAGGAGACCATGGCAATCGCTAGAATTGTGTCCTTTGGGGATGTTTGATAGAGAGAAGGAAACTTTTCATGGTCACTCAGGGCAGGATCAAAAGCCCCAAAAGAAAACTAAAGGGAAAGAAAAATGGAGGCTCACATGTAAGAAATTTCCTATACATCACAACCTCACTGTTGATTTATATTCAGCAATAGGTTGAATTGGATGGAAGGAAGGGTTTCATTTTTTAAAGTTTTTAAAATTAAAGTGTAGGTTATTTGTAAATCATTATACAAAGATTTTTCAATTGAGCATGTCAATTATGTATATAATGCCTATTGGTCAGTATCGCTTTCTTTCAATTATCCTTGCCTCATCTATACCAACACTACTCATTCCCTTTTTCCTTATTCATTTGTACATATATTTGAATATTTTGACTATACTTGCCATTATTCCTCTTTTTCAAACCTTCTCCTTTTAAAATCATACTCCTCACACATGAAGTGTTTAATTTCCTAGAGATAATTGTGCAGAGTGGTTACACCATGGAAATCCACATCTATGCATGCCACACTTTAGCTAATTTAATCATATGTGTTTCTGGCCACCTGTAGGTTGTTATACTGATTTTGTATTTCATGTTTATATTTTAAATTCAACTTCCACAGATGAAAAAAATAGCCATTTTGCTTTTCTATGCTTAACTTTACTCACTCAATAACTTCACATTTTTAAAGTCATTTCCCACTTCCCGATTGCTTGCTACAAATTATTCAACAAGCCCTAGGCTCATGGTCATCCCTTGGTTTTCTCCAATACTTTCCATCCTTTCTTAAACAATGGGAGTCATTTTGGAGTGCTTAGCTTTTGATATTATAAAATAGCATATCCTCTTATATTATGACTTTTCCTCAGATTCTCTTATAACATCTGAAAATGGTACCAAAGTAGACATCTTACACTTCCCTCTCACCTTCACCTGTGGAAATCTGTAGAGTTCCAGCAGTGTTTGAATCTGCACAGATGCCGTTCCTGACGTTCCTGCAAGCACTGCTACTAACTTACTTTTTACCATGCAGGTGTAGTTAGGGATCTTCTTCTGCCCAGAAAGCCAAATAAAAGGATTCTCAAAGGCAGACCAAGCTTTGAAATCAACATTATAGATATCAAATCGCAGAGTCATGTTGTGTAAAAGATTGGGGTTGTTGATTTCTTCAACAACAAAAGCCAAGGCCAGGACAAGCTGATAGTACTTGAAAACAAACCTGCACAAGAGACATAAGAAATTCATCAAAAATAATGCAAAACTTATCTTCAAATCAATGCAATGACTTTGGTGGATTTGTTTCTCTACAAATTATATATGTTGAACATTGTACCTTTTATGAGATATTAGTAATATGATGTCCATATGAAATCCCACAAAGCTTGATTTTTCCCTTTCATAGGTAACACACCAAAGAAAAGAGACCCTCCATTAAGCATGGAATTGTTCTTCATGTGGCACTAAATATTCTTTTTGTTGTTGTTGGGGTAACTACCACCATATGTGTGAAAATTAAGTCTCTGTTTTTTGAGCCACTCAGTTTATCTGAGAGATATGCTCATTTAGATACTGTCTCAATTTAAGATCAACTTTCAGAGGCAGAGCAAGCTGTAGTGTGAGGAAGGCCTGTGGTTTTCCTTGCAGCCCCAACACATCAAACAACTCTTTCTACACTAGCTACCAGAAAAAGTAGTTGAAGCCTCAGGATAGACCCTAATTCTCATGTATGTAATAAAGCAAATGAGATGCTTTAAAAATGCAACAAAAAGTTGTTTCCCATATTACTCTCCTCCATTACCTTCTCCTTACAAGGAGATGAGCCTCCAAAATGGGGGATGGAAAAAGAGTTGTAACAAAATAAAGCCTTAGGTTGAAATCCCTGTTTCAAGGCCAACAGGGTGAAATTCACTGCTAGGAAATAACTTGATGATGAGTACTTCCTTCAGAAAATATGTAGATTGAGATAATGAAAAGGAAAGGATACAGGGAGTAAGAACATCAAAGATCTCTACCCTCTCCTAAAACCATCCCTGGCCAGAAAGACTGTAAGATGCTTATCTCCAATTAATCTACAAGAAAACAGGAAGTGGAATTGTAGCTCAAGTGATAAAGGCACTAATTTTGAGCAAAAGAGATTAAGGAAAGCATGAAGGCCCTGATTTCAAACTCCAGTATTGCCATAACTAATCATAGCAATAATAAGGGTCTCATATCTAAAATATACCTGGAATTCAAAGAATTAAATCTCCAAACAACAAATTCTCAAAGAAACAACTGCCCAATAAATAAGTGAGTTAATGACTTTAAGAGAAACTTCTGTGAAGAGGAAAGAAGCATGGCCAATAGACACATGAAGAAATACTCAACCTCCCTAGTAAAAGACCCCAGACTCCTAGGATACTATCGTCTATGGGAGGGTGCCCCAGAAACCAAGACTCCAAACCAGTAGATGCAACAAGCAAGAGGAGTTTATTCAGCGTTTGCGCAAATGGACTCTCTGCCTCCGCAAGAGAGAGAGAGAGCCCCGAGCAGCGATTACAGGCATTCTTAAAGGCAAAAACCACAAGATTAGCATACAACACAAGGTGTCCCAGGATTGGCCCATTTAAAAGTCACTGTGTACTCCAGCAATCATTTTGCTACGTGGGAAATTTTGTAACACTCTTCGTAAAATGGTTGGCTCGGGGCAAGTCTAGGGGAGTAGTCACCCTGGAGGGGAGTTCACATAGTTACAGGCTTGTGATTGGTTGACATTTGGCCTAGTTTGCTGGACTCACCAGATGGTCCTTATCTTGGGTCCCATTTAGGGAATTTCCAAACAGGAACTTAGAAGAACATACTCGTTTGTTCTTTATCTATGACCACAGACCTTGTCCCGGGGCCAGCATCTGGACTCTGAAACTTTTTACTCAATTCCTTATTTTCAGGGAGGGGAGGGGTTGCTAGCACAAGCAAGTTTACAGAAGCAAAATCAGCAGTTAGCAATTGTAAAATGTAACTCTAATTTTTAATCTTTCACCTAGCAATAAAAGAAATACAAATCAAAACAACATTGAGATACCACCTCACCCCAGTTAGAATGGCTATAATCAAGAACTCTAATAACAACAGATGCTGGAGGGGATGTGGGCAGAAGGGAACCTTACTGCATTGTTGGTGGGAATGTAAACTTGTTCAACCACTTTGGAAAGGAGTATGGAGGTTCCTCAAAAGACTCCATATAGAGCTTCGCTATGACCCAGCAATCCCACTTTTGGGCATTTACCCAAATGATCACAAACAAGACCATACTAAAGCTACCAGCACAACTATGTTTATTGCAGCACTATTTACCCAGATATCTTGAATGGATCAAGAAAATGTGGTATATATACACAATGGAATTCTATGCCTCTATCAGAAAGAATGACATTGCCCCATTTGTCAGAAAATGGAAAGACTTGGAAAAAATCATATTAAGTGAAGTAAGCCAGGCCCAAAGAAACATAGGTCCCATGTTTTCCCTTATCCGCAATAACTAGTATATGTTTGAGAGAAGCAGAAAAGGTCAGATAAGTTGATGTTAGAGGGAATGAACCCTAAGATAAGGACTCAAATGTTTTTTTCTTTCTTGCGATTGTTTCTAACATATTTATAAGATGATTTCTTTGTTGCTTTGTATGTTCCTCCCCCACGGTTTTCACTGTATTTGATGTTGGTATAATTTGTGTAGGGGAAGGGAAAAACAAACGATTTAAATAGGGATACAGGTGGACCCATTGCAACAATGAGATGTACAAGACGTTATATTGAAATACAAACTTTACAACTTTGGCGGGGGGAGGGGGAGATAGTGAGGGTGGGCGTGGAGAAGGGGGATGGGGAGGGGTGGAGGGGAATGGAAAGGGATGGGAAGGGGAAACAAAGGAAGAGGCAAGAATGCTTGCTAAGAAGTGTACTCATTACCTTACCCATGTAATTGTAACCCCTCTTTATGCTATTTTCACAATTTAAAAAAATAACCCTTATGTGAAAGAGTAATGCAAAAACAAAACTGAATTGTGAAAGAAAAAGAATGTGTGAAAAGGTTATTAGAAATTGACAACTGTGTCTCTGGGCACCAGTGGTTCACACATATAATTCTATATACTCAGAAGCCTGAGATTTGAGGATCACAGTAGGGAGGCAAGCCAGTGGCCGTAAAGCCAAGAGACTCATCATCAGGTAACTAAAAAACCCAAAGTGGAACTGATACTCAAGTGGTAGAGTGGTAGCATTGAGTGTAATCCTAGCTACTTAGGAACCTGAGATGTCAGGACCACTTATTGAGCAACCATAGTAGGAAAGTCCATGAGACTCATATCTCCAAGTAACTACCAAAACACCGGAAGTGGAGCTGTGGCTCATGTGGTAGAATACTAGCTGAGAGCAAGTAGCTCAGGGACAGCACTGAGTACCTGATTTCAAGTCCTAAGAGAGACTAAAACCAACCAAGTTTAGGAAGATCAAGGTCAATTGAACTGTCCACCACCTCGTCTTGGACAAGCTCTCCTATGATCAAGTCCTGTCAAGTGTGCAAATGAAAAGGAAATCATAGTACATAAGTTTGCCCATTTCCCTAACCGCTAACTTCTCAATAAAATCTACACAAAACAAGACAGAGGGGCAGGAGACCTTCACAGTGCTGCCAGTAATGATACAAAGTATCCACCAAGTGTACTGCATTTAGCAAAGATATCCTGTAGTCATCAAAAAGAGATCAAGATATTTCCTGTCAAGCAAGGTTAAGGAAATTTATCTGTATCAGATCTCTTCTTTTTTTATTAATAAGTTTTTTTATTGTGAAAATACCATACAACGCCTGTGATTTTAGCTACTCAGGAGGCTGAGATCTGACAATCACAGTTTGAAGCCAGCCCAGTCAGGAAAGTCCAACAGGTTCATCTCCACTTAACCACAGAAAACCAGAAGTGGCTCTGTGGCTTAAAATAGTAGAGCACTAGCCTTAAGAAGAAAAGCTCAGAGAAAGCATTCAGGCCCCACAATCAACAAAAATAAAAGTCACAATGTGGCCTAATTCCTGAAGATGAAAGTACAAACTCTAGGTTGATAAAAACCTCACTCATTGCTTCCCCTTTTAGAGTACACATAGACTGCAAGGAAAGGGACTGAATAAGGCAGACCATGCATACATATTCACATTGTATGTTATCTAGTATATAATATATGGAGTAATGTATATATACTATGTATATTATAAAACATATAATGTATAACGTACATGTAATATATTTACATATTATGTAAGTGTGCATATATATCTTAAACTTTTCCTTGGCACTGTTGTTGTTTGAAATCAGTGCCTTCCAATTGCTATGCAGCATCTCTACCATGCCAACAATCCACCCATCCCTTTTGGAGCTTGTGTTATTTTTGAAAGAGAACTTGAAATTATTTTTGAAATGACCTAAACAATCATCTTCTAACTTGCTACCACATAATGCACAGAAACAAAGAAAGACAATCTCACAACTTCTCTCACAAAAGAAAATCTCCAATTTGCCAAAGGTATCCAAACTAGTGTGACACCTGCTTTCAATTATAGTAGAGAGCCATAGTAACATAAAAAATGCACTTTCATAAAAAACATATATAAATGTAACAGGAGACCTAGAAATACTCCCAATTAACTACATTTATCTGATGCTTAGCTTTGTTGTCCAATACTAATTTGCTGGAAGTTGACACCCATAGTAAGTAGTGGAACTGTGAAAACTGAGTATTCATATAACAAATGCTTAGGCTTAATCTTTCCTTTCATATTGTCCAAAAGGATAAGAGTCAAAATTCATCACAATTCTTAATAAGAAACTTGAGGATTGGAAAATTGCAGATTAAGTCATAGTGGAAACTCTTCAAGATACAGGCACAGGAATACTTCCTGATAGGACACAAATACTTCATAAAATAATAGCAAAAGTTATGTCCTTGATTGGGAACAGTGCTACAATCATTTGTTTCACTCACAAGATGAAGAATCTCATCTTCAGCAGTTTAAAAATGTGATGTCATGAAATTGAAATCTTTCAGCCGGCCAAGCATTGAGATCCACATCTGCAATTATCACAGTTTAAAGCCAGCCTGGACAGAAAAGTATGGTGAGGCTTATCTCCAATGAACCAGCAATAAGGTAAAAGTGCAGCTATGCCTCTATTGGTAATGCACCAACCTTGAGCAAACTTATCAAGCAAGGGGAAGAAGCCTCTTGTCTGAACCAGTGTACTGGTACCAAAATACAAAACTTTAAAATTTTTAAATTTCAGTACAAGAAAAGAAACTTTTAATGAAGTGAAGACTCAGGCAAATAAATGTTTGTAAACATTTGTTAGCTATTCATCTGTTAGGGCTTAAAATCACAGTATAAAATGACACTGAAATTTAAACATCAGTACAAAAAATAATCTTACCATGAAACAGGCACATGAAGTGAAAGACTTTTTTCAAATGGAAAAGTACAAATAGGAAATCCATATAAGAAAAATATCGAACCATTATAACACTCAGCAAATTGCAAACCAAAGGTATTCTGAATTACTTTATTGTGTAACCCAGAATGGCTATCTTCAAAACACAAAATTACAAATTTTGGTGAAGATATGTATTAATGAAAAAACAATGAAGATACCTTGGGATATTAACTCTAGAGTTCATATTTGACACAGCTATATCACTTCTAGCTATCTCTCCATCATATAAACCTCAGATTTCTATACAGATGCATATGTAAACATGGGTATCATTTTATGCCAACTATCCAATTCATGGAATTACCCAGGATGTCCAACAACACCTGAATGCATAGGATAAGGTTTCGCTATATGAAGATGAGTTTTCTTCAACAAAACACATATTGGTGTGACACCAAGTTCATCTCTTCCTCCTAATGACATCCAATTGCAGTGCTGCATTCACCTGTATCAAGGACTTCATAAATGATACTTAATGATATTTCACTTGTAACACACATAAATTTTATAAACCCAATCATAGAGTAATGAGGCCAGACTTCTCTGATTTTCACTAGCAGCCCTTGCATATTGGTAAGTAGCTGAGAAACATCCATCTGGTGCAACCTTAATGTTCAATGTATCTGTTTAAGTCCACTAACAAAGATACTCTAATATAATTTGTGGTACCAGGGGAAGGGAAATCAGGTGAAAATCATGTGGAAAAATAGAGGAACATAACAAAGACAAACATCTAAGAATGGCATGAAGGACATTTACAATGGACTAGGACATTAATAAATCTATTCTAAAGCAGTGAAAAAATTCCTGATCCTGTCATCTCTGCCTCCAAATGTGGCCAGCCACATCACAGTCTATCCTTGTCACACCAGCACTGGAAAAGAGGTGAGAACCATTGCTATAGACAATGATATTCTGCTGCAATAGGAATCAAATAGAGATGCTGGAGTAAAGTGGAGAACTCAGGAACTTGGAAAGGAGAAGCTACATGGAGAGAAACCAGACCTCTTTTCTACCTTGGAAGCAGAAAATCACTCCATACTACACACAAATAAGATATTTTCTGTGCATTTTCTGATGAGAGTTTGGTGAGGGGATATAGAAAGCATAGTTGTGAGCCCCCAGGGTTTCTTCAAACATTTCCTAGCCTGAGAACAAAAGAGTAAGTGGAACTAAAATTATGGAGCAACTACTTATGGTGAGTTTGCTTCTTCATGAGAAGCTTCACTGATACTGTGATCAGTTCCCAAAGTGTAAAGAGGTAAGAACCCAGCAATCATCACATCTCCATCCATGTGCACCCTGTGCTTCATTCTAGAAAAGCAGGCAGTGCCTGCTAATGAGAGGACAAGGAGTGGTAGCTGGAGAAGAAGGAGTGTGGAAATCAAAGGGAACATCACTGAAGCATCTGCCAAGCCAGAATTCTTGCTGGAAGTGAAGCCCGTGGGATCAGGTAGAGATATATAGCTTGTATTTGTGTCTATGTGTATATGTGCCTTTTTGTTGATAAGGATTTCTACTCAGCTTCTGTCAATGCAACCTTCAGCATTTCCCGGTAGGCATGTGGAAAACTCCCAGCCCTGTGGTTCTGCATCTGAGGCCCAGCATCTGGGAAATAAACACTAGTTGGAAAACATATTTTCCAGGTCTCTCCACCCCAGGTGTTATGCTTTCATCCAAGACCATAGAGAGACCACAGAGACCCCTGGGATGGAGTTTTCTTGTTAGATTTGATTGCAAGCCTGGATTAGAAAATGCTGTGTATGAAATCTATTAGGGATGATGCAACTGGAAAACATCAATAGATGCCATTTTAGATAAAAGGTGAGATGTTGTCAAGGGCTCATGCTAGGAAAATGCCAAGCAAACCCATTAGGCATCATACTCAGAGGACATACTCAATGTCCAGAACAGCCATAGAACATTGCTGGTTGACCCAGGCCAGTTTCAATAATAATCTCATGCAGGAGACTCCACAAAAGTGTTCTTCTGTGATTTCCTGGAGAAATAATGATCATCTTGAATTTGGCAATGGCCCGTGTTTATCTCATGGCCACTGCTGAGGCTGAGTTGCAGAATTATATTCTGAACTTTGACCTTCTTAACTGGCATATCACTGGACTTGCTGAGTACATGGGTCAATATACTGCCATGAACCATTGATACAGTCACTACTTTTGGTGTCTGAATTTATACTTTTCTGAGAACTTGTGCTTGTGCCTGTGCAAACCCTTTCTCTCCTATCAAAAACACCTCTATATTTTCAACTACTCAAATATATATGAAGTTCTCAATGTCCCTCTAGCAATGGCCATAAAGTACAGTGAATTTATTCTGTACCAGGCTAGTCTGTTGAATGCATACTGTGATATAGTTGCCTGTAATCATAACATATGGGACAGAACAGATAGTGCATTTGAGCATAAGTCAAGGACAGAACAATCTAATGATGTGCTGACTCATATACTGTACTATGGATCACACTAACACCGCATGCTATCAAGAAGGGGAAACAATGGAAGTCTGGGTGATGGATTCACAGAAACTTTCCAAACTTTCCATTCACTACATTTGAAAAACTAATGAGGCTCTGAATAACCTGTGTTTGTTATGAGAATACCAAATTTGCTAATGAGGTTGCACGTAGTCTTAATCAGTTTAATACTTACTGCAATAAATAGAAATTTAGCATTTATATTTTATACTTTTTATTAGTGATTGTTGTAGAAGATTTCACTTAGACATTTCTGCATGTACATGCAATTTGCTCTAATTCAAATCATCCACGACATTCTCATCCACTCCTTCACTTATAAATAAATTTCAGCAGGTTTCATTTTTCCATTTTCATACAGGTGTAATAACTACATTGACTTTGGTCCACTTCCTTCTCCATCTCTGTTCATGGAACCCTTTACCTCTATATAGTGCCTACAATAGGATATGATCTAAATTACAATTCTGTCCTTCATTTTAACATATAATAACTGTTAGAAAAGATTCACTGTGTATTTCACACCTGCCTGTGTTATATTTCAACCTAATAATCTCTACATATTACTCCTTCTTTGCTCATCTTCCTTGAAAGCCATTATCCAATAGCTTGCAGTGAATGTAGTTATGCCAACTTTAGCCACATATGTACTTCATTGTTACACAGCTTTTTTCTTTAAATAAGTTTTTTTTTTTGTGAAAATACTGTACAGAGGGCTTACAATTACATGAGCAAGGTAATGAATACATTTCTTATTAAGCATGTTGCCTCCTCCTTTGTTTTTCCCCTACCAAACCTTCCTTCACCTCCACAACTACACCCTCCCCTGCCTAAATTGTAAAGTTTGTTTTTCGACAGAGTGTCTTGTACATCTCATTGTTGCAATGGGTCAACCTGTATCCCTATTTAAACAATGTTTTCCACTTCCACTCCCCAAATTATACTAACATGAAATACAGTGAAAACAGGGGTTATACTGTGGGAGAAGGACATACAAAGCAACAGAAAAATCACGTGGTACCTTATAAATATGTTAAAAACAATAGCAAGAAAGAAAATACCACTTGCATTACACAGCTTTTATAATTCTATTTTTTCCTCCTCTTCCTCCTAACCTTTTCATAGATTCCCATAATTACACCTGTGTTTATTTCTCTGTGTTTCTTCAGTACATATTTGTGTTGGCTTTAGATCTGGCTTCCACATTTAAGAAAAACCAAGTGACCTTCGTCTTTCTAAACCTGGCTTACTTCACTTGACATGATAATCATCAGTTCTCTGCATTACCAAACCAATAAAATATTCCTGTTCTGATTTTGAATAATATTTTAGAAAGCATCTGAACTGTTCTCATAGTTTGGCTGTGGTGAATATTTCTGCACTATACTTGGGTGTCCAAGTATGACTATTGTAACTTCACTTATTGTAACATTCTTTTGAATATCCAGCCTAGTATGATATAACCGGCTGGCATAGAAGATCTACTTTTAGTTCTTTGTGGAAATTCCATATAGATTTCCATATAGTGGCACGAATTTACATTTCTATGAACAGTTCATTAGGATTCTCTTACCACACATTCTAACTAGCATTTTCTGTGATGTGTGTTCTTCATGGCAGTTACTCTGATTGGAGTGAAATAAAACTCAGGGTCATTTTGGTTTGCCTTTCTTTTGTGGACACATGTAGAGCATTTCTTTATGTGTTTATTGGCCCTTTTAACTTCTTGTTTTGAAAAGTATCTTTAAATTTGTTTGCCAAATTGTTAATTGGGTTTTTGAATTTTTAGGAGTTTAGTTTTCTGAGAGTCCTATTTATTCAGTTTATCCATTACATTTTAGCTGTACTATGTAAGTCAACTTTTTAGTGGATAACTTTTAACTTTATCGTGTGAAGATTTCTTGGTCGATGCAACCCTAGCTGTCAATTCTTTTCTTATTTATTGAACTATTACCATTTTATTCAAGAAATTACTACCTATACCAGAGGTTCCATTTTCCCTTCATCTTTACTATAGTAGTTTCAACATTTCATGTTTGAATTAAGACCTTGGGATGGAAAAACAGGGAAAAGTCATAATGTAAGAATCCTAAGAGAGCTGTCTATAGTGTTCAGAAGAAGATGGCCATAATTGTGGTCATAAGGAGAGAGGTTTTGATACCAATGAGTGGAAAAGGTGGGTCGGCACATGTGATGCCCTGTGGACACATGTGGGATATGTGGCTGAGAGAACATGCCAGGCCCATAATCTAGCAGGCTCCATGCAGCCAGCAGTGACTTCCATTATTCCAAAAGGGAAACTTCTAAGGTACAAACATTTTTCCATTCCATGTATTTAAACTTAGTTTTCTATTAACAGAACTAGAGTTGATAAATGCTTCACATATACTGATATGCAATCTAGTACATGCCTGTCAAGTAATGAGAGAAAACAGGAAAGAAATTTACATATGATCTCAGTAACACATGAAGAGAATTACCTTTTCCATCTATAGTTTATAATCCTTGAGGCCATTTGAGTAGACCTGGGATCCCTGAGTGTTGTTACCAGGTGTTTCAAGGTGAACTTGACTTGTGGGAATTAGTGAGACCCAAATAAGTCTTACCTAGTATGAAATATATGAGACAGATTTCTTAAATGCTTAAGAAAAAAGTGCTACATTTCCATATACTGTTAACCCTTTGTGTTCATAAGGGAAACATTCTCCTTCATGATGATTTATTTACTGGACAAGCAAGGTTATCATCTCATCAGAATATTGTAAATACCATCTAATGAAAAGTAGACAATTAATCTTTACATATGTATATATATCCCTACTAATATGTATTTTCTCTTAGAGTTTTGCAAGGTATCCTTTGATTATTTACAAGAGGCATTTGAATTCATGTAATGCTCAGTACAAGAGAACACCCATCATTTACTTACCATGTTTTCTACATTACTGTGTAAGAGTATAAATACCTATTTAAAAGTAAATTATTCCATCTAAATATTTCAGTTTATTTTACCCATAAAACTAAACACCATAAACAGCTTCATCAAAAGTTTTATATCAATGTAATATCAGATGCTGTGGAACTTGCATAATTTTGCTCTAAAGAACGTTTTGTAGATTTTTGATGTTTCATTTTTTTCCATTCGTTTTTGTCCAGTCTTCTTCATTAACCTGGATTGTCTACTTGTTCAGCCCCTTTGTATTTCTAAGTTGCTGGTTCATCTAATTTATTTCAATGTTTACTGTCTCTTTGAAGATTATCTCAAGGCTTCTCTGGTTTATTTTAATTACTGAAGAACCTTCTTTGTATTTATTTTTGGGTTTGTAGGGGGCACGTGTGTGTTTGTGGTGGTTCTAGAGCTTGAACTCAAGGTTGTAACACTGCCCCTTAGCTTGTACTACAGTTGTGGTGTTGTACAGGAACTGAGTCAACCATAAACAAAGAAGCCACATTTTGAGAGGTCAAATTGGCAGTATTTATTGGAGTGCTGGGGACTGCTGGTGGACTCCTGTCTCAAAGACTTGCAGCCTAGAAATGATCTTTAACAAACCTATTAAATGCTTCCATCATTAAGAATGGCATTGCCACATTCATAAGTAAATGGAAGGACTTGAAAAAAAATCATATTAAGTGAAGTATGCCAGACCCAATGAAACACAGACTCCATGGTTTTCCTCATTTGTAATAATCAGTATATGTCTATGATAGTCCTAGAAGAGAATCACAACTACTCAATAGTTATATACACATCATCATATAAAATGATTCGAATCAAAATGAGCTCCAAGAGAAGGTAAATGAAGAGTTTTGTGTGTTCTTTTTCTTTTTTAGATGTAATGTGTGAAGTTCTTTTTCCTTCATTGTTTCTTTCCTTTGGTTTATTCCCTGTGGCCAATTTTTATTTTAGTACTTGTGTCTTGTATATATGTTTAATCTGATTTGGGGAGGGAAAAGGAATAACAATTTGGTGAGACAAACAAGAAAGGGTGAACTGATGCAACAGTGATATTCAAAACACATTGTGTTGGAAATAAACTTTACAACTTGGGAGGATGGAAAGTGGGAGAAAATGAGGGAGAGCTCAACAATGTTCGAAAAACAATGTACTCATTACCTTACTTATGTAAATAAACCCCTCTGCACATCACACTTAGAATAAAAGAAAAGAAAAAAAAAGACAAAAACCATATGTTTCAGGTGGAGATCCAAATCCAACAGAAATAGACCAGATAGCAATATGATCATGTACTAGCAGAACTTTCCATCTTGGGAAGTAGCTCAATGGTCACCTTAAACTTTTCACCTAAGGAGACATGCTTCAAAATCACAGCATTCTCCATAGCAAAGATTTCCTACAAAAGGCTAAACTGCATGGGTTCTCTCACCACTAGGCTTTTCAGTGCTGGGTGGAAAGCCCCTCCACCCAGAAAGGCACCAGGATGGCTGTGAGAACAAGACCATGTTACTTAGACCCAGTCTCCTTCTTCTAGCGGCTGTCTCACTTGAGCTGCTGCTGTCTTTTGGTGATTTATTGGAGATGAGTCTTCCCCTCCCTGCCTAGGCTAACTGACAGCTGCACTCTTCAGATCTTAGTCTCTGGAATTACAGGCATGACACACTGTCACCTAGCTTGATATTGAGTTCTTTTTTAAAGTTAACTTACTTTGTTATTATACAGGTGAGGTATAGAGAGATTACATGAGGTTATAAGCACATTTACTTTCATGCATATACTTCTGTTTACCCACTGTCTATCACTCCCTTTTTTGATTTATTGATTTTTTTATTGTGAAAATATTGTACAGGGGGTACAATTACATGAGCAAGGTAATGAGGACATTTCTTTTTATTTTTCAGGTAAAGTGTAGGTTTATTCATCGTTCCAGCTGACACCAGGCCATCTTGGTCCTCCACGTGGTGGGGAAAGGCCTGGGAAAGAGAGCTGGGAGAGCTGGGAAAGAGAGAGAGCTGGGAAAGAGAAGAGAACGAAAGAGCTGAGAAAGAGCTAGAAAAGAGCAGAGAGAGAGAGAGAGAGAGTGCAGAGAGAGGACATCTGGGCCTGGGCTAGGCCTTATCTAGGGTATGGGCAGAGAAAGGTGTGGCCACATTAAATTCAGATGTGACCTCAGTGGATGCAGATGACCTCTTCCAGGTGTCCTAGTTGCTTAGGTAACTCAGGTACTGGGTGGAGACTTTGCTGTGAGGAGGGTGGAGTCTGCTAGCCATCCAGGAGTGGACCTTACATTCCAGCCTTTTAATAATCACGAAATAGGCTCAGATTCTCTCTGGCTACTTCCTGCTGAAAAGGGGCGTCGACAATAGGGGTAAAAGGCTGGAATTTGGTCTCCTCCCAGAGAAGGCAGTGAGCAGCAGCTGTCCCTTGGTGGATTGAGTCCTTAGATGAAATCTGGAGAAGTCTCATGAGCATTGAGCGGCTGGAAAAAAAAATACTAGAGAGCAAATAAATGGCAAGAGGAAGGACTTGGGGCTGAAAATGTTGGTAGAAATGTCCCTAGCTACTTGTGACATCTGGCGACTAGGTAGACAAGTCAGGTGACAAAGGCAAGAACATAAATTCCTGTTCAGTTAATAGGTAGACAGGTATAGACATTGGATGGGCAGGCTTCTTACTTCTACTGACCTCCCGGCTCTGGTTAATTTTGAAAGGGCAGGCACAAAGTAGCTGATGTGACATCATCTCCTCTTATTCCTCTCCATGTTCCCTTGTTCCCCAGACTGGCTGAGTCTAGGTGCTCCTTACTAGGATGGCTTGTCCCAGTTGGTACTCAAGGAGGTTTGAACTCAAGGCCTGGGAACTGTCCCTGAGCACTTCTTCTCAAGGCCAGCACTGAACCACTTTGAGTTATAGTACCACTTGCAGAGTTTGGCTGATTAGAGATAAGAGTCTTGAGCCATGCTTCCAGCCTGGCTCTTTGCAGGTTAGTTGGGAGATGGAGTCTTAGGGATTTTTTTCTCCCGGGCTGGCTTTGAACTGCAATCTTTGTCACAAAAGCCCTTTATTATTTCCAATTAAAGCAACAAGGAGATCAGAGTTTACCTGGTTCTTATCAAGAATTGACCAACAAATATTCTACAATAATAAAACTTGTTAAATGTGATAAGAATTTTAGCACAGATATGCCCAGTATTTTAGAACCATGTAGTTAGTAGTAGAATACACAACACAAAACAAAAAAGGCAAAACTCAAAACCTAAAATTTTTGACAACAATGTCTAGAAAAGAGCAACTTGTTAGCAAGGCACCTTAGAATAGCTGGATGGAATAATAAGCTTGGTGGAAGGTTAAAGGTCAGATGTGGCCAAACCTTAACCCACCATGTGGCCAAGATGGCGGACTCAAGATGGCAAATTTCTGAAAAAATGCAAAGAAACCCTGAACAAATGGATCAAGCCTACATTGGCTAGCCTTTGAGAGGGAACCTAGAGGGGGGTCCCTGGGACCCAGCCTGTGACGCACTCTTCTGGGCACAAGCCAAAATGTAGAAAAAAGAAAGGGAGAGATAGGGAAAGTTGGACATGAATGGCAGAGAGAGAGCAAAGAGAGCCTGAAAGCAAAAAAACAGACTTCTGACCATTTACCTTTGCAGTGGAAAAAACTGTCTACATCTGAGAATGGCATAAAAATGAGGCACTCTGGCTTTCCAGGGAGCACAGGAGGCATTTCAAAGGGGTTTCACAGCTCAGGCGTGATTCGCAGCACCCCATTAAATGAGTAGGAGAGTCAGTCTGTTGAGTGAAGGAGAGGTGACCAGGCAGAAGCAGCATCCCAACTTCCCCCAGAGCCCTCTAGAGAGAAATGGCCAAGCCCCCAAAACCAAGCATCCTCGGCTTCAGAGATGACCAGCCTTTCAGCTAAAGGCATAGGAGCTCTCTGGCATGGCACCACGTCTGGACAGAGACTGAACAACAGAGACCCATAGAGAGTAGTTTCACTCACCAGAGTAGAGAAATGGTGTGTACATGGATATGAAGGCCAGCAATGGTATCGATGTGCTATGTCCACAGCAGACAGACCGGTTTGCAAAAGGCCGTCAGAACTGTGGGTATTCCTCAGAGCAAAAAGGGAAAAACAAACAGAAAAAGAAAAAAGGAAAAAAACCAGAGAGGAATCCCACCTATCCTGACTTTAAGCTCTTTATCTGAGTCATGGCACCATTTATGTTAGGTTTTTAAAAAGAGGTAGCTGAGTAAGAACAGCATCACGCATGTGGTATTCAGGTAAGGGGTAGGTTTATTCATCGTTCCAGCTGACACCAGGCCATTTTGGTCCTCCACGTTGTGGGGAAAGGCCTGGGAAAGAGAGCTGGGAGAGCTGGGAAAGAGAGAGAGCTGGGAAAAAGAAGGTAAGGAAAGAGCTGAGAAAGAGCTAGAAAAGAGCAGAGAGAGAGTCTGGGAAAGGTGGGAAAGAGAGAGCTAGGAAAGAGAAGAGAGCTGGGAAAGAGAAGAGAAGGAAAGAGCTGAGAAAGAGCTAGAAAAGAGCGGAGGGAGAGAGAGAGAGAGAGAGAGCAGAGAGAGACGAGTACATTTCTTATCAAGCATTGTTGCCTTATCCTTTGTTTCCCCTTCCCATCCCTTCCCATCTATCCTCCCACCGGCCATCCCACTCAGGGCCAAAGTTGTAAAATTCATTTTTCGACATAACGTCTTGTACAGCTCATTGTTGCAATGGGTCCACCTGTATCTCTATTTAAACAATTTGTTTTTCCCTTCCCCTCCACAAATTATACCAACATCAAATACAGTGAAAACCACTGACAAGTTGTTTAGTTCATTTTCAACTGTGTTCAATGAGTTCCAGTACTGTAGATTTTCAACTTTTTCTCTTGAGTTCTGTACCCCCCTGAAGATATTCACTTGAAAATATCATACATAAGGATAAAGAGACAATAGCATGAAAAAATAAAAATAAAAAATAACTAAATTTAGAATAAAAAGGGAGGTATCTAGTTTCCATATCTTGACATTTGCTTTGATATATATTCACTTTATATATAATGTGTATATATAAAAGCAGGGTGTGTATATGATATATAAAATAGATCTACAATATATAATGTATTGTAATATCTAATTTATACATAATATAATATGTAATTCATATGCATGAATATATGCATATATTTAATATATAAATTTAAATATATTCCATAATTGTATATAAATGTATATAAGTATATATAATTTATAAATGTAATATATATGTAAAATTTCACCTTACTTACAATGCCATGTAGGCATTGAGCCTCTGTGTATATCTCTCAAAAATATCTCTTTTAGGCCTCAATGTGTGTGAGTATCTCAAATCCTGTATAATTTATCATATCTCAGTGTCTTTTAGATCTAATTTCCACATATTAGAGATAACATGTACTGATTGTCTCTGTGAGCTTGGCTTACCTCATTTAACATGATTTGTTCTAGTTCCATCCATTTCCCCACAAATGACATTATTTTATTTATTCTAATGGCTGTGTAAAATTTCATTGTTTATAGAATCCATATTTTTTTATTCATCTGGCTGTTTACATATCTTGACAATTGTGAATAGTGCAGCAATGAACATGGATGTACAGTTGTCTTTATCATGTCCTGCCTCATGGTGTCCAGGGCAGATACCCAAAAGTGGTTTGGCTGTGTCTTAGTGAAGGTCTATGTTTAGTCCTGAGGAACCTCTGCACTGCAGAGGTTTTTTAAATTTGAGTGTGCATATGTCATATTAGTTTTAGGAACTTGTCTTTTTGACAGCTTCTGTAATGAAATGAGCTGTAGCATTGTCTGAATTGTGGTTAACATAATGACTAATGGTGCCAACACTCTGTCACTTCAGGAAGGTGACTAGGGACCTAGAAGTACAAACATGTGTTCTGGACTGGTATCTGCAGTGCAGGCAGTGTGCTAGCAGTGAAGGCTGAATTTGGCTGCACTGTGCTGAACCACAGAAGGGTCAGAACTGAATTGTGGGACACTCAGTGCTGGAGAACTGGCTCATTTTCAAGAAACATTTCACTTCAGTGTCACATGTTAAATGAAAAATTCATTAAAGGTCATTAGTTTCAATTCTGCTATGGGAATGTGTGGTCTGTAGGATAGAAAACCAGAGTATTATTCAGACATTCTCTAGAATTCTGTGGAAAAGGAAAATCTTCCAAGATAAGGGAGCTAAAAAAATAGAATGGAAGAAATACAGCCTCTTCAGGAAATGGTGCTGACAAAATTGGTTAACTACTTGTAGAAAACTAAAACTAGATCCTTATATATCACCCTGCACCAGAATCAACTCCAAATGGATCAAAAACCTCAGAGTCAAAGCAGACACTCTGAAAACATTACAGGATGGAATAGGAGAAACCTTAGGTCTCCTTGGCGCAGGCCGAAATTTTTTGAATAGAGACCCGGAAACACAACAAATCAAAGAAAGGTTGGACAAATGGGATTGCATGAAGTTGCAGAGCTTCTGCATGGCAAAGGACATAGCTAGCAAGATCAATAGAAAGCCCACAGATTGGGAGAAAATCTTCACTAGCTATACAACGGACAAGGGTGTCATATCTAAAATATACTTGGAACACAAAAAATTAAATCAAATCCTCAACAACAAATCCTCAAAGAAACAACTGCCCAATAAATAAGTGGGCTAAAGACTTAAAGAGAAACTTCTCTGAAGAAGAAAGAAGGATGGCCAATATACACATGAAATGCTCAACCTCCCTAGCCATAAAAGAAATGCAAATCAAAACAACGTTGAGATACCACGTCACCCCAGTTAGAATGGCAAAAATCAAGAACTCTAATAACAACAGATGCTGTAGGGGATGTGGACAGAAGGGAACCTTACTTCATTGTTGGTGGGAGCGTAAACTTGTTTAACCACTTTGGAAAACAGTATGGAGGTTCCTCAAAAGACTTCACATAGAGCTCCCCTATGACCCAGCAATCCCACTTTTGGGCATTTACCCAAATGTTCACAAACAAGACCATACTAAAGCTACCAGCACAGTATGTTTATTGCAGCATTATTTACCATAGCTAAGATATGGAACCAACCCAGATGCCCCTCAGTAGAGGAATGGATCAAGAAAATGTGGTATATATACACAATGGAATTCTATACCTCCATCGGAAAGAATGACATTGCCCCATTTGTTAGGAAATGGAAAGGCTTGGAAAAAATTATATTAAGTGAAGTAAGCCAAGCCCAAAGAAACATAGGTCCCATGGGTTCCCTTATTTGCAATATCTAGTATATGTATGGGTCAAAGTCAGATAATGTGATGTTAGGAAAATGAACCCTTAGATATGTATTTAAATGTTTTTTCTTCTTTCATCCATTTGTTTCTAACTCATTTATAAGATTATTTCTTTGTTGCTTTGTATGTCCCTCACCCACAATATAACGCCTGCTTTCACTATATTTGATGTCGGTACAATTTGTGGAGGAGAAGGGGAAGAACAAGTCGTACAAGGATAACTGTGGACCCGTTACAACAATGAGAAGTACAAGTTGTCATGTTGAAAACGAACTTTACAACTTTGGTGGGGAGGGGAGGATTGGGTGGGGGGATGGGGGGAGGGAGTCTGGGAAGGGATGTGAAGGGTAAACAAAGGAGGAGGCTGCAATGCTTGATAAGAAATGTACTCATTATCTTGCCCATGTAATTGTAATCCCTCTGTACAGTATGTTCACAATAAAAAATAAAAAGAAAAAAAAGAAGAAAAAGAACTAGCCCAGCAATGTCATTATTACAACTAGCCCAACCTTTTAAGGAAAAGCCTGAATGTTAAAACCCACTTTACTAGAACTACCCTATACTCTTAGCTTGTGTAATCATACTTCTTGTGTCATTTTCTGCATATCCTGTAATTTCTGAGAGCCTGTCACATACCTACAATTTCTTAAGACCTGCCACACATTTGCAATTTCTGAGAAACTGTAACTTTTAGAAGAAAACTTCAACTAATGTGCACCCACCACAACTGGCATTAGGAACCTGGATGATATTCAAGAATTTTACTTCTGTTGGTTAGGACTTAGAATTTGGAATAGGAAATCCTCTGGGTCTTCCAGAGAAATAGACCTAATTTTTAGCACTTTGAGTGGCACTTGGTGTTTTCCCCTTCATTCTTCTATAATCACATCTGCCTTTATCATGGCTTTCCCTATCTTGGATTCAAACTGAGTGATTTTATTGTCTTTCATCTAATCATATAGAAAAGAATTTTATTTATTTGGGGGTTCTTTTGCCAAAATCTCTTGGAGTTATATGTCTTAATATACTTGTACTTTGCTTTTATTACATATATTATTATTGATTATTGTTGGTAATGATATAGACTTTGTTATCAAAAGCACTCTAATGAATAGGGAAAATTCCTTATCTGTAGTTTGGATAATTCAGATTAAGAGGTAATTTTTGTAGTATACACATTTTTATCTGACATTTTCTGAATTGTGCTATTTCCTAAGTGGTCTCTCAAGTTATTTGAAACTGTATCTCTTCTTTTTCTCCCCTTTTCTCTTTTGCCATTCTCTCTCCTTTCTTTATCTTTCCTAAGCCTTTGTGATCTGTAGAAGGTATAATTTTTAAATTTGAAGTCCATTTCTTTATAGTACATATAGCCAAATGATTTATTTTGTATATCATTTTGCTACAGTGTGATAGTTATAAATCATTCATTAATTCCAGAAGTATTTATGTTTTTCTTAGGATGTTTTCTTTTTTCTTTTTTCTTTTTTTATTATTGTAAAAATAACATACAGAGGGGTTACAATTACATGGGCAAGATAGTGAGTACATTCCTTTTTTTCACTTTTTAAAATTTCCTATTGTAAAAATAATAAAAAATTATATTAAGTGAAGTAAGCCAAGCCCAAAGAAACATAGGTCCCATGGTTACCCTTATTTGCAATAATTAACATTTCATTTTTTTTTGGAGGGGGTCCAGTCATGGGCATGAACTCTGGGCCTGGGTGCTGTTCCTCAGCTCTTCAGCTCAAGGCTAGCCCTCAACCACTTGAGCCACAGCACCGCTTCTTGCTTTTTTGTTCTGCATATGTGGTGCTTAGGAATAGAAACTAGGGCCTCATTCATGCAAGGCAAGCACTCTACCACTGAGCCACCTTCCCAGACCACTAACATTTCTTATCAAGCATGTTGCCACCTCCTTTGTTTCCCCATATCATCCTTTCCCCTCTCCACCCCCTCAACCCCACCCCCACCACCACCCCGCCAAAGTCATAAACTTCATTTTTCGACATAACGTCTTGTACATCTTATTGTTGTAATGGGTCCACCTGTAACCCTATATAAAGTTTGTTTTTTCCTTCCCCTCCACAAATATATCAACATCAAATACAGTGAAAGCAGGGCTTATACCCTGGGGGAGGTACATACAAAGCAACAAAGAAATCATCTTATAAATATGTTGAAAACAATTGCAAGAAAGAAAAAAACCATTTGAATACTTATCTTGGGGTTCATTTTGCCTAACATCCACTGATCTGACAGTTTCTGTTAGTCTCAGACATATACTAGTTATTGCAAATAAGGGAAACCATGGGACCTATGTTTCTTTGGGCCTGGCTTACTTCACTTCATATAATTTTTTCCAAGTCTTTCCATTTCCTAACAAATGGGGCAATGTCATTCTTTCTGATGGAGGCATAGAATTCCATTGTGTATATATACCACATTTTGTGATCCATTCATCTAGTGAGGGGCATCTGGGTTGCTTCCATATCTTAGCTATGGTAAATAATGCTGCAATAAACATACTTATGCTGCTAGCTTTAGTATGGTTTTGTTTGTGAACATTTGGGTAAATGCCCAAAAGTGGGATTGCTGGGTCATAGGGGAGCTCTATGTGAAGTCTTTTGAGGAACCGCCATACTACTTTCCAAAGTGGTTGAATAAGTTTACACTCCCACCAACAATGAAGTAAGGTTCCCTTCTGTGCACAAACCCTCCAGCATCTGTTGTTATTAGAGTTCTTAATGATAGTCATTCTAACTTGAGTGAGGTGGTTTCTCAATGTTGTTTTGATTTGTATTTCTTTTATGGCTAGGGAGATTGAGCATTTCTTCATGTGTCTATTGGCTATCCTTCTTTCCTCTTCAGAGAAGTTTCTCTTTAAGTCATTAGCTCACTTATTTATTGGGCAGTTGTTTCTTTGAGGAATTTTTGGGGGGGATTTAATTTTTTGAATTCCAGATATATTTTACATATGAGACCCTTGTCTGTTGTATGGCTAGTGAAGATCTTCTCCCAATCCGTGTGTTTTCTATTGATCTTGCTAGCTATATCCTTTGCCATGCAGAAAGTCTGCAATTTCATGCAATCCTTAAGGATATTTTCTTTTGTAGCTCATGGGGCTTGATCTATGGATCTAACCACTGTCCCTGAGCTCTTCAGTGCAAGGCAAGCACTCTCACTCTACCCCTTGAGCCACATTGCTATTCTGGGTTTTTGATGGTTAATTGGAGAAAAGAGTCTCATGGACTTTCCTGCCCAGGCTGGTGTTGAACTATGACCCTCAGATCTCATCCTCCTAAGTAGTGAGGATAATAGGTGGAGCCCCTGGATTTTGGCAGGAATATTTTTACATAGGTAACAATGTCATTTTTTGCTCTTAAAATGTGTTTATATATTTTGAAACAATTTTTGTGGTATTCTCAGTTGACTGGGTTCTCATGAATTTTAGCAACTACATCAGCACTCTAGTGACATAAGACTTTACCCTTATATACTGTGAGATTGCTTGAATTTCTTTGAAAATTTCCCGTTATCATGTATTACTTGAAATTTATGATAAAATATCTAGTGCTCTGAAGGTTTTCCACCTATTGTCTCCTATTGTTTTCCAGATTTATTCCAATGTATCTTGACAGTTTATGTTATAGCATTGGTAAAGGTTTAGATTTGTTAAGGTATAGCTCAATACATCACCTATGTTGGTGATTTTTACAGTTATTATAACAGATTTTGTTACAGTTGTTGGCACCAAGTGTTTCTATTATCAAATGACTGTACTTGATGGATTTTGCTGTGCATTGCAACTGTATCATTAATTCTTGACTGCTTGATTCATGTAACTTCTTGTTTTTCTTTCTTTTTTTTTTTTTTTTTGGTCGGTTGTGGGGCTTGAACTCTGGGTTTGGGCGCTGTCCCTGCACTCTTCAACTCAAGGCAAGTGCTCTACCACTTGAGCCACAGCGCCACTTTTCTAGTGGTTTATTGGAGTTAAAGGTCTCACAGACTTTCCTTCCCAGGCTGGCTTTGAACCGCGATCCTCAGATATCAGCCTCCTGAGTAGCTAGGATTACAGGCGTGAGCCAAGGGCACCCGGCTAGGTTTTGTTTTCCTATTTATTTATTTATTTATTTTAAATTTTATTTAATTTTATTTGTGAACATACTGTACAGAGGAGTTACAGTTACATGGGCAGGATAATGCATACATTTCTTACCAAGCATTGCAGCCTCCTCCTTTGTTTATCCTTCACATCCCTTCCAGCCTCCCCCCTGCCCCCCTAAACCCAATCCTTCTCCTTCCCTCCCCCCCCACCGCACCAACGTTGTAAAGCTCGTTTTGGACATGACAACTTGTACTTCTCATTGTTGCAACAGGTCCACCTGTATCCTTAAACAACTGGTTTTTCCCCATCTCCTCCACAAGTTATACTGACATCAAATATAGTGAAAGCAGGGGTTATACTGTGGAGGAGGGACATACAAAGCAACAAAGAGATAATCTTATAAATGTGTTAGAAACACATGCATGAAAGAAAAAAAACATTAAAATACACATCTAAGGGTTCATTTTCCTGACATCACATTATCTGACCTTTTCCGCTTGACTCATACATATACTAGATATTACAAATAAGGGAAACCATGGGACCTACGTTTCTTTGGGCCTGGCTTACTTCATTTAATATAATTTTTTCCAAGTTTTTCCATTTCCTAACAAATGGGGCAATGTCATTCTTTCTGATGGAGGCATAGAATTCCATTGTGTATATATACCACATTTTCTTGATCCATTCATCTACTGAGGGGCATCTGGGTTGGTTCCATATCTTAGCTATGGTAAATAATGCTGCAATAAACATAGTTGTGCTGGTAGCTTTAGTGTGGTCTTGTTTGTAAACATTAGGGTAAATGCCCAAAAGTGGGATTGCTGGGTCATAGGGGAGCTCTATGTGAAGTCTTTTGAGGAACCTCCATACTGCTTTCCAAAGTGGTTGAACAAGTTTACATTCCCACCAACAATGAAGTAAGGTTCCTTTCTGTCCACATCCCCTCCAGCATCTGTTGTTGTTAGAGTTCTTGATTTTTGCCGTTCTAACTGGAGTGAGGTGATATCTCAATGTTGTTTTGATTTGCATTTCTTTTATGGCTAGGGATGTTGAACATTTCTTCATGTGTCTATTGGCCATCCTTCTTTCTTCTTCAGAGAAGTTTCTCTTTAAGTCTTTCGCCCACTTATTTATTGGGCAGTTGTTTCTTTGAGGATTTGTTGTTGGGGAGTTTAATTTTTTGAGTTCCAAGTATATTTTAGATATGAGACCCTTGTCCGTTGTATGGCTAGTAAAGATCTTCTCCCAATCCATGGGCTTTCTATTGATCTTGCTAGCTATGTCATTTGCCCTGCAGAAGCTCTGCAACTTTATGCAATCCCATTTGTCCAATCTTTCTTTGATTTGTTGTGTTTCCGGGTCTCTATTCAGAAAATTTCGGCCTGAGCCAAGGAGACCCAGGGTTTCTCCTATTCCATCCTGTAATGTTTTCAGAGTGTCTGCTTTGACTTCAAGGTCTTTGATCCATTTGGAATTGATTCTGGTGCAGGGTGATATATAAGGATCTAGCTTAAGTTTTCTAAATGTAGTTAACCAATTTTGCCAGCACCATTTACTGAAGAGGTTGTCTTTCTTCCATTCTATTGTTTTAGCTCCCTTATCGAAGATTAGATGGCTATAGGTCTGTAGGTTCATTTCTGGGTTTTCCATTCTATTCCATTGGTCCTGAGGTCTGTTCTTATGCCATTACCAAGCTGTTTTGATTACTATGGCTTTATAGTAGAGTTTGAAGTTTGGTATTGATATTCCTCCAGCAGTGTTCTTTCCATTCAGGAGCGTTTTTGCTATTCGGGGTCTTTTATTGTTCCATATGAATTTTTGGATTGCCTCTTCTATTTCCTTGAAGAATGAGGTTGGAATTTGGATAGGCATTGCGTTGAATTTGTAGATAGCCTTGGGAAGTATTGCCATTTTCACGATGTTAATCTTTCCAATCCAGGAGCATGGGAGGTTTTGCCGTTTTTTAAGTTCTGTGTTGATTTCCTTTTTCAAGATTTTAAAGTTTTCATCATATAGGTCCTTTACTTCTTTAGTTAAGTTAATTCCTAGGTATTTTATTTTTTGTGGGGCTATTACAAATGGAGTTGCTTTCCTAATTTCAGCCACACTTTTCTCATTGTTGGCATACAGAAAAGCCATTGATTTTTGGGGGTTAATTTTATAACCTGCTACTTTGCCAAAGTTTTGAATCAGCTTGAGTAATTTGGGAGTGGAGTCTATGGGATTCTTTAAATACAAGATCATGTCATCTGCAAAGAGGGAGAGTTTTATTTCTTCTTTCCCTATTTGGATCCCCTTTATGTCTGCATCTTGTCTTATTGCTGTAGCTAGGCATTCTAATACTAGATTGAAGAGAAGTGGAGAGAGTGGGCATCCTTGTCTTGTTCCTGAATTAAGAGGAAATGGCTTTAGTTTTTCACCATTGAGTATAATGCTGGCTGTAGGTTTGTCATATACAGCCTTTATTGTATTGAGGAATGTTCCATGGATTCCTAATTTTTCCAAAACCTTCATCATAAAGGGGTGTTGGATCTTGTTGAATGCTTTTTCTGCGTCTATTGAGATAACCATGTGGTTCTTATTCTTGCTCCTGTTGATGTGATGAATAATATTAATTGATTTGCATATATTGAACCAGCTTTGCATCCCTGAAATGAATCCTGTTTGATCGTGGTGTATGATTTTTTGGATGAATTGTTGAAGTCGGTTGGCCAAAATTTTGTTGAGAAGTTTTACATCAATGTTCATCAAAGAAATGGGTCTATAGTTCTCTTTCTTTGATGAGTCCCTGCCTGGTTTTGGGATGAGGGTTATGATGGCTTCATAGAATGTGTTCCGTAGTGAGCTTTCTCTTTCAATTTCATTGAAGAGTTGGAGGAGTATTGGTGTGAGCTCTGCTTTGAAGGCCTTGTAAAATTCCACTGTAAAACCATCTGGTCCTGGACTTTTCTTAGCTGGGAGGTCTCTTATTGCTGTTTCTATTTCAATGCTTGATATGGGCCTGTTAAGATAGTTTAACTCATCTTGGTTTAGTTTTGGCATGTCAATATTTGCTATGAAAAGGTCCATTTCTGTCAAGTTCTCAAACTTATTAGCATAAAGTTTTGAGAAGTATTCCCTTATAATGTTCTGAATCTTGGTTGTTTCCGTGGTGATGTTTCCATTCTCATCTCTGAGTTTATTAATTTGGGTGTGTTCTCTTCTTTTTCTGATAAGATTTGCTAAGGGTCTGTCAATTTTGTTAAGTTTTTCGAAGAACCAACTCTTTGTTTTGTTGATTCTTTCTATAGTTTTTTTGGATTCTAATTCACTTAATTCTGATTTAATTTTGATTATTTCTTTCCGTCTACTGGATTGGGGTTTATCTTGCTGCTCTTTTTCAAGGAGGTTTAGGTGTGTCATTAAATTGTTAGTTTCAGATCTCTCCAATTTGTTGATGTAGGAGCTCAGAGCTATAAACTTGCCTCTGAGTACTGCCTTTGCTGTGTCCCAGAGGAGCTGGTAATTTGTGTGTTCATTTTTGTTGAATAGCATGAACATTTGAATTTCCTTTCTAATCTCTTCCATGACCCACTCTTGATTCAGCAGTGTGTTGTTCAGCCTCCATGTGATACTGGACTTTCTTTGGTGGCTTTTGGTGTTGAGTTCTAATTTTATTCCCTTGTGGTCAGAGAGAATGCAAGGTATAACTTCAATGTTTCTGAATTTAGACAAGTTTGCTTTGTGGCCTAAAATGTGGTCTATTTTAGAAAACGTTCCATGTGCTGCTGAGAAAAACGTGTATTCTGATGCTGCTGGGTGAAATGTTCAGTAAAATGTCTGTTAAGTCTAGTTGATCTATGCAGCTGTTTAGATCTGCGGTTTCTCTGTTGAGTTTTTGCCGAGTTGATCTATCAAGTGGGGAGAGTGGTGTGTTAAAATCCCCAACAATTAATGTCTTTGGATCTATATGGGATTTGAGGGAAAATAGTGTTTCTTTGATAAATTTGGGTGCTCCATTGTTTGGCAAATAGATATTTAGAATTGTAATATCCTCCTGAAGGAGAGATCCTTTAATTAGTATGTAGCGACCTTCTTTATCTCTTCTCACGAATTTTAATTTGAAGTCTATTTTATCTGATATTAAGATTGCAACTCCCGCCTGTTTATGGGGGCCGTTTGCTTGGTAGATTTTGTTCCAGCCTTTAACATTGAAAATGTGTTTGTTTTTACAGGCAAGATGTGACTCCTGCAGGCAGCAGATAGAAGGGTCTTGTTTTTTAATCCAACTAGACAGTCTATGTCGCTTAATTGGAGAGTTCAGTCTGTTAACGTTAAGAGATAGGACTGAGAGGTATTTGGGAGTTCCTGCCATGTTATCCACCTTCTTGGGGGCTGCGAAAACTGGGTTCTTCCTATGGTTCTTGGTTCTCAGTTTGGGTGCAGTTTCTTGGCCTTTGTTGCGGTCTTGTTGGTTTTCTATGTGTAGGACATCTTTAAGAATCTTTTGTAGGGCTGGTTTGGTGGAGATGTATTGTTTCAATTTTTCTTTGCTATGGAAGGTTTTTATTTGGCCTTCATTTATGAAGGAGAGTTTAGCTGGGTACAGTATTCTTGGTTGATAGTTGTTTGTTTTTAGGGCATGGCATACATCATTCCAGGCTCTTCTTGCTTTGATTGTCTCTGCTGAGAAATCTGAGGTGATTCTAATTGGTTTCCTTTTATAGGTGATTAACCTTTTCTCCTTGACAGCTTTAAGGATCTTTTCCTTGGTCTGAGTTGATCCAGTGTGGATTATAATGTGATGGTGGGATGTCCTATTCTGGTCTGGTCTATTGGGGGTTCTAAAAGCTTCTTGTATCTGAATAGGCCTATCTTTTTGTATGTTTGGGAAGTTCTCTGCTAGGATCCTGTTAAACAAATTTCCTAGACCATTAACTTCTGTTTCTAGGTGCTCCTCTACACCCATTATCCTTAGATTAGGCCTTCTGATGGTGTCTTCCAGGTGTTGGATAGATCTATCATACTTCTTGGACTTGTCTTGGATGGTTGTATGTTCTTTCTCTATAATATCTAGGCTATCTTCAATCCCTGAGATTCGATCTTCTGCATGGTCTAACCTGCTGTCAAGACTCTCTACTTTGTTTTTTATCTCTTTTCCTTCTAATTGGTCAGCTTTGATGGCTTCAAGTTCTTTGTTGAAGCTCTGTTTTAGGTCTTGTATGAATTTCTTTACTTCCTTAATTTGGTGTTCAGTGTTTGTTCTCAAATCACTTAGTTGATTGGTTATGGTTTCTTTGGACTCCCATTCCTTCTGTTGGGTTCCATTCAGCATTCCCTTTGTGGTCTCCCTGACTTCCTTCAGCTCTTTGTTAATGGATTCCATGAATGCCTTTAGTGATCTTTGTGTGTTCTCTACCTGGTCTCTCAATTCCTGAATTACTCTTTGATTAGCTTCCTCTCGTTCGTGGGATTCCTGCAGTTCTCTTTGAGTGTTCTCAGCCTGCTCACGCCATTCCTCCCTTTCTCTTTGAGTATTTTCAAGTTGTTCACGCAAATCCTGTATCAGTTTTTGAGTAGCTTCCTCACGCTTATGATATTCCTGTATAAACTTTTGGGATGCCTCCTCTCTCTCCCTATCACGCTCATACAGAGTCCTTTGTAAGTTGTCAAACTTCTCATTTATCATGTTTGCCACCAGTGTTTGTAGAGCTATTTGGGAACTCTCCTCTGGATTGTTCATTATCTGATCTGACCCCTGATTATCAAGATTGGGAATTGAGATACCCGGATTTGCCATTTTTCTTGTGTTTTTCCGGCTTACTCTGCCCATTTGAGATGAAAATAGCACCAGTTTTGTGCTAGAACACTATCTTAAGGCAACCATCAACCAACGTTTGCATTTATACAGTCAATAGTCTACAGATACAATCTAGTTCAACAGATACATCTATTCAACATCAAACAACTATATGTTAATGGGCTTCGAACCGCAGAGAAGAATTTGGAAAACCAGAAATTTTTAGGGTTAGGGAGAGATGTGGGTAAAAATTAGGAATAGATTGGTGTCTGGAGGCACAGGGAGAGTTAACTATGTCCTAATCTCAATGCAGGAAATAGGTTGGGTAGGATGCAAGTAGAGAGGGAGAGAAAAAGAAGAAAGGGAAAGGGAAATGAAAAGAGACCAGAAAAAAAATTAGAAACGTAAAAATTAATATAGTTATGGAGATTGAAAGACCATCTATTTAGGGAGGAATGTGAATATAATGAGAAAACAGGAGGGAGATAGAGGAGATGTGAAAAACTTAAAAAATGCTTAAAATATTATATAGGTATAAAGAGGTAGTACTGTTATTAAGGAATTTAAGTCTCAGAGGTTTTGGATTGAGTAATAAATTTGTGTATTAAGTGTGTACACAATGGGGGATAGGGTCTACTAGTTAACTATGGGTTTATCTGAGGATGTGCAGGACAAGAGTTAAGTCACATACAGAAGAACAAAAGAAAGGAAAAGGTGAAAAGGATAAGAAAGGGAGAAAAAAAAGATCAGAAGTTCAGTAGAGCTAGACAAAAAACAAAAAGATAATTAAGAAAGAAAGAAAAAGAGAGAGAAGACAAGAAAAGAAAGGAAAACGTACATTCACGTATTCCTAAAATAAAAATTATAAGAAGGAAAAAAAAAGTTACTGGAAAACAATTATTTTTTCAAAAAAGGCAAAAATTAAAGATTAATAAAAGTTTTAGAAAAGCAAAAAAAAATTTTTATATATATAAGGTACCAAAAAAAAAGAAAGAAAAAAGAAAAGAAGAAAAAAAAGTTCTTTGATTTTTTTTTTTGATTTTTTTGGGAGGGGTGGGAAGAATCCTGTATCTCCCTTTTGTCTGTAACCAGCCTCTTGTTGGAGTCTCTGGTCAGCTTGAGGTCCTGTGGCTTGATTGGTTTCTTGAGTCAGTTTGTTCAAACAGGCAGAAAAATGCTCTGCTTTACCCAAGATTTTGAGATCCCCCTCCCAGGTTAGTTTAATGGGAGGGTGATCTGCTTTGAGAATCACAAAAGAGGGGTGATGAGGCTAGGTTCTGGGTAGAGTTGAGGCCTTTCAACAAACAGTAGCTTTTCCTGGGGCTATTTTGTGAAAAATTCACAGAGCCCTCCCTGGAGCCATTCTCAGGGTTTCTGTTTTTCAATTGATTGTGGAGGCTGCTAGAGGGAGGGGCAGCCTCTGGCTCTGGTTACCCAGTGAGGAAAGCCACTCCAATGGCTGGTGCCTGAGCTGGGTGACTTTTCCCTGGATGGAGCTGAGTCTGGCAGGTCACTTTGCCGTTAAGTTCTTGTGACCTGTTAAATGACTTGTTTTACTCCAAGGCCTGAGTTGGAGCTAGCAGCTCCTCCGAGCTTTGTCGGTATCCAAGATGGAGATCACCGGTGCTGGGGGGGAGGGGTGGCCTTCCCTCCTCTGCTCCCTGAGAAGGAGTGAGGACGTCGGGCTTCTACTCACGCCAAGTCTTGGATCCTGGGTCGTCTCTGGTCTGCAAACTGCAGGATGAAGATGTCCGCTCCTTGTCGGTTCTTGCTGGTGTTGAGTAGAATCCTCTCACCCGCTGCATCTGGCTCCTTCGTCCCGGACTCTCTGTGTGAGCGCTCAGGTATGGCCGCGGCTGCAGTCGCCACCGCGACCCTGCCGCCACCGCGGCAGCTGCTGGCAGGCGCTCAGATGTGTCTCCTTGTCTTGGCTTCCCCTCTCTTGTCTAACTCTCTGTCCTGTGATGGCACACTTGGTGTGATTCTCTGGCTTAGGACTGTTCACTGGAACTCTAAAACTGCTTTCTATGCGAGAGATTGTTCAGATTCCAGCTTCTCCTCCGCCATCTTCCCGGAACTCCTCCTATTTATTTTTTTAATTTTTATTTTTTTCTATTTTTTTCTATTTATGGTTTTCTGAGATCATGTGGCTATGCAGAAAATCATTGTCTCCCCCAAACTCTTTCCAACCGATCCCCCAAACCTAAGAACATAGTGAAAAATAACTCCATATTTTCTATCCTCCAAAATACATGGAACTCAAAATTCATGGAAAGATCTTCCTTACCCTAGAGATATTTCAGAACAGTGAACTTACTTTGTACAAGGCTGTAATGCTTAGTAAATATGATACATTAGTAATAATCAAGCAATGCCAGAAACAAAATGTGAATCATGGGGCAACTCAAGGACTGAAAAAATAATGATATCTTGACATTGACTAATACTTTCTGCTACATGACACATTAGTGCAACACTCCTCATGAAGATGAGGAGTGTTGGATTCACAAACTCTCTGCTTTCTGGTCAATTTTTTTCTACCGATGCTTGGGCTTGTATTAAGTGCTTTGGAACCCTTCCTTTGCTTTTTCTCCGAAGGCTACTACTGTTCTACTATTTGAGTCACAGCTCCATATTTGGTTTTTATAGTGGTTACTTAAGAGATAAGTATTTTGAACTTTTCTACCCATAATGGCTTTGAACTGCCATTCTTAGATCTCAGGCTCTTAAGTAGCTAGGATCACAGATGTGATGAACCAGGACCTTCAATTTTTGTTTAAAGTTAATAAAAGTCTGAAAAGATAGTGTAGTAGCTGTTACAGAAATCACACTTTCTAATCAGATCACCATTTATATCGTTTTTATTTTTTATTTTTTTGTGAAAATTCTGTACAGAGGGGTTTCAATTACATGGGCAAGATAATGAGTACATGTTTTATCAAGCATTGTAGCTTCCCATCCTCCCCCCACTGCCCACCCAATGTTCACCACTGAGCTACCTTCCCAGGCCCTAAAGTTCATTTTTCGACATAACGACTTGAACATATCATTGTTGCGATGGGTCCACCTGTATCCCTATTTAAACGACTTATTTTTCCCCTTCCCCTCCACAAATTATACCGACATCAAATACAGTGAAGGCAGAGGTTATACTGTGGGGGAGGGACATACAAAGCAACAAATAAATAATCTTATAATTGTGTTAGAAACAATCTCATGAAAGAAAAAATTTGAATACATATTTTAGGGTTCATTTCCCTAATATCACCTTATTTGACCTTTTCTGCTTGACTCAGACATATACTAGATATTGCAAATAAGGGAAACCATGGGACCTATGTTTCTTTGGGCCTGGCTTACTTCACTTAATATAATTTTTTCCAAGCCTTTCCATTTCCTAACAAATGGAGCAATGTCATTCTTTCTGATGGAGGCATAGAATTCCATTGTGTATATATACCACATTTTCTTGATCCATTCTTCTACTGAGGGGCATCTGGGTTGGTTCCATATTGTTTTTAATATTTACTAAATTTATAAGATTTTAGTGTTTTCTTAATGCATTTAACAGCACCTATTATTTGTACAATAATGTTACATTTGGAAACAAAATGCTGAAATAAAGATACAGGTTGACTCATTGTAACAAGGAGATGTACAAGACACTATGTTGAAAAGAAACTTTATAACCTGTTGGGGAGGGAGGGTTTGGGGAGGTGGGGAAGAAGGGATGGCAGGGGAAAAACAAAGGAGGGGGTAACAATGATAGATAGTAAATATATTCATTACCTTATGTAACTGTAACACCTCTGTACAGTATCTTTACAATAAAAATATATATTAAAAAAGAATACTACATTTGAATATTTCTGTATGCATATGGTTCTCTGATAAGATTCACACCCTCTCTAACACACTCATCCACTTTCCACTTTCTTAAAACAACAACAGGTTTCATTCCTCTACTTTAATATATCTATGCCAAATATTTTCATACGTATATTAAGAACCAGTTGAGCCATTGTCACCATCTCCATTCAGACTCTCCCATAAACTAGTGTCCACAAATGGACTGCTCCTGTATTGTACTTCATTCACTTCAAGTATGCAAGTCATGTTTACAAAAGCATTCAGTATGGTTTTGAGGGCCAAGGAGGCAACAGTTTAACCTACCTACACTTTATAGGATTGTTCTCTTTCCTCATCTACCCTATTTTATGTTTCAAGCAACTTTCAGTTAGTGTAGTGAAGCCAAGTTCATATAAATCTATATTGTACTTTGATAACATTCATCCTCTTTTTTTCTCTTTTCTATCTTCCTTCCCCATAAGCTCCTCAAACAGTCTAATAATTATACACTTTTTATATGTGTCTGTTTGTGTATTCACAGTAAATGTCCATGTATTTTTATTTTGCCTTCCAAGTTCCATATATATGAGAAAAAAAAAAAACATGTTGGCCTTTGTCTTTCTGAAGCTGTACTACTTAAAATAATGACTTTTGGTGCTACCATTAGATTAACACCAAACATGCTAGATTCATATTCTTGTGTAAAGAATTCTCTACTGTGTGTATGAACCACATTTTCTTACATTAATCTTTCAGCAGGTAGCTGAGCTATTTCCATAAGTTGCCCATTCTGAATAGTAATCACTAGTGTACAAGCATCTCCATTATATATTGACTTATATTCCTTTGGATGTAGCAATGAGTGATTTTGCAAGATGATATCATAGACCTATTTTTAGTTGTTTTTTTTTTTGTGGTTGGTTGTGGGACCTGAAATCTGGGCCTATGCTCTGTCCCTCAGCTCTTCAGCTCAAGGCTAACTCTCTACCTCTTGAGCCCTCGGACCACTTCTGGATATTTCTACTTATGTGTTGCTAAGGAATTAAACCTATGGTCTCATGCAGGCATGTCAAGCACTCTACCTCTGAGCCACCTTCCCAGCCCTAATTTTACTGTTTAAAGGAACCTCTGTACTGATCTCCTCACTTGCTGTAAGAATTTATATTCCCAAAACAGTGTATAAGTGTTCCCTTTTCCTGATAAGCATTTGTGTTCTTTGTGATGGAAATTCTGTATTGAGTGAGATAAAAATTCAATGCATTTTGGCTTATATTTCTTTCATGTCCAAGGAAATGACCGATTCTTCATGTATTTATTGGTCATTGTACTTCTTGTTTTGAAAAAAATCTAGTAAGTTCTTTTGCCAGTGTGTTAATTGGGTATTCATTCTTTAGGAGTTGAGTTTTCAGAGCTTTATAGCATCCTATTATCAATCATTTGTTTGATCTACAATTTGTAGAATCTCTGCGCAGGCCATTTCTTAATGATTCCAATATGCCCAAACTCTTGGAAATAGAGTGACACAGGTGTAGGTGAATGGGGTTGGAGTGGGAAGAGAAGCACTGCCTTCTCTACACTGTTAACTTTCCTCAGTATTTCCAGGCTTTTTTTTGCCTAAGTTAAGGCTTAGAACTGAGGGTCTAGGTGCTCATGGCTAGCATACCGCCACGTGAACAACACTGCCACTTCCTGCTTTTTCTGAGAAATTTATTGGAGATAAAAAAAAAAGAATCTCAGGAACTTTTTCTGACTGGGTTGGCTTCAAAGTGGAATACTCAGATAACAGTCTCCTGATTAGCAAGGATAATAGGCAGGAACCATTGGGACCCAAATTAGGCTTCTTTATTTTTTTTAAATTTTACTAGATGACAAACAGTGGCAAGATCAGATCCCAGGCCAGGAAACTGTCTTCCTTGTTATTAAAGTAAGTCAACATTCACAGGGCTACAGGAAGAGACACTCTGCTTGTTTTTTGTTTGTTTTATTTTATTAACTCAGTTTCAACGTATTTTGTTTCTGATGAGCCTATCAGTTTAAGGCAAATATTAAAAACTTGGAAAGTCTATTGGGAGGTATCATGTAACATTAGAGGAAGGATGTTTGCTAGATCCATGAAGATTCTAAACAGAAATGTTGGAAGTCAGAGCTCTGTAATCACAGTTACTCTTCCAGATGTTATAACACTTGAAATAAACATGTGAACCATTTAATTTGGCCTTCAAGTAGTTGGTCCAGACAGTACAATTTGTTCCAACGAAGAAAGACTGAGAAGTGTCACTCAAACAAATATTTTGGGTTTCTGCCTTGTGGAGAAAAGTTTCTGTGTAACTTGAAAGTGTGTGTATCACATGAATTTTAAGAAATGGTCAACTGGTCCCTATGATGAGAACTTTAAAAACCTGAAAAAGTAAATCAAAGCAGAAATTAGAAAGTGGCAAAAACCTCCCATGCTCCTGGATTGAAGGATCAACAGTCTGAAAATGCCAATATTTCCCAAGGGTATCTACAAATTCAATGTGTTACCTATCAATATTCCGACGTCATTCTTCAAGGAAATAGAAGAGGAAATCCAAAAATTCATATGGAACAATAAAAGACCCCGAATAGCAAAAGCAGTCTTTAACAGAAAGAACAGTGCTGGAGGAATATCAATACCAAATTTCAAACTCTATTACAAAGCCATAGGAATCGAAACAGCTTGGTACTGGCACAAGAACAGACCTCAGGACTAATGTAAAAGAATTGAAAAGCCATAAATGAACCCATACACCTAGAGCCACTTAATCTTCACGAAGGGAGCTAAAAAATAGAATGGAAGAAAGACAACCTCTTCAGTAAATGCTGCTGGCAAAATTGGTTAATCACCTGTAGAAAACTAAAGCAAGATGCTCATATCTCACTCTGTAGAGGAATCAACTCCAAATGGAACAAAAACCTCAGAGTCAAAAAGACACCCTGAAAACATGACAGGATTAGGAGAAAAACCTAGGTATCCTTGGCACGGTCCAAAATTTTCTTAACAGAGACCCAGAAATACAAAAATAAAACAAAGGTTGGAAATTGGGAATGCATGAAGCTGCAGAACTTCTGCAAGGCAAAGGACATAGCTAGCAAGATCAATAGAAAGCCCACGGATCGGGAGAAGATCTTCACTAGCCATACAGTGGAAAAGGGGCTCATATCTAAAATATACTAGGAACTCAAAAAATTAAATCCTCCAACAAATCTTCAAAGAAACAACTGCCCAATAAATAAGTGGGCTAAAGATTTACAGAGAAACTGCTCTGAAGAGGATAGAAGGATGGCAAATAGACACATAAAAAGAATGCTCAACCTCCCTAGCCATAACAGAAATGCAAATCAGAACAACATTGAGAAGCCACCTCACCCCAGTTAGAATGGCTATCATCAAGAACTCTAATAACAATAGATACTGCAAGGGATGTGGATAGAAGGGAACTTTATTGCATTGTTGGTGGGAGTGTAAACATTCAACCACTTTAGAAAGTAGTATGAAGGTTCCTCAAAAGACTCCACATAGAGCTCCCCTATGACTCAGCAATCCCACTTTTGGATATTTACCCAAGTGATCACAAACAAGACCATACCAAAGCTACCAGCACAACCATGTTTATTGCAGGATTATTTACCTTAGCTAATATATGGAACCAATCATATGCCCCTTAATGTGATGAATGGATCAAGAAAACGTGGTGTATATATACAATGGAATTCTATGCCTCCATTAGAAAGAATGACATTACCCCATTTGTTAGGAAATTGAAAGACTTGGAAAAATTATATTAAGTGAAGTAAACCAGGCCCAAAGAAACATAGGTCCCATGGTTTCCCTTATTTGCAATAACTAGCATACGTCTGGGACAAGTAGAAAAGGTAGGACAAGTAGAAAAGCTATGTACATATGACCAGATAAGATGAAGTTAAGAGAAATGAACCCAAGATAGGGACACAAGTGTTTTCTTTTTCTTGCTTGCTATTGTTGTCTAACGTATTTATAAGGTACCATGTGGTTATTTGTTGTTTGTATGTTCCTCCCCCACAGCTTAACCCTTATTTTCAATGTATTTGATGTTGGTATAATTTGGGGAGGAGAAGGGAAAAAATGTTTAAATAGGGATACAGGTTGACCCATTGTAACAATGAGATGTACAAGACATGTTGAAAAACAAACTTTACAATTTAGGTGGGGGGGAGTGTAGTTGTGGAGGTGGGAAAGAAGGGATAGTGGGGAAAAACAAAGGAGGAGGCAACAATGCTTGAATGTACTCATTACATTGGTCAGATAACTGTAACTCCCCTGTATAGTATTTTCACAATAAAAAACATATATATGTATATATATATATACATATATATACATATATATACATACATACATATATATATATACATATATATATATATGTATATATATAAATGGTCAACTGGGCACCAGTTGTTCATGACTGTAATCCTAACTATTCAGGAGGCTGAGATTTCAATATCACAGTTCAAGCCAGCCCAGGCAGTAAAGTCCATAAGACACTCTGTACCAACTGACTACCAGAAAACTAGAGGCAACGAATGCCTTAAGTGGTACAGTGCTCACCTTGAAGTGAAGAGCTCAAGGACAGCACCCAGGCCCAGTTCAAGACCCAAAATTATCAAAAACAGAGTAATAATTAAATGATCTGTACATAGGTCATATTCAAGCCCCGGGACCAACACACACACACACACACACAAATATCTTGGAGCTTAATTTATAGGAGAATTAATTGAAATGTATTAGAGGACTAAACAATATTGACATAAATACAGGAAACAGAATAATTAAAAATATACAAAAGTGACTGCAAAATCAAATGGAGAAGATTGATAGCTGTAAAAATAAACTTGAAATTTGGGATGATAAGATTAAGTGCAGAGAGAAACCAAGCCCAAGCCCAATAAAATTGAAAATTAGGCCCTTTTTGCTAAAATGTGTAACTATACTACTACTACTACTAGAGAAATCAGTAAGAACTACATATTTGTTGAAGTAATTTTTACAATATAAAATAATACAAGATGAGGAAAGGAGGTGGATTTAGTTTAGACCTTCTAGGCATTTGATGATTTTTATCTTAAGAAGGCTTCTTTCTCCCAGTGTATATTTTGTCCTTGAAGCCATGCAAAGAATTTCTATCTGGCCTTAACAAGATGATGTAGCACTTGGGGACAAAGATGCAACACGGAAGCCCTGCACTGGAGGCCAAGATGCAGAAGACCTCTACAGCCACCATGACCTTCACCTTGGCACTGTGGTAGACAGGCAGGAAGGTGAGCCACACACTGCAGAACACCAGCATGCTGAAAGTGAGAAACTTGGCTTCATTGAAGGTGTCAGGTAGGTTCCTGGCCAGAAAAGCCACAGTGAAGCTTGCTAGGGCCAGGGAGCCCAGGTATCCCAGGACACAGTAGAAGGCAGTGAGGGAGCCCTTGTTGCACAGGATGATGATGTGGCCATCTTCAGAGTGTACATCTCTGTCCACAAAGGGAGGAGAGGTTCCTAGCCAGAATCCACAGAGAGTCACCTGGATGAGAGTACAGATGGGAATGATGAAGTTAGGAGCCCCTGACACCAGCAGCCACCTCATCCTTCTCCCTGGAGAAGTGGCCCTGAAGGCCAGAACCACAGTCACAGTTTTGGCCAACACTGTGGAAACAGCTACAGTGAAGACAAGCCCAAATATGGTTTGCTGCAGGATGCAGGTGACTGTGTTGGGACGGCCAATAAAGAGCAAGGAACAGAGGAAACAGAACATGAGGGCGATGAGCAGGATGTAACTGAGACACAGGTTGTTGGCTCTGACAATGGGAGTGTCTTGATATTTCACAAAGATCCCTAGAATAGCAGCAGTGAGTTTGGACAAACATAGAGCCACACAGTCCAGGGCCATTCCCAAGGGTTCTTCATGAGCCAGGAAACTTGCAGCTTTGGGGAGGCATTGGTTTCTCTCTGTGTTGGCATACTCATCATCTGGACACTTCATACACTGCTCCATATCTGGTAGAGGGAGGAGTTACCAGTTGTCTTGCTTCAGCACTTCCTTTGCCTCAATGTATATTGGTAGTTCACCTCTTAGAAGTTATTACTACTCATTAACATAACATATTACCAAATAATATAAAAATGCCTGAAACTGGTCTTTTGCACCTTGTCTATACCATAAGGTCATCCTCATTTTCACATTATTTGTTTTTTCATTGTGATTGTCTTACTCACTGACTCTTAGGAAAGAAACATGCTAATTGTATATTCCTAAAAGTTCATTTATTTATCATAAAATCTATGCATAATGTTATAATAGTATTCTAACATTGGGCCAAAATACCTGAAAGAAAGAGTAATGAATTCATACTGTTTTCAACACAAATTAGAAATAAACCATTTTCCATAATTCAAATGAACTAAAAGTAATTTCCTGACTTCTTTATGCTGCTATTGTATGTGCTCTCAGCACTGTGTGCATGACTGCATACTGGCATTCAAAATTGTGAATAATGTACCTTACGTTCCTGTATGTATTTGTTTGAAATTTTCAAAGGAGGCTGGTGTTACATTATGGAACCATAGCACTCTATTTGTGTCTCTTCCACATGTAAAGCAGTTCTAACAGAGAATCAAGGCTCTCTTTTAGCTTTAAAGACATTCTGTGCAGATCACTTGTGTCTAATACTTAAACCAAACTCAGCATTTTAAAAACTGTCCCTATACCAAGAACAATTCTGCATACATAAATAAAGATATGCAAGATTTATGTGTTCGTAGTGGCAAAAATATAATTTAGAAGATAATGGACAGTCTATCTTTTGTATGTATTCATACTTTACCTCAATGAAGAAGCTAAATGAACTGTAGACATTAACTTAGGCCAAAGAAGGATATGCATAGGAGTGGTTAAAAAAGGCTCATAGCTAGGTGTAAATGATCATAGAAAACATTGTTGTGGGTTGGGAACGTGAGTCAGTTTTATGAGACCCTGGATTCAATTCCTCAGCACCCCATGAGCAGAAGTGGAGCTATGGCTCAGGTAGTAGAGGGTTAGCCTTGAGCTGAAGTGCTGAGGTACAATACCCAGGTCCAGAGTTCAAACTCTATGAAAGACCAAAAAGAAAAAGAAAAAAGAAGGAAAAAAAGAAACCAGTGTTGTATGAAATAAATTTCAAGACAAAGAAACAAGACATGCTTTTTAGTTGCTGTTGTTGCTGTTATTTTGTTTTCTATTCCTTTTGTATTGTTACTTAGTTTGTATTTGGAAGGGTAAGGTGGGCACAGAAAAGGTGGAACAAATACAACAAACAATAAAAAATAAATACAACAGTGGTACTTACTAGACACTGTGTGGAAAATTAACTGTATGTCTTGTTGTTTGGGGAGGGGAGGGGAAAAATTGGCAGAGAGCCAGGGAAGGGGAGATGTGGTTCAAAAAGTATTGTACTCTTTACATGATTCGTTTAACTGTAATGCCTCTGTAGAACAATTTGACAACCAAAATAAAAACTATTTAATAATTCAGTATTGAGTAGTGGAGAAAGGGTTTTCTTGAGATAAACATGCATAAAATGTCATGCAAAATTACTCTCATATGTAATTTAAGGCCATGAGGAACAATATTATCAATTGTTACAATTTAATTACTAAAAGTCGGAAGACTTTGGGTTTGTAATTGAAATACAAAACCTTTTTCATGGACTTGGATACTTGGGAAATACTAGGATAGTAATAGAGAATTTCCTCTTTAGTAAGAGACTTACCTGTTCCATTAGAAATCTCATTCTCTATGCAAGGTGCACAATCAAAGGAACAGACAGCCTTTCCCACCTGAGGAGATTTCCGCAATCCAGGACCACAACTCTCACTGCAAACAGAGTGAGGAGTCTGAGGAAAATCAGATATGTGTTGGTAAGTATTCCATTACCTGCCATTCAAAAAAGGCGGATGTTCTTAAATTTTTGACCATTAAGCATAATTATTGTATATACTTAAGGCCAATCAATCGATTGCATTCTATTTTAGATTTCCTGACCCAATCCACAAAGGCTTTTGTGCTATAGCCTTCACCTTCAGCCCAAGCTACTACTGAAAATTGTGTAACCTTTAAGAGGTGGTTCCAAAGGCTGAGATATTTCTGGCCAACTTCCAGGAACTGCCTTGAATTTGTAGCATTTATTTTTTGTTGGACATGGGGCTTGAACTATGGGACTGGGCACTGTCTCTCAGTTTTTCAGCTCAAGGAGAGTACTCTACCACTTGAGCCATAGTGGGACTTCAAGTTTGCTAGTAGTTTATTAGAGATAAGAATCTCATGGACTTTCTTGCCCGGGTTGGTTTTGAACCATGATCCTCAGATCTCAGCCTCCTTAGTAGCTAGGTTAGAGGCATGAGCAATTGGCACCAGGCTCGTAGAATAACATTTATCCTACTGATTTGTGAAATACAGAAATATGGAAACAAGAAATAAAATACTCATTGAAACTTTTAATACTATGCTAGACCCCAGGGCCCTTGTATATCCTATTTGTTTTCTGGCTGCTTTGAGTTCAAAATTTTCCTCTGGTACAGGTTCTTTAGATGACTCCTCTCACCATGCATATCTAAACAGCAGGTCAACTAAGGGTGGTCCACTGAGGGGAGCAAAACAAGCCTTTCAACCTTATGAAATGATTGCTTTTACGGGCATTTTGTTTTAATACTAAAGTATGATTATAACAGATGTCATCTAGATTTCATGATAAATGAACATTTATCAATGTTCAATTAGTGTATCTTTTTCCCATCTAAGAGTCAGTGAATCAGACAATTTCCAGTTACAACTCATTAAATGTACAATACTGGATGATTAGTGAGCAGAAGGGACATCATATCTAGGGGTTCTTTTTGCTTACTATATTAAGTTCTAATCATTTGTGTTGTCTTGAACACACCTTGGTAGTTCCTATGGCCCACTCTATCATATCTTTAGATATAGACAATTGATGATCATGAGGAGTATATGGAGAAAACTTCCCAATTTTCACTTGAGCTCAAGACCTTCAGGAAAATTCCAAATATTCAAAATGTCATAGTCTGCCTCTAATTTTCTTTCCTCTTTCAAAATCACTTGGTCTCCAGCAGGATTGTAAAATTGGATGTTCTTCAGAAAAGGGTGCAGCTACAAGAGATACATCATCTCATGGTGAAGAGAATCCATGAGTTGAAACAGAAATCCTGAATTCAACCAAACCCCTTATTCTCTTTAATTCTTAGTTTATCATTCAAAATTAACACAGATATCACATGAAGTCTCACTAAAGAATGTGTAGAGGGAACTAAAAAAGTCATACTTCTGAATTGTGATTACTTCAAGGCTTTCTTCAAGAGGAAAAACCTCTACATAATGATGAATAAGACAATTCTCAGTGGACTACATAAGAGTTATTATATCAATACCGCAGAAATTTTATTAGAGAAGTACATGATACATAATGTGGAATAAAAAGTTATTTATTTTTTGTATATTTAATTAATTAATTTTTTTATTTTTGTTTTGCCATTGGTCTTGAATTCAGAGCCTAGGCACTGTCCCTCAGCTTGTATGCTCAAGGCTACCACTCTATCACTTTGGGCCACAAAACCACTTCTGGTTTTCTGGTGGTAAACTGGAGATAAGAGTCTTACAGATTTTCTTGCCTGGACGAGCTTACAACCATGATCCCAAGATCTCAGCCTCCTGAGTAGCTAGGGTTATTGGAGTGACTCATTGGCACTCAGCTCATTTAATTTCTTAATGTGCTAAATATGGAATTGTCAATGATTTTTTGCATTATCTTTATGTGATATACAAAATCATTGTGTGAATACAAGCCATCTCAATGGCACCCCTTCATCATTCTTTTTCATCTTTTCCAATCCCTCCATCCTTTAAATTACTTTCTAAGAAAGAAAATAATTGGAATAATTAAGTACTTAAAGAACAGATCATCCTTGCTATTAAGAAGCTTTTTGTGAAAAGATGGATTGTAAAAGTATTCAATGTAATTTATTGAGGTCATTTGTAACACAGGAGCTGATGGGAACATGACACAAATTTCTGCTGGTATTTTTCTTTAAGAACACATGAACAGAGGTCTGGAGTAACCTTACAAATATTTTTAAAAGTACAGTTTCTCTTGGGCCATTGGAATAAGATTTAAAAATATTAAGATTTACTTTAGTTTTCATGTATAGAACTGAAAAGAGAAGGTGTTACCTGTGCAGGAGAAGGCACCCTCCATCTCCCATTACTCATTGCTGGCTCTTCTGTTTGAAGAAGCATCTCGTGGAGAGCCTGTGCCACAGCATACACAGCATTGTAGATATTGTAACTCTCTTCAGACATGGCCATGTCAAAAATTTGCACAGGCAACCATTCCAAGGAGGCATCATGTGAACAGTTCTCCCACATTACACAGTCAGACTCAAAATGAGAGCAATTAAAAGAGAGAAACCACAATTTAGCAAGTTAAAAGTCTTCTGGGTATTTGGAAGGGTTGACTTCCCTGATAAAATCTGTGAATCCAGAAATGTCTGCATGGTGATGTGAAAAAATGAGAGGTACATTGAATGAGCCTAACATGAAATATTTCCTTCCAATGGATAAATCACATTGTAAGTTCAAGAGCCAAATTTTACTTCTTATTAAATAGTGCCCAAGATATGCCATTATGTCCAGCAGGTATTCCTTACTCCCGTAAATGATAACTACATTGGCTGATGATTTATTAATCTGGTTCTGAATTGCTATAATGTTAAATAATTGTGTCTTTGTACTGCCAGAGATCATATGCTCAAAGGCTACACAGATTCTGTTCTTGTCCATTGCTTCTCTCAGTTCTGAAAGGATCAATAAACTATTCTCATCTTGTGAGATCAATAGCCCTACCCAGTTCCAGCTGAAATGAAGCAGTAAGGAGACCATGGCAATGGCTAGAGATGTGTCCTTTGGAGCCATCTGATAGAGAGAAGGAAACTTTCCATAGTCACTCAGGGCAGGATCAAAAGTCCCATAGATAAACTAAAGGGAAAAAAAATTGGTGGCTCACATGTAAGAAATCTAATATACATCACAACCTCAATCTTGGTTTATATTCAGCAATAGGTTGAATTGGGTGGAAGGAAGGGTTTGATTTTTAAAATTTTTAAGTAAAATTGTAAATTATCTTTAAATCATTGTTCAATGATTTTTCATTTAACCATGTCAATTATATATATAATGCCTATTTACCATTATCCTATTGTTTCCATTATCCTTTCCTCATCTGTACCAACACTACTTATTCCCTTGTTCCTTGTTTCATTTGCACAAATATACTTGAATATTATGAGTATACTTGCCATTATTCCTCATTTTTTTCAAAGCTTCTCAACAATCCATTTAATATCATAAACCTAACACATTAAATATTTAATTTCCTAGTGTTAATTGTTCAGGGTAGTTATATCATGGATATTCACTTCTATGATTACCATAATTTAGCCAATTTAATCATGTATATGTGTTCCTGGCCACCTATAGGTTCTTATACTGATTTTGTATTTCATGTTTATATTATAGTTTATTTTATTTTATTATTGTGAAAATACTGTACAGAGGGGTTACAATTACATTGGCAAGATAATGAGTCCATTTATTATCAAGCATTGTAGCCTCCTCCTTTGTATCCCCTTCCAGCCCTTCCCATCCTCCCCTCGCCCATCCACCCAATCCTCCCCCACCCCCACGAAAGTTGAAAAGTTTTCAACATAACGACTTGTACATCTCATTGTTGCAATGGGTCCACGTGTATCCTATTTAAACAATTTGTTTCTTCCCTTCCTCTCCACAAATTATACCGACATCAAATACAGTGAAAGCAGGGGTTATACAGTGGGGGAGGGAAATAAAAAGCAACAAAGAAACCATCGTATAAAAGTGTTAGCAACAATTGCAAGAAAGAAAAAAAATTTGAGGGGCTGGGAAGGTGGTTCAGGGGTAAAGTGCTTGCCCTGCATGTATGAGGCCCTGGGTTCGATTACTCAGCACCACATAAGCAAAAAAGAAAAAAGCCAGAAGTGGCACTGTGGCTCAAGTGGTAGAGCACTAGCCTTGAGCTGAAGAGCTGAGGGACAGCGCCCAGGCCCAGAGTTCAGGCCCAAAAAAAAAAAGAAAAAGAAAAAGAAAAAAAAATTGAATACATATCTTAGGGTTCATTTTCCTAACATCAACTTATCTGACATTTTCTGCTTGACTCAGACATAAGGGAAACCATGGGACCTATGTTTTTTTGGGCTTGGCTTACTTCACTTAATATAATTTTTTCTAAGTCTTTCCATTTTCTAACAACTGGTGCAATGTCAGTCTTTCTGATGGAGACATAGAACTCCATTGTGTGTATATACCACATTTTTTGATCTATTAAACTAGTGAGGGGCATCTGGGTTGGTTCCATATCTTAGCTATGGTAAATAATACTGCAGTAAACATAGTCGTGTTGGTAGCTCTAGTGTGGTCTTGTTTGTGATCATTTGGGTAAATGCCCAAAAGTGGGATTGCTGGGTCGTAGGGGAGCTATATGTGGAGTCTTTTGAGGTACCTCCATACTACTTTCCAAAGTGGTTGAACAAGTTTACACTCCCACCAACAATGAAGCAAGGTTCCCTTCTGTCCACATCCCTTGCAGCATCTGTTGTTATTAGAGTTCTTGATTTTAGCCATTCTAACTGGGGTGAGGCGGTATCTCAATGTTGTTTTGATTCGCATTTCTTTTATGGCTAGAGAGGTTGAGTATTTCTTCATGTGTCTATTGACCATCCTTCTTTCTTCTTCAGAGAAGTTTCTCTTTAAGTCTTTAGCCCACTTATTTATGGGGCAGTTGTTTCTTTGAAGATTTGCTGTTGGGTGATTTAATTTTTTGAGTTCTACATATATTTTACATATGAGACTCTTGTCTGTTGTATGGCTAGTGAAGATCTTCTCCCAATCCATGGGCTTTATATTGATCTTGCTAGCTATGTCTTTTGCCATGCTCTGCAATTTCATGCAATCCCATTTGTCCAACCTTTCTTGGACTTGTTGTGTCTTGGGGTCTCTATTAAGAAAATTGTGGCCTGTGCCAAGACCTAGGGTTTCTCCTATTCCAAACTGTAATGTTTTCAGAGTGTCTGCTCTGACTCCGAGGTCTTTGATGCATTTGGAGTTGATTCTGGTGCAGGGTGATATAGAAGGACCTAGCTTTAGTTTTCTACAAGTAGTTAACCAATTTTGCCAGCACCATTTCCTGAAGAGGCTGTCTTTCTTCCATTCTATTTTTTTAGGTCCCTTATCGAAAATTAGATGGCTATAGGTCTGTGGGTTCATTTCTGGGTTTTCAATTCTATTCCATTGGTCCTGAGGTCTGTTCTTGTGCCAGTACCAAGCTGTTTTGATTACTATGATTTTGTAGTAGAGTTTGAAATTTGTTATTGATATTCCTGCAACACTCCAACACTGTTCTTTCTGTTGAGGATCGTTTTTGCTATTTGGGGTCTTTTATTTTTCCATATGAATTTTTGGATTGACTCTTCTATTTCCTTGAAGAATGAGGTTGGAATATTGACAGGTATCACACTGAATTTGTAGATTGTCTTGGGAAGTATTGCCATTTTTATGATGTTGAACTTTCCAATCCAGGAACATGGGAGTTTTTGCCACTTTCTAAATTCTGTTTGATTTCCTTTTTCAAGTTCTTAAAGCTTTCATCATAGAGGTCCTTCACTTCTTTGGTTAAGTTAATTCCTAGATATCTTATTTTTTGTGGGATTATTACGAATGGAGTTGCTTTCCTGATTTCAGCCACACTTTTCTCATTGTTGGCATACAGAAAAGCCATTGATTTCTCAGGGTTAATTTTATGCCTTGCTACTTTGCCAAAGTTTTGAATCAGCTTAAGTAATTTAGGAGTGGAGTTTGTGGGATTCTTTAAAATCAAGACCATGTCATCTGCAAAGAGGGAGAGTTTTACTTCTTCTTTCTGTATTTGGATCCCCTTTATGTTTGCATCTTGTCTTATTGCTGTAGCTAGGCATTCTAACAACACATTGAAGAGAAGTAGAGAGAGTGCACATTCTTGTCTCATTCCTGAGTTAAGAGGAAATGGCTTTAGTTTTTCACCATTAAGTATAATGTTGGCTGTAGGTTTGTCATATACAGCCTTTATTGTATTGAGGAATGATGTCTGGATTCCTAGTTTTACCAGAACCTTCATCATAAAGCGGTGTTGGATCTTGTCAAATGCTTTTTCTGCATCTATTGAGATAACCATGTGGTTCTTATCCTTGCTCCTGTTGATGTGATGAATTATATTAATTGATTTGTGTATATTGAACCAACATTGCATCTGTGAAATGACTCCTCTTTGATCCTGGTGTATGATTTTTTGGATGAATTGTTGAAGGCAATTGACAAAAATTTTGTTGAGATGTTTTGTATCAATGTTCATCAAAGAAATGGGTCTATAGTTCTCTTTCTTTGATGAAACCCTGCCTGGTTTTGGGATGAGGGTTATGATGGCTTCATAGAATGTGTTCAGTAGTGAACTTTCTCTTTCAATTTCATTGAAGAGTTGGAGGAGTATTGGTGTGAGTTCTGCTTTGAAGGCCTTGTAGAATTCTGCTGTAAAACCATCTGGTCCTGGGCTTTTCTTAGATGGGAGGTCTCTTATTGCTGTTTCTATTTCATTGCTTGATGTGGGCCTGTTAAGATGGTTTAACTCATCTTGGTTTAGTTTTGACATGTCAATATTTGCTAGGAAAAGGTCTGTTTCTGTCAAGTTCTCAAACTTATTAGCATAAGGTTTTGAGAAGTATTCCCTTATAATGTTCTGAATCTTGGTTGTTTCTGTGGTGATGTTTCCATTCTCATCTTTGAATTTATTTATTTGGGTGTGTTCTCTGCTTTTTCTGATTAGATTTGTAAAGGATCTGTCAGTTTTGTTAATTTTTTCAAAGAACCAAGTCTTTGTTTCGTTGATTCTTTCTATTTTTTTTTGGATTCTAATTCATTTAATTCTGATTTAATTTTAATTATTTCTTTCTGTCTACTGGATTGGGGTTTATCTTGCTGCTCTTTTTCAAGGAGGTTCAGATGTCTTATTAAGTTGTTGGTTTCAGATCTCTCCAATTTGTTGATGTAGGAGCTCAGAGCTATAAACTTGCCTCTGAGTACTGCCTTTGCTGTGTCCCAGAGGAGCTGGTAATTTGTGTGTTCATTTTTGTTGAATATCATGAATATTTGAATTTCCTTTCTAATCTCTTCTCTGACCCACTTGTGATTCCACAGTGTTTTGTTCAGCCTCCATGTGTTACAGGACATTCTTTGGTGGCTTTTGGTGTTGAGTTCTAATTTTCTTCCTTTGTGGTCTGAGAGAAAGCAAGGTATAACTTCAATGTTTCTGAATTTGGACAAGTTTGCTTTGTGGCCTAAAATGTGATCTATTTTAGAAAATGTTCCATGTGCTGCTGAGAAAAGCGTGTATTCTGATGCTGCTGGGTGAAATATTCGGTAGATGTCTGTTAAATTTAGTTGATCTATGCAGCTGTTTAGATCTGCGGTTTCTCTGTTGAGTTTTTGCCGAGTTGATCTATCAAGTGGGGAGAGTGGTGTGTTAAAGTCCCCAACAATTAATGTCTTTGGATCTATGTAGGATTTGAAGGAAAGTAGTGTTTCTTGGATAAATTTTGGTGCTCCCTTGTTTGGTGAATAGATATTTAGAATTGTAATATCTTCCTGAAGGAGAGATCCTTTAATTAGTATGTAGTGACCTTCTTTATCTCTTCTCACTAATTTTGATTTGAAGTCTATTTTATCTGATATTAGGATTGCAACTCCCACCTGTTTATGGGGGCCGTTTGCTTGGTAGATTTTGTTCCAGCATTTCACTTTCAAAATGTGTTTGTTTTTAAGGGCAAGCTGTGAATCCTGAAAACAGCAAATAGAAGGATCTTACTTTTTAATCCAACTAGACAGTCTATCTTGCTTAATTGGAGAGTCAAGTCCGTTAATGTTGAGAGATAGGACTGAGAGGTATTTGGGAGTTCCTGCCATTTTATCCCCCTTCTTGGGGACTGCAGCAACTAGGCTCTTCCTATGGTTCTTGGATTCTCAGTTTGGGTGTGGCTTCTTGGTCTTTATTGTGGTCTTGTTGGTTTTCTATGTGTAGGACATCTTTAAGAATCTTTTGTAGGGCTGGTTTGGTGGAGATATATTGTTTCAATTTTTCTTTGTTATGGAAAGTTTTTTTTTGCCCTTTGATTATGAAGGAGAGTTTAGCTGGGTACAGTATTCTTGGTTGATAGTTGTTTGATTTTAGGGCATAGCATACTGCATTCCAGGTTCTTCTTGCACTGATTGTCTCTGCTGAGAAATCTGAGGTGATTCTAATTGGGTTCCCTTTATAGGTGATTGATCTTTCCTCCTTGACAGTTTTAAGGATCTTTTCCTTGGTCTGAATTGATCCTGTGCGGATTATAATGTGACGGTGGGATGTCCTGTTTTGGTCTGGTCTCTTGGGGTTCTAAAATCTTCTTATATCTGAATAGGCCTATCTGTTTGCATGTTTGGGCAGTTCTCTGCTAGGGTCCTGTTAAACAAATTTCGTAGACCATTAACTTCTTTCTCTAGGTGCTCCTCTACACCCGTTATCCTCAAATTAGACCTTCTGATAGTGTCTTCCAAGTGTTGGATAGATCAAGCACATTTCTTGGATTTGTTTTGGATTGTTGTATGTTTTTTCCTCTATAATATCTAGGCTGTCTTCAATCTCCGAGATTTGATCTTCTGCATGGTCTAACCTACTATCAAGACTTTCTACTTTGTTTTTTATTTCTTTTCCTTCTCATTGGTCAGCTTTGATGGCTTCAAATTCTTTGTTGGAGCTTTGTTTTAGATCTTGTATGAACTTCTTCGCTTCCTTAATTTGGTGTTCATTGTTTATTCTCAAATCACTTCGTTGATTGGTTATGCTTTCTTTGGACTCCCATTCCTTCTGTTGAGTTCCATTCAGCATTCCCTTTGTGATCTCCCTGAGTTCTTTCAACTCTCTGGTTATGGATTCCATGAATGCTTTTAGTGATCTTTTTCTATTCTCACTCTGCTCTCTCAATTCCTGTATTACTCTTTGATTAACTTCCTCACGTTCACGCAATTCCTGTAGTTCTTTTTGAGTATTCTCAGCCTGCTCACACAATTCCTGGCTTTCTCTTTGTCTGTTCTCGGGCAGATCCCACAATTCCTGTCTATCTCTTTGACTGATCTCATCTTGCTCAAGCCATTCCTTTATTTCTCTTTGAGTGTTCTCAACCTGCTCACTCAATTCCTGTATCATTTTTTGATTAGCTTCCTCCTGCTCTTGATATTCCTGTACTGACCTTTGGTTTGCCTCCTCTCTCCCTATTATGCTCATACAGAGTCCTTTGCAGGTTTTCAATCTTTTCATTTACCATGTTTACCAGTAGTGTTTGTAAAGCTTTTTTAGAGCTCTCCTCTGGATGATTCATAATCTGTTCTGTCCTCTGATTATCATGAGTGGGAGTTGAAATCCCCGGACTTGAAATTTTTCTTTTTTTCCAGGCTTGGAATGACAAAGAAAAATTGAAACAATATATCTCCACCAAACCAGCCCTACACATGTGGTGCTAGTTACCCCAACATTAAAACAAAAAGAATACTTGGTGTCTCATGAAGATCCACTCAATGATTAATGGAGGGTATCATTTTTTGGTGTGCTACCTGTGAAAGACAAAAATAAAGGCCCGGGGGATTTCATATGGACATCATATTACTAATATCTCATAAATGGTACAATTTTTAGCATATATACTTTGTACGGAAACAAACATTGCATTGATTTGAAAGTTATTGCATTGATTTGAAGATAAGTTTTGGATTATTTTGATGAATTTCTATGTCTCCTGTGAAGGTTTGTTTTCAAGTACTATCAGCTTGTCTTGGCCTTGGCTTTTGTTGTTGAAGAAATCAACAAGAATTCCAATCTTTTACACAACATGACTTTGGGATTTGATATCTACAGTGCTGATTTCAGAGCTTGGTCTGCGTTTAAGAATCCTTTTATTTGGCTTTCTGGGCAGAAGAAGATCCCCAACTACACCTGCATAGGAGAAAGGAATTTTGTAGCAGTGCTTGCAGGAACGTCAGGAATGACATCTGTGCAAATTGGAACACTGCTGGAACTCTACAGATTTCCACAGGTGAAGGAGAGAGGGGTGTGTAAGATGTCTACTTTGGTACCATTTTCAGATGTTATAAGAGAATTTTAGTAAAAATAGTAACATAAAAACATATGCTATTTTATAATGTCAAAAGCTAAGTAGTACAACATACTCTGTTACCAGATTCTCATTGTTTAAGAGAGGATGGAAAATGTTGCAGAAAACGAAGGGATGACCATGAGCATAGGGTTTGTTGAACAATTATGCAGAAAGCAATCAGGAAGTGGGAAATGACTTTAAAAATGTGAAGTTATTGAGTGAATAAAGTTAAGCATAGTAAAGCACAATGGCTATGTTTTCTCTGATCTGTGGAAGTTGAATTAAGATATAAACATGAGGAGTTCCAGGAGGATGGCAGAGGAGAACCTGGAGGCTAAACAAGCTCTCGCATAGAGAGCAGTTTTAGTGCTCCAGTGGAGTCCTAAGCCTGAGAATCAAACCAAGTGTGCCATCACAGCACAGAGAGTTAACCCAGAGAGGGAAAACTCAGGCAAGGAGACAGATCTGAGCACTTACCAGCAGCCGCGGCTGCTGTGGTGGTGGCGGCGGACATAGCCACCATACCTGCAACAGAGAGTCTGGGACAAAGGCACCAGACACAGTGGATGAGCAGATTCTACTCAACACCAGCAAGAACTGACAAGGAGCAGACATCTTCATCCTGCAGTTCTCAAACCAGAGACGACTCAGGAACCAAGACTCCGGCGTGAGTAGAAGCCTCACATCCTCACTCCTTCTCAGGGAGCAGAGGAGGGAAGGCCACCCCTCCCTCCCCCACTACCAGAGTTCTCCATCTTTGATACTGACAAAGGCCTGGCTGAGCAGCTAGCTCAAACTGAGGCCTTGGAAGAAAACAAAAGAGTCATTTAGCAGATCACAGGAACCTAGCCTGACCTGCCAGGCTCAAGCTCCACCCAGGGAAAGGTCACCCAGTCCAGGCCTAGCAAGCTCTGCCAGCCCCTGGAGCTGCTTTCTTCACTGGGTAAACAGAACCAGAGGCTGCCCCTCCCTACAGCAGCCTTGACAATCAATTGAAATTCAGTAAACATGAACCCTGAGAAAGGCTCCTGGCTGGGCTCTGTGAGTGTCTCAGAAGCTAGCCCTTCAGGGAAAAGCTACTGTTTGCTGAAAGGCCTCAACTCTACCCAGAACCTAGCCTCATCACAGTATATCCAAACTAGAGGAAACAGCCATCTCCCTCTTTTGTGATACTCAAAGCAGATCTCCCTCCCATTGAACTAGCCTGGGAGGAGGATCAGAAAATCCTGGGTCAAGCAGAGCATTTTTCTGCCTGCTCAAACAAACTGACTTAAGAAACCAACCAAGCCTCAGGAAAATCAAAAACCACAAGCAGACCAGAGACTTCACCAAGAGACTGGTTATGAACACAAGGGAGATACAGGATCTTCCCATTCCCCCCCCCCCCTAAAAAAAATCAAAGAACTCTTTTACAAAAAAGAGTTTATAAAAAATTTTTTCTAAAACTTTTTTTAACCTAAAACTTTTTAAACTTTTATTTCTTAACTTTTTTAAAAAATTGTTTTCTATTAACATTTTTTTTCCTCTTATAATTTTTATTTTAGGGGTTTACATGTGTGTTTTTTTTCTTTTTTGTTTCTTTTATTTTTTTTTTTTGTTTAGCTCTACTGACCTTTTAAATTTTTTCCCCTTTCTTTCTCATTCTTTTCACCTTTTCTTCTCTTTCGTTCTTCTTTGCGCTACTTAATTGCTGTTCTGCTCATCCTCAGATATAACCGTAGTCGATTATTAGACCTTATCCCCCGTTGTGTACACACTTAACCCAGAAATTTATTACTCAATTCAAAACCTCTTAGACTTAAATTCCTTAATAGCAGTACTACCTTTTTATACCTATATAATAGTTTAAACATTTTTAAGTTTTTCACATTTCCTTTCTATCCCTCCCCTTCTCTTATCCTATCCGTGTTCTTCTCTGAATATTATGTATTTAATTTGCATATTTTTAAGTGTTGACTTTTTAATTTTTAATTTTTGTTTTTTCTATTTTTTATGTCTCTTTTTTTCTTTCTCTTTCTTCTTTTTTTTTCTTTCTGTCTACTATCATTCTATCCAACCTATATCCCGTTTTGAGATTAGGACTTAGTTAACTCTCCCTCTGCCTTTCCACATCCCTCTATTCCTATTTTTACCCACCTCTCTCCCTAAACCTAATAATTTCTAGTTTGCCAAATTCTTCTTTGCAGTTCGTAGCCCATTAATACATAGTTGTTTGAATTTGAATAGATATATCTGTTGAACTAGATTGTATCTGCAGACATCTTCAACAAGCTGTCCTATTTCTGAGAAGAAGAAAAGTATTATCAACTTCACAACTATATTTACAGTTTTCAATATAGGACAATGTAAAACTGGATATCCAATATTTGAAATGAAGAGAAAATACAATTAAGTGAGAGATTTAGTGTGAGTTTATTGGTATGAAGAGTTTACTTATGACCTTTCTTTACATTCACTTAATGGACTTTGATAATAATCTACCCTCAAGTTTTTGTTTTCATTTTCTCTTCTCCGTTTGTTTGCTTCTCATTCTTATCTTCATGTATAGTTGTTGTCATTACAAAATAAATTGTTATAATTAAATACATTTAAGCCCCCTATGAATAAAAAATGTAAACCTATAATGAACAAATGAAAAGTAATATACTGAAAATGACCACTAGTATTGGGCTCATTTGTTGACTACTGAATGCTGTGAGGGGAAAGACTGTAGAAGCAGCTTCAGGGAACATAACCAAGTTACATAATGGTATAACGAGAAATGATCTGTGAACAATTACTGGGAATGGGAACACCTGAAAATCGTTATTAAAAGACATAATGTGGGAGTCCAGAAGAAGATGGCAGAGGAGAAGCTGAGGGCTAAGCAAGTTCTCGCATAGAAAGCAGTTTTTGTGTTCCAATGAAACGTCCTAGGCTAGCGAGTCACACCAACTGTGCCATCATAGTACAGAAAGTTTGGCCAGAGAGGAAACATCCAGGCAGGTTGGTTAAGGAGATAGATTTGACCACGTGCACGTGTTCACCAGGGCCACCATGTCAACAGAGAGAACCCAAGGCAAAGGTGTCAGAGGCAATGTGGGAGCAGATTCTACTCACTGCCAGCAAGAACTGACAGGAGCAGAAATCTTCATCCTGACGATCACAGGTAGTCACAAACTGTGGATGTCCCAGGACCAAATGATAGGCCTGATTACCCCAAGACATCCTCACTCCTTCTCACAGAGCAGCGGTGGGAAGGTAGCACTCCCCCCCCCCCCCAACCACTAGAGAAGAACTCCATCTGTGATATTGACAAAGACCTGGCCAGAGCAAGAGACTGGTTAAGGACACAGGGGAGACACAAGATTCCTCCCCCCCCCCAAAAAAAAAATCGAAGAACTCTTTTACCTAATTTTTAAATTTAAAAAATTGTGTTCTATTTTTTTCATCATTTTTTATGTGTGTGTGTTTAAAAAAAACTCTTTTACTCTTCCCTTTTGGACTTTTTGGGGTTATTTTGTGTGACTTAATTGCTGGTTGGCTCATCCCCAGATATATACCTGTTTTCGATTATGAGACCTTATCTTTCATTGTGTGCACACTTAATTCAGAAATTGATCACTCAATTCACAAACTCTCAGCCTTAACTCTATTAATAGTAGTATTATTTCTTTATATTTTTAAGTATTTCATTTTTAAATTTTTTATTTCATTTTTCCTCTTTCCTTGCTTCTTTATCTCTCTCCTCCTTTCATTCTATCTGTTTTAGGTCTTGGTTAAGTTCCCCTTTTCCTTTTCCCACCCCACATTCCTCTAATCTTATTTTCTCCACACAATTCTCCCTTAACCTATTAATTTCTGGTCTACGGACTCCTTCTTTGAATTCTTAGTCCATTAATCCATAGTTGTTGGTTGTTGAGCTAGATTGTTGAACTAGATTGTATCTGTACTCATTTTGACTGCATCAAACAATCTGTGCAACTACAGGGCTCTGGTTGATGCTTGCCTTAAAATAGTGTTCTGGTGTGAAATTAGTTTTGCTTTCATACCAAATGGGCAGAACAAGCTAGAGAAACACAAGAAAAATGGCAAGTACAGGTATCTCAACTCCTACTCATTTTAATCAGGTGACAGTGCAGTTAATGAATAATCCAGAGGAGAATTTCCCAAATGCTCTACAAACACTACTTAATGAAAAGATTGAAAGCCTGCAAAGGACTCTGTGTGAGCGTGATAGGGAGATGTGTGGGTGGAAAAGGGAAAGTATGAGTGTGATGAGGCTAAACAAAATTGAAATAGGAATTTCACAAGCATGATGCAGCTAACAAAAGATTACTACAGGATCTTCATGAGCAAGAGAAAGATAATCAAGGATAATTACAGGAATTGCATGAGTGGGATAAGAATAGACAAAGATTAATGGAGGCTTTCATGGAATCCACAAACAGACAGATGAAGGAATCCAGGTAGGCCACAAAGGAAATGCTGAATGGAGCCCATCAGATGGGAAGGGAATCTTATGAAACCATAACCAATGAATTAAAGGATTTGGGAATGAACCCTGAAAACCAAATTAAGGAAATAAAGAAGTTCATACAAGATCTAAAACAAAGCTCCAACAAAGAATTTCAAGCCATCAAAGCTGACAAATTAGAAGAAAATAAAATAAAAAACAAGTAGAAAGTCATGACAGTAGGTTACACCATTCAGAAGATCAAGTCTCTGGGATTGAAGACAGCCTAGATATTATAGAGAAAGAACAGATAACTATTCAAGACAAATCCAAGAAAGATGATAGATCTAGTCAACATTTACAAGATACCATCAGAAGGCATAATCTGAGACTAATGGGTGTAGAGGAGCACCTACAGACAGAAGTTAATGGTCTAGGAAATTTATTTAACAGGATCCTAGCAGAAAACATCACAAACATGCAAAACAATAGGCCTATTCAGAAACAGGAAGCCTTTAGAACCCAAAGTAGACCAGACTAGAACTGCACATCTCACCTTCACATTGTAATCTGCACAGGATCAATTCAGACCAAGAAAGGATCCTTAAATCTATCAAGGATAAAAGATTATTCAACTATAAAGGGGAAACCAATTAGAATAACTTCAGAGTTCTCAGCAGGGACAATTAAAACAAGAAGAGCGTGGAATGATTTATGCCCTGCCCTAAAGACAAACAGCTATCAACCAAGAATAATGTACCCAGCTAAACTCTTCTTCATAAAAGAAGGTCAAATAAAAACTTTCCATAGCAAAGAAAACTACAGCAATATAGCTCCACAAAACCAGCTCTACAAAAGATATTCAAAGATGTCCTACACGTAGAAAACCAACAAGAGCACAATAAAGGCCAAGAAACAAACCGCAAACAGAGAATCCAAGAATCATAAGAAAAACCCAATTGTCACAGCCCCCAAGAAGGTGGATAACATGGCAGGAATTACCAAACACCTGTCAATCCTAATTCTCAATATTAATGGGCTTAATTCTCCAATTAAGCCACATAGAATTTCTAGCAAATATTGACATGCCAAAAATTAACCAAGATGATTTAAACCAACTTAACACACCCATATCAAGCATCTAAATAGAAACAGCAATAAGACACCCCCCACTCAAGAAAAGCCCATGATTGGATGAATTACAGCTGAATTCTACAAGGCCTTCAGAGCAGAACTCCCACCAATACTCCTTCAAATCTTCAGTGAAATTGAAAATGAAAATTCTCTACCAAACACTTTCTATGAAGCCATTGTGACCATCATCCCTAAACAAGGCAGGGACTCATCAAAGAAAGAGAACTATAGACCCATTTCTTTGATGAACATCGATGCAAAACTTCTCAACAAAATTTTGGCCAATCTACTTCAACAATTCATCCAAAAAATCATACACCATGAGCAAACAGGATTCATTTCAGGGATGCAAAGCTGTTTCAGTATATGAAAATCAATTAATATAATTCATCACATCAACAGGAGCAAGGATAAGAACCACATGATTATCTCAATAGATGCAGAAAAAGCATTTGACAAGATCCAACACCCCTTTATGATGAAGGCTCTGGAAAATCTAGGAATCCATGGAACATTCCTCAGTATAATAAAAGCTATGTAATACAAACCTACCACCAGCATTATACTTAATGGCAAAAAGCTAAAGCTATTTCCTCTAAACTCAGGAATGAGACAAGGATGTCCACTCTCTCCACTCCTCTTCAACCTAGTATCAGAATGCCTACCTACAACAATAAGAAAAGATGCAAATATAAAGGGGATCCAAATAGGGAAAGATTAAGTAAAACTTTCCTTCTTTGCAGATGGAATTATCTTGTATTTAAAGAATCCCATGGACTCCACTCCCAAGTTACTTGATCTGATTCAAAATTGGTAAATTAGTAGGGTATAAAATTAACCCTAAAAAAACCAATGGATTTTATTGTGACAACAATGAGAAGAGCATGGCTGAAATCAGGAAAACAATTCCTTTTGTAACAGCCCCACAAAAAATAAAATACTTAGAAGTACACTTAACTAGAGAAGAGAAGGACCTTGATGATGAAAACTTTAAAAACCTGAAAAAAGAAATTAAAGAAGAATTTAGGAAGTTGAAAAATCTCCCATGCTCCTGGATTGGGAGGATTAACATCATGAAAAGGGCAATACTTCCCAAGGCTATCTACAAATTCAATGAAATACCTATCAATATTCCAACCTCATTCATTAATGAAATAGAAGAAGTAACCAAAAAAATCTTATGAAACAATTAAAGACCACAAATAGCAAAAAACAAATTTCCTTAGCAGAAAGAACAGTGCTGGAGGCATATCAATACCAAATTTCAAACTCTACTACAAAACCATAGTAATAAAAACAGCTTTGTACTGGCACAAGAACAGACCTGAGGACCAATGGAATAGAACTGAAGACCCAGAAATGAACCCATAGACCTATAGCCAGCTATTCTTTGATAAGGGAGCTAAAAAACAGAATGGAAGAAAGACAGTCTCTTCAGTAAATGATGCTAGCAAAATTAGTTAAACACCTATAGAAGATTAAAGATAAATTCTTTTTTTTTTTTTTGGGTCCGGTCGTGGGGCCTGAACTCTGGGTCTGGGCACTGTCCCTCAGCTCTTCAGCTCAAGGCGAGCGCTCTACCACTTGAGCCACAGCGCCACTTCCGGCTTTTTTTTCTTTTTTGCTTATGTGGTTCTGGGGAATCGAACCCAGGGCCTCATGCATGCAAGGCAAGCGCTCTACCACTGAGCCACCTTCCCAGCCTAAAGATAAATTCTTATATATCATTCTGCACCAGAATCAACTCCAAATGGATCATAGACCTCGAACTCAAAGCAGAACCCATGAAAACATTACAGGAAGGAATTGGAGAAATTCTTGGGCTCCTTGGAACTGGCCAAAATTTTCTTAATAGAGACCCAGAAACACAACAAATCAAAGAATGGTTGGATAAATGGGATCGCATGAAACTGCAGAGCTTCTGCAAGGCAGAGGACATAGCCATCAAGATCAATAGAAAGTCAATGGTTGGAGAGAAGATCTTCACTAGCCATACAACAGACAAGAGTCTCATATCTAAAATATACCTGTAACTCAAAAAATTAAATCCCCCAACAACAAATACTCAAAGAACTGTCTCATTAAACTGGGTTAAATACTTAAAGAGAGACTTCTCTGAAGAGGAAATAAGAATGGTCAATAGACACATGAAAAAATGCTCAACCTCTCTAGCCATAAAAGAAATGTAAATCAAAATAACATTGAGATACCACCTCACCCCAGTTAGAATGGCTAATATAATTTGGGGAGGGGAAGGAAAAAACAAATTGTTTAAATAGGGATACAGGTGGGCCCATTACAACAATGAGATATACAAGAAGTTATGTCAAAAAATGAAAACGAACTTTACAACATTGATGGGGGGAGGAGAGGAGAGAATCTGTGCAGGAGAGGGGGAGAGGTTTGGGGTAGGGGGGAGATGGGAAGTGATGGTAAGGGGAAACAAAGGAGGAGGCAACAATGCTTGATAAGAAACGTATTCATTACCTTGCTCATGTAATTGTAACCCCTCTAAACTCCAATAACAACAGATGCTGCAGGGGATGTGGCCAGAAAGGAACCCTACTGAATTAATGGTGAGAGTGTAAACTTGTTCAACCACTTTGGAAAGTAGTATGGAGGTTCCTCAAAAGACTCCACATAGAGCTCCCCTATAACCCAGCAATTCCACTTTTGGGCATTTAACCAAACAATTATAAACTAGGTTACACTAAAGCTACCAGCACAACTATGTTTATTGCAACATTATTTACCATAGCTAAGATATGGAAGCAACCCAGATCCTCTCAGTAGATGAATGGATCAAGAAAATATGGTATATATGCACAATGGAATTCCATGCCTCCATCAGAAAGAATGACATTACCCCATTTGTTAGGAAATGTAAAGACTTGAAAAAAATTACATTAAGTGAAGTAAGTCAGGCCCAAAGAAATATAGATCTCATGATTTCTCTTATTTGCAATAACTAGTATATGTCTGAGTCAAGCAGAAAAGGTCAGATAAGTTGATGTTATGGAAATGAACCCTAAGATAAATATTCAAATGTTTTTTTCTCTTTCATGCGATTGTTTCTAACACATTTATGAGATCATTTCTTTGTTGCTTTGTATGTCCCTCCCCCACAGTATAACCCCTGCTTTCACTGTATTTGATGGCAGTATAATTTGTGGATGGGAAGGAAAAAAAACAAATCGTTTAAATAGGGATACAGGTGGACCCATTGCAACAAAGAGATGTACAAGTCGTTATGTCAAAAATGAACTTTACAACTTTGGCGGGGGTGGTGGGAGGGGGAAGTAGGATTGGGCTGGGGGGGGAGGATGGGAAGGGATGGGAAGGGGAAACAAAGGAGGAGGCTACAATGCTTGATAAGAAATGTATTCATTATCTTGCCCATGTAATTGTAACCCCTCTGTACTGTATTTTCACAATAAAATAATGAAAAAAAGAAGGAAAAAAGAAAAAAGAAAATGTGATATATATGCATATATATATATATATATATATATATATATAATGGAATTCTATGCCTCTATCAGAAAGAATGACATTACTCCATTTGTTATGAAATGGAAAAACTTGGAAAAAGTTATATTAAGTGAAGTAAGCCAGTCCCAAAGAAACATAGATCCCATCGTTTCCCTTTTTTGCAATAACTCGTACAAGTCTAGGACAAGTAGAAAAGTTCAAAAGCTATGTACATATGACTATATAAGATAATGTTAAGCGAAATGAACCCCAAGATAGGGACACAAGTAGTTTTTCTTGCTTTTTATTGTGTTGAACATATGTATAATCTGCTATGTGATTTTTGGTGTTTCTTTTGTATGTTCTTTCCCCACAGTGTAACCCCCGTTTTTACTGTTTTTGATTGGTGCCCTGCATCTTGTATATACATTTGTATAATTTGGGAAGGGGAAGGGCAATAACAAAATGCTGAAATAAGGCACAGGTTGATCCATTGTAACAATGAGATGTACAAGACACTATGTTGAAAACGAACTTCACAACTTCGGAGGAGGGGGAGGAAAGAGTTGGGAAGGTGGGCAGGGAAGGGATGGTAGGGGATAAACAAAGGAAGGGCTAAAAGTGCTCCATAGGAAATGTGCTCATTAGCTTACTCATGTAACTGTAACCCCTCTGAACAGTATTTTTATTAAATACACACCCATATAGACACACACACACACACACATATATATATACATACATATATGTGCGTATGTATACATATGAGCCATGTGCCAGTAGCTCACACCTGTAATTTTAGCTACTGAGGAGGCTGAAATCTGAGGATCACAGTTTGAAACGAGCCCAGGTAGGAAAGTACAACAGACTTTTCTCCAATTAACCACAGAAAATCAGAAGTTGCTCTGTGGCTTAAAGTAGTAGAACATTAATTATACTTAAGCAGAAACTCTCAAAGAAAGCACTCTGGCCCTGAGGTCAAGTCCCACAATTAACAAAAATACAGGACGTAATGTTGCCTAATTCCTAATGATGAAAGTACAAACTCTGGGTTGATTAAAACCTCACTCTTTGCTTCCCTTTTAGGTTACACATAGACTGCAAGGAAAGGGAATGAATAAGGTAGGCCATGCATACATATTTGTATTGTATATTATCTAGTATATAATATATGCAGGAAATGTATATATATTCTTATATATATTCTATGTGTATTGTAAACTACATAATGTATAATGTACATATAATAGATTTACATATTATGTAGATGTGCATATATATCTTACTCTTTTCCTTGACACTGCTGTTGTTTGAAATCAGTACCTTCCAATTGGTATGAAGCATCTCTACCATGCCAATAATCTACCCAGCCCTTTTGGACCTTGTGTTATTTTGAAAGAGAACTTGAAATTATTTTTGAAAAGACCTAAAAAATCATCTTCCAAATTGCTACTACATTCTGCACAAAAACAAGAAAGACAATCTCACAAATCCTATCAAAATATAAAATCTCCAATTTCCCAAACCTGTCCAGAGGTGAAAGACTTATGCCAAACTAGTGTGACACTTGTTTTCAAAAATTGTACTAGAGAGCTATAGTAACATAAAAATGTACTTTCATAAAAACATATATCAGTGCAACAGGATACCTAGAAATATTCCCAATCAACTACATACATCTCATTCTAAAAGTCATGTGCAATCCTACATTAGTGGAAGTTGACACCTGTAGTAAATAGTGGAACTGTGAAAACTGAGTATCCATATGACAAAAATTAGGCTGGTTCTTTCATATTCTTCAAAAGGATAAAAGTAAAAACTCATTACTATTTTTAATAGGAAACTCGAGGATTGAAAAATGGCAGATAAGGTTATAGTGGAAATTCTTCAAGATATAGGCACAGGAATAATTCCTGACAGAACACAAATGCTTCACAAAATAATAGCAAAATTTATGCTCCAGTTTGGGCACGGTGGTGGAATCATTTGTTTCACTCACAAGATGAAGAATCCCACCCTCAGTACAGTTTAAAATGTGATGTCATGAAATTGAAATCTTTCAGCCAGCCAGGTATGAGACCCACATCTTCAATTATCATAGTTTAAAGTCAGTCTGGACAGAAAAGTACTGTGTGACTTATCTCCAGTGAACCAGCAATAAGGTGAAAGTGCAGTTATGCCTCTCAACCTTGAGCAAATGTGTCAAGTAAAAGGGAGATGCATCTTGTCAGAACCAGAGTACTGGCACCAAAACAAAAAAAAAAGTGTTAAAGTTCCAGAACAACAAAAGAAACAATTAATGAAGTGAAGACTCAGGCAAATAAATGGCTGTAAACCTTCCTTAGCTATACATCTATTAGGGCTTAATATCATAGTATGAAACAACACTGAAATTTAAACACCAAGACAAAATTAATCCTACCATGAAACAGGCACATGAAGTGAAAAACTTTTTTCAAATGAAAAAGTACAAATAAGAAATCCAAACAGGAAAAATATCTAACCATTATAACAATTATCACAATGCAAACCACAGGTATTCTGAATTACCTTATCATGTAACCCACAGTGGCTTTATTCAAAACACAAAATTACAAGTTTAGTGAAGATATATAGAAATAAGAATCAATGAAGATACCTCAGGATATTAACATTAGAACTCATATTTGACAGAGCTATATCACTTCTAGCTATCTCTCCAATACATGGAGCTCAGGTTTCTGTACAGATGCATGTGTAAACATGGATGTCATTTTATATCAACTAGCCAACTTATGGAATTACCCAGGATGTCCAACAACAGATGAATGGATAGGATATATCATCAGTATATGAAGATGACTTCTCTTCCGCAAAAAAGAAGAATAAATCATACATTTTCTTTTGCAAGAAAAACACATAAAAAAGAGAAAAAGGAAATTATAAATATGGGAGGAGAAACACCGTTTGATGAGACATAATAAATGGTTACAAATATTGGGGGTGACTACAGTCAAAGTACATGACATGAAATATAGAAACACAGATTGTGACCCCAAGTCCTATATTGTAGTCAAAATTGAAAAACATTGGCATAAAACCTACTGGTGTGACACTGAGTTCATCTCTTCTTCCCAGTGACATCCAATTGCTCTGCTGCATTTACCTATATCATTGACTTCATAAATAACATACAATGATCTTCACCTTGTAACACATAATTTTTATAGACCAGATCGTAGGATAATGAGGCCAGATTTCTCTGATTTCCATTAGCAGCCTTTGCATACCGGTAAGTAGCTGAGAAACATCCATCAGCTGCAACCTTAACATTCTATGTGCCTGTACAAGTGCACTAACAAAAACATTCCAATATAATTTATGGTATCAAGGGAAGGAAAAATCAGGTAATGTGGAAAAGTAGAGGAACATAAGAAAGACGAATATCTAGGAATGGTATGAAGGATTAGGACATTTACAAATTTATTCTAAAGCAGTGAAAGAATTCCAGATCCTGTCATCTCTGCCTCCAAATGTGGCCAGCCACCTCACATTTTATCCTTGTCACACCAGCACTGGAAAAGAGGTGGGAGTATGGCTACAGGCAATGGCATTCTGTTGCAACAGGAAACAAATTGTGATGCTACAATAAAGTGAAGAACTCATGATCCTGGAAAGGACAAGCTACATGGCAAGAAACCAGAGACCTCTCTTCCAACTTGGAAGCATATAAATAAATAAATAAATAAAGCAAATAAAACTGATACTGCATCTCATTGCTTGATGAGAGATTGAGGAAGAGTATACAGAAAGCATAGTTGTGAGCCCCCAGAGGTTCTTCATGCATTCCCCATCCTGAGATCAAAAGAGTAAGTAGAAGTAAAACTATGGAGGTATTACTTACACTCTGTTTGCTTCATCATGTGAAGAATCACTGTTACTGCGATCTGTTCCCAAAGTGTGGAGAGGGAAGAACCCAGCAATCATCACATCTCCATCCATGTGTGCCCTATGCTTCATTCTAGAAAAGCAGGTGGTGCCTTCTAAGGAGCTGACAAGTGGAAGCTGGAGAAGAAGGAGGGTGAAAATCAAAGGGAACATCACTGAAGCATCTACCAAGCTGGAATTCTGGCTGGAAGTGAAGTCCATGGGATCAGGTACAGATAAATAGCTTGTATTTGCATCTATGTGTGTATGTGCCTTTTTGTTGACAGGATGGCCACTCAGCTTCTGTCATTGCAAACTTAGCATTTCCCGGTAGGAATGTGGATAACTCTCAGCCCTGCAGTTCTGCATCTGAGGCTCAACATCTGGGAAATAAAAACAAGTTGGAAAACATGTTTTCCAGTTGTCCTCTCCACCCCAGATGTTATGCTGTCATCCATGACCACAGAGAGAAAGACCTTGGGGATGAAGTTTTCTTGTTAGATTCTGTTGGAAACCTGGATTAGCAAATGATTTGTATGAAATCTATTAGGGATGATGCAACTGGAAAACATCAATAGATGCCATATCATGTGAAAGGTGAGGTGGTTCCCGAAGTTTCATGCCAGGCAGATGTCATCCCAACTCTTTAAGGCATCCCACTCAGCAGACATCTCACACACCAAATGTACAAAACAGCAACAGAAAATTGCTGGTTGACCCAAGCCAGTTTCAGTGGAATTCCATGCAGAAGACTCCACAAATGTGTCCATCTATGCTTGCCTGAAGAATGAATGAACATGTTGAATTCAGCAATGGATAATAGCATAGAAGTTGAGCTGCAGAATTGTATTCTCAACTTGACCTTCACAAAGGGCATTATCACTGGACATCATGAGTACATGATCAATATACTGCCAGGAAGCATTGATACATTCATTACCTTGGGTGTCTGTATTTATACTTTTCTGAGAACCTGTGCCTGCCCAATCAACCCTTTCTCCCCTATCAAAACCACCTCTATAATTCCTACCACTCAAATATAGTGGACATTGAAACTATACAAACTTCTCAATGTCTCTATAGCAATGGCTGTAACATGCAGTGAATTTATTCTATTCCTTCATCTTTACTATAATAGTTTCAGCATTTCGTGTTTGATTTAAGATTTCAAGGTGGAAAAACAAGGAAAAGTCACAATGTAAGAATCTTATCAGAGCTGTATATAGTGTGCAGGAGAAGATGGTCATAATTGTGTTCATAAGGAGAGAAGTTTTGGTGTCAATGAGTGGAGAAGGTGAGTCAGCACATGTGAAGACCTGGGGTCTTTGCAGGCTGAGAGAACATGCCTGGCTCATAGTCTAGAAGGCTCCATGCAGCCAGCAGTGACTTCCACTATTGCAAGAAGGAAAGCTTCTGAGGTACAAACCTTTTTCCATAGCATGTATTTTTTCATTAATTAGGTTTTTTTATTGTGAAAATACTGTACAGAGGGATTACAATTACATGAGCAAGGTAATGAGTATATTTCTTATCAAGCATTGTTGCCTCCTCCTTTGTTTCTCCTTCCCATCTCTGCCCTCCCATCCCCCGCCCCGCCAAAGTTTTAAAGTTCATTTTTCGACATAACGTCTTGTACATCTCATTGTTGCAATGAGTCCACATGCATCCCTATTTAAACAATTTGTTTTTTCCCTTCCCCTCCCCAAACTATACCAACATCAAAAACAGTTAAAACAGGGGTTATACCATGGGGGAGGGACATACAAAAGCATCAAAGAAATCATCTTATAAATATGTTAGAAACAATAGCAAGAAATAAAAACCATTTGAGTCCTTAAGATTAGTAGTCTATTAACAGATCTAGGGTTGACAAATTCTTCACATATGCTGATATGCAATCTAGTACATGCATGTCAAGTAATGAGAAAAAATAGGAGAGAAACTTACATAAGACCTCAGTTACACATGGAGAAAATTACCTTTTCCTACCATCACTCCATGTATAGTTTAGAATCCTTGAGGCCATTTGAGGGGTTCTAGGATTCTTGAGAGTTGTTACCAGGTGTTTCAAGGTGAACTTGACTTGTGGGAATTAGTGAGACCCCCCCCCCAATAGTTCTTAACTAGAATGAAATATATGCCACAGATTTCTTAACAATGCTTAAAAAATGTGCTACATTTCTATGTACTGTTAACCCTCCGGTTTATAAGTGAAACATTCTCCTTTATGATGATATATTTACAGGACAAGCAAGGTTAACATCTCATCAGAATAGCGTATATTCCCTCTAATGAAGAGTAGAAAAGTAACCTTCATATATACATACATACTAATATGTATTTTCTCTTATACTTTTGCAACGTACACTTTGATTATTTACAAGAGGCATCTGAATTCATGTAATGCTCAGTATAAGAGAACTCCCATCATTTTCTTACCATGTCTTCTACATTATTGTGTAAAAGTATAAACATCTTTTTTTTTTTTGGAAGAAATCAGTTTATTCTAACTAACTCAAAATAACATCAGAATAATGAAGGCCATACAAACAGCTGTCAGCCTCAACTCTATACCATTTCAGTGAACTTGTATTAAGAGTAACAATACCCTCTTCCATGGCCACTCTTGAGGCAACAATGCAATTAACAACAAGAAGTTAACTTATAGTTTTACACTTTATAGTGCCACTACCAATTACATTTCTATGTTAAATTAACTTGGTCATCAGAGGTGATTTTCCATTTCTTCAACTTGAACTTCATGGTTAAACTAGTCCATTTGCAATTCTGCACTGCTTCAGCTCCTCATTGAAGCCCTCACAGAGCTTAAAATCACCCTGGTTCTGGGCACACTCCAAAAACTGCTTTATTTCATAGGAGCATGGGCCACTAAGCTGCTGCTGCTGCTGCTGCTGCTGCTGCTGCTGCTGCGCCAGCTGAGTTCCCTGGGGCTCCTGATAAGTGATGTCTGGCCTGGCAGGCTCAGCATTACCAGCTCCACTGAAGCCACCAGTGATGGCATGGCCCAGTGTGTGCCCAACGGCAGAGCCCACAGCTACACCAGCGGCTGTGGACGCCATCTGGGCCATCAGCCCAGGCTGATGGGGAATGGCTGCAGGAGAGCCCACAGCAGATGCTGGGGCTGCCATTGGAGGTTGGGCTGCAGGAGCTGACCTGGGTGCAGCTCTCATCTGTGGGGCACGGCTGGCCGGTGGGGCCAATGCGGGAGGTGCGGCTCTGGCTTCCACGCGGCATCTTGCACCCCAACGAGGAACCACGTCCAGAAACGACGAAACCTACGAAGCCATAAGCATCTTTAAAAGTAAATTATTCCATCTAAGTCTTTCTGCTTATTTTACCAATAAATGTAAGCACTAAAAACATCTTCATCAAAATTTTATATCAATGTAATATCTGATGCATAATTTTGTCCTAAAGAAAATTTTGTGGATTTGTGATATTTTGATTTTTTTCATGTTTTCATCCAGTCTTTTCCAATAGCCTAGATTCTCTATTTTTTCAACCCCTTTGTGTTTCTAAGTTGCTGGTTCATCTCATTTATTTCAGTTTATTGTCCCTTTGAAGCCTACCTAAAGGCTTCTCTGGTTTAATTTCTGAAGAACTTCCTTTGTAATTCTGTTTGGATATGTGGGGGGGGGGGCACATGTGTGTTTGTGCTAGTTCTGGAGCTTGAACTCAAGGTTGTAACACTGCCCCTTAGCTTTTTGCTAAAATTGTGGTGTTGTGTTAGAACTCAGTCACCAATGAACAAAGAAGCCATATTTTGAGAGGTCACATTTGCAGTATTTATTGAAGTGCTGGCAACTGCTGGCGGACCTATGTCTCAAAGACCTGCAGCCCAGAAATGATCTTTTTCTCTTTTTTTTCTTATAAAAATGTTGTACAGAGGGGTACAGTTACATGAGCAATGAGTACATTTCATAGCCAGCATTGTTACCTCCTCCTTTGTTTTTTTCCTACCATCACTGCCCTCCCCTCCTCCCCCCACCCAGGCCTTGTAAAATTCGCTTTCAATATAGTGTATGATAAATCTTGTCCTCACAATGGGTCAGCCTGCATCCTCATTTAAGCATTCTGCAATATCCCTTACAAAAAAAAAAAAATATATATATATATATACACACACACGTAAAAGGTGCAGAGCACCAGTATCAAATCCAGTGGTTATAGAAACAAAAGAATCACATAATCTATTGTAAATACATTAAAAAACACTAGCGAGAAAGAAAAAAAACAAATAACAAACCTATTGTGTCCCTGTCTTGGGGTACATTTTGCTTAACATTATCTCATATGGTCATATGTACTTAGCCTTTTACCTCCTATGCTTGTCCTAGACATGTACTGGTCTCTGAAGACAAGGGAAACCATGGGACCTATGTTTTTTTGGGTCTGGTTTATTTCACTTAATATGATTTTCCCCCAAGTCTTTCCCTTTCCTAACAAAAGAGGCAATATCATTTTTTCTGACGGAGGCATAGAATTCATATATATATATATATACACATATATATATATGTATATATATAACATTTTCTTGATCCATTCATCTACTGAGGGGCATCTGGGTTGGTTCCATATCTTAGCTATGGTAAATAATGCTGCGATAAACATGGTTGTGCTGGTAGCTTTGGTATGACCTTGTTTGTGATCCTTTAGGTAAATGCCTAAAAGTGGGATTGCTGGGTCATAGCGGAGCTCTATGTGGAGTCTTTTGAGGAACCTCCATACTGCTTTCCAGAGTTGAACAAGTTTACACTCCCATCAACAATTCAATATGGTTTCCTTTTGGCCACATACCCTCCACCATCTGTTATTAGATTTCTTGATTATAGCCATTCTAGGGGGTGAGGTGGAATTTCAGCATTGTCTTGATTTGCATTTCTTTCTTTCTTTCTTTCTTTCTTTCTTTCTTTTTTTTTGAATCTGGGCCTGAACTCTGGGCCTGGGCGCTGTTCCTCAGCTCTTCAGCTCAAAGCTAATACTCTACCACTTGAGCCACAGTGCCACTTCCGGCTTTTTTCTTTTTTCTTATGTGGTGCTGAGGAATCGAACCCAGGGCCTCAGGCATGCAAGGCAAGCGCTCTACCACTGAGCCACCTTTCTAGCCCCTTGTGTTTCTTTTATGGCTAGAGAAGTTGATCATTTCTTCATGTGTCTATTGGTCATTCTTATTTCCTCTTCAAAGAAGTCTCCCTTTAAATCTTTAGCCCATTTGTTAATCGGGCAGTTGTTTCTTTGAGGATTTGTTGTTGGGGGATTTAGTTTGTTTGAGTTCTAAGTAGATTTTAGACATGAGACCCTTGTCTGTTGTATGGCTAGTGAAGATCTTCTCCCAGTCTGTGCGCTTTCTGTTGATCTTGCTAGCTATGTCCTTTGACTCTGCAGTTTCATGCAATCCCATTTGTCCAACCTTTCTTTGATTTGTTGTGCTTCTGGGTCTGTATTAAGAAAATTTTGGCCTCTGCCAAGAAGCCCTTGAGTTTCTCCTATTCCTTCCTGTAATGTTTTCATGGAGTCTGCTTTTATTTCGAGGTCATTGATCCATTTGGAGTTGATTCTGGTGCAGGGATCTAGTTTTAGTTTTCTACAAATGTTTAACCAATTTTCCCAGCACCATTTACTGAAAAGGCTTTCTTCCATTCTATTTCTTTAGCTCCCTTGTCAAAGATTAGGTGGCTATAGGTCTGTGGGTTCATTTCTGGGTCTTCGGTCCTATTCCGTTGGTCCTCAGGTCTGTTCTTGTGCCAGTACCAAGCTGTTTTTATTACTATGGCTTTGTAGTAGAGTTTGAAGTTTGGAATTGATATTCCTCCAGCACTGTTCTTTCTACTAAGGATTGTTTTTTCTCTTCGGGGTCTTTTATTGTTCCATATGAATTTTTGGACTGCTTCTTCTGTTTCATTTAAGAATGAGGTTGGAATGTTGATAGGTATGGCATTGAATTTGTAGATCACCTTTGGCAGTACTGCCATTTTTACTGTTAATCCTCCCAATCCAGGAGCACGGGAGGTTTTTTCCACTTGCTTAATTCTCCTTTAATTTCATATTTCAGGTTTTTAAAGTTTTCATCATACAGACTTTCACCTCTTTTGTTAACTCCTAAGTATTTTTTTTCCCTTGTGGCTATTACAAAAGAGGTTGCTTTCCTAAGTTCAGCCACGCTCTTCTCATTATTGGCATACAGGAAAGCCATTGAGGATTAATTTTGTATCCTGCTACTTTCTCAAAACTTCCAATCAGCTCAAGTAACTTGGGAGTGGAGTCCATGGGATTCTTTAAATACAAGATCGTGTCATCTGCAAAGAGGAAGAGTTTTACTTCATCCTTCCCTATTTGGATCCCTTTTATGTCTGCATCTTGTTTTATTGCTGTAGCTAGGTGAAGAGCTAAAGTAACTCCATTTTAAGATCAACCCCCTGAGCTGTGCTGCCCTCAGAGTAAACCCCAAAGAGAGCTGTGCTGCCCTCAGAGTAACCCACAAAGAGAAAAATAGTTCTCGGAAAAACCACAGGTTGCCACCAACTCTGCCCACCCTTAAGGTACAGAACAGTTGTCTAAGTGTTCCAGAAAAAGGAAATTGTGGTCAGGGTGGACTTAAACCCCCTGAACTTGTGAACTTGCTTTTGTGGAAACCCCCTGAACTTGTGAACTTGTTTAATACTATAAAAGCTGTGCTGATTCTATGCTCGGGGCCTCTTAGCATCACCGGTTACTGAGTGCATGGAGGACCAAACTTGAGCTTGCAATAAATGACTCTTTGCTGCTTGCATTGATCATGGTCTCTGGTGGTCTGTGAGGGGACATCTGAAATCAAGCACTTCACTAGGCATTCTAATACTAGGTTGAAGAGAAGTGAGGAGAGTGGACACCTTTGTCTCATTCCTGAATTTAGAGGAAATGGCTTTAGCTTGTCACCATTAAGTATAATGCTGGCTGTAGGTTTGTTATTTATAGCCTTTATTATATTGAGGAATGTTCCATGGATTCCTAGTTTTTCCAGAACCTTCATCATAAAGGGGTGTTGGATCTTCTCATATGCTTTTTCTGCATCTATTGAGATAACCATGTGGTTCTTATCTTTGCTCTTTTTGATGTGATGAATTATATTGTATTGCATATATTGAACCAGTTTTGCATCCCTGAAATGAATCCTGTTTGATCGTGGTGTATGATTCTTTTGATGAATTGTTGAAGTCAATTGGCCAAGATTTTGTTGAGAAGGTTTGCGTCAATATTCATCAGAGTAATGGGTGTATATTTCTCTTTCTTTGATGATTCCCTGCCTGGTTTTGGGATGAGGGTGGGTTATGCTGGCTTCATAAAAAGAGTGTGGTAGTGAAAATGTCATGAATGATTAGGATATGTACAAATTTATTATAAAGCAGTGAAAGAATTCCTGATCCTGTCACCTCTGCCTCCAAATGTGGCCCTCCATCTCACATTCTATTTTTGTTACCCCAGCACTGAAAAAGAGGTGGGAGCCATTGCTATAGGCAAATACATCTATTTCAATATGAATCAAATAGCAATGCTGGAATAAAGTGGAGAGATCATGACCCTGGAAAGGAGAAGTTACAAGGAAAGAAACCAGAGACTTCTCTTCCAACTTGGAAGCATAGTACACACCTAATAAAACCAATATTTCTACTGCATCTCATGTCTGATGAGAGTTTGTGGAAGAGGATACAGAAAGCATGATTGTGAGTCCCCCAGGGCTCAGGCATTCCAATCCTGGGAACAAAAGAGTAAGTGGAACTAAAATTATGGAGGAATTACTTACAGTGTGTTGGCTTCATTATGGGAAACATCACTGTTACTCCGATCTGTTCCCAAAGTGTAGAGAGGAAAGAACCCAGAAATCATCACATCTCCATCCATATATGCCCTGTGCTTCATTCTAGAAAAGCAGGTAGTGCCTTCTAAGAAGCTGACAAGAAGTGGAAGCTGGAGAAGAAGGAGGGTGAAAATCAAAGGGAACATCACTAAAGCATCTGCCAACCTGGAATTCTGGCTGGAAGTGAAGCCCGTGGGATCAGGTGGACATATATATCTTGTATTTGTGCCTATGCGTAGATGTGCCTTTTTGTTGGCAGGGATGGCTACTCAGCTTCTGTCATTGCAATTTTCTGCATTTCCGGGTAAGAATGTGGAAAACACCCAGCCCCGCGGTTCTGCATCTGAGGCCCAGCATCCGGGAAATAAACACAAGTTGGAAAACATATTTTCAAGTTCTCTCCACCCCAGGTACTATGATTTCATCCAAGACCACAGCGAGTGAGACCCCCTGGATGAAGTTCTCTTGTTAGATTTGATTGCAAGCCTGGAGTAGCAAATGATTCATATGAAATCTACTAGGGATGATGCAACTGGAATGCATCAATAGATGCCATGTTAGATGAAAGGTGAGATGGTTGGCATGAGCTCATGCCAGGGAGATGCCAACCACACCCAAAAGTGCATCACACTCAGAGGATATCTCACAAACCCAATGTCCAAAACAGCCACAGAACTTTGCTGGTTGACCGAGGCTAGTTTCAGTAGAATCCCATGCAGAAGATTCCACAAATGTGGCCATCTATGATTGCCTGGAGAATGAATGATCATGCTGAATTCAGCAAAGGCCAATGGTCAGTGCATGAGCTACAGAATTGTATGCTGAACTTTGACCTTTACACCTGGCAATATCACTGTACATCTTGAGTTAATGTGTCAATATACTGTCATGAAGCATTGAAACATTCACCACCTTGGGTGTCTGTATTTATACTTTTCTGAGAATCTGTGCCTGCCCAAACAACCCTTTCTCCCCTATCAAAACTATCTCTATAATTCCTACAACTCAAATATATTAGACATAGAATCTATACAAACTCCTCAATGGCCTTAAAACAATGGCTCTAACGTGCAGTGAATTTATCCTATTCCAGGCTATTCGGTTGATTGCATACTGTGATACACTTCTAGAACCATAACATATGGGGCAGGACAGAAATTGCATGAGAGCATAAATCAAGAAAAGAGCAATCTAATGACATGCTGGTCATATATTTATACTGGCATGCTAGAACAGCATGTTATTAGTAGGGCTAACTATGGAAGTATGTGTTATGGGATTCACAGAAACTTTCATACTTTATATTCAATGCTTTTGAAAATATAATGGGGCCTTCAACAACCTGTCTTTGTTGTGAGAATACAAAATTTGCTAATGAGATTGCACATGATCTTAATCATTTTAATACTTATTGCAACAAATAGAACTTTCACACTTATTTTTATGTTCTTTAGTAGTGTGTATTAGTTTTAGAAAAAATTACATTTGGACATTTCTAGATGTACATGCAATTTGCTGTGATCAGATTCAAACTCTCCATGTCACACTCATCCACCCCTTCCTTATTAAAAGAATTTCAGCTGGTTTCATTTTTCCATTTTCATATATGTGCAAAAAGTACATTGACTTTGGTCCACTTCCTTCTCGTCTCCATCTCTATTCACTGCCCTGCCTCATCTATATAATGCCTATAATTGAATATGATCTCAACTGCACTTGAGTCCTACATTTTAATGTATATTAATTGTTAGAAGAGATTCACTGTGTATTTGACACCTGCTTGTGTTACATTTCAACCTAAATATCTCTACATATTACTCCCTCTTTCCTTATCTTTCCTCCAGCTCTTAACCAATAGATTGTAGTAAGTGTAGTTATGCCATCTACAGCCACATATGTACTTTGTTATTGCACATATTTTTTTTTAATTTTAAATTTTTATTTTTTGTGAACATATTGTACAGAGGGGTTACAATTACATTGGCAAGATAATGAGTACATTTCTTAGCAAGCATTGCAGCCTCCTCCTTTGTTTACCCTTCACATCCCTTCCCAGCCTCCCCCCGCCCCCCCCATCCAATCCCCCCCCCCCCCGCACCAAAGTTGTAAAGTTCGTTTTTGACATGACAACTTGTACTTCTCATAGTTGCATCGGGTCCACCTGTATCCTTAACCGACTTGTTTTTCCCCATCTCCTCCACAAATTATGCTGACAAACCCAAGCCCAAAGAAACAAAGGTCCCATGGTTTCCCTTATTTGCAATATGTAGTATATGTATGAGTCAAGCAGGAAAGGTCAGATAATGTGATGTTAGGAAAATGAACCCTTAGGTAAGTATTTAAATGTTTTCTTCTTTCATGCATTTGTTTCTAACTCATTTATAAGATTATTTCTTTGTAGCTTTGTATGTCCCTCCCCCACAGTACAACCCCTGCTTTCACTATATTTGATGTCGGTATTGCACATATTTTATAAAAAATTCTACTTCCTCCTCCACTTCCTCCAAACTTTTTCAAAAATTCCCATAATTACAAAAATGTTTACTTGTATATGGGTTTCTTAAGTATGTATGTGTGTGTGTGTGTGTGTGTGTGTGTGTGTGTGTGTTGTTTTTAGGTCTGGCTTCCACATTTTAGAAAAAGCATGTGACATTTATCTTTCTAAACCTGGCTTACTTCATTTAACATGATAATCATCAGTTATCTGCATTATCATACCAGTAAAATATTCCTGTTCTGATTGTGAATAATATTTTAGAAAGCATCTGAACTGTTTCCATAGTTTGGCTATGGTGAATATTTCTGCAGTACACTTGGGTGTCCAATTATGACTATTGTAACTATACTTACATTCCTTTGAATATACAGCTTAGGATGACATATTTGGCTGGCATGGGAGATCTACTTTTAGTTCTTTGGAGAAACTCCATACTGATTTCTATAATGGTTGCATGAACTTACATTTCCATGAAGAGTCTATAAGTGTTGGATTCCCACATATTCTAGCTAGCTTTTGTTGTTATGTGTATTCTTCATGATAGTCATTCTGACAGGAGTGTGATAAAATTCAGGGTCATTTTGGTTTGCCTTTCCTTCATGGCCATAGATATAGAGCATTTTTATGTATATATTGTCCCTTTTGACTTCTTGTTTTTTTTATTTTTTGCTTTTGTTTTTTGGTCATAGGGCTTGAACTCTGGGTGTGGGCACTGTCCTTCACTCTTCAGCTCAAAGCGAGGGCTCTACTGCTTGAGCCACTGTGCCACTTCTGGTTTTCTAATGGTTTATTGGAGATAAGAGTCTTATGGAGGGAGTCAAAGGAAGATGGTGGAGGAGAAGCTGGAGGCTAAACATGCTCCTGCATAGAAAGCAGTTTTAGTGTTCCAGTGAACAGTCCTAGGCCAGAGAATTACATCAAGTGTACCATCACAGTACAGAGAAATTGGCCAAAGAGGAAAAATCCAGGCAAGGAGACAGATCTCAACACTTGCCAGTAGCCATGGCTGTGACAAAGAGAATCCGGGACAAAGGAGCTAGACACAGCAGGTGAGTGTATTCTACTCAACACCAGCAAGAACTGACAAGGAGCAGATATCTTCATCCTGCAGATCACAGACCAGAGACAACCCAGGAACCAAGACTCCGGTCTGAGTAGAACCCTGACATCCTGACTCTATCTCAGGGAAAACAGGAGGGGAGGCCACCCCTCCACCCCACAACCACTGGAGATCTCTATCTTTGATACTGACAAAGGCCCAGCTAGCTCAAAATCAGGCCTTGGAAGAAAACAAAAGAGTCATTTTGCAGATTACAGGAACCTGACCTGACCTGCCAAGCTCAGCTCCACCCAGGGAAAAGTCACCCATCCCAGGCCTAGCAAGCTCTGCCAGCCCCAGGAGCTGCTTTCTTCACATTGGGTAACAGAGCCAGAGGCTGCCCCTCCCTACAGCAGCCTACACAATCAATTGAATGGCTTCAGGCTGGGCTCTGTGAGTGTCTCAGAATCTAGCCCCTCAGGGAAAAGTTACTATTTGCTGCAAGGCCTCAACTACCCAGAACCTAGGCTCATCACAGCATCTCCAAACTAGAGGAAATAGCCATCTCCCTCTTTTGTGATACTCAAAGCAGATCTCCTTCTCATTGAAGTAGCCTGGGAGGAGGATCACAAAATCCTGGGTCAAGCGGAGCATTTTTCTGACTGCTCAAACAAACTGACATAAGAAACCAATCAAGCCACAGGAAAACCAAGCACCACAAGCAGACAAGAGACTCCACCAAGAGACTGGTTACAGACACAAGGGAGATACAGGATCTTCCCATCCCCTCGCTCCTCCCCCCCCAAAAAAATCAAAGAACTCTTTTTTTGTACCTTTTAAAATTTTTAATTTAAAAATTGTTTTCTATTAATTTTTTTCCTCTTATAATTTTCATTTTAGGTATATGTGTTTGTGTGTGCTTTTAAAAATGTCTACTGACCTTTTGGTCCTTTTTCTTTTTCATTCTTTTCATTTTTCTTCTCTTTCGTTCTTTTTTTTTTTTTGGTATTCAGGTAAGAGGTAGGTTTATTCAGTAGACCTGCTGGGACCAGCCAAGGTTGGCACTCCACGTGGCTGGGAAAGGCTTGGGAATGAGAGAGAGCTGGGAAAGAGAGGAAAGAGCTAGAGCAGAGGGAAAGCAGAAAGAGCTAGAAAAGAGCAGCAAGAGAGATAGAGAGAGCTAGAAAAGAACAGCAAGAGAGATAGAGCTAGAAAAGAACAGCAAGAGAGATAGAGAGAGCTAGAAAAGAACAGCAAGAGAGTCTTCCGTTCTTTTTTGCGTGACTTAATTGCTGTTCTGCTCATCCTCAGATAAATACCCATTGTCGATTATTAGACTTTATCCCCAATTGTGTACACACTTAATCCAGAAATTTATTACTCAATTCAAAACCTCTTAGGCTTAAATTCTTTAATAGCTGTATTATCTCTTTATACCTATAAAATTTTTAAGAGTTTATTTTTAAGCTTTTCATGTCTCCTTTCAATCCCTCCCCTCCTCTCATCCTATCCCTTTCTTCTCTCAATATGATCATTAAACTTAGATAATTTTTAAGTTTCACTTTTTAAATTTAAATTTGGTTTTTCCATTTTTTCTTGTCTCTTTTTTTCTCGCTTCCCTTATATTCTGTCCAATCCATTTCCCTCTTTGAGATTAGGACTTGGTTAATTTCATTCTCATTTTACCTCTACACATCCCTCTAATCCTATTTTTCCCCACATTTCTCCTTAAACCTAATAATTTCTGATTTGCCAAATTCCTCCTTGCTGTTCGTAGCCCATTAATAACATAGTTGTTTGATGCTAATAGATTGTATCTATTTGAACTAGATTGTATCTGCAGCCATTTTGACTGTGCAACTACAGGGCTCTGGTTGATGCATGCCTTAAAATAGTGATCTAGGAAAAATTGGTGTTACTTTCATACAAAATCGGCAGAACAAGCCAGAAAAACACAAGAAAAATGGCAAGTCCGGGTATCTCAATTTCCTCTCATGACAGAACAGATAATGAATAATCCAGAGGAGAGGTCCTCAAAAGCTCTACAAACACTACAGCTAAACATGGTGAATGAAAAGATTGAAAATGGACTTAACGCTACAATGAAGCAACATAGACTGTCTAGTTGGATTAAGAAGCAAGATCCTTCTTTCTGCTGCCTTCAGGAGTCACACCTTGCCCATAAAAACAAACACTTTTTGAAAGTGAAAGGCTGGAACAAAATCTACCAAGCAAGCCGCCCCCATAAACAGGCAGGAGTTGCAATCCTAATATCAGATAAAATACAGTTCAAATTAAACTTAGTGAGAAGAGATAAAGAAGGTCGCTACATACTAATTAAGGGATCTCTCCATCAGGAGGTTATTACAATTCTAAATATCTATTTGCCAAACAACAGAGCACCCAAATTTATCCAAGAAACACTACTTTCCCTCAAATCTCACATAGATGCAAAGACATTAATTGTTGGGAACTTTAACACACCACTGTCCCCACTAGATAGATCAACTCGGCAAAAACTCAACAGAGAAACCTCAGATCTAAACAACTGCATAGTTCAACTAGATTTAACAGACATCTACCGAATATTTCACCCAGCAGCATCAGAATACACGGTTTTCTCAGCAGCACATGGTACATTTTCCAAATTACACCACATTTTAGGTCACAAAGCAAACTTGTCCAAATTCAGAAACATTAAAATTATACCTTGCATTCTCTCAGACCACAAGAGAATAAAATTAGAACTCAACACCAAAAGCCACCAAAGAAAGTACTGTAACACATGGAGGCTGAATAACACACTGTTGAATCACCAGTGTGTCATGGAAGAGATTAGAAAGGAAATTCAAATGTTCATTCTATTCAACAGAAATGAACATACAAATTACAGCTCTTCTGGGACACAGCAAAGGCAGTACTCAGAGGCAAGTTTATAGCTCTGAGTTCCCACATCAACAAATTAGAGAGATCTGAAAATAACAATTTAATGAGACATTTGGACCTCCTTGAAAAAGAGCAGAAAGATAAACACCAATCCAGTAGATGGAAATAAATAATTAAAATTAAATTAGAATTAAATGAATTAGAATCCAAAAAAGACCATAGAAAGAATCAACAAAACAAAGAGTTGGTTCTTCAAAAAAATTAACAAAATTGACAGACCCTTAGCAAATCTTATCAGAAAAAGAAGAGAACACACCCAAATAAATAAACTCAGAGATGAGACTGGAAACATCACCAGAGAAACAACCAAGATTTAGAACATTATAAGGGAATACTTCTTAAAACTTTATGCTAATAAGTTTGAGAACTTGGCAGAAATAGACATTTTCCTAGCAAATATTGACATGCTGAAACTAAGCCAAGATGAGTTAAACCATCTTTTTTTTTTTTTTTTTTTTGATCTGGTCATGGGACCTGAACTCTGGGCCTGGGCACTGTCCCTCAGCTCTTATCACAGACCTAATTTTAGTTTGTTTGTTTGTTTTGTCTGTTGTGGGGCCTCAACTCTGGGCCTGTGCGCTGTCCCTCAACTCTTCATTTCAAGACTAGCATTCTAACACTTGAGCCACAGCACCACTTCAGGCTTTTTCTGCTTATGTGATGCTAAGGAATTGAACCTAGGGTCTCTAGCATGCAAGGCAAACACTCTACCATTGAGCCACCTTCCTAGCCCTAATTTTAGTTTTTTAAGGAACCTTTGTACTGATCTTCACACAAGTTGTACGAAGTTATATTCCCAAAACAGTGTATAAGTGTTCCCTTTTCCTGACAAGCATTTGTTATTTGTGTTCTTTGTGATGGAAATTATGCATGCAGTGAGATAAAATTCAATGCATTTTGGCTTATATTTCTTTCATGTCCAGGGAAATGACCAATTCTTCATGTATTTATTGGTCATTGTACTTCTTGTTTTGAAAAAAATTCTTTTATGCTCTTTTGCCAGTGTGTTAATTGGGTGTTCATTCTTTTTTTAATGGGGAAGAATTTTAATAAACTCAAAGACAATCAGGCTGTATACAAAAGAGATCAGTATCATCCCTGGATGCAGATGTCGTTGCCGTGGAAACGATGTGGATTGTGGTGTCTAAAAATCCTTTGGCTGCAAATCTGTAGCTAGGATGGGTGTCACTGTGCTTTTTTTAAAATTGTGAAAATACCATACAGAGGGGTTACAATTACATGGGCAAGGTAATGAGTACATTTATTTTCAAGCATTATTGTCTCCTCATTTGTTTCCCCTTCCCTTCCCATTTCACCCCACCCTCCCACCAAAGTTGTAAAGTTCATTTTCATTCTTTAGGAGTGGAGTTTTCACAGCTTTATGGCATCCTATTATCAATAATTTGTCAGATCTGTAATTTGTAGATTCTATGCCCAGACCATTTCTTAATGCTGCTAATGACTTCCTAAACTCCTGGAAATAGAGAGACACATGTGTAGGTGAATGGGGTTGGAGTGAGAGGAGAAGCATGTCCTCTCTGACCTGTTAAATTTCCTCATTCTTTCCAGGCTTAGTTTTTTTCCTGTCTTAAGGTTTTGTACTGAGGGCCTGGGTGCTCAAGGCTAGCACATCACCACTTGAGCCACACTGCCACTTGCAGCTTTTTCTGAGAAACTTATTGGAGATGGACTTTTCCTGTCTGGTCTGGCTTCAAATCGGAATACTCAGATAACAGTCTCCTGATTAGCTAGGATAACTGGCAGGAACCACTGGCAGCCAGATTAGGATTCTTTTTTTTTTTTTAATTGTATTAGGGATGGGAAGGGGAAACAAAGGAGGAGGCAACAATGCTTGATAAAAAAAAATATACTCATTACATTGCCCATGTAATTGTGTCCTCTCTGTATGGTATTTTCACAATAAAAAAATAAATTAAAAATTGTATTAGATGACAAAGTGTTGCAAGATCAGCTCCCAGTCCATGAAATGGTTGACCCCGGAATTAAGGTAAGTCAACATTCACAGATCTCCAGGAAAAGACTCTTCTCTTATTTTTCATTTATTTTACTAATTCAGTTTCAAAGTATTTTTTTTCTAAAGATCCTATCATTTTTAAGGCAAAAATTAAAAACTTGGAAAGTCTATTGGGAGGTATCTTATAACTTTATTGGAAGGATGCTTGCTAGCAAAAAAAAGATGGTTTGGAAATCAGAGCTCTATAATCACAGTTACTTTTCCAGGTGTGTTACAACACTTGAAATAAACACATGAACAGTTTAGTTTGGCCTTCAAGTAGTTGGTCCAGACAATACAATTTGTTCCAATGGAGAAAGGCTAAGAAGAGTCAGTCTGAGAAAACATTTTGGGTCTCTGCCTTACGGACAAAGGTTTTGTGTAATTTGGAAGTAGGTGTATCACATGACTTTTAAGAAATGGTAAGCTGGGCACCAGTAGTGTATACCTATAATCCCAACTACTCAGGAGGCTAAGATTTCAGGATCACAGTTCAAAGCCTGCCTAGGCAGGAGAATCCATGAGACACTTATTTCCAATTCACAACAAGAAAACCAGAAGTGGCACAGGGGCTCAAGTGGTACAATGCTCAGTTTGAACTGAAGAGCACAAGGACAGCAACCAGGCCCAGTTCAAAACCACAAACCAACAAAAAAAGATAGAAAGAAATGGTCAGTATGCAGGCTAAGTTCAAGTACCATGAGCAGCATACACACAAAAACATTCTAGAACTTAATTAAAAGGAAAATCTAATGAAATTTATTAGAGAACTAAACAATACTAATACAAAGACAGGATATAGGATAACTAAAAATATACAAAAGTGACTGGAAAAGCAAATAGAGGAGATTGACAGGTGTAAAAATATTGGGAATGATTAATGATTGGGATTCAGATCAGAGAGAAACTAAAACAAGCAGAATATAATTCAAAATTAGGCAGCTTTGGTTAAACTTTGTAACTATAATACTACTAGAGAAATCAGTGAAATCTACATACTTTTGAAGAAATTCTCACAATATAATATAATATGAAATGGGAAAGAGTGTGGATTTAGTTTGGACATTTTATGCATTTGATCCAAACCTGAGTTTTATATTAAGAAGGCTTCTTTCTCCCAGTGTGGATTTTGTCCTTGAAGCTTTGCAGAGAATTTCTATCTGGTCTTATCAAGATGATATAGCACTTGGGGACAAAGATGCAGCACAGGAGCCCTGCACTGGAGGCCAAGATGGAGAAGACCTCCACAGCCACCATGACTTTCCCCTTGGCACTGTGGTAGACAGGAAGAAAGGTGAGCCACACACAGCAGAACATCAGCATGCTAAAAGTCAGGAACTTGGCTTCATTGAAGGTGTCAGGCAGGTTCCTGGCCAGAAAAGCCACAGTGAAGCTGGCTAAGGCCAGGGAACCCAGGTATCCTAGGACACAGTAGAAGGCAGTGAGGGAGCCCTTGTTGCACAGGATGATAATGTGGCCATGCTCAGAGTGTGCATCTGCGTCCACAAAGGGAGGAGAAGTTCCCAGCCAGAGTCCACAGAGAGTCACCTGGATGAGGGTACAGATGGGAATGATGAAGTTAGGAGCCCGTGATACCAGCAGCCACCTTATTCTTCTCCCTGGAGAAGTGGCCCTGAAAGCCAGAACCACAGTTACAGTTTTGGCCAACACTGTGGAAACAGCCACAGTGAAGACAAGCCCGAATATGGTCTGCTGCAGGATGCAGGTGACTGTGTTGGGACAGCCAATAAAGAGCAAGGAACAGAGGAAACAGAACATGAGGGAGATGAGCAGGATGTAACTGAGATACAGGTTGTTGGCTTTCACAATGGGAGTGTCTTGATATATCACAAAGACTCCTAGAATAACAGCAGTGAGGGTGGAGAAGCAGAGAGCCACAGAGTCCAGGGCCATTCCCATGGGTTCTTCATGAGCCAGGAAACTTGCAGCTTTGGGGAGGCACTGGTTTCTCTCTGTGTTGGCATACTCATCATCTGGACACTTCATACACTGCTCCATATCTAGTAAGAAGGGGGAGTTACCATTTGCTTTCCTTCAGTACTTCCTTTGCCTCAATGTATATTGGTAATTCCCCTCTTAGAAGGAACTTTGACATGTTACTCCTTAGTAATATGACATATTACTAAGTAATATAAAAATGCCTGATACTGATCTTAACACCTTTTCTATATATACCATAACTTCATCCTTATGCTTACATTCTTTGTTTTTTCATTCTCATTTTTACTCACTGACTCTTAGGTAGGAAAGAAACATGCTAATTGTACACTTCTAAAAGTTCATTTATTTATCATAAAATCTAAGCATCATCTGTTATAATAGTATTCTAAATCTGGGCCAAAATACCTGAAAGAAAGAGTAATGAATTCAGAAGACATTCTTTCTTTCAGACATACTTAAATACGTGTTGGAAATAGTCCATTTACATAAATCAAATGAACTAAAAGTAATTTCCAGACTTCTACATGCTGCTATTACATGTGCTCTCAGCACTGTGAGCATGACTCTGCTACTGCCATTCAAAATTGTGAATAATATAGCATACATTGCTGTATGTGTTTGTTTGGAATTTTAAAAGGAAATATGCCATTAAGTCTAGCAAGTATTCCTTACTCCCATAAATGATAAGTACATTTGCTGATGATTTATTAATCTGGTTCTGAATTGCCATGATGTTAAGTACTTGTGTCACAGTACTGCCAGAGATCACATGCTCAAAGGCTACACAGATTCTGTTCTTGTCCATTGCTTCTCTCAGTTCTGAAAGGATCGATAAGCCATTCTCATCTTGTGAGATCAATAGCCCTACCCAGTTCCAGCTGAAATGAAGCAGTAAGAAGACCATGGCAATGGCTAGAGATGTGTCCTTTGGGGCCATCTGATAGAGAGAAGGAAACTTGCCATGGTCACTCAGGACAGGATCAAAAGCCCCAAAGGTAAGCTAAAGGGCAAGAAAAATGGAGGTTTACAAGTCAGAAATTTCCTATACATCACAATCTCAGTCTTGATTTATATTTAGCAACAGGTGGTATTGGATGGAAGAAAAGGTTTGACTTTTGAAGTTTATAAATTAAATTAAAATTTATTTTAAATCATTGTACAATGATTTTTCAATTGAGTATGTCAATTATGTATAGAATGCCTATTGATAATTATCCCATGATTTCTATTATTTGGCTTCACCTATTCCAACACTACTCGTTCCCTTGTTTCCTTGTTTCACTTTTTCATATATACTTGACTATTTTGACTATACTTGGCATTATTCCTCTTTTTTTCAAACCTGCTCCATTTTCCTTTTAGTATCATACCCCTCATACATTAAACCTTTAATTTCCTAGTGGTAATTGTCCAAAGTGCTTACACCATGGAAATCCACTTCTATGTATACCATAATTTAGCCATTTTAATCATTTTTATGTGTTTCTGGCCACCTATAGGTTTTTATACTGATTATGTATTTCATGTTCATATTTTAAATTCAACTTCCACAGATTACAGAAAATGTAATCATTTTGTTTTTTCTATGCTTAACTTTATTTACTCAATTAGTCATTTCCAATTTCCTGATTGCTTTCTACAAAATTATTCAACAAGCTTTAAGCTCATGGTCATCCTGTGGTCTTCTCTAACATTTTCCATTTTTTCTGAAACAGTGAGCGTCTGGATAACCCAGTATGTTGGAGTACTTAGCTTTGGATATTTTAAAATAACATGCTTTTATATTATGACTTAATAACATTATCTTAAAACATCTGAAAATGGAACCAATGCAGACATCTTACACATCCCTCTCCCCTTCACCTGTGGAAATCTGTAGAGTTCCAGCAGTGTTCCAATCTGCACAGATGTCTTTCCTGATGTGCCTGCAAGTACTGCTACAAACTTACTTTCTCCTATGCAGTTGTAGTTAGGGATCTTTCTCGGCCCAGAAAGCCAAATAAAAGGATTCTCAAAGGCAGATGAAGCTCTGAAATCAGCATTATAGATATCAAATCCCAAAGTCATGTTGTATAAAAGATTGGAGTTTTTGTTGATTTCTTCAACAACAAAAGTCAAGGCCAGGACAAGCTGATAATACTTGAAAACAAACCTGCACAGGAGACATAAGAAATTGATCAAGAATAATCCAAAACTTAACTTCAAATCAATGCAATCACAATGGTCAATTCAATTGTTGTTTCTCCACAAATTCAATACATTGAAAAACTACAACTTTTATGAGATATTCATAAGAAGATGTCCATATGAAATCGCACAGAGCTTGATTTTACTGACTTTCATTGGTAACCCACCAAAAAAAAGGATACCTTCAATTAAGCATGGAGTGGATCTTCATGAGACACCAAATATTCTTTTGTTTTAGTGTTGGGGTAACTAGCACCACATGTGTGATAAATAAGTATTTGTTTTTGAGCCGCTCAGTTTAAGTTCCATGGTTATCTGAAAGACCATGCAATTTAGATACTGTCTCAATTTAAGATAAACTTTCAGATGCAGACAAGGGTTATTTAAGGAAGGCCCTGTGGCTTTCCTTGAAGCCGCAATGTATCAAACAACTCTTTCTGCACTAGCTACCAGAAAAAATAGTTGAAGCCTCAAGAGAGATCTTAATTCTCAGGTATGTAAGAAAGCAAATGAGATGTTTTAAAAATGCAACAGAACGTGGTTTCCTATAGTACTCTCTTCCAATACATTCCAAGAAACTCTTCATGAAGAGATGAGCCTCCAAATTGGGAGATGGCACAAGAACATACCTGAGGACCGATGGAGTAGGACTGAAGACACAAAATTGAACCCACAGACCTATAGCCACCTACTCTTTGACAAGAGAGCTAAAAATTGGAATGTATGAAAACAGCCTTTTCAGGAAATGGTGCTGGCAAAATTGGTTAAACACCTGTAGAAAACTAGATCCTTATCTAACACCCTGCACCAGAATCAACACCAAATTGATCAAAAACTCCAAATAAAAACAGACACTTTGCAAACATTACAGGAAAGAATAGGAGAAATTCTAGGGCTCCTTAGCATAAGCCAAAATTTTCTTAATAAAGACCCAGAAACACAAGAAATCAAAGAAAAGTTGGAAAATGGGATATCATGAAACTGCAGAGCTTCTAAATGGCAAAGGACATAGCTAGCAAGATTAATAGAAAGCTCACAGACCAGGAGAAGATCTTAACTAGCCACACAACAGACAAGGGTCTCATATCTAAAATATACCTAGAACTCAAAGATTTACATCACCCAACAACAAATCCTTAAAAAAATTGCCCAATAAATAAGTGGGCTAAAGACTTAAAAAGCAACTTCTCTGAAGAGGAAACAAGAATGGGCAATAGACACATAAAGAAATGCTCAACTTCTCTGGCCATAAAAGAAATGCAAATCAAGACATCATTGAGATTACACCTCACCCCATTTAGAATGGCTGTAATCAAGAAATCTAGTATATTATTTTGGTTGGTCATGGGGCTTGAACTCTGGGCCTGGGAGCTTCCCCTGTTCTCTTCAGCTAAAGGCGAGTGCTCTACTACTTCAGCCACAGCACCACTTCCAATCCCACTTTTGGGCATTTACCCGAACGATCACAAACAAGACCATACTAAAGCTACCATCACAACTATGTTTATTGCAGCATTATTTACCATAGCTAAGATATGGAACCAACCCAGATGCCCCTCAGTAGATAAATGGGTCAAGAAAAAGTGGTATATATACACAATGGAATTCTATGCCTCCATCAGAAAGAATGACATTGCCCCATTTGTTAGGAAATGGAAAGACTTGGAAAAAATTGTATTAAGTGAAGTAAGCCAGGCCCAAAGAAACAGAGGTCCCATGGTTTCTCTTGTTGGTTTTTTATTTTTATTTTTTGGTGGGTCATGGGGTTTGAACTCTGGGCTTGGGCGCTGTCCTTGTGCTCTTCAGCTCAAGGCAAGTGTTCTACCGCTTAAGTCATAGCACCACTCCTGGTTTTCAAGTGGTTTATTGGAGATAAGAGTCTCACGGACTTTCCTGCCAGGCTGGCTTTGAACCACAATCCTCAGATCTCAGCCTCCTGAGTAGCTAGGATTACAGGTGTGAGCCACCTGCACCCAACTTCCATGGTTTCCCTTGTTTGCAATAACTAGTACACTTCTAATACAAGCAGAAAAGGTCAAAAGTTATTTACATATGACCATATGAGATGATGTTAAGTGAAATGAACTCAAATACAGGGACACAACTGATTTTTTTCTTTCTCGCCATTGTTTTTAATGTATTTATAATGCACTATGTGATTCTTTTGTTTCTTTTGCATGTTCTTCCCTCATGGTATAATGCCTGTTTTCAGTGTATTTGATTCCAGTGTCCTGTATCTTTTTTTGGGGGGGGGAGGGTTCGGTCTTGGGGCCTGAACTCTGGGTCTGGGCATTGTCCCTCAGCTCTTCAGCTCAAGGCTAGCACTCTACCACTTGAGCCAGAGCTCCACTTCTGGCTTTTTTCTTTTTTGCTTATGTGGTGCTGAGGAATCAAACCCAGGGCCTCATGCATGCAAGGCAAGTGGTCTACCACTGAGCCACCTTCCCAGCCCCGGTGTCCTATATCTTGTATATACTTTTTTATATTTGGGGGACTGGAAGGGATATAACAAAATACTACAATAAGGATTCAGGTTAACCTATTGTAACAATGAGATGTACAAAACACTATGTTGAAAACAAACGTTACAATTTCAGGGCTGGGGGAGGAGGAGTTAGGGAACAGGGGAGAGAAGGGATGGTTGGGGAAAACAAAGGAGGAGGTAACAATGCTCTAAAGGAAACGTTACTCATTACCCTACTCATGTAACTGTACACCCTGTACAGTATTTTTACAATAAAAATATATGAAAAAATGCAACAATAAGTGGTTTCCCATATTATTCTTTTCCACTACATTCCAAGAAACTCCTCATGAAGAAATGAGCCTCCAAACTGGGGGATGAAAAAAGAGTTGTAACAAAATAAAGCCTTAGGCTGAAATCCCTGTTTCAATGCCAACATGGTGAAATTCAGTGCTGGGAAATGCTTTGATGATCACTACTTCCTTCAGAAGATATGTAGATTGAAAAAATGAAAAGGAAAGGACACAGGAAATAGGAACATCAAATATCTACCCTTTCCAAAAACAAGCCCTGGCAGGAAAGACTGTAAGATGCTTCTCTCCAATTAACCTACAAGAAACTGGAAGTGCAGTTGTGGCTTAAGTGATAAAAGCACTAACTTTGAGCAAAATAGATTAGAGAAAGCATGAAGATCCTGAGTTCAAACTCCAGTATTGCCCAGACTAATCATAGTAACAATAACCCTTATGTGGAAGAGTAAGACAAAAGCAAAATTAAATGTGTGAAAGAAAGAAAGAATGTGTGAGAAGGTTATTAAAAATTAGCAACTGTGCCTCTGGGCACCAGAGTCTCACACTTATAATTCTATCTACTCAGAAACCTGAGATTTGAGAATCACAGTAGGGAAGCAAGCTGGGGGGCAGTAAAGCCAAGAAGAGACTCATCATCAGTTAAACACCAAAAAGCCAGAGTGGAACTGATGCTCTTGTGGTAGAGTGCCAGTACTGAGTATAATCTTAGCTACTCAGGAGGTTGAGATGTCAAGATCACACTTCAAAGCCAGCCATTACAGAGAAGTCCATAAGACTGATCTCCAAGTAACTAGCAAAACACTGGAAGTGGAGCTGTGGCTCATTTAGTAGTGATAGCCTTAACCAAATTGCTCAGGGAAAGCACCGAGGCCTTGAGTTCAAGTCCTAAGACAGAAAAATCAAACCAAGTTTAGGAAGATCAAGGTCAGTTGAACTGTCCATCATATCATCTTCAAGAAGCTGTCCTATGATCCTGTCCTATGTCCTGTCAAGTCTGCAAATGAAAAGGAAATCATAGTACATAAGTGTGCCCCTGTTTCCCTAACAGCTGACTTCTCAATAAAATCTACACGAATCAGGACAGAGGAGCAGGGGACCTTTACAGTGCTGCTGGTACTGATACAAAGTATCCACCAAATGTATGCATTTAGAAAAGATATCCTGTAGTAGTGAAGGAGAGATAAAGATGTTTTCTGTCAAGCAACGTTAAGGAAATTTATCTCTATCAGATATCTTCTATAAGGAACAGGAAAGAAATTTTTTTCAATGCAAAAAATGACAAAGAAAAGAAGACAAGAATGTATAAAACTTTCTCATGAGTGATAATACAAACAATCTGACAATGTTCTAATACTGTATATATACTGCCAAACCATACACATATTTCTTAGAAGAAAAGTATTATGAAATACATAACTATATTTCTAATATTCAACATAGGGCAATGTAAAACTGAACTTCCAATATTTGAAATGTAGAGAAAATACAATTCAGTGAGAGTTTTTGTGTGAGTTCAGTTGTATGAAGAGACTTTCTTATGATATTCCTTTACATTCACTTAATAGACTTTGATTATAATCTGCCCTCAAGTTTTTGTTTTCATTTTCTCTTCTTTATTTATTTACTTCTCATCCTTATTATCACGTATAGTCGTCATTACAAAATAATTTGCTATAATTAAATACATTTAAGCCCCCTATGAATCAAAAATGAAAACCTATAATGAAGAAATGAAAAGTAATATACTGAAAATAACCACAAGTAGTGGAGGCGTTTGTTGACTCCTGAATGCTGTGAAAGGGAAAGATTGTAAAAGCAGCTTCAGTTAAATAATAATATAATGAGAAATGATCTGTGAACAATTAGTGGGAATGGAAATACCTGAAATTATTTATCTAAAAGACATAACATAAGCCAGGTACCATTGGCTCATGCCTGTAATTTTATCTACTCAAGAGGCTGAGATCTAAGGCTCAGTTTTTTTCTTAATGAAGTATTTATTGGTGGACCTGTATCTGACTGAGATCTAAATTTCAGTTATTGAACAAACAGATACTTATGTCATTGATCAAGCATCATCCAGGAATAATCTTCTTTTTTATTGTGAAAATACTGTACAGAGGGGTTACAATTATATGGGCAAGATAATGAATACATTTCTTATCAAACATTGTTGCCTCCTCCTTTGTTTCCCTTACCATCTCTTCCCATCTTCCCTCTATCCCTTTCCCCCTTTCCTCCCCACTCCAAAGTTGTAAAGTTCATTTTTCAACATAATGTCTTGTCTTGTACATCAATGGGTCCACCTGTATCCTTATTTAAACAATTTGTTTTTTCCCTTCCCCTCCACAAATTATACTAACATCAAATACAGTGATAATAAGGATTATACAGTGGGGGAGGGACATACAAAGCAACAAAGAAATATCTTATAAATATGTCAGAAACAATAGCAAGAAAGAAAAACCATTTGAGTCCTTATCTTGGGGTTCATTTTGCCTAACCACAGTTTGAAGCCAGCCCAGGCAGGAAAATCCAAGAGACTTATCTCCAGTTAATCACAAGAATACCAGAAGTGGCTCTCTGGCTCAAAGTAGTAGAGCACTAGCCTTTAGAAGAAAAGCTCAGGAACAGCACTCAGGCCATGAGGTCAACCTCCACGATTGATGAAAGCAAAAGACATAATGTGGCCTGATTGCAAAGATGAAAGCACAGACTCTAGATTGATCTCAAAAACCTCACTCCCTGCTTCCTCTTTTAGGGTACACATAGACTACAAGGAAAGGGATGGAATAAGGCAGACCAAGCAACTAGAAGCCAAAAGAAAGCAGGAATATCTACAACACATCTTATCAAATCTATATTAATCAAAGCAATTAAATGTGACAAAGTTCATAATACAATGATGGAGGAGTGAACCAGGAAGATAACATAGCAATTACATTTATATTTCCACACTGTTAAGCACTTCACTACATAAAGGAAATACTAGTAGATTTTGTGAGAGAGAGAGACAGTCACAGTCATCAACACAAGAATAACTACAGATTTTATAACAGCACTTTCAGCAATGGTGGAATCATCCAGACAAAATCAAGGAGGCATCAACTTAATTGCAACCTAGAGCAAATGAACCTCATATACACCTAAAGAACATTCCACTCAAATTCTTGTGAATGGTTGACCATTCTCCAGGATAGATAAAAGAATAAGCCACTATACAAACATTAAAACTTCAAAAAAAATGTGTTGAGCACACACTCAGACACCCATGTCAGGAGGCTAGAAATTAATGAGATAAATGGGAAAATAGATACATGAAAGTTACACTATTTTAACCACCACTGGATGAAGAAAAGTCAACATATAAGCTGCTCTTTGGTACAAATTAAAATGAAAAAATAACACTATCCAAATCCATGCATATGGCAAAACATGCATTAAAATGAAACATTAAAAATTGTCTGTAAGTAGTTGCAGAGTAGGGTTTCAATTCAATAACTCAATGTATGAGTACTGCATCTTGACTGCTGCCACCCCATCCATTGATCACATCTGTCTTTTCTAACCACATACATTTCCTCAGTTTTGATGGTTCACAGGTGGACCCATTGCAACAATGAGATGTACAAAACGTTATGATGAAAAAAGAACTTTACAACTTTGGCGATGCGGAGGATGGGAAGGGATGGTAAGAGAAACAAAGGAGGAGTCAACAATGCTTGATAAGAAATGTACTCATTATCTTGCTCATGTAATTGTAACCCCTCTGTACAGTATTTTCACAATAAAAAAGGATGCACTTAACAACCATTGTACAAAGATCATACTACAGAACCACCATTGCATCTTAAGGAAGTAGAAAAACAAAAGACCAAACCCAGAATAAGTAGGAGTCAAAGTATTTAGTAGAAGTAAAAGAATCAAATGATATTTCCATAAGCCCAATAAGTCTAATCAAGACTAAAAATGTTCTTCAAAATCAAAAGGAACAAATCCTTACTTATACTATGAAATAAGTGAGGGAAGACTGAAGTCAATAGCTTTAGATATGGAAACAGAAACAGAAGATCAATATACTTTGAGAAAACTGTACGCCAATAAGTTTGATCAAGAAGAAATGATATGGAGACTCTTCCATAGGTGAAATAGGAAGACACATGAATTAAAACAAGAAATTGTATGAAATTGAATTAAATCCTCAAATCAAAGAGCAGTGCAATCTGACTTTCATACTGAATTGTTTAAAAATGTAAATATTACCTGAGACCCATTATTCTTACTTTATTTTGAAAATATTTTGAAGGAATTCCTTAGAGAACATAACATGATATCAACAGTATCCTGATATCAAAGCAGAAGAGAAAACAAGGAATGAAAATTATATTCAATGTCTATGATAAATATAGTGACGAATATCCTCATCAAAATACTGACTGCAACAAAACTGTGAAGACTATTTCTCATGAGCAAAGTTGAAGAGTAGGGACTATGTGGAATTATGTTGCTACTCTTAAGAAGAAACAATTACCAGAATCAAGAGGCAACCCATACAATGGGGGAAAATCTTCACTAGCTAGTCCACAAAACATAAATATTCAGATTTGGTAAAGAAGTCAAAATTGAATAGCAAACGATGAAAGAACCCAATTTAAAATAAGCAAACAATTTGAACAGTAAACTCTTAGTGGAAGCAATACCACTTAAACTGATATAGGAATGCATGTTTGACATCTTAAAACATGAGTAATATGCAAATACTATCCACACTAAAATGCCATCTCAACACAGTTACAAGGAAAATCATGAAGAAAAAAAGTCTCGAGTGCTGGTGAGGACACAGGGGAGAGGGAAAACCTTATACTGTTGGTGCGAGTGCGGCCTAGTGAAACCAACATGGACATCATTATGAGGTTCCTCAACATTCTGAAAACAGTCACATTACAACCCCATTCTGTCACATTCTTCTACATACATTTGGGATCATAGAAATTTAGTTCAAAACCATCCCAGGCAGAAGAATCTGGAAATCTCTATCTCCAGTTTACCAGCAAAAGCAGAACTAAGACATACCTCAGGGGGCAGGGAACCTGTTGAACAAACAAGCAAAGGGAGAGTGCAATACCCTGAGTTCAAGTCACAGTACATAGATACATACACACACAGAAAAAAGGATGCAGATCTCCAAAAGGTGTGGATGACAGCCTTGAACTTCTAAACCATCAGCAAAAGGTAACTAGAACAACAGAAAGATATCATCTCACAAGGGCAGGAATAGCTAATATATGGTAGACTTAATTACTTAAGGGTCTAATGAGTAGTTAAGGAACAATACAGGGTGGCTCATTGCAACAATGAGATATACAAGACACTATGTCAAAAAATGAACTTTACAATGGGGGGGGGGTAGTTGAGGAGGTGGGACGGAAGGGATGGTAGGGGAAAAACGAAGGAAGAGGCAACAATGCTGTATAAGAAATGTACTCATTACCTTGCTCATGTAACTGTAACCCCTCTATACAGTATTTTCACAATAAAAAACTTGTTTAAAAAAGGAACTGTATATGCCTGCCCTCTAGTGACAGTAATGCACATTGGTACACCCATTGTGGAAAATAGTGTGGTGCTTCATCCAATACAAATCAGAACTCCTACATGATTCAGTAATGTTAGTGGTGATGGTTTATCCAGTGTAATAAAATCAGTATGGCAAAGAGGCATCTGCATTCCTTATGTTCTCTATATTATCATTGAAAAATCTGAGAAATAGAACCTAAATATCCATCAGCTGCTATATATATATATATATATATATACACATATTTATATATAATATTTATATACACACAATACATATACATACATATTAAATATTTATATACACATATGCATATATACACATATATGCATACATATTCATATTGTATATTATGTAACATAATATATGATATATAATGTATATATACTATGTATATTATAAATAATGTAAGGTATAATGTACATATAATAGATTTACATGTTATATAGGTGTGCATATAAAACAAACTTTTCCTTGGCACTGCTGTTGTTTGAAATCAGTGCCTTCCAATTGCTATGCAGCAGCTCTACCATGCCAACAATCCACCCAGCCCTTTGGAGCTTGTGTTATTTTGAAAGAGAACTTGAAATTATTTTTGAAATGATCTAAACAATCATCTTCCAAATTGCTATCACATTCTGCACAGAAACAAGAAAGACAATCCCATAACTCCTATCAAAATACAAAATTTACAATTTGCCAAAGCTGTGCAGAGGGGAAAACTAGTGTGACACCTGCTTCCAATTATAGCAGAGATCCATAGTAACATAAAAAATGCACTTTCATAAAAACATATATCAATATAATAGGAGACCTAGAAATACTCTAAATCAACTGCATTCATCTGATTCTTAGAGTCGTTGTCCAATCCTACATTGCTGGAAGTTGACACCCATAGTGAAGGGTGGCACTGTGAAAACTGAGTATTCATATGACAAATGCTTAGGTTAGATCTTACCTTTCATAATCTCCGAAAGGATAAAAGTCAAAACTCATCACAATTTTTAATAGGAAACGAGGATTGGAAAATTGCTGCAGATAAAGTCGTAGTGGAAACTTTTCAAGATACAGGCACAGGAATACTTCCTGATAGGGCATAAATACTTCATAAAATAATAGTAAAAGTTATGTTCTGGATTGGGTATGGTGGTAGAATCATTTGTTTCATAAACAAGGCAAAGAATCCTATCCTCGGGACACTTTACAAATGTGATCATAAAATTGAAAAGTTTCAGCCAGCCAAGCATTGAGACTCACATCTGCAATTGTCACATTTTAAAGCTAGTCTGGACAGAAAAGTACTGTGAGATTTATCTCTAATAAACCAGCAATAAGGTGAAAGTGCAGCTATGCCTCTAGTGGTAAAGCACCAACCTTGAGTAAACATATCAAGTAAGGGGGAGAATCATCTTGTCTGAACCAGAGTACTGGCACCAAAATAAAAAAACTTTAAAGTTTGAAAGTTTCAGCACAACAAAAGAAACATTTAATGAAGTGAAGACACAAGCAAATAAATGGTTGTAAACCTTTGTTAGCTATTCATCTGTCAGGGCTTAATATCATAGTATAAAACAACAGTGAAATTTAAACACCAGTACAACAAAGAATGCTAGCATGAAACAGGCACAAGAAGTGAAAGACTTTTCAAATGAAAAAGTACAAATAGGATATCCATACAGGAAAAATATTGAACCATTATAGCAATCAGCACAATGCAAGCCAAAGGTATTGTAAATTACCTTATCGTGTAAGCCAGAATGGCTATCTTCAAAATACACAAATTTTGGTGAAGATATGTAGAAATAAGAAAAAATGAAGATACCTCTACTATTAACAATGGAGCTCATATTTGACACACCTATATCTATCTCTAGCTTTCTCTCCAACATATCTATATCTATATCATATATAGCTATCTATATCTAGCTATACCTCCAACATATCGTGCTCAGGTTTCTATACAGATGCATGTGTAAACATGGATGTCATTTTATACCAATTATCCAATTTATGGAATTACCCAGGATGTCCAACAACACATAATTGGATAGGATAAGTCTTCTTTATATGAAGATAAGTTTTCTTCAGCAAAAAAGAATGAATGGAGATCATTTGTTATGCAAAGTAAGCAAATATAAGTGCAAGTACCTTGTTTTGTCTCTTACGTGTAATCTAGGAGTAAAATACATTAAAAGAGAAAGAGGAAATTACACATATGGGAGAAGAAACGGCACGCTTGATGAAAGATAATAAGTGGTTACAGCTGGGCGCCAGTGGCTCACAGCTGTAATCCTAGCTACTCAGGAGGCTGAGATCAGAGGATCGCAGTTCAAAGCCAGCCTGGGCAGGAAGGTTCATGAGATTATTATCTCCAATAAAACACTAAAAACCCAGAAGTGGCATTGTGGCTCAAGCGGTAGAGCGCTTGCCTTGAGCTGAAGAGCTGAAGGATAGCGCCCAAGATCAGAGTTCAAGCCCCACAACTGACAAAAAAAAAGAAAAGAAATGGTTACTAATCGTGGGGGTGACTACAATCAAAGTACATGAAGTGAAATACAGAAACACAGTAAGAAAAAAGATAGTTACCTCAAGTCCTATATTGTAGTTAAAATTGAAAAATTTTGAAATAACACTTACTGGTGTGACATTAAGTTCATCTCTTGCTCCCAGTGACATCCAATTGTTCTGCTGCATTTATCTATACCAAGTACTCCATAAATGAAACATAATGATCTTTAATTTGTAACACATATAAATTTTATAAACCAAATCGCAGGATAATGAGGCCAGACTTCTCTGATCTCCACTAGCAGCCCTTGCTAGTGGTAAGTAGCTGAGAAACATCTCTCAGCTGCAACCTTAACATTCAATGTGTCTGTATAAGTGCACTAACAAAGACACTCAAATATGATTTACGGTATCAAGGGAAGGAAAATCAGGTGAATGTGGAAAAGTAGAGGAACATAAGAAAGACAATATCTAGGATTGGCATGAAGGATTAGGACATTTACAAATCTATTCTAAAGCAGTGAAAGAATTCCTGATCCTGTCATCTCTGCCTCTAAAAGTGGCCAGCCACTTCACAGTCTATCCTTGTCACAACAGCCCTGGAAAAGAGGTGGGAACCATTGCTATAGACAATGACCTTCTGTTGCAATAGGATTCGAATAGCGATGCTGGAGTAAAGTGAAGAGCTCATGACCGTGGAAAGCAGAAGCTACATAGAAAGAAAATAGAGACCTCTCATCCACTTGCAGCATAGTAAACACCTAATAAAAGCGATATTTCTATTGCATCTCATTCTTGATGAGAGGTTGGGGGAAGGGGTTACAGAAAGCATGGTAGTGAGTCCCCAGAGGTTCTTCAGGAATTCCCCATCCTGAGAACAAAAGAGCAAGTGGAACTGAAACTATGGAGGTATTACTTACACTTTGTTTGCTTCATCATGGGAAGCATCACTGTAACTCCGATCTGTTCCCATAGTGTAGAGAGGGAAGAACCCAGCAATCATCACATCTCCATCCATGTGTGCCCTGTGCTTCATACTAGAAAAGCAGGCAGTACCTTCTAAGGAGGTGTCAAGGAGTGGAAGCTGGAGAAGAAGGAAGGTGAAAATCAAAGGGAACATCACTGAAGCATCTGCCAAGCTGGAATTCTGGATGCAAGTGAAGCCCGTGGGATCAGGTGGCAATATATGTCTTGTATTTGTGTCTATATGTATATGTGCCTTTTTTTCTTGGCAGCTTCTGTCATTGCAACCTTCAGCATTTCCCGGTAGGAATATGAAAAACTCTCAGCCCTGTGGTTCTGCATCTGAGGCCCAGCGTCCAGGACATAAACACAAGTTGGAAAACATGTTTTCCAGTTGTCCTCTCCAACTTAGGTGTTATGCTTTCATCCATGACCACAGAGAGTGAGACCCCTGGGATGAAGTTCTCTTGTTAGATTTGATTGCAAGCCTGGATTAGCAAATGACTTGTATGAAATCTATTAGGGATGATGCAATTGGAAATCATCAATAGTTTTCATGTTAGATGAAAGGTGAGATGGTTGTCATGAGTTCATGCCAAGGAGATGCCAACCCAACTCTTTAGGGCACCACACTCAGAGGACATCTCACACACCCAATGTCCAAAACAGCCACAGAATATTGCTGGTTGACCCAGGCCCATTTCAATAAGAATCCCATGAAAAGACTCCAGAAATGTGATCATCTATGCTTGCTTGGAGAATGAATGAAGACTCCAGAAATGTGTTCATCTATGCTTGCCTGAAGAATGAATGATCATGTTGAATTCAGCAATGGCCCATGATAATTGCAGAATTTGAGTTACAAAATTGTATTCTGAACTTTGACCTTTACACCTGGCAATATCACTGGACATCTTGATTAATGGGTGAATATACTGCATTGAAACATTCACCACCTTCGGTGTCTGTAGTTTTACATTTCTGAGAACCTGTGCCTGTCCAAACATCACTTTCTTCCCTACTAAAACCATCTCTATAATTATAGCACTCAAATATATTGGACAGAGAATCTATACAAACTTCCTAATGGTTCTAAAACAATGGCTCTATAGTGCAGCAAATTTATTTTATTCCAGGCTATTCTGTTGATTGCATACTGTGGTACACTTTCTTGTAATCATAACATATGGGACAGAATAGAAATTGCATATGAGCATAAATCGAGGAAAGAACAATCTAATGACGTGCTGATCATATATTTACACTATGGACTACACTAGTACAGCATGTTATTACTAGGGCAAACAATGGAAGTATGTGTTATGGGATTCACAGAAACTTTCCATACTTTCTATTTAGTGCTTTTGAAAACATAATGGGGCTCTGAACAACCTGTCTTTGTTGTGAGAATCCAAAATTTTCTAATGAGGTTGCATGTGGTCTTAATCATTTAAATATTTATTGCAATAACTAATTTTAACATTTACTTTTTATATTCTTTAGTAGTGTCATTTGGACATTTCTGCATATACATGCAAATTGCTCTGATCAGATTCAAACTCTGCATGACACACTCATCCACTCCTTCCTTTAATTAAAGAATTTCAGCTGGTTTCATTTTTCCATTTTTATATCTGTGCAAGAAGTACATTGACTTTGGTTCACTTCCTTTTCCATCTCCATTCACTGTCCCTCATCTATTTAATTCCTACAATTGGATATGATCTCAATGACACTTGAGTCTTTCATTTTAATGTATAATAACTGTCAGAAGAGATTGACTGTGTATTTCACACCTGCATGTGTTGCATTTCACACCTGCATGTGTTGCATTTCAACCTCAATATCTCTACATATTACTCCCTCTTTCCTCATCTCTCCTTCAGTTATTAACCAAAAGCTTGCAGTTAAGGTAGTTATGCCAACTTCAGCCACATATGTACTTTGTTATTACTCATGTTTTATAATTCTATTTTCTCCTTCCCTCCCTCCTAACCTTTTCAAAGATTCCCATAATTACAAAAATGTTTGTGTGTATTTCTTAAGTATATATATATATATATATATATATATATATATATATATTCAATTTTTTTTATTGTGAAAATACTGTACAGAGGGGTTACAATTACATGGGCAAAATGATGAGTACATTTCTTATCAAGCATTGTAGCCTCCTTTGTTTCCCCTTCCCATCCCTTCTCATTCTCCCCCTGCCCCCCACCCAATCCTCCCCACTCCCCCTGTATACACACACACACACACACACACACACACACACACACACACACACACACACATGTTGTCTTTAGATCTGGCTTCCACATTTTACAAAATTCATGTGACCTTTGTCTTTCTAAACCTGCCTTACTTCACTTAACATGATAATCATCAGTTCTCTGCATTACCATACCAATAAAATATTCCTGTTCTGATTGTGAATAATATTTTAGAATGTATCTGAACTGTTTCCATAGTTTGGCTATGGTGAATATTTTTGCAGTATACTTGGGTGTCCAAGTGTGATTATTATACCTTCACTTACATTCCTTTGAATATACAGCTCAGGATGACATAACTGGCTGGCATGGGAGATCTACTTTTAGTTCTTTGGAGAAACTCCCTACTGATTTCTATAATGGTGGCACGAATTGAACTTTCCATGAACAGTCTATAAACATTGGCTTCCCACACGTTCTGACTAGCCATTTCTGTTATGTATGTTCTTCATTATAGTCATTCTTACTGGAGTGAGATAAATTCAGGGTCATTTTGGTTTGCCTTTCTTTCATGGCCACAGATGTAGAGCATTTCTTCATGTATATATTGGCCCTTTTGACTTCTTGTTTTGAAAAAAACCTTCAAACTTGCTTATCAAATTGTTAATTGGGTTTTTGATTCTTAGGGAGTTTAATTGTCTGTGCTTCCTATTTATTCACCTTATTAATTACATCTTAGCTGTACTCTGTAGGTCAACTTTTTAGCTAATGACATTTTTTATTATGAAAATACTGTACAGAGTGGTTATAATTACACTAATGACTTTTAAATTTACCCTGTGAAGATTTCTAGGTTGATACAACCCTAGCTGTCAATTCTTGTTCTTGTTTATTGAACTATTGACATTTTATTCAAGAAGTTACTACCTATACCAAAGCTTGCATTTTGCCTTCATCTTTACTATAGTAGTTTCAACATTTCACGTTTGAATTAAGACCTAGAGATGGAAAAACAAAAGTCACAATGTAAGACTCCTAAAAGAGCTGTCTATGGTGTGCAGGAGAAGTTTTGTTGTCAATAAGTGAAGAAGATGGGTCAGCACATGTGATCCCCTGTTGACACATATATGGGGTCTTCGCAGGCTGAGAGAACATGCTTGGCCCATAGTTTGGAAGGGTCCATGCAGCCATCAGTGACTCCCACTATTCCAAGAAGGGAAGCTTCTAAGGTACAAACATTTTCCCATACCATGTATTTAAGATTAGTAGTCTATTAACAGAACTAGAGTTTACAAATTCTTCACATATGCTGATATGCAATCTAGTAAATGCTTGTCAAGTGATGAGAAAAAGCAGGAAAGAAATTTACATATGATCGCAGTAACACATGGAGAGAATGACCTTTTCCCAGCATCATTCCATCTATAGTTTAAAATTCTTGAGGTCATTTGAGTATTACAGAATATAACATTGACACTTTGACCTGGGGATCCCTGAGAGTTGTTACCAAGTGTTTCATAAATGAACTTGATTTGTAGGAATTAGTGAGACCCAAATAAGTCTCAGGTAGTATGAAATATATGCCAGAGATTCCTTAAATGCTTAAGAAAAATGGGCCATGTTTCTATATAATGTTAACCCTCCAGGCTCATAAAGGAAACATTGTCACACTGAAATGAGCTTCTCCTTCATGATGATTTATTTACTGGACAAGCAAGATTAGCATCTCATCAGAATATTCTAAATCCCATCTAATGTAAAGTAGAAAAGTAACCTTCACATATATATATATATATATATATATATATGAATATATATATATCCCCACTAATATGTATTTTCTCTTAGACTTTTGCAAGGTCCTTTGAATATTTACAAGAGGTACCTAAATCCATGTAGTCCTCAGTTCAAGAAAACTCATCATTTACTTACCATGTTTTCTACATTTTTTTATTGTGAAAATACCGTACAGAGGGGTTACAATTACATGGACAAGATAACGAGTACATTTCTTATCAAGCATTGTTGCCTCTTCCTTTGTTTCCCCTTCCCATACCTTCCCATATGCCCCTACCTGATCCTCCCCCCTACCAAAGTTGTAAAGTTCGTTTTTTGACATAACGACTTGTACATCTCATTGTTGCAATGGGTCCACCTGTATCCCTATTTAAACAATTTGTTTCCCTTCCCCTCCACAAATTATACCAACATCAAATACAGAGAAAGCAGGGGTTATACAGTGGGAGAGGGACATACAAAACAACAAAGAAATCATCTTATAAATATGTTAGAAACAATTGCATGAAAGCAAAAAACATTTGAATATTTATCTTGGGGTTCATTTCCCTAACATCAACTTATCTGAAGTTTTCTGCTTGACTCAGACACTGAATCAATAACACTGGTTATTGCAAATAAGGGAAACCATGGACCTATGTTTGGGCCTGGCTTACTTCACTTAATATAATTTTTGCCAAGTCTTTCCATTTTCTAACAAATGGGACAATGTCATTCTTTCTGATGGAGGCATAGAATTCCATTGTGTATATATACCACATTTTCTTGATCCATTCATCTACTGAGGGGCATCTGGGTTGGTTCCATATCTTACTTACCTATGGTAAATAATGCTGCAATAAATATAATTGTGCTGTTTTCTACATTATTGTGTAAAAGTATAAACACATATTTAAAAGTAAATTATTCCATCTAAGCCTTTCACTTTATTTTACCCATAAAACTAAACACCATAAACATCTTCATCAAAAATTTTATATCACTGTAATATCAGATACTGTGGAACTTGCATAATTTTGCTCTAAAGAACATTTTGTGGATTTTTAATGTTTCAGTTTTTTTCCATTCATTTTTGTCCACTCTTCTCCATTAACCTGGATTGTCTACTCGTTCAGCCCCTTTGTATTTCTAAGTTGCTGGTTCATCTCATTTATTTCAGTGTTTACTGTTCCTCTGGATACTATCTCAAGGCTTCTCTGGTTTATTTTAATTTCTAAGGATTCTCCTTTGTATTTATTTTTGGATTTGTATGGGGCACGGGTGTGTTTGTGCTGGTTCTAGAGCTTTAACTCAAGGTTGTAGCACTGCCCCTTAACTTTTTGCTAAAGTTATGTTGTTGTAGTGGAACTCAGTCAACAATAAACAAAGAAGCCACATTTTGAGAGGTCAAACTGGGAGTATTTATTGGAGTGCTCGCGACTGCTGGTGGACTCCTGTCTCAAAGACCTGCAGCCCAGAAATGAACTTTCACAAACCTATTAAATGCTTCCATCAGAAAGAGTGGCAGTGGCCCATTTGTAAGGAAATGGTAAGACTTGAAAAAATCATATATAGAGAAGTAAGCAAGACCTAAAGAAACACGGCCCCATGGTTTTCCTCAGTATATGTCTATGATAGTCCTAGAAGAGGATCAGACCAACCCAATAGTTATATACACATTACCATATAAAATGAGTCAAATCAAAGTGAACTCTAAGATAAGGAAACAATGTTTTTTTTTCCCCCATAATAGACTTTGATTCCTGAGGAACTTTACTACTAGCTAACATGTGTGGCAATATATCCTTAGGAATTCACTTGGGGAAATGTTTCTGCATATGTGACACATTTGAACAATAGTCAGTGAAAAGATATAAAATCTAAACGCAAGATGTACATTATGTGTCTTTTGTCCATTTGTGATTGTTGTTAATGCTATTTTCAGTCCATGTTTCTAGGTAAAACCTAATTAACATGTTTTCAAATGCTTAATTTGTTTGTTATTTCAATAAAAAATAGATATATTTGTCAGTTATGTTTCTGATAAAATTCAGAGTCCAAAATTTGATTTTTCCATTTTCTTTTTGAAGTCAAGTCTTGATATGTAGTCCAACATGCTCTTGAACTTGTTATGTAGCCTAGGGTGGCTGCTAATCCTTTCTGAGTTTCCCAAGTTTAAGGAATATGGTGTTTCCATCCTGTGTGGACACATTAACCATTATTAAATGTACAATTCACTGATATTACATATGGCCACATCAAAACAACGGTTTTTTATGTGTTTGTTTTTCTTCTTTTTCTATTTTTTTTGTTGATCATGGAGCATGACCTAAGGGCCTGGATGTTGTCCCTCAGCTCTTCAGTTCAAGGCTAGTGCTTTACCACCACTTGAGTCACAGTGCCACTTCCAGCTTTTGCTACTTATGTGATGCCGAGGAATTGAACCTAGGGCCTCATGCATGCAAGGTCAGCATTCTACCACTGGGCCACCTTCCAAGACCCCTTATTTTTATTTGTCTTTATACATATACTGTGTGAAGTTCTTTCTTTTTTGTCTATGTTAAGCTTTATTTATTTTTAGTATATATTTTTTATTGTAAAGATACTGTCCTATCAATAGAAAGCCCACGGATTGGGAGAAGTTCTTCACTAGCCATACAATGGACAAGGATCTCATATCTAAAATATACCTGGAACTCAAAAAATTAAATCCCCCAACAACAAATCCTCAAAGAAACAACTTCCCAATACATAAGTGGGCTAGTGACTTAAAGAGAAACTTCTCTGAAGAAGAAAGAAGGATGGCCAATAGACACATGAAGATATGCTCAACCTCCCTAGCCATAAAAGAAATGCAAATCAAAACAACACTGAGCTACCACCTCACCCCAGTTAGAATGGCAAAAATCAAGAACTCTAATAACAACAGATGCTGGAGGGGATGTGGACAGAAGGGAACCTTACTTCATTGTTGGTGGGAGTGTAAACTTGTTCAACCATTTGGGAAAATAGTATGGAGGTTCCTCAAAAGACTCCACATAGACCTCGCTTATGACCCAGCAGTCCCACTTTGGGGCATTTACCCAAATGTTTGCAAACAAGACCACACTAAAGCTACCAGCACAACTATGGTTTTTTTAGCATTATTTACCATAGCTAAGATCTGGAACCAACCCAGATGCCCCTCAGTAGATGAATGGATCAAGAAAATGTGGTATATATACACAATGGAATTCTATGCCTCCATCAGAAAGAATGACATTGCCCCATTTGTTAGGAAAAAGACTTGAAAAAATTATATTAAGTGAAGTAAGCCAAGCCCAAAGAAACATAGGTCCCATGATTTACCTTATTTGCATGTATGAGTCAAGCAGAAAAGGTCAGATAAGGTGATATTAGGAAAATGAACCCTAAGATATGTATTTTAAATGTTTTTTTTTTCATGCATTAGTTTCTAACGCAATTATAAGATTATTTCTTTGTTGCTTTGTATGTCCCTCCCCCACAGTATAACCCCTGCTTTCACTGTATTTGATGTCGGTATAATTTGTGGAGGGGAAGGGGAAAAACAAGTCGTTTAAATAAGGATACAGGTGGACCTGTTGCAACAATGAGAAGTACAAGTTGTCATGTTGAAAACAAACTTTACAACTTGCGGGAGGGGGGGAGGATTGATTGGGGGGGAGGGATGATGGGAAGAGATGGGAAGGGTAAACAAAGGAGGAGGCTACAATGCTTGATAAGAAATGTACTCACTATCTTGCCCATGTAATTGTAACCCCTCTGTACAGTATTTTCACAATAAAAAAAAGAGACTGTCCTGAGGGGTTACAGTTACATAAGTAAGGTTATGAGTACATTTCCTATGGAGCATTGTTACCCCTCCTTTGTTTTTCCTCTACCATTCCTTCCAGTCCCACCTCTCCACCCCCACCCCAAATTTGTAAAGTTATTTTTCAAAATACTGTTTTTAGATCTCATTGTTACAACCTGTATCTTTATTTCAGTATTTTGTTATTTCCCTTCTCCTCCCCAAATTAGAAAAATGTATAAACAAGATGCAGGGTACCTGAATCAAATAGAGTGAAAACAGGGGTTATATCACGGGGAAGAACATATAAAAGAAACAAAAAAAATCACATAGTACATTATAAATACATTAAAAACAACAATAAGAAAGATAAAACCTCTTGTGTCTCTATCTTGGTGTTCATTTCACTTAACATCATCTTATATAGTCATATGTACATAGCTTTTGACCCTTTCTGCTTGTCTTAGACATATACTAGTTTAATGCAGATAAGGGGAACCAAGGGACCTATGCTTCTTTGGGCCTGGCATACTGCTCTTATATAATTTTTACAAGACTTTCCATTTCCTAACAAATGGGGTGGTGTCATTCCTTCTGATGGAGGCATAAAATTCCACTGTGTATATATACCACATTTTCTTGATCCATTCATCTACCGAGGGACATCTTGGTTCCACATCTTAGCTATGTTGAATAATGATTTTTGTTGTTTATAATAAACCTATGATATGAGGTTAAGTGCTTTTTGATGTGTAAGTGCTTTACTAGTGAGTTTTTCATCCTGATGGAGGGCTTGTGGAAAGTCTCAGATTGACAGTCAGTAGTGTCTTGTGGTACAGCCCCTTATCTTTCACAGTCTGGGCTAACTATGAAAGATATCACAATTAAACTAAATTGTTAAATAGATCAGTGTGTAGGTATCTACACACTTTTTCCCCATCAATACTGAGGACTTCCTTTTTTCTTTCCTTGGGTTTATCCCCTGTGGCCAGTTTTTGTTTTGGTACCTGTGTTTGTATATATGTTTATGTGATTTGGGGAAAGGAAAAGGAATAACGAATTGGTGAGACAATGAAGAAAGGGGAAAACAATGCAACAGAGATATGACACTGGGTTGGAAATATACTTTACAACTTGAGTAGGAGGGATAGTGAAAAAGAATGAGAGAGAGGGTAACCATGTTCGACAAGCAATGTACTCATTACTTTACTTATGTACCTGTAACCCCTCCTCACATCACCCTTAGGATAAAAGAAAAGAATAAAAGACAAAAACCACATATTCAGGGTGGAGATCCCAATCCAAAAGAAACAGACCATATAGCAAAAGGATCATGTACCAGCAGAACTTTCCATGTTGAGAAGTAGCTCAATGATCAACTTAAATTTTTCCATAATAAGGAGATATGCTTCACACTTTCCACATAGGGAAACAGTCAATTTAGGGAGACAAGGCAGAATCAGAGCATTCTGTGTAGCAAAACTTTCCTACCAAAGGCTAAATTGAATGGGCTCTCTCACCCCTACCTTTTCAGTGCTGGGTGGAAAGCCCCCTCCACCCAGCAAGGCACCAGGATGGCTGAGAGAACAAGGCCATATTCCTTAGACCCAGTCTTCTGCTGCCTAGGCTAGCTGGGAGCTGTAATCCTCAGAACTCATCTTCCTGAATAGCTAGGATTACAGGCACCTAGCTTACTCTGGCACTTAGCTTAATAGTGAATTCATTTTTAAAGTTAATTTATTCTATTGTTATCTTATAGATGAAGTACAGAGAGATTACAATTACATGAGTAATTAAGTGAGGTAATGAGCACATTTTCTTTCATACAGTTACTTCTGTTTACCCATTGTCCACCAGTCCCACTTTCCTTGTCTTCACAAACAACTTTTTTTTCTCATCCAAAGTACAGTACTTTCATTTATTTATTGTATTTTGTGTTTCTCTCAGTAATACAGTTTTTTTGATCTTGCATAAAGTGGTTATTTTATTCATTTTGCTTTTCTTTTTTATTTTTTTAGTAATACAGTTTTAATTGTAAAATTATTTTCCATTCTTGATTAATACCTCAGTATTTTATTTTTGTCACTATTATAAATATAATTATTTTATTAATTTTAAGTGGTTTTTTATTGTGAAAATAATGTACAGAGGGGTTACAATTACATGAGCCAGGTAATGAGTACATTTCTTATCAAGCATTGTTGCTTCCTCCTTTGTTTTTCCCCTACCATCCCTTCTCTCCCATCTCCACAACTACACTTCCTCTCCCCCATCTAAATTGTAAAGTTCGTTTTTCAACATAGCATCTTGTACATCTCATTGTTGCAATGGATCAATCCGTATCCTTATTTAAACATTTTGTTTTTACCCTTCCCCTCCCCAAATTGTACCAACATTAAATAGAGTGAAAACAGGGGTTATACCATGGGAGAGGGACATACAAAGCAACAAAAAATCACATGGTACCTTATAAATACATTAGAAACAAGAGCAAAAAAGAAAAAAAACCACTTGTGTCCTTATCTTTGGGTTCATTTCACTTAACATCATCTTATCTGACTTTTTCTTGTCTCAGACATATACTAGTTATTGCAAATAAGGGAAACCATGGGACCTATGTTTTTTTGGGCCTGACTTACTTCACTTAATATAATTTTTTAGGAAAGACTTGGAAAAAATTATATTCACAGACAACTTCTATACTGCATTTTCACCAGTGTTCAATGAGTTCCAGTGCTGTAGTTTTTCACCCATTTCTCCTGAGTTCTCTGCCCCCATGAAGATATTCACTTGAAAAATCATACATAATGAAAAGGAGAGATGTATGAAAAAATTAAAAATATAATTTTTCAAAGTCTTTCCATTTCCTAACAAATGGGGCAATGTCATTGTTTCTGATGGAGCCATAGAATTTCATTGTGTATATATACCACATTTTCTTGACCATTCATCTACTGAGGGGCATCTGGGTTGGTTCCATATAAGAAACATAGGTCCCATGGTTTCCCTTATTTGCAATAACTAGTATATATCTGAGACAAACAGAAATGGTCAGATAAGTTGATGTTAGGCAAAATAAACCCCATGATAAGCACTCAAATGTTTTTTTTATTTCTTGCTATTGCTTCTAACATATTTATAAGCTATTTCTTTGTTGCTTTGTATGTCCCTTTCCCATGGTAAAACCCCTGTTTTCACTGTATTTGATGTTGGTATAATTTGTGGAGGGGAAGGGAAAAAACAAATTGTTTAAATAGGGATACAGGTGGACCCATTGCAACAATGAGATGGACAAGATGTTGTGTCGAAAAATGAACTTTACAACTTTGGTGGGGGGTAGCGGGGCCCAGAGTTCAGACCCCATGACTGGACCCCCAAAATAAGAAAGAAAAAACGAATATCTCCTTTTGGTCTCAATGTGACTATATAGAATCCTGTATAATTTATTGTATTTCATTGTCTTTTAGATCTAATTTCCACATATCAGATATAACATGCGCTGATTCTCTCTCTGAGATTTGCTTACCTCATTGAACAAGATTTGTTCTAGTTCCATCCATTTCTCTACTTATTATAATGGCTGTGTAAAATTCCATTGTTTATAGATACCACATTTTTTGATTCACTCTACTATTGTGGGGCATCTGGGCTGTTTCTATATCTTGACAATTGTAAATATTGCAGCAATGAACATGGATGTGCAGCTGTCTTTATCACGTCCTGGAGCATGATGTTCAGGACAAATACACAGGAGTGGCATGGCTACATCTTAGCAAAGGTCTATGTTTAGTGTCTTGAGGAACCTCTGCATTGCAAAGGTTTTTGAATTTGAGTGTGGATATGTAATATTAGTTTTATGAACTGGTCTATGTGACAGCTTCTGGCATGAAATAAGCTGTAGCTACATCTTTGTTTTCCATAAAACTCTTTCAGACAATGTCTGAATTGGCGTTAATTTATGACTAATGGTGCCAACCCTCTGTCACTTAATGAAGGTGTCTAGGGACCTAAAGAAAAAAAAAACACATGTTCTGGACTGGCATCTGCAGTGCAGGAAATGTGCTAGCAGTTAGATCTGAACTTGTCTGCACAGAAGGGTCAGAACTGATTTGTGGAACACTCACTTAGTGTTGGAGAACTGGCTCATTTTCAAGTAACATTACACTTCAGTGTCCGAAGGGTTAGATGAAAAAATCATTATGGGTCATCACTTTCAATTCCTCTACAAGAGTGATTGAACACTTCAATCTGGGGAAGAGAAAGAGGAGTATTTATTATTCAGACATTCCCTATAGCTCTATGCATAAGGAAAATCTTCCATTAGAACTACCTCAACACTATCATTGTCAGAAGTATCCCAACCTCATAAAAAAGCCTGGATGTTAAAACCAACTTGACCAAGACTACCCTGACCTTTAGCGTCTGTTATCACACTTTCTTCCATTGTCATTTTCTGCACATCCTGTAATTTCTGAGAGCCTGACATACACCTATAATTTCTTAGGACCTGCCGCACACTTACAATTTCTGAGAAACTGTAACTTTTAGGAGAAAACTTCAACTAACTGCACCCACAAGAACTGGCATTAGGAACCTAGATGATATTTAAGAATTGTACTCCTGGGCCTTTGAAGGTGGCTCAGTGGTAGATCGCTTGTCTTGCATGCATGAGGCCCTGGGTTCGATTCCTCAGCACCATATAAGAAGAAAGAAAAAAGCCGGAAGTGGTGCGGTGGCTCCAGCTGTAGAGCCCTAGCCTTGATCTGAAGAGCTGAGGGACAGCTCCCAGGCCCAGAGTTCAGGCCCCATGACAAAACCCCCACCCCTCCAAAAAAAGAATTGTACTCCTGTTGGTTAGAACTAAGACTTTGGAATAGGAAGTCTTCTGGGTCTACCAGAGGAATAGACTTAATTCTTTAACACTTTGTGTGGCATTGGGGGTTTTCCCATTCATTTGTCTGCAATACTACCTGCCTTTACCATGGCTTTCCCTATTTTGGATTCAAACTGAGTGATTATTGCCTTTCATCTAATCATAAAGAAGTGAACTTTATTTATCTGGGGGCTCTTCTGCCATAATCTCTTGTACTTATATGTCTTGATATACTTATACTTTGCTTATATATATATATAGATATAATTTATTAGTGCTGTTAATGATATTGACTTTATTCTCAAAAGTACTTTTATAAATAGGGAAATTTTTGGATAATTCAAATTAGTAGGAAATTTTCATAGTATACACATTTTTGTCTGACATTTTCTGAATGTCTGAATTGAGCTATTTCCTATGTGCTCTCTCAAGTTATTTGAAACTGTCTCCCTTCTCTTTCTCGCCTTTTCTCTTTTTCCATTCTCCCTCCTTCCTTTATCTTTCATAAGTCTTTGTGCTTTGGGATGGTATAAATTTTTAATTTGAAGTCCATTTCTGAATAGTATATATAGCAAAATGACGTATTTTTTTAATAATTTTGCTACAGTGTGATAGTTATACAATCATCCCTTAATTCCAGAGTTTCTTTGGAATATTTTCTTTCATAATTCATGTGGCTTTATATTTGGGCCTAGGTTCTGTCCCTGACCTGTTCAGCAGAATGCTAGTGCTCTACCACTTGAGCCACAGAGCCATTCTGCTTTTCTGTTGGTTAATTGGAGATAAGAGTTTCACTGACTTTCCTGCCCAGGCTGCTTTGAATCGTGATCCTAAGATCTCAGCGTTTGATTATAGGAGTGAGCCACTAGTGCCAAGCATGGATATTTTTACATAGACAATAATGCTGTATATATTTTTTGCTCTAAAATATGTTTATATTTTTGAAACAAGTTTTGTTTTATTTTCTGTTGACTGGGTTCTCATGAATTGTAGCTACTATATCAGCTCTCTAGTGACATAACACTTTACCCCTATACACTGAGATTGCTTACATTTCTTTGGGAAAAAAAAGCCCTTTAGCATATATCACTTAAAATTTATGATTATAGGGGCTGGGAAGATGGCTCAGTGGTAGAGCGCTTGCCTTGCATGCCGGAGGCCCTGGGTTCGATTCCTCAGCACCACATAAGCAAAAAGAAAAAAGCCGGAAGTGGCGCTGTGGCTCAAGTGGTAGAGTGCTAGCCTTGAGCTGAAGAGCTGAGGGACAGCGCCCAGGCCCAGAGTTCAGGCCCCACGACCGGACCCAAAAAAAAAAAAAATTATGATTATATATCTGCTGCTCTGAAAGTTTTCCACCTATTTGTCTCCTATTGGTTTCCAGATTTATTAGAATATATCTTGAAAAAGTGTGTTATAACATTTATGAAAGTTTAGAATTATTAAGGTATAGCTCAAAGCATCACCTATGTTGGTGAATATACCAGGCATTTTAATAGATTGTGTTACAGTTGTTGGCACCAAGTGTCTGTACTATCAAGTCATTCTAGTAGATGAATTTTGCTGTGTATTGCAACTGTATCATTACTTGTTGATTATTTGGTTTATATGAATTTTTGTGTTTTTAATTATGGTTATTACTATTTCTGGTTTTCTGTGATTATGTGGCTATACAGGAAATCTTTCTCTTCATAATACACCCCCCAAAAAATTAAAAAAGGTATAAATAACTCCATATTTTCTATGCTTCAAAATTCATGAAACTCAAAATTCATGGAAAGAACTTCCTTACCCTAGAGATATTTTAGAACAGTGAAGTTACTCTGTACAAGGCTGTAGTGATTGGTAAACATGATAGATTAGCAATAATCAAGCAATGTCAGACACAAAATATGAATCATGGGGTAAGTCAAGGACTGAAAAAATAATGACATCTTGGCATTGGCTAATACACTGTGCTACATGACATACTAATGCAGCATATTGTTCGTAGGGGATATGGTGAAGATGAGGAGTGTGAGATCCATACAAACTCTGTTTTCCACCCAATTATATTCTACTGATGCTGGGGGCTTGAATTCAGAGCCTGGGAACTGTTCCTTTGCTTTTTCTCCCAAGGTTACTGTTGTGCTACGTGAATCACAGCTCCGTATTTGGTTTTCCTGGTGGTTAATACAAATATGTGTTGTGGACTTTCTTGCTCAGAGTGGCTTTGAACTGCCATCCTTAGGTCTCAGGCTCTGGAGCTAGGATTACAGATGTGACAAAGCAGTACCAAGCTTCTGTTCAATTTTTGTTTAAAGCTAATGTAGGTCTGAAAAGACATTGTAGTAGTTGTTAGAAAATCACACTTTCTTGGTTAATCACTTGTAGAAAACTAAAGCTAGATCCTTATATATCACCCTGTACCAGAATCAACTCCAAATGGATCAAAGACTTCAGGTCAAAACAGATACTCTTAAAACATTACAGGAAGGAATAGGAGAAACCCTAGGTATCCTTGGCACAGGCTGAAATTTTCTTAAAAGAGACCCAAAACACTACAAATCAAAGAAAGGTTGGACAAATTGGATTGCATGAAATTGCAGAGCTTCTGCATGCCAAAGGACATATCTAGCGAGATCAACAAAAATCCCACGGATTGGGACAAGACCTTCACTAGCCCTACAATGGACAAGGGTCTCATATCTAAAATATACTTGGAACTCAAAAAATTAAATCTCTCAACAACAAAGCCCCAAAGAAACAACAGCCCAATAAATAAGTTGGCTAAAGACTTAAAGAGAAACTTCTCTGAAGAGGAAAGAAGGATGGCCAATAGACACATGGAGAAATGCTCAACCTCCATAACCATAAAAGAAATACAAATCAAAACAATATTGAGATAACACCTCACACCAGTTAGAATGGCTATGATCAAGAACTCTAATAACAACAGATGCTGGAGGGGATGTGAATAGAAGGGAACCTTACTTCATTGTTGGTGGGAGTGTAAATTTGTTCAACCACTTTGGAAAGTAGTATGGAGGTACCTCAAAAGACTCCCTATAGAGCTCCTTTATGACCCAGCAATCCCACTTTTGGGCATTTATCCAAATGATCACGAACAAGACTATACTAAAGATATCAGCATAACTATGTTTATTGCAGCATTATTTACCATAGCTAAGATATGGAACCAAGCCAGATGCTCCTCAGTAGATAAATGGATTAAGAAAATGTGGTATATATACACAATGGAATTCTATGCCTCCATCAGAAACAATGACATTGCCTCATTTGTTAGGAAATGGAAAGACTTGGAAAAAAATTATATTAATTGAAGTGAGCTAGGCCCAAAGAAACATAGGTCCCATGGTTTCCCTTATTTGCAATAGCTAGTATATGTCTGAGACAAGCAGAAAAGGTTAGATAAGTTGATGTTAGGTGAAATGAACCACAAGATAAGGACTCAAATATTTTCTTTTCTTTCTTGCTATTGTTTCTAACATTTATAATATGATTTCTTTGTTGCTTTGTATGTTCCTCACCCATGGTATTACCCCTGTTTTCACTGTATTTGATGTCGGTATAATTTGTGGAGGGGAAGGGAAAAAACAAATTGTTTAAATAGGGATATAATTGGACTCATTGCAACAATGACATGTACAAGATGTTATGTTGAAAAACAAATTTTACAGCTTGGCTGAGGTGGGGAAGGGGAGAGATGGGAAGAGATGGGAAGGGGAAACAAAGGAGGAGGCAACAATGTTTGGTAAGAAATGTACTCATTACCTTGCCCATGTAATTGTAGCCCCTCTGTACGGTACTTTCACAATAAAAAAAAAGAAAATCACACTTTCTAATCAGATGACCATTGATATTACTTTTATTAATTAGTATATTTATAGGAATTTATCATTTACTTAATGCATTTAACAGCACCTATTATTTGTGCAAGAATGTTACTTTTGGACATTTCTGTATGTATGTGGTTCTTTGATAAGAGAACACTTTCATCCACTTTCCATTTTCTTAAAACATTATAAGCATATTTCATTGCTCTACTTTAATACATCTATATCAGATATTTTCATACATATATTATTTACAAGTTGAGGATTTGTCACTATCTCCATTCAGACTCCCCCATGAACTAGTGTCCACAAATGAGCAGCTCCTGAATTGCACTTCATTTATTCATTCACTTTAAGTATTCAACAAACGTTTTAAAAATGATTCAGTATCATGTTTTTGGCATGAAAAAGTTTTAGTTTACTGTAACTACACACTTATAGGAATCTTCTCTTTCCTCATCTTCCCTATTTTATTTTTTAAGCAACTTTCCCTATGTGGACTGAAGCCAACTTCTTATAAATGTATGTTGTAATTTGATAGCATTCACCCTTTTTAATTTTCTCTTTCATCTTCCCTCCCCATAAGCTCTTCAGTCTTATAATTACACACCTCTTGTATGTGTCTGCTTGTGTATTCATAACAAATGCTTATGTATGTTCACCTTTCATCCCAGGTTCCATATAATAGAGAAAAACATGTTGACATTTATCTTTCTGAAACTGTACTAATTTATATAATGTTCTTTGGTGCTACCATTAACTTGCTAGCAAAGATAATATATTGAACAATACTTTTTGTGTATAAATTGCATTTTCTAATATTAATCTTCCATCAGGTAGCTGAATTATTTCTACAGGTTACCTATTGTGAATTGGACCACAGTAACCTCTACTGTGCAAGCACCTCTGTTATATCTTGACATATTCATTAGGCTGTTTCAACAATAAATTAGATAATATCACAGATCTAATTTTAGTTTTTATTTTTTTTTAATTGTAAAGATACTGTACAGAGGGGTTACAGTTACATATGTTAGGTAATGAGTACATTTCCTATCCAGTATTGTTACTCCCTCCTTTGTTTTCACCCTACTATCCCTTCCCTCCCCATTGTCTAACTCCTCTCTCCCCACCCCCTAAGTTGTAAATTTTGTTTTCACTATAATATCTTGTGTGTCTCATTGTTACAATGGGTCAACCTGTATCCTTGTTTCAGCATTTTGTTGTTTCCCTTTCCTTCTCCAAATTAGAAAAATGTATATACAAGATTCAGGGCACTTGAATCAAATACAGTGACAACAGGGTTTATACTATGGGGGAAGAACATGCAAAAGAAACAAAAAATCACATAGTATATTAAAAACAATTTCAACAAAGAAAAAAAACCCTCTGTATGCATATCTTTGTGTTCATTTCTCTTAGCATCACCTTTTTTTTATTGTGAAAATAATGTATAGAGGGGTTACAATTACATTGGCAAGATAATGAGTACATTTCTTATCAAGCATTGTAGCCTCCTCCTTTGTTTTCCCTTCCCATCCCTTCCCATCCTTCCCCTGCTCCCCCACCCAATCTTTCCTGCTCCCCCTTCCCCCGGCCCAACCCTCTCCCCCCACCAAAGTTGTCAAGTTCGTTTTCGACATAACGACTTGTACATCTCATTGTTACAATGGGTCCACCTGTATCGCTATTTAAACGATTTGTTTTTCCCCTTCCCCTCCACAAATTATACCGACATCAAATACAGAGAAAGCAGGGGTTATACTGTGGGGGAGGAACATACAAAGCAACAAACAACTAGTCTTATAAATGTGTTAGAAACAATTGCATGAAAGAAAAAAAACATTTGAATACATATCTTAGGGTTCATTTCCCTAACATCACCTTATCTGACTTTTTCTGCGTGACTCAGACATATACTAGATATTGCAAATAAGGGAAACCGTTAGACCTGTGTTTCTTTGGGTTCTTAGCATCATCTTATATGGTCATATAAACATAGCTTTTGATCTTTTCTGCTTCTCTGGCAAGATTATCCTACAGGTATATTAGTTATTGCAAATAAGGGAAACCATGGGACCTATGTTTTTTTGGGTCTAGCTTACTTCACTTAATATAATTTTTTCCAAGTCTTTCCATTTACTAATTGGCAGTGTCATTCTTTCTGATTGAGGCATAGAATTCACATATATATATGTATATATATGAATATGCATATAATATATACACATATATGTATCACATATTCTTGATCCGTTCAACTACTAGGGGCATCTGGGTTGGTTCCATATCTTATCTATGATGAATAATGCTGCTATAAACATAGTTGTGCTAGTAGCTTTAGTATGGCCTTGTTTGTGATCATTTGGGTAAATGCCCAAAAGAGGGATTGCTGGGTCATAGGGAAGCTCTACATCTAGTCTTTTTTTTTTGGGGGGGGGGGGGTCTGGTTGTGGGTCCTGAACTCTGGGCCTGGGCACTGTCTCTCAGCTGTTCAGGTCAAGGTTAGTGCACTACCACGTTAGCCACAGTGCCACTTCCGGCTTTTTTCTTTTTTGCTTATGTGGTGCTGAGGAATTGAACCCAGGGCCTCATGAATGCAAGGCAAGCTCTCTACCATGCTCTCTACCACTGAGCCACCTTCCCAGCCGTATATGTAGTCTTTTCAGGAACCTCAATACTGCTTTCCTGAGTGCTTGAACAAGTTTATACTCCTACCAAAAATGCAGTAGTGTTCCTTTTTGGCCACATGCCCTCCAAATTATGTTGTTATTTGATTTCTTGAGTATAGCTATTTTAACTGGGGTGAGGCAGAATCTCAATTTGTTTTCTTTTATGGCTAGAGAAGTTGAGGATTTCTTCATGTGTCTATTGGCCATTCTTATTTCCACTTCAGAGAAGCCTCTCTTTAATTCCTTAGCCCACTTATTAATCAGACAGTTGTTTCTTTGAGAATTTGTTATTGGGGGATTTAATGTTTTGAGTTCTAAGTATAGTAGATATGAGGCCCTTGTCCATTGTATGGCTAGTGAAGATCTTCTCCCAATCTGTGGGCTTTCTATTGGTCTTGCTAGCTACGTCCTTTGCTATGTAGAGGCTTGGAAGTTTCATGCAATCCCATTTGTCCAAGCTTTCTTTGATTTGTTGTGTTTCTTGGCCTTTATTAAGAAATTTTCAGCCTGTGCTAAGGAGCCCGGGAGTTTCTCCTATTCCTTCTTGTAATGTTTTGTGGCTATCTGCTTTTACTTTGAGGTCTTTACTCCATTTGGAGTTGATTCTGGTACAGGGTGATATATAATATACAAGGATCTATCTTTAGTTATTTACAGGTGTTTAATCTGGTTTTTGTTTTTTAAGGAACATCTGTGGTTATCTCCACACTAGCTGTACAAATTTATACTCCCCAAACCATGTATAAGTGTTCCTTTTCCTGACAAGCATTTGTTATTTGTGTTCTTTGTGATGGAAATTCTGTATGGAGTGAGATAAAAGTCAATGCATTTTGTCTTGTATTTCCTTCATGTCCAGGGAAAATGACTATTTCCACATTCATCATAGAACTTCGTGTTTTGAGAAAAAAAATCTTTTAAGCTCTTTTGCCAGTGTATTGAGTGTTCGTTCCTTAGGACATAAGTTTTCAGAGCTTTATTACATTCTATTATCAATCACATTTCAGACTTTGTAGATTCTCTGACCAGGTCATTTCTTAATGCTAGCAATGAATCACCAAACTCTTGGAAATAGAGAGACACATGTGTAGATGAATGAAGTTGGAGTCGGAGGAGAAGAATTGTCTTCTCTGACCTGATAACTGTCCTCAGTCTTTCCAGGCTTTTTTAAAATACGTTTTTTTTATTGTGAAAAAACTGTACAGAATGGTAGCAGTTACATGAGCAAGGTAATGAGTACATTTCCTATCAAGCATTGTTGTCCCCTCCTTTGTTTTTCCACTAACATCCCTTCCCTTCCACTTCTGTTTCTGATGATTCTATGATTTTTAAGGCAAAAATTAAAATCTTGGAAAGTCTATTGGGAGGTACCCTGTAACTTTATGGGAAGGATGTTTGCTAGCTCCATGAAGCTTCTAAGCAGAAAGTTTGGAAGTCAGAGTTTTCTAATAACAGCTATTTTCCAGATGGGTTACAACACTTGAAATAAACATGCCAACCATTTAGTTTGGCCTTCAAGTAGTTGGTTCCAACAGCATAATTTGTTTCAATACAGAAAGGCTGAGAAGGGTCAGTTGAATAAAACTTTTTGGATTTCTTCCTTATGGACAAAAGTTTTTGTGTAATTTGGAAGTGTGTGTATCATCTGACTTTTAAGAAATGGTCAGTAGGGCACTGGTGGGTCACAATTTGCCACTCAGAAGGCTGAGATTAGATTATGGTTCAAAACCATCCTGGGAAGGAACACCCGTGAGATTGTGACCTCCAACAACCACCAGAAATGCGGAGTGGCACTGTGGTTTATGTGGCAAAGTGCTTGTTTTGAGCTGAAGAGCTCAGGAACAGCACCCAGGCACAGAGTTCAAGCCTCACTACAGACAAAAAAGAGAAAGAAAAAAGAAAGAAAGAAAGAAGGAAGGAAGGAAGAAAGAAAGAAAGAAAGAAAGAAAGAAAGAAAGAAAGAAAGAAAGAAAGAAAGAAAGAAAGAAAGAAAGAAAGAAAGAAGGAAAGAAAGAAAGAAAGAAAGAAGAAGAGAAAGGGAGGGAGGGAGAGAGGAATGAGAGAGGGGGTGTGGTAAGTATGCAGGCCTAATTCAGGGCCCACACATATGCAAAGACCAGCACACTTGCAAAAACACCCTGGAATGGAATTAAAAAGTAAATTTAATGAAATGTATTAGAGGACTAAAAAATATTGATAAAAAGAAAGGAAAGGGGATAACTAAAAATAAAAAGTGACTACAAAAGCAAATGCAGGAGATACTACAACCATAAAAAAATACACTTAAGATGTAGGATAGGATTAAATGCAAAGAAAAAACAAAACAAGCTGAATGAAATTAAAACTTAGGCAGCTGTTGCTAAAATTTGTGACTACTACTACTAGAGAAATGAGTAAGATCGATATATTTGTTGAAGTGATTCTTACAATATAATATAACATATTACAAGACTGGAAAAAGAGCTATTTAGGTGGGATATTCTATTCATTTGATCAAACACCTGAGTTTTATGTTAAGAAGGCTTCTTTCTCACAGTATGAATTTTGTCCTTGAAGCCATGCAGAGAATTTCTATCTGGTCTTATCAAGATGATGTAGCACTTGGGGAGAAAGATGCAGCCCAGGAGCCCTGCACTGGAGGCCAAGATGGAGAAGACCTCCACAGCCACCATGACCTTCCCCTTGGCACTGTGGTAGACAGTCAGGAAGGTGACCCATACACTGCAGAACACCAGCATGCTGAAGGTCAGGAACTTGGCTTCATTGAAGGTGTCAGGCAGGTTCCTGGCCAGAAAAGCCACAGTGAAGCTGGCCAAGGCCAGGGAGCCCAGGTATCCCAGGACACAGTAGAAGGCAGTGAGGGAGCCCTTGTTGCACAGAATGATGACATGGCCCCGTTCAGAAAATGCATCTGTGTCCACAAAGGGAGGAGAAGTTCCCAGCCAGACTCCACAGACAGTCACCTGGATGAGGGTGCAGATGGGGATGATGAAGTTAGGAGCCCCTGATACCAGCAGCCACCTCATCTTTCTCCCTGGAGAAGTGGCCTTGAAGGCCAGAACCACAGTCACAGTTTTGGCCAACACTGTGGAAACAGCCACAGTGAAGACAAGACCGAATATGGTCTGCTGCAAGATGCAGGTGACTGTGTTGGGAAGGCCAATAAAGAGCAAGGAACAGAGGAAACAGAACATGAGGGAGATGAGCAGGATGTAACTGAGATACAGGTTGTTGGCTTTCACAATGGGAGTGTCTTGATACATCACAAAGACTCCTAGAATAACAGCAGTGAGGGTGGAGAAGCAGAGAGCCACACAGTCCAGGGTCATTCCCATGGGTTCTTCATGAGCCAGGAAACTTGCAGCTTTGGGGAGGCACTGGTTTCTCTCTGTGTTGGCATACTCATCATCTGGACACTTCATACACTGCTCCATATCTGGTAAGAAGAGGGAGTTACCATTTGACTCGTTTCAGTACTGCCTTTACCTCAATGGAAATTGGTAAGTCCCTTCTTAGAGGGGACCCTAACAAATTAGTTCTCATTAACATAAGAGTTCATAGTACCAAGTAAAATTAAAAATGCCTGAAACTGTTTGTTTTCACAGTTTGTACGCAGCAACTTCATACTCATGCTCACATTCCTTGTTTTTTTTTTACTTGATATTTTGTTTTTACTTGTTTTGTTTCCTTGTTTTTTGTTTTACTCACTGACTCTGAAGTAGGAAAGAAACATGCTAATTAGATATTTCTAAAAGTTCATTTATTTATCATAAAATCAAAACACCATCTGTTATAATAGTATTTTACATTGTGACAAAATACCTGAAAGAACATTCATTTTATAAGATGTTCTGCTTTATTCAAACTGACTTTAAAATATATTGGAAAAGGACATTTTTCATAAGTCAAGTGAAATAAAAGTAATTTTCTGATTTCTTTGTGCTGCTATTATATGAATTTCGGTACTGTGGGTAAAACTCTGCTACTGCCATTCAAAATTGTGAATAATATAGGTTACATTGCTTTATGAGTGTGTTTGAAATTTTAAAAGGAGACCTGTGTTACATTCTTGAATTCATCTTATTATCTTTGAATTTTTCCCACCTGTAAAGCAGTGGGAATTGAGGATCAAGTTTCTCTTTATAGCTCCAAAATCATGCTCTGCAGGATACTTGTGTCTAATATGCAAACCAAACTCAGGTTTCAAAGCACTTTCTCTACTGCAAGAACAATTCTGGGCAGGGAAATAAAAATATGCAAGATTTATGTGTTCTTTGTGGCATAAATATAATTTGGAAGAAAATGGAGAGTCTGTCTTTTACAGGTATTCATACTGCACCTTAATAGAGAAGCTAAATGAACTCTGAACATTCTCTGAGGACAAAGAAGGATATGCATGAGTCATTGAAAAAGGCTCATAGTGAGGTGCATATGAGCATAGAAAATGCTTCATATGAATAAATTCCATGAAAAGGAAAGGAGAGATGTTTTTCAGTTGCTGTTGTTGCTGTTTTGTTTTCTTTTCCCTTTGTCTTGTTAGTTTCCCTTTGTCTTGTATTTGGAAGGGTAAGGGGGTCACAGAAAATGTGGAACAAATACAACAAGGGTAAATAAATACAACTTACTAGACACTATGTGGAAAATGAACTGTACAACTTGTCAGGTGGGAATGGGAGAGGAAAAACTGGCAATGAGGCAGGGAAGGGGACACATGGTACACAAAGAATTGTACTCTTTACCTGATTTATGTAACTGTAATACCTCGGTAGAACAACCACAATAAAAAACTTAAAACTTCATTACGAGTAGTGGAGACAATGTTTTCTTAAGATTAAAATGTGCAAAATGCCATATCAAAATTAATCCCAGATATAATTTAAGGCCATGAGGTGTGTTATTTCAAGGATCATTATCAGTAGTTACAATTAAATTACTGAAAGAAGGAAGACTTTGGGACTGTAATCCAAATACAAAACATTTTCCATGGGCTTAGATACATTGTTGAAAACTAGGAAGAGATAGAGAATTTCCTCTTTAGTCAGAGACTTACCTGTCCCATTAGAAATCTCATTCTCTACGCAAGGGATACAATCAAAGCAACAGACAGCCTTTCCCACCTGAGGAGATTTCCTGAATCCAGCACCACAACTCTCACTGCAAACAGAGTGAGGAGTCTGAGGAAAATCAAATATGTGCTGGTAAATATTCAGACTATTACCTGATAGTCAATAAAATCAAGTGTTCCTAAACTTTTGAACATTAAGTATGATTATTTTAAATACTTAATGTTAGTCAATTGATTGGATGCTATTTCATATTTCCTGACACAATCCACAAAGGCCTTTGTACTACAACTTTCAACTTCACCCTATGCTATTACTGAGAATTGAGGAACCTTTAAGAAGTGGTTCCTAATGGAAAGACATTCATACCCAACTAAGCCAGAAATTTCATTGAATTCATATAATAATATTTCTCTTACTGATTTGTGAAAGATGGTAATGTGGAAACAAGTAGTAAAATATCATTGAAACTTTTAATGCCATGCTAGACCATCATATGTTCCTATTTGTCTTCCAGTTGCGATGAGTTCATCATTTTCCTCTGGTACAGGCTCTTAGATAATTCCTCTCACCATACAGGCTATGTATGGGAAAGGATGGGAAGGGGAACAATAAAAAAGTAAAATAAAAAAAATACATGCTTACATAACAGATCAAATAAGGGTGGATTGATACAGCCACTGGGGTGTGCAAAATAAACCTTTCCACTTTATGAAATAATTGATTTTTCATGTATTTTGTTCTAATACTAGAATACAATTATAGTAGATGTCATTTAGATTTAATGATAAATGAACATTTAGAAATGTTCAATTAATACTTTCCTTTCCACCTAAGTAAACCAAACAATTTCTCAATAATTCTGAGTCATTAGTGAGTACATAATATCTAAGGGTTCTTTTTGTTTTCTGATATTGAGTTCTAATCATTTTTGTTAACCTGTACCCACCTCAGTAGTTCCTATGGCCCACTCTATCATATCTTTAGATACAGACAGTTGATGACCATAAGGAGCATACGGAGAAAACACCCCAATTTTCACTTTGAGCTCTAGACCTTCTGGAAAATTCCAAATATTCAAAATGTCATATTCTGCCTCTAATTTCCATTCTTCATTCAAAATCACTTGGTCTCCAGCAGGATTGTAAAACTGGATGTTCTTCAGAAAAGGGTGCAGCTACAAGAGATACATCATGTCATGGTGAAGAGAATCCAAGAGTTGAAACAGAAATCCTGAATTAAGCCAAACCTCTCATTCCCTTAATCCTTACATTATCATTAAAAATTAACACAGATGGGGATGTGGACAGAAGGGAATATTTTTTCATTGTTGGTGGGAGTGTAAACTTGTTCAATCACTTTGGAAAGCAGTATGGAGATTCCTCAAAAGACTCCACATAGAGCTCGCCTATGACCCAGCAATCCCACTTTTGGGCATTTACCCAAATGTTCACAAACAATACCACACTAAAGCTACCAGCATGACTATGTTTATTGCAGCATTATTTACCATAGCTAAGATATGGAACCAACCCAGATGCCCCTCAGTAGATGAATGGATCAAGAAAATGTGGTATATATTCATAATGGAATTCTATGGCTCCATCAGAAAGAATGTCATTGCCCCATTGGAAAGACTTGGAAAAATTGTATTAAGTGAAGTAAGCCAGACCCAAAGAAACATGGGTCCCAACGTTTCCCTTATTTGCAATAACTATTATATGTCTGAGTCAAGCAGAAAAGGTCAGATAAGTTGATGCTAAGGATATGAACCCTAAGATATGTATTCAAATTTTTTTTTCTTTCATGGGATTGTTTCTAACAGATTTATAAGATTATTTCTTTGTTGCTTTGTATGTCCCTCCCCCAGGGTATAACCCCTGCTTTCACTGTATTTGATGTTGGTATAATTTGTGGAGGGGAAGGGAAAAAACAAATCGTTTAAATAGAGATACAGGTGGACCAGTCACAACAATGAGATGTACAAGTCGTTATGTCCAAAACGAACTTTACAACTTTGGTGGGGGGGGAGAGGGAGGAGGAGGATTGGTTGGGGGGGGGGGGCGAGGGTTGATAGGAAGGGATAGTAAGGGGAACAAAGGAGGAGGCTACAATTCTTGATAAGAAATGTACTCATTATCAAGGCCATGTAATTGTAACCCCTCTGTACATTATTTTCACAATAAAAAAATTGAAAAAAATAACACAGATATCTAATGAAGTATCATTAAAGAATGTGTACTGGGAAAAAACCAAGTCATATTTTTGAATTCTGGTTGGTACATAGAATTTTTTCAAGAGAATCTACCACTACATAATGATGAATGAGAAAATTCTTAGTTCCCTACATAAGAGTTTTGAAGAACTTACAATTTTTATCAATATTCAAGAATTTCATTACAAAGCCAATTATTTTTGTGTGTATTTAATTAATTAATTTTTATTTGTATTTTTGTTAGTCATGGGGCTTGTACTCAGAGCTTAGGTGCTGTCCATGAGTTTGTTCACTGAGGGCTAGCATTCCACCACTTTTACCCACAAAGCCACTTCTGGTTTTCTGGTGGTGAATTGGAGATAAGAGTCTCAGAGACTTTCCTGCCCAATCTGACTTCCAACAGGAATCCTAAGATCTCAGCCTCTTGAGGAGCTAGGATGACAGGAGTAAGCCAGCTCATTTAATTTATTAATGTGTTAAATATGGAAATTGTTAATGATTCATTTTATTTTTATCTTTATGTATGGTACAGAGTCATTGTGTTGTACAAGGCAGCTCAATGTCACCACTTCCATCATTCTTCCTCATTTTTCCCAATCCCAACAATCACTTAAGTTACTTTCTGAGAAACAAAATCATTGGAATAATTAAATACTTAAAGAACAGATCATCCTTTGCTATTAAGAAGCTTCTAGTGAAAAAAAGATTGCAAGAACATTCATTAGCTGTGAACTTATTGATGTCATTTGTAACACAGGAATTGATGGGAACATGAAACACATCACCTCTGCTATTTATACCTCTAAGAACACATGCTCAGAAGTCAGGAGTAGCCTCTCAAATATTCTTAAAAGTACAATTTCTCTTGGGTCAATAGGAAAATATTTGAGTGTATTTAAATTTACTTTGCTTTTTATGTGTGGATTCCAAAAGTGAAGGCCTTACCTGTGCAGGAGAATGCACCCACCATCTTCCATTACCCATTGTTGGCTCTTCAGTTTGATGAAGAAACATTTCATGGAGGGCTTGTGCCACAGCATAGACAGCATTGTAGATATTGTAACTCTCTTCAGACATGGCCATGTCAAAAATTTGCCTAGGCAACCATTCCAAGGAGGCATCATGTGGACAGTTCTCCCACATTACACAGTCAGACTCAAAATGAGAGCAATTAAAAGAGAGAAACCACAACTTAGCAAGGTAAAAGTCTTCTGGGTATTTGGAAGGGTTGACTTCCCTGATAAAATCTGTGAATCCAGCTATGTCTTCATGGTGATATGAAAAAATGAGAGGCACATGATATGAGCCTAATATGAAATAATTTCTTCCAATGCATAAATCACACTGTGAGTTCAAGAGCCAAACTTTGCTTGTTATTAAAAATTGCCCAAGATATACCATTAATCCTAGCAGGTATTCCTTATTACCATAAATGATAAGTACATTTGCTGATGATTTTTTAATCTGGTTCTGAATTGCCATGATGTTAATTAGTTGTGTTGTAGGACTGTCAGAGATCATATGCTCAAAGGCTACACAGATTCTGTTCTTGTCCATTGCTTCTCTCAGTTCTGAAAGGATCAACAAACCATTCTCATCTTGTGATATCAATAACCCTATCCAGTTCCAGTTGTAATGAAGCAGTAAGGAGACCATGGCAATGGCTAGAGATGTGTCTTTTGGGGACATTTGATAGAGAGAAGGAAATTTGCCATGGTCACTCAGGGCAGAATCAAAAGCCCCAAACGTAAACTAAAGGGAAAGAAAATTGGAGGTTCACAAGCCAGAAATTTCCTATACATCACAACCTCAATCTTGATTTATATTAAGCAACAGTTGTCTTGTGTCAAAGGTAGGGTTTGATTTTTTTTTCTATTGCTGGGGACTTGAACTCAGGTCCTGGCACGATCCTTGACTCTCTCTGTGCTCAAGGCAAGTGCTCTACCACTTGAGCCACAGTGCCATTTCTGACTTTTTTTGTTTATTTGCTACTGTGGAGTCAAACCCTGGGATTCATGCATGCTAGGAAAGCACTCTACCACATTACCATCTTGAAGAGCTTGATTTTTAAAGTTTTTAACTTAAACTGTAAATTATTTTTTAATCATTGTACAATGATTCTTCAATTGAGCATGTCTATTATGTGTATAATGCCTATTGATTTTTGGGGGGGAAGGGGTCGGGTCGTGGGGCCTGAACTCAGGGCCTAGGCACTGTCCCTCAGCTCTTCAGCTCAAGGCTAGTGCTCTACCACTTGAGCCACAGAGCCACTTCCGGCTTTTTTCTTTTTGCTTATGTGGTGCTGAGAAATCGAACCCAGGGCCTCAGGCATGCAAAGCAAGCGCTCTACCACTGAGCCACGTTCCTAGCTCTGCCTATTGATTTTTATCTCATGATTTCTACTATTCTCATCTTATCTATACCAACACTACTCATTCCCTTGTTTCCTTTTTTCATTTGTACATATATATTTGAATATTATGACCATATTTGTCATTATTCCTCTATTATTATAATCTGATCCACTATCCTTTCAAAATAATATCTCTCACACATGAAATCATAAATTATCCACAGTGGTTACACCATGGATAGTCAATGTTACACCATAATTTAGCCCATTGAATCATGTATATGTGTTCCTGGCCATTTAAGGGTTCTCATACTGATTTTGTATTTCATGTTTATATTTTAAATCCAACTTCCACAGATGAGAGAAAACCATTTTGCTTTTCTATGCATAACCCTATTCACTCAAGAACTTTACATGTTTTAGTCAGTTCCCAATTCCTGATCACTTTCTACAAAAGTATTCAACAACCTCTATGCTCACGGTCATTCCTAGGTTTTCTCCGTTTTTTTTCCATCCTCTCTTAAACAATGACAGTCTAGATAACACAGTATGTTGGAGTACTTAGCTTTAGATATTATAAAATACCATATGCTTTTTTAAATTTTTTTGGGGGTCCAGTAGTGGGGCCTGAAGCCTGGGCCTGGGCGCTGTCCCTCAGCTCTTCAGCTCAAGGCAAGCGCTCAACCACTTGAGCCACAGCGCCACTTCCGGCTTTTTTCTTTTTGCTTATGTGGTGCTGAGGAATTGAACCCAGGGCCTCTGGCATGCAAGGCAAGCGTTCTACCACTGAGCCACCTTCCCAGCCCCAGCATATGCTTTTTGTTATAACTTTTCCTAGCATTCTCTTATAACATCTGAAAATGGAACCAAAGTAGACATCTGTATACATCTGTCTCTCCTTCACCTGTGGAAATCTGTAGAGTTCCAGCAGTGTTCCAATCTGCGCAGATGTCTTTCCTGACGTTCCTGCAAGGACTGATACAAACTTACTTTCTCCCATGCAGGTGTAGTTAGGGATCTTGTTCTGCCCAGAAAGCCAAATAAAAGGATTCTCAAAAGCAGACCAAGTTCTAAAATCAGCACTATAGATATCAAAACCCAAAGTCATGTTGTATAAAAGACTGGACTTCTTGTTGATTTCCTCAACTGCAAAAGCCAAGGCCAGAACAAGCTGATAGTAATTGAAATCAAACCTGCACAGGAGACATAAGACATTCATCAAAAATATTCCAAAACTGATTCTCATATGAATGCAGTGACTTTGGTGGATTCAGTGTTTGTTTCTCTACAAATTACATACTTTTAAAAATTACATCTTTTATGAGATATTGGTAATATGATGTCCATATGAATCCCACAGAGCTTGATTTTTCTGTCTTTCATAGATAACACCAAAAAAGGATACCCTCCATTAAACACACAGTGGGTCTTTATGAGACACCAAATATTCTTTTGTTTTAAAGTTGGGGTGACTAGCAACACATGTATGAAAAATAAGTTTTTGTTTTTTGAGACATGCAATTTAAGTGACGTGGTTATCTAAAAGACCATGCTAATTTAGATAATGTCATTTAAGATGAACTTTCAGATGCAGAGCAAGGGGTGATTACGCTCTGTGGTTTTCCTTGCATCCCCAACATATCAAATAACTCTTTCTGCACTATCTACCGAAAAATAGATGAAGCCTCAGAAGAGACCATTTTTCTCATGTATGTAACAGAGCAAATGAGATTCTTTAAAAAGGAAGCAGGAAGTGGTTTCCCATATTACTCTCCTCCACTATATTCCAAGAAACTCTGCACGAAGAGATGAGCCTCCAAACTGGGGGATGGAAAGGGCAGTAACAAAATGAAGCCTTAGGCTGAAATCTGTTTGAAGGCCAACATGGTGAAATTCAGTGCTGGGAAATGTCTTGATGATCAGTACTTCCTTCACAATATGTGTACATTGAGATAATGAAAAGGAAAGGAAATGGGAAGTAAGAGCTTCAAAGATTTCTCTCCTTCTCAGGAAACAAGCCCTGATAGGAAGACTATAAGATGCTTATCTCCAATTAAACTACAAGAAAACTGGAAGTGCAGTTGTGGCTCAAGTGATAAAATCGCTAACTTTGAGCAAAACAGATTAGGGAAAGCATGAATTTCCTGAGTTCAAACTTCAGTATTGGCAGAAATAAGCACAGTAATAATTGCCCTTACATGGAACAGTAATGCAAATGCAAAACTGAATATATGAAAGAGAGAAAGAATATGTGAAAAGGTCATTAGAAATTGGCAACTGTGTCTCTGGGCACCAGTTGTTCACATGTATAATTCTATCTTCTCAGAAGCCTGAGATTTGAGGGTCACAGTTGGAAGCAAGCCAGGGGCAGTAAAGCCAAAAGACTCTTTATCATCAGTTAAACACCCAAAAGCCAGAATGGAACTGATGCTCAAGTGGTTCAGTGGTAGCTCTGAGTATAATCCTAGGTACTCAGGAGGCTGAGATATCAGGACCACTTACAGACCCAGCCATAGTAGAAAAGTCTAAGAGACACATATCTCCACGTAACCAGCAAAACACTGGAAGTACAGCTGTGGCTCATGTAGTAGAGTGTTAGCCTTGAGCAAATGGCTCAGGGACTGTACCCAGTACCTGATTTCAAGTCCTAAGACAGACAAATAAAACAAAGTTTAGGAAGATCAAGGTCAATAGAATTGTCCACCATCTCATCTTCAACAAGCTGTCCTTTGATCAAGTCCTCTCAAGACTGCAAATGAAAAGGAAATCAGAGTGTATAAGTGTGCCTCTTAACAGCTGACTTCTCAATAAAACCTTCACAAACCAGGACAGAAGGGCAGAACATCTTTACACTGCTGCTGATAATGATATATAATATCCATCAAGTGTACTTCATTTAGCAGAAATATCCTGTAGCAATGAAGGAGAGATCAAGATGTTCTCTGTCAAGCAAGGTTAAGGAAATTTATCTCTATCAGATCTCTTCTATAAGGAAAAGGAAAGAAAAATTTTCAATGTAAAAAGGTTAATGATAAAGAAATGAAGACAAGAATGTATAAAACTTACTGAGGCGTGATTATCAAACAATCTGATAATGTTCTAACATTGTATATATGCTCACTAACATATACACAATTCTTAGATAAAGAAAAATACTATCAACTTCATAACTGTATTTCCAATACTCAGTATAAAACATGTAAAACTGGGTATCCAAAATTTGAAATGTAGAGAAATTACAATTCAGTGAGAGTTTTTCTGTGAGTTTAATTGTATGAAGGGATTGTCTTATGACATTTCTTTACATTCACTTAATGGATTATGATCATAATCTCCCCTCAAGTTTGTTTTCATTTTGTCTTCTTCATTTGTTTGCTTCTCATCATGGATACTTGTCATCATTACAAAATAACTTGCTATAATTAAAAACATTTAACCCCTCTATAAATCAAAAATGAAAACTTATAATGAACAAATGAAAAGTAATATACACAAAAAACCACTAGTAATGGACTCATTTATTAATCTCTGAATGCTGTCGAGAAAGATTTCAGAAGCAGCTTCAGTGAAGCTACACAAGTTACATAATGTCATAATGAGAAATGATCTGTGAAAAATTACTGGGAATAGAAATACCTGAAATTATTTATCCAAAAGGCATAAGCCAGGTGCCATTGGCTCATGCCTGTAATGTTAGCTACTCAAGAGGTTGAGATCTGATCATCACAGTTTGAAGCCAGCCCAGGCAGGAAAATCCAAGAGACTTATTTCCAGTTAATCACAAGAATACCAGAAGTGGCTCTCTGGCTCAAAGTAGTAGAGCACTAGCCTTGAGAAGAAAAGCTCAGGAACAACACGCAGGCCATGAGGTCCCACAATTGACGAAAGCAAAAGATATAATGTATCCTGATTTCAAAGATGAAAGTACACACTCTCGATTGATCTCAAAAACCTCACTCCCTGCTTCCCCTTTTAGGGTATACATACACTGAAAGGAAAGGGATGGAATAAGGCAGACCAAGCAAATAGAAGCCAGAAGAAAGCAGGAATATCTACAACACATCTTATCAAATTTGTATTAATCAAAGCAATTAAACGTGACAAAGTTCATACTACAATGATGGGGGAGTGAACCAGGAAGATAACATAGCAATTATATTTATCTTCAAACTCTTAAGCACTTCATTATATAAAGGAAATACTAATAGATTTTGAGAGAGAGAGACAGTCACAGTCATCAATACAAGAATAACTACAGATTATATAACAGCACTTTCAGCAATGGTGAAATCATCCAGACAGAATCAACAAGGTGGCATCAAGTTAAATATGAACCTATATCACATGAACCTCATATACACCTAAAGAATATTTCACTCAATTTCTTGTGAATAAAACATTCTGATAGGTTGACTGTTCTCCAGGATAGATAAAAGCATTCAAACTTTAAAAAAATGTATTGAGCACACACTCAGATACCCAGGTTGGAAGGCTAGAAATTAAGGAGATAAATGGGAAAATAGATGCAAACAGGAAAGTCAGATTATCTTAACCACCACTGGATCAAGAGAAAGTCAATATATGAGCTGATCTTTGGTACAAATGAAAATGCAAAAGAGCAATACAAAAATCTATGAATATGGCAAAAGATGCGTTAAAATGAAACATTAAAAAAATTGTATCTAAGTAGTTGCAGAGTGGGGTTTCAATTCAATAACTCAATGTATGAGTACACTGCGTCTTGACTGCTGCCACTCCATCCATTGAGCACACCTGTCTTTCCCAACCCCATCCATTCCTTCAGTTTTGGTGGTTCAAAAAACAAGTATTATAACAAGGATCCTATAAAGATCAATACTACAGACTCAACATTGCAACACAAGGAAGTAGAAAAGCAAAACACCAAACCCAAAATTTGTAGAAGGTGTCAAAATAGTTAGTAGGAGTAAAAGAATTAGAGGAAAACTGGGCGCTGGGGGCTCAAACCTGTCATCCAAGCTACTCAAGAGGCTGAAATCTGAGAATCACAGTTCAAAGCCAGCCCAGGCTGGAAAGTCCATGAGATTCTTATCTCAAATAAAGCACTAGAAAACCAGAAGTAGTGTTGTGGCTCATGTCATAGAGAGCTTGCCTTAAGCTGAATTGCTGAGGGACAGTGCCCAGGCCCAGTGTTCAAAGCTCCATGAGTGACCAAAAAAAAAAAAAAGGAATTAGAGGACAAACCAAATAAGTGTAATCAAAAAGACTGAGAAAAATTCTTCAAAGTCAAAAGGAACAAATTCCTACTTATACTATGAATAACAAAGGGAAGACTGAAGTAAATAGTATTAGACATGGAAACACAGAAACAAAAGATCAATATCCTTTGAGAAATGTGTATGTCAGTAAGTTTGATCAAGTAGAAGAAATGACATGGAGACTTTTCCATAGTTGAAATTGGAAGACACGTGAATTAAAACAAGAAATTGTATGAAATTGAATCAGTAATAAAATCTTATCAAAGGAAAGCAGTGCAATAAGGCTTTCCTACTGAATTGTCCCAACAAATTTAAATATTGCCTGAGGCACATTATTCTTACTTTATTTTAAAAATATGCAAGTTAAAGGAATTCCTTAGAGCACATTACATGCTTCCAACATTATCCTGATATCAAAGCAAAGAAGAAAATAAGGAATTAAAATTATATTCAATGTCTATGATCAATATAGTGACAAATATCCTCATCAAAATACTTCCTGCAACAAAACTGTGAAGACTATTTCTCATTAGCAAAGTTGAAGAGTGGACTATGTGGAATTTATGTTTCTACTGCTCAGAAGAAACAATTACCAGAATCAATAGGCAACCCATACAAAGGAGGAAAAACAACAAAAGATAAATATTCAGATTTTCTAAAGGGGTCAAAATTCAATAGCAAAAGATGAAAGAACCCAATTTAAAATTGAACATTAAACTCTTAGTGGAAGCAAAACTCATTTCAATTGGTATAAGAATGCATGTTTGACATCCTTACAACATAAATAATATGCAAATACTACTGACACTAAAATTCCATCTCAACACAATTACAAGAAAAAAAAAGTTAGGTGCTGGTGAAGACACCGGGAAAGGGAACCTCTTACACTATTGGTGGCACTGTGAACTACTGCAACCAACATGGACATGGCTTTGAGGTTCTTCAAAATTCTGAAAACATTCATATTACAACCTCACCTTGTCACATTGTTCTGCCTACATTTGATTCAGAGGATTTTAGTTCTAAACTATCCCATGCAGAAGAATCTGGAAGCCTCTATATCTAGTTTACCAGCAAAAGCAGGACTGTAGACATACCTCAGCTGGCAGAGTACATGCTGAGCTAATAAACAAAGGGAGAGTGCAATGCCTTGAGTTCAAGTCACTGTATATACATACATACATACATACACGCACAGAGAAAGAGATGTAGATGGCCAAAAGATGTAGATGACAACCTTGAACTTCTTCACCACCAGAAAAAGGTAAATAAAACAACAGAAAGTTATCATCTCACAAAGGTGGGAATAGTAAATGTATGGGAGACTTAATGTATGGGAGTACTTAATGGCCTGATGAGGAGTTAAGGAACTGTACATGGCTGCCCTCTAGTGACAGGAGTGCACATTGTTAAAGCCATTATGGAAAATAGGGTGGTGCTTCCAAGAATGCAAATCATGATTCAGTAATGTTAGTGGTGGCTGTTTATCCAATAGAATAAAATCAGTACGGCAAAGAGCCATCTGCACTCCTGTGTTCTCTATATCATCATTGAAGATATCTTAGAAAAAAGTAACAACCTGAATGTCCATCAGTTGCTATAAATGTACATTTATATGTATATATTATATATTTATCCACATATAATACAAATGTATATACATACATACTATATATTTATATATAGATATATTATAAATATATGGAGTAATGTATAAATACTATGTATTTTATAAACTATATAACAATTAATGTACATGTAATAAATATACATATTATTTATATAATATGTGTGCATATAAATCTTAAACTTTTCCTTAGTATTGTTGTTGTTTGAAGTCAGAACCTTGAAATAGGTATGCAGCAATTCCATCATACCAACATTCCAAACAGCCCTTTTGGAGTTTGTGATTTTTTTGGGGGGGCGGGTCTGGTCGTGGGGCCTGAACTCTGGGCCTGGGCGCTGTCCCTCAGCTCTTCAGCTCAAGACTAGCGCTCTACCAGTTGAGCCACAGCGTCACTACCGACTGTTTTCTTTTTGCTTATGTGGTGCTGAGGAATAGAACCCAAGGCCTCAGAACTGCAAGGCAAGGGCCCTACCACTGAGCCACCTTCCCAGCCCATTGTGATTATTTTTGAAAGTGATCTTCAATGTATTCTAGAAATGACCTAAACAATCTTCATCCAAATTCAACACAGAGGCAAGAAAGACAATCCCACAACCTCTACAAAAACCTAGGCTGAACTAGTGTAGTGCCAGCTTCCAATTATAGTAGAGAACTATAGTAAAATAAAAAGAATGCATTTCATAAACTCAGACACCTATGAAATAGGAGACCTACAAATACTCCCAATCAACTACATTCATCTGCTTCATAAAGACATTATCCAATCCCACACTGCTAGAAGATGACCCCGAAAGTAAGTGGTGGCATTGTGAAAATTGAGTATCCATATGACAAATGCTTAGGCTATATCTTACCTTTCAGATTGTACAAAAGGATAAAAGTCAAAATTCATCACAATTCTTACTAGGAAATTTGAGGATTGGAAAATTGCAGATATTGTCATAATGGAAACACTTCAACATATAGGCACAGGAATACTTCCTGATAGTATACAAATGCTTCATAAAATAATAATAGAAGTTATGCTTTGGTTTGGGCATGGCAGTGGAATCATTGGTTTCATTCACAAGATGAAAAATCCCATCTGCACTACGGTTTACAAATGTGAGTTCATGAAATTGAAAAGTTTCAGCCAGCCAGCCATTGAGACTCACACCTGGATTTGTCAGACTTTAAAGACAGCTTGGACAGAAAAGTACTTATCTCCAATGAACCAGCAGCATGGTGAAAGTGAGCAAATGTATCAAGCAAGAGGGAGAAGCATCTTGTCTGAACCAGAGTACTGGCACCAAAATAAAAACTGTTAAAGTTTTAATGATTCACTACAATAAAAGAAACATTTAATGAAGTGAAGACACAGCCAAATAAACGGCTGGATACCTGTGTTGGCTATTCATCTGATGGGGCTTAATATCACAGCATAAAATGACACTGAAATTTAAACACCACTACAAGAAAGAATCCTACTATGAAACAGGCAAATAAAGTGAAAGATTTTTTTCAAATGTAAAAGTACAAACAGGAAATTCAGGAGAAAAATTGAACAACTATAGCAATCAGCATAATGCAAACCAAAAGGATTCTGCATTACCTTATTGTGTAATCCAAAATGGCTATCATCATAAAACAAAATTACAAATTTTGATGAAGATATGTAGAATTAAGAAGCAATGAAAATATCATGATATAGAGCTCATATTAGACACAGCTATATCACTTTTAGCAATCTATCCAAATATATCAAGCCAAAGTTTCTGTACAGATGCAAATTTAAACATGGATGTCACTTTATACAAACTATCTGACATGAAATTGCTCAGGATGGCCAACAAGAGAATGAATAGATTAAGTGTTCTATACATAAAGTTGAGCTTTCTTCAACAACAAACAAGAATGCAAGAAAATAAATGGAAAAACAGATCATTCTGTTAGGCAAAGGAATCAAATACTGATAACGAGTACTCCTAGATTACATCTAGGAGAAAAATACATAAAAAGAGAAAAAGGAAATTACATCTATGGGAGGAGAAAAAAGATGTTTGATGAGACATAATAAATATTTGCAAATACTGGGGGTACATGATATGAAATACAGTAACACAGAAAGAAAGCGGATAGTTACAAGTCCTATATTGTAGTAAAAACGGCAAAACATTGCCAGAACTACTACTGCTGTGGCATTGAGTTCATCTTTTTCTTCCAGAGACATCACATTGCTGTGGGGCATTTATCTATATCAAGGACTTCATAGATGATACATAATGATCTTTAGCAACACACATTAATTTGATAAAATGGATCATGGGATCATAATGTCAGAATTCTCTGATTTCTACCAACAGTGCTTGTATATTTGTAAGTAGCTGAGAAATATCCATCAAATGAAATCTTAAGATTCGGAGTATCTGGATATATGCACTAACAAAGATACTCAAATATATTTTAGGGTATCAAGGGAAGAAAAATCAGGTTAATGTGGAAAAGTAGAGGAACATAAGAAAGACAAATATCTAGGAATAACATGAAGGATTAAGACATTTACAAGTCTATTCCACAGCAGTGAAAGAATTCCTGATATCGTCATCTTTGCCTCCAAATGTGGCCAGCCACCTCCCAGACTATCCTTGTCACCCCAGCACTGGAACAGACATAGGAGCCATTGCTATAAACAATGGCATTCTGTTGCAATAGGAATCAAGTTGCTATGCTAGAATAAAGTGAAGAGTTCATGACCCTGGAAAGGAGAAGCTAGATGGAAGGAAACCAGAGACCACTCTTCCACCTTGGAAGCAGAAAATCACTCCATAGTACACACAAATTAAAACTGATATATACTATGCATCTCATTCCCTGATGAGAGTTTGGAGAAGAGGATATAGAAAGCATAGTTTGTGAGCCTCCAGAGCTTCCTTGCACATTGCCCAGCCTGAGAACAAAGGAGTAAGTGAAACTAAAATTATGGAGGAATTAACTTACAATGTGTTTGATTCATGATGGGAAGCATCACTGTTTCTGCGATCTGTTCCCAAAGTATAGAGAGGGAAGAACCCAGCAATCATCACATCCCCATCCATATGCGCCCTGGGCTGCATTCTAGAAAAGCAGGCAGTGCCTGCTAAGGAGCTGACACGAAGTGGAAGCTGGAGAAGAAGGAGTGTGGAAATCAAAGGGAACATCACTGAAGCATCTGCCACGCTGGAATTCTGGCTGGAAATGAAGCCCGTGAAATCAGGTGGAGAAATACACCTTGTATTTGTGTCTATGTGTATATGAACCTTTCTATTGACAAGGATGGCTACTCAGCTTCTGTCATTGCAACCTTCAGCATTTCCCGGTAGGCATGAGGATAACTCCCAGCCCTGTGGTTCTGCACCTGAGGCCCAGCAACTAGGAAATCAACACGAGATGGAAAATATGTTTTCCAGTTGTCCTCTCCATCCAGGGGCTATGATTTCATCCATGACCACAGAGAGTGAGACCCCTGGGATGAAATTTTCTTGTTCTTCCTGGTTGCAAACCCGCATTAGCAAATGATTTGTATGAAATCTATTAGGGATGAAGCAACTTGAAAGCATCAATAGATGCCATGTTGGATGAAAGGTGAGATGGTTGACAAGGGCTCATGCCAAGGAGATGTCAACCCAACTCTATAGGGCATCATTCTCTGAGGACATCTCACACACCCAATATCCTAAACAGCCACAGAACATACCTGCTGATTGACCCAGGCCTGTTTCAAGAAGAATCCCATGCAGAAGTCTCCACAAATGCATCCATCTATGCTTGCCTAGAGAATGCATGATGATGTTGAATTCTGCAGTGGCCTAAGGTCAGTGCAGAAGTTGAGCTGCAGAATTGTATTCTGAACTTTGACCTTCACAACTGGCAATATCACTGGACATTCTGAGTACAGGAGTCAATATGCTGTCATGAAGCATTGATACATCCACCACCTTGGGTGTTTCTATTTATACTTTTCGGAGAACCCGTGCTTGCGCAAGAAACTCTTTCTCCCCTATCAAAACCACCTGTATATTTCCTAACACTCAAATATATAGGATGTAGAGTCTATGCAAAGATCTCAAAACCCCTCAAATCCTAAAACAATGATCCTAAATTATGAGTCAGTGAATTTATTCTATTCCAGGCTATTCTGTTGAATGCATGCTGTGGTACACTTGCCTGTAGTGATAACATATGGGACAGAACAGAAATTGCATGTGAGCATAAATCAAGGTTAGAACAATGTAATGATGTGCTGACTCATATATATATATACTTTCTATTTAATGCTTTTAAAAAGCTACTGGGACCTGAAAAAATTTGTCTTTTGTGTATGAATACCAAATTTGCTAATGTAGTTGCCACTGGTCTTAATCATTTTAGTACACATGGTAATAAATAGAATATTAACACTTATTTTATACTTTTTATCAAGGTCAATTAGTTTTAAAAAAAACGTTTTCATTTGGACATTTCTACATGTGTATGTAATTTGCTCCTATATGATTCAAATTCTGCATCACACTCTCATCCACTCCTTCCCTTATTAAATGAATTTCAGCAGAATTTATTTATCCATTTTCACATATGTGTAAGAAGTACATTGACTTGGGTCTACTTTCCTCTGCATCTTCATTCACTGCTCTCCCCTACCTCTATATAGTGTCTACAATTGGATTCAAGCTCGTGTACTTCTGTCCTTCATTTTTATGTATAATAACTATTAGAAGACATTCACTGTGTATTGGACACCTGCATGTGTTATATTTCAACCTAAATATCTCTACATATTACTCCTTCTTTCCTCATCTCTCCACCAGCTAATATCCAATAGCTCGCAGGACTTTGTTATTATGTATTGTTTATGATACTATTTTCTCCTCCCCTTTTTCCTAGCCTTTTTAAAGATTCCCATAATAACACAAATGGTTATTTGTGTGTGTGTTACTTAAGTGTATATATATATATGTAATATGTTGTCTGTAGCTCTGGCTTCCACATTTGAGAAAAAGCACATGAACTTTGCCTTTATAAACCTGGCTTACTTCACTTAACATGGTAATCATCAGTTATCTGCATTTCCATACCAATAAAATATTCCTGTGAATAATACTTTAGAAATCATCTTAACTATTTCCATAGTTTGGCTATTATGCATACTTCTGCAGTATACTTGTGTGTCCAAGTGTGACTCTTGTACCTTCACATACATTCTTTAGAATATACAGCCTAGTATGATACAACTGGCCTAGGAGATCTATTTTTAGTTCTTTGGGATAACCACTTACTGATTTCCATAATGGTAGCATGAATTTGCATTTCCATGAACAGTGTTGACTTTTTTTTTAATTGTGAAAATACTCTACAGAGAGGTTACAATTACATGGGCAAGATAATGAGTACATTTCTTATAAGCATTGTAGCCTCCTCCTTTTTTTCCCCTTCCCATTCCTTCCCATCCTCCATCCAATTCCCCCACCCGACTGAATCTTCCTCCCGACTCCCTCTCCTCAACAAAGTTGTAAAGTTCGTCTTTAGACATAATGACTAGTACATCTCATTGTTGCAATGGGTCCACCTGTATCCCTATTTAAACGATTTGTTTTTTTCCCTTCTCCTCCACAAATTACACCACTCCCAAATTAACCCTCAAAAATCAATGGCTTTTCTGTATGCCAACAATGAGAAAAGAGTGGCTGAAATTAGGAAAGCAACTCCATTCGTAATAGCCCCACAAAAAGTAAAATACCTAGAAATTAACCTAACCAAAGAAGTGAAGGACCTCTATGAAGAAAACTTTAAAAACATAAAAAAGGAAAACAAAACAGAACTTAGAAAGTGGAAAAATATCACATGTTCCCGGATTGGAAGGATCAACACCATGAAAATAGCAGTAATTCCCAAGGCTATCTACAAATTCAATGAGATACATATCAATATTCCAACATCATTCTTCAAGGAAATAGAAGAGGCAATCCAAAAATTCATAAGGAATAATAAAAGGGCCTGAACAGCAAAAACGATCCTTAACAGAAAAAACACTGCTGGAGGAATATCAATATCAAATTTCAAACTCTACTACAAAGCCACAGTAATCAAAACAGCTTGGTACTGGCACAAGAACAGAAGTCAGGACCCAGAGAATAGAATTGAAAACCCAGAAATGAACCTACAGACTTATAGCCATCTAATATTCAATAAGGAAGCTAAAAAATAGAATGGAATAGAGACAGCCTCTCCAGGAAATGGGGCTGGCCAAATTGGTGAACTACTTGTAGAAAACTAAAGCTAGATCCTTATATATCACCCTGCAAAAGAATCTACTCGAAACGGATCAAAGGCCTCTGAGTCAAAGCAGACACCCTAAAAACAATACAAGACAGAATAAGAGAAACCCTAGGTCTCCTTGGCACAGGTCGAAATTTTCTTAATAGAGATCCAGAAACACAACAAATCAAAGAAAGTTTGGACAAATGGGATTGCATGAAATTGCAGAGCTTCGGCATGGCAAAGGTCATAGCTAGCAAGATCAATAAAAACTCCATAGATTGGGAGAAAATCTTCACTAGCCACATAATGGACTAGGGTCTCATCTAAAATATACCTGGAACTCAAAAACTAAATCCCCCAACAACTAATCTTCAAAGAAACAACTGCCCAATAAATAAGTGGGCTAAAGACATAAAGAGAAACTTCTCTGAAGAGGAAAGACCGATGGCCAATAGACACATGAAGAAATGCTCAACTTCCCTAGCCATAAAAGAAATGCAAATCAAAACAACATTGAGATACCACCTCATCCCAGTTAGAATGGCTATTATCAAGAACTATAATAACAACAGATACTGGAGGAGATGTGGACAGAAGGGAACCCTACTGCATTGTTGGTGGGAGTGTAAACTTGTTCAACCACTTTGTAAAGTAGTATGGAGGTTCCTCAAAAGACTACCCATGGAGCTCCCTTATGACCCAGCAATCTCACTTTTGGGCATTTACTCAAATGATCACAAACAAGACCATACTAAAACTACGAGCACAAATATGTTTATTGCAGCATTATTTACCATAGCTAAGATATGAAACCAACCCAGATGCCCCTCAGTAGATGAATGGATCAAGAAAATGTAATATATATACACAATGGAATTCTATGCCTCCACCATAAAGAATGACATTGCCCCATTTGTTAGGAAATGGAAAGACTTGGAAAAAAATATATTAAGTGCAGTGAGCTAGGCCTAAAGACACATAGGTTCCATGGTTTCCCTTATTTGCAATAACTAGTATATGTCTGATACAAGCAGGAAAGTTCAGATAAGTTGATGTTAGGCGAAATGAACTCCAAGATAAGGACTCAAATGTTTTTTTCTTTCTTGTGATTGTTTCTAACATTTATAATATGATTTCTTTGTTGCTTTGTATGTCCCTCTCCCATGGTATAACCCCTGTTTTTACTGTATTTGATGTCGGTATAATTTGTGGAGGGGAAGGGAAAAAACAAATTGTTTAAATAGGGATACAGGTGGACCCATTGCAACAATGAGATATACAAGTTCTTATGTTGACAAACAAACTTTACAACTTGGATGAGGGAGGAATGAGGGAAGATGGGAAGAGATGGAAAGGGGAAACTAAGCAACAACTCTTGATAAGAAATTTATTCATTACCTTGATATGTAATTGTAACCCCTCTGTATGGTACTTTCACAATTAAAAAAAAACAAGAAAATCACACTTTCTAATCAGATGACCATTGATATTACTTTTAATATTTAGTACGTTTATAGCATTTTATCATTTTCTTAATGCATTTAACAGCACCTATTATTTGTGCAAGAAAGTTACTTTTGGACATTTCTGTATGTATATGGTTCTTTGATAAGAGAACACTTTCATCCACTTTCTACTTTCTTAAAACATTATAAGCATATTTCATTGCTCTACTTTAATACATCTACATCAGATATTTTCATACATATATTATTTACAAGTTGAGCATTTGTCACCATCTCCATTCAGACTCCCCCATGAACTAGTGTCCACAAATGGGCAGCTCCTGAATTGCACTTCATTTATTCATTCACTTTAAGTATTCAACAAACGTTTTAAAAATGATTCAGTATCATGTTTTTGGCATGAAAAAGTTTTAGTTTACTGTAACTACACACTTATAGGACTCTTCTCTTTCCTCATCTTCCCTATTTTATTTTTTAAGCAACTTTCCCTATGTGGACTGAAGCCAACTTCATATAAATGTATATTGTAATTTGATAGCATTCACCCTTTTGAAATTTCTCTTCCATCTTCCCTCCCCATAAGCTCTTCAGTCTTATAATTACACACCTTTTGTATGTGTCTGCTTGTGTATTCATAACAAATGCTTATGTATATTCATCTTGCATTCCAGGTTCCATAAAATAGAGAAAAAACATGTGGACATTTATCTTTCTGAAACTGTACTACTTAATATAATGATCTTTGGTGCTACCATTAACTTGCTAGCAAAGATAATATATTGGTGTTTTTGTGTAAACAATACTGTTTTGTGTATAAATTGCATTTTCTAATATTAATCTTTCATCAGGTAGCTGAACTTTTTCTACAGGTTCCCTATTGTGAATTGGGCCACAGTAACCTCTACTGTGCAAGCACCTCTGTTATATCCTGACATATTCATTTGGGTGTATCAACAATAATTTAGATAATATCACATATCTAATTTTAGTTTTTATTTATTTTTTAATTGTGAAGATACTGTACAGAGGGGTTACAGTTACATATGTAAGGTAATGAGTACATTTCCTATCCAGTATTGTTACTCCCTCCTTTGTTTTCACCCTACTATCCCTTCCCTCCCCATTGTCTAACTCCTCTCTCCCCACCCCCGAATTTGTAAATTTTGTTTTCACTACTCTATCTTGTGTGTCTCATTGTTACAATGGGTCAACCTGTATCCTTGTTTCAGCATTTTGTTGTTTCTCTTTCCTTCTCCAAATTAGAAAAATGTATATACAAGATTCAGGGCACTTGAATCAAATACAGTGATAACAGGGTTTATACTACGGGGAAAGAACATGCAAAAGAAACAAAAAATCACATAGTATATTAAAAACAATTTCAACAAAGAAAAAAACTTCTGTATCCATATCTTTGTGTTCATTTCTCTTAGCATCATCTTTTTTTTATTGTGAAAATACTGTACAGAAGGGTTACAATTACATGGGCAAGATAATGAGTACATTTCTTTTTTTTATTTTTTTATTGGGAAAATACTGTACAGAGGGATTAGAATTACATGGGCAAGATTGTGAGTACATTTCTTATCAAGCATTGTAGCCTCCTCCTTTGTTTACCCTTCCCATCCCTTCCCAGCCTCCCCCGCCCCTCCCCCAATCCAAAGTTGTAAAGTTCATTTTCTACATGAAAACTTGTACTTCTCATTGTTGCAACGGGTCCATCTGTATCCTTATTTAAACGACTTGTTTTTCCCCTTCCCCTCCACAAATTATGCCAACATCAAATACAGTAAAAGCAGGGGTTATACTGTGGGGGCGGGACATATAAAGCAACAAAGAAATAATCTTACAAATGCTTTAGAAACAAATGCATGAAAGAAAAACACATTTAAATACATATCTTAGGGTTCATTTTCCTAACATCACCTTATCTGACCTTTTCTGCTTGACTCATACATATACTAGATATTGCAAATAAGGGAAACCTTGGGACCTATGTTTCTTTGGGCTTGGCTTACTTAACTTAATAAAATTTTTTCTAAGTCTTTCCATTTCCTAACAAATGGGGCAATGTCATTCTTTCTGATGGAGGCATAGATGAGTACATTTCTTATCAAGCATTGTTGCCTCCTCCTTTGTTTCCCCTTCCCATCCTCCCCCTGTTTCCCCACCCAGTCTTCTATGCTCCAACTTTCCCCCACCCCACCTCCCTGCATCAAAGTTGTAAAGTTCATTTTGGACATAATGTCTTGTACATCTCATTGTTACAATGGGTCCACCTGTATCCCTACTTAAACGATTTGTTTTTCCCCTTCCCCTCCACAAATTATACCGACATCAAATACAGTGAAAGCAGGGGTTATACTGTGGGGGAGGGACATACAAAGCAACAAAGAAATAATCTTATAAATGTGTTAGAAACAATCGCATGAAAGAAAAAATACATTTGAATACATATCTTAGGGTTCATTTTCCTAACATCACCTTATCTGACCTTTTCTGCTTGACTCATATATATACTAGATATTGCAAATAAGGGAAACCATGGGACCTATACTTCTTTGGGCTCTTAGCATCATCTTATATGGTCATATATGTATAGCTTTTGACCTTTTCTGCTTCTCTGACAAGATTATCCTACAGGTATATTAGTTATTGCAAATAATGGAAACCATAGGACCTATGTTTCTTTGTGTCTTGCTTACTTCACTTAATATAATTTTTTCCAAGTCTTTCCATTTACTAATTGGCAGTTTCATTCTTTCTGATTGAGGCATAGAATTCATATATATAATATATATATGAATATGTATTTATATACACATATATGTATCACATATTCTTTTTTTTTTCAGGTAAGGGATAGGTTTATTCAGTAGACCTGCTGGGACCAGACAAGGTTGGCACTCCACATGGCTGGGAAAGGCCTAGGAAAGAGAGAGAGCTGGGAAAGAGAGGAAAGAGCTAGAAAGGAGCAGAGAGAGCAGAGAGAGAGCAGAGAGAGAGAAGAGAGTGAGAAGAGAGAGAGCTGAGAGAGAGCCAAGAGCAGAGAGAGCATGGAGCACTAGAAAAGAACAGAGAGAGAGATCTGGGCCTGGGCTAGGCCTTATGTAGGGTATGGGCAGAGAAAGGTGTGGCCACATCAAATTCAGATGTGACCTCAGCGGATGCAGATGTGACCTCTTCCAGGTGTCCCTGTTGCCTAGGTAACGCAGGTACTGGGTGGAGACTTTTCTGCGAGGAGGGTGGAGTCTGCTGGCCATCCAGGAGCGGACCTTACATTCCAGCCTTTTAATAATCATGAAACAGGGCAAGGATTCTCTCTGGCTACTTCATGCTGACAAGGGGCGTCGACAATAGGGGTAAAAGGCTGGAATTTGGTCCCCTCCCAGAGAAGGCAGTGAGCAGCAGCTGTCCCTCGGTGGATTGAGTCCTTAGATGAAGTCAGGAGAAGTCTCATGAGCATTGAGGGGCTGGAAAAAAAATACTAGAGAGCAAATAAATGGCAAGAGGAAGGACTTGGGGCTGAAAATGTTGGTAGAAATGTCCCTAGCTACATGTGACATCTGGCTACTAGGTAGAGAAGTCAGGTGACAAAGGCAAGAATGTGGAGAGCTGCGGGAGCCGCGACCAAAGACGGCGTGGCCGTAAGGCGCGGCCGCAAAAATGGCGTGACCACATGGCGCGGCTGTGACCAAAGATGGCACTGGCTCCCACCTTCCGTCTTCCCGGTGACGAGTGCTCTCTGTAAGAAAAACAACTCCTTATATGGCTATGACTTTTCTCCTAGTTTGCTTCCGTGTTTGCAACCCTATCGGTATATGCCACGTGGCGCTTCGGGATTGGCCATCCAGGAGGCTTATAACCGGAGCGCGGGGGCGGGAAGGAGAGGAAGCGGGAGAAGCGGAGAGAAGTGGGCAGAAGCAAGTGGGAGAGAAGCTTGTAGACAAGGTTCCTGAATAAACCGCATTGAGAAGAATCCCGGGTCGCGTCTTCCTTGCTGGTTGAGGTGGTCGAGACAGCTGGTGGCCCGTACGGGGATTTCAGAACTCTCTGCCGTCAGGGTGGTACACCGGTAAGTTCCCAGGAAAAGGGGGAATCCGAGACAAGAGCAGGGGTAAGTTCCCAGGTGAAGTGGTATTCCGCGATTAAAGCGGGCATAATACGGGGCTCGTCTCGGTAGATAAAAGAGAGAGCGGAAACCCGGGAAGAAATAAAATACAGGCCTAAAGTGAAAGTAACAAAAAATAACTAAGATGGGCGCCGCGACGTCACATCCAATTTTTCTGGCCCTGGAAGAGCTACTACGTTCGAAAGGACTAAAGTTAAGGAAGAGTACTTTAGTGTACGGGAGCCTTACAATAGCCTCATGGGACAAATTAGGGAGGGATTTGGACTTTGCCTATGAACAGGGCACATTAAAGGCAGGAGTCCGCCCCATTTGGAGATTGATTAGTGGCTGCCTGGAGGATCAGAGCTGCTGTGAGGTTATAGAAAATGGACAGTCAGCACTGGAGCAGTTACAGGAGGAGAGGTCAGAGAAGGCGATCAGTGAAAAGGGAGACAGTGAACAGGGCAGAAGGGGGCGACTATACCCAGATCTGTCCGAGCTAAAATCAGAAAGAGGGAGTTCCAGGGAGTTAGAGGAGGAAGAAGTGAGAGCACTTGTTCAACAGATGAAAAGGAGCCGTATAAAAAGGGGAGAACGTAAGCTAAGTCAACCTGTGCTTAATGATGACGTAGAAAGAACTTCCGGTCAGGCCCCTTTAGCTGACGTAGAAAGAACTTCCGGTCAGACCCCTTTAGCTCCTCCTCCATATCAACATGGAGCCAATGGACACACATTTTGCCCGGATACTTGGCGAACTGCTCGAGCAGAACTCGCCTTCCCAGTTTTTCAAGACGGTAATCAACAGAGATTTCATGAGCCTCTAGAATTTAAAGTAGTTAAGTCCCTGGCTGAGTCTGTTCGGACGTATGGGATTACAGCCTCTTTTACTGTAGCTCAAGTGGAAGCTATAAAAAGATACTGCATGACCCCTCTGATTGGGCGAGCCTAGCACGGGCATGTTTGAGTCCAGGCCAATACTTGGATTGGAGGGCATTTATGCTGGAATTTTGTAATGAACAGGCAGCCATTAATCAAGCAAATGGACACCATGCTTGGGACAGAGACATGCTCTTAGGACAAGGCCGCTTTGCTAATGCTCAGACAGGATATCCCCCTGAAGTGTATCAACAGATAAATGATGTTTGCATTAAGGCATGGAAATCACTACCGAATAAGGGGGAAGTTAGCGGCAATCTCACCAAGATCCTGCAGGGGGCTACCAAGCCTTTTTCAGATTTTGTGGCCAGAATGGTGGAAGCAGCAGGCAGAATTTTTGGGGACCCTGACATGGCCATGCCTCTTATAAAACAATTAGTCTATGAGCAATGCACCAAAGAATGTAAAGCCGCCATTACCCCATATAAACATAGAGGGTTGGAGGCATGGATGAAAGTGTGCAGAGAACTGGGAGGACCTCTAACTAATGCAGGCCTTGCCGGGGCAGTACTCCAGTATTCAAATAGGCGAGGGGGGGGGGGGTGGGAAACTCTGGAGTGACATCTGGAGCATGCTTCAAGTGTGGCAAGGCTGGTCATTTCAAGAGAGATTGCCCAGAGAGAAAAGTAACCGGAAAAGCTGGAGGAGTTACAACGGGTAAACAGCCAGGGCTGTGCACCAGATGTAAGAAAGGAAAGCATTGGGCCAATGAATGTAGATCAGTCAAAGATGTTAACGGCCAGCCCTTGGGCCCCATCACGCAGCCAAAAAACGGGCAGAGGGGCCCCCGTCCCCAGGGCCCGCAAATGTATGGGGCAATGGAGAGCCCAAACGAGGAAATTTCCCAAGAAGGATGGCCTACCCTGAGGCATCCCAAGAACCGCGGAGAACCACTACAGGCTCGGCGGGACTGGACCTCCGCGCCACCACACTCGTACTAACCCCGCAAATGGGCGTTCAGTTAGTAGAGTCAGATTTTCAAGGTCCTTTGGAACGGGGTACAGTGGGGTTACTAATTGGCGGTCTTCCATTACTCTTAGAGGGCTTAAAATTCACCCAGGAGTTATTGACCCAGATTATACAGGTATAGTTAAAATTATGGTAGAAGCTCCAAAAGGCATTGTAGCAATTTCCCCTGGAGACAGAATTGCCCAATTGTTACTCCTGCCTAGCCTACATGAAAAATTTCCTGCCATACAGTCTGAGAGAGGTGGAAAGGGTTTTGGCTCCTCCGGAATTGAGTCAGTGTACCTAGCCCTGGATTTAGACCAGAGACCCATGCTTGAGCTGGAGACTGAAGGAAAAAGGACCATAGGACTGTTACACACAGGGGCCAATCGTAGCATTATTGCAAAAAAGGATTGGCTGAGAGGGTGGCCATTACAGGCCTCAGAACAAACCCTGAGAGGGTTGGGCTATGCCAAAGCTCCTGACTTAGGTGCAAGACCTCTCAACTGGAAGGATGGAGAAGGACACTCTGGAAACATCCAGCCTTATGTTTTAGAATTGCCTGTCTCCCTGTGGGGTCGAGATTTACTAAAAGAGATGGGGTTTTGCCTTAGTAATGAATATTCTCCTACCTCAAAGGAAATGATGCTACAAATGGGCTACTGCCCAGGGCAAGGACTGGGAAAAAACTTGCAAGGCTGTAAAGAGCCTATTGATGTCCACCAAAAACTTGATAGACATGGGCTGGGTTTTTCATAGGGGCTGCTGAGAATCAAGTTCCCATTACCTGGAAGACGGAGGGACCGGTATGGGTAGCTCAGTGGCCTCTATCCTCCAAAAAGCTTTTAGCCGTTCATAAACTGATAGAAGAACAAGTAGCCCTGGGCCATGTGAGACCCTCAGTTTCACCATGGAATACTCCAATATTTGTAATAAAAAAGAAGTCGGGCAAATGGCGATTACTTCATGATTTGCGTGCCATAAACACGCAGATGCAAATTATGGGCCCTGTACAAAGAGGGTTACCATTGCTTTCCGCACTTCCTGCCCATTGGTCTATTATGGTAATAGACATAAAAGATTGTTTCTTTTCTATCCCCTTGCATTCCGCTGATTGTGAACGCTTTGCCTTTACTGTGCCCTCTTGTAACCATGAGGAACCTGACCAAAGATATGAGTGGGTCGTGCTGCCTCAGGGTATGGCCAACAGCCCCACTATGTGTCAGCTGTTTGTCGGCAGGGCTATAGCTCCTGTTAAAAAAAGGCATCCAAAACTCAGGGTGGTCCATTATATGGATGACATTTTGATAGCTCATAAGGAAGAGGCTGGGTTACAAAAGGCCTATGCAGAATTGGTTTTTGCCTTAAGGGAACAGGGTCTTTATCCGGCGCCAGAAAAAATACAAACAGGCAGAGTGGTGGAGTATCTGGGAGCTAAGATACATCCCAGGTCGATCATGCCCCAAAAATTGACCCTGAGAAAAGATAACTTAAAGACTTTAAATGATTTTCAAAAATTGTTGGGGAATATTAATTGGATAAGGGGGTATTTAAAATTGACAAATTATGAATTGAAGCCCTTATTTGATATACTAAAAGGAGATATATGCGGCGAACGCCTTCTCGGCCAGTGAGGAAGAACGACCACCACACCAGGAGTCTTCTCAGATCACACTTTATTGGAGAGCCTTTGCTTTGATGGGAGAGCTTGAGCGAGAGACCCCGTACAGGAAAATGCAGCCGCTTATATAGGGAATAGGAACATGGGTCGTTCTATCATTGGTCGTCTGCCTTTCACCGTCACCAGGTGCCACGGGATTGGCTGGGGACTCTACGTGGCTCGCGCATGCGCAAAGCCCGGGACCTACAATCCCGCCAAGCGTTGCCTAATATGGCGTTGTTTACCTCCAAGCTGCAAGGAAGTGGGCGCCATCCTGTAATGGCGTTCGCCCCGGCTCCCCGCAGTTCCCCCTTTTTGTTTTTGGCAACAGGTAAGAGTAGAGGTCTGTTCCCTGAATAGAAGAGGATAATGCAAAGCCTTCGTTCCAGGTTACCTCTCCCCAGAGGATGGCCCGCCAGTCCGATGCCTTTTTTCCAGGGGTGGGGAAAGCACGGCATCAACCCACATGCAAACAGACTTGCTCTTCTTGAGGAGATGGAGGTCTTCCCCAAGTGCAGTGCATATGCCTAGCACCCTGTCCCGTATTGTAAGCTGGATACCTGTCCCGGTGCAATGGGATCCCCTGATCCCTTGGGGTGCTAAGGCTATGTAGGATGGCAGGGCTTAATTGCCCTTTAGGGCTGACAGCCAAATCTGGGGTGAGGATCCACTTTCCAAGGCGGCTAATGCTTGTGAGATAACAACCTTGTCCCTTCTGGTTTGGGCTCGAAGGCGACAGACCAACCATAGGCAGACTACGCATCCTCCCAAGCAGCAGGCCAAAAACATCCCAACTCCCACCCACTCTTTAAACCAGGAAACAGCAGAGGAGATCCAAGACTGGAGTCCCTCCACCAATCCGGGGTCCACTCACGTTGAATTTACTGTAACAATGGCAATCCGCAGCTGATCCAGCATCTCATCAAATTCACCAGTCCAATTACCTAAAAGATAACAAATAATCGTGGGAAAAGTCTGGCATCATGTTTGACTGGCATCGGTCTCGGGAACACCGACAGGATCCCCCATCTGTGTTCCTCCTGGCTGGGGCAGATCTTGACCATCCGTAGTATCATCATTATCAGAGATTTCGCAGTCATTTTTCTTCTTTTCTTGGTCTTCTTTGACAAGTCGTGTCAACCGACTCGGGACCCAATGTGGCGTTTCTTGATCCTGCGGAAAAACACAAACAACTCCCCTGGATCTCGTAATAACCGGATCCGGTCCATACCATTTATTATTGATAACATCCTTCCACATGACCACATCTTTAATATCCATGGAGTTTCCCATCATATGCCGATCTGCGGCGGACTGATTATTGCCATTTAAAATTAAAAAATTAAGGGTAAAAAGTGCAAGAGAAAGTCTTTCCCTGGGGGACGCTGACTCAGCAATTCCCCTTTTTGTTTTTGAAGCATTTCTTTTAAACTTTTATTAGCTCTCTCTACTATACCTTGTCCTTGTGGATTGTAGGGTAATCCTGTGGTGTGGGCAACCTGCATTTGTGCGCAAAAGGCGCGAAAACCATGGGAAGTATAAGCAGGGCCATTATCCGTCTTAAGTCTAAGGGGCTTTCCCCAAGCTGCCCAAGCTTCTAAGCAGTGTATTTTGACATGAGACACCTTTTCTCCTGCCAAAGGTGTGGCATGAATGACACCAGAAAAGGTGTCCACAGACACATGTAAATATTTCAATTTACCAAATTCTATCAGGTGAGTAACATCCATTTGCCATAGGGCGTTTGGTCTCAACCCCCTGGGGTTTACCCCCGCATGGGGAGGATGAAGAAAGGTAACACAAAATTTACAAGCTTTAACAATATCTCTTGCCACATGCCTGGGTAAATTATATCTTTTTCTAAGGGTATTTGCGGGTACATGAAACAATCTATGAAAGTCCTTTGCCAATTCTACAGGATCAGCAGCAACCAGGGCCACAGCCCGAGTTGCCTGGTCCGCCAGGGCATTACACCTTGCCATCGGGCCCGGCAACATAGAGTGGGCGGGAATATGTCCAATATAAAAAGGGTGTTTTCTGTTTAAAATAAGGGATTGAATCTGTAACAAAACATTAGAAATTGTGCTGGCCTGCTTAACTGAAGCAGCAACTTCAAGGGAAGCAACGGCATTTACAACATATAAGGAATCAGAAAATAAGTTAAAAGGTTGATCAAATCTTTTAAAAACTTCAAGCACAATCAAACATTCAACAGCCTGTGGAACATTTGGCCGAAAATGAAGGACCACTGGTTGTTGGTGTCCTTGAACAAAAAAGGCGCCTTGTCCAGACTCTGATCCATCCGTAAAGATGGTCAAGGCATTAACTAGGGGTTCCTTTGAAGTAACAACAGGGAAATACACTAAATTTTTACTAATAATAGCAAGCAAAGGATGTTTAGGATAATGATTATCAATTACATTGGGAAATGAGCAAACAAGAACCGCCCAAGTATCCACGGTAGCGGCCAAAATCTCAACTTGTTCATGGGTGTATGGAATAATTAACTTATCTGGAACCTTTGCAAAGTGTGTTAAACAATATTTTATGCCCAAAAGTGCTTGTTTAGCCACTAATTCAGGAAAATATTGGACTGTCTTTGCTCCCACCGAGTTGCCATGAAGCCACCACAAGGGGCCATTTTGCCACAGAACCCCCGTGGGGTAATTTTTTGTTTTTAATATACACAAATCGATAGGTAATTTTAAATCAACCCGTAAAAGTTGAGCCCTAGACAAAGCTGCCTCAACCTTTTGTAGGGAATTTAGTGCTAAAGGTGTCAGGGATCTAGAGGAGGTGACTTCAGGGTCGCCCTCCAAAATGGCAAACAAAGGTAACAACTGACCGAGGGATATTAAGAAATCCCCTTATCCAATTAATATCTCCGGCCAATTGCTGAAAATCATTAAGTGTTTTAAGATGACCAATTTGAATGGAAAGTTTTTGTGGCTTAATCTCAGTGGGGGAAACAACAGTCCCCAGAAATTGAACAACACTAGACTGTTGAACCTTTTCAGGGGCAATAATCAATCCTTTGTCAGCTAAGGTTTTTGACACCCGCCCAAACATTCTATGGAGAATCTCTATCGAGGGCGCAGCCAACAGAATATCATCCATATAATGGATAATCCGCACTTTTGGGAAATCTTTCCTAACAGGGGTTAGTGCAGCCCCCACAAACAGTTGACAAATTGTGGGGCTATTGGCCATCCCTTGGGGGAGAACCCTCCACTGATAGCGAGCATCCGGGGTTTCATGATTAACAGAGGGTAAGGTGAAGGCGAAGCGCTCCCTATCCTTCTCATAAAGAGGTATGGAAAAGAAACAATCCTTAATATCTAAAGCTAAAATGGGCCACTCTCGAGGTAACGCAGAAAGTAATGGAAGTCCCCTTTGAATGGGCCCCATAATTTGCATCTGGGCATTTACTGCTCTAAGGTCATGTAATAATCTCCATTTTCCAGAGGCCTTTTTAATCACAAAAATTGGGGTATTCCAAGATGACACTGAAGGTTCAACATGCCCCAGCTGCAGCTGTTCCTGGACAAGAGTTTGAGCCGCTTCCAATTTTTCTCGAGAGAGGGGCCACTGAGGAACCCATACCGCCTTTTGTGTTAACCAAGGTATGGGTACCGCACCTTCAGTGGAAGCTTTGTTTTCAGAGGCCCCTAAGAAAAAACCCAAACCCTTTCTGTCCTGCTTAGGAAGTGGCTCTATCGGCTCCTTGCGTCGTTGGAGACATCAACCAAGCCCCAAGGCCAGAACAAATCCTTGCTGTTTCATCATATTCTGACTGGCCTCAGAGTAATCATTGGTTAAAGTTAGCTTCAGCTGTTGCTGCACATCTCTTCCCCAAAGATTGACTGGGACGTCTACCACAAATGGCTGCATTTTTCCAACCTGGCCTTCGTCTGTTCTCCAACTCAATTCTTTTGCACTTAACTGTGGGGCATCAGCATAGCCCAGCCCTTGCAAGGTCTGGGAGGATTTTTGAGTTGGCCATTGCTTTGGCCACTCCCCTCTTTGGATGATGCTTCTATCTGCCCCTGTATCCACCAGTCCCTCAAATCTTCTCCCTTCCACTTGGAGAGTTAGCATGGGTCTTTGGTCTAAAGTTATGGACAGGCATTTAAGGTCGACTCCAGTGGAGCCTAGCCCTTTATCTCCTCTCTTTATCTCTTTAGCAGGGAAGTTGCCATGAAGAAAAGGCAAAAGCAGGAGCTGTGCGATTCTATCCCCGGGAGAAATGGACACCACTCCATGGGGGACATGGCAGAGGACCTTGATAGTCCCCGTATAGTCAGGGTCAATCACTCCCGGGAAAATTATTAATCCTCTTATTGTGGAGGAGGAGCGTCCTAAAACTATTCCTACAGTGCCTTCATCTAGGGGTCCTGTCATGTCTGTCTCCACAATCTGGACTCCCATCTGCTGTGTTAATACCAGTCCAGAGGTGGCACAGAGGTCCAACCCTGCGGAGCCTGAGGTTGCTCTTTTTGGCTGGGGGGTTGTTGCGGGTGCTGTCCGGGAGCCGGAGTCTGAAATGCCCCGTAAATTTTCGGGCCCTGGGGACAAGGGCCCTTTTCCCCGTTTTTTGGCTCTTGTTTTGAATCAGTGTTTGGAATAATTTGGGGGATAGGATGTCCATTGATGTCTCTAACTGATCTGCATTCGTTGGCCCAATGCTTCCCCTTTTTACAATGAGGACACACTCTTGGAGTCCTTGGCTGCCTGGGCATGTTTTGCGCAGGACCACCATTTTGTGGGCACTGCCGTTTAAAATGTCCCAACTGGCCACACCGAAAACATCCTTTTCCTTTATTATCTTTTGCGGCCCTGGCAGCCGACAAGACAGCAGCCGCCAGCCCCGCATTGGTCAGGGGGCCACCCACTTCTCTGCAGGCTCTTAACCAAGCTTCTAGGCTTTGGGTTCTTACTGGGGTAATTGCCCTCTGACATTCCTTGGTGCTTTGTTCAAAAATGATTTGTTGTACAAATGGCATGGCTGTTTCCAGATTTCCTAACACCCGCTCGGCTGTCTCTAGCATGCGGGCAACAAAATCAGAAAATGGCTCATTAGGGGCCTGAGTGATTTTTGTCAGATTGCCAGCCGTCTCTCCCTTGTTTGGGAGGGCTCGCCAGGACTTGTAAAAAAGAGTATTCACTTGTCGATACACTTCAAAGGGATATCCTGTTTGATCTACAGCATAGGGTCCCTGCCCGAGAAGCATATCTACGGTCCAGTCCGGGTGCCCGTCACGGACATTTTGTCTGTATTGGGCTTGAGCCTTGTCTTGAACAATAGACCGGAAATCGAGGGACTGCCCATGATTAAGACAGGTACGGGCTACCTCAAACCAGTCCATGGGCGTCATAGCATTGACAGTCAGTCTTCGGAGCAGTGCAGTGGTATAATTAGCCGTTACTCCATAAGTCCGGACTGCCTCAACTAATTCCTTAAGCTGGGAGTAGGAAACCGGCTCAAAATTTCTTTCATTAGTAATTGGATTATCAAAAACTGGAAAGGCGGCTGCCAGCCGCGACCAGGTGCTCCCTTTTATAAAGTGACTCCGCCCCGCCGGCGGGTACGGCCGGGGGGGGGGGGGGGTGGTGCCGACGGGTGAGGGCCAGCTCCTTTCCTCCTTTCTGGCTGCTGCGGTACTCTTATCGTTTGGGGACGCCACCCCCCATATCTGTCTGCCTCATACTCAGCCGCAGCCTCTTCTAAGTCTTCATTATCAGCTGGATCGAGCTGCTCTCCCTCCTCCTCTAACATTTCTTCCTCTGAGTCACTCACAGGATCACTGAGTTCTTGGTCCTGCCCTTCCACATGTAGGGCTGAGAACCGGTTTGAAAATTCCTTTAAAGAAGGGTATAGGGGTCTCCTTGAGACCCCCTCTTTGTGGTCATCCCCACAACGCAGACAGGCACAGAGAACCACCAGAAAGACAAACCACAAAGGAAGCAGCAATGCAAGTAACCAATAGTCCATAGTAAAAAACAGCATACCTAGGGATACTTACCGACGTCTCCTCTCCGTGTGTTGAGTTCTGGCTCCTGTTTGGCCTCTCGCGTGGTTCCCGGGTTTCGGCACCACTTGCGGCGAACGCCTTCTCGGCCAGCGAGGAAGAATGACCACCACACCAGGAGTCTTCTCAGATCACACTTTATTGGAGAGCCTTTGCTTTGATGGGAGAGCTTGAGCAAGAGACCCCGTACAGGAAAATGCGGCCGCTTATATAGGGAATAGGAACACGGGTCGTTCTATCATTGGTCGTCTGCCTTTCACCGTCACCAGGTGCCACGGGATTGGCTGGGGACTCTACGTGGCTCGCACATGCGCAAAGCCCAGGACCTACAATCCCGCCAAGCATTGCCTAATATGGAGTTGTTTACCTCCAAGCTGCAAGGAAGTGGGCGCCATCCTGTAATGGCGTTCGCCCCGGCTCCCCGCAGATATAGATTTAAACTCCCCACGAGACCTGACTGAGAGCGCCCGATTTGCTCTCAAAAGGGTGGAGGAGGCTTTAAGTGCCGCCTGTTTAAACAAGCTACAAGATGGCCAACCCTTTGATTTATGCATTCTTCCCACTGAGACCCAACCAACTGGGGTACTTTGGCAAAAGGGGCCGTTGATGTGGTTACACTCTCATATTTCCCCCGGAAAGGCGCTGGAGTATTACCCTGAGGCGGTAGCGGGCTTAGCTCTGCAAGGAGTTCAACAGAGTTTACAATTTTTTGGAGTTTATCCACACTCCATCATTGTTCCCTACAGTGCCTACCAAGTTCAGACTTTATGTGCCACTATTGATAATTGGTCCATTTTGAGATGCATGTTTCCAGGAGATATTGATAATCATTTGCCCAAAGACCCCCTACTAAGATTTGTAAAGGAACATCCAGTGATTTTTCCAAAGGTAACTGCCCAAAAGCCTATTAGAGGGGCTATAAATATTTTTACGGATGGTTCCAAAACGGGATGCGGGGTATACGTTGCAGGTAACCAAGACCCCATACAGCATCAATTTGTCCCCGGTAACCCACAGATTGTTGAGTTGATGATTGTAATTGAAGTATTTAAAGCTTTCTCCTGTCCCTTTAATTTAATATCAGATTCAGCCTATGTAATAAATGCTTTAAAAATATTGGAAGCGGTTGGTACAATAAAGGCTACCAGTTCTGTTCTAGCTCCCTTTACCTTGCTACAATCCCTTATATGGCAACTCAAGGAACCCTTTTTTCCAATGCATATTCGAGCACATACGGGCCTTCCAGGACCACTGACAAAGGGTAATGCCCTAGCTGATGCACACACTCGTGCTGAGTGGGCGCTCCATGCTTCTTCTGTTGACTTAGCAAAAGATTTTCATGCCAAATTTCATGTAAACGCCAGGACTTTACAAAGCCGCTTTTCCCTTTCTAGAGCGGACGCACGCCAAGTGATAAAGGAGTGTCCCCGATGTATTATTTTCCATAAGCCCCCTACGTTTGGAGTTAATCCACGTGGTTTAAGACCCTTACAAGTATGGCAAATGGATGTAACTCATGTACCTGAATTTGGCCGCTTAAAATATCTACATGTTTCTGTTGACACCTTTTCGGGTGTAATACTTGCCACCCCCTATCAGGGGAAAAGGCTACTGATGTAATATCTCACTGCTTGGAAGCATGGGCGGCCTGGGGAATGCCTAAACAGCTAAAAACTGATAATGGTCCGGCCTATACTGGGCAGCGCTTTGTTTCCTTTTGCACTCAAATGGGTGTTACCCTGGTGCATGGACTGCCCTATAACCCTCAAAGACAAGGTATTGTGGAAAGAGCTCATCGTACTATCAAGGAAATGCTAATAAAACAAAAAGGGGGAGCTGGACCCTTAATGGCTACAGCAAGACAAAGAATAGCCATGACACTTTTCACCCTAAATTTTTTGAATTTGGATACCGCTGGTCGCTCAGTGGCGGATAGGCATAACTGTTCCACTCCTTCGGCCTTGGGATCGGCTTTGTGGAAAGATGTGCTCACAGGCCTCTGGAACGGTCCTGACCCCGTGCTGGTATGGGCACGAGGATCTGTTTGTGTTTTTCCTCAGAATCGTTCGGATCCAGTGTGGGTGCCCGAACGACTTGTGCGGCGAGTCCAAGATGAACGGAATCCGGAAGAAACAAAGATTGCGTTGCTGATCATACAGCTCCTGAAGATCCAACAGGGACAGGCGGTACCGAGATGGGGAATACTGTCTGCATTTCCGAGGCCCATGCCCGTGAGACATGACGCCTCTCTTTTCCCTAGATTTTTCACTACAAATAAGACTCTTAACCTTCCCTTTTACCCAGAGGATAAACAAATAGCAGGGATAGGTGAAGCTAGAAAAATTAGCTTGATGGGCACGCTATGCTTTTGTTTAAGTGATGTGACCCTTAATGGTAGTTGCATGGCCTTGACTCGTTCCCCGGCCGCTTATTTTAGATATTGGTATAGGAATCCGGGATCCACTGAGGTTTGGGCAAATGCTACTGGATTTGTTGGTACTGTCTTAGGCAAGTATTATGAAAGTTTAAAGTTAAGCAAGGACCTGTGGCCTGTAAAACAACCTAAATGGGCCCCCTCTTGCTTGCCTGACCGTATGGTGGGAGGCTTGGTCTTGGACAGGTTGCCAATCACCACGCACTATTTGGGCTGATGAGTCTGAGCGTTTTTCATTCTCCCCTAGTGTCTTGTCCGATGCTAGTGTACTATTTAGGGCTGGAATTAATCCCTTTAATAATTGGCTGTTATGTGGTCTTAATGGAAGTTGCTTGCAGGCCGAACCTATAGTTATGCTGCAAGGGGGTCACTTTTTTATAGCAAACATGACTTGCAATTTGACTACTAGTGCCCGTACTGTGGGTGCCAATTGTCATTTTAGTAAAAATTATACGGTAATTAGCTATCAGCCTACCCCCGTGTGTGTGGTTTCCCCTTTTGTGTTTTTGGTAATTAACAACACCTCTGTATGCTCAGATGATGTGTGTGCTTGCACTAATGAAACCTGCTATTATGCTACCTGCTGGAGCTCTCAGTATCCATTAGCTATAGTTGCACGCATTCCGCGTTGGGTGCCTGTGCCAGTAGATGCTTCTCAAGCTGTAACCTTGTTTAGGCATAAGAGAGATTTTGGCATCACTGCGGCCATTGTAACTGCTATAGCTGTGGCTGCTACGGGTGCAACGGCTGCCGCTGTTGCCATGTCACATACTGTGCAGACGGCTCAGACTTTAAATAAATTGTCGGCTACTACAGCCAGAGCTCTGGATTTACAACAAGCGGCCAAAGCACAATTAAAAGGTGGACTGATGCTATTAAATCAAAGGGTTGACCTTGTGCAGGAGCAGGTTGATATCCTGTGGCAGTTGGCTCAGCTGGGATGTGTTCAAAAATATGAAGGGCTTTGTATTACTGCTATTCAGTATTATAACTATACCCAAGCAGCAAATTTGTCTAAACAACTGTCAAGTTATCTTTTAGGCAACTGGACGGGGGAATTTGACCAATTGATGTTGCAGCTACGATCGGCCATTGTCACGATAAACTCTACACGGATGGATGATGCCCTGTTACAAGATGTTTCCCCCTGGATTTTGATAGCTGTGGATCATTTGAAGGAGTGGGCGGGAATGGGCTCCCTTATTGGTATCCTGGCATTGGTGATCTCGCTGTGCCTGTGGTGCATATGCCAGATTAGGAGCTCGCAGCGCAGGAGTATGGCCTTCACTGCCATTGAGGCCGGACAGTCCCCCTACGCGTGCCTTGCCACGTTAAAGGAATAGCTCAGGGTGCGAGGCAAATGCACTGCACTTGGGAATCCCTCCCTGGCGGGAGCCCAAGAAGAGCATGTTGGGTTGCAAGTGGGTTGATGCCCAAGATCCCACCTCTGCAAAAAAGGCATTGGACGGGCCTGGTCATCACTGGGGAAGGCGCCCCTCAGGCGAAGACCAGTGCAAGGTCCTCTCATTAATGTTTTAGACAGAGGCCCAACCTCTACTCTTACCTGTTTGCTTAATAAAACAAAAAAGGGGGAGCTGTGGAGAGCTGTGGGAGCCGCGACCAAAGACAGCGCGGCCGTAAGACGCGGCCGCAAAAATGGCGCGGCCGCATGGCGCGGCTGCTACCAAAGATGGCGCTGGCTCCTGCCTTCCGTCTTCCCGATGACGAGTGCTCTCTGTAAGAAAAACAACTCCTTATATGGCTATGACTTGGCTCCTAGTTTGCTTCCGTGTTTGCAACCCTATCGGTATATGCCACGTGGCACTTCGGGATTGGCCATCCAGGAGGCTTATAACCAGTGCGGGGGCTGGGAGGAGAGGAAGCGGGAGAAGCGGAGAGAAGCGGGCAGAAGCAAGTGGGAGAGAAGCTTGTAGACAAGGTTCCTGAATAAACCGCATTGAGAAGAATCCCGGGTCGCGTCTTCCTTGCTGGTTGAGGTGGTCGCGACACAAGAATATAAATTCCTGTTCAGTTAATAGGTAAACAGGTATAGACATTGGATGGGCAGGCTTCTTACTTCCACTGACCTCCCGGCTCTGGTTAATTTTGAAAGGGCGGGCACAAAGTAGCTGATGTGACATCATCTCCTCTTACTCCTCTCCATGTTCCCTTGTTCTCCAGACTGGCTGAGTCTAGGTGCTCGTTGCTGGGATGGCTTGCCCAGTTGGTATTCAAGGAGGTTTGAACTCAAGGCCTGGGCATTGTCCCTGAGCACTTCTGCTCAAGGCTAGTGCTCTATCATATTGAGTTACAATAGCACTTCCAGTATTTGGCTGGTTAGAGATAAGAGTCTTGAGCCATGCTTCCAGCCTGGCTCTTTGCAGGTTAGTTGGGAGATGGAGTCTTAGGAATTTTTCAGCCCAGGCTGGCTTTGAACTGCAATCTTTGCCACAAAAGCCCTTTATTATTTCCAATTAAAGCAACAAGGAGATCAAATAGAATAAGTAGAGCTTACCTGATCCTTACCAAGAATTGACAGACAAATATTCTGGAATGACAAAACTTCTTAGATGTGAGAATCTTAGCACAGATATGCCCAATATTTTAGTCATGTAGTCAGTACCAGAATACACAACACAAAACAAAAAAGGCAAAATTCAAAACCTAAAATTTCGACAACGTTTAGACATCTTTGCTAACAAAGCATAGCAGATGGTTGGGCCTCAGTTGCCAGGGCCTGTAAAAAGAGCAACTTGTTAGCAAGGCACCTTAGAATAGATGAATGTAGTTGTAAGCTTGGTGGAAGATTAAGGGTCAGATGGGGCCAAACCCTTAACCCACCATGTGGCCAAGATGGCGAATTCAAGATGGCGAATTTCTGAAAAAAAATGCAAAGAAACTCTGAACAAATAGATCAAGCCTACATCCTTTGAGAGGGAACCTAGAGGGGGGTCCCTGGGACCCAGCCTGTGTCGCACTCTTTAGGGCACAAGCCAAAATGTAGAAAAGAAAGGGAGTGATAGGGAAAGTTGGACTGGCAGAGAGAGAGCAAAGAGAACCTGAAAGTAAACAGACTTCTGACCATTTACCATTGCAGTGGCGAAAACTGTCTACATCTGAGAATGGCATAAAATTAGGCTCTCTGGCTTTCCAGGGAGCGCAGGAGGCATTTCAAAGGGGTTTCATGGCTCAGGCGTGATTCGCAGCACCCCATTAAATGAGTAGGAGAGTCAGTCTGGTGAGTGAAGGAGAGCTGACCAGGCAGAAGCGGTGTCCTGACTTCCCCCAGAACCCTCTAGAGAGAGCAACAGAGAACCCTAGAGAGTAGCTTCACTCACCAGAGTAGAGAAGTGGTGTGGACATGGTTGTGAAGGCCAGCAATGATATCTATGCTCTGTGTCTGCAGCAGACAGATGGGTTCGCAAAAGGCCATCAGAACTGTGGGTATTCCTCAGAGCAAAAAGGGAAAAACAAACAGAAAAAGAAAAAAGGGGGGGGGGAAAGAGAGGAATCCCAGCTATCCTGACTTTAAGCCCTTTATCCGAGTCACGGCACCATTTATGTTAGGTTTTTAAAAAAGAGGTAGCCGAGTAAGAACAGCAGCATGCACGTGGTATTCAGGTAAGGGGTAGGTTTATTCAGTAGACCTGCTGGGACCAGGCAAGGTTGGCACTCCACATGGCTGAGAAAGGCCTAGGAAAGAGAGAGAGCTGGGAAAGAGAGAGAGGAAAGAGAGAGAAAAGAGATTGAGAAGAGCTAGACAAGAGCAGAGAGAGAGGTAGGCAAGTAAGAGAGAGAGAGCAAAGAGAGAGCCAAGATCAGAGAGAGCAGGGAGCGCTAGAAAAGAACAGAGAGAGAGATCGGGCCTGGGCTAGGCCTTATCTAGGGTATGGGCCTGGGAATGAGAGAGAGCTGGGAAAGAGAGGAAAGAGCTAGAAAGGAGCAGAGAGAGAGCAGACAGAGCTAGAAAAGAGCAACGAGAGAGCAGAGAGAGAGAAGAGTGAGAGAGCAGAGAGAGCCAAGAGCAGAGAGAACAGGGAGCCCTAGAAAAGAACAGAAAGCTTTATCATATATTCTTGATCCATTCAACTACTGGGGGCATCTGGGTTGGTTCCATATCATATCTATGAGGAATAATGCTGCTATAAACATAGTTGTGCTAGTAGCTTTAGTATGGCCTTGTTTGTGATCATTTGGGTAAATGCCCAAAAGAGGGATTGCTGGGTCATAGGGAAGCTCTACATGTAGTCTTTTTTTGTGGGGGAGGAGGGTCTGGTCGTGGGGCCTGAACTCTGGGCCTGGGCACTGTCCTTCAGCTGTTCAGCTTAAGGTTAGTGCACTACCACTTGAGCCACAGTGCCACTTCTGGCTTTTTTCTTTTTTACTTATGCGGTGCTGAGGAATCGAACCCAGGCCGTCATGCATGCAAGGCAAGTTCTATACCAAGGTCTCTACCAAGCTCTCTACCACTGAGCCACCTTCCCAGCCTTATATGTAGTCTTTTGAGGAACCTCAATACTGCTTTCCTGAGTGCTTGAACAAGTTTATACTCCTACCAAAAATGCAGTAGTGTTCCTTTTTGGCCACATGCCCTCCAAAATATGTTGTTATTTGATTTCTTGAATATAGCTATTTTAACTGGGGTGAGGCAGAATCTGAATGTTGTTTTGATTTGCATTTCTTTTATGGCTAGAGAAGTTGAGCATTTCTTCATGTGTCTATTGGCCATTCTTATTTCCACTTCAGAGAAGCCTCTCTTTAATTCCTTAGCCCACTTATTAATCAGACAGTTGTTTCTTTGAGAATTTGTTATTGGGGGATTTAATGTTTTGAGTTCTAAGTATAGTAGATATGAGGCCCTTGTCCATTGTATGGCTAGTGAAGATCTTCTCCCAATCTGTGGGCTTTCTATTGGTCTTGCTAGCTATGCCCTTTGCTATGAGGAGGCTTGGAAGTTTCATACAATCCCTTTTGTCAAAGCTTTCTTTGATTTGTTGTGTTTCTTGGCCTTTATTAAGAAATTTTCAGCCTGTGCTAAGGAGCCCGGGAGTTTCTCCTATTCCTTCCTGTAATGTTTTGTGGCTATCTGCTTTTACTTTGAGGTCTTTGATCCATTTGGAGTTGATTCTGGTACAAGGTGATATATAAGGATCTATCTTTAGTTATTTACAGGTGTTTAATCTGGTTTTTGTTTTTTAAGGAACATCTGTGGTTATCTCCACACTAGCTGTACAAATTTATATTCCCCAAACCGTGTATAAGTGTTCCCTTTCCTGACAAGCATTTGTTATTTGTGTTCTTTGTGATGGAAATTCTGTATAGAGTGAGATAAAATTCCATGCACTTTGGCTTGTATTTCCTTCATGTCCAGGGAAAATGACTATTTCCACATTCATCATTGAATTTCGTGCTTTGAGAGAAAAATCTTTTAAGCTCTTTTGCCAGTGTATTGAGTGTTCATTCTTTAGGACATAAATTTTCAGAGCTTTATTACATCCTATTATCAATCACTTTTCAGACCTGTAATTTGTAGATTTTCTGCTCAGGCCATTTCTTAATGTCAGCAATGAATCACCAAACTCTTGGTAATAGAGAGACACATGTGTAGATGAATGAGGTTGAAGTGGGAGGAGAAGAACTGTCATCTCTGACCTGATAACTGTCCTCAGTCTTTCCAGGCTTTTTTAAAATAAGTTTTTTTATTTTGAAAAAAATGTACAGAATGGTAGCAGTTACATGAGCAAGGTAATTTCCTATCAAGCATTGTGGCCCCCTCCTTTGTTTTATCCCTAACATCCCTTCCCTCCCCCTTCTTTGTTTCTGATTATTTTTAAGGCAAAAATTGAAATCTTGGAAAGTCTATTAGGAGGTGTCCTGTAACTTTATGGGAAGGATGTTTGCTAGCTCCATGAAGCTTCTAAGCAGAAAGGTTGGAAGTCAGAGTTTTGTATTAACAGCTATTTTCCAGATGGGTTACAACACTTGAAATAAACATGTCAACCATTTAGTTTGGCCTTCAAGTAGTTGTTTCCAACAGCATAATTTGTTCCAATACAGAAAGGCTGAGAAGGGTCAGTTGAATAAAACTTTTTGGATTTCTTCCTTATGGACAAAAGTTTTTGTGTAATGTGGAAGTGTGTGCATCATCTGACTTTTAAGAAATGGTCAGTTGGGTGCTGGTAGCTCATGATTTGCTACTCAGAAGGCTGAGATTAGAAGATCATGGTTTAAAACCATCCTGGGAAGGAACACCCGTGAGACTGTTACCTTCAATAACCACCAGAAATGCGGAGTGGCGCTGTGGTTTACGTGGCAAAGTGCTTGTTTTGAGTTGAAAAGCTCAGAGGCATCACCCAGGCACAGAGTTCAAGCCCCACTACAGACAAAAAAGAGAAAGAAAAAAAGAAAGAATGAAAGAAAGAAAGAAAGAAAGAAAGAAAGAAAGAAAGGAAGGAAGGAAGGAAGGAAGGAAGGAAGGAAGGAAGGAAGGAAGGAAGGAAGGGAAAAAGAAAGAAAGAAAGAAAGAAAGAGAGAGAGAGAGAGAAAGGGAGGGAGGGAGAGAGGAATGAGAGAGGGGTTGTGGTAAGTATGTAGGCCTAATTCAAGGCCCACACATATGCAAAGACCAGCACACTTGCAAAGACACCCTGGAATCGAATTAAAAAGAACATTTAGTGAAATGTATTAGAGGACTAAACAATACTGATATAAAGACAGGAAAGGGGATAATTAAAAATATAAAAAGTGACTACAAAAGCAAATGCAGGAGATACTACAACCATAAAAAATACACTTAAGATGTAGGATAGGATTAAATGCAAAGAAAAAACACAACAAGCTGAATGAAATTAAAACTTAGGCAGCTCTTGCTAAAATTTGTGACTACTACTACTAGAGAAATGAGTAAGAGCGACGTATTTGTTGAAGTAATTCTTACATATAATGTAAAATAATACAAGACTGGAAAAAGAGTGATTTAGTTGAGATCTTCTAAGCATTTGATCAAACACCTGAGTTTTACCTTAAGAAGGCTTCTTTCTCCCAGTATGAATTTTGTCCTTGATGCCATGCAGAGAATTTCTATCTGGTCTTATTAAAATGATGTAGCACTTGGGGAGAAAGATGCAGCCCAGAAGTCCTGCACTGGAGGCCAAGATGGAGAAGACCTCCACAGCCACTATGACCTGCCCCTTGGCACTGTGGTAGACAGGCAGGAAGGTGAGCCACACACTGCAGAACACCAGCATGCTGAAGGTCAGGAACTTGGCTTCATTGAAGGTGTCAGGCAGGTTCCTGGCCAGAAAAGCCATAATGAAGCTGGCCAAGGCCAGAGAACCCAGATATCCCAGGACACAGTAGAAGGCAGTGAGGGAGCCCTTGTTGCACAGAATGATGACATGGCCATGTTCAGAAAATGCATCTGTGTCCACAAAGGGAGGTGAAGTTCCCAGCCAGACTCCACAGAGAGTCACCTGGATGAGAGTGCAGATGGGGATGATGAAGTTAGGAGCCCCTGATACCAGCAGCCACCTCATCTTTCTCCCTGGAGAAGTGGCCTTGAAGGCCAGAACCACAGTCACAGTTTTGGCCAACACTGTGGAAACAGCCACAGTGAAGACAAGCCCGAATATGGTCTGCTGCAGGATGCAGGTGACTGTGTTGGGACGGCCAATAAAGAGCAAGGAACAGAGGAAACAGAACATGAGGGAGATGAGCAGGATGTAACTGAGACACAGGTTGTTGGCTTTCACAATGGGAGTGTCTTGATACATCACAAAGACTCCTAGAATAACAGCATTGAGGGTGGAGAAGCAGAGAGCCACAGAGTCCAGGGCCATTCCCATGGGTTCTTCATGAGCCAGGAAACTTGCAGCTTTGGGGAGGCACTGGTTTCTCTCTGTGTTGGCATACTCATCATCTGGACACTTCATACACTGCTCCATATCTGGTAAGAAGAGGGAGTTACCATTTGACTCCTTTCAGTACTGCTTTTACCTCAATGGAAATTGGTAAGTCCCTTCTTAGAGTCGTCTCTAACATATTAGTTCTTATTAACGTAAGAGTTCATACTACCAAGTAAAATTAAAAATGCCTGAAACTCTGTTTTCACGGTTTTTATGCAGCAACTTCATCCTCATGCTCACATTCTTTGTTTTTTTTTTACTTGATTTTTTGTTTTTACTTGTTTTGTTTCCTTGTTTTTTTGTTTTACTCACTGACTCTGAAGTAGGAAAGAAACACGCTAATTAGATATTTCTAAAAGTTCATTTATTTATGATAAAATCTAAGCATCATCTGTTATAATAATATTTTACATTGTGACAAAATACCTGAAAGAGCATTCAATTCATAAGACAATCTGCTTTTTTCAAACTGACTTTAAAATATATTGGAAAAGGACATTTTTCATAAGTCAAGTAAACTAAAAATACTTTTCTGACTTCTTTGTGCTGCTATTATATGAATTTCAGTACTGTGTGCAAAACTCTGCTACTGCCATTCAAAATTGTGAATAATATAGGTTACATTGCTGTATGAGTTTGTTTGAAATTGTAAAAGGAGACCTGTGTTATATTCTTGAATTCATCTCATTATATTTGAATTTTTCCCTCCTGTAAGCAGTGGGAATTGAGGATCATGGTTCTCTTTACAGCTCCAAAATCATGCTCTGCAGAACACTTGTGTCTAATATTCAAACTAACCTGTGATTTCTAAGCAATTTCTCTAGAGCAAGAACAATTCTGGGCAGGGAAATAAAAATATGCAAGATTTATGTGTTCTTTGTGGCATAAATATAATTTGAAAGAAAATGGAGAGTCTGTCTTTTACAGTTATTCATACTTCACCTTAATGGAGAAGCTAAATGAACTCTGAACATTCTCTGAGGACAAAGGAGGATATGCATGAGTCATTGAAAAAGGCTCATAGTGAGGTGCATATGAGCATAGAAAATGCTTCATATGAATAAATTCCATGAAAAGGAAAGGAGAGATGTTTTTCAGTTGCTGTTGTTGCTGTTTTGTTTTCTTTTCCTTTTGTCTTGTTAGTTTGTATTTGGAAGGGTAAGGGGGTCACAGAAAATGTGGAACAAATACAACAAGGGTAAATAAATACAACTTACGAGACACTATGTGGAAAATGAACTGTACAACTTGTCAGGTGGGAATGGGAGAGGAAAAACTGGCAATGAGGCAGGGAAGGGGACACATGGTACACAAAGAATTGTACTCTTTACCTGATTTATGTAACTGTAATACCTCGGTAGAACAACCACAATAAAAAACTTAAAACTTCATTATGAGTAGTGGAGACAATGTTTTCTTAAGATTAAAATATGTAAAATGCCATATCAAAATTAATCCCAGATATAATTTAAGGCCATGAGGTGTGTTATTTCAAGGATCATTATCAGTAGTTACAATTAAATTACTGAAAGAAGGAAGACTTTGGGTCTGTAATCCAAATACAAAACATTTTCCATGGGCTTAGATACATTGTTGAAAACTAGGAAGAGATAGAGAATTTCCTCTTTAGTCAGAGACTTACCTGTCCCATTAGAAATCTCATTCTCTACGCAAGGGATACAATCAAAGCAACAGTCAGCCTTTCCCACCTGAGGAGATTTCCTGAATCCAGAAACACAACTCTCACTACAAACAGAGTGAGGAGTCTGAGGAAAATCAAATATGTGTTGGTAAATATTCAGACTATTACCTGATATTCAATAAAACCAGGTGTTCCTAGGCATTTGAACATTAAGTATAATTATTTAAATACATAAAGCTAATCAATCGATTGGATGCTGTTTTAGATTTCCTGACACAATCCACAAAGAATTTTGTGCTACAGCCATCAACCTCATCTTATGCTATTACTGAGAATTGTGGAACCTTTAAAAAGTGGTTCTTAATGGAAAGACGTTCATATCCAACTAAGACAGAAATATCATTGAATTCATTCAATAATATTTCTCTTACTGATTTGTGATATATGGAAATGTGGAAACAAGTAGTAAAATACTCATTGAAACTTTTAACACCATGCTAGACCATCATATCTTCCCATTTGTATTCCAATTGCTATGAGTTCACCATTTTCCTCTGGTACAGGCTCTTAGATGATTCCTCTCACCATACACACTATGTATGGGAAGGGATGGAAAGGGGAACAATAAAAAAGTAAAATAAAAATATACAGATACATAACAGATCATATACATAACAGATCAAATAAGGGTGGATTGATACAGCCACTGGGGTGTGCAAAATAAACCTTTCCACTTCATGAAATAATTGCTTTTTCAGGTATTTTGTTCTAATATTAGAGTTCAATTATAATAGATGTCATCTAGATTTTATGATAAATGAACATTTAGAAATGTTCAGTTAATACTTTGCTTTCCACCTAAGTAAATCAAACAATTTCTCAATAATTCTGAGTCATTAGTGAGTACATAATATCTAAGGGTTCTTTTTGTTTACTGATATTGAGTTCTAATCATTTTTGTTAACCTGGACCCACCTCAGTAGTTCCTATGGCCCACTCTATCATATCTTTAGATACAGACAGTTGATGACCATAAGGAGCATACGGAGAAAACACCCCAATTTTCACTTTGAGCTCTAGACCTTCTGGAAAATTCCAAATATTCAAAATGTCATATTCTGCCTCTAATTTCCATTCTTCATTCAAAATCACTTGGTCTCCAGCAGGATTGTAAAACTGGATGTTCTTCAGAAAAGGGTGCAGCTACAAGAGATACATCATGTCATGGTGAAGAGAATCCAAGAGTTGAAACAGAAATCCTGAATTAAGCCAAACCTCTTATTCTCTTAATCCTTACTTTATCATTAAAAATTAACACAGATGGGGATGTGGACAGAAGAGAACATTTTTTCATTGTTGGTGGGAGTGTAATCTTGTTCAGACACTTTGGAAAGCAGTATGTAGATTGCTCAGAAGACTCCACATAGAGCTCCCCTATGACCCAGCAATCCCACTTTTGGGTATTTACCCAAATGTTCACAAACAAGACCACATTAAAGCTACCAGCATGACTATGTTTATTGCAGCATTATTTAACATAGCTAAGATATGGAACCAACACTGATGCCCCTCAGTAGATGAATGGATCAAGAAAATGTGGTATATATACACAATGGAATTCTATGCCTCCAGCAGAAAGAATGTCATTGCCCCATTGATAGGAAATGGAAAGACTTGAAAAAAATTGTATTAAATGAAATAAGCCAGTCCCAAATAAACATAGGTCACAAGGTTTCCCTTATTTGCAATAACTGGTATATGTCTGAGTCAAATAGAATAGTTAAGATAAGTTGATGCTAGGGAAATGAACCCTATGATATGTATTCAAATGCTTTTCTTTCATGCGATTGTTTCTAACACATTTATAAGGTTATTTCTTTGTTGCTTTGTATGTCCCTCCCCCACGGTATAATCCCTGCTTTCACTGTATTTGATGTCGGTATAATTTGTGGAGGTTAAGGGAAAAAACAAATCGTTTAAATAGGGATACAGGTGGACCAATTACAACAATGAGATGTACAAGTCGTTATGTCCAAAATGAACTTTACAACTTTGGTGGGGGGGAGGAGGATTGGGTGGGGGGCGGAGGGTGGATAGGAAGGGATAGGAAGGGGAAACAAAGGAGGAGGCTACAATCTCGATAAGAAATGTACTCTTTATCAAGGCCATGTAATTGTAACCCCTCTGTACAGTGTTTTCACAATAAAAAAATGAAAAAAATAACAGATATCTAATGAAGTATCATTAAAGAATGTGTATTAGGAACAAAAGCAAGGCATATTTTTGAATTCTGGTTAGTACATGGAATTTTTTCAAGAGAATCCACCACCACATAATGAAAATTCTTAGTTGCCTACATAAGAGATTTGAAGAACTTACAATTTTTATCAATATCCAGGAATTTCATTACAAAGCCAATTATTTTTTGTGTGTATTTAATTAATTAATTTTATGTGTATTTTTGTTGGTCATGGGGCTTGAACTCAGAGCCTAGGTGCTGTCCATGAGTTTGTTCACTCAAGGCTAGCATTCTACCACTTTTAGCCACAATGCCACTTGTAGTTTTCTGGTGGTGAATTGGAGATAAGAATCTCTGAGACTTTCCTGCCCAATCTGACTTCCAACAGGAATTCTAAGATCTTAGCCTATTGAGGAGCTAGGATGACAGGAGTAAGCCAGCTCATTTATTAATGTGTTAATATGAAAATTGTTAATGATTCATTTTATTTTTATCTTTATGTATGGTACAGAGTCATTGTGTAGTACAAGGCATATCAATGTCACCCCTTCCATCATTCTTCCTCTTTTTTCCCAATCTCACCAATCACTTAAGTTACTTTCTGAGAAACAAAATCATTGGAATAATTAAGTACTTAAAGAACAGATCATCCTTTGCTATTAAGAACCTTCAAGTGAAAAAAAGATTGTAAGAACATTCATTAGCTGTGAACATATTGATGTCATTTGTAACACAGGAATTGATGGGAACATGAAACACATCACCTCTGCTATTTTTACCTCTAAGAACACATGCACAGAAGTCAGGAGTATCCTCTCAAATATTCTTAAAAGTACAATTTCTCTTGGGTCAATAGGAAAATATTTGAATGTATTTAAATTTACTTTGCTTTTTATGTGTGGATTCCAAAAGTGAAGGCCTTACCTGTGCAGGAGAACGCACCCACCATCTTCCATTACCCATTGTTGGCTCTTCAGTTTGATGAAGAAACATTTCATGGAGAGCTTGTGCCACAGCATAGACAGCATTGTAAATATTGTAACTCTCTTCAGACATGGCCATGTCAAAAATTTGCCTAGGCAACCATTCCAAGGAGGCATCATGTGGACAGTTCTCCCACATTACACAGTCAGACTCAAAATGAGAGCAATTAAAAGAGAGAAACCACAACTTAGCAAGGTAAAAGTCTTCTGGGTATTTGGAAGGGTTGACTTCCCTGATAAAATCTGTGAATCCAGCTATGTCTTCATGGTGATATGAAAAAATGAGAGGCACATGATATGAGCCTAATATGAAATAATTTCTTCCAATGCATAAATCACACTGTGAGTTCAAGAGCCAAACTTTGCTTGTTATTAAAAATTGCCCAAGATATACCATTAATCCTAGCAGGTATTCCTTATTACCATAAATGATAAGTACATTTGCTGATGATTTATTAATCTGGTTCTGAATTGCCATGATGTTAATTAGTTGTGTTTTAGGACTGTCAGAGATCATATGCTCAAAGGCTACACAGATTCTGTTCTTGGCCATTGCTTCTCTCAGTTCTGCAAGGATTGACAAACCATTCTCATCTTGTGAAATCAATAACCCTATCCAGTTCCAGTTGTAATGAAGCAGCAAGGAGAGCATGGCAATGGCTAGAGATGTGTCTTTTGGGGACATTTGATAGAGAGAAGGAAACTTGCCATGGTCACTCAGGGCAGAATCAAAAGCTCCAAACGTAAGCTAAAGGGAAAGAAAATTGGAGGCTCTCAAGAAAGAAATTTCCTATACTTCACAACCTCAATCTTGATTTATGTTAAGCAACAGGTTGAATTGTGTCAAAGGAAGGGTTTGAATTTTTTTTCTATTGCTGGGGACTTGAACTCAGGTTCTGGGCACTATCCTTGAATCTCTCTGTGCTCAAGGCAAGTGCTCTACCACTTGAGCCACAGTGCCACTTCTGACTTTTTCTGTTTATCTGCTATTGAGGAGTCAAACCCAGGGCTTCAGGCATGCTAGGAAAGCCCTCTACCACTAAGCCACATTCCCTTCTTGAAGGGCTTGATTTTTAAAGTTTTTAACTTAAACTGTAAATTATTTTTAAGTCATTGTACAATGATTCTTCAATTGAGCATGTCAATTATGTGTGTAATGCCTATTGATTTTTAAGTGGCGGGGGTCCAGTTGTGGGGCCTGAACTCAGGGCCTGGGCACTGTCCCTCAGCTCTTCAACTCAAGGCTAGCCCTGTACCACTTGAGCCACAGAGCTACTTCTGGCTTTTTTCTTTTTGTTTATGTGGTGCTGAGGATTCGAACCCAGGGCCTCAGGCATGCAAAGCAAACACTCTACAACTGAGCCACCTTCCCAGTCCTGCCTATTGATTTTTATCTCATGATTTCTACTATTCTCATCTTATCTATACCAATGCTACTCATTCCCTTGTTTCTTTTCTCATTTGTACATATATACTTGAGTATTATGACCATATTTACTATTATTCCTATATTAATGTAACCTGCTCCACTATCCTTTTAAAATTATATCTCTCACACATGAAATCATAAATTCTCCACAGTGGGTACACCGTGGATAGTTAATGTTATGTATGCCATAATTTAGCCCATTGAATCATGTATATGTGTTCCTGGCCATTTAAGGGTTCTCATACTGATTTTGTATTTCATGTTTATATTTTAAATCCAACTTCCGCAGATGAGAGAAAACCATTTTGCTTTTCTATGCATAACCCTATTCACTCAAGAATTTCACATGGTTTAGTCATTTCCCATTTCCTGATCACTTCCTAAAAATTAATCAACAACCTCTACGCTCACAGTCATTCCAAGGTTTTCTCCAATTTTTCCATCCTCTCTTAAACAGTGACAGTCTAGATAACACAGTATGTTGGAGTACTTAGCTTTTGATATTATAAAATAGCATATGCTTTTTGTTATAACTTTTCCTAGCATTCTCTTATAACATCTGAAAATGGAACCAAGGTAGAGATCTGTATACATCTGTCTCTCCTTCACCTGTGGAAATCTGTAGAGTTCCAGCAGTGTTCCAATCTGCGCAGATGTCTTTCCTGACGTTCCTGCAAGGACTGATACAAACTTACTTTCTCCCATGCAGGTGTAGTTAGGGATCTTGTTCTGCCCAGAAAGCCAAATAAAAGGATTCTCAAAAGCAGACCAAGTTCTAAAATCAGCACTATAGATATCAAAACCCAAAGTCATGTTGTATAAAAGACTGGACTTCTTGTTGATTTCCTCAACAGCAAAAGCCAAGGCCAGAACAAGCTGATAGTACTTGAAATCAAACCTGCACAGGAGACATAAAACGTTCATCAAAAATAATCCAAAACTGATTCTCATATGAATGCAGTGACTTTGGTGGATTCAGTGTTTGTTTCTCTACAAATTAAATACATTTAAAAATTACACCTTTTATGAGATATTGGTAATATGATGTCCATATGAATCCCACAGAGCTTGATTTTTCTGTCTTTCATAGATAACACCAAAAAAGGATACCCTCCATTAAACACACAGTGGGTCTTTATGAGACACCAAATATTCTTTTGTTTTAAAGTTGGGGAGACTAGCAACACATGTGTGAAAAATAAGTTTTTGTTTTTTGAGACATGCAATTTAAGTGACGTGGTTATCTAAAAGATAAGTTTTTGTTTTTTGAGACATGCAATTTAAGTGACGTGGATATCTAAAAGATGCTCAATTAGATAATGTCATTTAAGATGAACTTTCAGATGCAGAGCAAGGGGTCATTAGGCTCTGTGGTTTTCCTTGCATCCCCAACATATCAAATAACTCTTTCTGCACTATCTACCAAAACACAGATGAAGCCTCAGAAGAGACCATTTTTCTCATGTATGTAACAGAGCAAATGAGATTCTTTAAAAAGGAAGCAGGAATTGGTTTCCCATATTACTCTCCTCCACTATATTCCAAGAAAGTCTACATGAAGAGATGAGCCTCCAAACTGGGGGATGGAAAGGGCAGTAACAAAATGAAGCCTTAGGCTGAAATCCCTGTTTGAAGGCCAACATGGTGAAATTCAGTGCTGGGAAATGCCTTGATGATCAGTACTTCCTTCACAATATGTGTACATTGAGATAATGAAAAGAAAAGGAAACAGGGAATAAGAGCTTTAAAGATCTCTCCCCCTCTTGGAAAACAAGCCCTGGCAGGAAGACTGTAAGATGCTTATCTCCAATTAACCTACAAGAAAACTGGAAGTGCAGTTGTGGCTCAAGTGATAAAATCGCTAACTTTGAGCAAAACAGATGAGGGAAAGCATGAATTTCCTGAGTTCAAACTTCAGTATTGGCAGAAATAAGCACAGTAATAATTACCCTTACATGGAACAGTAATGCAAATGCAAAACAGAATATATGAAAGAGAGAAAGAATATGTGAAAAGGTCATTAGAAATTGGCAACTGTGTCTCTGGGCACCAGTTGTTCACATGTATAATTCTACCTTCTCAGAAGCCTGAGATTTGAGGGTCACAGTTGGAAGCAAGCCAGGGGCAGTAAAGCCAAAAGACTGTTTATCATCAGTTAAACACCCAAAAGCCAGAATGGAACTGATGCTCAAGTGGTTCAGTGGTAGCACTGAGTATAATCTTAGGTACTCAGGAGGCTGAGATGTCAGGACCACTTACAGACCCAGCCATAGTAGAAAAGTCTAAGAGACACATATCTCCACGTAACCAGCAAAACACTGGAAGTAGAGCTGTGGCTCATGTAGTAGAGTGCTAGCCTTGAGCAAATGGCTCAGTGTCTGTACCCAGTACCTGATTTCAAGTCCTAAGACAGACAAATAAAACAAAGTTTAGGAAGATCAAGGTCAATAGAATTGTCCACCATCTCATCTTCAACAAGCTGTCCTTTGATCAAGTCCTCTCAAGACTGCAAATGAAAAGGAAATCAGAGTATATAAGTGTGCCCCTTAACAGCTGACTTCTCAATAAAACCTTCACAAACCAGGACAGAGGGGCAGGACATCTTTACATTACTGCTGATAATGATATATAATATCCATCAAGTGTACTGCATTTAACAGAAATATCCTGTAGCAGTGAAAGAGAGATCAAGATGTTCTCTGTCAAGCAAGGTTAAGGAAATTTATCTCTATCAGATCTCTTCTAAAAGGAAAAGGAAAGAAAAATTTTCAATGTAAAAAGGTTAATGATAAAGAAATGAAGACAAGAATGTATAAAACTTATGGAGGGATGATTATCAAAGAATCTGACAAGGTTCTAACATTGTGTATATGCTCACTAACATATACACAATTCTTAAAGAAAAATACTATCAACTTCATAACTGTATTTCCAATAGTCAGTATAATACAATGTAAAACTGGATATCCAATATTTGAAATGTAGAGAAATTACAACTCAGTGAGAGTTTTTGTGTGAGTTTAATTGTATGAAGGGATTGTCTTATGACATTTCTTTACATTCACTTAATGGATTATGATCAAAATCTGCCCTCAAGTTTTGTTTTCATTTTGTCATCTTCATTTGTTTGCTTCTCATTATGGATACTTGTCATCATTACAAAATAACTTGCTATAATTAAATATATTTAACCCCTCTATAAATCAAAAATGAAAACCTATAATGAACAAACGAAATATAATATACCCAAAAAACCACTAGTAATGGACTCATTTATTAATCACTGAATGCTGTGGAGAAAGATTTCAGAAGCAGCTTCAGTGAAGCTACACAAGTTACATAATGTCATAATTAGAAATGATCTGTGAAAAATTACTGGGAATAGAAATACCTGAAATTATTTATCTAAAAGACATAATATAAGCCAGGTGCCATTGGCTCATACCTGTAATATTAGCTACTCAAGAGGTTGAGATCTGATGATCACAGTTTGAAGCCAGCCCAGGCAGGAAAATCCAAGAGACTTATCTCCAGTTAATCACAAGAATGCCAGAGGTGACTCTGTGACTCAAAGTAGTAGAGCACTAGCCTTGAGAAGAAAAGCTCAGGAACAGCACTCAGGCCATGAGGTCCCACAATTGACAAAAGCAAAAGATATAATAATGTAGCCTGATTTCAATGATGAAAGTACACACTCTAGATTGATCTCAAAAACCTCACTCCTTGCTTACTCTGTTAAGGTACACATAGACTGCAAGGAAAGGGATGGAATAACGCAGACCAAGCAAATGGAAACCAGAAGAAAGCAGGAATATCTATAACACATCTTTTCAAATTTATATTAATCAAAGCAATTAAATGTGACAAAGTTCATAATAAAATGATGGGGGATTGAACCCGGAAGATAACATAGCAATTACATTTATATTCACACTCTTAAACACTTCATTATATAAAGGAAATTCAAGTAGATTCTGAGAGAGAGAGAGACAGTCACAGTCATCAATACAAGAATAACTACCTATTATGTAACAGCACTTTCAGCAATGGTGAAATCATCCAGAAAGAATCAACAAGGAGGCATCAAGTTAAATATGAACCTAGATCACATGAACCTCATATACACCTAAAGAATATTTCACTCAATTTCTTGTGAATAAAACATTCTGATAGGTTGACTGTTCTCCAGGATAGATAAAAGCATTCAAACTTTTAAAAAAAATGTATTGAGCACACACTCAGATACCCAGGTTAGAAGCTAGAAATTAAGGAGATAAATGGAAAAATAGATGCAAACAGGGAAGTCAGATTATCTTAACCACCACTGGATCAAGAGAAAGTCAATATATGAGCTGATCTTTGGTACAAATGAAAATGGAAAAGAGCAATACCAAAATCTATGAATATGGCAAAAGATGCATTAAAATGAAACATTAAAAAATTGTATTTAAGTAGTTGCAGAGTGAGGTTTCAATTCAATAACTCAATGTATGGGTACACTGCATCTTGACTGCTGCCACCCCATCCATTGATTACACCTGTCTTTCCCAACCCTATTCATTCCTTCAGTTTTGGTGGTTCAAAAAACAAGTATTATAACAAGGATCCTATAAAGATCAATACTACAGACTCAACATTGCAACACAAGGAAGTAGAAAAGCAAAACACCAAACCCAAAATTTGTAGAAGGTGTCAAAGTAGTTAGTAGGAGTAAAAGAATTAGAGGAAAACTGGGCTCTTGTGGCTCAAACCTGTCACCCAAGCTACTCAGAAGGCTGAGATCTGAGAATCACGGTTCAAAGCCAGCCCAGGCAGAAAGTCCATGAGACTGTTATCTCCAATAAACCACTAGAAAACCACAAGTGATTTTGTGGCTCAAACGATAGAGAGCTTGCCTTGAGCTGAATTGCTGAGGGACAGTGCCCAGGCCCAGAGTTCAAAGCACCATGAGTGAAAAAAAAAAAAAAAAAGGAATTAGAGGACAAACTCAATAAGTATAATCAGATTGAAAAAATTCTTCAAAGGCAAAAGGGAAAAATTCCTACTTATACTATGAATAACAAAGGGAAGACTGAAGTAAATAGCATTAGACATGGAAACACAGAAACAAAAGATCAATATCCTTTGAGAAAACTGTATGTCAGTAAGTTTGATCAAGTAGAAGAAATGACATGACATGGAGACTTTTCCATAGTTGAAATTCGAAGACACGTGAATTAAAACAAGAAATTGTATGAAATTGAATCAGTAATAAAATCTTACCAAAGGAAAGCAGTGCAATATGACTTTCCTACAGAATTGTTCCAACAAATTTAAATATTGCCTGAGGCACATTATTCTTACTTTATTTTGAAAGTATGCAAGTTAAAGGAATTCCTTAGAGTATATTACATGCTACCAACATTATCCTGATATTAAAGCAAAGAAGAAAATAAGGAATTAAATTTATATTCAATGTCTATGATCAATATAGTAGAAACATAAATTCCACATAGTTCCCTCTTCAACTTTGCTAATGAGGAATGGTCTTCACAGTTTTGCTGCAGGAAATATTTTGATGAAGATATTTATGTTTCTACTCCTCAGAAGAAACAATTATCAGAATCAGTAGGCAACCCATACAATAGAGGAAAATCAACAAAAGATAAATATTCAGATTTTCTAAAGGGGCCAAAATTCAATAGCAAAAGATGAAAGAACCCAATTTAAAATTGAACATTAAACTCTTAGTGGAAGCAAAACTCATTTCAATTGGTATAAGAATGCATGTTTGACATCCTTACAACATAAATAATATGCAAATACTACCCACACTAAAATTCCATCTCAACACAATTACAAGAAAAAAAAAAGTTAGGTGCTGGTGAGGACACAGGGAAAGTTAAACTCTTACACTATTGGTGGCACTGTGAACTACTGCAACCAACATGGACATGGCTTTGAGGTTCTTCAAAATTCTGAAAACATTCATATTACAACCTCACCTTGTCACATTGTTCTGTCTACATTTGAGTTCAGAGGATTTTAGTTCTAAACTATCCCATGCAGAAGAATCTGGAAGCCTCTATATCTAGTTTACCAGCAAAAGCAGGACTGTAGACATACCTCAGCTGGCAGAGCACACATGCTGAGCTAATAAGCAAAGGAAGAGTGCAATGCCTTGAGTTCAAGTCACTGTATATACACAGGTACATACATACACGCACAGAGAAAGAGATGTAGATGGCCAAAAGATGTAGATGACAACCTTGAACTTCTTCACCACCAGAGAAAGGTAAATAAAACAACAGAAAGTTATCATCTCACAAAGGTAGGAATAGTAAATGTATGGGAGACTTAATGTATGGGAGTACTTAATGGCCTGATGAGGAGTTAAGGAACTGTACATGGCTGCCCTCTAGTGACAGGAGTGCACATTGTTATAGCCATTGTGGAAAATAGGGTGGTGCTTCCAAGAATGCAAATCATGATTCAGTAATGTTAGTGGTGGCTGTTTATCCAATAGAATAAAATCAGTACGGCAAAGAGGCATCTGCACTCTTGTGTTCTCTATATCATCATTGAAGATATCTGAGAAAAAAGTAACAACCTAAATGTCTATCAGTTGCTATAAATATACCTTTATATGTATATATTATGTATTTATACACATATAATACAAATGTATATACATACATACTATATATTTACATATAGATACATTATATGTATATCATATGGAGTAATGTATATATAGTATGTATTTTATAAACCATATAACAATTAATGTACATATAATAAATATACATATTATTTGTATGTGTGCATATAAATCTTAAACTTTTCCTTAGCATTGCTGTTGTTTGAAGTGAGAACCTTGAAATAGGTATGCAGCAACTCCACCATACCAACCTTCCACCCAGCCCTTTTGGAGTTGGTGATTTTTTTGTGTGTGGGGTTCGGGTCGTGGGGCCTGAACTCTGGGCCTGGGCGCTGTCCCTCAGCTCTTCAGCTCAAGATGACCACTCTACCAGTTCAGCCACAGCATCACTTCCGGCTTTTTTCTTTTTGCTTATGTGGTGCTGAGGAATCGAACTCAAGGCCTCAGACCTGCAAGGCAAGGGCCCTACCACTGAGCCACCTTCCCAGCCCATTGTGATTATTTTTGAAAGTGATCTTCAATGTATTCTAGAAATGGCCTAAACAATCTTCTTCCAATTTCCTACCACATTCAGCACAGAAACAAGAAAGACAATCCCACAACCTCTACAAAAAAAAAGGAAATCTCCAATATGCCAAAGCTTTCTAGATGCAAAAGACCTATGCTGAACTAGTGTAATGCCAGCTTCCAATTATAGGAGAGAGCCATAGTAAAATAAAAAGAATGCATTTCATAAACTCAGACACCAATGAAATAAGAGACCTACAAATACTCTCAATCAACTACATTCATCTGATTCATAAAGACATTGTCCAATCCCATATTGCTAGAAGATGACCCCCATAGTATGTATGGCACCGTGAAAATTGAGTATCCTTATGACACATGCGTAGTCTAGATCTAAGCTTTCTTATTGTACAAAAGGATAAAAGTCAAAATTCATCACAATTCTTACTAGGAAATTTGAGGATTGAAAAATTGCAGATATTGTCATAATGGAAACACTTCAACATATAGGCACAGGAATACTTCCTGATAGTATACAAATACTTCATAAGATAGCAAAAGTTATGCTCTGGTTTGGATATGGCAGTGGAATCATTTGTTTCATTCACAAGATGAGGAATAACATCCCCACCATGGTTTACAAATATGATTTCATGAAATTGAAAAGTTTCAGCCAGCCAGCCATTGAGACTCACACCTGGATTTGTCACAGTTTAAAGACAGCCGGGATAGAAAAGAATTTATCTCCAATGAACCAGCAGCATGGTGAAAGTGAGCAAATGTATCAAGCAAGAGGGAGAAGCATCTTGTCTGAACCAGAGTACTGGCACCAAAATAAAAACTGTTAAAGTGTTAATGATTCAGTACAATAAAAGAAACATTTAATGAAGTGAAGACACAGCCAAACAAATGGCTGGAAACATATGTTGGCTATTCATCTGACGGTACTTAATATCACAGCATAAAATGACACTGAAATTTAAACACCATTACAAGAAAGAATCCTACTATGAAACAGGCACATAAAGTGAAAGATTTTTTTCAAATGCAAAAGTACAAATAGGAAAATCATACAGGAGAAAAACTGAACAATTATAGCAATCAGCATAATGCAAACCAAAGGTATTCTGCATTACCTTATCGTATAATCCAAAAAGGCTATCATCATAAAACAAAATTACAAATTTTGATGAAGATATGTAGAATTAAGAAGCAATGAAAATATCATGGTATATTAAAAATAGAGTTCATATTAGCAATCTATCCAAATATATCAAGCTCAGGTTTCTGTACAGATGCATATGTAAACATGGATGTCATTTTATACAAACTATCTGACATGTAATTGCTCAGGATGGCCAACAAGAGAATGAATAGATTAAGTGTTCTGTACATAAAGTTGAGCTTTTTTCTACAACAAACAAGAATGCAAGAAAATAAACGGAAAAACAGATCATTCTGTTAGGGAAAGGAAGCAAATATTGAGTACAAGTACTCCTAGATAACATCTAGGAGAAAAATACATAAAAAGAGAAAAAGGAAATTACATCTATGGGAGGAGAAAAAAGATGTTTGATGAGACATAATAAATTTTTACAAATACTAGGGGTGACTACTATCAAAGTACATGATAGGAAATACAGTAACACAGAAGGAAACCAGATAGTTACAAGTCCTATATTGTAGTAAAAAGGGCAAAACATTTCCAGAACTACTACTGGTGTGGCATTGAGTTCATCTCTTTCTACCAGAGACATCACATTGCTGTGGGGCATTTATCTATATCAAGGACGTCATAGATGATACATAATGATCTTTAGTAACACACATTAATTTGATAAAATGGATCATGGGATCATAAAGTCAGACTTCTCTAATTTCTACCAACAGTGCTTGCATATTTGTAAGTAGCTGAGAAATATCCATCAACTGAAATCTTAAGATTCGGAGTATCTGGATATATGCACTAACAAAGATACTCAAATATATTTTAGGGTATCGAGGGAAGGAAAATCAGGTGAATGTGGAAAAGTAGAGGAACATAAGAAAGACAAATATCTAGGAATGCCATGAAGGATTAGGACATTTACAAGTCTATTCCACAGCAGTAAGAATTCCTGATATCGTCATCTTTGCCTCCAAATGTGGCCAGCCACCTCCCAGACTATCCATGTCACACCAGCACTGGAACAGACATAGGAGCCATTGCTATAAACAATGGCATTCTGCATGCTAGAATAAAGTGAAGAGCTCATGACCCTGGAAAGGAGAAGCTAGATAGAAGGAAACCAGAAACCACTCTTCCACCTTGGAAGCAGAAAATCACTCCATAGTACACACAAATTAAAACTGATATATACTATGCATCTCATTCCCTGATGAGAGTTTGGAGAAGAGGATATAGAAAGCATAGTTTGTGAGCCTCCAGAACTTCCTCGCACATTGCCCAGCCTGAGAACAAAGGAGTAAGTGAAACTAAAATTATGGAGGAATTAACTTACAATGTGTTTGATTCATGATGGGAAGCATCACTGTTTCTGCGATCTGTTCCCAAAGTATACAGAGGGAAGAACCCAGCAATCATCACATCTCCATCCATATGTGCCCTGGGCTGCATTCTAGAAAAGCAGGCAGTGCCTGCTAAGGAGCTGACAAGAAGTGGAAGCTGGAGAAGAAGGAGTGTGGAAATCAAAGGGAACATCACTGAATCGTCTGCCAAGCTGGATTTCTGGCTGGAAATGAAGCCCGTGGGATCAGGTGGAGAAATATGCCTTGTATTTGTGTCTATGTGTATATGTGCCTTTCTATTGACAGGGATGCCTACTCAGCTTCTGTCATTGTAACCTTCAGCATTTCCCGGTAGGCATGTGGAAAACTCCCAGCCCTGTGGTTCTGCATCTGAGGCCCAGCAACCAGGAAATCAACATGAGTTGGAAAATATGTTTTCCAGTTGTCCTCTCCATCCAGGGGCTCTGATTTCATCCATGACCACAGAGAGTGAGACCCCTGGGATGAAGTTTTCTTGTTTGACTTGGTCGCAAACCTGGATTAGCAAATGATTTGTATGAAATCTATTAGGGATGATGCAACTGGAAAACATCAATAGATGTCATGTTGGATGAAAGGTGAGATGGTTGGCAAGGGCTCATGCCAAGGAGATGTCAACCCAACTCTATAGGGCATCATTCTCAGAGGACATCTCACACACCCAATGTCCTAAACAGCCACAGAACATACCTGCTGATTGACCCAGGCCTGTTTCAAGAAGAATCCCATGAAAAGACTCCACAAATGCATCCATCTATGCTTGCCTAGAGAATGCATGATGATGTTGAATGCAGCAGTGGCCCAAGGTCAGTGCAGAAGTTGAGCTGCAGAATTGTATTCTGAACTTTGACCTTCACAACTGGCAATATCACTGGACATCCTGAGTATATGGGTCAGTATGCTGTCATGAAGCATTGATAGATCCACCACCTTGGGTGTTTCTATTTATACTTTTTGGAGAACCCGTTCCTGTGCAAGAAACTCTTTCTCCCTTATCAAAACCACATATATATTTCCTAACACTCAAATATATTGGATGTAGAATCTATGCAAAGATCTCAAAACCCCTAAAATCCTAAAGCAATGGCCCTAAACTTCAGTGAATTTATTCTATTCCAGGCTATTCTGTTGAATGCATGCTGTGATACACTTGCCTGTAGTGATAACATATGGGAAAGAACAGAAATTGCATGTGAGCATAAATTAAGGTCAGAGCAATCTAATGATGTGCTAACTCATATATTGTGCCATGGGGCCACACTAGTACAGCATGCTATTAGTAGGGCATACAATGCAAGTGTGGGTTATGAGATTCACAGAAACTTTCTATACTTCCTTTTTTTTTTTTGTCAGTCATGGGACTTGAACTCTGGGCCTGGGCACTGTCCCTCAACTCTTCAGCTCAAGGCAAGCGCTCTACCACTTGAGCTACAGAGCCACTTCCGGTTTTCTGGTGGTTTATTGGAGATAGGAGTCTCACGGTCTCTCCTGCCCAGGCTGGCTTTGAACCGCGATCCTCAGATCTCAGTCTCTTGAGTAGCTAGGATTACAGGCGTGAGCCACCAGCGCCCGGCTTAAACTTTCTATACTTTCTATTTAATGCTTTTGAAAAACTACTGGGACCTGAAAAAATTTGTCTTTCTTGTGTGAATACCAAATTTCCTAATGTAGTTGCCACTGGTCTTAATCATTTTAGTACTCATGGTAATAAATAGAATATCAACACTTATTTTATAATCTTTATCAAGGTCAATTAGTTTTAAAAAACGTTTTCATTTGGACATTTCTACATGTATATGCAATTTGCTCTTATATGATTCAAATTCTGCATGACACTCTCATCCACTCCTTCTCTTATTAAATGAATTTCAGCAGATTTTATTTATCCATTTTCACATATGTGTAAGAAGTACATTGACTTGGGTCTACTTTCCTCTGCATCTTCATTCACTGCTCTCCCCTACCTCCATATAGTGCCTACTATTGGATATGAGCTCAAGTATACTTCTGTCCTTCATTTTTATATATAATAACTGTTAGAAGAGATTCACTGTGTATTTGACACCTGCATGTGTTATATTTCAACCTAAATATCTCTACATTTCATCTCTATATCTATATCTCTATATCTTCATCTCTATTTTTCAACCTAAATATCTTTCCTCATCTCTCCTCCAGCTAATATCCAATAGCTTGCAGGACTTTGTTATTATATATTGTGTATATTTTTTATCTTTTTTGGGGGGGTCCAGTCGTGGGGCCTGAACTCTGGGCCTGGGAGTTGTCCCTGATCTCTTCAGCTAAAGGCTAGCACGCTACCACTTGAGCCATAGCACCACTTTCGGCTTTTTTTTCTGCTTATGTGGTGCTGAGGAATCGAACCCAGGGCCGCATGCATGCAAGGCAAGCGCTCTACCACTGAGCCTCCTACCCAGCCTCCTTTTTTTGTTTGTTTGTTATTTTGTTTTATTTTTTATTTTAAATAAGTTTTTTTGTAAAAATATTGCACAGAGAGGTTACAGTTACATGAACAAGGTAATGAGTACATTTCCTATCAATTATTATTGCCTCCTCTTTGTTTTTCCCCTACCATCCCTTTCCTCCCACTTCCAAAACTACACACTCCCTCCCCACCCCCACATTAATTGTAAAGTTCGTTTTCTTTTTTTATATTGTTTATGATGCTATTTTCTCCTCCCCTTCCTCCTAGCCTTTTTAAAGATTCCCATAATTACACAAATGGTTATTTGTGTGTGTGTGTTACTTAAGTACATATATATGTTGTCTGTAGGTCTGGCTCCCACATTTGAGAAAAAGCACAGGAACTTTGTGTTTATAAACCTGGCTTACTTCACTTAACATGATAATCATGAGTTATCTGCATTTCCATACCAATAAAATATTCCTGTTCTGATTGTGAATAATATTTTAGAAATCACCTTAACTATTTCCATAGTTTGGCTATTGTGCATACTTCTGCAGTATACTTGTGTGTCCAAGTGTGACTCTTGTACCTTCACTTACATTCTTTAGAATATACAGCCTAGTATGATACAACTGGCCTAGGAGATCTATTTTTAGTTCTTTGGGATAACCACTTACTGATTTCCATAATGGTAGCATGAATTTGCATTTCCATGAACAGTGTTGACTTTTTTTTTAATTGTGAAAATACTCTACAGAGACGTTACAATTACATAGGCAAGATAATGAGTACATTTCTTATAAGCATTGTAGCCTCCTCCTTTTTTTCCCCTTCCCATTCCTTCCCATCCTCCATCCAATTCCCCCACCCGACTGAATCTTCCTCCCGACTCCCTCTCCTCAACAAAGTTGTAAAGTTCGTCTTTAGACATAATGACTAGTACATCTCATTGTTGCAATGGGTCCACCTGTATCCCTATTTAAACAATTTGTTTTTTTCACTTCCCCTCCACAAATTACACCACTCCCAAATTAACCCTCAAAAATCAATGGCTTATGTATGCCAACAATGAGAAAAGAGTGGCTGAAATTAGGAAAGCAACTCCATTCGTAATAGCCCCACAAAAAGTAAAATACCTAGGAATTAACCTAACCAAAGTAGTGAAGGACCTCTATGAAGAAAACTTTATAAATCTGAAAAAGGAAATCAAAACAGAACATAGAAAGTGGAAAAATATCACATGCGACTGGAATGGAAGGATCAACACCATGAAAATAGAAGTAATTCCCAAGACTATCTTCAAATTCAATGCGATACCTATCAATGTTCAAACCTCATTCTTCAAGGAAATAGAAGAGGCAACCCAAAAATTCATATGGAACAATAAAAGGCCCCAAACAGCAAAAACGATCCTCAACAGAAAGAACACTGTTGGAGCAATAGCAATATCAAATTTCAAACTCTACTACAAAGCCATAGTAATCAAAACAGCTTGGTACTGGCACAAGAACAGACCTCAGGACCCATGGAATAGAATTGAAAACCCAGAAATGAACCTACAGACCTATAACCATCTAATATTCAATAAGGAAGCTAAAAAAATAGAATAGAAGAGAGACAGCCTCTTCAGTAAATTGTGCTGGCCAAATTGGTGAACTACTTGTAGAAAACTAAAGCTAGATCCTTATATATCACCCTGCAAAAGAATCTACTCGAAACGGATCAAAGGCCTCAGAGTCAAAGCAGACACCAGGAAAACATTACAAGACAGAATAAGAGAAACCCTAGGTCTCCTTGGCACAGGTCGAAATTTTCTTAATAGAGACCCAGAAACACAACAAATCAAAGAAAATTGGACAAATGGGATTGCATGAAATTGCAGAGCTTCGGCATGGCAAAGGTCATAGCTAGCAAGATCAATAGAAACTCCACAGATTGGGAGAAAATCTTCACTAGCCACACAATGGACTAGGGTCTCATCTAAAATATACCTGGAACTCAAAAACTAAATCCCTCAACAACAAATCTGCAAAGAAACAAATGCCCAATAAATAAGTGGGCTAAAGACTTAAAGAGAAACTTCTTTGAAGAGGAAAGAACGATGGCCGAATGGCCACACGAAGAAATGCTCAACTTCCCTAGCCATAAAAGAAATGCAAATCTAAACAACATTGAGCTACCGCCTCAGCCCAGTTAGAATGGCTATAATCAAGAACTATAATAACAACAGATACTGGAGGAGATGTGGACAGAAGGGAACCCTACTGCATTGTTGGTGGGAGTGTAAATTTGTTCAACCACTTTAGAAAGTAGTATGGAGGTTCCTCAAAAGACTACCCATAGAGCTCCCTTATGACCCAGCAATCCCACTTTTGGGCATTTACCCAAATGATGACAAACAAGACCATACTAAAGCTACCAGCACAACTATGTTTATTGCAGCATTATTTACCATAGCTAAAGTATGGAACCAACCCAGATACCCCTCAGTAGATAAATGGATCAAGAAAATGTGGTATATATACACAATGGAATTCTATGTCTCCATCAGAAAGAATGACATTGCCCCATTTGTTAGGAAATGGAAAGACTTGGAAAAAATTATATTAAGTGAAGTGAGCTAGGCCTAAAGAAACATAGGTCCCATGATTTCCCTTATTTGCAGTAACTAGTATATGTCTGAGGCATGCAGAAAAGGTCAGATAAGTTGATGTTAGGCGAAATGAACTCCAAGATAAGGACTCAAATGTTTTTTTTTTTCTTTCTTGCGATTGTTTCTAACATTTATAATATGATTTCTTTGTTGCTTTGTATGTTCCTCCCCCATGGTATAACCACTGTTTTCACTGTATTTGATTTCGGAATAATTTGTGGAGGGGAATGGAAAAAACAAATTGTTTAAATAGGGATACAGGTGGACCCATTGCAACAATGAGATGTACAAGTTGTTATGTTGAAAAACAAACTTTACAACTTGGATGAGGGAAGAATGGGGGGAGATAGGAAGAGATGGAAAGGGGAAACAAAGGAGGAGGCAAAAATGCTTGATAAGAAATGTATTCATTACCTTGATATGTAATTTTAACCCCTCTGTAAAGTACTTTCACAATTAAAAAAAAAAGAAAATCACACTTTGATATTACTTTTAATATTTAGTACATTTATAGGACTTTATCATTTACTTAATGCATTTAACAGGACCTATTATTTGTGCAAGAATTTTACTTTTGGACATTTCTGTATGTATATGGTTCTTTGATAAGAGAACACTTTCATCCACTTTCCATTTTCTTAAAACATTATAAGCATATTTAATTGCTCTACTTTAATACATCTATATCAGATATTTTCATACATATATTATTTACAAGTTGAGCATTTGTCACCATCTCCATTCAGACTCCCCCATGAACTAGTGACCACAAATGGGCAGCTCCTGAATTGTACCTGAATTGTACTTCATTTATTCATTCACTTTAAGTATTCAACAAATGTTTTAAAAATGATTCAGTATCATGTTTTTGCCATGAAAAAGTTTTAGTTTACTGTAACTACATACTTATAGGAATCTTCTCTTTCCTCATCTTCTCTATTTTATTTTTTAAGCAACTTTCACTATGTGGACTGAAGCCAACTTCATATAAATGTATATTATAATTTGATAGCATTCACCCTTTTTAATTTTGTCTTCCATCTTCCCTCCCCATAAGCTCTTCAGGCTTATAATTATACACCTTTTGTATGTGTCTGCTTGTGTATTTATAATAAATGCTTATGTATGTTCATCTTTCATTCCAGGTTCCATATAATAGAGAAAAACATGTTGACATTTATCTTTCTGAAACTCTACTACTTAATATAATGATCGTTGGTGCTAACATTAACTTGCTAGCAAAGATAATATATTGGAGTTTTGTGTAAACAAGACTGTTTTGTGTATAAATTGCATTTTCTAATATTAATCTTTCATCAGGTAGCTGAACTTTTTCTACAGGTTCCCTATTGTGAATTGGGCCACAGTAACCTCTACTGTGCAAACACCTCTTTTATATCTTGATATATTCATTTGGATGTATCAACAATAATTTAGACAATACCACAGATCTAATTTTAGTTTTTATTTATTTTTTAATTATGAAGATACGGTACAGAGGGGTTACAGTTACATATGTAAGGTAATGAGCACATTTCCTATCCAGTATTGTTACTCCCTCCTTTGTTTTCTCCCTAATATCCCTTCCCTCCCCATTGTCTAACTCCTCTCTCCACAACCCGACATTGTAAATTTTGTTTTCCCTATACTATCTTGTGTGTCTCATTGTTACAATAGGTCAACCTGTATCCTTGTTTCGGCATTTTATTGTTTCCCTTTCCTTCTGCAAATTAGAAAAATGTTTATACAAGAGTCAGAGCACTTGAATCAAATACAGTGACAACAGGGTTTATACTATGGGGGAAGAACACACAAAAGAAACAAAAAAATCATATAGTACATTAAAAGCAATTTCAACAAAGAAAAAACCTCTGTGTCCATATCTTTGTGTTCATTTCTCTTAATATCGTCTTATATGGTCATATATACATAGCTTTTGACCTTTTCTGCTTCTCTGGCAAGATTATCCTACAGGTATATTAGTTATTGCAAATAAGGGAAACCATGGGACCTATGTTTCTTTGGGTCTAGTTTACTTCACTTAATATAATTTTTTCCAAGTCTTTCCATTTCCTAACTTATTGGCAGTGTCATTCTTTCTTATTGAGGCATAGAATTCATATATATATATATATATATAAATGTATATATATGTATATATATGAATATTCATGTAATATATACACATATATGTATCACATATTCTTGATCCATTCAACTACTGGGGGCATTTGGGTTGGTTCCATATCTTATCTATGATGAATAATGCTGCTATAAACATAGTTGTGCTTGTAGCTTTAGTACGGCCTTGTTTGTGATCATTTGGGTAAATGCCCAAAAGAGGGATTGTCGGGTCATAGGGAAGCTCTATATGTAGTCTTTTTGGGGGGTGGTGTGTCTGGTCGTGGGGCCTGAACTCTGGGCCTGGGCACTGTCCCTCAGCTGTTCAGCTCAAGGTTAGTGCTCTACCACTTGAGCCACAGTGCCACTTCTGGCTTTTTTCATTTTGGCTTATGTGGTGCTGAGGAATCGAACCCAGGGCGTCATGCATGCAAGGCAAGCGCTCTGCCACTGAGCCTCCTTCCCAGCCCTACATGTAGTCTTTTGAGGAACCTCAATACTGCTTTCCTGAGTGCTTGAACAAGTTTATACTCCTACCAAAAATGCAGTAGTGTTCTTTTTTGGACACATGTCCTCCAAAATATGTTGTTGTTTGATTTCTTAAACATAGCTATTTTAACTGGGGTGAGGCAGAATCTCAATGTTGTTTTGATTTGCATTTCTTTTATGGCTAGAGAAGTTGAGCATTTCTTCATGTGTCTATTGGCCATTCTTATTTCCACTTCAGGGAAGCCTCTCTTTTATTCCTTAGCCCTATTATTAATCAGACAGTTGTTTCTTTGAGAATTCGTTGTTGCGGGATTTAATGTTTTGAGTTCTAAGTATAGTAGATATGAGGCCCTTGTCCATTGTATGGCTAGTGAAGATCTTCTCCCAATCTGTGGACTTTCTATTGGTCTTGCTAGCTACGTCCTTTGCTATGTAGAAGCTTGGAAGTTTCATGCAATCCCATTTGTCCAAGCTTTCTTTGATTTGTTGTGTTTCTTGGCCTTTATTAAGAAATTTTCAGCCTGTGCTAAGGAGCCCGGGAGTTTCTCCTATTCCTTCCTGTAATGTTTTGTGGCTATCTGCTTTTACTTTGAGGTCTTTGATCCCTTTGGAGTTGATTCTGGTACAAGGTGATATATAAGGATCTATCTTTAGTTATTTACAGGTGTTTAATCTGGTTTTTGTTTTTTAAGGAACATCTGTGGTTATCTCCACACTAGCTGTACAAATTTATATTCCCCAAACCGTGTATAAGTGTTCCCTTTCCTGACAAGCATTTGTTATTTGTGTTCTTTGTGATGGAAATTCTGTATGGAGTGAGATAAAATTCAATGCATTTTGGCTTGTATTTCCTTCATGTCCAAGGAAAATGACTATTTCCACATTCATCATTGAACTTCCTGCTTTGATAAAAAAATCTTTTAAGCTCTTTTGCCAGTGTATTGAGTGTTCATTCTTTAGGGCATAAAATTTCAGAGCTTTATTACATCCTATTATCAATCACTTTTCAGACCTGTAATTTGTAGATTCTCTGCCCAGGCCATTTCTTAATGCTACCAATGAATCATCAAACTCTTGGAAATAGAGAGACACATGTGTAGATGAATGAGGTTGGAGTGGGAGGAGAAGCACTGTCTTCTCTGACCTGATAACTGTCCTCAGTCTTTTCAGGCTTTTTTTTGCACTTTGAAAACAGTCTCTATTGAGATACTATAAATAATTCGTGGCTGTGAATGTTGCTCAGTGGTAGAGCACTAGCCTAACATGTATATGGCTGTAGGTTTGATTTGGGAAAAGCAGAAAACAAAATGAAATGTCTTTCATCCATTTAAATTATGCAGTTAAATGATTTTTAGTATATTCATAAAGCCATACTACCATTAACACAGTCTTACAACATTTTTATCATCCATCCCCACCACAAAGCTGACAGCATTCAAAGCCATTCTCTTTACTCCAGGATGTCCTCCTCACTAGCCTCAGGGAACTTGCATGTTCCTGCTGTCTTTTGTGGACATGCTTACTCTGACATTTCATAAGTGGGAGCACATGATATGTGATCACCACACACTACCTGTGTGATGTTTACAAGGTCTGTCCTCGAAATATCTGCATCATCGAAGACTTCTTCCTTTCTAAGGCCCAAAATATTCCCATTGTGTGGATGTATCACATTTATTTGTCTTCTTATGAATTCATAAACAATTGCTTCCTTTGTTGGCTAGAAAGAATACAGATGTTATAAGAAGTCTTGTAAGTTTTTTTATTGTGAAAATACTGTACAGAGGGGTTACAGTTACATGAGCAAGGTAATGAGTACATTTCCTATCAAGCATTGTTTCCCCCTCCTTTGTTTTTTCCCTAACATCCCTTCCTTCCCACTTCTTTGTTTCTGATGATCCTATTTTTTTGTTTTTTTGTCCGCCGTGGGGCTTGAACTCTGGGCCTGGGCGCTGTCCCTCAGCTCTTCAGCTCAAGGCGAGCGCTCTACCACTTAATCTACAGTGCCACTTCCGGTTTTCTGGTGGTTTATTGGAGATAGGAGTCTCACGGTCTCTCCTGCCTGGGCTGGCTTTGAACCGCGATCCTCAGATCTCAGCCTCCTGAGTAGCTAGGATTACAGGCGTGAGCCACCAGTACCCGGCGATCCTATGATTTTTAAGGCAAAAATTAAAATCTTGGAAAGTCTATTGGGAGGTATCCTGTAATTTTATGGGAAGGATGTTTGCTAGCTCCATGAAGCTTCTAAGCAGAAAGGTTGGAAGTCAGAGTTTTGTAATAACAGCTATTTTCCAGATGGGTTACAACACTTGAAATAAACATGTCAACCATTTAGTTTGGCCTTCAAGTAGTTGGTTCCGACAGCATAATTTGTTCCAATACAGAAAGGCTGAGAAGGGTCAGTTAAATAAAACTTTTTGGGTTTCTGCCTTATGGACAAAAGTTTTTGTGCAATTTGGAAGTGTGTGTATCATATGACTTTTAAGAAATGGTCAGTTGGGCACATTTGCTACTCAGAAGGTTGAGATTAGAAGATCATGGTTCAAAACCATCCTAGAAAGGAACACCCATGAGACTGTTTTCTCCAATTAACCACCAGAAATATGGAATGGCACTTTGGTTTATGTGGCAAAGTGCTTGTTTTAAGTTGAAGAACTCAGGTACAGCACCCAGGCCCAGAGTTCAAGCCCCACTACAGACAAAAAGAGAAAGGAAAGAAAGAAAGGAAGAAAGAAAGGAAGAAAGAAAGAAAGAAAGAAAGAAAGAAAGAAAGAAAGAAAGAAAGAAAGAAAGAAAGAAAGAAAGAAAGAAAGAAAGAAAGAAAGAAAGAAAGAAAGAAAGAAACAGGGGAAGGGAGGGAAGGAGGGAGGGATGGGTGGGGTGGTAAGTATTCAGGCCTAATTCAAGGCCCACACATATGCAAAGACCTGCACACTTGCAAAAATACCATGGAATCGAATTAAAAAGAAATGTAATGAAATGTATTAGAGGACGAAACAACACTGATATAAAGACAGGAAATGGGATAACTAAAAATATAAAAAGTGACTACAAAAACAAATGGAGGAGATACTACAACCATAAAAAATACACTTAAAATGTAGGATAGGACAAAGGAGGAGGCTAAAATGCTTGATAAGAAATGTCCTTATTATCTTGCCCATGTAATTGTAACCGCTCTGTACAGTATTTTCACAATAAAAAATAAAAATTAAAAAAATGTAGGATAGGATTAAATGAAAAGAAAAAAACAAAACAAGCTAAATGAAATTGAAAATAAGGCAGCTGTTGCTAAAATTTGTGACTACCACTACTAGAGAAATGAGTAAGATCGACATATTAGTTGAAGTTATACATATAATATAATATAAAATAATACAAGACTGGAAAAAGAGTGGTTTAGTTGAGATCTTCTATGCATTTGATCAAACACCTGAGTTTTACCTTAAGAAGGCTTCTTTCTCCCAGTATGAATTTTGTCCTTGAAGCCATGCAGAGAATTTCTATCTGGTCTTATTAAAATGATGTAGCACTTGGGAAGAAAGATGCAGCCCAGGAGCCCTGCACTGGAGGCCAAGATGGAGAAGACCTCCACAGCCACCATGACCCTCCCCTTGGCACTGTGGTAGACAGTCAGGAAGGTGAGCCACACACTGCAGAACACCAGCATGCTGAAGGTCAGGAACTTGGCTTCATTGAAGGTGTCAGGCAGGTTCCTGGCCAGAAAAGCCACAGTGAAGCTGGCCAGGGCCAGGGCACCCAGGTATCCCAGGACACAGTAGAAGGCAGTGAGGGAGCCCTTGTTGCACAGAATGATGACATGGCCATGTTCAGAAAATGCATCTGTGTCCACAAAGGGAGGAGAGGTTCCCAGCCAGACTCCACAGACAGTCACCTGGATGAGGGTGCAGATGGGGATGATGAAGTTAGGAGCCCCTGATACCAGCAGCCACCTCATCTTTCTCCCTGGAGAAGTGGCCTTGAAGGCCAGAACCACAGTCACAGTTTTGGCCAACACTGTGGAAACAGCCACAGTGAAGACAAGACCGAATGTGGTCTGCTGCAGGATGCAGGTGACTGTGTTGGGACGGCCAATAAAGAGCAAGGAACAGAGGAAACAGAACATGAGGGAGATGAGCAGGATGTAACTGAGACACAGGTTGTTGGCTTTCACAATGGGAGTGTCTTGATATATCACAAAGACTCCTAGAATAACAGCAGTGAGGGTGGAGAAGCAGAGAGCCACACAGTCCAGGGCCATTCCCATGGGTTCTTCATGAGCCAGGAAACTTGCAGCTTTGGGGAGGCACTGGTTTCTCTCTGTGTTGGCATACTCATCATCTGGACACTTCATACACTGCTCCATATCTGGTAAGAAGAGGGAGTTACCATTTGACTCCTTTCAGTACTGCCTTCTCCTCAGTGGAAATTGGTAAGTCCCTTCTTAGAGGAGACTCTAACATATTAGTTCTTATTAACATAAGAGTTCATAGTACCAAGTAAAATTAAAAATGCCTGAAACTCTTTGTTTTCACGGTTTGTATGCAGTAACTTCATCCTCATGCTCACATTCCTTGTTTTTTCCATTCTGATTGTTTTACTCACTGACTCTGATGTAGGAAAGAAACATGCTAATTGGATATTTCTTTTTTTTTTCTTTTTTGCTAGTTTCTAACATATTTTTTTAATTGTGAAAATACTGTACAGGGGGTTTACAATTACATGTGCATGATAATCAGTACATTTCTTATCAAGTATTGTAACCTCTTCCTTTGTTTCCCCTTCCCATCCCATCCTTCCCCCGCCACCCCATCCAATCCTCCTCCACCCCCCTAAGTTGTAAAGATTGTTTTCGACATAACGACTTGATCGCCTCATTGCTGCAATGGGTCCACCTGTATCCCTATGTAAACCATTTGTTTTTTCCCTTCCCCTCCACAAATTATAACCAAAAACTTCATTTATTTATCATAAAATCTAAGCAACATCTATTATAATAGTATTCTTAATTGTGACAAAATACCTGAAAGAGCATTCAATTTATAAGACATTCGGCTTTTTTCAAACAGACTTTAACATATATTGGAAAAGGGCATTTTTCATAAGTCAAGTAAACTAAAAATAATTTTCTGACTTCTTTGTGCTGCTATTATATGAATTTCAGTACTATGTGCAAAATTCTGCTACTGCCATTCAAAATTGTGAATAATATAGGTTACATTGCTGTATGTTTGTTTGAAATTTTAATAGGAGGCCTGTGTTACATACTTGAATTCATCTCATTATATTTGAAATTTTCCCACCTGTAAAGCAGTGGGAATTGAGGATCAAGGTTCTCTTTATAGCTCCAAAATCACGCTCTGCAGAATACTTGTGTATAATATTCAAACCAATCTCAGATTTCTAAGCACTTTCTCTACTGCAAGAACAATTCTGGGCAGGGAAATAAAAATATACAAGATTTATGTGTTCTTTGTGGCATAAATATAATTTGGAAGAAAATGGAGAGTCTTTTACAGGTATTCATACTTCACCTTAATGGAGAAGCTAAATGAACTTTGAACATTCACTGAGGACAAAGGAGGATATGCATAAGAGTCATTGAGAAAGGCTCATAGTGAGGTGCATATGAGCATAGAAAATGGTATCATATGAATAAATTCCATGAAAAGGAAAGGAGAGATGTTTTTCAGTTGCTGTTGTTGCTGTTTTGTTTTCTTTCCTTTTGTCTTGTTAGTTTGTATTTGGAAGGGTAAGGGCGTCACAGAAAATGTGGAACAAATACAACAAGGGTAAATAAGTACAACTTACTAGACACTATGTGGAAAATGAACTGTACAACTTGTCGATTGGGAATAGGAGGAGAAAAACTGGCAAAGAGGCAGGGAAAGGTACACATGGTACAAAAAGAATTGTACTCTTTACCTGATTTATGTAACTGTAATAACTCTGTAGAACAACTCCACAACCATAATGAAAAACATAAAACTTCATTATTGAATAGTGGAGAAAATGTTTTCTTGAGATTAAAATGTGTGAAATGCCATATCAAAATTAATCCCACATAAATTTAAGGCCATGAGGTATATTATTTCAAGGATCATTATCATCAGTAGTTACAATTAAATTACTGAAAGAAGAAAGACTTTGGGTCTGTAATCCAAATACAAAACATTTTCCATGGGCTTAGATACATTGTTGAAAACTAGGAAGAGATAGAAGATTTCTTCCTTAGTCAGAGACTTACCTGTCCCATTAGAAATCTCATTCTCTACACAAGGGGTACAATCAAAGCAACAGACAGCCTTTCCCACCTGAGGAGATTTCCTGAATCCAGAACCACAACTCTCACTGCAAACAGAGTGAGGAGTCTGAGGAAAATCAAATATGTGTTGGTAAATATTCAGACTATTACCTGATATTCAATAAAACCAGGTGTTCCTAAGCATTTGAACATCAAGTATAATTATTTAAATACTTAAAACTAATCAATCGATTGGATGCTATTTTAGATTTCCTGACACAATCCACAAAGGATTTTGTGCTACAGCCATCAACCTCACCCTATGCTATTACTGAGAATTGTGGAACCTTTAAGAAGTGGTTCCTATGGAAAGAAATTGATAAAACTAAGCCAGAAATTTCCTTGAATTCATAGAATAATTTTTCTCTTACTGATCTGTGAAATATGGAAATGTGGGAATAAGTAGTAAAATACTCATTGAAATTTTTAACACTATGCTAGACCAAGGCCCATCATATCTTCCTATTTGTCTTCAGTTGCTATGAGTTCACCATTTTCCTGTGGTACAGACTCCTTAGATGATTCCTCTCAACATACACGCTTTGGGAAGGGATAGGAAGAGGAATAATAAAAAAAGAAAAAATACACCCTTACAGAACAGATCAAATAAGGGTTGATTGAAACAGCCACTGTGATGTGCAAATAAACCTTTCCACTTCATGAAAAAATTGCTTTTTCAGGTATTTGTTCGAATATTAAAATAAAATTATAATAGATGTTATCTACATTTTATGATAAATGAACATTTAGAAATGTTGTTAGTATTTTCCTTTCCACCTAACTGAATCAAACAATTTCTCAAGTTAACAACTAATAAATGTACAATACAGAGTCATTAGTGAGTACATAATATCTAAGGGTTCTTTTTGTTTACTTGTATTGAGTTCTAATCATTTTTGTTAACATGAACCCACCTCAATAGTTCCTATGGCCCACTCTATCATATCTTTAGACACAGACAGTTGATGACCATAAGGAGCATATGGAGAAAACTCCCCAATTTTCACTTTGAACTCAAGACCTTCTGGAAAATTCCAAATATTCAAAATGTCATATTCTGCCTCTAATTTCCTTTCCTCATTCAAAATCACTTGGTCTCCAGCAGGATTGTAAAATTGGATGTTCTTGAGAAAAGGGTGCAGCTACAAGAGATACATCATGTCATGGTGAAGAGAGTCTAAGAGTTGAAACAGAAATCCTGAATTAAGCCAAACCTCTCATTCTCTTTAATCTTACTTTATCATTAAAAATTAACACAGATATCTAATTAAGTATCAATACAGAATGTATTTTAGGAACAAAAGCAAGTAATATTTCTGAATTTGGCTTACTACCTGGAATTTTTTCAAGAGAATCCACCTCCACATAACGAAGAATGAGAAAATTCTTAGTTGCCTACACAAGAGTTTTGAACAACTGATAATTTTTATCAATATCCAGGAATTTCATTGGCTAAGTAGGTGATATATAACAGAGCCACTTATTTTTGTGTGTATTTAATTAATTAATATTTATTTGTATTTTTGTTGGTCATGGGGCTTGAACTCAGAACCTAGGTGCTGTCCCTGAGTTTGTTCTCTCAAGGCTAGAATTCTACCACTTTTAGCCACAATGCCACTTCTGGTTTTCTGGTGGTGAATTGGAGATAAGAGTCTCAGAGACTTCCCTGCCCAGTCTGGCTTCCAACAGGCATCCTAAGATCTCAGCCTCTTGAAGAGCTAGGATGACAGGCATAAGCCATTTAATTTATTAATGTGTTAAATATGGAAATTGTTAATGATTCATTTTATTTTTATCTTTATGTATGGTACAGAGTCAATGTGTTGTACAAGGCATCTCAATGTCACCCCTTCCATCATTCTTCCTCATTTTTCCCAATCCCACCAATCACTTAAGTTACTTTCCGAGAAACAAAATCATTGGAATAATTAAGTACTTAAAGAACAGATCATCCTTTGCTATTAAGAAGTTCTAGTGAAAAAGATTATGAGAACATTCATTAGCTGTGAGCTTATTGAGATCATTTGTAACACTGGAATTGTTGGGGACATGAAACACATCACCTCTGCTATTTTTACCTCTAAGAACACATGAACAGAAGTCAGGAGTAGCCTCACAATTATTCTTAAATGTACATTTTCTCTTTGGTCAATAGGAAAATACTTGAATGTGTTTAAACTGACTTTGCTTTTCATGTATAGAATCCAAAAGTGAAGGCCTTACCTGTGCAGGAGAAGGCACCCACCATCTCCCATTATCCATTGCTGGCTCTTCAGTTTGATGAAGAAACATTTCATGGAGGACTTGTGCCACAGCATAGACAGCATTGTAGATATTGTAACTCTCTTCAGACATGGCCATGTCAAAAATTTGCCTAGGCAACCATTCCAAGGAGGCATCATGTGGACAGTTCTCCCACATTACACAGTCAGAGTCAGAATGAGAGCAATTAAAAGAGAGAAACCACAACTTAGCAAGGTAAAAGTCTTCTGGGTATTTGGAAGGATTGACTTCCATGATAAAATCTGTGAATCCAGCTATGTCTTCATGGTGATATGAAAAAATGAGAGGCACATGAAATGAGCCTAATATGAAATAATTTCTTCCAATGCATAAATCACATTGTGAGTTCAAGAGCCAAACTTTGCTTGTTATTAAAAATTGCCCAAGATATACCATTAATCCTAGCAGGTATTCCTTATTACCATAAATAATAAGTACATTTGTTGATGATTTATTAATCTGGTTCTGAATTGCCATGATGTTAACTACTTGTGTTGCGGTACTGCCAGAGATCATATGTTCAAAGGCTACACAGATTCTGTTCTTGTCCATTGCTTCTCTCAGTTCTGCAAGGATCGACAAACCATTCTCATCTTGTGATATCAATAACCCTATCCAGTTCCAGTTGTAATGAAGCAGCAAGGAGACCATGGCAATGGCTAGAGATGTGTCTTTTGGGGACATTTGATAGAGAGAAGGAAACTTGCCATGGTCACTCAGGGCAGAATCAAAAGCCCCAAACGTAAGCTAAAGGGAAAGAAAATTGGAGGTTCACATGAAAGAAATTTCCTATACTTCACAACTTCAGTCTTGATTTATGTTAAGCAACAGGTTGAATTGTGTCAAAGGAGGGGTTTGATTTTATTTCTTTTGTTGGGGACTTGATCTGAGGTCTTGGGCACTATCTTTGAATTACTCTGTGCTTAAGGCAAGTGCTCTACCACTTGAGCCACAGTGCCACTTCTGGCTTTTTCTGTTTATCTGGTACTGAGGAGTTAAATACAGGGTTTCATACAAGGTAGGCAAGCACTCTATCACTAAGCCACATTCCCATCTTGAAGTGCTTGATTTTTAAAGTTTTTAACTTAAACTGTAAATTATTTTTAAATCATTGTACAATGATTCTTCAATTGAGTATGTCAACTATGTGTACAATGCCTATTTATGTTTATCCCATTATTTCTACTTTTCTCACCTTATCTATACCAACGCTACTTATTCCGTTGTTTCTTTTTTCCATTTGTACATATATACTTGAATATTATGATCATATTTGCCATTATTCCTCTATTATTATAACCTGCTCCACTATTCTTTTAAAATTATATCTCTCACACATGAAATCATAAATTATCCACAGTGGTTTCACCATGGATAGTCAATGTTATGTACACCATAATTTAGCCCATTGAATCATGTGTATGTGTTCCTGGCCATTTAAAGGTTCTCATACTCATTTTGTATTTTATGTTTATATTTTAAATCCAACATACACAGATGAGAGAATACATAGCCATTTTGCTTTTCTATGCTTAACTTTATTCACTCAAGAACTTCACGATGTCATTTCCCATTTCCTGATCACTTCCTACAAAATTATTCATCGACCTCTAGGCTCATAGTCATTCTTAGGTTTTCTCCAATTTTTCTTTCCTCTCTTAAACAATGACAGTCTAGATAACAGAGTATGTTGAGTACTTAGCTTTTGATATTATAAAATAGCATATGCTTTTTGTTATAATTTTTCCTAATATTCTCTTATACCATCTGAAAAAGGAACCAAAGCAGACATCTGTAGACATCTGTCTCTCCTTCACCTGTGGAAATCTGTAGAGTTCCAGCAGTGTTCCAATCTGCGCAGATGTCTTTCCTGACGTTCCTGCAAGGACTGATACAAACTTACTTTCTCCCATGCAGGTGTAGTTAGGGATCTTGTTCTTCCCAGAAAGCCAAATAAAAGGATTCTCAAAAGCAGACCAAGCTCTAAAATCAGCACTATAGATATCAAATCCCAAAGTCATGTTGTATAAAAGACTGGACTTCTTGTTGATTTCCTCAACAGCAAAAGCCAAGGCCAGAACAAGCTGATAGTACTTGAAATCAAACCTGCACAGGAGACATAAGACATTCATCAAAAATAATCCAAAACTGATTCTCATATGAATGCAGTGACTTTGGTGGATTCAATGTTTGTTTCTCTACAAATTAAATACATTTAAAAATTACACCTTTTATGAGATATTGGTAATATGATGTCCATATGAATTCCACAGAACTTGATTTTTCTGTCTTTCATAGATAACACCAAAAAAGGATACCCTCCATTAAACATGAAGTGGATCTGTATGAGACACCAAATATACTTTTGTTTTAAAGTTGGGGTGACTAGCAACACATGTGTGAAAAATAAGTCTTTGTTTTTTGAGCCACGCAATTTAAGTGACGTGGGTATCTTAATGACCATGGTAATTTAGATAATGTCATTTAAGCTGAATTTTCAGATGCAGAGCAAGGGGTCATTTGAGGAAGGCCCTGTTGTTTTCCTTGCATCCCCAACACATTAAACAACTCTTTCTGGACTAGCTACCAAAAAATAGTTGAAGCCTCAGAAGAGACCATAATTCTCATGAATGTAACAGAGCAAATGAGATGCTTTAAAAATGAAGCAGGAAATGGTTACCCATATTACTCTCCTCCACTACATTCCAAGAAATTCTGCATGAAGAGATGAACCTCCAAACTGGGGGATGGAAAGAGTTGTAATAAAATGAAGCCTTAGGCTGAAATATCCCTGTTTCAAGGCCATCATGGTGAAACTCAGTGCTGGGAAATGCCTTGATGATCAGTACTTCCTTCACAATATGTGTACATTGAGATAATGAGAAGGAAAGGAAACAGGGAGTAAGAGCTTTAAAGATCTCTCCCCCTCTTGGTAAACAAGCCCTGGCAGGAATACTGTAAGATGCTTATCTCCAATTAACCTATAAGAAAACTGGAAGTGCAGTTGTGGCTCAAGTGATAAAATCACTAACTCTGAGCAAAACAGATTAGGAAAAGCATGAAGTTCCTCAGTTCTAACTTCAATATTGGCAAAAATAAGCACAGTAATAATTACCCTTACATGGAAGAGTAATGCAAAAGCAAAACTGAATGTATGAAAGAGAGAAAGAATATGTGAAAAGGTCATTAGAAATTTGTAACTGTGTCTCTGGTCACCAGTGGTTCACACTTATAATTCTACCTACTCAGAAGCCTGAGATTTGAGGATCACAGTTGGAAGCAAGCCAGGGGCAGTAAAGCCAAAAGACTCTTTATCATCTGTTAAACACCAAAAAGCCAGAATGGAACTGATGCTCAAGTGGTTCAGTGGTAGCACTGAGGGTAATCCTAAGTGCTCAGGAGGCTGAGATGTCAGAACCACTTACAGACCCAGCCATAGTAAACAAAAGTCTATGAGACACATATCTCCATATAACTAGCAAAACAGTGGAAGTAGAGCTATGGCTCATGTAGTAGAGTGCTAGCCTTGAGCAAATGGCTCAGGGACTGTACCCAGTACCTGATTTCAAGTCCTAAGACAGACAAATAAAACAAAGTTTAGGAAGATCAAGGTCAATAGAATTGTCCACCATCTCATCTTCAACAAGCTGTCCTTTGATCAAGTCCTCTCAAGACTGCAAATGAAAAGGAAATCAGAGTATATAAGTGTGCCCCTTAACAGCTGACTTCTCAATAAAACCTTCACAAACCAGGACAGAGGGGCAGGACATCTTTACATTGCTGCTGATAATGATATATAATATCCATCAAGTGTACTTCATTTAGCAGAAATATCCTGTAGCAATGAAGGAGAGATCAAGTTGTTCTCTGTCAAGAAAGGCTAAGGAAATATATCTCTATCAGATCTCTTCTATAAGGAAAAGGAAAGAAAAATTTTCAATGTAAAAATGTTAATGATAAAAAAATGAAGACAAGAATGTATAAAACTTACTGAGGGGTGATTATCAAACATTCTGACAATGTTCTAACATTATATATATGCTCACTAACATATACACATTTCTTAGATAAAGAAATATACTATCAACTTCATAACTGTATTTCCAATACTCAGTATAAAACAATGTAAAACTGGATATCCAATATTTGAAATGTAGAGAAATTACAATTCAGTGAGAGTTTTTCTGTGAGTTTAATTGTATGAAGGGATTGTCTTATGACATTTCTTTACATTCACTTAATGGATTATGATCATAATCTGCCCTCAAGTTTGTTTTTATTTTGTCTTCTTCATTTGTTTGCTTCTCATCATGGATACTTGTCATCATTACAAAATAACTTGCTATAATTAAAAACATTTAACCCCTCTATAAATCAAAAATTAAAACCTATAATGAACAAATGAAAAGTAATATACACAAAAACCCACTAGTAATGGACTCATTTATTAATCACTGAATGCTGTGAAGAAAGATTTCAGAAGCAGCTTCAGTGAAGCTACACAAGTTACATAATGTCATAATGAGAAATGATCTGTGAAAAATTACTGGGAATAGAAATACCTGAAATTATTTATCTAAAACACATAACATAAGCCAGGTGCCAATGGCTTATGCCTGTAATGTTAGCTCCTCAAGAGGCTGAGATCTGATTCTCACAGTTTGAAGCCAGCCCAGGCAGGAAAATCCAAGAGACTTATCTCCGGTTAATTACAAGAAAACCAGAAGTGACTTTGTGACTCAAAGTACTAGAGCAGTGGCCTTGAGAAGAAAAGCTCAGGAACAACACGCAGGCCATGAGGTCAAGCCCCACAACTGACAAAAGCAAAAGACATAAAGTGGCATGATTGCAAAGATGAAAGTACAGACTCTAGATTGATCTCAAATACCTCACTCCGTACTTCCCTTTTTAGGGTATACATAGACTGCAAGGATAGGGATGGAATAAGGCACACCAAGCAAATAGAAGCCAGAAGAAATCAGGAATATCTACAACACATCTTATCAAATGTATATTAATCAAAGCAATTAAATGTGACAAAGTTCATAATACAATGATGAGGGAGTAAACCAGGAAGATAACATAGCAATTATATTTATATTTACACTCTTAAGCACTTCATTATATAAGGGTAATACTAGTAGATTTTGAGAGAGAGAGAGTCAAAGTTATCAATATAAGAATAACTACAGATTATATAACAGCACTTTCAGCAATGATGAAATCATCCAGACAGAATCAACAAGGAGGCATCAAGGTAAATATGAACCTAGATCACATGAACCTTGTACACACCTAAAGAACATTCCACTCAATTTCTTGTGAATAAAACATTCTGATAGGTTGACTGTTCTCCAGGATAGATAAAAGCATTCAAACTTTTAAAAAAATGTATTGAGCACACACTAAGATACCCGGGTTGGAAGGCTAGAAATGAAGGAGATAAATGGGAAAATAGATGCAAACAGGAAAGATACATTATTTTAACCACCACTGGATCAAGAGAAAGTCAATATATAAGCTGATCTTTGGTACAAATTAAAATGGAAAAGAGCAATACCAAAATCTATGAATATGGCAAAAGATGCATTTAAATGAAACATTAAAAAATTGTCTCTAAGTAGTTGCAGAGAAGGGTTTCAATTCAATAACTCAGTGTATGAGTACACTGCATCTTGATTGCTGCCAACCCACCCATTGATTACACCTGTCTTTCCAAACCCCATCCATTCCCTCAGTTTTGGTGGTTCAAAAAACAAGTATTATAACAATGATCCTATAAAGATCAAAACTACAGACTCAACATTGCAACGCAAGGAGGTAGAAAAGCAAAACACCAAACCCAAAATTTGTAGAAGGTGTCAAAGTAGTTAGTAGGAGTAAAAGAATTAGAGGAAAACTGGGCACTGGTGGCTCAAACCTGTCATCCAAGCTACTCAGAAGACTAAGACCTTAGAATCACAGTTCAAAGCCAGCCCAGGCAGGAAAGTCCATGAGACTGTTATCTCCAATAAACCACTAGAAAACCAGAAGTGGTTTTGTGGCTCAAACGATAGAGAGCTTGCCTTGAGCTGAATTGCTGCGGGACAGTGCCCAGGCCCAGAGTTCAAAGAGCCATGAGTGAAAAAAAAAAAAAAAGGAATTAGAGGACAAACTCAATAAGTATAATCAGATTGAAAAATTCTTCAAAGGCAAAAGGGAAAAATTCCTACTTATACTATGAAGAACAAAGGAAAGACTGAAGTAAATAACATTAGACATGGAAACACAGAAATAAAAGATCAATATCCTTTGAGAAAACTGTATGTCAATAAGTTTGATCAAGTAGAAGAAATGACATGGAGACTTTTCCATAGTTGAAATTCGAAGACACGTGAATTAAAACAAGAAATTGTATGAAATTGAATCAGTAATAAAATCCTATCAAAGGAAAGCGGTGCAATGTGACTTTCCTACTGAATTGTCCCAACAAATTTAAATATTGCCTGAGGCGCATTATTCTTACTTTATTTTGAAAATATGCAAGTTGAAGGAATTTCTTACAGCATATTACATGCTACCAACATTATCCTGATATCAAAGCAGAGAAGAAAATAAGGAATTAAATTTATATTCAATGTCTATGATCAATATAGTGACAAATATCCTCATCAAAATACTTCCTGCAACAAAACTGTGAAGGCTATTTCTCATTAGCAAAGTTGAAGAGTGGACTATGTTGAATTTATGTTTCGACTGCTCAGAAGAAACGATTACCAGAATCAATAGGCAACCCATACAATGGAGGAAAATCAACAAAAGATAAATATTCAGATTTGCTAAAGGGGTCAAAATTCAATAGCAAAAGATGAAAGGACCCAATTTAAAATTGAACATTAAACTCTCAATTGGTATAAGAATGCATGTTTGACATCCTTAAAATATAAATAATATACAAATACTACCCACACTAAAATTCCATCTCAACACAATTACAAGAAAAAAAAAAGTTAGGTGCTGGTTAGGACACCCGGAAAGGGAACCTCTTACACTATTAGTGGCACTGTGAACTACTGCAACCAATATATACATGGCTTTGAGGTTCTTCAAAATTCTGAAAACATTCATATTATAACCTCACCTTATCACATTCTTCTGCCTACATTTGAGTTCAGAGGATTTTAGTTGAAAGCTATCCCACACAGAAGAATCTGGAAGTCTCTATATCCAGTTTACCAGCACAAGCAGGACTGTAGGCATACCTTAGCTGGCAGAGCACATGCTGAGCTAACAAGCAAAGGGAGACTGCAATGCCTTGAGTTCAAGTCACTGTATATATATACATACATACACGCACAGAGAAAGAGATGTAGGTGGCCAAAATATGTAGATGACAACCTTGAACTTCTTAACCACCAGAAAAAGGTAAATAAAACAACAGAAAGTTATCATCTCACAAAGGTAGGAATAGTAAATGTATGGGAGACTTAATGTATGGGAGTACTTAATGGCCTGATGAGGAGTTAAGGAACTGTACATGGCTGCCCTCTAGAGACAGGAGTGCACATTGCTACAGCCATTGTGGAAAATAGGGTGGTGCTTCCTAGAATACAAATAATGATTCAGTAATGTCAGTGGTGGCTGTTTATCCTATAGAATAAAATCATTATGGCAAAGAGGCATCTGCACTCCTGTGTTCTCTATATCATCATTGAAGATATCTGAGAAAAAAGTTACAAGCTAAATGTCCATCAGTTGCTATAAATACACATTAATATGTATATATCATATATTTATACACATATAATATAAATGGATATACACACATACTATATACTTATATATGTTACACATATAATATATGGAGTAATGTATACTTACTATGTATTTCATAAACTATATAACATATAATGTACATATAATAAATATACATATTATTTATATAACATGTATGTATATAAATCTTAAACTTTTCCTTAGCATTGCTGTTGTTTGAAGTCAGAACCTTGAAATAGGTATGCAGCAACTCCACTGTGCCAACATTCCACCTAGCCCTTTTGGAGTTTGTGATTTTTTTTGAAATTAATCTTCAATATATTCTAGAAATGACCTAAACAATCTTCATCCCAATTCCTATTACATTCAGCATAGAAACAAGAAAGACAATCCCACAACCTCTACAAAAGAAAATCTCCAATTTGCCAAAGCTTTTTAGATGCAAAAGACTTATGCTGAACTAGTGTAATGCCAGCTTCCAATTATAGGAGAGAGCCATAGTAAAATAAAAAGAATGCATTTCATAAACTCAGACACCAATGAAATAGGAGACCTACAAATACTCCCAATCAACTACATTCATCTGATTCATAACGACATTGTCCAATCCCACATTGCTAGAAGTTGCCACCCATAGTAAGTGGTGGCACTGTTCAAATTGAGTATCCATATGACAAATGCTTAGGCTAGATCTTACTTTTCAGTTTGTACAAAAGGATAAAAGTCAAAATTCATCACAATTCTTAATAGGAAATTTGAGGATTGGAAAATTGCAAATACTGTCATAATGGAAACACTTCAACAAATACGCATAGGAATTCGTCCTGATAGTATACAAATACGTCATAAAATAATAGCAAAAGGTATGCTCTGGTTTTGGCATGGCAGTGGAATCATTTGTTTTATTCACAAGATGAAGAATTCCATCTGCACCACAGTTTATAAATGTGATTTCACGAAATTGAAAAGTTTCAGCCAGCCAGCAATTGAGACTCACACCTGGATTTGTCACAGTTTAAAGACAGCCTGGACAGAAAAGTACATATTTCCAATGAACCAGCAGCATGGTGAAAGTGAGCAAATGTATCAAGCAAGAGGGAGAAGCATCTTGTCTGAACCAGAGTACTGGCACCAAAATAAAAACTGTTAAAGTGTTAATGATTCAGTACAATAAAAGAAACATTTAATGAAGTGAAGACACAGCCAAACAAATGGCTGGAAACCTATGTTGGCTATTCATCTGATGGGGCTTAATATCACAGCATAAAATGACACTGAAATTTAAACACCACTACAAGAAAGAAACCTACTATGAAACAGGCACATGAAGTGAAAGATTTTTTTCAAATGTAAAAGTACAAATAGGAAAATCATACAGGAGAAAAACTGAACAATTATAGCAATCAGCATAATGCAAACCAAAGGTATTCTGCATTACCTTATCGTGTAATCCAAAATGGCTATCATCATAAAAAAAAATTACAAATTTTGATGAAGATATGTAGAATTAAGAAGCAATGAAAATATCATGGTATATTAAAAATAGAGCTCATATTAGACACAGCTATATTCCTTTTAGCAATCTATCCCAATATATCAAGCTCAGGTTTCTGTACAGATATAAACATGGATGCCATTTTATACAAACCATATGACTTATGAAATTGCTCAAGATGTACAACAAGAGAATGGATAGATTAAGTGTTCTATACATGAAGTTGGGCTTTCTTCAACAACAAACAAGAATGCAAGAAAATAAATGGAAAAACAGATCATTCTGTTAGGCAAAGGAAGCAAATATTGAGTACAAGTACCATGTTTTTTCTCCTATATGTAATCTAGGAGAAAAATACATAAAAAGAGAAAAAGGAAATTATATCTATGGGAGGAGAATAAAGATGTTTGTTGAGACATAATAAATGCTTACAAATACTGGCGGTGACGACAATCAACGTACATGATATGAATTACAGTAACACAGAAAGAAACCAGATAGTTACAACAAGTCCTATATTGTAGTAAAAAGGGCAAAACATTGCCAGAACTACTGCTGGTGTGGCATTGAGTTCATCTCTTTCTACCAGAGACATCACATTGCTGCGGAGGCATTTATGTATATCAAGACTTCACAGATGATACATAATGATCTTCAATAACACATTAATTTGATAAAATGGATCATAGGATAATAAAGCCAGAATTCTCTGATTTCTACCAACAGTGCTTGCATATTTGTAAGTAGATGAGAGAGATCCATCAGCTGCAACCTTAAGATTCAGTGTGTCTGTGTAAATGCACTAACAAAGATACTCAAATATACTGTAAGATAATAAGGGAAGGAAAATCAGGTGAATGTGGAAAAGTAGAGGAACACAAGAAAGACAAATATCTAGGAATGCCATGAAGGATTAGGACATTTACAAGTCTATTCCACAGCAGTGAAAGAATTCCTGATGTCATCATCTTTGACTACAAATGTGGCCAGCCACCTCACAGACTATTCATGTCACACCAGCACTGAAATAGACATATGAACCATTGCTATAAACAATAGCATTCTGTTGCAATAGGAATCAAGTTGCTATGCTAGAAAAAAGTGAAGAGCTCATGACCCTGGAAAGGAGAAGCTAGATGGAAGGAAAACAGAGACCACTCTTCCACCTTGGAAGCAGAAGATCACTCCATAGTACACACAAATTAAAACTGATATATACTATGCATCTCATTCCCTGATGAGAGTTTGGAGAAGAGGATATAGAAAGCATAGTTTGTGAGCCTCCAGAGTTTCCTCACACATTTCCCAGCCTGAGAACAAAGGAGTAAGTGAAACTAAAATTATGGAGGAATTAACTTACAATGTGTTTGATTCATGATGGGAAGCATCACTGTTTCTGCGATCTGTTCCCAAAGTATAGAGAGGGAAGAACCCAGAAATCATCACATCCCCATCCATATGCACCCTGGGCTGCATTCTAGAAAAGCAGGCAGTGCCTGCTAAGGAGCTGACACGGAGTGGAAGCTGGAGAAGAAGGAGTGTGGAAATCAAAGAGAACATCACTGAAGCATCTGCCAAGCTGGATTTCTGGATGGAAATGAAGCCCGTGGAATCAGGTGGAGAAATATGCCTTGTATTTGTGTCTATGTGTATGTGTGCCTTTCTATTGACAAGGATGGCTACTCAGCTTCTGTCATTGTAATCTTCAAGATTTCCCAGTAGGCATGTGGAAAACTCCCAGTCCTGTGGTTTTGCATCTGAGGCCCAGCAACCAGGAAATCAACACGAGTTGGAAAATATGTTTTCCAGTTGTCCTCTCCATCCAGGGGCTATGATTTCATCCATGACCACAGAGAGTGAGACCCCTGGGATGAAGTTTTCTTGTTCTTCCTGGTTGTAAACCTGCATTAGCAAATGATTTGTATGAAATCTATTAGGGATGATGCAACTGGAAAACATCAATAGATGCCATGTTGGATGAAAGGTGAGATGGTTGGCAAGGGCTTATGCCAAGGAGATGTCAACCCAACTCTATAGGGCATCACTCTCAGAGGACATCTCACACACCCAATGTCCTAAACAGCCACAGAACATAACTGCTGATTGACCCAGGCCTGTTTCAAGAAGAATCCCATGCTGAAGTCTCCACAAATGCATCCATCTATGCTTGCCTAGACAATGCATAATGATGTTGAATTCAGCAGTGGCCCAAGGTCAGTGCAGAAGTTGAGCTGCAGAATTGTATTCTGAACTTTGACCTTCACAACTGGCAATATCACTGGAAATCCTGAATACATTGGGTCAATATGCTGTCATGAAGCATTAATACATCCACCATCTTGGGTGTTTCTATTTATACTATTCGGAGAACCCGTTCCTGTGCAAGAAACTCTTTCTCCCCTATCAAAACCACATGTATATTTCCTAACACTCAAATGTATTGGATGTAGAATCCATGCAAAGATCTCAAAACCCCTAAAATCCTAAAGCAATGGCCCTAAACTTCAGTGAATTTATTCTATTCCCGGCTATTCTGTTGAATGCATGCTGTGATACACTTGCCTGCAGTGATAACATATGGGACAGAACAGAAATTGCATGTGAGCATAAATCAAGGTCAGAACAATCTAATGATGTGCTGACTCATACATTGTGCAATGGACCACACTAGTACAGCATGCTATTAGTAGGGCATACAATGCAAGTGTGGGTTATGGGATTCACAGAAACTTTCTATACTTTCTTTTAATGCTTTTGAAAAGCTACTGGGACCTGAAAAAACTTGTCTTTCTTGTGAGAATACCAAATTTGCTAATGTGGTTGCCACTGGTCCTAATCATTTTAGTAATAAATAGAATATTAACACTTATTTTATATTCTTTATCAATGTCAATTAGTTGTAGAAGAAGTTTTCATTTGGACATTTCTACATGTACATGCAATTTGCTCTGATCTAATTCAAATTCTGCATGACATTCTCATCCACTCCTTCCCTTATTAAATGAATTTCAGCAGATTTTATTTATCCATTTTCATATATGTGTAAGAAGTACTTTGACTTGGGTCTGCTTTCTTCTGCATCTCCATTCACTGCTCTCCCCTACCTCTATATAGTGCCTACAATTGGATATGAGCTCAAGTGTACTTCTGTCCTTCATTTTTATGTATAATAACTGTTAGAAGACATTCACTGTGTATTGGACACCTGCATGTGTTATATTTCAACCTAAATATCTCTACATATTACTCCTTTCCTCATCTCTCCTCCAGCTAATATCCAATTGCTTGCAAGACTTTGTTATTATATATTGTTTATGATGCTATTTTCTCCTCCCCTTCCTCCTAGCCTTTTTAAAGATTCCCATAATTATACAAATGGTTATTTGTGTGTGTGTTACTTAAGTACATATATATGTTGTCTGTAGGTCTGGCTCCCACATTTGAGAACAAGCACAGGAACTTGGTTTTTATAAACTTGGCTTACTTCACTTAACATGGTAATCATCAGTTATCTTATCTGCATTTCCATACCAATAAAATATTCCTGTTCTGATTGTGAATAATATTTTAGAAATCATCTTTACTATTTCCACAGTTTGGCTATTGAGCATACTTCTGCAATATACTTGGGTGTCCAAGTGTGACTCTTGTACCTTCACTTACATGCTTTAGAATATACAGCCTAGTATGATACAACTAGCCTAGGAGATCTATTTTTACTTCTTTGGGATAACTTCTTACTGATTTCCATAATGGTAGCATGAATTTGCATTTCTATCAACATTGTTGACTTCCCACGCATTCTTTTTTTTAATTGTGAAAATACTGTACAGAGAGGTTACAAATACATGGGAAAGATAATGAGTGCATTTCTTATCAAGCATTGTAGCCTCCTCCTTTGTTTCCCCTTCCCATCCTTTCCCATCTTCCCCCCACTCTCCCCCTCCCCCCCCACCGAAACCTCCTCCCCACTCCCTCTCCTTGTAAAGTTCGTCTTTTGACATAACGACTTGTACATCTCATTGTTGCAATGGGTCCACCTATATCCCTATTTAAACGATTTGTTTTTTCCCTTCCCCTCCACAAATTATACCACTCCCAAATTAACCCTCAAAAATCAATGGATTTTCTGTATGCCAACAATGAGAAAAGAGTGGCTGAAATTAGGAAAGCAACTCCATTCGTAATAGCCCCACAAAAAGTAAAATACCTAGAAATTAACCTAAGCAAAGAAGTGAAGGACCTCTATGAAGAAAACTTTAAAAACCTAAAAAAGGAAATCAAAACAGAACTTAGAAAGTGGAAAAATATCACATGCTCCCCGATTGGAAGGATCAACACCATGAAAATAGCAGTAATTCCCAAGGCTATCTACAAATTCAATGAGATACCTACCAATATTCCAACCTCATTCTTCAAGAAAATAGAAGAGGCAATCCAAAAATTCATATGGAACAATAAAAGACCCCGAATAGCAAAAATGATCCTCAACAGAAAGAACACTGCTGGAGGAATATTAATATCAAATTTCAAACTCTACTACAAAGCCATAGTAATCAAAACGTCTTGGTACTGGCACAAGAACAGACCTCAGGACCCATGGAATAGAATTGAAAACCCAGAAATGAACCTACACACCTATAGCCATCTCATCTTCAATAAGGAAGCTAAAAAAATAGAATGGAAGAGAGACAGCCTCTTCAGTAAATTGTGCTGGCAAAATTGGTTAATCACTTGCAGGAAACTAAAGCTATATCCTTATATATCACCCTGCACCAGAATCTAATCGAAAAGGATCAAAGACCTCAGAATCAAAGCAGACACCCAGAAAACATTACAGGAAGGAATAGAAGAAACCCTAGGTCTCCTTGGCACAGGATAAAATTTCTTAATAGAGACCCAGAAACACAACAAATCAAAGAAAATTGGACAAATGGGATTGCATGAAATTGCAGAGCTTCGGCAGGGCAAAGGTCATAGCTAGCAAGATCAATAGAAAGTCCGCGGATTGGGAGAAAATCTTCACTAGCCACACAATGGACTAGGGTCTCATCTAAAATATACCTGGAACTCAAAAAACTAAATCCCTCAACAACAAATCTGCAAAGAAACAACTGCCCAATAAATAAGTGGGCTAAAGACTTAAAGAGAAACTTCTTTGAAGAGGAAAGAACGATGGCCGAATGGCCACATGAAGAAATGCTCAACCTCCCTAGCCATAAAAGAAATGCAAATCTAAACAACATTGAGCTACCGCCTCAGCCCAGTTAGAATGGCTATAATCAAGAACTATAATAACAACAGATACTGGAGGAGATGTGGACAGAAGGGAACCCTACTGCATTGTTGGTGGGAGTGTAAACTTGTTCAACCACTTTGTAAAGTAGTATGGAGGTTCCTCAAAAGACTACCCATAGAGCTCCCTTATGACCCAGCAATCCCACTTTTGGGCATTTACTCAAATGATGACAAACAAGACCATACTAAAGCTACCAGCACAACTATGTTTATTGCAGCATTATTTATCATAGCTAAAGTATGGAACCAACCCAGATGCCCCTCAGTAGATGAATGGATCAAGAAAATGTGGTATATATACACAATGGAATTCTATGTCTCCATTAGAAAGAATGACATTGCCCCATTTGTTAGGAAATGGAAAGTCTTGGCAAAAATTATATTAAATGAAGTAAGCCAGGCTCAAAGAAACACAGGTTCCATGGTTTCTCTTATTTGCAATACCTAGTATATGTCTGAGTCAAGCAGAAAAGGTCAGATAAGTTCATGTTAAGGAAATGAACCCTAAGGTATGTATTCAAATGTTTTTTTTTATTTCATGCGATTGTTTCTAACACATTTATAAGTAGTGCTGTAGCTCAAGCGGTATAGCACTCGCCTTGAGCTGAAGAGAGCAGGGACAGTGCCCAAGCCCAGAGTTCAAGCCCCATGACTGACAAAAAAAAAAGATTCAGTATGATATTTTTTATCTTTGTAGGTTATAGTTTAATCTAACTACACTCTTATATACAGTCCTTATATGACTCTTCTCTTTGCTTTTCTCCCCTACTTTGTTTTTTAAGCTACTTTCAGTAAGTGTAGTGAAGTCAACTTCATATAAATATATATTGTCCTTTGAAAATATTCATTTTTGTAATTCTCTTTTCTATCTTGCCTTCCCATAAGCTCTATACAACTTTTATATGTTTCTGTTTGTTTATTCACAATAAATGTTTATATATGTTCATCTTTCATTCCAGGTTCCATACACAAGAGTAAAACAAAACATGTTGACATTTGTCTTTCTGAAATCAACCTACTTAACATAACGATCTTCAGTGCTACAATTAACTTGTCACCAAATATAACAGATTCATGTTTTGTATAAACAATGTTCTGTTTTGCATATCAATCGCATTTTTAAATTTTTATTTGTATTTAATTGTAAAGATGCTGTACACAGGGCTTACAGTTACATGAGTAAATGAATGAGTACACTTCTTGATGAAAAATTTTACACCCTCTTTTGTTTTTCTCCTACTATCCCTTCCCACACCAATCTTCCCCCCCCCCAAAAAAAATTGTAAAGTTTGTTTCCAACACAGTGTCTTGTGAGTTTCATTGTTGCAATGGATCATTCTGTGTTCTTTTTTCAGCGTTTTGTTAGGCTTTCTCCCTCTCCAAATTAGATAAATGTATATACAAAGTGCAGGGTACTAAAATAAAATACAGGAACAACAAGGGATATACCATAGCGGGAAGAACATGCAAAAGAAACAAAAATAAAATCACTTAGTACATTAAACACAACAATGACAAAGAAAAACCTCTACTGTCCACATCTTGGGGTCCATTGTGCTTAGCATCTTCCTATATGGTCAATATAAATATATACAGTTTTGAGATTTTCTACTCATCTGCTGACATTATCCTAGAGCATATTAATTATTGAGAATAAGGGAAACCATGGGACCTATATTTCTTTGGGTCTGGGTTACTTCACTTAATATATTTTTTTCCCTAACAAATAGGGCAGTGTCATTCTTTCTGATGGAGGCATATAATTCTTGTGTGTGTGTGTGTGTGTGTGTGTGTGTGTGTGTGTGTGTGTGCCACCTTCTCTTGATTCATTCATCTACTGAGGGGCGTTTGGGTTGGTCCCATATCATAGCTATGGTAAATAAGGCTGGGATAAACATAGTTGTGCTGGTAGCTTTAGTATGGTCTTGTTTGTGATCATTTAAGTAAATGGCCAGAAGTGGGACTTCTGAGTCATCGGGGAGCTCTATGTGGTGTCTTTTGAGGAATCTCCATAAGGCTTTGCAGAGTGCATGAACAAATTTACACTCTCACCAACAGTTCAGTAGGGTTCCCTTTTGGCTACATCCCCTCAAGCATCTGTTGTTATTAGAGTTCTTGACTATAGCCATTTTAACTGGGGTGACGTGGAATGTCAATGTTGTCTTGATTTGCATTGCTTTTATGGCTAGAGAAGTTGAGCATTTCTTCATGTGTCTATTGGCCATTCTTATTCCCTCTTCAGAGAAGTCTCTAAGTATTTCTCCCACATACTAATGGGGCTGTTGTTTCTTTAAGGATTTGTTGTTGGGGAATTTAATTTTTTGAGTTTGAATTATATTTTAAATATGAGGCCCTTGTCTGTTATATGGCTAATGAAGACCATCTCCCAATCTGTGGGCTTTCTATTGATCTTGCTAGCTAGTCTTTTGCTATGCAGAAGCCCTGCAGTTTCATGAAATCCCATTTTTTCCAACCCTTCATTTATTAGTTGTTTCTGGGTCTTCATTAAGAAAGCTTCAGCCTGTGCCAAAGAGACCTAGAGTTTCTCCAATTTCTTCCTGTAATGATAAACTGCATTTTATAACATTAAACTTTCATGTGGTATCTGAAATATTTCCATCTCTGTGATAGCTTGACTTATATTCATCTGGATGTATCAATAGAGATTTCTCTAGATAATATCACAGATTCAATTTTATATTTAAGGATCCTCTCTACTGACCTCCACACTGGCTGTATGAATTTATATTGCAAAACAGTGTATAAGTGTTCCCTTTCCCTGACAAGCATTTGTTATTTGCATTCTTTGTGATGGAAATTCTGTAGGGAGTGAGATAAAATTCAATGCATTTTGGCTTGTATTACCTTCATGTCCAGGGAAGATGACTGTTTCTCCATGTATTTATTGGTCATTATACTTCTTGTTTAGAAACAAAATTAAATTATTTTTGCCAGTGTGTTAATTGAGTGTTCATTCCTTAGGAGTTGAGTTTTCAGAGCTTTATTAATCCTGTTGTCAATCACTTGTCACATCTGTAATTTGTACATTCTCTTCCCTGGCAGTTTCTGGGTGCTGACAAGGTTTCCCCAAACTATTGGAAATAGGCAGACACATGTATAGTTGATTAGGGTTGGAGTAGGAAGAGACCACGTCCTCTCTGATTTGTTAACTGTCCTCAGTTTCTCTAGCCTTTTTTAACTGTGTTAAGGTTTAGATCTCAGGGCCTGGATGCTCAAGTCTAGTACTCTACCACTTGAGCCATAATGCCACTTCTAGCTTTTTCTGAGAACTTTATTAGAGATAAGAATCTCAGGAACTTTTCCTAACTAGGCTGGCTTCAAACCTCAATCCTCAGATCACAGCCTTCTGATTAGCTAAGGTTATAGGCAGGAGCCACTGGGGCACAGAGTAGGTATGTTTCCTTTTTTAAAATCATATTTGATGACAAAGTGTGGCAAGATCAGCTCACATTCCAGGAAATGACATTCCCTGTGATTTAGGTGTGCCAACATTCACAGATATGGAGGTAGAGACCCTTTGCTTTGTTTTTGTTTTATTTTTTTAACTTAATTTCAAAGCATTTTGTTTCTGATGATCCTATCTATTTTAAGGCAAACATTAAATATTTGGGGAGTCTATTTGGATAATAGAGAGTGGGGGTAACTTTATTGGAAGGATATTTGCTAGCTCCATGAAGTTTCTAAACAGAAAGGCTGGAAGCCAGTTTTGTAATCACAGCTACATATCCACATGGGTTAAAGCACTTGGAAAGACCACGTTACCCATCTGGTTTTGCCTTAGGTAGTTGATCCAGACAGTATAATTTGTTCTAATAGAGAAAGGTTGAGATGGATTTCTGTCTGATGTACGAAAGGTTTTGTGGATTTTGAAAAAGGGTGTGACATATGATTTGTAAGAACTGGTCAGTATCTAGGCCAGTTCAAGCCAAAGGATGAGTTCAAACACACACACACACACACACACACACACACACACACACAAACACACACACTGGAACTTAACTAAGAAGAAAATCTAATGAAATGCATTAGAAGACAAAACATCAGTAATATAAAAGAACTTAGTGTAATTAAAAATATCCAAATGTGACAGCGAAAGTAAAAGAAAGAAATACAAACCAAAAAAATGAAAAAAGTGAAAAATGACAGTATTCAGTATAGATTAAGTAGGAAACAAAATATTCAGAATAAAATTGTAATTAGCTACCTAGAGCTATAATTTTTTAAGTTTTTTTGTGAAAATACTGTACAGAGGGGTTACAATTACATGAGCAAGGTCATGAGTACATTTCTTATCAAGCATTGTTGACTCGTCCTTTGTTTCCCCTTACCATCCCTGCCATCTCATCTCCCCCCTAGCCCCCTTTCCCCTCTGTCTCCTATCAAAGTTGTAAGGTTCATTTTTTGATCTCCACAGCCAGCATGACCTTTCCCTTGGCAGTGACCCAGACACTACAGAACACCAACATGCTGAAGGTCAGGAACTTGGCCTCATTGAATGTGTCAGGCAGGTTTCTGGCTAGATAAGCTACAGTAAAGCTGGTCAGGGCAAGGAAAACCAGGTATCCCAAGACACAGTAGAAAGCAGTAAGGGAGCCCTTGTTGCACAGAATGATGACATGGCCATGTTCAGAGTGTGCATCTGTGTCAATAAAGGGAGGAGAGGTTCCAAGCCAGAGTCCACAGAGAGTCACCTGGATGAGGGTGCAGATGGGAATGATGAAGTTAGGAGCCCCTGATACCAGCAGCCATCTCATCCTTTTCCCTGGAGAAGTGGCCTTGAAGGCCAGAACCACAGTCACCGTTTTAGCCAACACTGTGGAAACAGCCACAGTGAACACAACTCCAAATGTGATCTGCTGCAGGATACAACTGACAGTATTGGGATGGCCAATAAAGAGCAAGGAACAGAGGAAACAGAAGATGAGGGAGATAAGCAGGATGTAACTGAGAGCCAGGTTGTTGGCTTTAACAATGGGAGTGTCTTGATATTTCACAAAAACCCCAAGAATAAGAGCAGTGAATGTGGACAAGCAAAGGGCCATGCAGACCAGGCCCATGCCCAAGGGTTCATCATGAGCCAGGAAACTTGCAGCTTTTGGAAGGCACTGGGTTCTCTTTCTGTTGGCATACTGATGATCTGGACACTTCATACACTGCTCCATATCTAGTGAGAATGCAGAATTACCATTTGTCTCTTTTCAGCACTTCCTTTTACTCAATGGAAACTAAGAAATCTCTGCTTAGAGGTAAATCAAACATATGAGTTCTTAGTATCATAAAGGTACATACTATCAAATAATATAAGAAACTGCTTTTTGTCTCTTTTCCATAACTCCGTCATCATTCTCATATCCCTTTTTTCAGTCTTATTTTCTTATTCACTGCTTCTTAGGTGGGAAATAAATTAATTATATGTTTCTAAAAGTTCATTTATTTATCATAAAATCTAAGCAACATCTGTTATAGTATTCTAATATTCTGGCCAAAAATCTGAAAACACAATTAATTCATATGACATTTTCTTTTGTTCTGACTGATTTCCACACATATTAGAAATAAGACATTTTTGTTCATTTTAATGAACTAACAATAATTTTCTGACTTCCTCATCTGTCTGTAATATAAATTCTCAGCATTTTGCACACAAGTCTGCAGCTGACATTCAAAACTGTGAATAATATAGCTTACATTTCTCCATGTGTTTGTTTGAAACATTATAGGAACCCAGTGGAACATTCTTGAATTCATCTTATGAGGCAGTGGGAACAGAGAATCAAGGCCCTCTTTAAAGCACTAAAGTCATGACATGCACAACACTTGTGTCTGATAGTTAAACCAAAGTCAGTTTTCTAAGCACTTTCTTTCTAGCAATAAGAGTTCTGGGAAGATAAATAAAGATGTGCAGGATTTATGTGTCCTTTGTGTCATGAATATAATTTGAAAGATCATGGACATTCTGTATTTAATAAGGATTCATACTTAACTTTAATGGAGAAGTTACATGGACTCTACACATTCACTGAGTCCAAAGGAGAATATACATAGGAGTGGCCAAAAAAGGCTCATAGCTATATGCATATGATCTATAAAACAATATCTTATGAAATGAACTTAAAAAAAAACCAAGAGCTACTTTCATTTGCCATTTTGGCAGTTTTTGTTTTGTTTTCGTTTTTTATTGTTAGTTTGTATTTGGAAATGTAAGAGGGAATGCAGAAAAGTTGAAACAAAGAGTGAACAAATTCAACAGTTGTACTTACTACATACTATATAGAAATGAACTGTACCTCTTGTTGATGGGGGATGGGAGGGAAAAAACTGGGAGAGAGTGAAGGAAGGTGAGACATGGTTCAAAAAGTGCTGTACTCATAACCTAATTCACGTATCTGTAACCCCTCTGTATATCAACTCTACAATAACAATAAAAAATTTCAAAATCCATTTCTTGAGATAAACATGTGCAAAATATCCCAGAAAAATTAAATGCAATACATATTTTAAGGTCCACAAGTTGTATTTTTTCAAGGAAAAATATCAATTGTTATAATTAAATTATTGAAAGAAGGAAGATTTTGGGTCTGTAATCCAAATACAAAACCTTTCCTTGGACTTGGATACATTAGAGAATACTAAGGAGATAGATAATTTCATCTTTAATCATAGACTTACCTGTTCTATTAGAAATCTCATTCTCTAGGCAAGGGATACAATCAAAGCAACAGAAAGCCTTTCCTGAAATGATTTCCTGAATCCAGGAACACAACTCTCACTGCAAACAGAGTGAGGAGTCTGAAGAAAAGCAAATATGAGTTTGTCACTATTCAGAGTAATACCTGACATTCAAAAAAACCAGATGTTCTTAAAAATTTGACCATTAACCGTAATTATTTTACATACTCAAAGCCAATCCATTGATTGGATAGCATTTGACATTTCATAACACAGTTCCCAAAAACTTTTGAGCTATAGTTTTGACCTTCAGCCTATGCCACTACTGAGAATTGTGGAAGGTTTAACAATTGTGGTTCTTAATTGTAAGTCATCCATAGCCAACTTCCAGAAACTTCCTTGAATTCACAGTATAAATTTTCTCCTGCTGCTTTGTGAAATATGGAAATATGAAAACAAGAAGTAAAATACCCTTGAAAAGTTTAACAACATGCTAGGCTCCAGGCCCATCATATCTTTCTATTTGCTTTCCAGTTGCCAGGAGTTGACAACCATACTCTGGAACAGGCTCTTTAGAGACTAACAGGTCAACTAAAGGTACACTGAACATCCACTGAGGGGAGCAAATAAAACCTTGCAATCTAATGAAATGATTGCTTTCTCATGTATTTTGTTCCAATATATGAATGCTATTACAACAGACGAAATTTATATTTTATGATAAATGAACACTTACAAATATTTAAATAGTATGTTTCTTTCCCATCTAAGAGGCAGTAAATCAGACAATTTCTCCAGTTACAACTAATTAAATGTACAATTTTAGATCATTAGTGAGCACTAGGGACATAATATCTAGGGGTTATTTTTGCTTACTATATTGAGTTCTAATCATTTGTGTCATGTTGAACCCACCTCGGTTGCTCCTATTGCCCATTCTATCATATCTTTAGATACAGAGAGTTGATGACCATAAGGAGCATATGGAGAAAACTTCCCAATTTTCACTTTGAGTTCACTTAAGTTCTCGAAAACTCCAAATATTTAAAATGTCATACTCTGCCTCTAATTTCCTTTCCTCATCCAAAATCACTTGGTCTCCAGCAAGACTGTGAAATTGGAGGTTCTTCAGAAAAGGGTGCATCTAAAAGAGACATTATCTCATGGTGAAGAGAATGTAAGAGCTGAAACAGAGATCCTGAATTCAGTCAAGTCTCTCAACCTCTTTAATCCATATTTCATAATTCAATATTAACACACATATCCAATGAAGTTTAACTAAAGAATTGTTTAGGAGAATAAAAGAATAGGGGAACAAACTATCATGTTTCCGAATTCTGATTACTACAATGAATTTTTTTAAGAGAAACCACCTCCACATAAGCAGTAATGAATGAGACAAAACTCAAATGCTTAGGAGTTTGGCAGGACTGATAATTTTATGAATATCCTGGGATTTTTGTTGGCTAAATAGATTATACCAAAGTGGAATAAATTTATTTTGTGCACATTTAAAGACATTGTTTTTTTTTGTCAGTTGTGAGGCTTAAACTTAGAGTGTTATTCCTGAGTTTGTTTGATCAAGGCTAGCACTCTACTACTTTGAGCCATGAAGCCACTTCTTGTTTTCTGGTGGTGAATTGGAGATAGGAGTCTCAGAGACACACTTGTAATCCTAGCTACTCAGAAAGCTGAGATCTGAGGATCACGGTTCAAAGCCAGCCCAGGGAGGAAAGTCAGTGAGACTCTTATCTCCAATAAACCACTAGAAAACCAGAAGCTGTGGCTCAAGCAGTAGAGAGCTAGCCTTGACCTGAATAGTGCAGGGACAGCTCCAAAGCCCAGAGTTCAAGACCCACAACTGACAAAAAAGTGTCAGAGACTTTCCTGCACAGACTGGTTTCCAACAGTGATTCTCACATCTCAACCTCCTGAGTAGCTAGGAGTATAGGCAGGAAACATCGGCACTCAGTTTAGTTATTAATGTTTTATATGTGGAAGTTATCTATGAAGTTTTTACTATTATCTTAAAATTTCACAAGTCAGTTTGTGAGAACAAGGCATCTCAATGCCACCCCTTCACTATTCTTCCTCATCTTCCCCAATCTCACCCATCCCTTGTTACTTTCTTAGAAACAACATCATTTGAATAATTAGGTACTTAAAGAACAGATCATTCTTTGCTATTAAGAAACTTCTAGTGAAAAGATTGATAGTAAAAACATTAACTGTGAGCTTATTGCAGTAATTTGTAATACAGGAATTGATGGCAGTATAAAACACATTTCTCCTTTCCACTGATAAGCATTTCTTTAAGAACACATGAACATGTGTTGGTGACTTTAACAAATATTACTATTCCACACTACTGTGAAATATGTGAAATTTATGTAATCACCTAATAAATTTAAAAAATGTGAGAGAAATTATGGGTTAGGAGCAATGGGTGACAATGTTGTCAAACACCTTATATTCATATGGTGTTTTGTAGAATGGAAACTTCTTTGTACAACTTCTTAAAAATGATAATAATAATAATAATAAAATGTTAAAAATACATGAACAGAGGTCTGGAGTAACCTTACAAATATTTTAGAAACTATTTTCTGATGGGCTTTTGGAAAAAATTTGAACCTGTTCAGATTTACTCTGATTTTGATGTGTCTAATCCAAGAGAGAAGGCATTACCTGAGCAGGAGAAGGGACCATCCATCCCCCATTACCCATTGTGGCCTCTTCTGTTTGATAAAGATGCATCTCATGGAAGGCATGGGGCACAGCATACACAGCGTTTAAGTATTATAACTCTCTTCAGACATGGCCATGTCAAAAATTTGCCCAGGCAACCATTCCAAGGAAGTATCATCTGGAAAGTTCTTCCAATTACAAAGTCAGACTCAGAATGGGAACAATTAAAAGAGAGAAACCATAATCTAGCAAGATAAAAGTATTCTGGGTACTTGGAAGGGTTAACTTCCCTGGTAAAATCTGTGAATCCAGAAATATCTCCATGGTGATGTGAAAACATAAAAGGTACATGGAATAAGCCTGACATGAAATACTTCCTTCTGATGGATAAATCACACTTTGAGTTCAACAGCCAAACTTTGCTTGTCATTAAAAATTGCCCAAGAAATACCATTAAGCTTAGCAGATATTCTTTATTACCATAAATGGTAAGTACATTGGCTGATGATTTATTAATCTGGTTCTGAATTGACATCATATTAAATACTTGTGTCAGACTACTGCCTGGGATCACATGCTCAAAGGCTATACAGATTCTGTTCTTGTACATCTTTTCTCTCAGTTCTGCAAGGATCCATAAACCATTCTCATCTTCTGAGATCAATAGCCCCACCAGGTTCCAGTTGAAATGAAGCAGTAAGGAGACCATGTCAATGACTAGTGATGTGTCTTTTGAGGTTATTTGATAGAGAGAAGAATACTTGCCATGGTCACTCAGGGCAAGATAAAAGCCCCAAAGGTAAGCTAAAGGGAAAGAAAATTGGAGGCTCACAAGTGAGAAAATTTCTGCATATCATAATCTCAGTCTTGAGTTATGTCAAACAGTAGGTTGAAATTGGTGGAAGAAAGGATTTGGTTATTTTCAGATTTTTTAAATTGAAATTGTAAGTTAATTTAATGTCATTGTACAATGATTTTTAATTGGAAGTGTCAATTATATCTATAATGATGCATATTGATCACTGACATCATTTCTACTATTCTTTCTGTCTGTATAGCAATACAACACATTCCTTGTTTGTTTGTTTCATTTTTACATATATTCTTCAATATTCTGTCTGCATTGGCCCTCATTCCTCTATTTTTTTAACACTCCACCATCCTTTTAACATTATAACACCTCACACATCACAGCTTTAATTTCATAGTCATGAAGTCCAGAGTAGTTACACCACGGATATCCACTGTTATTTATATCATAATTTTGCCAGTTTAATCACATATAAGTGCTTAAGGCCACCTATGGGTTTTCATACATTCTTTGTATTTCATGTTTATATTTTAAATACAACTTACACAAACAAGAGAAAAATGCATCCCCTTTGTCTTAATATGCTTGACTTTATTCACTTAATAACTTCACATTTTAAAGTCATTTCCCACTTCCTGATTGCTTTCTACAAAATTATTCAATAAATCCTAGGCTCATGGTCATTCATCCCTGGTTTTCTCCAACTTTTCCATCCTATCTTAAACAATAAGAGTCTGGATAACACAGTATATTGGAATACTTAGCTTTTGATATTATAAAATTGAATAGGTTGTTACATTATGTATTTTCCTATGATTCTCTTATAACATCTCAACATGGAACCAAAGCAGACATCTTTACACATCCCTCCCTCCTTCACCTGTGGAAATCTGTAGAGTTCCAGCAGTGTTCCAATTTCAGCAGATGTCATTCCTGACGTTCCTGCAAACAATGCTACAAACTTACTTTCTGCCATGCAGGTGTAGTTAGGGATCTTCTTGTGGCCAGAAAGCCAAATAAAAGGATTCTCAAAGGCAGACCAAGCTTTCAAATCAGCATTATAGATATCAAATCCCAAAGTCATGTTGTGTAAAAACTGAGTTCTTGTTGATTTCCTCAACAGCAAAAGCCAAGACCAGGACAAGCTGATAGTACTTGAAAACAAACCTGCACAGGAGACATAAGAAATTCATCAAGAATAATCAAAACTTTTCTTCAAATCAATGCAATGACTTTGGTGGATTCAATATTTATTTATCTACAAATTAAATATGTTGAAATGTTACACCTTTTATGAGATATTAATAATGTGATGTGTATATTAAATTCCACGGAGCTTGATTTTTCTGTCTTTCATAGTTACCATACCAATAAAGGATATCATATATTAACCACGTAGTGGGTCTTCATGAGACACCAAATATTCTTTGGTTTTAATGTTTAGATAACTACACTCCAAGAAACTCCTCAGAAACAGATGAGCATCCAAATTGGGGAATGGAAATAGAGGTTTTTTAATTTTTATTTATTTTTTATTGTGAAAATACTATACAGAGGGGGTTACAATTACATGGGCAAGATGAGTACATTTCTTATCAAGCATTGTAGCCTCCTCCTTTGTTTCCCCTTCCCATCCCTTCCCAGCCTACCCCCCACCCCACCCAATCCTCAACCCCCCACACCAAAGTTGTAAAGTTAGTTTTCGACATGCCAACTTGTACTTCTCATTGTTGCAACGGGTCCACCTGTATTGTTATTTAAAAGACTTGTTTTTCCCCTTCGCCTCCACAAATTATACCGATATCAAACACAGTGAAAGCAGGGGTTATACTTTGGGGGAGGGACATACAAAGCAACAAAGAAATAATCTTATAAATGCGTTAGAAACAAATGCATGAAAGAAAAAAAACATTTGAATACATATCTTAGGTTTCATTTTCCTAACACCACCTTATTTGACCTTTTCTGCTTGACTCATACATATACTAGATACTGCAAATAAGGGAAACCATGGGACCTATGTTTCTTTGGGCTTGGCTTACTTCACTTAATATAATTTTTTCCAAGTCCTGGAAAGAGAGTTTTAACAAAATAAAGCCTTAGGATGAAATCACTCTTTCAAGGCCACCATGGTGAAATTAAATACTGGGAAATGCCTTGATGATCACTACTTCCTTCACAAACATATAGATTGAGACATTGAAAAGGAATGGATACTGGGAGTAACAGAATCAAAGAAATCTCCTCTTCTCAAAAAGCCAGTTCTGATGGAAAGACTAGGACTCCCTTAACTTCAATTAACCTACAAAAAAGGGAAGTGATCCATTCTTCTACTGAGGGGCATCTGGGTTGCTGCAATAAACATAGTCCTGCTGGTAGCTTTAGTGTGGTATTGTTTGTGATCATTTGGGTAAATGCCCAAATGTGGGATTGCTGGGTCATAGGAGAGCTCTATGTGGAATCTTTTGAGGAACCTCCATACTACTTTCCAAAGTGGTTGAACAAGTTTATACTCCCACCAACAATGCAGTAAGGTTCCTTTCTGTCCACATCCCCTCCAGCATCTGTTGTTATTACAGTTCTTGATTATAGCCATTCTAACTAGGGTGAGGTGGTATCTCAATGTTGTTTTGATTTGCATTTCTTTTATGGCTAGAGACTTTGTGGGGGGGATAGGTTGGGATGGGATGGGAAGGGAAAAAAAAGAGGAGGCAACAATGCTTCATTAGAAATGTACTCATTTTCTTGCCCATGTAATTGTAACCCCCCTATACAGTATTTTCACAATTAAAGAAAACACAAAGGGAAGTGGAGGTATGACTCAAGTGATAGATCACCAGCCTTCAGCAAAAAAGCTCAGACCCTTAGTCCAATTTCAGGCACAAATAATAATAGCTCTAATGTGAAAGAGTAAATCAAATACTCAGTGAAAAGATATAAAAATCTAAACTCAAGATGCACATTATGTGTCTTTTGTGTATTTCTATTGTGATTGTTGTTAATACTATTTTCAGTCCATGTTTCCAGGTAAAACCTAATTAACATGTTTTCAAATGTTTAAATTGTTTGGTATTTCAATATAAAAATAGATACATATGTCAGTTATGTTTCTGATAAAATTCAGAGTCCAAAATTTAATTTTTCATTTTCTTTTTGAAGACAAGTCTTGCTATGTAGTCCAACATGCTCTTGAACTTGCTATGTAGCCTAGTATGGCTGTTAATCCTTTTTGAGTTTCCCAAGTTTAAGGGAATTCCCTGTGTTAATTTGACAATTAACCATTGTCAAATGTACAATTCAGCGATATTACATATGGCCACTTCTAAACAATGCTTTGTGTGTGTGTGTGTTTTTCTTTTTTTAATTTTTTTTTGTTGATCATGTGGCTTGACCTAAGGTCCTGGATGTTGTCCCTCAGCTCTTCCGCTCAAGGCTAGTGCTTTACCACTTGAGCCAGAATGCCACTTTCCCCTTTTGTTACTTATGTGATGCTGATGAATCGACCCCAAGGCCTCATGCATGCAAGGCCAGCATTCTACCACTGGGTCATCTTCCAAGACCCTTCTTTTTATCTATTTTTATACATGTACTGTGTGAAGTTATTTCTTTTTTTGTCTATGTTAAGCTTTATTTACTTTTAGTATATTTTTTATTGTATAGATACTGTCTTGAGGGGTTACAGTTACATAAGTAAGGTTATGAGTACATTTCCTATGGAGCATTGTTATCCCTCCTTTATTTTTCCCTACCATCCCTTCCAGCCCCACCTCCTCACCCGTCCCAAAGGTGTAAAGTTCATTTTCAACATAGTGTTTGTAGATCTCATTGTTACAATGGATCAACCTGAATCCTTATTTCAGCATTTTGTTATTTCCCTTCTCCTCCCCAAATTAGAAAAATGTATAAACAAGATACAGGGTACCTGAATCAAATACAGTGAAAACAAGGGTTATATCATGGGGAAGAACATACAAAAGAAACAAAAAAATCACATAGTACATTATAAATACATTAAAAACAACAGTAAGAAAGATAAAACCTCTTGTGTCCCTATCAAGGTGTTCATTTCGCTTAGCATCATCTTATATAGTCATATGTACATAGCTTTTGACCCTTTCTGCTTGTCTTAGATATATACTAGTTTAATGCAGGTAAGGGGTACCATGGGACCTATGCTTCTTTGGGACTGGCATAGTGCACTTAATATAATTTTTTACAATTCTTTCCATTTCTTAACCAATGGGGTGGTGTCATTCCTTCTGATGGAGGAATAGAGTTCTACTGTGTATATTTACCATATTTTCTTGATCCATTCATCTACCAAGGGGCATCGTGGTTCCACATCTTAGTTATGTTGAATAATGCTGTGATATGATTTTTGTTGTTTATAATAAACCTATGATATGAGGTTAAGTGCTTTCTGATGTGTATGTGCTTTATAGTGTAAGGTCTGCATAGGGACAACTCCCTCCCTTTTAGCTAAGTTTCTGCCCAGTATCTGTTACCTAGATAACTGGCAGACCAGGAAGCAGTCACCTTACCCTCCTACTATGTCACATCCTCTGGTCACATGCCTCCCATCTGACCTTAGGAGAGTCCCAGACCCCGAGGTCACATACAGATCCAGTGTGGCAAAATCTTTCCCCTTCCTGGCCACACCTCTTCCTGTCCCTGGCCTAGGTAAGTCCTGGCACAGAGCTAGGTCATCATTCTTCCTTTCTCCCTCTCCTTTCCGTTTTCAGTCATGCTTCTGCACCATGCATGGCGGGGGGCAGCAGTTCAGTAAATTAATTTCTTTTCTTGCCTGAGTAGCACGTGGTGTTCTCTTCATCGGCTATCTGATGAAACCTACCTATTTAATATACCTGACATATAGTGAGTTTTTCATCCTGATGGAGAGTTTGTGGAAAGTCTCAGATTGACAGTCAGCAGTGTCTTGTGGTATAAGCCCTTATCCTTCACAATCTGGGCTAACTATGAAAAATGTCACAATTGGACTGAATTGTTAAATAGATCAGTGTGTAGGCATCTACACACTTTTTCCCCATCAATACTGAGGACTTCCTTTTTTCTTTCCTTTGGTTTATTCTCTGTGGCCAGTTTTTGTTTTGGTACCTGTGTTTGTATATGTGTTCATCTGATTTGGGGAAGGGAAAAGGATGAATTGGTGAGACAAAGAAGAAAGGGCAAAACAATGCAACAGAGATACTCAAAAGACACTGGGTTGGAAATAAACTTTACAACTTGAGTAAGAGGGAAAGTGAAAAAAAAATGAGGGAGAGGACAACCATATTCAACAAGCAAGGTACTCATTACTTATGTAAGGTAATGAGTAAGAAAAAAACACTAAGACAAAAACCACATGATCGGGACGGAGATCCAAATACAATGGAAACAGACCATATAGCAAAAGAATCATGTACCAGCAGAACATTCTATCTCGGGAAGTAGCTCAATGGTCAACTTAAACTTTTCCACAACAGGGAGATATGCTTCACACTTTCCACATAGGGAAACAGTCCATTTAGAGAGACAAGGCAATAATCAGAGCATTCTGTGCAGCAATGCTTTCCTACCAAAGGCTAAACTGAATGGGCTTTCTCACCCCTAGGCTTTTCAGTGCTGGGTGGAAAGCCCCCTCCACCCAGCAAGGCACCAGGATGGCTGTGAGAACAAGGCCATGTTCCTTAGACCCAGTCTCCTGCCGCCTAGGCTAGCTGGGAGCTGTAATCCTCAGAACTCAGCCTCCTGAATAGCTAGGATTACAGGCACCTAGCTTACACTGGCACTTAGCTTAATAGTGAATTCATTTTTAAAGTTAATTTGCTGTATTGTTATCTTATAAATGAAGTACAGAGAGATTACAATTACATGAGTAATTAAGTGAGGTAATGAGCACATTTTCTTTCATACAGTTACTTCTGTTTACCCATTGTCCACCAGTCCCACCCTCCTTGTCTTCACAAACAACTTCTTTTTTTTCTCATCCAAAGTACAGCATTTTCATTTATTTATTGTATTTTGTGTTTCTCTCAGTACTACAGTTTTTTTGATCTTGCATAAAGTGGTTAGTTTATTCATTTTGCTTTCCTTTTTTTATTTTTTAGTAATACAGTTTTAATTGTAAAATTATTTTCCATTCTTGATTAATACCTCAGTATTTTATTTTTGTCACTATTATAAATATAATTATTTTATTAATTTTAAGGGGTTTTTTATTGTGAAAATTATGTACAGAGAGGTTACAATTACATAAGCCAGGTAATGAGTACATTTCTTATTAAGCACTGTTGCCTCCTCCTTTGTTTTCCCCTACCATCCCTTCCCTCCCATCTCCACAACTACACTTCCCCTTCCCCACCTAAATTGTAAACTTCGTTTTTCAACATAGCATCTTGTACATCTCATTGTTGCAATGGATCAATCTGTATCCTTATTTAAACACTTTGTTTTTACCCTTCCCCTCCCCAAATTGTACCAACATCAAATAGAGTGAAAACAGGGGTTATACCATGGGGGAGGAACATGCAAAGCAACAAAAAATCACATGGGGGTTGAGAAGATGGCGACGGGGCAGTAGGGAAACGCCACAGCTCTCTCCAACCAAAAAGAGAGTTCGAGTTCCAACCTTTAATCTCCCCAAGAGACCGACAACAACAAAAAGACGAACACTCAGAGAAAAACCAGAGGTGGAAAATAACAAAAAAAGAAAGAGAGGAAAAGAAGAATTTCAGAACAGAGAAGAGCGAAGACCCCTCCCCCAACCTTTACTGGCCGCGCGGCAGTGCGCCAAGCCGCCGGCCAGCCGGCCCGGCAGGGGCTGCCGGAGCCACAGAGACACAGGGGGCTGCTTGCAGATCACCAGGTACCGGATTGCAGAACAGCGGATCGCCAGAAACAGAGAAACCTACCAGCCGGAGTCTCCAGGAGGATCCCACCCCACCCATCACTCTCCACCGGAGCGGAGAGGCTCCATCCCGCCAAAGCCGCCCGGCACCAGCAGCGCCACAAAGGGACCTGACCGCAGACCACCCGCCCAATCGCGATCGCAACGACCCGGCGGGGGGCCGCCCAACCCAGCCCGCAACCACCCCAACTGAACTCGGACTGCAACAACAACTGACGACCTACAGGGTGAGTACCCATCAGGGGACAGGGAATCCATCAAGGGAGACCAGAGCTGGAGGGAATCCCCAGACCCTGACCTAGACTCCCTACCCCAACACCCGGACCACAGGACCCACTAAAACTGGGAACTGTTCGAGAGCCCCACCAGCCGGTGGAGCACACTCTGCTGGCCAGGCCAGAGCAAGAGCGCCCCGGGAAGGGAGCTTAAATGCTCAAGCCAGGAACAGTGCCCCTGGGTCAAGACTACCAACAGTAGAAGAAATTTGAACTGTGTCCTCCAGGCTGCATAACCAAGGTGGTATACACATTAGCACAGGCCTAACGAGCGCGCTCCAGGCTGGGGCCGGAACCAGGCCAGGGGACCGGCGCCTGAACAAAGCAAAAAGGGTCAGAAGTGGGGCTGTGGCTCAAATGGTAGGGTGCCAGCCCTGAGCTGAAGAGCTGAGGGACAGCACCCAAACCTAGAGTTCAAGCCCACAACCAGCCCAAAACAAACAAACAAAAACACATCAGGAGCCCATAGCAGACTCCAGTATTTGGGAGAGTGCATCCAGAGCATCTGATCTTCCCAAGAGCACCCGCAGGAGCAAACACAAGCAGTCTAGGCTGCTCAACCCTTCCAAAGGCGGGAATTGCTACAGCAGAGAGCTGAGAATCCTAAGTGAATAGCAGCTGGAAATAGGCTCCCAACAGAATCCAGATCAGGCACAGACTCTCTCTACCAATAGAGAATCAGCAACCAAGCAAAGACAGACACACCAAAACAAGATTGAAGAGCAGTCTCCTGAACCCCCATGCGAAAATCACAGAGAAAAATCACAAGGTTTACCACTACCCAGGACAGCAAGCTCACCTCAAAAGCCAGCAGCCACGCAGGGGAGAGCCCCAGTGGGAGCAAAGCAGGAATGGAAGACAAAAACTACATCCAAGGGTTGCTGGAGGCAATGACTCAAGAAATAAAGCGAGAAATGGATCAGAAATTGAAAGAGCACAAGGATGAACTATCAAAAGATATACAGGATATCAAACAAAAATTGGATGCAAAAATAGAAGCTGCACAAACCTCAGTAAGAAGTGAGATAAACGCCAAATTAGAGGTAATGCATACTGATATCACCTCATTGAGAGGTGAGATCAGTACTCTGAGAACCAACATTGAATCCATAAAGGGATCCATTTCCACCATGCAAACCACAATAGAAGCCACGGTCAACAGAGTGAATGAAATGGAAGGTAGAGTGTCAGATACAGAAGACAGAATACACCAACTGGACCAAAAAGTGACAGATATGGAAAAATCACTCAAATTAAACCAAAGGGAAATTCAAGAGCAAGCAGATAATGCTAAAAAATTTAACCTTCGCATAATCGGAGTGGACGAAGGTGAGGAATTCCAGAGCAAGGGAATGCAACACCTATTTAACAAGATAGTCAATGAAAATTTTCCCCACCTCAAAAACGACCATCTTAACTACATCACAAAAGCTTATCGAACACCCAACAAGCAAGATCCCAGGAGAAACACTTCTAGGCACATAATAGTAACAATGATGGATCTGAATAATAAGGAAACAATCCTGCATGCAGCAAAAATGAAGAAGGAGCTATACTACAACGGGAAAAAAATTAGAATCACTGCAGATCTCTCCACACAAACAATGAATGCAAGAAAAGCCTGGGAAAGCACCATACGAGCCCTGAGAGCCAATAACTGCCAACCCAGACTGATATACCCGGCAAAGCTAGCATTCACATTCGATGGAGAACTGAAAACTTTTAATAGCAAAGAAAAACTAAATGAATACATAAACATTAAGCCAGCATTACAAAGAATTCTAAGAGGGGGGACACAACCTGAAGAAAGCAACCAGGAACTGGGACCTGCCCCAAACAGGCATTACTCAAAGTCTAACTGAGCAAGCACAGGAGGAAAGGAAAGAAGAAAAACTTAGGAAAATGGAATGGCAGGGACAACAATGCATCTCTCTATACTTTCTCTTAATATAAATGGGCTGAATTCGCCAATTAAAAGAAAACGAACTGAGGACTGGATCAGAAAACAAGACCCATCCATCTGTTGCCTTCAGGAGACCCACCTCTCAGCCAAACATACAAACAAACTCAGAGTGAAGGGGTGGAAAAGGATCTACCAATCAAATTCCCCCAATAAGAAAGCAGGTGTAGCTATCCTGATATCTGACAAAATAAACTTTTCATTAAAATCAGTACAGAAAGACAAGGACGGACACTACATATTAATAAAGGGAACAATCCAAGAGGAGGATATAACCATCATCAACTTATATGCCCCAAATATCGGTGCACCCAGATATGTTAAACAAATGCTCTCAAACTTACAGAATAAAATAGATCCCAATACGATAATACTAGGAGACTTTAACACGCCACTCTCACCAAAGGACAGGTCTACCAACCAGAGGATTGGCAAAGAAGCTACCGAATTAAGTGAGGCCATACTTCAAGCGGAATTAACTGACATCTACCGAGTATTTCACCCTAAAACAACACAGTACACATTCTTCTCAGCAGCTCATGGAACTTTCTCCAAAATAGACCATATCATAGTTCATTCAAGGAACTTAAGCAAATACAAAGGGATCGACATAATCCCCTGTATCCTATCTGACCACAGTGGAATCAAGCTAGCTCTCAATAACAAAGCATACCGCAGAAATTTCTCTAATACATGGAAATTGAACAGCACACTCCTTAACAAGGCCTGGGTAACAGAAGAGATCAGAGAAGAAATAAAGCATTTCCTAGAACTCAATGAAAATGAAAACACCTCACAAAGAAACTTGTGGGACACAGCAAAAGCAGTCCTGAGGGGCAAATTTATTGCCCTCAGTGCCCACATCAAGAGAATGGAGACAGACCAAGTAAATAATCTCATGTTGCAACTAAAACAGCTAGAAAAACAAGAAAAAATGGGACCTAAAGCTACTAGACGAAGCCAGATAACCAAATTGAGAGCAGAGATTAACCAATTAGAAAATCAGAAAACCATAACCAAAATAAACCAAACAAAAAGCTGGTTCTTTGAAAAAATAAACAAAATTGATGGCCCGTTGGCAAGATTAATTAAAAAAAGAAGAGAGGAAACCCATATTAATAGGATTAGGGATGCCACGGGAAACATCACAACACGTACCCAAGATATCCAAACAATTCTAACAGACTACTTTCAAAAGCTATACTCTCTAAAGGAAGAAAATCTGGCGGAAATGGATGCATTTTTAGAGAAATACAAGTTACCCAAACTGAGCAAAGAAGAAGTTAACCAATTAAATAAGCCAATATCCTATAATGAGATACAGGAAGCTATCAAAAGTCTTCCAACAAAAAAAAGCCCAGGACCAGATGGATTCACAGCAGAATTCTATAAGACCTTTAAAGAAGAACTAATACCCATACTCCTCAAGCTCTTCAGAGAAACAGAGAAGGAGGGAGCTATCCCAAACTCATTCTACGAAGCCAATATCACACTCATCCCCAAACCAGGCAAAGACCCAACCAAAAAGGAGAATTACAGGCCAATCTCCTTGATGAACACAGATGCAAAGATCCTTAACAAGATTCTAGCTAACAGAATCCAGAAACACATAAAAAAAATAATACACTATGATCAGGTAGGCTTCATCCCAGAGACACAGGGATGGTTTAACATACGTAAGTCAATAAATGTAATCCAGCATATCAACAGAGCCAAGGTCAAGAATCACATGATTATCGCCACAGATGCAGAAAAGGCCTTTGATAAAATTCAACATTCATTCATGCTAAAAGCTCTGGAGAAAATAGGAATAGAAGGAACATTTCTAAAAACAATAAAAGCCATTTATGACAGACCAATAGCCAATATTATACTTAATGGGGAAAAGCTACAACCAATCCTCCTAAAAACAGGAACAAGGCAAGGATGTCCACTGTCTCCACTCCTCTTCAACATAGTCCTAGAACCCTTAGCCAGGGCAATAAGGCAAGAAAAAGACATTAAAGGGATCCGCATAGGGAAAGAAGAAGTGAAACTATCCCTTTTTGCAGACGACATGATACTATACCTCCACGATCCCAAAAACTCCATCCCCAAACTTTTAGAAATCATAAGTCACTTCGGCAAAATAGCAGGATACAAAATAAACCCACAAAAATCAGTTGCCTTCCTATACACTGATAACGCACAGGAAGAGAGGGAAATAAAGGGAGCAACCCCATTCACAATAACCTCCCAAAAAATAAAATATTTAGGAATTAACCTAACCAAAGATGTAAAAGAACTATTTAATGAGAACTATAAAAAGTTAAAGAAAGAAATTGCAGAAGACACTAGGAAATGGAAAGACCTCCCATGCTCCTGGATAGGCCGACTTAATATAGTAAAGATGGTGATACTTCCAAAATTAATATACAAATTCAATGCAATTCCTATTAAAATCCCAATGACGTACATCACTGAAATACAGAAAACAGTCCAAAAATTTATATGGAACAACAAAAGACCTAGAATAGCCAAAACAATTCTAGGGGATAAAGACAATATGGGAGGGCTATCCATGCCGAACTTCAAACTCTACTACAGAGCTATAATCACAAAGACAGCATGGTACTGGCACAAAAACAGACCCGAAGACCAATGGAACAGAATAGAAGATCCAGATATAAATCCACAGGCCTACAGCCAGCTGATATTCGACAAAGGAGCCAAAGACATACAATGGAAGAAACACAGCCTCTTCAACCGCTGGTGCTGGGAAAACTGGGCAGCCACATGCAGAAAACTAAAAGTGGACCCCAGCCTATCACCATGCACCAACATCAACTCAAAATGGATTAAAGACCTTAACATTAAACCTGAATCTCTGAAACTACTGCAGGACAGAGTAGGAGAGACACTTGAACTAATAGGCACAGGAAGGAACTTCCTGAACAGAGTCCCAGGGTCACAACAAGTTGGAGAGAGACTCGACAAATGGGACTACCTTAAAATAAAAAGCTTCTGCACAGCTAAATCTATCGCAACTAAGCTAGAAAGACAACCAACTAATTGGGAAAAAATATTTACTAGCAATATATCAGACAAGGGGTTAACATCCTGTATATACAGGGAACTCAAGAAACTAATCCCTCCCAAACCTAACAAACCAATTACTAAATGGGCAAGGGAACTAAAGAGGGACTTCTCAAATGAAGAAATAAAAATGGCAAAGAAACACATGAGGAAATGTTCATCATCCCTGGTGGTGAAGGAAATGCAAATAAAGACAACCCTGAGATACCACCTTACCCCAGTCAGAATGTCCCACATCCACAAATCAGCCAACGACAAATGCTGGAGGGGATGTGGAGAAAGAGGAACCCTATTACACTGCTGGTGGGAATGTACACTTATACAACCACTTTGGAAAGCAGTCTGGAGGGTCCTTAGAAAGCTAAAGATTGACCTCCCTTACGACCCAGTCATACCACTTCTAGGCATCTACCCTGAACAACAGGAACCAATATACAAGGACACGTGCACCTCCATGTTTATTGCAGCACTGTTCGCAATAGCTAGGATATGGAAACAACCTAGGTGCCCCACCACAGATGAATGGATCCAAAAATTGTGGTATCTATACACAATGGAATATTATGCAGCCATTAGAAATGACAAAATAATGTCATTTGCAGGGAAATGGATGGAGCTAGAAGGAATCATGTTGAGCGAGGTAAGCCAAGAACGAAGAGACAAACGGTACATGGTCTCCCTCATAAGTGGATGCTAAATCCAAAAGGTTAGTGATACGACAAAACTAACAGGACTTAAGAAACAAAGAACTCCCGCTCATCTGGTTGAACCACTACTAAATATCCTCATGCTGCTGATCACAAATATGGTATATAACATGTGAACACTGTTATATATTACAGACTGTGGTAGACAATTTGCTCCAGGGAAGTTAGAATGAACTTGTGACTTTGAAATTATGTAATCATTTAATCACAATCAAAAAAAAAAAAAAAAGAACCTCGGGGAAGGGAGGGAGGGAGGGGATGGTAGGGGGAAAACAATGGAGGGGGTAACAATGTTCAAGAGGAAGTGTACTCATAACCTCACTCATGTAACTGTAACCCTCTGTATAGTAGCTTTACAATAAAAAAATAAAATTAAAAAAAAAAAAAAAAAAAAAAAAAAAAAGCTCAGGGATAGCACCCAGGCCCTGAGTCCAAACCCCAGGAAAAAAAAAAAAAAAAAAAATCACATGGTACCTTATAAATACATTAGAAACAGGAGCAAAAAAGAAAAAAACCACTTGTGTCCTTATCTTGGGGTTCATTTCACTTAACATCATCTTATCTGACCTTTTCTTCTTGTCTCAGACATATACTAGTTATTGCAAATAAGGGAAACCATGGGACTTATGTTTCTTTGAGCCTGACTTACTTCTTAATATAATTTTTTAAGAAAGACTTGGAAAAAATTATATTCACAGACAACTTCTATACTGCATTTTCACCAGTGTTCAATGAGTTCCAGTGCTGTAGTTTTTCACCCATTTCTCCTGAGTTCTCTGCCCACATGAAGATATTCACTTGAAAAATCATACATAATGAAAAGGAGATAGAAGTATGAAAAAATTAAAAATATAATTTTTCAAAGTCTTTCCATTTCCTAACAAATGGGGCAATGTCATTGTTTCTGATGGAGGCATAGAATTTCATTGTGTGTATATACACATTTTCTTGACCATTCATCTACTGAGGGGCATCTGGGTTGGTTCCATATAAGAAACATAGGTCCCATGGTTTCCCTTATTTGCAATAAAATATATTTTGCAAAAAATATATTTTGCAAAAAAATAGTATATATCTGAGACAAGCAGAAATGGTCAGATAAGTTGATGTTAGGCAAAATAAACCCCAAGATAAGCACTGAAATGTTTTTTTTTATTTCTTGCTATTGCTTCTAACATATTTATAAGCTATTTCTTTGTTGCTTTGTATGTCCCTTTCCCATGGTAAAACCCCTGTTTTCACTGTATTTGATATTGGTATAATTTGTGGAGGGGAAGGGAAAAAACAAATTGTTTAAATAGGGATACAGGTGGACCCATTGCAACAATGAGATGGACAAGATGTTATGTCGAAAAACGAACTTTACAACTTTGGTGGGGGGTAGCGGGGCCCAGAGTTCAGACCCCATGACTGGACCCCCACAAAAAGAAAAAACAAAGAATATCTCCTTTTGGTCTCAATGTGACTATATAGAATCCTGTATAATTTATTGTATCTCATTGTCTTTTAGATCTAATTTCCACATATCAGATATAACATGTGCTGATTATCTCTCTGAGAATTGCTTACCTCATTGAACAAGATTTGCTCTAGTTCCATCCATTTCTCTACAAATGAATATATTTTACTTATAATGGCTGTGTAAAATCCCATTGTTTATAGATACCACATTTTTTGATTCACTCTACTATTGTGGGGCATCTGGGCTGTTTCTATATCTTGGCAATTGTAAATAGTGCAGCAATGAACATGGATGTGCAGCTGTCTTTATCACGTCCTGGATCATGATGTTCCGGACAAATACACAGGAGTGGCATGGGCTGCATCTTAGCAAAGTTCTATGTTTAGTGTTTTGAGGAGCCTCTGCACTGCAAAGGTTTTTGAATTTGAGTGTGGATATGTAATATTAGTTTTATGAACTGGTCTATGTGACAGCTTCTGGCATGAAATAAGCTGTAACTACATCTTTGTTTTCCATAAAACTCTTTCAGAGAGTGTCTGAATTGGCGTTAATTTATGACTAATGGTACTAACCCTCTATCACTTAATGAAGGTGTCTAGGGACCTAAAGAAAAAAAAACAAATGTTCTGGACTGGCATCTGCAGTGCAGGAAGTGTGCTAGCAGTGAGATCTGAACTTGTGTACACTGTGCTGAAGCACAGAAGGGTCAGAACTGAATTGTGGAACACTCAGTGTTGGAGAACTGGCTCATTTTCAAGAAACATTACACTTCAGTGTTCGAAGGGTTAGATGAAAAAATTGTTTAAATAGGGATGCAGGTGGACCAATTGCAACAATGAGATGTACAAGTCTTTATGTCAAAAAACAAACTTTACAACTTGGCTGAGAGGGGGAAGGGGGCAGATAGGAAGAGATGGAAAGGGGAAACAAAGGAGGAGGTAACAATGCTTGATAAGAAATGTATTCATTACCTTGCCCATGTAATTGTAACCCCTCTGTAAGGTACTTTCACAATTAAAAAAAAGAAAATCACACTTTCTAATCAGATGACCATTGGTATTACTTTTAATATTTAGTACATTTATAGGTCTTTATCATTTCCTTAATGCATTTAACAGCACCTATTATTTGTGCAAGAATTTTAGTTTTGGACATTTCTGTATAAATGGTTCTTTGATAAGAGGACACTTTCATCCACTTTCCACTTTGTTAAAACATTATGAGCATATTTCATTGCTCTACTTTAATACATCTATATCAGATATTTCCATACATATATTATTTACAAGTTGAGCATTTGTCACCATCTCCATTCAGACTCCCCCATGAACTAGTGTCCACAAATGGACAGCTCCTGAATTGTACTTTCTTCATTTATTCATTCACTTTAAGTATCATGTTGTTGGCATTAAAAATTTTTAGTTTACTGTAACTACCACTTATAGGACTCTTCTCTTTCCTCATCTTCCCTATTTTATTTTTTAAGCAACTTTCATTATGTGGACTGAAGCCAACTTCATATAAACGTATATTGCAATTTGATAGCATTCACCCTTTTTAAATTTCTCTTCCATCTTCCCTCCCCATAAGCTCTTCAGTCTTATAATTACACACCTTTTGTATGTGTCTGTTTGTGTATTCATAACAAATGCTTATGTATATTCATCTTGTATTCCAGGTTCCATATAACAGAGAAAAAACATGTGGACATTTATCTTTCTGAAACTGTACTACTTAATATAATGATCTTTGGTGCTACCATTAACTTGCTAGCAAAGATAATATATTGTTTTTTTTGTGTAAACAATACTGTTTTGTGTATAAATTGCATTTTCTAATATTAATCTTTCATCAGGTAGCTGAACTTTTTCTACAGGTTACCTATTGTGAATTGAGCCACAGTAACCTCTACTGTGCAAGCACCTCTGTTATATCTTGATATATTCATTTGGATGTATCAACAATAATTTAGATAATATCACATATCTAATTTTAGTTTTTATTTATTTTTTAATTGTGAAGATACTGCACAGAGGGGTTAGAGTTCCATATGTAAGGTAATGAGTACATTTCCTATCCAGCATTGTTACTCCCTCCATTGTTTTCACCCTACTATCCCTTCCCTCCCCATTGTCTAACTCCTCTCTCCCCACCCCTGAAGTTGTAAATTTTGTTTTCAGTATACTATCTTGTGTGTCTCATTGTTACAATGGGTCCACCTGTGTCCTTGTTTCAGCATTTGGTTGTTTCCCTTTCCTTTTCCAAATTAGAAAAATGTATATACAAGATTCAGGGCACTTGAATCAAATACAGTGACAACAGGGTTTATACGATGGGGGAAGAACATGCAAAAGAAACAAAAAAAATCATATAGTACATTAAAAGCAATTTCAACAAAGAAAAAACCTCTGTGTCCATATCTTTGTGTTCAGTTCTCTTAATATCATCTTATATGGTCATATATACATAGCTTTTGACCTTTTCTGCTTCTCTGGCAAGATTATCCTACAGGTATATTAGTTATTGCAAATAAGGGAAACCATGGGACCTATGTTTCTTTGGGTCTGGTTTACTTCACTTAATATAATTTTTTCTAAGTCTTTCCATTTCCTAACTAATTGGCAGTGTCATTTTTTTCTGATTGAGTCATAGAATTCATATATATATACATATGATTATATATGAATATGCATATATACACACATCTATGTATCACATATTCTTGATCCATTAAACTACTGTGGGGTGTTTGGGTTGGTTCCATTCTTATCTATGATGAATAATGCTGCTATAAACATAGTTGTGCTAGTAGCTTTAGTATCGCCTTGTTTGTGATCATTTGGGTAAATGCCCAAAAGAGGGATGGCTGGGTCATAAGGAAGCTCTATATGTAGTCTTTTTTTTTGGGGGGGGGGTGGGGAGTCTGGTCATGGGGCCTGAACTCTGGGGCTGGGCACTGTCTCTCAGCTGTTCAGCTCAAGGTTAGTGCTCTACCACTTGAGCCACAGTGCTACTTCCGGCTTTTTTCTTTTTTGCTTATGGGGTGCTGAAGAATCGATCCCAGGGCCTCATGCATGCAAGGCAAGCACTCTACCACTGAGCCTCCTTCCCAGCCCTATATATAGTCTTTTGAGGAACCTCAATACTGCTTTCCTGAGTGCTTGAACAAGTTTATACTCCTACCAAAATGGAGTAGTGTTCCTTCTTGGCCACATGGCCTCCAGAATCTGTTGTTGTTTGATTTCTTGAATATAGCTATTTTAACTGGGGTGAGGCAGAATCTCAATGTTGTTTTCAGTTGCATTTCTTTTATGGCTAGAGAAGTTGAGCATTTCTTCATGTGTCTTCATGTGCCATTCTTATTTCCACTTCAGGGAAGCCTCTCTTTAATATCTTAGCCTACTTATTAATCAGACAGTTGTTTCTTTGAGAATTGGTTGTTGGGGGATTTACTGTTTTGAGTTCTAAGTATAGTAGGTATGAGGCCCTTGTCCACTGTATGGCTAGTGAAGATCTTCTCCCAATCTGTGGGCTTTCTATTGGTCTTGCTAGCTATGCCCTTTGCTATGAGGAGGCTTGGAAGTTTCATACAATCCCTTTTGTCCAAGCTTTCTTTGATTTGTTGTGTTTCTTGGCCTTTATTAAGAAATTTTCAGCCTGTGCTAAGGAGCTCTAGAGTTTCTCCTATTCCTTCCTGTAATGTTTTGTGGCTATCTGCTTTTACTTTGAGGTCTTTGATCCATTTGAAGTTGATTTTGGAACAGGGTGATATATTAGGGTCTATCTTTAGTTATTTACAAGTGTTTAATCTGGTTTTTGTTTTTTAAGGAGCATCTGTAGTTATCTCCACACTAGCTGTACAAATTTATATTCCCCAAACCATGTATAAGTGTTCCTTTTCCTAACAAGCATTTGTTATTTGTGTTCTTTGTGATGGAAATTCTGTATGGAGTGAGATAAAATTCAATGCGTTTTGGCTTGTATTTCCTTCATGTCCAGGGAAAATGACTATTTCCACATTTATCATTGAACTTCGTGTTTTGAGAAAAAAATCTTTTAAGCGATTTTGCCAGCGTATTGAGTGTTCATTCTTTAGGACATAAATTTTCAGAGCTTTATTACATCCTATTATCAATCACTTTTCAGACCTGTAATTTGTAGATTCTCTGCCCAGGCCATTTCTTAATGCTACCAATGAATCACCAAACTCTTGGAAATAGAGAGACACGTGTAGATGAATGAGGTTGGAGTGGGAGGAGAAGCACTGTCTTCTCTGACCTGATAACTGTCCTCAGTCTTTCCAGGTTTTTTAAAATAAGTTTTTTTTATTGTGAAAATACTGTACAGAGGGATTACAGTTACAGGAGAAATGTATTGAGTACATTTCCTATCAAGCCCCCTCTGTTGTTTTTCCCTAACATCCTTTCCTTCTCACTTCTTTGTTTCTGATGATCCTATGATTTTTAAGGCAAAAATTAAAATCTTGGAAAGTCTATTGGGAGGAATCCTCTAACATTATGGGAAGGATGTTTGCTAGCTCCATGAAGCTACTAAGCAGAAAGGTTGGAAGTCAGAGTTTTGTAATAACAGCTATTTTCTAGATGGGTTACAACACTTGAAATAAACATAACAACCATTTAGTATGGCCTTCAAGTAGTTGGTTTAGACAGCATAATTTGTTCCAATACAGAAAGGCTGAGAAGGGTCAGTTAAATAAAACATTTTGGGTTTCTTCCTTATGGACAAAAGTTTTTGTGTAATTTGGAAGTGTGTGTATCATATGACTTTTAAGAAATGGTCAGTTGAATGCTGGTGGCTCACAATTTGCTACTCAGAAGTCTGAGATTAGAAGATCATGGTTCAAAACCATCCAAGGAACGAACACCCATGAGACTGTTATTTCCAATTAACCACAGGAAATACAGAGTGGCACTGTGGTTTATGTGGCAAAGTGCTTGTCTTAAGTTGAAGAGCTCAGGGACAGCATCCAGTGCCAGAGTTCAAGCCCCACTATAGACAAAAAAGAGAAAGAATAGAAAGAAGGAAAGAAAGAAAGGAAGAAAGAATGAAGAAAGAAAGAAAGAAAGAAAAAAGAAAGAAAGGAAGAAATAGGGGAAGGAGGGAGGGAGGGAGAGAGGGATGAGAGGGGGTGGTGGTAAGTATGCATGCCTAATTCAAGGCTCACACATATGCAAAGACCAGTACACTTGCAAAAACACCCTGGAATCAAATTAAAAAGAAAATTTAATGAGATGTATTAAAGGACTTAACAACACTGATATAAAGACAGAATATGGGATAAATGAAAATATAAAAAGTGACTACAAAAGCAAATGGAGGAGATACTACAACCATAAAAAATACACTTAAAATGTAGGATAGAACAAAGGAGGAGGCTACAATGCTTGATAAGAAATGTCCTCATTATCTTGCCCATGTAATTGTAACGCCTCTGTACAGTATTTTCACAATAAAAAAAATTGAAAAAATGTAGGATAAGATTAAATGCAAAGAAAAAACAAAACAAGCTGAATGAAATTAAAAATTAGGCAGCTCTTGCTAAAATTTGTGACTACTACTACTAGAGAAATGAGTAAGATCGACATATTCGTTGAAGTTATTCTTACAATATACTATAAAATAATACAAGACTGGAAAAAGAGTGATTTAGGTGAGATCTTCTATGCATTTGATCAAACACCTGAGTTTTATCTTAAGAAGGCTTCTTTCTCACATTATGAATTTTGTCCTTGAAGCCATGCAGAGAATTTCTATCTGGCCTTATCAAAATGATGTAGCATTTAGGGAGAAAGATGCAGCCCAGGAGCCCTGCACTGGAGGCCAAGATGGAGAAGACCTCCACAGCCACCATGACCTTCCCCTTGGCACTGTGGTAGACAGTCAGGAAGGTGACCCATACACTGCAGAACACCAGCATGCTGAAGGTCAGGAACTTGGCTTCATTGAAAGTGTCAGGCAGGTTCCTGGCCAGAAAAGCCACAATGAAGCTGGCCAGGGCCAGGGCACCCAGGTATCCCAGGACACAGTAGAAGGCAGTGAGGGAGCCCTTGTTGCACAGAATGATGACATGGCCATGTTCAGAAAATGCATCTGTGTCCACAAAGGGAGGAGAGGTTCCCAGCCAGACTCCACAGACAGTCACCTGGATGAGGGTGCAGATGGGGATGATGAAGTTAGGAGCCCCTGATACCAGCAGCCACCTCATCTTTCTCCCTGGAGAAGTGGCCTTGAAGGCCAGAACCACAGTCACAGTTTTGGCCAACACTGTGGAAACAGCCACAGTGAAGACAAGACCGAATGTGATCTGCTGCAGGATGCAGGTGACTGTGTTGGGACGGCCAATAAAGAGCAAGGAACAGAGGAAACAGAACATGAGGGAGATGAGCAGGATGTAACTGAGACACAGGTTGTTGGCTTTCACAATGGGAGTGTCTTGATATATCACAAAGACTCCTAGAATAACAGCAGTGAGGGTGGAGAAGCAGAGAGCCACACAGTCCAGGGCCATTCCCATGGGTTCTTCATGAGCCAGGAAACTTGCAGCTTTGGGGAGGCACTGGTTTCTCTCTGTGTTGGCATACTCATCATCTGGACACTTCATACACTGCTCCATATCTAGTAAGAAGAGGGAGTTACCATTTGACTCGTTTCAGTACTGCCTTTACCTCAATGGAAATTGGTAAGTCCTTTCTTTGAGGGGACTTTAACATATTAGTTCTTATTAACATAAGAGTTCATACTACCAAGTAAAATTAAAAATGCCTGAAACTGTTTGTTTTCATGGTTTGTATGCAGTAACTTCATCCTCATGCTCACATTCCTTGCTTTTTTTCCATTCTGATTGTTTTACTCACTGACTCGGATGTAGGAAAGAAACATGCTAATTGGATATTTCTTTTTTGCTAGTTTCTAACATATTTTTTAATTGTGAAAATACTGTACAGAGGGTTTACAAGTACATGGACAAGATAAAGAGTACATTTCTTATCAAGCATTGTAGCCTCCTCTTATGTTTCCCCTTCCCATCCCATCCCACCCCTACCCCCACCCAATCCTCCTCCACCCCCTACCAAAGTTGTAAAGATCGTTTTAGACATAAGGACTTGTACATTTCATTGTTGCAATGGGTCCACCTGTATCCCTATTTAAACATTTGTTTTTTCCCTTCCCCTCCACAAATTATAACCTAAAACTTCATTTATTTACCATAAAATCTAAGCAACATCCATTATTATAGTATTCTTAATTGTGACAAAATACCTGAAAGAGCATTCAATTTATAAGACATTCTGTTTTTTTCAAACTGACTTTAACATATATTGGAAAAGGACATTTTTCATAAGTCAAGTAAACTAAAAATAATTTTCTGACTTCTTTGTGCTGCTATTATATGAATTTCAGTACTGTGTGCAAAACTCTGCTACTGCCATTCAAAATTGTGAATAATATAGGTTACATTGCTGTATGAGTTTGTTTGAAATTTTAAAAGGAGACCTGTGTTACATTCTTGAATTCATCTCATTATATTTGAAATTTTCCCACCTGTAAAGCAGTGGGAATTGAGGATCAATGTTCTCTTTCTAGCTCCAAAATCATGCTCTGCAGAATACTTGTGTCTAATATTCAAACCAAACTCAGATTTCTAAGCACTTTCTCTATAGCAAGAACAATTCTTGGCAGGGAAATAAAAATGTGCAAGATTTATGTGTTCTTTGTGGCATAAATATAATTTGGAAGAAAATGGAGAGTCTGTCTTTTACAGGTATTCATACTTCACCTTAATGGAGACGCTAAATGAATTCTGAACATTCACTGAGGCCAAGGGAGGATATGCATAAGAGTCATTGAGAAAAGCTCATAGTGTGGTGCATATGAGCATAGAAAATGGTATCATATTAATAAATTCCATGAAAAGGAAAGGAGAGATATTTTTCAGTTGCTGTTGTTGCTGTTTTGTTTTCTTTTCCTTTTGTCTTGTTAGTTTGTATTTGGAAAGGTAAGGGGGTCACAGAAAATGTGGAACAAATACAACAAGGATAAATAAATACAACTTACTAGACACTATGTAGAAATTGAACTGCACAACTTGTTGGTGATGAATGGGAGGGGAAAAACTGGCAAAGAGGTCAGGAAGGGGACACATGGTAAAAAGAATAGTACGCTTTACCTGATTTATGTAACAGTAATACCTCTGTAGAACAACTCCACAACCATAATGAAAAAAATAAAAATTCATTACTGAGTAGTGGAGAAAAGGTTTTCTTGAGATTAAAATGTGTAAAATGCCATATCAAAATTAATACCAGATATAATTTAAGGCCATGAGGCACATTATTTCAAGGATCATTATCATCAGTAGTTACAATTAAATTACTGAAAGAAGAAAGACTTTGGGTCTGTAATCCAAATACAAAACATTTTCCATGGGCTTAGATACATTGTTGAAAACTAGGAAGAGATAGAGGATTTCTTCTTCAGTCAGAGACTTACCTGTCCCATTAGAAATCTCATTCTGTACACAAGGGATACAATCAAAGCAACAGACAGCCTTTCCCACCTGAGGAGATTTCCTGAATCCAGAAACACAACTCTCACTGCAAACAGAGTGAGGAGTCTGAGGAAAATCAAATATGTGTTGGTAAATATTCAGACTATTACCTGATATTCAATAAAACCAGGTGTTCCTAAACATTTGACCATTAAGTATAAATTAGATTTCCTGACACAATCCACAAAAGATTTTGTGCTACAGCCATCAACCTCACCCTATGCTATTACTGAGAATTGTGGAACCTTTAAGAAGTGGTTCCTAATGGAAAGACATTCGTATCCAACTAAGCCAGAAATTTCCTTGAATTCATAGAATAATTTTTCTCTTACTGATTTGTGAAATGTAGAAATGTGGAAATAAGTAGTAAAATACTCATTGAAATTTTTAACACTATGCTAGACCAAGGCCCATCATATCTTCCTATTTGTCTTCAGTTGCTATGAGTTCACCATTTTCCTGTGGTACAGACTCCTTAGATGATTCCTCTCAACATACACGCTTTGGGAAGGGATAGGAAGAGGAATAATAAAAAAAGAAAAAATACACCCTTACAGAACAGATCAAATAAGGGTTGATTGAAACAGCCACTGTGATGTGCAAAATAAACCTTTCCACTTCATGAAAAAATTGCTTTTTCAGGTATTTGTTCGAATATTAAAATAAAATTATAATAGATGTTATCTACATTTTATGATAAATGAACGTTTACAAATGTTGTTAGTACTTTTCTTTCCACCTAACTGAATCAAACAATTTCTCAAGTTAACAACTAATAAATGTACAATACAGAGTCATTAGTGAGTACATAATATCTAAGGGTTCTTTTTGTTTACTTATATTGAGTTCTAATCATTTTTGTTAACATGAACCCACCTCAGTAGTTCCTATGGCCCACTCTATCATATCTTTAGACACAGACAGTTGATGACCATAAGGAGCATATGGAGAAAACTTCCCAATTTTCACTTTGAACTCAAGACCTTCTGGAAAATTCCAAATATTCAAAATGTCATATTCTGCCTCTAATTTCCTTTCCTCATTCAAAATCACTTGGTCTCCAGCAGGATTGTAAAATTGGATGTTCTTCAGAAAAGGGTGCAGCTACAAGAGATACATCATGTCATGGTGAAGAGAGTCTAAGAGTTGAAACAGAAATCCTGAATTAAGCCAAACCTCTCATTCTCTTTAATCCTTACTTTATCATTAAAAATTAACACAGATATCTAATGAAGTATCAATACAGATTGTGTTTTGGGAACAAAAGCAAGTAATATTTCTGAATTTGGCTTACTACCTGGAATTTTTTCAAGAGAATCCAACTCCACATAATGAAGAATGAGAAAATTCTTAGTTGCCTACATAAGAGTTTTGAACAACTGATAATTTTTACCAATATCCAGGAATTTCATTGGCTAAGTAGGTGATATATAACAGAGCCATTTATTTTTGTGTGTATTTAATTAATTAATATTTATTTGTATTTTTGTTGGTCATGGGGCTTGAACTCAGAACCTAGGTGCTGTCCCTGAGTTTGTTCACTCAAGGCTAGAATTCTACCACTTTTAGCCACAATGCCACTTCTGGTTTTCTGGTGGTGAATTGGAGATAAGAGTCTCAGAGACTTTCCTGCCCAGTCTTGCTTCCAACAGGCATCCTAAGATCTCAGCCTTTTGTGGAGCTAGGATGACAGGAGTAAGTTATTTAATTTATTAATGTGTTAAATATGGAAAATGTTAATGATTCATTTTATTTTTATCTTTATATATGGTACAGAGTCATTGTGTAGTACAAGGCATCTCAATGTCATGCCTTCCATCATTCTTCATCATTTTTCCCATTCCTACCAATCATTTAAGTTACTTTCTGAGAAATAAAATCATTGGAATAATTAAGTACTTAAAGAACAGATCATTCTTTGCTATTAAGAAGCTTCTAGTGAAAAAAGATTTTGAGGACATTCATTAGCTGTGAGCTTATTGAGATCATTTTTAACACTGGAATTGTTGGGAAGATGAAACACATCACCTCTGCTATTTTTAGCTCTTTGAACACATGAACAGAAGTCAGGAGTAACTTCACAAATATTCTTAAAAGTACAATTTCTCTTGGGTTAATAGGAAAATATTTGAATGTGTTTAGATTGACTTTGCTTTTCATGTGTAGAATCCAAAAATGAAGGCCTTACCTGTGCAGGAGAAGGCACCCACCATCTCCCATTATCCATTGCTGGCTCTTCAATTTGATGAAGAAACATTTCATGGAGGACTTGTGCCACAGCATAGACAGCATTGTAGATATTGTAACTCTCTTCAGACATGGCCATGTCAAAAATTTGCCCAGGCAACCATTCCAAGGAGGCATCATGTGGACAGTTCTCCCACATTACACAGTCAGAGTCAGAATGGGAGCAATTAAAAGAGAGAAACCACAACTTAGCAAGGTAAAAGTCTTCTGGGTATTTGCAAGGATTGACTTCCATGATAAAATCTGTGAATCCAGCTATGTCTTCATGGTGATATGAAAAAATGAGAGGCACATGAAATGAGCCTAATATGAAATAATTTCTTCCAATGCATAAATCACACTGTGAGTTCAAGAGCCAAACTTTGCTTGTTATTAAAAATTGCCCAAGATATACCATTAATCCTAGCAGGTATTCCTTATTACCATAAATGATAAGTACATTTGCTGATGATTTATTAATCTGGTTCTGAATTGCCATGATGTTAATTACCTGTGTCACAGTACTGCCAGAGATCATATGCTCAAAGGCTACACAGATTCTGTTCTTGTCCATTGCTTCTCTCAGTTCTGCAAGGATCGACAAACCATTCTCATCTTGTGATATCAATAACCCTATCCAGTTCCATTTGTAATGAAGCAGTAAGGAGACCATGGCAATGGCTAGAGATGTGTCTTTTGGGGACATTTGATAGAGAGAAGGAAACTTGCCATGGTCACTCAGGGCAGAATCAAAAGCCCCAAACGTAAGCTAAAAGGAAAGAAAATTGGAGGCTCACAAGAAAGAAATTTCCTATACTTCACAACCTCATTCTTGATTTATGTTAAGGAACAGGTTGAATTGTGTCAAAGGAGGTGTTCGGTTTTTTTTCTTTTGTTGGGGACTTGAACTCAGGTCCTGGGCACTATCCTTGAATCTGTCTGTGCTCAAGGCAAGTGCTCTATCACTTGAGCCACAGTGCAACTTCTGGCTTTTTCTGTTTATATGGTACTGATGAGTCAAACAAAGGGCTTCATGCATGCTAGGCAAGCACTCTATCACTAAGCCACATTCTCATCTTAAAGGGCCTGATTTTTAAAGTTTTTAACTTAAACTGTGAATTATTTTTATTTCATTGTACAATGATTCTTCAATTGAGTATGTCAATTATGTGTATAATGCGTATTGATCTTTATCCCATTATTTCTACTTTTCTCACCTTATCTATTCCAACGCTACTTATTCCCTTGTTTCTTTTTTCCATTTGTACATATATACTTGTATATTATGACCATATTTGCCATTATTCCTCTATTATTATAACCTGCTCCACTATCCTTTAAAAATTATATCTCCCACACATGAAATCATAAATCATCCACAGTGGTTACACCATGGATGGTCAATGTTATGTACACCATAATTTAGCCCATTGAATCATGTGTATGTGTTCCTGGCCATTTAAGGGTTCTCATACTGATTTTATATTTCATGTTTATATTTTAAATCCATAGCCAATTTGCTTTTCTATGCTTAACTTTATTCACTCAAGAACTTCACGTTTATGACTTCTAGGCTCATAGTCATTCCTAGGTTTTCTCCAATTTTTCCATCCTCTCTTAAACAATGACAATCTAGATAACACAGTATGTTGGAGTACCTGGCTTTTGATATTATAAAATAGCATATGCTTTTTGTTATAACTTTTCCTACCATTCTCTTATAACATCTGAAAATGGAACCAAAGCAGAAATCTGTATACATCCATCTCTCTGTCACCTGTGGAAATCTGTAGAGTTCCAGCAGTGTTCCAATCTGCACAGATGTCTTTCCTGACGTTCCTGCAAGGACTGATACAAACTTACTTTCTCCCATGCAGGTGTAGTTAGGGATCTTGTTCTGCCCAGAAAGCCAAATAAAAGGATTCTCAAAAGCAGACCAAGCTCTAAAATCAGCGCTATAGATATCAAATCCCAAAGTCACGTTGTATAAAAGACTGGACTTCTTGTTGATTTCCTCAACAGCAAAAGCCAAGGCCAGAACAAGCTGATAGTACTTGAAATCAAACCTGCACAGGAGACATAAAACGTTCATCAAAAATAATCCAAAACTGATTCTCATATGAATGCAGTGACTTTGGTGGATTCAGTGTTTGTTTCTCTACAAATTAAATAAACTTAAAAATTACACCTTTTAAGAGATATTGGTAATATGATGTCCATATGAATCCCACAGAGCTTGATTTTTCTGTCTTTCATAGATAACCTCAAAAAAGGATACCCTCCATTAAACATGAAGTGGACCTTTATGAGACATCAAATATTCTTTTGTTTTAATGTTGGGGTGGCAAGCAACACATGGGTGAAAAATAAGTCTTTTCTTTTGAGCCACGCAATTTAAGTGACGTGGGTATCTAAAGGACTATGCTAATTTAGATAATGTCATTTAAGATGAACTTTCAGATGCAGAGCAATGGGTCATTTGAGGAAGGCCCTGTGGTTTTCCTTGCATCCCCAACACATTAAATAACTCTTTCTGGACTAGATACCAAAAATAGTTGAAGCCTCAGAAGAGACCATAATTCTCATGAATGTAACAGAGCAAATGAGATGCTTTAAAAATGAAGCAGGAAATAGTTTCCCATGTTACTCCCTCCACTACATTCCAAGAAACTCTCCATGAAGAGATGAACCTCCAAACTGGGGGATGGAAAGAGTTGTAATAAAATGAAGCCTTAGGCTGAAATATCCCTGTTTCAATGCCATCATGGTGAAACTCAGTGCAGGGCAATGCCTTGATGATCAGTACTTCCTTCTCAATATGTGTACATTGAGATAATGAAAAGGAAAGGAAACAGGGAGTAAGAGCTTTAAAGATCTCTCCCCCTCTTGGTTAACAGCCCTGGCAGGAATACTGTAAGATGCTTATCTCCAATTAACCTACAAGAAAACTGAAAGTGCAGTTGTGGCTCAAGTGATAAAATCACTAACTCTGAGCAAAACAGATTAGGGAAAACATGAAGTTCCTCAGTTCAAACTTCAATATTGGCAAAAATAAGCACAGTAACAATTACCCTTACATGGAACAGTAATGCAAAAGCAAAACTGAATGTATGAAAGAGAGAAAGAATATGTGAAAAGGTCATTAGAAATTGGCAACTGTTTCTCTGGGCACCAGTGGTTCACACTTATAATTCTACCTACTCAGAAGCCTGAGATTTGAGGATCACAGTTGGAAGCAAGCCAGGGGCAGTAAAGCCAAAAGACTCTTTATCATCTGTTAAACACCAAAAAGCCAGAATGGAACTGGTGTTCAAGTGGTTCAGTTGTAGCACTGAGGGTAATCCTAAGTGCTCAGGAGGCTGAGAAGTCAGAACCACTTACATACCCAGCCATAGTAAACAAAAGTCTATGAGACACATATCTCAATGTAACTAGCAAAACAGTGGAAGTAGAGCTATGGATTATATAGTAGAGTGCTAGCCTTGAGCAGATGGCTCAGAGACTGTACCCAGTACCCGATTTCTAGTCCTAAGACAGACAAATAAAACAAAGTTTAGGAAGATCAAGGTCAATAGAATTGTCCACCATCTCATCTTCAACAAGCTGTCCTTTGATCAAGTCCTCTCAAGACTGCAAATGAAAAGGAAATCAGAGTATATTAGTGTGCCCCTTAACAGCTGACTTCTCAATAAAACCTTCACAATCCAGGACAGAGGGGCAGGACATCTTTACATTGCTGCTGATAATGATATATAATATCCATCAAGTGTACTGCATTTAGCAGAAATATCCTGTAGCAGTGAAGGAGAGATCAAGATGTTCTCTGTCAAGCAAGGTTAAGGAAATTTATCTCTATCAGATCTCTTCTACAAGGAAAAGGAAAGAAAAAATTTTCAATGTAAAGATGTTAATGATAAAGAAATGAAGACAAGAATGTATAAAACTTGCTCAAGGGTCATTATCAAACAATCTGACAATGTTCTAACATATATATATGCTCACTAACATATACACATTTCTTAGATAAAGAAAAATACTATCAACTTCATAACTGTTTTTCCAACACTTCATTTATTTGCTTCTCATCATGGATACTTGTCATCATTACAAAATAACTTGCTATTTAATCCCTCTATAAGTCAAAAATGAAAACCTATAATGAACAAATAAAAAGTAATATACACAAAAAACCACTAGTAATGGACTCATTTATTAATCACTGAATGCTGTGGAGAAAGATTTTAGAAGCAGTTTCAGTGAAGCTACACAAGTTACATAATGTCATAATGAGAAATGATCTGTAAACAATTACTAGGAATAGAAATACCTGAAATTATTTATCTAAAACACATAACATAAGCCAGGTGTCATGGTCTTATGCCTGTAATGTTAGCTCCTCAAGAGCCTGAGATCTGATTCTCACAGTTTGAAGCCAGGCCAGGCAGGAAAATCCAAGAGACTTATCTCCGGTTAATCACAAGAAAACCAGAAGTGACTCTGTGACTCAAAGTACTAGAGCAGTAGCCTTGAGAAGAAAAGCTCAAGAACAACACGCAGGCCATGAGGTCAAGCCCCACAACTGACAAAAGCAAAAGACATAATGTGGCATGGTTGCAAAGGTGAAAGTACAGACTCTAGATTGATCTCAAATACCTCACTCCGTACTTCCCCCTTTAGGGTATACATAGACTGCAAGGAAAGGGATGGAATAAGGCAGACCAAGCAAATAGAAGCCAGAAGAAAGCAGGAATATCTATAACACATCTTATCAAATGTATATTAATCAAAGCAATTAAATGTGACAAAGTTCATGATACAATGATGGGGGAGTAAACTAGGAAGATAACATAGCAATTATGTTTATATTTACACTCTTAAGCACTTCAATATATAAGGGAAATGTTAGTAGATTTTGAGAGAGAGACAGAGAGAGAGAGTCAAAGTTATCAATATAAGAATAACTACAGATTATATAACAGCACTTTCAGCAATGGTGAAATCATCCAGACAGAATCAACAAGGAAGCATCAAGGTAAATATGAACCTAGATCACATGAACCTTGTACACACCTAAAGAATATTCCACTCAATTTCTTGTGATTATAACATTCTGATAGGTTGACCATTCACTAGGATAGATAAAAGCATTCAAATAGGAAATTTATACAGGAGAAAAATTGAACAATTATAGCTATCAGCATAATGCAAACCAAAGGTATTCTGCATTACCTTATCATATAATCCAAAATGGCTATCATCACAAGATTACAAATTTTGATGAAGATATGTAGAATTAAGAAGCAATGAAAATATCATGGTATATGAAAAATAGAGCTCATATTAGACACACCTATACCACTTTTAACAATCTATCCCAATATATCAAGCTCAGGTTTCTGTACAGATGCATATGTAAACATGGATGCCATTTTATACAAACTATCTGACTTATAAAATTGCTCAAGATGTCCAAAAAGAGAATGGATAGATTAAGTGTTCTATACATGAAGTTGAGCTTTCTTCAACAACAAACAAGAATTCAAGAAAATAAATGGAAAAACAGATCATTCTGTTAGGCAAAGGAAGCAAATATTGAACACAAGTACCATGTTTTTTCTCCTATATGTAATCTAGGGGAAAAATACATAAAAAGAGAAAAAGGAATTTATATCTATGGGCAGAGAATAACGATGATTAATGAGACATAATTAATGTTTACAAATATTGGGGGTGACTACAATCAAAGTACATCATATGAAATACAGTAACACAGAAAGAAACCAGATAGTTACAAGTCCTATATTGTAGTAAAAAGGGCAAAACATTGCCAGAACTACTACTGGTGTGGCATTGAGTTCATCTCTTTCTACCAGAGACATCACATTGCTGTGGAGCATTTATCTATATCAAGACTTCATAGATGATACATAATGATTTTAATAACACACATTAATTTGATAAAATGGATCATAGGATCATAAAGCCAGAATTCTCTGATTTCTACCAACAGTGCTTGCATATTTGTAAGTAAATGAGAGACATCCATCAGCTGCAACCGTAAGATTCAGTGTGTCTGTATAAATGCACTAACAAAGATACTCAAATATACTGTAGGATATCAAGGGAAGGAAAATCAGGTGAATGTGGAAAAGCAGAGGAACATAAGAAAGACAAATATCTAGGAATGCCATGAAGGATTAGAACATTTACAAGTCTATTCCACAGCAGTGAAAGAATTCTTGATGTCATCATCTTTGCCTCCAAATGTGGCCAGCCACCTCACAGACTATCCTTGTCACACCAGCACTGGAACAGACATAGGAGCCATTGCTATAAACAATGGCATTCTGTTGCAATAGGAATCAAGTTGCTATGCTAGAATAAAGTGAAGAGTTCATGACCCTGGAAAGGAGAAGCTAGATGGAAGGAAACCAGAGACCACTCTTCCACCTTGGAAGCAGAAAATCACTCCATAGTACACACAAATTAAAACTGATATATACTATGCATCTCATTCCCTGATGAGAGTTTGGAGAAGAGGATATAGAAAGCATAGTTTGTGAGCCTCCAGAGTTTCCTCACACATTTCCCAGCCTGAGAACAAAGGAGTAAGTGAAACTAAAATTATGGAGGAATTAACTTACAATGTGTTTGATTCATGATGGGAAGCATCACTGTTTCTGCGATCTGTTCCCAAAGTATAGAGAGGGAAGAACCCAGCAATCATCACATCCCCATCCATATGCGCCCTGGGCTGCATTCTAGAAAAGCAGGCAGTGCCTGCTAAGGAGCTGACACGAAGTGGAAGCTGGAGAAGAAGGAGTGTGGAAATCAAAGAGAACATCACTGAAGCATCTGCCAAGCTGGAATTCTGGCTGGAAATGAAGCCCGTGGGATCAGGTGGAGAAATAAGCTTTGTATTTGTGTCTGTGTGTATATGTGCCTTTCTATTGACAGGGATGGCTACTCAGCTTCTGTCATTGCAATCTTCAGCATTTCCCAGTAGGCATGTGGAAAACTCCCAGTCCTGTGGTTTTGCATCTGAGGCCCAGCAACCAGGAAATCAACACGAGTTGGAAAATATGTTTTCCAGTTGTCCTCTCCACCCAGGGGCTATGATTTCATACATGACCACAGAGAGTGAGACCCCTGGGATGAAGTTTTCTTGTTCTTCCTGGTTGCAAACTTGGATTAGCAAATGATTTGTATGAAATCTTTTAGGGATGATGCAACTGGAAAACATCAATAAATGCCATGTTGGATGAAAGGTGAGATGGTTGGCAAGGACTCATGCCAAGGAGATGTCAACCCAACTCTATAGGGTATCACTCTCAGAGGACATCTCACACACCTAATGTTCTAAACAGCCACAGAACATAACTGCTGATTGACCCACGCCTGTTTCAAGAAGAATCCCATGAAGAAGACTACACAAATGCATCCATCTATGCTTGCCTAGAGAATGCATGATGATGTTGAATTCAGCAGTGGCCCAAGGTCAGTGCAGAAGTTGAGCTGCAGAATTGTATTCTGAACTTTGATCTTCACAACTGGCAATATCACTGGACATCCTGAGTACATGGGTCAGTATACTGTCATGAAGCATTGATACATCCACCACCTTGGGTGTTTCTATTTATACTTTTTGGAGAACCCGTTGCTTTGCAATCAACTCTTTCTCCCCTATCAAAACTACCTGTATATTTTCTAACACTCAAATATATTGGATGTAGAATCTATGCAAAGATCTCAAAACCCCTAAAATCCTAAAGCAATGACCCTAAAGTTCCGTGAATGTATTCTATTTCCAGGCTACTGTGTTGAATGCATGCTGTGATACACTTGCCTGTAGTGTTAACATATGGGACAGAACAGAAATTGCATGTGAGCATAAATCAAGGACAGAACATTCTAATGAAATGCTGAGACTCATATATTGTGCCATGGACCACACTAGTACAGCATGCTATTAGTAGGGCATACAATGCAAGTGTGGGTTATGAGATTCACAGAAACTTTCTATACTTTCTATTTAATGCTTTTGAAAAGCTACTGGGACCTGAAAAAACTTGTCTTTCTTGTGAGAATACCAAATTTGCTAATGTGGTTGCCACTGGTCTTAATCATTTTAGTAATAAATAGAATGTTAACACTTATTTTATACTCTTTATCAATGTCAATTAGTTGTAGAAGAAGTTTTCATTTGGACATTTCTACATGTATATGCAATTTACTGTGATCTGATTTAAATTCTGCATGACATTCTCATCCACTTCTTCCCTTATTAAATGAATTTCAGCAGATTCTATTTATCCATTTTCATATATGTGTAAGAAATACATTGACTTGGGTCTACTTTCTTCTGCATCTACTTTCACTGCTCTCCCCTACCTCTATATAGTGCCTACAATTGGATAGGATCTCAAGTACACTTTTGTCCTTCATTTTTATGTATAATAACTTAGAAAAGATTCACTGTGTATTGGACACCTGCATGTGTTATGTTTCAACCTAAATATCTCTACATATTACTCCTTTTTTCCTCATCTCTCCTCCAGCTGTTATCCAATAGCTTGCAGTATTTTGTCATTATATATCATTTATGATGCTATTTTCTCCTCCCCTTCCTCCTAGCCTTTTTAAAGATTCCCATAATTACACAAATGGTTATTTGTGTGTGTGTTACATAAGTACATATATATGTTGTCTTTAGGCCTGGCTTCCACATTTGAGGAAAAGTACATGAACTTTTTTTTATAAACCTGGCTTACTTCACTTAACATGATAATCATCATTTGTCAACGTCTAAGGTGTTGGATTCCCTGGGTAAGGGTCAAGAAATCACCAGGACATCGGGAATGCAGAGTGCAAACAGCAATTGCCACTGCATGCTGTGCTTTATTGTTAGTGGGTATTTAAAGACAAGCAAGCATTATCTTTGCCAAGATTTAGTCAGGAGACATTCACACAAACAAATTTCAACAGATACATTTTTACTTAACCTATGAGACAATGTCTTTGTTTATTATTATCTAAACTATTTTAGAACAAGCTCAAACCACTTCCCCAATCTCAGGAAAATGCTTGACTAGCTGTTTATCTATGCTTAAGCAAGCAGAAGAGCTACTTCCTCAGCTCCCAGGAGTCTGTGACCTGTGTTTTGAGATAGGGAGAGAGAACATGTTCCCTCTCTAGCCCAGCATGCCAAGAGCTTTCCACATACACAAACACAGTCCTCAGATAATCCTGAGGCTGGAGCCTGCATCATTCTGGCCCTTCAACATAGACCCTGAGTCTTCACAATCAGTCATCTGCATTTCCATACCAATAAAATATTCCTGTTCTGATTGTGAATAATATTTTAGAAATCATCTTAACTATTTCCAAAATTTGGCTATTGTGCATACTCTGCAGTATACTTGGGTTCCAAGTGTGACTCTTGTACCTTCACTTACATTCTTTTGAATATACAGACTAGTATGATACAACTGGCTGGCCTAGGAGATCTATTTGTAGTTCTTTGGGAAAACTCCATACTGATTTCCATAATGGTAGCATGAATTTACATTTCCATGAACAGTATTGACTTCCCACACATTCTAACTAGCATTTGTTGTTATATGTGTTCTTCATGATAGTCATTCTGCCTGGAGTGAGATAAAATTCATGGTCATTTTGTTTTGCCTTTCCTTCATGTCCATAGATGTAGAGCATTTCTTCAAGTATTTATTGGCCCTTTTGACTTCTTTTTTTGAAACAAATCTTTAAATTCATTTACCAAATTGCTAATTGGGTTGTTGAATCTTTAGGAGTTTAGGTTTCCGGGCTTCCTATTTATTGGGCCTCTTCATTGCATTTTAGCTGTATATTTGTCAGACTCTGTAGGCCACTTTTTAGTTAATACTTTTTGAGTTTACACAGTGTGAAGATTTCTAGGTTGATGCAACACTATCTCTCAATTCTTACTTACTGAGCTATTGAAATTCTACTCAAGAAGTTACTACCTATACCAAAGGTTCCATTTTTCCTTCATCTTTATTATACTTGCTTCAACATTTCATGTTTGAATTAAGAGATGGAAAAACAAGGAAAAGTCACAGTTTAAGAATCTTATGAGAACTGTCTATAGTGTCTAGGAGAAGATGGCCATAATTGTCATCATGAGGAGAGAAGTTTTAATGTCAAAGAATGGAAAAACTGGGCCACCACACATGATGCTCTGTGGACACACATGAGGGGGTCTTTGCACACAGAGGAAACATGCTTGGCTCATATCTAGAAGGCTCCATACAGCCAGCATGATTTCCACTATTCCACAAAGGAGAGCTTCTATGGTAGAAACATTTTTCCATTTCATGTATTTATGAATTAATAGTATATTAATAGAACTAGAGTTGACAAATTCTTCATATACACTGATATGCAATCTAGTACATGCCTCTGAAGTAATGAGAAAAAAAACAGGAAAGAAATTTACATTTGATCTCAGTAACACATGGAGAGAATTACATTTCCCAGCAGTTCCCTCTATAATTTTTAATCCTTGAGGTCATTTGAGTGTCACAGAACACATCATTGTCATTTTAACCTGGGGATCCCTGAGAATTATTACCAGGTATTTCATAAGTGAACTTGACTGTGGGAATTGTTGAGTCCTCAGGTATCTCACTTCACATGAAATATATTGCACAGATTTCTTAAGTGGTTAAGAAAAGGTGCTGCATTTATATATACTCTTAACCCTCAGGATTTATAAAGGAAACATCATCACCTTGACATGAGCTTTTCCTTCATGATTTATTTACTGGACAAGCAAGATTAGAAGCTCTTCAGAATTTTCTAAACCCTATCTAATGAAAAGTACAAAAGTAGTTTTGATATCCATACACACACATATATTGTGTGTTCCTAGGGATATGTATTTTCTCTTAAAGTTTTGCAAGATACCCTTTGTTTAGGTAGAATAGGCACCTGAATACATGCAGTCCTTATTACAAGAAAATGCCCATCATTTACTTATGATGTCTTCTACATTGTTGTGTAAAAATTAAAAAAATATTTAAAAGTAAATTATTCCATCAAAGTCCTTCAGTTTATTTTACCCAGAAAATTAAACACAAACATCTTCATCAAAATTTTCATATCAACATAATATCAGATTCTGGGGCGCTTGCATAATTTTGCCCTAAAGAACTTTTTTATGGATTTTTGATGTTTCAATTGTTTTCCATTTTAATCCACTCTTCTCCATTAGCCTATATTCTCTACTTTTTCAGCCCCTTTGTATTTCTAAGTTGCTGGTTCATCTCTTTTATTTCAGTGTTTACTGTCCCTTTAAAGACTATCTCAAGGCTTTTCTGGTTTATTTTAATTTCTGAAGAACCTCCTTTGTATTTATTTTTGATATGTGCGGGGCACATGTGTGTTTGTGCTAGTTCTAGAGCTTGAACTCAAGGTTGTAAAACTGCCCCTTACCTTTCTGTTAAAGTTGTGGTGTTGTACAAGAACTGAGTCAGCAATAAACAGAGAAACCACATTTTGAGAGGTCAAATTGGCTATATATATGTTGGACTACTGGCCACTGCAGGTAGACTCCTGTCTCAAAGACCTGCAGCCCAGAAATGAGCTTTAACAAGAAAGAATGACATTACCCCATCTGTAAGTAAATGAAAGATTTGAAAAAATCATATTAAGTGAAGTAAGCCATTACCTAAGAAACATAGGTTCCATAGGTTCCCTCATTTGTAATAATTAGAATATGTCTAGGATAGTCCTGGCAGAGAATCACAACAGCTTAATGGTTATATACATATCACCATATAAAATGATGCTAATCAAAAATGAACTCCAAGGCAAGGAAAGAAGAGGTTTTTTGTGTATTTGTTTTTCTTTTTTTTACATGTACTTTGAGAAGTTGTTTCATTTTCCATTTGGTTTATCCCATGTGATCATTGCTTTGTTTGGTATTCTGTATTTTGTATATTTGGTTTTCTGATTTGGGGAAGGGAAGGGAATAACAAATTGGTGAGACAAAGGGCAACAGATGAATCAATGCAGCAGTAATAATTCACAAAACACTATGTCAGAAATAAACTTTACCACTTGATGGGGCAGGTAGTAAGGGGCAGTGGGGGGGAGGAAAAGCTGGAGAAAAAGAGGGAGAGGGTAACAATGTTTGACAACAAATGTACTCATTAACTTATGTAACTGTAACCCCTCTGCACATCACCCTTACAATAAAAAAATAGAAAAAAAAGACAAAAACCACATGTTTGGGGTGGAGATCCAAATCCAAATCCAAAAGAAACAGACTATATAGCAAAATAATCAGGTACCAGCAGAACTTTCCATGTTGGGAAGTAGTTCAATGGTCAGCTTAAACTTTTCCACACAGGGAGGTATGCTTCACACTTTCCATATAGGGAAACAGTCCATTTAGGGAGATAAGGCAAAATCACAGCATTCTCTGTAGCAAAGCTTTCCTACCAAAGGCTAACCTGCTTGGACTCTCACCTCTAGGCTTTTCAGAGCTGGGTGGAAAGACCCCTCCACCCACCAAGGTACCAGATGGCTGTGAGAACAAGGCCATGTTACTTACACCCAGTCTCTTCCTTTCAGTGGCTGTGTCACTTGAGTTACTGCGTCTTTTTAGTGGTTTATTGGAGATGAGTCTTCCCTCCCCTGCCTAAGCTAGCTGGGAGTATAATCCTCAGATCTCAGTCTCCCAAGTAGCTAGGATTATAGACATGATACACTGGCCCCTAGCTTAATAGTGAGTTCTTTTTCAAAGTTAATTGACTTTAGTGTTATTATCCAAGTGAGGTACATGGAGATTCCAACTACATGACTATATACCTTAATGAGCACATTTTCTTTCATACACTTAATTCTGTTTACCCACTGTCCACTAGTCCCTCCCTCCTGTCTCCACTAGTTGTATAGTTTATTTTCACCAGTGTTCAGTGAGTTCCAGTGCTGTACTTTTTTACCCTTTACTCCTGAGTTCTGAAGCCTCCTGAAGAGTTGAACACATCATACATAACAAAAAGGAAACAGAAGAATGAAAAGAATAAAAATAAAAAATAACCAAATTTAGAAAGAGAAGAAAGTACTCTTGTTTCCATAACTTGAAGTTTGTTTTGATATATTTACACATTATATATAATACATATAAAATATAATGTATATGTTATACATAATTTATATCTACAATGTATAATGTATATATGATATGTAATGCATATTTTATGTAATTTAGTGTTTTATTTTATAATTTTTATATTATATAATTATATATAACCTATATGTATAAATATAAGTATATATTTAATGATTAAATATATAAATATAATTATATTTCATAATTACATATAGGTATATGTAAGTATATACAATTAATATATAATATATGTAAAATTTCATCTTACAACGAAGAGGCATGTAGGCATTGTGTCTTTGTTTTTATCTCTTAACAATATCCCCTTTTGGTCTCAATGTGTGTGACTATCTAGAATCCTGTATAATTTATCATACCTCAGTTTCTTTTAGTTCTAATTTCTGAATATTAGAGATAATATGCGCTGATTGTCCTGCTGAAGTTGGCTTTCCTCATTTAACATGATTGGTTCTACTTCCATCTATATCCCTACAAATGACATTATTTTAATTATTATAATGGCTGTGTAAAATTCCATTGTTTATAAACACCACATTTTTTTGATCCACTCAACTATTGTGGGGCTTCTGGGCTGTTTCTGTTTCTTGGCTATTGTGAATAGTGCAACAATGAACATGGATGTGCAGGTGTCTTTATCATATCCTGGATCATGATGTTCAGGGCAGCTACACAGGAGTGGTATGGGTGTGTCTTAGCAAAGGTCTAAGTTTAATGTCTTGAGGAACCTCTGCACTGCAGAGGTTTTTGGATTTGAGTGGGGGGAATGTAATATTAGTTTTAGGAATTGGTCTATGTGACAGCTTCTGGTATGAAATGAGTGTAGCTGCATCTTTGTTTTCCATAAAACTCTTTCAGACAATGTCTGAAATGTGGTTAATATACTGACTAATGGTACCAACCTTTTATCATTTCAGGAATGTGACTAGGGACCTAAAAAAATCACATATCCTGGACTGGCATCTGAAGTGGAGGAAGTGTGCTAACAATGAGGTCTGAACTTGTCTGCAGTGTGCTGAACTGCACAAGGATCAGAACTGAATTGTGGTACACTCAGTTACTGTTGGAGAATTGGCTCATTTTCAAGAAAGATTACACTTCAATGCCAGAAGTGTTAGATGAAAAAATAATTATATGTCATTGCTTTCAATTCCTCTACAGGAGTGATTGAACACTTTGGTCTGTGGAAGAGAAAGCTGGGTATTTATTATTCAGACATTCCCTATAGCTCTATGCATAAGGAATAACTTCCATTAGAACTACCTCAACACTGTCATTGTCAGAAGTAGCCCAACCTCATAAGGCCTACATGTTAAAACCAACTTGACCAGAACTACCCTGACCTTTAGCTTATTACTGCCTTTCATCTAATCATATAGAAAAAAACTTTATTAATTTGGGGTCTCCTCTGCCATAATCTCTTGCACTTATATGACTTGATATAGTTGTACTTTGCTTTTTTATGTATATATTATCGATTATTGTCGCTAATGGTATTGACATTGCTTTTAAAAGTACTTTAATGAGTAGGGATGATTCCTTATGTATATTCTGGATAGTTCAAATTAGTAGGAAATTTTCATAGTATACACATTTTTATCTGACATTTTCTGAATGTCTGAACTGAGCTATTTCCTATGTGATCTCTCAAGATAGTTGAAACTGTAACTCTACTTTTTCTCCCTTTTTTTTCTTTTTCCATTCTCCCTCCTTTATTTTTCCTAAGTATTTGTGCTTTGTAGAAGGTATAATTTTTTTAATTTTAATTTTAATTTTTTGTGAACATACTGTACAGAGGGGTTACAATTACTTGGGCAAGATAAGGAGTACATTTCTTATCAAGCATTGCAGCCTCCCCCTTTGTTTACCCTTCACATCCCTTCCCAGCCCCCCCCACCCAATCCTTCCCCCCCACCAAAGTTGTAAAGTTCATTTTCGACATGACAACTTGTACTTCTCATTTTGCAACAGGTCCACCTGTATCCTTAAACAACTTGTTTTTCCCCATCTCCTCCACAAATTATACCAACATCAAATATAGTAAAAGCAGGGGTTATACTGTGGGGGAGGGACATACAAAGCAACAAAGAAATAATCTTATAAATGCGTTAGAAACAAATGCATGAAAGAAAAAAAACATTAAAATACATATCTAAGGGTTCATTTTCTTAACATAACCTTATCTGACCTGTTCTGCTGGACTCATATATATACTAGATATTGCAAATAAGGGAAACCATGAGACCTATGTTTCTTTGGGCTTGGCTTACTTCACTTAATATATTTTTTTCCAAGTCTTTCCATTTCCTAACAAATGGAGCAATGCCGTTCTTTCTGATGGAGGCATAGAATTCCATTGTGTATATATACCACATTTTCTTGATCCATTCATCTACTGAGGGGCATCTGGGTTGGTTCCATATCTTAGCTACGGTAAATAATGCTGCAATAAACATAGTTGTGCTGGTAGCTTTAGTGTGGTCTTGTTTGTAAACATTTGGGTAAATGCCCAAAAGTGGGATTGCTGGGTCATAGGGGAGCTCTATGTGAAGTCTTTTCAGGAAACTCCATACTGTTTTCCAAAGTGGTTGAACAAGTTTACACACCCACCAACAATGAAGTAAGGTTCCCTTCTGTCCACATCCCCTCCAGCATCTGTTGTTGTTAGAGTTCTTGATTATAGCCATTCTAACTGGAGTGAGGTGGTATCTCAATGTTGTTTTGATTTGAAGGTATAATTTTTTAATTTGAGATGCATTTCTTTATAGTATATATAGCCAAATGATGCATTTTGTGTATCATTTTTCTACAGTGTAATAGTTATACAATCATCCATCAAATTCAAGTTTTTCTTTGAGATATTTTCTTTTGTAGCTCATGGGGCTTGATCTCTGGGCTTAGGTGCTATCCTTGAACTCATCAGTAGAATGCTAGGGCTCTACCACTTGAGCCACATCGCCACTTCTGGTTTTCTGGTGGTTGATTGGAGATAAGAGTTTTACGTAAATATCCAGGCTGGCATTTACTTACCAGTGATCCTTAGATCTGTGTCCTGTGTAGCTAGGATTGCAGGAGTGAGCCGCTTAATTCTGGCAGGCATATATTTACAATAGTGCCATATTTTTTTGCTCTCAATATGTGTTTATATTTTTTGAAAGAAGTTTCATTGTATTCTCAGTTGACTTGATTCTCATGTATTTAGCTACCACAACAGCACCCCAGTAACGTAAGACTTTACCCTTATGTACTGTGAGATTGCTTACATTTCTTTGAAAAATTCCCTTAAAGAATGTCATTTCCCCAATTGTTAGGAAATGGAAAAACTTGGAAAAAATTATATTAAGTGAAGTAAGCCAGGCCCAAAGAAACGTAGGTCTCATGGTTTCCCTTATTTGTAATATCTAGTATATGTATGAGTCAAGCGGAAAAGGTCAGATAATGTGATGTCAGGAAAATGAACCCTTAGATGTGTATTTTAATGTTTTTTTCTTTCATGCATGTGTTTCTAACACATTTATAAGATTATCTCTTTGTTGCTTTGTATGTCCCTCCCCCACAGTATAACCCCTGCTTTCACTATATTTGATGTCAGTATAACTTGTGGAGGAGATGGGGAAAAACCAGTTGTTTAAGGATACAGGTGGACCTGTTGCAACAATGAGAAGTACAAGTTGTCATGTCCAAAACGAGCTTTACAACGTTAGTGCGGGGGGGGGGGGGGAAGGGGGGGAAGGGGGGGAAGGAGAAGGATTGGGATTGGGGGGAGTGGGGAGGCTGGGAAGGGATGTGAAGGGTAAACAAAGGAGGAGGCTGCAATGCTTGGTAAGAAATGTACGCATTATCCTGCCCATGTAACTGTAACTCCTCTGTACAGTATGTTCACAAATAAAATTAAATTAAATTTAAAAAAAAAAAAGAAAAATTCCCTTTAGCATGTATCATTTGAAATTTATGATTAAATGTCTGGTGCTTGGAAGGTTTTCCAACTATCTGTCTCCTATTGTTTTTCAGATTTATTCCAATACATCTTGAAAGTGTATGTAATAACATTTATGAAAATTTAGATTTGTTAAGGTATAGCTCAAAGCATCACCTATGTCAGTGAATGTTCCAGGTTATTTGAATAGATTGTGTTACAATTGTTGGCACTAAGTGTCTATAATATCAAATGACTGTACTTGATGGATTTCACTGTGGATTACAACTGTATCATTACTTGTTGACTCCTTGTTTTGTATTTTTCTGTTTGTTTTTCTGTTTATGGTTTTCTGAGATCATGTGGCTATGCAGAAAATCATTCTCTTCCTGACACATATCCCTCCCCCTCAATCCTAAAATAATAACTCCATATTTTCTATCCTCCAAAATGCATGAGACATAAAATTCATGGAAAGATCTTCCTTACCCTAGAGATATTTCAGAACAGTGAACACTCTGTACAAGCCTGTAATGCTGGATAAATATGATATATTAGCCATAATCAAGCAATGCCAGACACAAAATGTGAATCATGGGGTAAGTCAAGGACTGAAAAAAATACTGACATCTTGACATTAGCTAATACATTATGCTATATGACACACTAATGCAACATGTTATTAGTAAGGGATATGGTGAAGGTGAAGAGTGTAGGATTCATAAAAACTCTCTCTGATTGCTACCCAATTTTTTTCTATTGATGATGTGGCTTGAATTCAGAACCTGTGAACTGCTCCTTTGCCTTTTCTCCTTAGGCTACTATTCTACTACTTGAGTCACAGCTTCATATTTGGTTTTTATGGTGATTAATAGAGATAAGTCTCATGGACTTTCCTGCCCAGGGTGGCTTTGAACTGCCCTCCTTAAACCTCAGGCTCTTGAGTAGCCAGGATTACAGATGTGATGAACCAGTACCAAACTTCTGTGCGATTTTTATTAAAAGCTAATGTACAGGCTGGGAAGGTGGCTCAGTGTTAGAGAGCTTGTCTTGTATGCATGAAGCCCTGGGTTCGATTCCTCAGTACTACATAAGCAGAAAAAAAGCTGGACATGGCACTGTGGCTCAAGTGGTAGAGCATTAGCCTTGAGCTGAAGAACTGAGGGACAGCGCTGAGGTCCAGAGTTCACATTTTCCAACATTAATCTTTCATCACGTAGCTGAAATATTTCCATAGGTTGCCCATTGTGAATAGGACCACAGTAATCACTAGTGTGCTTGCGTCAGTGTTATACCTTGACTTATATTCCTTTGGATATATCAACAGTGATTTCTCTAGATAATATCACAGATCCAATTTTAGTTGTTTTGGTTTTCGGGGGTGGCCGTGGGCCTGGAACTCTAGGCTTGAGCGCTGTCCCTCAGCTCTTCAGCTCAAGGCTAGCTCTCTACCACTTGAGCTACAGCGCCACTTTTGGTTTTCTGTTGGTTTATTTATTTTTTTTTTTATTTTATTTTATTTGAAAACATACTGTACAGAGGGGTTACAATTACATGGGCAGGAAAATGCATACATTTCTTACCAAGCATTGCAGCCTCCTCCTTTGTTTACCCTTCACCTCCCTTCCCAGCCTCCCCCCTCCACCCCACCCAATCATACCCCCCCTCCCTCCCCCCCACTGACATTGTAAAGCTGGTTTTGACATTACATTTTGTACTTCTCATTGTTGCAACAGGTCCACCTGAATCCTTAAACGACTTGTTTGTCCCCGTCTCCTCCACATGTTATACTGACATCAAATATAGTGAAAGCGGGGGTTACACTGTGGGGGAGGGACAAACAAAGCAACAAAGAAATAATATTATAAATGCGTTAGAAACACATGCATGAATGAAACAAAAACATTAAAATACATATTTGAGGGTTCGTTTTCCTAACATCATATTCTCTGACTTTTTCCGCTTGACTCATACCTATACTAGATATTGCAAATAAGGGAAACCATGGGACCTATGTTTCTTTGGGCCTGGCTTACTTCACTTAATATAATTTTTTCCAAGCCTTTCCATTTCCTAACAAATGGGGCAATGTCATTCTTTCTGATGGAGGCATAGAACTCCATTGTGTATATATACCACATCTTCTTGATCCATTCATCTACTGAGGGGCATCTGGGTTGGTTCCATGTCTTAGCTATGGTAAATAATGCTGCAATAAACATAGTTGTGCTGGTAGCTTTAGTGTGGCCTTGTTTGTGGTCATTTGGGTAAATGCCCAAAAGTGGGATTGCTGGGTCATTGGGGAGCTCTATATGGAGTCTTTTGAGGAACCTCCATACTGCTTTCCAAAGTGGTTGAACAAGTTTACATTCCCACCAACAATGAAGTAAGGTTCCTTTCTGTCCACATCCCCTCCAGCATCTGTTGTTGTTAGAGTTCTTGATTTTTGCTGTTCTAACTGGAGTGAGGTGATATCTCAATGTTGTTTTGATTTGCATTTCTTTTATGGCTAGGGATGTTGAACATTTCTTCATGTGTCTATTGGCCATCCTTCTTTCTTCTTCAGAGAAGCTTCTCTTTAGGTCTTTCGCCCACTTACTTATTGGGCAGTTGTTTCTTTGAGGATTTGTTGTTGGGTGGTTTAATTTTTTGAGTTCCAAGTATATTTTAGATATGAGACCCTTGTCCGTTGTATGGCTAGTAAAGATCTTCTCCCAATCCGTGGGCTTTCTATTGATCTTGCTAGCTATGTCATTTGCCCTGCAGAAGCTCTGCAACCTTATACAATCCCATTTGTCCAACCTTTCTTTGATTTGTTGTGTTTCCGGGTCTCTATTCAGAAAATTTCGGCCTGAGCCGAGGAGACCCAGTGTTTCTCCTATACCATCCTGTAATGTTTTCAGAGTGTCTGCTTTGAGTTCAAGGTCTTTGATCCATTTGGAGTTGATTCTGGTGCAGGGTGATATATAAGGATCTAGCTTTAGTTTTCTACATGTAGTTAACCAGTTTTGCCAGCACCATTTACTGAAGAGGCTGTCTGTCTTCCATTCTATTGTTTTAGCTCCCTTACCGAAGATTAGATGGCTATAGGTCTGTAGGTTCATTTCTGGGTTTTCAATTCTATTCCATTGGTCCTGAGGTCTGTTCTTATGCCAATACCAAGCTGTTTTGATTACTATGGCTTTATAGTAGAGTTTGAAATTTGGTATTGATATTCCTCCAGCAGTGTTCTTTCCATTCAGGAGCGTTTTTGCTATTCGGGGTCTTTTATTGTTCCATATGAATTTTTGGATTGCCTCTTCTATTTCCTTGAAGAATGAGGGTGGAATTTTGATAGGTATTGCGTTGAATTTGTAGATAGCCTTGGGAAGTATTGCCATTTTCACGATGTTAATCTTTCCAATCCAGGAGCATGGGAGGTTTTGCCATTTTTTAAGTTCTGTGTTGATTTCCTTTTTCAAGATTTTAAAGTTTTCATCATAGAGGTCCTTCACTTCTTTAGTTAAGTTAATTCCTAGGTATTTTATTTTTTGTGGGGCTATTACAAATGGAGTTGCTTTCCTAATTTCAGCCACACTTTTCTCATTGTTGGCATACAGAAAAGCCATGGATTTTTGGGGGTTAATTTTATAACCTGCTACTTTGCCAAAGTTTTGAATCAGCTTAAGTAATTTGGGAGTGGAGTCTATGGGATTCTTTAAATACAAGATCATGTCATCTGCAAAGAGGGAGAGTTTTATTTCTTCTTTCCCTATTTGGATCCCCTTTATGTCTGCATCTTGTCTTATTGCTGTAGCTAGGCATTCTAACACTAGATTGAAGAGAAGTGGAGAGAGTGGGCATCCTTGTCTTGTTCCTAAGTTAAGAGGAAATGGCTTTAGTTTTTCACCATTGAGTATAATGCTGGCTGTAGGTTTGTCATATACAGCCTTTATTGTACTGAGGAATGTTCCATGGATTCCTAATTTTTCCAAAACCTTCATCATAAAGGGGTGTTGGATCTTGTCGAATGCTTTTTCTGCGTCTATTGAGATAACCATGTGGTTCTTATTCTTGCTCCTGTTGATGTGATGAATAATATTAATTGATTTGCGTATATTGAACCAGCTTTGCATCCCTGAAATGAATCCTGTTTGATCGTGGTGTATGATTTTTTGGATGAATTGTTGAAGTCGGTTGGCCAAAATTTTGTTGAGAAGTTTTGCATCAATGTTCATCAAAGAAATGGGTCTATAGTTCTCTTTCTTTGATGAGTCCCTGCCTGGTTTTGGGATGAGGGTTATGATGGCTTCATAGAATGTGTTCGGTAGTGAGCTTTCTCTTTCAATTTCATTGAAGAGTTGGAGGAGAATTGGTGTGAGCTCTGCTTTGAAGGCCTTGTAAAATTCCGCTGTAAAACCATCTGGTCCTGGACTTTTCTTAGCTGGGAGGTCTCTTATTGCTGTTTCTATTTCATTGCTTGATATGGGCCTGTTAAGATAGTTTAACTCATCTTGGTTTAGTTTTGGCATGTCAATATTTGCTAGGAAGAGGTCCATTTCTGTCAAGTTCTCAAACTTATTAGCATACAGTTTTGAGAAGTATTCCCTTATAATGTTCTGAATCTTGGTTGTTTCCGTGGTGATGTTTCCATTCTCATCTCTGAGTTTATTAATTTGGGTGTTTTCTCTTCTTTTTCTGATAAGATTTGCTAAGGGTCTGTCAATTTTGTTAAGTTTTTCGAAGAACCAACTCTTTGTTTTGTTGATTCTTTCTATAGTTTTTTTGGATTCTAATTCATTTAATTCTGATTTAATTTTGATTATTTCTTTCCGTCTACTGGATTGGGGTTTATCTTGCTGCTCTTTTTCAAGGAGGTTTAGATGCATCATTAAATTGCTAGTTTCAGATCTCTCCAATTTGTTGATGTAGGAGCTCAGAGCTATAAACTTGCCTCTGAGTACTGCCTTTGCTGTGTCCCAGAGGAGCTGGTAATTTGTGTGTTCATTTTTGTTTAATAGCATGAACATTTGAATTTCCTTTCTAATCTCTTCCATGACCCACTCATGATTCAGCAGTGTGTTGTTCAGCCTCCATGTGATACCGGACTTTCTTTGGTGGCTTTTGGTGTTGAGTTCTAATTTTATTCCCTTGTGGTCAGAGAGAATGCAAGGTATAACTTCAATGTTTCTGAATTTAGACAAGTTTGCTTTGTGGCCTAAAATGTGGTCTATTTTAGAAAACGTTCCATGTGCTGCTGAGAAAAACGTGTATTCTGATGCTGCTGGGTGAAATGTTCGGTAAATGTCTGTTAAGTCTAGTTGATCTATGCAGCTGTTTAGATCTGTGGTTTCTCTGTTGAGTTTTTGCCGAGTTGATCTATCTAGTGGGGAGAGTGGTGTGTTAAAATCCCCAACTATTAATGTCTTTGGATCTATATGGGATTTGAGGGAAAGTAGTGTTTCTTTGATAAATTTGGGTGCTCCATTGTTTGGTGAATAGATATTTAGAATTGTAATATCCTCCTGAAGGAGAGATCCTTTAATTAGTATGTAGTGACCTTCTTTATCTCTTTTCACGAATTTTAATTTGAAGTCTATTTTATCTGATATTAGGATTGCAACTCCCGCCTGTTTATGCGGTCCGTTTGCTTGGTAGATTTTGTTCCAGCCTTTAACATTGAAAATGTGTTTGTTTTTACGGGCAAGATGTGACTCCTGCAGGCAGCAGATAGAAGGGTCTTGTTTTTTAATCCAACTAGACAGTCTATGTCGCTTAATTGGAGAGTTCAGTCCGTTAACATTAAGAGATAGGACTGAGAGGTATTTGGGAGTTCCTGCCATGTTATCTACCTTCTTGGGGGCTGCGAAAACTGGGTTCTTCCTATGGTTCTTGGATTCTCAGTTTGGGTGCAGTTTCTTGGGCTTTATTGCGGTCTTGTTGGTTTTCTATGTGTAGGACATCTTTAAGAATCTTTTGTAGGGCTGGTTTGGTGGAGATGTATTGTTTCAATTTTTCTTTGCTATGGAAGGTTTTTATTTGGCCTTCGGTTATGAAGGAGAGTTTAGCTGGGTACAGTATTCTTGGTTGATAGTGGTTTGTTTTTAGGGCATGGTATACATCGTTCCAGGCTCTTCTTGCTTTGATTGTCTCTGCTGAGAAATCTGAGGTGATTCTAATTGGTTTCCCTTTATAAGTGATTACCCTTTTCTCTCTGACAGCTTTAAGGATCTTTTCCTTGTTCTGAGTTGATCCTGTGTGGATTATAATGTGGCGGTGGGATGTCCTATTCTGGTCTGGTCTATTTGGGGTTCTAAAGGCTTCTTGTATCTGGACAGGCCTATCTTTTTGCATGTTTGGGAAGTTCTCTGCTAGGATCCTGTTAAACAAATTTCCTAGACCATTAACTTCTGTTTCTAGGTGCTCCTCTACACCCATTATCCTTAGATTAGGCCTTCTGATGGTGTCTTCCAGGTGTTGGATAGATCTATCATATTTTTTGGACTTGTCTTGGATGGTTGTATGTTCTTTCTCTATAATATCTAGGCTGTCTTCAATCCCTGAGATTCGATCTTCTGCATGGTCTAACCTGCTGTCAAGACTCTCTACTTTGTTTTTTATCTCTTTTCCTTCTAGTTGGTCAGCTTTGATGGCTTCAAGTTCTTTGTTGAAGCTCTGTTTTAGGTCTTGTATGAATTTCTTTACTTCCTTAATTTGGTGTTCAGTGTTTGTCCTCAAATCACTTAGTTGATTGGTTATGGTTTCTTTGGGCTCCCATTCCTTCTGTTGGGTTCCATTCAGCATTCCCTTTGTGGTCTCCCTGACTTCCTTCAGCTCTTTGTTAATGGATTCCATGAATGCCTTTAGTGATCTTTGTGTGTTCTCTACCTGGTCTCTCAATTCCTGTATTACTCTTTGATTAGCTTCCTCCCGTTCGTGGGATTCCTGCAGATCTCTTTGAGTGTTCTCAGCCTGCTCACGCCATTCCTCCCTTTCTCTTTGAGTATTCTCAAGTTGTTCACGCAAATCCTGTATCAGTTTTTGAGTAGCTTCCTCACGCTTATGATATTCCTGTATAAACTTCTGGGATGCCTCCTCTCTCTCCCTGTCACGCTCATACAGAGTCCTTTGTACATTGTCAAACTTTTCATTTATCATGTTTGCCAGCAGTGTTTGTAGAGCTGTTTGGGAACTCTCCTCTGGATTATTCATTATCTGTTCTAACCCCTGATTATCAAGATTGGGAATTGAGATACCCGAATTTGCCATTTTTCTTGTGTTTTTCCGGCTTATTCTGCCCATTTGAGATGAAGATAGCACCAGTTTTGTGCTAGAACACTATCTTAAGTCAACCATCAACCAAAGTTTGCATTTGTACAGTCAATAGTCTACAGATACAATCTAGTTCAATAGATACATCTATTCGACATCAAACAACTATATGTTAAAGGACTTCGAACCGCAGAGAAGAATTTGGAAAACCAGAAATTATTAGGGTTAGGGAGAGATGTGGGTAAAAAATAGGAATAGATTGGTGTGGGGAGGCACAGGGAGAGTTAACTATGTCCTAATCACAGTGCAGGAAATAGGTTGGGTAGGATGCAAGTAGAGAGAGAGAGAGAGAAAGAAGAAAGGGAAAGGGGAATGAAAAGAGACCAGAAAAAAAAAATAGAAACGTAAAAATTAATGTTATTTTAGAGATTAAAAGACCATCTATTTATAGAGGAATATGAATATGTTGAGAGAAAGGGAGGGACATAGAGGAGATGTGGAAAACTTTAAAAAAATGCTTAAAATATTATATAGGTATAAAGAGGTAGTACTGCTATTAATGAATTTAAGTCTCAGAGGTTTTGAATTGATTAATAAGTTTGTGGGTTAAGTGTGTACACAATGGGGGGTAGGGTCTACTGGTTAACTATGGGTTTATCTGAGGATGTGCAGGACAAGAGTTAAGTCACATAAAGAAGAACAAAGAGGAAAAGATGAAAAGGATAGGAAAGTGAGAAGAAAAGATCAGAAGTTCAGTAGAGCTAGACAAAAAACAAAAAGATAATTAAGAATGAAAGAAAAAGAGAAAGAAGACAAGAAAAGAAAGGAAAACACACATTCACGTATTCCTAAAATAAAAATTATAAGAGGAGAAAAGAAAAAAAAAAAAAGTTAATGGAAAACAATTATTTTTCAGAAGAGGCAAAAATTAAAGATTAATAAAAGTTTTAGAAAAGCAAAAAAAATTTTTTTATATATATAAGGTAACAAAAAACGAAGAAAAAAAAACAAAAAAAAAAAAGAAAAAAAGAAAAGAAGAAGAAGAAGAAAAAAAAAAAGGTCTTTGATTTTTTTTTTGGGGGGGGGGAGGGGTGGGAAGAGTCCTGTATCTCCCTTTTGTCTGTAACCAGAGTGTGGTTGGAGTCTCTGGTCAGCTTGAGGTCCTGTGGCTTGATTGGTTTCTTAAGTCAGTTTGTTGGAACAGGCAGAAAAATGCTCTGCTTTACCCAAGATTTTGAGATTAGTTTACTGGGAGGGTGATCTGCTTTGAGAATCACAAAAGAGGGGGATGCAGTGATGAGGCTAGGTTCTGGGTAGAGTTGAGGCCTTTCAACAAACAGTAGCTTTTCCCTGGGGCTATTTTGTGAAAAAAACTCACAGCACCCAGCCTGGAGCCATTCTCAGGGTTTCTGTTTTTCAATTGATTGTGGTGGCTGCTAGAGGGAGGGGCAGCCTCTGGCTCTGGTTACCCGGTGAGGAGAGCCACTCCAATGGCTGGCGCCTGAGCTGGGTGACTTTTCCCTGGATGGAACTGAGTCTGTGAGGTCACTTCGCCGTTAAGTTCTTGTGACCTGCTAAATGACTCGTTTTATTCCAAGGCCTGAGCTGGAGCTAGCCGCTCCTCCGAGCTTTGTCGGTATCCAAGATGGAGATCACCGGTGCAGGGGGGGGGAGGGGTGGCCTTCCCTCCTCTGCTCCCTGGGATGGAGTGAGGAAGTGGGGCTACTCACGCCGAGTCTTGGATCCTGGGTCGTCTCTGGTCTGCAAAGTGCAGGATGAAGTTGTCCGCTCCTTGTCGGTTCTTGCTGGTGTTGAGTAGAATCCGCTCGCCCGCTGCGTCTGGCTCCTTCGTCCCGGACTCTCTGTGTGAGTGCTCAGGTATGGCCGCGGCTGCGGTCGCCGCTGTGACCCTGCCGCGGCAGCAGCAGCTGCTGGCAGACGCTCATATGTGTCTGCTTGGCTTCCCCTCTCTTGGCTAACTCTCTGTCCTGTGATGGCACACTTGGTGTGATTCTCTGGCTTGGGACTGTTCACTGGAACTCTGAAACTGTTTTCTATGCAAGAGCTTGTTCAGATTCCAGCTTCTCCTCCGCCATCTTCCCGGAACCGATATATTCTGTTGGTTTATTGGAGATAAGAGTTTCACGGAATTTCCTACCCAGGCTGGCGTTGAACCAGGATCCTCAGATCTCAGCCTCCTGAGTAGCTAAGATTACAGGCATGAGCCAACGGTGCCCAGCTCAATTTCATCTTTTAAGGAACCTCTGCACTGACCTCCACACTGGCTGTATGAATTTTTACTGTAAATCAGTGTATAAGTGTATAATTAAGAAAAAAATCCATTTAAACAGTTTGTTTTTGCCCTTTCCCTCCCCAACATCAAATACAATGAAAGTAGGGGTTATACCATGGGAGAGGGACATAAAAAGCAACAAATAAATCATATTATAAATATGTTAGAAACAATTGCAAGTATACTTATCTTAGGGTTCATTTCACCTAACATTAACTTATCTCACCTTTTCTGCTTTTCTCAGACATATACTAGTTATTGCAAATAAGGGAAACCATGGGACCTATGTTTCTTTGGGCCTGGCTTACTTCACTTAATATAATTTTTTCCAAGTCTTTCCATTTCCTAACAATGGGCAATGTCATTCTTTCTGATGGAGGCATAGAATTCCATTGTGTATATATACCACAGGTGGACCCATTGCAACAATGAGATATACAAGTCACTATGTCAAAAAACGAACTTTGGGGGGATGGAGGGATGGGAAGGGATGGGAAGGGGAAACAAAGAAGGAGGCAAAAATGCTTAATAAGAAATGTACTCATTACCTTGGCCATTGTAATTGTAACCCCTCTGTACAGTATTTTCACAATAAAAAAATTAAAAGAAGAAAAAATTCTAATGAAAAACATTAGAGGACAAAACAACACTGATAGAAAGGAACTTAGTATAATTAAAAATATACAACGGTGACAGTAAAAACAGAAGGAAGGAGATATGAAAACCAAAACATATTAAAAGTGAAAACAATAGGAAAAAGTACAGGTTAAATAGGAGGAAACAAAATATCCAGAATATCCAAATTAGCTAGCTACAGCTATAATTTGTGACTATACCACCACTAGACAAATGAGTAAGATTCAAATACAGTGATAAAAGGGGTTATATCATGGGGTAGGGACATACAAAGCAACAAAAACATCATGTGGTACCTTATAATACTTAGAAGCAATAGCAAGAAAGAAAAAACCACTTGTGTCCTTACCTTGGGGTTCATTTCACTTAGCATCATCTTATCTGACTTTTTCTGCTTGTCTCAGACATATACTAGTTATTGAAAATAAGGGAAACCATGGGACCTATTTTTCTTTGGGCCTGCCTCACTTCACTTAATATAATTCTTTCCAAGTCTTTCCATTTCCTATAATTTAGGGAGTGGAAGGGAGAAAAACAAACTGTTTAAACAGGGATACATGTTGACCCATTGCAACAATGATATGTACAAGATGCTATGTCGAAAAATGAACTTTATAATTTAGGTAGTGGGGGGGGGTACTTGTGGACATGGGAGGGAAGGGATGGTAAGGGAAAATCAAAGGAGGAGACAACAATGCTTGATAAGAAATGTACACATCACCATGCTCGCATAACTGTAACCCCTCTTCTGTACAGTATTCTCACAATAAAAAACTTATTTAAAAAAACAAATGAGTAAGATTCATATATTTATTCAAATAATTCTCATAATGTACACTAATAAAAGATTGGAAAAGAAGTGTAGATATAGTTTACACCTTTTACACATTTGATCAAACACATGAATTTTATTTTAAGAAGGCTTATTTCTCCCAGTATGCAATTTGCCCTTGAAGCCAAGGAGAGAATTTCTATCTGGCCTTAACAAGATGATGTAACACTTAGGGACAAAAATACAGCCCAGGAACCCCGCACTGGAGGACAAGATGGAGAAGACCTCCACAGCCACCATGACCTTTCCCTTGGCACTGTGGTAGACAGGCAAGAAAGTGACCCAGACACTACAGAACACCAACATGCTGAAGGTCAGGAATTTGGCCTCATTGAATGTGTCAGGCAGGTTTCTGGCTAGGTAAGCAGCTGTGAAGCTGGTTAGAGCAAGGACAACTAGGTATCCCAAGACACAGTAGAAAGCAGTAAGGGAGCCCTTGTTGCACAGAATGATGACATGGCCATGTTCAGAGTGTGCATCTGTGTCAACAAAGGGAGGAGAGGTTCCCAGCCAGACTCCACAGACAGTCACCTGGATGAGGGTGCAGATGGGAATGATGAAGTTAGGAGCCCCTGATACCAGCAGCCACCTCATCCTTCTCCCTGGAGAAGTTGCCTTGAAGGCCAAAACCACAGTCACAGTTTTGGCCAACACTGTGGAAACAGCTACAGTGAACACAACTCCAAATGTGACCTGCTGCAGGATACAAGTGACTATATTTGGGCGGCCAATAAAGAGCAAGGAACAGAGGAAACAGACGATGAGGGAGATAAGCAGGATATAACTGAGAGCCAGGTTGTTGGCTTTAACAATGGGAGTGTCTTGATATTTCACAAAGATCCCAAGAATAAGAGCAGTGAATATGGACAAACAGAGGGCCATGCAGACCAGGCCCATGCCCAAGGGTTCATCATGAGCCAAGAAACTTGCAGCTTTTGGAAGGCACTGGGTTCTTTTTGTGTTGGAATACTGATGATCTGGACACTTCATACACTGCTCCATATCTATTGAGAATGCAGAATTACCATTTGTTTCATTTCAGTACTGTCTTTTACTCAATGGAAATTAGGAAGTCCTCTCTTAGAGGTAAATCATAAAGATACATATTACCAAATAAGTCTAATATTGTTTTTTTGCCTCATTTCTGTAACATAACTCCATCCTCATTCTCATATTTTTTATCTTATTGTCTTATTCACTGCCTCATAGGTAGTAAATAAGCATATTAATTATTTGTTTCTAAAATTTCATCTATTTATCATAAAAATTTAAGCAACATCTATTATAATAATAGTCTAATAGTCAGGCAAAATACCTGAAAACACAATCAATTCATACGATATACTCTTTTGATCAAACTGACTTCCACAAGTACTAGAAACAGGCCATTTTTGTAAATTCTAATGAAGTAAGATAATTTTCTGACTTCATGTTGCTATAAAATAAATACTTAGCAATGACTGCACAAGTCTGCCACTGCCATTCAACGTTGTGAATAATATAGCTTGCATTTCTCTATGTGAATTCATCTTATAATAGTTGTCTCTTCTTCCCAATGGTGAAGTAGTGGGAATAATGAATCAAGGCACTCTTTGAAGTTCAGAAGCCATGATATGCGTAAGATTTGTGTCGAATAGTTAAACCAAACTTAGCTTTCTCAGCACTTTCTCTATAGCAAGAACTGTTCTGGAAAGGTAAATAAAGATGTGCAGAATTTATATGTTCTTTGTGACATAAATGTAATTTTGAAGATCATGGGCATTCAGTATTTAATAAGGATTCATACTTAACCTAAATGGAGAAGTTAAATGGACTCTATACATTCACTGAGTCCAAAGGAGGACATGCATAGGAGTATTTGAATAGGCTCAATGGCTATGGTCATAGAAAACTATTTTATGAAATGGACTCCAAAAAAGGAAACGAGATATTTTATTTGCCACGGTGGCTGTTTTTGTTTTCTTTTCCTTTTGCATTGTTAATTTGTATTTGGAAAGGTAAGAGGGGACACTGAACAGGTAAAACAAAGAGTGAACAAATACAACAGTGGTACTTACTAGATACTATATGGAAAATGAACTGTACATTTTGTCGGTAGGGAATGGGAAGGAAAAAACTGGGAGACAATGAGGGAATGTGAGACATGGTTCGAAAGAGTTATTCTCATTATCTGATCCATGTAATTGTAACCTCTCTGTGTATCAACTCCACAACAACAATAAAAATTTTTCAAAAATCCATTTCTTGAGGTAATCATGTGTAAAATGTCCTAGACAAATTTAATTCCATACATAATTTAAGGTCCATGAGTTGTGTTATTTCAAGGAGCAATATCAATTGTTATAATTAAATTACGGAAAGTAGGAAGATTTGGGGTCTGTAATCCAAATACAAAACCTTTCCCATGGACTTGGATACATTGTGCAATGCTAGGAAGAGATAGGAAATTTTCTCTTTCATCATTGACTTACCTGTCCCATTAGCAATCTCATTCTCTAAGCAAGGGATACAACCAAAGCAACAGACAGCCTCTCCTCCATGAGAAGATTTCCTGAATCCAGGAACACAACTCTGACTACAAATAGAGTGAGGAGTCTGAGGAAAAGCAGGTATGTGTTGGTAACTATTTAGACTACTACCTGACATTCCAGAAGCAGGTGTTCTTAAAAAATTGGACCATTAACCATAATTATTTTACATACTCAAGGCCAATAAGTCGATTGGATACTATTTTATATTTCATAACACAATCCCCTAAAGTTTTGAGCTACAGCCTTGACCTTCAGAGCATGCTATGACTGAGAATTGTGGAACCTTTAAGATGTGGTTCTTAAGGCTAAGATATTCCTACCCAACTGCCAAAAATTTCCTTGAATTCATAGCATAATTTTTCTCCTACTGATTTGTGAAATATGGAAATATGGAAACAAGGACTACAATATACATTGAAATTGTTAATAGCATGCTAGACCCCAGGCCCATCAGATCTTCCTGTTTCTTTTCCACTTGCCATAAATTCACAATCATCCTCTGGAACAGGTTCTTTAGATGATGCCAAAATAACAGGTGAACTAAGGGTTCACTGAAACATCCCCTAAGTTAAGGTAAAAAAAAAAAATCTTTCAATCTTATGAAATGATTGCTTTTTAAGGTATTTTGTTCCAATATTTGAATGCTATTATAATGCTATTATATTTTATGATAAGTGAACATTTAGAAATATTCAACTAGTATACTTCTTTCCCATCTAAGAGTCAGTGAATCAGACAATTTCTCCAGTTACAACTAATTAAATGTATAATACTGGTCACTAGTGAACACAGGGACATAATATCTAGGAGTTCATTTTGCTTACTTATGTTGAGTTTGTGTTCTCTTGAACCCACCTCAGTAGCTCCTATGGCCCACTCTATCATATCTTTAGACACAGACAGTTGATGATCATAAGGAGCATATGGAGAAAACTTCCCAATTTTCACCTTGAGTTCAAGACCTTCTGGAAAATTCCAAATATTTAAGATGTCATACTCTGCCTCTAATTTTCTTTCTTCATCCAAAATCACTTGTTCTCCAGCAAGATTGTGAAATTGGATGTTCTTCAGAAAAGGGTGCAGCTAAAAGAGATACATCATCTCATGGTGAAGAGAATCTAAGAGTTGAAACCGAAATCCTGAATTCAGCCAAACCCCTCATTATCTTTAATCCTTACTTCATAATTCAATATTAACACAACTATCAAATGAAGTTTAAAGAATGTCTAGAGGGGAACAAAATATCAAGTTTCTGAATTCTGGCTACTATAAGGAATTTTTTAAAGAGAAACCACCTCCATATAAATAGTCATGAATGAGAAAAATTTCAGCTTGCTTGCCTAAGAATTTTGCAGGACTGATAATTTTATGAATATCCAAGGAATTTAGTTGGCTACATAGGTGATACCTAAAGTGGAATAAACCAGGCATTTATTTCGGTGCACATTTAATTAATTACTCTTTTTCTTTTTTTTCTTTTTGTTGGTTATAGGTCCTGAACTCATAGCCTGGGTTCTGTTCCTTGTGCTTGTTCACTCAAGGCTAGCACTCTACCACTTTGAGCCACAAAGCTACTTCTGGTTTCCTGGTGGTGAATTGGAGATAAGAGTCTAAGAAACCTTCCTGAACATACTGGCTTCCAACAGTCATCCTCAGATCTCAACCTCATGAGTAGCTAGGAGTATAAGCAGTTCAGTTAAGTTATTAATGTGTTACATGTGTAAGCTGACTGTGAGTTTATTATTACCTTATGTATCACACAAAGGTATCAAAATTTCACAAGTCAGTTTGTGAGTACAAGTCATCTTAATGCCACCCTTTCATCATTCTTCCTCATCTTCCCCAATCTCAGCCATCCCTTAAGTTACTTTCTTAGAAACAGCATCATTTGAATAATTAGGTACTTAAAGAACAGATCATCCTTTGTTATTAAGAAATTGCTAGTGAAAAGGTGGATAGTAAAAACATTAGCTGTGAGCATATTCAAGTCATTTATTTTATTTTTTTTGAACACAAAAAATTTATTTATTTGAAAATATTGGCAAACTATTGTTAACATACATGTTACTTGTTTTTAGAAACAATAAAAATAAAACTTTATTTTTTTCTTAGAAATATTTTTAGTCTATTCAGAATCTGTTTCCTATTTAACACATTTCATTTCTTTTTTTTTTAATTTTTTTATTGTAAAAATACTTTACAGAGGGGTTACAATTACATGAAGAAGATAATGAGTACATTTCTTATCGAGCATTGTAGCCTCCTCCTTTGTTTACCCTTCCCATCCCTTCCCATCCTCCTCCCCCCCCAATTCTCCTCCCCCAAGTTGTAAAGTTCGTTTTCGACATGACAACTTGTACTTCTCATTGTTGCAACTGGTCCACCTGTATCCTTATTTAAACGACTTGTTTTTCGCCTTCCCCTCCACAAATTATAACGACATCAAATACAGTGAAAGCAGGGGTTATACTTTGGGGGAGGGACATACAAAGCAACAAAGAAATAATCTTATAATTGCATTAGAAACAAATGCATGAAAGAAAAAAAATTTAAAATACATATCTTAGGGTTCATTTTCCTAACATCACCTTATCTGACCTTTTCTGATTGACTCATACATATACTAGATATTGCAAATAAGGGAAATCATGGGACCTATGTTTCTTTGGGCTTGGCTTACTTCACTTAATATAATTTTTTCCAAGTCTTTCCATTTCCTAAAAATGGGGCAAGTAATTTATAATACAGGAATTGATGGCAGTATACAACACGTTTCCTCTTTCTACTGGTAAGCTTTTCTTTTAGAACATCTGCACAGAGGTCTAGAGTAACCTTACAAATTACAGTTTAGAAAGCACAGTTTCTCATGGGCCTCTGGAAAAAGATTTGAACCTATTCAGATTTACTTTGATTTTGATGTGTGGAATACAAGAGAGAAGGCATTACCTGTGCAGGAGAAGGCATCATCCATCTTCCATTACCCATTGTTGCCTCTTCTATTTTATGAAGAAGCATCTCATAGAGGGCATGTGCCACAGCATACACAGCATTGTATGTATTGTAACTCTCTTCAGACATGGACATGTCAAAAATTTGCCCAGGTAACAATTCCAAGGAAGTATCATCTGGACAGTTCTTCCACATTACACAGTCAGACTCAGAATGGGAGCAATTAAAAGACAGAAACCATAATCTAGCAAGATAAAAGTCTTCTGGATATTTGGAAGGATTGACTTTACTGATAAAATCTGTGAATCCAGAAATGTCTCCATGGTGATGTGAAAACATAAGAGGTACATGGAATGAGCCTGACATGAAATACTTCCTTCCGATGAATAAATCACACTTTGAGTTCAAAAGCCAAACTTTGCTTGTCATTAAAAATTGCCCAAGAAATATCATTAAGCTTAGCAGATATTCTTTATTACCATAAATGATAAGTACATTGGCTGATGATTTATTAATCTGGTTCTGAATTGACATCATATTAAATACTTGTGTCATACTACTGCCTGGGATCACATGCTCAAAGGCTATACAAATTCTGCTCTTGTACATCTTTTCTCTTAGTTCTGCAAGGATCCATAAACCATTCTCATCTTCTGAGATCAATAGCCCCACCCAGTTCCAGCTGAAATGAAGCAGTAAGGAGACCATGGCAATGGCTAGTGATGTGTCTTTTGGGGCCATTTGATAGAGAGAAGGAAACTTGCCATGATCACTCAGGGCAGGATCAAAAGCCCCAAAGGTAAGCTAAAGGGAAAGAAAATTGGAGGCTCACAAGTGAGAAAATTTCTGCATATCATAACCTCAGTCTTGATTTATGTTAAACAACAGGTTGAAATTGGTGGAAGAAAGAATTTGGTTATTTCCAGATTTTTTAAAATTAAAATTGTAAGTTAATTTAAAGTCATTGTACAATGACTTTTCAATTGGACATGTCAATTATATCTATAATACATAGTGATCACTAACGTCATTTCTATTATTCTTTCCATCTGTATAGCAATACAACACATTCCCTTGTTTCTTTGTTTGATTTTTGCACAGATTCTTCATTAGTCTGTCTGTATTTGCCATTATGCCTCTATTTTCTAACACTCCACCATCCTTTTAACATTATAACACCTCACACATGACAGCTTTAATTTCCTAGTCGTGAAGTCTCCAGAGTAGTTACACCAAGGAAATCCACTGTTATTTATAATGTAATTTAGCCAGTTTAATCACATATAAATGCTTAGGGCCACCTATGGGTTTTCATACATTCTTTGTATTTCATGTTTATATTTAAATACAACTTCCACAGACAAGAGAAAAATGCATCCCTTTTTTCTTAATATGATTGACTTTATTCACTTAATAACTTCACATTTTCAAAGTCATTTCCCACTTCCTGATTGCTTTCTACTAAATTATTCAATAAACCCTAGGCTCATGGTCATTCATCCCTGGTTTTCTCCAACTTTTCCATCCTATCTTAAACAATAAGAGTCTGGATAATACAGTATATTGTAGTGCTTAGCTTTTGATATTATAAAATTGGATAGGTTGTTGGATAGGTTGTTATATTATGTATTTTCCTATGATTCTCTTATAACATCTCAACATGGAACCAAAGCAGAAATCTTTACACATCCCTCCCTCCTTCACCTGTGGAAATCTGTAGAGTTCCAGCAGTGTTCCAATTTCAGCAGATGTCATTCCTGACGTTCCTACAAGCACTGCTACAAACTTACTCTCTGCCATGCAGGTGTAGTTAGGGATTGTCTTGTGGCCAGAAAGCCAAATAAAAGGATTCTCAAAGGCAGACCAACCTCTGAGATCAGCATTATAGACATCAAATCCCAAAGTCATGTTGTGTAAAAAATCGGAGTTCTTATTGATTTCCTCAACAGCAAAAGCCAAGGCTAGGACAAGCTGATAGTACTTGAAAACAAACCTGCACAGGAGACATAAGAAATTCATCAAGAATAATCCAAAACTTTTCTTCAAATCAATGCAATGACTTTGGTGGAATCAATGTTTATTTCTCTACAAATTAAATATGTTGAAAAGTTTCACCTTTTATGAGATATTAATAATGTGACGTGCATATAAAATTCCACAGAGCTTAATTTTTCTGTGTTACATAGGTAACACAACAAAAAAGGATATTATACATTAACCACGGAGTGGGTCTTCATGAGACACCAAATATTCTTTGGGTTTAATGTTGGGGTAACTAGCACTACATGTGTGAAAAATAAGTTTTTATTTTATATGGTTTCTTAAAAGACTAATTTAAATAATGTCTCTGTTTTAGATTAACTTTCAGAAGCAGAACAAGGTGTTATAGGTGGTGTTGTATGGTTTTCCTTGCAGACATACCATATAGAACACTCTTTCTGTAATAGCTACCAGGAAAAAAATAGCTGAAGCCTCAGAAGAGACTCCAATTATGATGTATGTAAAAAAGCCAATGAGATGCTTTAAAAATGCAGAAGGAAGTGGTTTTCGATGTTACTTTCTCCTCCACTACACTCCAAGAAACTCCTCAGAAACATATGAGCATCCAAATTGGGGAATGGGAAGAGAGTTTTAACAAAACAAAGCCTTAGACTGAAATCCCTGTTTCAAGGCTACCATGGTGAAATTAAATACTGGAATATGCCTTGATGATCACTATTTCCTTCACAAAACATATAGATTCACACATTAAAAAGGAAAGGATACTGGGAGTAAGAGAATCAAAGTTATCTCCCCTTCTCAAAAAGCCAGTCCTAGTAGAAAAGACTAGGACTCCCTCAACTTCAATTAACCTACAAAAAAGGGAAGTGGAAGTATGGCTCAAGTGAAAAAAAGCTATAAAAGACAAAGCCCCACAACCAAAAACAACAAAAGCAGACATTGCGTGGCCAGAGTCATAAAAATGAAAGGACAAACTCTTTACTTCCCCTATTTGGATACACATAGACTGCAAGGGAAAGGATGCAGTGAAAGCCAGAAGAAAGCATGAGTATCTATAATATATCTTTTCATATAGATATTAATCAAAGCAATGACAAAGAAGTCCATAATCAGTGATGGAGGGGTAAGCCAGCAAGTAAACATAATAATTGTAAGTGTATATTTAGACACTCTCTGCTAAGCATTTCACTATATAAAGGAAATATTCACAGATTTTGAGGGAGTGGGATAATTCTCAATACAAGAATAATTTCAGATTTTACTACACCACTTTCAGCAATGGAGAAGTCATCCAGACAGAATCAACAAGGAGGCATCAAGAGTTAAACTTCACACTAGACAAAATAATCTTCACATATACCTAAAGAACATGCCCCCCAAATTCTTATAAATAAAACATCTTCATATATTCTACATTCTCTAGGACAGATCACAGAATAAGACACAATACATTCAAATAAAAAACTGAGCACACACTCCGACTTCCTTGTAGTAAGCCAAGAAATTAATGTAACAAATGGGAAAATAAATGCATACATGAAAATTAAATTATTTGGACTACCAGTGGGATCAAGAGAAATTTCTGTATATAAGATCATTTTTGGTACAAATGAAAATGGAAATCAGCAATACTCAAATCAATGGCTATTGTGAAAGGTGGCCTAAAATGAAACATTAAAAAATGCCTTTAAGTAGCTGGACAGTTGGGGTTTCAATTTAACAACTGAATTTACTAATATAATGCATCTTGACTGCAGTCACCCCATCCAATGGTCATGTTTATCTCTCCCAACCCCATCAATCCCCTCAGCCTTGATAGTTTGAGAGGAAGCATTTAAAAACCATTGTCAACAAATCAGTACTATAGAACCAACATTACATCTCAAGGAAGTAGAAAAGCAAAATATCAAAGCAAACATTAATAGAAAGAGTGAGAAAATTGAGTAGAAGTAAAAGAATTAAAGGATATTTCCATAAAGCCAATAATTATATTCAGGAAAACGTAAAACCTTCTTCAAAAACAAATGGAATAAATCCTTATCTTGAAGAGAAGACTGAACTAAATAACATCAGGCATGGAAACACAGAAACAAAAAAACACCAATTAGAAAACAGTAAGTTTGATCAAGTGGAAGTAATGACTTAGAGACTATTCCATAATTGAAATAAGAAGGCAATAAAACTAAAGTCAATAAATTGTATGAAATTAAGTCAGTAATAAAGGTTTCCTATCAACGGAAAAACCTTCAATGTGACTTTATTGATAAATTGCTCCAAAAATTTAAACTTTATCTAATGCCCATTACCCTTAGTTTATTTTTGAAAATATACAAGTTGAAGGAATTCCATAGAGGACATCCAATTATATCAACATTATCCTACACAAAACCAAAGAAGGAAATAAGGAATGAAAATTATATTCAATGTCTACGATAAATATAGTAACAAAGATTCTATGAAAATATTGGTTGCAACAAAACTGTTAAGAATATTTCTCATGAAGCCTGGTGCTGGTAGCTCAGACCTATAATCCTAGCTACCCAGGAGGCTGAGGTCTGAGGATCACATTTTAAAGCCAGCCCGAGCAGAAAAAGTCTGAGAGACTCTTATTTCCAAAAAACCACTTGGAAAACTGAAGTGGCACTATGGCTCAAGTGGTAGAGTGCTAGCCTTGAGCTGAAGAGCTCAGGGACAGCACCCATTCCCAGAGTTTAAGCCCCATGACCAACAACAACAACAACAACAACAAAAGAATATTTCTCATGAGCAAAGTTGACTACGTGGAATTTATGGTTCTACTCCTCAGAAGATATAATTACCAGAATAGAGAGGCAACCCATACAATGGGGGAAAATCTTCACTAGCTAGTCAACAAAAGATAAATATTCAGATTTGTTAGAGAGCTCAAAATGTGAATAACAATAGACAAAAAGAACCACTTTAAAATGACTAATGATTTCAACAGTAAAGTCTTAGTGGAAGCAAGACTCATTTCAATTGGTATGGAAATGCATGCTCGATGTCCTTAAAACACAAATAATATGCATATGCAAATACTACCTACATTAAAAATCTATCTTAACAGAGGTACATGGGAAATCATGGAGAAAAATAATGTCAGATACTGGTGAAGACACAGGAGAAAGGGTCCCACTGTGGGTGGGACTGTGAATCAGTGAAACCAACATGGACATTAGTATGAGGTGTCTTCTGAAAAGTCACATTACAATCCCACCCTGTCACATTGCTCTGCATACATTTAGCTCAGAGGATTTTAGTTCAAAACCATCCCAGGGAGAAGAATCTGGAAGTCTCTATCTCTAGTTTACCAGCAAAAGCAGGACCATAGACATACCTCATCTGGCAGAGCACCAGCTGAACAAACAAGCAGAGGGACAGTGCAATGCCCTGAGTTCAAGTCACAGTACCTACATACATATACATACAAGAAAAGGGGCATAGATGGCCAAAAAGTGTGAATGACAGCCTTTAAGTTCTTAACCATCAGCAAAAGGCAAATAAAACCACAGAAAGATATCATCTCACAGGGGTAGGAATAGCTAATGTACATGAGACTTAAATACTTAAGGGCCTGGTGAGGAGTTAAGGAAATGTACATGCCAGCCCTCTCCTCTAGTAACAAAAATGCACACTGGTTCAGCCATTGTGGGTAATAGTGTGTTACTTCTTGGAATACAAATCAGAACTCCTACATGATTCAATACTGTTAGTGGTGGCTGTTTAGCCAATAGAATAAAATCAGTATGGAAAAGAGGCATCTGCACTTCTGTGTTCTCTATATCATCATTGAATATATCAGAGAAAAAGAAACAACCTAAATGTCCATCAGACTTATATATACACATTTATGTGTATATATTATATATTTATAAACATATATGTATAAATGCATAAATTCACATTATATATTATCTATGACATAACATGGAGTAATGTACACATTCTATGTATTTTATAAAAATAAAACATATAACATACATATAATAGACAAACATTTTATGTGTGCATATGTATCTTAACCTTTTCCTTATCACTGCTTTTCTTTGAAGTCAGAGTCTTGTAATTGGTATGCAGCAGCTCCACCATGCCAACATTCCACCCAACGCTTTTGAGTATGTGATTTTTTGAAAGGGACCTTGAATGTATTCTAGAAATGACCTAAATAATCTTCATCCAAATTCCTACCACATTCAGCACAGAAACAAGAAAGACAATCCCATAACTCCTATAGGAAAAGAAAATTTCGGGCTGGGATGTAGCTCAGTGGCAAAGCGCTTGCCTAGCAAGTGCAACGTCCTGGGTTCGATCCCCAGTACCAAAAAAGAAAAAAAAAAGACAAAAAAATATAGTTAAAAAAAACTCAAACGAAAAAGAAAATTTCCAATTTTCTAAAGTTATCCAGAAGCAAAAGACCTATGCTTAAATAGTGTAACACCAGCTTCGAATTGTAGTAGAGAGCCATAATAATATAAAAATTGTACTTCATAAACTCAGACACCAATAAAATAGACCTAGAAATACTTCCAATCAACTACATTCATCCTTAGAGATGATGTCCAGTCCTACATTGTTGGAAGTTGGCGCCCTTAGTAAGTAGTGGTGCTGTGAAAGCTGAATATCCATATGACTTTAGGATAGATCTTACCTTCATATTCTCCAAAAGGATAAAAGTCAAAAATCATCACAGTTCTTAATAGGAAACTTGAGGATTGGAAAATGCAGATAGAGTCATAGTGGAAACACTTCAACATATAGGCACAGGAATACTTCCTGATAGTATACAAATACTTCATAAAATAATAGCAAAAGTTATGCTCTGCAGTGGGCACAGCAGTACAATCATTTGTTTCACTTAGAAGGCAAAGAATCTCATCCTCAGCACAGTTTACAAATGTGATTTTTATGGAATTGAAAAGTTTAAGCCAGCCTGGCAATGAGACGCACACCTGCAATTATCACAGTTTAAAGCCAGCCTGGACAGAAAAGTACTGTGAGACTTATCTCCAATGAACCAGCAGTGTGGTGAAAATGCAGCTATGCAACTGTTAGTAAAGCACAAACATTGAGCAAATATATCAAGCAAGGGGTAGGAGCATCATGTAGGAGCCAGAGTACTGTCACCAAAATAAAAATTTAAAGTTTTAAAGTTTCAGTACAACAAAACAAATATTTAATGAACTGAACACACATACCAAAAGATGGTTGTCAACTGCTGTTAGCTATTCATCTGTTAGGGCTTAATAATATAAATAGTATAATAGTATAAAACAACACTGAAATTTAAACACTAGTACAACAAAATATTCTATTCTGAAACAGGCACATGAAGTGAAAGACTTTTTTCAAATGAAAAAGGCTAAATAGGAAATCCTTACAGGAAAAATATTGAATCATTATAGCAATCAGCTCAAAGCAAACTAAAGGTATTCTGAGTTACCATATTGTGTAACCAGAATGGCTATCATCGTAACTCAAAATTACAAATTTTGATGAAGATATGTAGAAATAAGAAACAATGAAGATACTGCAGAATATTAAAAATAGAGCTCATATTTGACTCAGCTATATCACTTCTAGCAATCTATCCCAACATATCAAGCTCAGTTTTCTATACAGATTCAAGGGTACAACAGGCATGTCATTTTATACAAACTTTCTGATTTATGGAATTGCTCAGGATGTCCAACAAGAGAACAATGGATACAGTAAGTGTTCTATATGTGGAGCTGAGTTTTCCTTAGCTGAAATGAAGAATGGAATCACAACATTTGCTAGAAAATATATGGAAATGGAGATCATTCTGTTAGGCTAAGTAAGCAAGTATTGAGTACAAGTACCATATTTTGTTTTGTAGCATATTAAGTGAAGTAAGCCAAACGCAAAGAAACACAGGCTCCATGGTTTCTGTCATTTGTAATAATTAGTATATGTCTAGCATACTCCTGGCAGAGAACTATAATAGCTCAATAGCTATGTACATATGACAAAATGATGCTAATATGAAATGAACTCTAAAACATGGAAACAACAGGTCTTTTTTCAGTTGTTGACTTCGTTGTCACCCCTGTACTGAATCTAGTTCTTTCTTATGTTATTTCATTTTTCTTTTTCCATTAGTTTATCCCTGTTGTCACAGTATTTGATGTTTGTACCCTGCATCTTTTATAAACATTTATCTGAATTGGGGAAGGGAAGCAGAATGACAACATGCTGAAACAAGGACAAATGATGACACATTGCAACAATGATACTCACAAGACACTATGTGGGAAATGAACTTTACAGCCTGGGAGGGGATGAGATGTGGGGGAGGGAAGCAACAGTGGGAGAAAAACAAGGGAGAGGGTAACAATATTCTACAAGTAAAGTACCCATTACCTTACTCATGTAACTGTAATCATCAATACAGCATCTTTACAATAAAAACATTTTTTAAAAATTTCACAAAGCAACTTTCTCAAAGAAACTAGCCCAACGATATCTGTAGAGATAACCGAAATAACTGTAAGAAAACTATGCATCTACCAATTTGTTTTCTTGGTTTCTCTCTTTCAAAAAAAATCAAAAGAAGTGAAATGTTCTGCAAAGATTGGAAAAAATACATTAAAAGAGAAAGAGGAAATTACAGATATGGGAGGAGAAACAGGATATTTGATGAGACATAATGTATGGTTACAAATAGTGGGGATGACGACAATCAAATTTATGACATGTAATAAAGATACACAGTAAGAAACCAGATAGTTATTGAAAGTACCATATTGTAGCAAAAATTGAAAAATATTGCCATAACATCTACTGGTGTGGCATTGAGTTAATCTCTTTCTTCCAGTGATATTCAATTGCCTTGCTACATTTATCTATATCCAGGACTTCATAGATGACACATAATGACCTTTAACTAGTAATACACATAAATCTGACAAACTGGATCATAGGATAATAGGGCCAGACTTCCATCATTTCCACCAAGAGCCCTTGCATATCTGTACGTAGCTGAGAAACACCCATCCACTGTAACCTAAGATTCAATGTGTCTGTATAAGTGCACTAACAAAGACACTTAAACATATTTTACAGGTATTAAGGGAAGGAAAAACAGTTGAATGTGAAAAAGCAGTGGAACATAAGAAAAACAAGGGCATGGGTGTGAAACTCAACAGCAGAGTAACCATCCTGGCAAGCACAAGGCCCGATGTTCAAACCCAGCAGGATAGAAAAACAGCTAAGCATAAAATAGACTGATTTCTAGGAATGGCATGAAGGAGAAGGACATTTACAAATCTATTTGAAAGCAGTGAAAGAATTCCTGATCCTATCATATCTGCTTCTAAATATGTCCAGCCAACTGACAGTCTACCCTTCTCAGACCAGCACTGGAAAAGATGTTGGAGCCATCGCTATAGACAATGACCTACTGTTGCAATAGGAATCAAATTGTCTGCTAGAATTTCTCCTTAGTCATTCATTACTGAGACCCTCGCCTGCAAACCAAAAGCTGAGCGTACACACAGGTGCAAAAGAAAAGCAAAACTCCTGTTGGGCAGATACAATTCTCTTCTTGATGGTAGTCCAACTGCTGCCTTGCTGGTCACTTCCTGGATCATGCTCTAAATCTGACATGTAGTAATTTAATAATTACACAGTGCTTAGTTTAAAACAGTAACTGTATGTCTAAAATGTCACCAAAATATATGTCAACCCATATGTACAAAAGAAAACTTCTCAGACCACTGGCCTGTGGGCAAGGAAGTGTATCTGCCTCCTCTCACTGGAGAACTCATGCCACTGCCTCAGGTTGTTTGTAATAATATTACTTTATCCTTTGCAGAGACAGCTGGGATGCAGGACATACAGTGATGATGGAATAAAGGGACCTTGGAATGGAGAGGCTACAAGGAAAGAAAACAGAGTCCTCTCTTCCACCTTGGAAGCAGAAAATCACTCCATAGTACACACGAATTAAAACATACTTCTAGTGAATCTCATCTCCTGATCAGAGGTTGGTATAGAGGATATAGAAAGCATGGTCATGAGCCCCAGGTTTTCCTAGAGCATTCAGAGGTATTACTTACAGTTTCTTTGCTTCATCAAGGGAAGAATCACTGTTACTGTGATCTGTTCCCAAAGTGTAGAGAGGGAAGAAGCCAGCAATCATCACATCTCCATCCATGTGTGCCCTGTGCTTCATTCTAGAAAAGCAAGCAGTGCCTTCTAAGGAGCTGACACGGTGTGGAAGCAGGAGAAGAAGGAGGGGGAAAATCAAAGGGAACATCACGGAAGCATCTGCTAAGTTTAAATGCTGGCTGGATGTGAAGCACGTAGGTTCAGGTGAAGATATATTTGTATTTGTGTCTATTTGTATATATGCCTCTTTTATTGACTAGGATGTCTACTCAGCTTCTGTCATTGAAACCTTCAGCATTTCCTGGTAGGAACATGGAAAACTCTCAGCCCTGTGGTTCTGCATCTGAGGCCCAGTATCTGGGAAATAAACACAAGCTGGAAAACATGTTTTCCAGTTGTCCTCTCCACCCCAGGGCCTATGATTTCATCCAGGACTACAGAGAGTGAGACCTCTGGGATGAAGTTTTTTTGTTAGATTTGGTTGTAAGACTGAATTATCAAATTACTTGTATGAAGTCTATTAGATATAATGCAACTAGAAAGCATCAATAGATGCCCTGTCACATGAAATGTGAGATGGTTGGCAAGGGCTCATTCCAAGGAGATGTCAACCCAACTCTTTAGGGCATCACACTCAGTGGACATCTCATATACCAAATGTCCAAAACAGCCACAGAACATTGCTGGTTGACCCAGGTCCATCCAATAAAAATCCTATGCAGGAGACTCCACAAATGTGTCCATCTGTGATTGCCTGCAGAACGAATGACCATGCTGAATTCAGCAATGGCCCATGGTCAGTGCAGAAGTTGAACTGCAGAATTGTATTCTGAACTTTGACCTTCACAACGGGCAATGTCACTGGACATCCTGAGTACATGGTTCAATATACTGTCATGAAGCATTGATACATCCACCACCTTGCTTGTTCCTATTTATGCTTTTCTGAAAACCTGTGCCTGTGCAAATAACCCTTTCTCCACTATCAAAACCACGTGTTTATTTCCTAACACTCAAATATATTGGACATAGAATCCATGCAAAGATCTCAATAGCCTGATAGCAATGGCCCTGAAGTGCAGTGAATTTATTCTATACTAGGCTATTCTGTTGAATACATGCTGTGATACACTTGCCTGGAATAACATATGGACAGAACAGAAATTGCATGTGAGCATAAACCAAGGACTGAACAATCTAATGATGTGCTTATTGGTATTGTATTATGGGCCACACTAGTACAGCATACTATTAGTAGGGCAAACAATGAAAGTGTGGATTACCTGATTCACAGAAACTGTCTGTACTTTCTATTCACTACTATTGAAAAGCTAATGGAGATATGAAAAAATGCGTCTTTGTGGTGAGAATATCAAATTTGCTAATGAGGTTGCCCCTGGTCTTAATCATTTTAGTAGTCAGGAAAATAAGTAGAATATCCTCACTTATTTTTTATACTCTTTATCTGTGTCTATTAGTTGTAGAAGTTACATTTGGACAGTTCTACATGTACATGCAATTTGCTCTGATCTGATTCAAACTCTCCATGACAGTCTCACCCACTCCTTTCCTTATTAAATGAATTTCAGCAGATTTTAGTTTCCATTTTCATACACATATAGTAAGTACATTGTTTTTGGTCCACTTCCTTCACTGTCTCCATTCACTGCCCCTGCACCTATACATAATGCCCAAAACTGGATATTATCTCAATTATACTTCTGTCCTTCATTTTAATGTATAATAACTGTTAGGAGGGAGTCACTGTGTATTTCACACCTGAATATGATATTTCAACCTAATTATTTCTACATATTACTCCCTTTTTCTCCTCTCTAGCCAGCTATTAAACAATAGCTTACAGCGAGTATAGTTACTCCATCTTCAGCCACATATGCACTTTGTTATTACATATCTTTCATAATTTGAGCTTCTCCTCCCCTTCTTTTTAAAAGTTTCAAAGATTCCCGTAATTGCACAAATGTCTATTTATGTGTATGTGTTCCTTAAGTAAATATATATGTTGTCTTTAGGTCTGGTGTCCACATTTTAGAAAATGCATGTGACCTGTGTCTTTGTTTTTGTTTTTTTGTCAGTCGCGGAGCTTGAACTCTGGGCGTGGACGTTGTTCCTGTTCTCTTCAGCTCAAGGATAGTGCTCTACCGCTTGAGCCACAGTGCCACTTCCGGTTTTCTAGTGATTTATTGGATATAAGAGCCTCAAGGACTTTCCTGCCCTGGCTGATGTGATCCTCAGAACTCAGCCTCCTGAGTAGCTAGGATTACAGGCATGAGCCACTGACACCCGGCTAACCTTTGTCTTTCTAAACCTGGCTTACTTCACTTAACATGATATTCAACAATTTTCTGCATTACCAATAAAATATTTTTGTTCTGATTGTGAATAATAATTTAGTAAACATTTGAACTGTTTCCATATTTTGGCTATGGTGAATATTTCGGTAGTATACTTGAGTGTCCAAGTGTGACTACTGTATCTCCACTTAATATTCTTTTGAATATATAACTTAGGACAATTTTACTGGATGTCATAGGAGATCTACTTTTAGTTCTTTGGGGAAACTTCATACTGATTTCCATAATGGTGGCATGTATTTACATTTTCATAAATAGTGGATAAGGATTCGCTGCCCACACATTTTAACTAGCATTTTCTGTTATGTGTTTCTTCATGATAGTCATTCTGACTGGAATGAGATAAAATTCAAGGTCATTTTGGTTTGCCTTTGCTTCATGGCCACAGATGAGGAGTATTTCTTCATGTATTTATTGGCCCTTTTGATTTCTTATTGAAAAGAATCTTTAAATTTGTTTGCCAAATTGTTAATTGGGTTTTTTATTCTTTAGGAGTTTAGTTTCCCAAACTTCCTATTTATTCAATTTATTCATTGTATTTTGAATGTACTGTGTAGGCCAACTTTTTAGTTAATACTTTTTAACTTTCCAGTGTGAAGACTTCTAGGTTGATGCAATCCCATCTGTCAAATTTTGTTCTTATTTATTGAACTACTGATGTTTTATTCAAGAAGTTACTATCAAAGGTTCAATTTTTCCTTCATCTTTACTAGTTTCAACCCTTCATGTTTGAATTAAGATCTGGAGATGGAAAAAGAAAGAAAAGTCATATTGTAGTAATCCTAAGAGAGCTGCCTATAGTGTCCAGGAGAAGATGGCATAATTGTGGTCATAAAGGAAGAGGCTTTGATACCAATGAGTGGAGATGATTCCCTTGTGGATACACTTGTTGGGTATTTGCAAGCATTGGGATCATGGCAAGCTCTATGTAGCCCGCAACACCTTTCACTATTCCACAAATGGAAGCTTCTAAGGTAGAAACATTTTTCCATTCCATGTTTTAAAGTATTAATAGTTAATGTATTTTTTTCAAACTGGTTGGATTTTATATTGTTTCATGAAAATAAAGATAAAGTAATTCACTGTTTATGGATTTTAAGTAATATTTTACAGCAAAAAGCACTGTACTGATTAAAATTTAGGTAGAACCTTTGCTATCCATCCTCCTGCTAAAGTATTTACACAAATGTAAAATGTCTGAATCAAAGATATTAAAGTGTTTGAACAATCGTTAAAAAATAAAGAATTAATAGTATATTAACAGAACTAAAGTTGACAAATTCTTCACATATACACTGCATATGCACTACATATGCAATCTAGTACATGTCTGTCAAGTAATGAGAAAAAACAGGAAAGAAATTTATATATGATCTCAGTAACACGTGGAGAGAATTACATTTTTCAGCATCATTCCATCCATAGTTTATAATCCTTGAGGCCATTTGAGTGTCACAGAACAAAGCACTGCCTTTTTGACCTGAAGATCACTGAGAGTTGTAACCAGGCATTCCGTAAGTGAAATTGACTTCTGAGAATTGTGAAGTCCCTGAAAATGTCTCACTTAGTATAAAATATATTCCACACATTTCTTAAATGTTAATAAAAATGTGCTTCATTTTTGAAATAACTTTTTTAATGTGAAAGTACTGTACACAGGAGTTAAAATTACATGAGCAAGGTAATGAGTACATTTCTTATCCAGCATTGTTGCCTCCATCTTTGTTTTCCCGTACCATCCTGTCCCTCCCACCTCCTCAACTACACCCTCAATCATGCACCCCCTAGCCCTCCACCTAACTGTAAAGTTTGTTTTTCCACATAGCGTCTTGTACATCTCATTGTTGCAATGGGTCAATATGTATCCCTATTTAAACATTTTGTTTTTTCCCTTCCCCTACCCAAATTATACCAACATCAAATAGAGTGAAAACAGGGGTTGTACCATGGAGGAGGGACATACAAACAAACAAAAAAGATCACATGGTACCTTATACATACATTAGAAACAATAGCAAGGAAGAAAAAACACTCATGTCCCTATCTTGGGATTCATTTCACCTAACATCAACTTAGCTGAGCTTTTCTGCTTGTCCCAGACTTATACTAGTTATGGCAAATACGGGAAACCATGAGACCTATGTTTCTTTGGGCCTGGCTTACTTCTCTTCATATAATCTTCTCCAAGTCTTTCCATTTCCTAACAAATGAGGCAATGCCATTCTTTCTGATGGAGGCATAGACATTTTCTTGATGCATTCATCTACTGAGGGGAATTTGGGTTGGTTCCATATGTTAGCTATGGTAAATAAAGCTGCAATAAACATAGTTGTGCTGGTAGCTTTAGTATGGTCTTGTTTGTGATCATTCCAGTAAATGCCCAAAACTGGGATTGCTGGGTCCTAGGGGAGCTCTATGTGGAGTCTTTTGAGGAACCTCCATACTACTTTCCAAAGTGGTTGAACAAGTTTACACTCTCAACAACAATGCAGTAAGGTTCCCATCTGAACACATCCCTTCCAGCATCTGTTGTTATTAGAGTTCTTGTTTATAGCCATTCTAACTGCGATACGATGGTATCTCAATGTTGTTTTGATTTGAGTTTCTTTTATCGCTAGAGAGGTTGACCATTTCTTCATCTGTTTATTGGCCATTTTATTTCCTCTTCAGAGAAGTTCCTCTGTAAGTCTTTAGTCCACTTATTTATAGGGCAGTTTCAGGATTTGTTGGAGTATTTTTTTTTAGTTCCAGGTATATTTTAGATATGAGATCCTGGTCCATTGTTTGGCTAGTGAAGATCTTCTTCTAATCTGTGGGCTATCTAATGACCTTGCTAACTATGTCCTTTTCCATGAAGAAGCTCTGCAAATTCATGCAATCCTATTTGTCCAACCTTTCTTTGATTTGTTGTGTTTCTGGGTCTCTATTAAGAAAATTTCAGCCTGTGCCAAGGAGACCTAAGGTTTCTCCTATTCCTTCCTGTCATGTTTTCAGGGTGTCTGTTTTGACTCTGAGGTCTTTGATCCATTTGGAGTTGATTCTGTTTGAGGGTGATATATAACGACCTAACTTTAATTTTCTTTCTTTCTTTTTAATTTAATCATATTTTTTTGTGAACATCCTGTGCAGAGGGGTTACAATTACATGGGCAGGATAATGCGTACATTTCTAATCAAGCGTTGCAGCCTCCTCCTTTGTTTACCCTTAACATCCCTTCCCAGCCTCTCCCCCACCATCCCTAATTCTCCTCCCCCACTTCCCCCCACACCAACATTGTAAAGCTCGTTTTTGACCTGACAACTTGTATTTCTCATTGTTGCAACAGGTCCACCTGTATCCTTAAACGACTTGTTTTTCCCCATCTCCTCCACAAGTTATAGTGATGTCAAATATAGTGAAAGCAGGAGTTATACTGTGGGTGTGGGGGGGGGGACATACAAAGCAACAAAGAGATAATCTTATAAATGCGTTAGAAACAAATGCATGGAAGAAAAAAACATTAAAATACATATCTAAGGGGTTATTTTCCTAACATCACATTATCTGACCTTTTCCCCATGACTCATACATATACTTGATATTGCAAATAAAGGAAACCCTGGGACCTATGTTTCTTTGGGCCTGGCTTACTTCATTTAATATAATTTTTTCCAAGTTTTTCCATTTCCTAACAAATGGGGCAATGCCATTTTTTCTGATGGAGGCATAGAATTCCATTGAGTATGTATACCATATTTTCTTGATCCATTCATCTACTAAGGGGCATCTGGGTTGGTTCCATATCTTAGCTATGGTAAATAATGCTGCAATAAACATAGTTGTGCTGGTAGCTTTAGTGTGGTCTTGTTTATAAACATTAGGGTAAATGCCCAAAAGTGGGATTTCTGAGTCATAGGGGAGCTCTATGGGAAGTCTTTTGAGGAACCTCCATACAGTTTTCCAAAGTGGTTGAACAATTTTACATTCCCACCAACAATGAAGTAAGGTTCCCTTCTGTCCACAACCCCTCCAGCATCTGCTGTAGTTAGAGTTCTTGATTTTTGCCATTCTAACTGGGATGAGGTATTTTCTCAATGTTGTTTTGATTTGCATTTCTTTTATGGCTAGGGATGTTGAGCATTTCTTCATTGTCTATTGGCCATCCTTCTTTCTTCTTCAGAGAAGTTTCTCTTTAAGTCTTTAGCCCACTTATTTATTGGGCAATAGTTTCTTTGAGGATTTGTTGTTGGGGGATTAAATTTTTTGAGTTCCAAGTATATTTTAGTTATGAGACCCTTGTCTGTTGTATGGCTAGTGAAGATCTTCTCCCAATCCGTGGGCTTTCTATTGATCTTGTTAGCTATGTCCTTTGTCATCCAAAAGCTCTGCAACTTCATGCAATCCCATTTGTCCAACCTTTCTTTGATTTGTTGTGTTTCCGGGTCTCTATTCAGAAAATTTTGGCCTGAGCCAAGGAGACCTAGGGTTTCTCCTATTCCATCCTGTAATGTTTTCAGAGTGTCTGCTTTGACTTCAAGGTCTTTGATCCATTTGGAGTTGATTCTAGTGCAGGGTGATATATAAGGATCTAGATTTAGTTTTCTACAAGTAGTTAACCAATTTTGCCAGCACCATTTACTGGAGAGGCTGTCTTTCTTCCATTCTATTGTTTTAGCTCCCTTATCGAAGTTTAGATGGCTATACGTCTGTAGGTTCATTTCTGGGTTTTCAATTCTATTCCATTGGTCCTGAGGTCTGTTCTTATGCCAATACCAAGCTGTTTTGATTACTATGGCTTTAGAGTAGAGTTTGAAATTTGATATTGCTATTGCTCCAACAGTGTTCTTTCTGTTGAGAATCGCTTTTGCTGTTTGGGGCCTTTTATTGTTCCATATGAATTTTTGGATTGCCTCTTCTATTTCCTTGAAGAATGAGGGTGGAATTTTGATAGGTATCGCGTTGAATTTGTAGATAGCCTTGGGAAGTATTGCCATTTTCACGATGTTAATCTTTCCAATCCAGGAGCATGGGAGGTTTTGCCATTTTCTAAGTTCTGTTTTGATTTTCTTTTTCAAGATTTTAAAGTTTTCATCATAGAAGTCCTTCACTTCTTTGGTTAAGTTAATTCCAAGGTATTTTATTTTTTGTGGGGCTATTACAAATGGAGTAGCTTTCACCTACACTTTTCTCATTGTTGGCATAAGCCATTGATTTTGGGGGGTTAATTTTATACCCTGCTACTTTGCCAAAGTTTTGAATCAGCTTGAGTAATTTGGGAGTGGAGTCTATGGGATTCTTTAAATACAAGATCATTTCGTCTGCAAAAAGGGAGAGTTTTATTTCTTCTTTCCCTATTTGGATCCCCTTTATGTCTGCATCTTGTCTTATTGCTGTAGCTAGGCATTCTAATACTAGATTGAAGAGAAGTGGAGAGAGTGGACATCCTTGTCTTGTTCCTGAGTTAAGAGGAAATGGCTTTAGTTTTTCACCATTAAGTATAATGCTGGCTGTAGGTGTGTCATATACAGCCTTTATTGTATTGAGGAATGTTCCATGGATTCCTAATTTTTTCAAAACCTTCATCATAAAGGGGTGTTGGATCTTGTCGAATGCTTTTTCTGCATCTATTGAGATAACCATGTGGTTCTTATCCTTGCTCCTGTTGATGTGATGAATAATATTAATTGATTTGCGTATATTGAACCAGCTTTGCATCCCTGAAATGAATCCTGTTTGATTGTGGTGTATGATTTTTTGGATGATTGCTGAAGTCGATAGGCCAAAATTTTGTTGAGAAGTTTTGCATCAATGTTCATCAAAGAAATGGGTCTATAGTTGTCTTTCTTTGATGAGTCCCTGCCTGGTTTTGGGATGAGGGTTATGATGGCTTCATAGAATGTTTTCGGTAGTGGCTTTCTCTTTCAAATTCATTGAAGAGTTGGAGGAGTATTGGTGTGAGCTCTGCTTTGAAGGCCTTGAAAATTCCGCTGTAAAACCATCTGGTCCTTGATTTTTCTTAGCTGGGAGGTCTCTTATTGCTGTTTCTATTTCAATGCTTGATATGGGCCTGTTACCATGGTTTAACTCATCTTGGTTTAGTTTTGGCATGTCAATATTTGCTAGGAAGAGGTCCATTTCTGTCAAGTTCTCAAACTTATTAGCATAAAGTTTGTTTTTTTTGTCATTTCTTTTTTTTTTTTTAATTTTATTTTATTTTATTTGAGAACATACTGTACAGAGGGGTTACAATTACATGGGCAGGATAATGCATACATTTCTTACCAAGCATTGCAGCCTCCTCCTTTGTTTACCCTTCACCTCCCTTCCCAGCCTCCCCCCTCCCTCCCAACCAATCATACCCCCCCTCGCCCCCCCACCGACATTGTAAAGCTGGTTTTGACATGACATTTTGTACTTCTCATTGTTGCAACAGGTCCACCTGAATCCTTAAACGACTTGTTTGTCCCCATCTCCTCCACATGTTATACTGACATCAAATATAGTGAAAGCGGGGGTTATACTGTGGGGGAGGGACATACAAAGCAACAAAGAAATAATCTTATAAATGCGTTAGAAACACATGCATGAAAGAAACAAAAACATTAAAATACATATTTGAGGTTTTGTTTTCCTAACATCACATTATCTGACTTTTTCCGCTTGACTCATACCTATACTAGATATTGCAAATAAGGGAAACCATGGGACCTATGTTTCTTTGGGCCTGGCTTACTTCACTTAATATAATTTTTTCCAAGCCTTTCCATTTCCTAACAAATGGGGAAATGTCATTCTTTCTGATGGAGGCATAGAATTCCACTGTGTATATATACCACATCTTCTTGATCCATTCATCTACTGAGGGGCATCTGGGTTGGTTCCATGTCTTAGCTATGGTAAATAATGCTGCAATAAACATAGTTGTGCTGGTAGCTTTAGTGTGGCCTTGTTTGTGATCATTTGGGTAAATGCCCAAAAGTGGGATTGCTGGGTCGTTGGGGAGCTCTATGTGGAGTCTTTTGAGGAACCTCCATACTGCTTTCCAAAGTGGTTGAACAAGTTTACATTCCCACCAACAATGAAGTAAGGTTCCTTTCTGTCCACATCCCCTCCAGCATCTGTTGTTGTTAGAGTTCTTGATTTTTGCTGTTCTAACTGGAGTGAGGTGATATCTCAATGTTGTTTTGATTTGCATTTCTTTTATGGCTAGGGATGTTGAACATTTCTTCATGTGTCTATTGGCCATCATTCTTTCTTCTTCAGAGAAGCTTCTCTTTAAGTCTTTTGCCCACATACTTATTGGGCAGTTGTTTCGTTGAGGATTTGTTGTTGGGTGGTTTAATTTTTTGAGTTCCAAGTATATTTTAGATATGAGACCCTTGTCCGGTGTATGGCTAGTAAAGATCTTCTCCCAGTCCATGGGCTTTCTATTGATCTTGCTAGCTATGTCATTTGCCCTGCAGAAGCTCTGCAACCTTATACAATCCCATTTGTCCAGCCTTTCTTTGATTTGTTGTGTTTCCGGGTCTCTATTCAGAAAATTTCGACCTGAGCCAAGGAGACCCAGGGTTTCTCCTATTCCATCCTGTAATGTTTTCAGAGTGTCTGCTTTGAGTTCAAGGTCTTTGATCCATTTGGAGTTGATTCTGGTGCAGGGTGATATATAAGGATCTAGCTTTAGTTTTCTACATGTAGTTAACCAGTTTTGCCAGCACCATTTACTGAAGAGGCTGTCTGTCTTCCATTCTATTGTTTTAGCTCCCTTATCGAAGATTAGATGGCTATAGGTCTGTAGGTTCATTTCTGGGTTTTCAATTCTATTCCATTGGTCCTGAGGTCTGTTCTTATGCCAATACCAAGCTGTTTTGATTACTATGGCTTTATAGTAGAGTTTGAAATTTGGTATTGATATTCCTCCAGCAGTGTTCTTTCCGTTGAGGAGCGTTTTTGCTATTCGGGGTCTTTTATTGTTCCATATGAATTTTTGGATTGCCTCTTCTATTTCCTTGAAGAATGAGGGTGGAATTTTGATAGGTATTGCGTTGAATTTGTAGATAGCCTTGGGAAGTATTGCCATTTTCACGATGTTAATCTTTCCAATCCAGGAGCATGGGAGGTTTTGCCATTTTTTAAGTTCTGTGTTGATTTCCTTTTTCAAGATTTTAAAGTTTTCATCATAGAGGTCCTTCACTTCTTTAGTTAAGTTAATTCCGAGGTATTTCATTTTTTGTGGGGCTATTACAAATGGAGTTGCTTTCCTAATTTCAGCCACACTTTTCTCATTGTTGGCATACAGAAAAGCCATTGATTTTTGGGGGTTAATTTTATAACCTGCTACTTTGCCAAAGTTTTGAATCAGCTTGAGTAATTTGGGAGTGGAGTCTATGGGATTCTTTAAATACAAGATCATGTCATCTGCAAAGAGGGAGAGTTTTATTTCTTCTTTCCCTATTTGGATCCCCTTTATGTCTGCATCTTGTCTTATTGCTGTAGCTAGTCATTCTAATACTAGATTGAAGAGAAGTGGAGAGAGTGGGCATCCTTGTCTTGTTCCTGAGTTAAGAGGAAATGGCTTTAGTTTTTCACCATTGAGTATAATGCTGGCTGTAAGTTTGTCATATACAGCCTTTATTGTATTGAGGAATGTTCCATGGATTCCTAATTTTTCCAAAACCTTCATCATAAAGGGGTGTTGGATCTTGTCGAATGCTTTTTCTGCGTCTATTGAGATAACCATGTGGTTCTTATTCTTGCTCCTGTTGATGTGATGAATAATATTAATTGATTTGCGTATATTGAACCAGCTTTGCATCCCTGAAATGAATCCTGTTTGATCGTGGTGTATGATTTTTTGGATGAATTGTTGAAGTCGGTTGGCCAAAATTTTGTTGAGAAGTTTCGCATCAATGTTCATCAAAGAAATGGGTCTATAGTTCTCTTTCTTTGATGAGTCCCTGCCTGGTTTTGGGATGAGGGTTATGATGGCTTCATAGAATGTGTTCGGTAGTGAGCTTTCTCTTTCAATTTCATTGAAGAGTTGGAGGAGAATTGGTGTGAGCTCTGCTTTGAAGGCCTTGTAAAATTCCGCTGTAAAACCATCTGGTCCTGGACTTTTCTTAGCTGGGAGTTCTCTTATTGCTGTTTCTATTTCAATGCTTGATATGGGCCTGTTAAGATAGTTTAACTCATCTTGGTTTAGTTTTGGCATGTCAATATTTGCTAGGAAGAGGTCCATTTCTGTCAAGTTCTCAAACTTATTAGCATACAGTTTTGAGAAGTATTCCCTTATAATGTTCTGAATGTTTCCGTGGTGATGTTTCCATTCTCATCTCTGAGTTTATTAATTTGGGTGTGTTCTCTTCTTTTTCTGATAAGATTTGCTAAGGGTCTGTCAATTTTGTTAAGTTTTTCGAAGAACCAACTCTTTGTTTTGTTGATTCTTTCTATAGATTTTTTGGATTCTAATTCATTTAATTCTGATTTAATTTTGATTATTTCTTTCCGTCTACTGGATTGGGGTTTATCTTGCTGCTCTTTTTCAAGGAGGTTTAGATGCGTCATTAAATTGCTAGTTTCAGATCTCTCCAATTTGTTGATGTAGGAGCTCAGAGCTATAAACTTGCCTCTGAGTACTGCCTTTGCTGTGTCCCAGAGGAGCTGGTATTTTGTGTGTTCATTTTTGTTGAATAGCGTGAACATTTGAATTTCCTTTCTAATCTCTTCGATGACCCACTCATGATTCAGCAGTGTGTTGTTCAGCCTCCATGTGATACCGGACTTTCTTTGGTGGCTTTTGGTGTTGAGTTCTAACTTTATTCCCTTGTGGTCAGAGAGAATGCAAGGTATAACTTCAATGTTTCTGAATTTAGACAAGTTTGCTTTGTGGCCTAAAATGTGGTCTATTTTAGAAAACGTTCCATGTGCTGCTGAGAAAAACGTGTATTCTGATGCTGCTGGGTGAAATGTTCGGTAAATGTCTGTTAAGTCTGGTTGATCTATGCAGCTGTTTAGATCTGCGGTTTCTCTGTTGAGTTTTTGCCGAGTTGATCTATCTAGTGGGGAGAGTGGTGTGTTAAAATCCCCAACGATTAATGTCTTTGGATCTATATGGGATTTGAGGGAAAGTAGTGTTTCTTGGATAAATTTGGGTGCTCCATTTTTTGGCAAATAGATATTTAGAATTGTAATACCCTCCTGAAGGAGAGATCCCTTAATTCGTATGTAGCGACCTTCTTTATCTCTTCTCACGAATTTTAATTTGAAGTCTATTTTATCTGATATTAGGACTGCAACTCCCGCCTGTTTACGGGGGCCGTTTGCTTGGTAGATTTTGTTCCAGCCTTTAACATTGAAAATGTGTTTGTTTTCATGAGCAAGGTGTGACTCTTGAAGGCAGCAGATAGAAGTGTCTTGTTTTTTAATCCAACTAGACAGTCTATGTCACTTAATTGGAGAGTTAAGTCAGTTAACGTTAAGAGATAGGACTGAGAGGTATTTGGGAGTTCCTGCCATGTTATCCATCTTGTTGAGGGCTGCGAAAACTGGGTTCTTCCTGTGGTTCTTGGATTCTCAGTTTGGGTACAGTTTCTTGGCCTTTATTTTGGTCTTGTTGGTTTTCTGTGTGTAGGACATCTTTAAGAATCTTTTGTAGGGCTAGTTTGGTAGAAATGTATTGTTTCAATTTTTCTTTGCTATAGAAGGTTTTTATTTGGCCTTCAGTTATGAAGGAGAGTTTAGCTGGGTACAGTATTCTTGGTTGATAGTTGTTTGTTTTTAGGTCATGGCATACATCATTCCAGGCTCTTCTTGCTCTGATTGTCTCTGCTGAGAAATCTGAGGTGATTCAATTGTTTTCCCTTTATAGGTGATTAATCTTTTCTCCTTGACAGCTTTAAGGATCTTTTCCTTGTTCTGAGTTGATCCTGTGTGGATTATAATGTGACGGTGGAATGTCCTATTCTGGTCTGTTCTATTTGGGGTTCTAAATGCTTCTTGTATCTGAACAGGCCTATCTTTTTGTATGTTTGGGAAGTTCTCTGCTAGGATCCTGTTAAACAAATTTCCTAGACCATTAACTTGTGTTTCTAGGTGCTCCTCTACACCCATTATCCTTAGATTAGGCCTTCTGATGGTGTCTTCCAAGTTTTGGATAAATCTATCATATATCTTGAACTTGTCTTGGATGGCTGTATGTTCTTTCTCTATAATATCTAGGCTGTCTTCAATCCCCGAGATTCGATCTTCTGCATGGTCTAACCTGCTGTCAAGGCTTTCTACTTTGTTTTTTATCTGTTTTCCTTCTAATTGGTCTGCTTTAATGGCTTCAAATTCTTTGTTAAAGCTATGTTTTAGATCTTGTATGAACTTCTTTACTTCCTTAATTTGGTGTTCAGTGTTTATTCTCAAATCACTTAGTTGATTGGTTATGGTTTCCCTGGACTCCCATTCCTTCTGTTGGGTTCCATTCAGCATTCCCTTTGTGGTCTCCCTGACTTCCTTCAGCTCTTTGTTAATGTATTCCATGAGTGCCTTTAGTGATCTTTGTGTATTCTCTTCCTGCTCTCTTAATTCCTGTATTACTCTTTGATTAGCTTCCTCCAGTTCATGGGATTCCTGTAGTTCTCTTTGAGTGTTCTCAGCCTGCTCACGCCATTCCTGCCTTTCTCTTTGAGTATTCTCAAGCTGCTCACACAAATCCTGTATCAGTTTTTGAGTAGCTTCCTCACGCTTATGATATTCCTGTATAAACTTTTGGATTGCCTCCTCTCTCTCCCTATCATGCTCATACAGAGTCCTTTGTGTGTTTTCCATCTTTTCATTTATCATGCTTGCCAGCAGTGTTTGTAGAACTATTTGGGAACTCTCCTCTGGATTATTCATTATCTGTTCTCTCCCCTGATTATCGAGATTGGGAATTGAGATACCCGGATTTGCCATTTTTCTTGTGTTTTTCCAGCTTACTCTGCCCATTTGAGATGAAAATAGCACCAGTTTTGTGCTAGAACACTATCTTAAGGCAAGCATCAACCAAAGTCTGAATTTGCACAGTCTGTAGTCTACAGATACAATCTAGTTCAACTGATACATCTATTCAACATCAAACAGCTATATGTTAATAGGCTATGAACTGCAAAGAAGAATTTGGAAAACCAGAAATTATTAGGGTTAGGGAGAGATGTGGGTAAAAAATAGGAATAGATTGATGTGGGGAGGCACAGGGAAAGTTAACTAAGTCCTAATCTCAAAGCAGGAAATAGGTTGGGAAGGATGAAAGTAGAGAGAGAAAAAAGAAGAAGAAAGAGAAAGGGAAAAGGAAAGAGACCGTAAAAAATAGAAAAATAAAAATTAATAATACTATAGAGAAACGAAAACAATCTATTTAGAGAAGAACGTGAATATATCGAGAAAAGGGGAGGTATATAAAGGAGATGTGAAAAACTTAAAAATGAAAATGCTTAAAATATTATATAGGTATAAAGAGGTAGTACTGCTATTAAGGAATTTAAGTCTCAGAGGTTTTGAATCGAGTAATAAATTTGTGGATTAAGTGTGTACACAATGTGAGATAGGGTCTAATATTCAACTACGGGTTTATCTGAGGATGTGCAGGACAAGAGTTAAGTCACATAAAGAAGAACGAAAGAGAGGAAAAGGTGAAAAGGATATGAAAGGAAGAATAAAAGATCAGAAGTTCAATAGAGCTAAAGAAAAAACAAAAAATAATTAAAAAAAAATGAAGAGAAAGAAAACAAAAAAAGAAAGAAAAACGCACACTCACGTATCCCTAAAATGAAAATTATAAGAGGAAAAAAAAGTTACTGGAAAACAAATTTTTTTCAAGACAGGCAAAAATTAAAGATTAAAAAAGTTTTAGAAAAGAAAAAAATTTTTTATATATATAAGGTACCAAAAAAGGAAAAAAAAGAAGAAGAAGAAGAAGTAAAAAAAAAAAAAAAAAAGTTCTTTGATTTTTTTGGGAGTGGTGGGAAAAATCCTGTATCTCCCTTGTGTCCGTAACCAGCCTCTTGTTGGAGTCTGTGGTCTGCTTGTGATCCTGTGGCTTGGTTGGTTTCTTAATTCAGTTTGTTCGAACAGGCAGAAAAATGCTCTGTTTTACCCAGGGTTTTGCGATCCTCCTCCCAGGTTAGTTCAATGGGAGGCAGATCTACTTTGAAAATCACAAAAGAGGGGGATGCAGTGATGAGGCTAGGTTCTGGGTAGAGTTGAGGCCTTTCAACAAACAGTAGCTTTTCGCTGGGGCTAGTTTGTGAAAAACTCACAGAGCCCAGCCTGGAGCCATTCTCAGGGTTTCTGTTTACTGAATTTCAATTGATTGTCAAGGCTGCTAGAGGGAGAGGCAGCCTCTGGCTCTGATTACCCAGTGAAGAAAGCCACTCCTAGGGTTGGAGCCCGAGCTGGGTGACTTTTCCCTGGGTGGAGCTGAGTCTGGCAGGTCACGCCGCCATTAAGTTCTTGTGACCTGCTAAATGACTCATTTTATTCCAAGGCTTGAGTTGGAGCTAGCAGCTCCGCTGAGCTTTGTCGGTATCCAAGATGGAGCTCTCCAGTACTGGGGGGGGGGGGGGGGAGGAGTGGCCTTCCCTCCTCTGTTCCCTGAGAAGGAGTGAGGACGTCGGGCTTCTACTCATGCCAAGTCTTGGTTCCTGGGTCGTCTTTGGTCTGCAAACTGCAGGATGAAGATGTCCGCTCCTTGTCAGTTTTTGCTGGTGTTGAGTGGAATCCGCTCGCCCGCTACATCTGGCTCCTTCATCCCGGACTCTCTGTGGCTCAGGTATGGCGCCTGCAATTGCCACCTCTACCACTGCCTCCACCGCGGCAGCTGTTGGCAAGAGCTCAGATGTGTCTCCTTGCCTGGATTTTCCCTCTCTGGCCTGACTCTCTGTCCTGTGATGGCACACTTGGTGTGATTCTCTGGCTTAGGACTGTTCACTGGAACTCTAAAACTGCTTTCTATGCGAGAGCTTGTTTAGACTCCAGCTTCTCCTCCGCCATCTTCCCGGAACTCCTCCTATCTTTAGTTTTCTACAAGTGATTACCAAATTTGCCAGCAGCATTTACTGAAGAGGCTGTCTTTCTTCCATTCTATTTTTTGAGCTCCCTTATCAAAGATTAGGTGGCTATAGGTCTCTGGGTTCATTTCTACATCTTCAATTCTGTTCCATTTGTCTTTAGTTCTATTAGTGTGCCCGTACCAAGCTGTTTTGATTACTATGGCTTTGTAGTAGAGTTTGAAAATTGGTATTGATATTCCTCCAACATTGTTCTTTCTGTTAAGAATCGTTCTTGCTGTTCAGGGTCTTTTATTGTTCCCTTTTAATTTTTGGATTGCCTCTTCTCTTTCCTTGAAAATGAGGTTGGAATATTGATAGGTATTACATTGAATTTGTAGAGAGCCTTGAGAAGTATTGCTATTTTCATGATGTTGATCCTTCCAATCCAGGAGCATAGGAGATTTTGCCACTTACTAAGTTCTGTTTTGATTTCCCTTTTCAGGTTTTTAAAGTTTTCTTCATAGAGGTCCTTCACTTCTTTGGTTAAGTTAATTCCTAGGTATGTTATTTTTTGTGGGGCTATTATGAATGGAGTTGCTTTCCTGATTTCAACCACACTTTTCTCATTGTTGGCATATAGAAAAGCCATGGATTTTTGAGAGGTAATTTTATACCCTGCTACTTGAGCAGGGATATTTTTACATGGTCAATAATGCCATATTTTTTCCTCTCAAACTGTGTTTATATATTTTGAAACAAGTTTTGTTGTATTCTCAGTTGACTGCATTCTTATGGATTTTAGCTACTACATTGGCAATCTAGAGACACAAGACATTACCAATGTTTACTGTGAGATTGCTTACATTTCTTTGAAAATTTCCCCTTAGCATATATCACTTAAACTTTTGATTAAATATCTGGTACTCTGAAGTTTTACTATTTATCTCCTATTGTTTTCTAGAATGGTTCCATTATATCTTTTTTTCCATTATATCTTGAAAGTGTATAACATTTACGAAAATTTAGATTTGTTAAGGTATAGTCAGAGGTATCGCCTATCTTGGTGAATGTATTAGGCTGTTTGAATAGATTGTTACAGTGGTTGGCCCCACATGTCTGTATATCAAATCACTGGACTTGATGAATTCTGCTGTGGATTGTAACTATATTGTTACTTGTTGACTTGTTGATTCATGCAACTTTTTGTGGTTTTCTATTTATGGTTTTCTGAGATCAAGTGGCTATGCAGGAAATCATTCTCTCTCCCACACTCCCCCCAAAAGAACTCTAAAAAATAGTGTAAAAATAACTCCATATTTTACTATCCTCCAAAATACATGAGACTCAGAATTCATGGAAAGATCTTCCTTACCTTAGAGATGTTTCAGAACAGTGAACTTACTCTGTACAAGCCTGTAGTTCTTGATTAATTTGCCATAATCAAGCAATGCCAGACACAAATGTGAATCATAGGGTAAGTCAAAGACTGAAAAAATAATGACATCTTGACATTGGCTAATACATTCTGCTACATGACACTAATGCAACATGTTATTTGTAGGGGATAAGATGAAGATGAGGAATGTGGGATTCATACAAGCTCTCTCTGCTTTCTGCTCAGTTGATTTCTACTGATGCTCGGGCTTGAATTCAGAACCTGAGAACTGCTCCTTTGCCTTTTTTCCCAAGACTACTGCTCTATTACTTGAGTCACAGATCCATATTGGGTTTTTATGGTGGTTAATTTGACTCTCCTGCACACAGTGGCTTTTAACTGCCATGTTTGATGTAAGGCTCTAAGCACACAGTTAGGATAACATATGTGAACTAGTACCAAGCTTCTGCTCAATTTTCCTTTTTCTTTCATTGTGAAAATACCATACAGAGGGGTTTCAATTACGTGGGCAAGATAGTGTGTACATTTCTTATCAAGCATTGTTGACTCCCCCTTTGTTTCTCCTTCCCAACCCTTCCTCTCGCCAGGCCCCAACTCCCACACCCACCACCACCATCAATACAACATCCTCCTACCCTCATCCCCAAGAAAGTTGTAAAGTTCATTTTTCGACATAACATCTTGTACATCTCATTGTTGTAATGGGTCCACCTCTAACCCTATTTAAACAATTTGTATTTTCCTTTCCCCTCCACAAATTATACCAACATCAAATACAGTGAAAGCAGGGCTTATACCATGGGGAGATACAAAAGCAACAAAGAAATCATCTTATAAATATGTTAGAAACAATTGCAAGAAAGAAAAAGAAAAAAAAAAAACATTTGAATCCTTATCTTGGGGTTCATTTCGCCTAACATCAACTTGTCTGACAATTTGTGTTTGTCTCAGACATATACTAGTAATTGGAAATACGGGAAACCATGGGACCTATTCGTCTTTGGGCCTGGCTTACTTCACTTAATATAATTTTTTCCAAATCTTTCCATTTCCTAACAAATGGGCAATGTCATTCTTTCTGATGGAGGCATAGAATTCCATTGTGTATATATACCACATTTTCTTGATCCATTCATCTACTGAGGGGCACCTGGGTTGGTTCCATATCTTAGCTATGGTAAATAATGTTGCCATAAACATAGTTGTGCTGGTAGCTTTAGTATGGTCTTGTTTGTGATCATTTGGGTAAATGCCCAAAAGTGGGATTGCTGGGTCATAGGGGAGCTCTATGTGGAGTCTTTTGAGGAACCTCCATACTACTTTCCATAGTGGTTGAACAAGTTTACACTCCCACCAACAATGCAGTAAGGTTCCCTTCTGGCCACATCCCTTGAAGCATCTGTTGTTATTAGATTTCTTGATTCTAACCATTCTAACAGGGGTGAGATGGTATCTCAATGTTGTTTTGATTTACATTTCTTTTATCTCAAATTAGGTTGAGCATTTCTTCATATGTCTATTGGCCATCCTTCTTTCCTCTTCAGAGAAGTTTCTCTGTAAGTCTTTAGCCCACTTATTTCTTGGGCAGTTGTTTCTTTGAGGATTTGTTGTTGAGAGATTTAATTTTTTGAGTTCCAGATATATTTTAGATATGAGACCCTTGTCCATTGTATAGCTTGTGAAGACCTTTTCCCAATCTGTGGGCTTTCTATTGATCGTGCTAGCTATGTCCTTTGCCATGCAGAAGCTCTGCAATTTCATGCAATCCCATTTGTCCAACCTTTCTTTGATTTGTTGTGTTTCTAGATCTCTATTAAGAAAATTTTAGCCTTTGCCAGAGAGACCTAGGGTTTCTCCTATTCCATCCTGTAATGTTCTCAGAGTTCTGCTTTGACTCTGAGGACTTTGATCCATTTAGAGTTGACTCTGGTTCAGGAAGATATATAAAGGTCTAGCTTTAGTTTTCTACACGTGATTAACCAATTTTGCCAGCACCATTTACTGAAGAGGCTGTCTTTCTTCCATCCTATTTTTTGAGCTCCCTTATCAAAGATTAGATGGCTATATGTCTTTAGGTTCATTTCTGGGTTTTCAATTCTATTCCATTGGTCCTGAGGTCTTAGTTTTTCTTTAAAGCTAATATAGGTGTGAAAAGATAGTGTAGTAGTTGTTAGAAAATCACACTTTCTAATCAGATTACCATTGATATCATTTTTAATATTTACTACATTTATAGGATTTTATTGTTTACTTAATGCATTTAACAGCACCTACTATTTGTACAAGAATGTTACATTTGGACATTTCTGTTTGCTTGTGGTTCTGTAAGAGTCACACCCTCCATAAGACTATCATCCACTTTCCACTTTCTTAAAACCATATGAGCAAGTTTCATTGCTCTACTTTTATACATATATATCAAATATTTTCACTCATATATTAAGTACATTTCGGTCTTTGTTTCCCTCTCTAATCAGGGTCCCCATAAACTAGTGTCCACAAATTGACAACTCCTGAATTGTATTTCATTTATTCATTCACTTTAATTATACAATGAATTGTTTAAAAAATGAATCAGAGCTGGGTGCTAATGGCTCATGCCTTTAATCTTAGCTACTCAGGAGGCTGAGATCTGAGGATCACTGTTCAAAGCCAGCCCAGGCAGGAAAATCCGTGAGAGTCTTATCTCCAATAAACAACTAGAAAACTGGAAGTCGTGCTGTAGCTCAAGCGGTACAGCACTTGCCTTGATCTGAAGAGAGCAGGGACAGCGCCCAAGCCCAGAGGTCAAGCCCTATGACTGACAAAAAAAAAAATTCAGTATGATTTTTTTATCTTAGTAGGTTATAGTTTAAGCTAACTACACCCTTATATACAGTCCTTATACGATTCTTCTCTTTGCTTTTCTCCCCTACTTAGTTTTTAAAATCTACTTTCAGTAAGTGTAGTGAAGTCAACTTCTTATAAATGTATGTTGTCCTTTGAAAATATTCATCTTTGTTATTCTCTTTTCTATCTTGTCTTCCCATATGCTCTATGCAACTTTTATACATGTCTGTTTGTATATTCACAGTAAATGTTTATATATATTCATCTTTCGTTCCAGGTTCCATATACAAGAATAAAACAAAACATGTAGGCATTTGTCTTTCTGAAATCGACCTACTTAACATAATGATCTTCAGTGCTACAATTAACTTGTCACCAAACATATCAGATTCATGTTTTGTATAAACAATGCTCTGTTTTGCATATCAATTGCATGTAAAAATTTTTATATTTATTTAATTGTAAGGAATCTGTACACAGGGGTTACAGTTACATGAGTAAGGGAATGAGTACATTTCTTGTTGAAAAATTTTACACCCTCCTTTGTTTTTCTCCTACTATCCCTTCGCACCTCAATCTTCCCCCCCCCCACTCAATACTGTAAAGTTTGTTTCCAACACAGTGTCTTGTGAGTTTCATTGCTCCAATGGATCATTCTGTGTTCTTTTTTCAGCGCTTTGTTAGGCCTTCTCCCCCTGCAAATTAGATAAATATATATACAAAGTGCAGGGTACTAAAATAAAATACAGGAACAACAGGGGATATACCATTGGGGGAAGAACATTCAAAAGAAAAAAATAAAATCACTTAGTACATTAAACACAACAATGACAAAGAAAAACCTCTAGTGTCCACATCTTGGGGTCCATTTTGCTTACATCTTCTTATATGGTCAATATAAATATATATGGATTTGAGATTTTCTACTCATCTGCTGAAATTATCCTAGAGCATATTAATTATTGAAAATAAGGGAAACCATGGGACCTATATTTCTTTGGGTCTGGGTTAATTCACTTTTTTCCCAAATATTTCCATTTCCTAACAAATGGGGCAGTGTCGTTCTTTCTGATGGAGGCATATAATTCTTTTGTGTGTGTATGTGTGTGTGACATTTTCTCAATCCATTCATATACCGAGGGGCATTTGGGTTGGTCTCATATCATACCTATGGTAAATAAGGCTGGGATAAACATAGTTGTGCTGGTAGCTTTAGTATGGTCTCGTTTGTGATCATTTCAGTAAATGGCCAGAAGTGGGATTGCTGGGTCATCGGGGAGCTCTATGTGGAGTTTTTTGAGGAACCTCCATGGAGCTTTGCAGAGTGCTCGAACAAATTTACACTCACCAACAGTGCAGTAGGGTTTCCTTTGGCTACATCTCCCAAGGATCTGCTGTTATTAGAATTCTTGACTATGACCATTTTAACTGGGATGAGGTGGAATCTTAATGTTGTCTTGATTTGCATTGTTTTTATGGCTAGAGAAGTTGAGCATTTCTTCATGTGTCTATTGGCCATTCTTATTTCCTCTTCAGAGAAGTCTCTCTTAAAGTATGTATCCCACTTACTAATAGGGAAGTTGTTTCTTTGAGGATTTGTTGTTGGGGAATTTAATTATTTGACTTGTAATTGTATTTTAAATATGAGGCCCTAGTCTGTTGTATAGCTAATGAAGATCTTCTCCCAATCTGTGGGCTTTCTATTGATCTTGCTAGCTATATCCTTTGCCATGCATAAGCTCTGCAGTTTCATGAAATCCCATTTTTTCAACCTTTCATTTACTTGTTGTTTCTGGGTCTTTATTAAGAAAGCTTCAGCCTGTGACAAGAAGACCTAGAGTTTCTCCTATTCCTTCCTGTAATGATAAACTGCATTTTATAGCATTAATTTTTCATCTGGTATCTGAAATATTTCCATTGGTTGCTCATTTTGAGTAGCACCAAAGTAGCCACTAGTGTACAAGCATCTCTATGAGAGCTTGACTTATATTCCTTTGAATATATCAACAGTGATTTCTCTAGATAATATCACAGATCCAATTTTAGTTTTTAAGGAACCTCTCTACTGACCTCCACACTGGTTGTACAAATTTATATTGCAAAACAGTGTATTAGTGTTCCCTTTCCCTGACAAGCATATGCTATTTGTGTTCTTTTTGCTGGAAATTCTGTAGGGCGTGAGATAAAATTCAATGCATTTTGGCTTGTATTTCCTTCATGTCCAGGGAAGATGACTGTTTCTTCGTGTATTTATTGGTCATTATTCTTCTTGTTTAGGAAAAAAAATTAAGTTCTTTTTGCCAGTGTGTTAATTGATTGTTCATTCCTTAGGCGTTGAGTTTTCAGAGCTTTATTACATCCTATTATCTATCACTTCTCAGATCTGTAATTTGTAGATTCTCTTCCCATACAGTTTCTGAGTGCTGACAAGGTTTCCCCAAACTATTGGAAATAGGCAGACACATGTGTAGTTGATTAGGGTTGGAGTATGAGGAGACCATGTCCTCTCTGATCTGTTAACTGTCCTCAGCTTTTCTAGCATTAATTAAAACTGTCTTAAGGTTTAGATCTCAGGGCTTGGTTTCTCAAGGCTAGTACTCTACCACTTGAGCCATATGGTCACTTCTAGCTTTGTCTGAGAACTTTATTAGAGATAAGAATCTCAGGGACTTTTCCTAACTGGGCTGGCTTCAAACCTCGATCCTCAGATCATAGCCTTCTGATTATCTAGGATTACAGGCAGGAGTCACTGGTGCACAGATTAGGTATGTTTCCTTTTTTAAAATCATATTTGATGACAAAGTGTGGAAAGATCAGATCCCAGTCCATGAAATGGCATTCCCTGTGATTTAGGTGTGCCAACATTCACAGATATAGAGGTAGAGACCCTTTGCTTTGTTTTTGTTTTATTTTTTTTTAACTTAGTTTCAAAGCATTTTGTTTCTGATGATCCTATCATTTTTAAGGCAAACATTAAATATTTGGGGAGTCTATTTGAATAATAGAGAGTGGGAGGTAACTTTATTGGAAGGATATTTGCTAGCTCCATGAAACTTCTAAACAGAAAGGCTGGAAGCCAGTTTTATACTCACAGCTACTTATCCACATGGGTTGCCGCACTTGGAAAGACCATGTCACCCATCTGGTTTTGCCTTAGGTAGTTGGTCCAGACAGTATAATTTGTTCTAATAGAGAAAGGGTGAGATGGATTTCTACCTGATATACAAAAGCTTTTGTGGATTTTGAAAAAGGGTAAGTCATATGATTTGTAAGAACTATTCAGTACCTAGGCCAAGTTCAAGCCAAAGGATGAGGACAAACACACACACACATGCACACACACACACAAACACACACACACACAGGAATTTAACTATGAAGAAAATCTAATGAAATTCATTAGAGGACAAAACATTAGTAATATAAAAGAACTTAGTGTAATTAAAAATATCCCAATGTGACAGTGAAAGTAAAAGAAAGAAATACAAACTAAAAAAATGAAAAAGTGAAAAACGACAGTATTCAGTACTGATTAAGTAAGAAACAAAATATTCTGAATGAAAATGAAATTAGCTACCTAGAACTATAATTTTTTGGTTTTCTTTTTGTGAAAATACTGTACAGAGGGGTTACAATTACATGAGCAAGGTAATGAGTACATTTCTTATCAAGCATTGTTGCCTCCTCCTTTGTTTTCCCTTACCATCCCTGTCCTCCCATCTCCACCCCCCCCCCATCCGCAATACCCTTCTGCCACCACCAAAGTTGTAAGGTTCGTTTTTTGACATAATGTCTTCTACATCTCATTGTTGCAATGGGTCAATCTGTATCACTTTTAAAAAATTTGTTTTTTCCCTTCCCTCCACAAAGTATACCAACATCAAACACAGTTAATACAGGGGTTATACCATGGGGGAGGGACATACAAAGCAACAAAGAAGTCACTGTATAAATATGTTAGAAACAAAAGCAAGAAAGAAAAAACATTTGAGTCCTTATCTTGGGGATCATTTTGCCTAACAAAAATTTACCTAACCATTTCTGCTTCTCTCAGACATATACTAGTTATTGCAAATAAGGGAAAACATGGTGGAGAGGATGTGGACAGAAGGGAACCCTACACTATTGTTAGTGGGAGTGTAAACTTGTTCAACCACTTTGGAAAGTAGTATGGAGGTTCCTCAAAAGACTCCACATAGAGCTCCCCTAGGACCCAGCAATCCCCCTTTTGGGCATTTACCTGAATGATCACAAACAAGACCATACTAAAGCTACCAGCACAACTATGTTTATTGCAGCATTATTTTCCAGAGCAAAGATATGGAACCAACCTAGATTCCCCTCAGTAGATTAATGGATCAAGAAAATGTGATATATATACAAATGGAATTCTATGCCTCCTCCAAAGGAATGACATTGCCCCATTTGTTAGGAAATGGAAAGGCTTGGAAAAAATTATATTAAGTGAAGTAAGCCAGGCCCAAAGAAACATAGGTCCCATGGTTTCCCTTATTTGCACTATCTAGTATATGTCTAAGTCAAGCAGAAAAGGTCAGATAAGGTGATGTTAGTGAAATGAACCCTAAGATATGTATTCAAATGTTTTTTCTTTCATGCGATTGTTTCTAACAAATTTATAAGATTATTTCTTTGTTGCTTTGTATGTCCCTCCCACACAGTGTAACCCCTGCTTTCACTGTATTTAATGTCGGTATAATTTGTGGAAGGGAAGGAGAAAAAGAAATCGTTTAAATAGGGATACAGGTGGATCCATTGCAACAATCAGATGTACTAGTCGTTATGTCGAAAACGAACTTTACAACTTTGGTGCAGGGGTGGGGGCTTTGGGGGGCGGGGAAGATTGGGTGGGAGGGCGGGGGGAGGATGGGAAGGGATGAGAAGGGGAAACAATGGAGGAGGCTAAAATGCTTTTTAAGAAATGTACTCATTATCTTGCCCATGTAACCCCTCTGTACAGTATTTTCACAATTAAAAATAAATAAAATAAATAAAGGAATGACAATGCCCCATTTGTTAGGAAAAGGAAAGACTTGCAAAATATTATATTAAGTGAAGAACAGCTATAATTTTTGACTCTACTACCATTATAGAAATGAGTAAGATTCACATATTAATTGAAATGATTCTCACAATATAAACTAATAAAAGTAAAAGAAAAGAAGTTTGTATTTATTTTAGACCTTTTATGCATTTTTCAGTCACATGAATTTTATTTTAAGAAGACTCATTTCTACCAGTATGCATTTTTCCCTTGAAGCCATGGAGAGAATTTCTCTCTGGCCTTAACAAGATGATGTAACACTTGGGGACAAAAATACAGCCCAGGAATCCTGCACTGGAGGCCAAGATGGAGAAGACCTCCACAGCCACCATCACCTTTCCCTTGGCACTGTGGTAGACAGGCAAGAAAGTGACCCAGACACTACAGAACACCAACATGCTGAAGGTCAGGAACTTGGCCTCATTGAATGTGTCAGGCAGGTTTCTGGCTAGATAAGCCACAGTAAAGCTGGTCAGGGCAAGGAAAACTAGGTATCCCAAGACACAGTAGAAAGCAGTAAGGGAGCCCTTGTTGCACAGAATGATGACATGGCCATGTTCAGAGTGTGCATCTGTGTCAATAAAGGGAGGAGAGGTTCCAAGCCAGAGTCCACAGAGAGTCACCTGGATGAGGGTGCAGATGGGAATGATGAAGTTAGGAGCCCCTGAAACCAGCAGCCATCTCATCCTTTTCCCTGGAGAAGTTGCCTTGAAGGCCAGAACCACAGTCACAGTTTTGGCCAGCACTGTGGAAACAGCCACAGTGAACACAACTCCAAATGTGATCTGCTGCAGGATACAGGTGACTATGTTTGGGCGGCCAATAAAGAGCAAGGAACAGAGGAAACAGAAGATGAGGGAGATAAGCAGGATGTAACTGAGAGCCAGGTTGTTGGCTTTAACAATGGGAGTGTCTTGATATTTCACAAAGACCCCAAGAATAAGAGCAGTGAATGTGGACAAGCAAAGGGCCATGCAGACCAGGCCCATGCCCAAGGGTTCATCATGAGCCAAGAAACTTGCAGCTTTTGGAAAGCACTGGGTTCTCTTTTTGTTGGCATACTGGTCATCTGGACACTTCATACACTGCTCCATATCTAGTGAGAATGCAGAATTACCATTTGTCTCTTTTCAGCATTTCCTTTTACTCAATGGAAATTAAGAAATCCCTGCTTAGAGGTAAATCAAACATATGACTTCTTAGTATCATAAAGGTACATACTATCAAATAATATAAGAAACTGCTTTTGTCTCTTTTCCATAACTCCGTTATCATTCTCATATTCCTTTTTTTCAGTGTTATTTTTTATGCACTGCTTCTTCGTTGGGAAATTAATTATATATTTCTAAAAGTTCATTTATTTATCATAAAAATCTAAGTAACATCTGTTATAATAGTATTCTAATATTCGGGCAAAATACCTGAAAACACAATTAATTCATATAACATTTTGTTTTGTTCAGACTTACTTCCACACATATTACAAATAGGACATTTTTGTTAATATTAATGAACTAAGTGTAATTTTTTGACTTCCTCATCTTTCTGTAATATAAATTCTCAGCAATGTGCACAAAGTCCTCAACTACCATTCAAATTTGTTTAATAATATAGCTTACATTACTCCATGTGTTTGTTTGAAACATTATAGGAACCCAGTGGTACATCCTTGAATTCATCTTATGAGGCAGTGGGAACAGAGAATCAAGGCCTTCTTTAAAGCTCTAAAGTCATGACATGCACAACACTTGTGTCTAATAGTTAAACCAAACTCAGTTTTCTAAGCACTTTCTTTCTAGCAATAAGAGTTCTGGGAAGATAAATAAAGATGTGCAGGTTTTATGTGTCCTTTGTGTCATGAATTCAATTTGGAAGATCATGGACATTCTGTATTTAATAAGGATTCATACTTAACCTTAATGGAGAAGTTACATGGGCTCTAAACATTCACCGAATCCAAAGGAGAATATGCATTGAAGTGGCCAAAAAAGGCTCATAGCTATATGCATATGATCTATAAAACAATATCTTATGAAATGAACTCCAAAAAATAACAAGAGCTATTTTTATTTGCCATTTTGACTGTTTTACTTTTGTTTTCCTTTTGCATTGTAAGTTTGTATTTGGAAAAGTAAGAGGGCACACAGACAAGGTGAAACAAAGATGAACAAATTGAACAATGGCACTTACTACATACTATATAGGAATGAACTGTACATCTTGTCGAATGGGGATGAGAGAGAAAATTCTGGGAGAGAGTGAGGGAAGGTGAGATATAGTTAAAAAAGTTTTGTACTCGAAACACATAGGAAGATGGTGGAGGAGAAGCTGGAGGCTAAACAAGCTCTCACACAGAAAGCAGTTTTAGAGTTCCAATGAATAGTCCTAAGCCAGAATCACACCAAGTGTGCCTTCACAGGACAGAGAGTTAGGCCAGAGATGGAAAATCCAGGCAAGGAGACAGATCTGAGCACTTGCCAGCCTCCACCGCTGTGGTGGCAGTGGTGGCAGCGGCGGCCATACCCGCCATACCTGCAACACAGAGAGTCAAGGATGAAGGAGCCAGACACGGCGGTCGAGCTTATTCTACTCAACACCAGCAAGAACCAACAAGGAGCGGAAATCTTCATCCTGCAGTTCACAGACCAGAGACGACCCAGGAACCAAGACCCGGCATGAGTAGAAGCCTAACATCCTCACTCCTTCTCAGGGAGCAGAGGAGGGAAGGCCACATCTCTCCCCCTCCCCCAGTACCGGAGATCTCCATCTTGGATACTGACAAAGCTCAGCGGACCTGCTAGCTCTAACTCAGGCCTTGGAAGAAAACTAGAGTCATTTAGCAGGTCACAAGAACCTAAGCTGACCTGCCAGACTCAGCTCCACCCAGGGAAAAGTCACCCAGCTCGGGCAACAGCCCCAGGAGGGGCTTTTTTCATTGGGTAACCAGAGCCAGAGGCTGCCCCTCCCTTTAGCAGTATCGACAATCAATTGAAATTCAGTAAACATAAACTCTGAGAGTGGCTCCAGGCTGGGCTCTGTGCATTTCTCACAAACTAGCCCCCGGGAAAAGCTACTGTTTGCTGAAAGGCCTCAACTCTACCCAGAACCTAGCCTCATCACAGCATCTCCAAAGTTGAGGAAACAGCCATCTCCCTTTTTTGTGATACTCAAAGCAGATCTCTCTCCCATTGAACTAACCTGGAAGGAGGATCACAAAATCCTGGGTAAAGCAGAGCATTTTTCTGCCTGTTAAAACAAACTGACTTAAGAAACCATCTAAGCCACGGGAAAATCAAACACCACAAGCAGACAAGAGACTCCAACAAGAGGCTGGTTATGGACACAAGGGAGATACAGGATTTTTCCCACCCCTCCTAAAAAAATCAAAGAACTTTTTTTCTTCTTTTTTGTACCTTTTATAAAATTTTTTTTTTAATTTTTAATTTTTACCTTTTTTGAAAAAAATTGTTTTCTAGTAACTTTTTTTTCCTCTTCTAATTTTTATTTTAGGGGTACATGTGTGGGTACATTTTTCTTTCTTTTTTTGTTTAAAATTTTTTTTTGTTTTTTGTTTGGCTCTACAGAACTTCTGATCTTTTTTTCTTTCTTTCTTATCCTTTTCACCTTTTCTTCTCTTTCGTTCTTCTTTATGTGACTTAATTGTTGTTCTGCACATCCTCAGATAAACCCATTGTCGATTATTAGACCTTATCCCCCATTGTGTACACACTTAATCCACAAATTTATTACTCAATTCAAAACCTCTTAGACTTAAATTCCTTACTAGCAGTACTACCTCTTTATACCTATATAATATTTTAAGTATTTTTATTTTTAAGTTTTTCATATCTCCTTTATATCCCTCCCCTTCTCTCATTATACCCACGTTCTTCTCTGAATAGTTTGTTTTCGAATCTGCATGATATTTTTATTTTTACTTTTTTATTTTTTCTGGTCTCTTTTTTTTCTCTTTCTCTTTCTTCTTTTTTTTCTCTCTCTACTTTCATCCTATCCAACCTATTTTCTGCTTTGAGATTAAGACTTAGTTAAGTTAACTCTCCCTGTGTCTTCCCACACCACTCTATTCCTATTTTTTTACCTACGTCTCTCCTAAACCTAATAATTTCTGGTTTACCAAATTCTTCTTTGCGGTTCGTAGCCCATTAATATATAGTAGTTTCATGTTGAATAGATGTGTCTGTTGAACAAGATTGTATCTGCAGACTATTGACTGTGCAAATACAGATTTTGGTTGATGCTTGCCTTAAGACATTGTTCTAGTATAAAACTGGTGTTATTTTCATCCCAAATGGGTAGAGTAAGCCGGAAAAACACAAGAAAAATGGCATGTCCGGGTATCTCAACTCCTACTCATGATAATCAGGGGACAGAACAGATAATGAATAATCCAGAGGAGAGTTCACAAATAGCTCTACAAACACTGCTGGCAAACATGATAAATGAAAAGTCTGAAAACCTACAAAGGACTCTGTATAAGTGTGATAGGGAGAGAGAGGAGGAAAACAAAAGGCCAATGGAGGCAAACAAAAGGTCAATGCAGGAAAAGATTGAAAACCTACAAAGGACTCATTATGAGCGTGATAGGGAGAGAGAGGAGGCAATCCAAAGGTTTATACAGGAATATCATGAGCATGAGGAAACTACTCAAAAACTGATACAGGATTTGGGTTAGCAGCTTGAGAATACTCGGAGAAAGGCAGGAATGGCGTGGGTAGGCTGAGAACAGTAAAAGAGAACTACAGGAATATCACAAAAGTGAGGAAGCTAAAGAAAGAGTAATAAAATTGAGAGAGCAGTATAAGAATACACAAAGATCACTAAAGGCATTCATGGAATCCATTAACAAAGAGCTGAAGGAAGTCAGGGAGACCACAAAGGGAATGCTGAATGGAACCCAACAGAAGGAATGGGAGTCCAAGGAAACCATAACCAATCAACTAAGTGATTTGAGAATAAACACTGAACACCAAATTAAGAAAGTAAAGTTCATACAAGAGCTTCAACAAAGAATTTGAAGCCATCAAAGCTGACCAATTAGAAGGAAAAGAAATAAAAAACAAAGTAGAAAGTCTTGACAACAGGATAGACCATGCAGAAGATCGAATCTCGGGGATTGAAGACCGCCTAGATATTATAGAGAAAGAACATACAACCATCCAAGACACATCCAAGAAATATGATAGATTTATCGAATACATGGAAGACACCATCAGAAGGCCTTATCTAAGGATAATGGATGTAGAGGAGCACTTAGAGACAGAAGTTAATGGTCTAGGAAATTTGTTTAACAGGATCCTAGCAGAGAACTTCCCAAACATGCAAAAAGATAGGCCTATTCAGATACAAGAAGCATTTAGAACCCCAAATAGAACAGACCAGAATAGGACATCCCACCGTCACATTATAATCCACACAGGATCAACTCAGACCAAGGAAAAGATCCTTAAAGCTGTCAAGGAGAAAAGATTAATCACCTATAAAGGGAAACCAATTACAATCACCTCAGATTTCTCAGCAGAGACAATCAGAGCAAGAAGAGCCTGGAATGATGTATGCCATGACCTAAAAACAAACAACTATCAACCAAGAATACTGTACCCAGCTAAACTCTCCTTCATAATTGAAGGCCAAATAAAAACCTTCCATTGCAAAGAAAAATTGAAACAATACATCTCCACCAAACCAGCCCTACAAAAGGTTCTTAAAGATGCCCGGCACATAGAAAACCAACAAGACCACAATAAATGCCAAGAAACTGCACCCAAACTGAGAATCCAAGAACCATAGGAAGAACCCAGTTTTCGCAGCCCCCAAGAAGGTGGATAAAATGGCAGGAACTCCCAAATAGCTCTCAGTCCTATCTCTCAACATTAACGGACTTAATTCTTCAATTAAGCGAAATACACTGTCTAGTTGGATTAAAAATCAAGATCCTTCTATCTGCTGCCTTCAGGAGTCACATCTTGCCCATAAAAAAAACACATTTTCAGGTTTACAGGCTGGAACAAAAGTTACCAAGCAAACTCCCCCATAAACAGGCAAGAGTTGCACTCCTAATATCAGATGAAATACACATCAAATTAAAATTCATGAGAAGAGGTAAAGAAGGTCACTACATACTTATTAAAGGATCTATCCTGCAGGAGGATAATACAATTCTAAACATCTATTCACCAAACAAGTGAGTACCCAAATTTATCCAAGAAACACTACTTTCCCTCAAATCCCACATAGATCCAAAGACATTAATTGTTGGGGATTTTAACACACCACTCTCCCTACTAGATAGATCAACTCGGCAAAAACTCTACAGAGAAAACGCAGATCTAAACAACTGCATAGATCAACTAGATTTAACAGAAATCTACCGAATATTTCACCCAGCAGCATCAGAATACACATTTTTCTCAGCAGCACATGGAACATTTTCTAAAATAGATCACATTTTTGGTCACAAAGCATACGTGTCCAAATTCAGGAACATTGAAGTTATACCTTGCTTTCTCTCTGACCACAAGGGAATAAAATTAGAACTCAATACCAAAAGCCACTAAAGAAAGTCTGGTAACACATGTAGGCTGAACAACACACTGCTGAATCATGAGTGGGTCATGGAAGAGATTAGAAAGGAAATTCAACTGTTCATGCTATTCAACAAAAATGAACAAACAAATTACCAGCTCCTCTGGGACACAGCAAAGGCAGTACTCAGAGGCAAGTTTATAGCTCTGAGTTCCTACATCAACACATTGGAGAGATCTGAAACCAACAATTAAATGACACATCTGAATCTCCTTGAAAAAGAGCAGCAAGATAAACTCCAATCCAGTAGACAGAAAGAAATAATTAATTTTAAGTCAGAAATAAATGAATTAGAATCCAAAAAAACTACAGAAAGAATCAACAAAAGAAAGGGTTGGTTCTTCCAAAAAGAAGAAAACATGCCCAAATAAGTAAACTCAGAGATGAGAATGGAAACATCACCACAGAAACAACACAATATTCAGAACATTATAAGGGAAAACTTCTCAAAACTTTATGCTAATAAGTTTGAGAACTTGGCAGAAATGGACCTTTTCCTAGCAAATATTGACATGCCAAAACTAAACCAAGATGAGTTAAACCATCTTAACAGGCCAATATCAAATATTGAAATAGACACCGCAATAAGAGACCTCCCAGCTAAGAAAAGTCCAGGACCAGATGGTTTCAGCAGAATTCTACAAGGCCTTCAAAGCAGAGCTCACACCAATACTTCTCCAACTCTTCAATTACATTGAAAGAGAAAGTTCACTACCTAACACATTCTATGAAGCCATCATAACCCTCATCCCAAAACCAGGCAGGGACTCATCAAAGAAAGACAACTATAGACCCATTTCTTTGATGAACATTGATGCAAAACTTCTCAACAAAATTTTGGCCAATCAACTTCAACAATTCATCCAAAAAATCATACACCACAATCAAACAGGATTCATTTCAGGGATGCAAAGCTGGTTCAATATACGCAAATCAATTAATATTATTCACTACATCAACAGAAGCAAGGATACGAACCACATGGTTATCTCAATAGATGCAGAAAAAGCATTCGAAAAGATCCAACACCCCTTTATGATGAAGGTTTTGAAAAAATTAGGAATCCATGGAACATTCCTCAATACAATAAAGGCTGTATATGACACACCTACAGCCAGCATTATACTTAATGATGAAAAACTAAAGCCATTTCCTCTTAACTCAGGAACAAGACAAGGATGTCCACTCTCTCCTCTTCTCTTCAATCTAGTATTAGAATGCCTAGCTACAGCAATAAGACAAGATGGAAACATAAAGGGGATCCAAATAGGGAAAGAAGAAATAAAACTCTCCCTCTTTGCAGATGACATGATCTTGTATTTAAAGAATCCCATAGACTCTGCTCCCAAATTACTCAAGCTGATTGAAAATTTTGGCAAAGTAGCAGGGTATAAAATTAACCCTCCAAAGTCAATGGCTTTTTTGTATGCCAACAATGAGAACAGTGTGGCTGAAATCAGGAAAACAACTCCATTTGTAATAGCCCCACAAATAATAAAATACCTAGGAATTAACTTAACCAAAGAAGTGAAGGACCCCTATGATGAAAACTTTAAAAACTTGAAAAAGGAAATCAAAACAGAACTTAGAAAGTGGCAAAAACTCCCATGCTCCTGGATTGGAAAGATTAACATCGTGAAAATGGCAATACTTCCCAAGGCTATCTACAAATTCAATGTGATACCTATCAAAATTCCAACCTCATTCTTCAAGGAAATAGAAGAGGCAATCCAAAAATTCATATGGAACAATAAAAAGACCCTGAATATCAAAAACGCTCCTCAACGGAAAGAACACTGCTGGAGGAATATCAATACCAAATTTCAAACTGTACTATAAAGCCATAGTAATCAGAACAGCTTGGTACTGGCACAAGCACAGACCTCAGGACGAATGGAATAGAATTGAAAACCCAGAAATGAACCTACAGACCTATAGCCATCTAATCTTCAATAAGGGAGCTAAAAACAATAAAATGGAAGAAATACAGCCTCTTCAGTAAATGGTGCTGGCAAAATTGGTTAACTACTTGTAGAAAACTAAAGCTAGATCCCTATCTATCACCCTGAACCAGAATCAACTCCAAATGGATCAAAGACCTCCAAGTCAAAGCAGACACTCTGAAAACATTACAGGATGGAATAGGAGAAACCGTAGGTCTCTTTGGCGCAGGCCGAAATTTTCTTAATAGAGACCCGGAAACAAATCAAAGAAAGGTTGGACAAATGGGATTGCATGAAGTTGCAGAGCTTCTGCATGGCAAAGGTCATAGCTAACAAGATTAATAGAAAGCCCTTGGATTGGGAGAAATCTTAACTAGCCATACAATGGACAAGAGTCTCATATCTAAAATATACTTGGAACTCAAAATACTAAATCCTCCAACAATAAATCCTCAAAGAAACAACTGCCCAATAAATAAGTGGGCTAAAGACTTAAAGAGAAACTTCCTTGAAGAAGAAAGAAGGATGGCCAATAAACACATGAAGAAATGCTCAATCTCCCTAGCCATAAAAGAAATGCAAATCAAAACAACATTGAGATACCACCTCACTGCAGTTAGAATGGCAAAAATCAAGAACTCTAACAACAACAGATGCTGGAGCGGATGTGGACAGAAGGGAACCTTACTTCATTGTTGGTGGAAGTGTAAACTTGTTCAACCACTTTGGAAAATAGTATGGAGGTTCCTCAAAAGACCCCACATAGAGCTCCCCTATGACCCAACAATCCCACTTTTGGGCATTTACCCAAATGTTTTCAAACAAGACCACACTAAAGCTACCAGCCCAACTATGTTTATTGCAGCATTCTTTACTATAGCTCAGATATGGAACCAACCCAGATGCCCCTCAGTAGATGAATGGATCAAGAAAATGTGGTATATATACACAATGGAATTCTATGCCTCCATCAGATAGAATGACATTTACCCATTTGTTAGGAAATGGAAAAACTTGGAAAAAATTATATTAAGTGAAGTAAGCCAAGCCCAAAGAAACATAGGTCCCCTGGTTTCCCTTATTTGCAATATCTCGTATGCCTATGAGTCAAGTAGAAAAGATCAGATAAGGTGATGTTAGGAAAATGAACCCTAAGATATGTATTCAAATGTTTTATTTTCTTTCATGCATTTGTTCCTAACGCATTTGTAAGATTATTTCTTTGCTGCTTTGTATGTCCCTCCCCCACAATATAACTCCTGATTTCACTGTATTTGATGTCAGTATAATTTGTGGAGGTGAAGGGGAAAAACAAGTCGTTAAATAAGGATACATGTGGACCCGTTGCAACAATGAAAAGTACAAGTTGTCATGTCGAAAACGAACTTTACAACTTTGGTGTGGAGACGGAGGATTGCGTGGGGGGATGGGGGGAGGTTGGGAAGGGATGAGAAGAGGAACCAAAGGAGGAGGCTACAATGCTTGATAAGAAATGTACTCGTTATCTTGCCCCTCTAATTGTAACCCCTCTGTATAGTATTTTCACAATAAAAAATGAAAAAGTGTTTTACTCATTACCTAACTCACATATCTGTAACCCCTCTGTATATCAACTCTGCAATAACAATAAAAAATTTTCAAAATCCATTTCTTGAGATAAACTTGTTTAAAATGTCCCAGAAAAATTAAATCCAAAACATAATTTAAGATCCACAAGTTGTATTATTTCAAGGAACAATATAAATTTATAATTAAAATACTCAAAGAAGTAAGATTTTGGGTCTGTAATCCAACTACGAAACCTTTCCATGGGTACATTAGAGAATACTATGAAAATAGAGAATTTCATCTTTAATCGTAGTCTTACCTGTTCTATTAGAAATCTCATTGTCTAGGCAAGGGGTACAATCAAAGCAACAGATATCCTTTCCTCCCTGAAATGATTTCCTGAATCCAGGAACACAACTCTCACTGCAAACAGAGTGAGGAGTCTGAGGAAAAGCAAATATGAGTTTGTCATTATGCAGAATAATACGTGACATTCAAAAAAAAACAGGTCTTCTTAAAATTTTTACCATTAACCATAATTATTTTACATACTCAAAGCCAATCCATTGTTTGGATAGTATTTGACATTTTATAACACAGTTCCCAAAAACTTTTGAGCTATAGCTTTGACCTTCAGCCTATGCCACTACTGAGAATTGTTGAACCTTTAACAATTTCTCTCTTAATGGTAAGGCATCCATAGCCAACTTCCAGAAACTTCCTTGAATTCATAGCATAAATTTTCTCCTACTGCTTTGTGAAATATGGAAATATGGAAACAAGAATAAAATACCCTTGAAAGGTTGAACAACAATCTAGGCCCGAGGTCCATCATATCTTCCTATTTGTTTTCCAGTTGCCAGGAGTTCACAATCATCCTTGGAACAGGTTCTTCAGAGAATAACAGGTCAACTAAGGGTACACTGAGCATCCATTGAGGGGAGCAAATAAAACCTTTCAATCTAATGAAATGATTGCTTTCTGATGCATTTTGTTCCTATATATGAATGCTATTATTTTTTTTAATTTTACCTTCATTTCTTTTATTTCTTATAGTTTTGTAGGTCAAGTTTTCAGTCTGATATATTATTTCTGCTTGATGATCTTTAACTTTCTTATATAATAGTTCAATTAGCAATAAATTCTAACAGTTTTTGTCTGAAGAGCACTGTTTCTTCAGTTTTTTTTAAATTTTTATTTATTTTTTATTGTGAAGATACTGTACAGAGGGGTTACAATTACATGGGCAAGATAATGAGTACTTTTCTTTCTTTCTTTTTTTTTTATCAGTATAATTTGTGGAGAGGAAGAGGAAAAACAAGTCGCTTAAATAAGGATACAGGTGCAGCCGTTGCAACAATGAGAAGTACAAGTTGTTATGTGGAAAACGAACTTTACAACTTTGGTGGGGGGAGCGGGGAAGATTTGGTGGGGGGTGGAGGGAGGAAGGGAAGGGAAGGGAAGGGGAAACAAAGGAGGAGGCTACAATGCTTGATAAAAAATGTACTCATTATCTTGCCCGTGTAATTGTAACCCCTCTGTACAGTAGTTTCACAATAAAAAATAAAAAAGTATGAATGCTATTATAACAGAAAAATTTATATTTTATGATAAATGAACACTTACAAATATGCAAATAGTATGTTTCTTTTCCATCTAAGAGGCAGTAAATCAGACAATTTCTCCAGTTACAACTAATTAAATGTACTATATTAGATTATTAGTGAGTACTAGGGACATAATATCTAGGGGTTCTTTTTGCTTACTATATTGAGTTCTAATCATTTGTGTTCTCTTGAACCCACCTCAGTAGCTCCTATGGCCCACTCTATCATATCTTTAGATACCGACAGTTGATGACCATAAGGAGTATAGGTAGAAAACTTCCCAATTTTCATCTTGATTTCAAGACCTTCTGGAAAATTCCAAATATTTAAAATGTCATACTCTGCCTCTAATTTCCTTTCCTCATCCAAAATCACTTGGTCTCCAGCAAGATTGTGAAATTGGATGTTCTTCAGAAAAGGGTGCATCTAAAAGAGACATTATCTCATGGTGAAAAGAATCTGAGAGCTGAAACAGAAATCCTGAATTCAGCCAAGTCTCTCAATCTCTTTAATCCATACTTCATAATTCAATATTAACAGTGATTCTCAGATCTCAATCTCCTGAGTAGCTAGGAGTATAGGCATGAAACATCGGCACTGTTTAGTTATTAATTTTTAATATGTAGAATTTATCTATGAATTTTTTATTATTATCTTTATGTATCATAAAAAGGTCTTAAAATTTCACAAGTCAGTTTGTAAGAGCAAGGCATCTCAATGCCACCCCTTCATCATTCTTCCTCATTTCCCCAATCTCACTCATCCCTTAAATAACTTTCTTAGAAACAACATCATTTGAATAATTAGGTACTTAAAGAACAGATCATCTTTTGCTATAAAGAAACTTCTAGTGAAAAGGTTGATAGTAAAAACATTAACTGTGAGCTTATTGCAGCAATTTGTAATACATGAATTGATGGCAATATAAAACACATTTCCCCTTTCTACTGTTAAGCTTTTTTTTTAAGAACACATGAACATGTGTTTGTGATGTTAACAAATATTACTATTCCACAATACTGTGAAATATGTGAAATTTATGTAATCACCTAATCTCAATTTTTAAAAAATGTGAGAGAAAGGATGGGTTAGGAGCGATGGGTAACAATATTGTCAGACACCTTGTAATCATATGCTACTTTGTACAATGGGAACTTCTTTGTACAATTATTTAAAAATAAAAAGAAGAAAGAAAAAGAAGAAGAAGAAGAAGAAGAAGAGGAGGAGGAGGAGGAGGAGGAGGAGGAGGAGGAGGAGGAGGAGGAGGAGGAGGAGGAGGAGGAGGAGGAGGAGGAGGAGGAGGAGGAGGAGGAGGAGGAAAAAACGCATAAACAAAGATCTGGAGTAACCTTACAAATATTTTAGAAAGTGCTTTCTGATGGGCCTTTGGAAAAAATTGAACCTGTTCAGATTTACTCTGATTTTGATGTGTCTAATCCAAGAGAGAAGGCATTACCTGTGCAGGAGAGGGCACTATCCATCTTCCATTATCCATTGTTGCCTCTTCTGTTCGATGAAGAAGCATCTCATGGAGGGCATGGGCCACAGCATACACAGCATTGTATGTATTATAACTCTCTTCAGACATGGCCATATCAAAAATTTGCCCAGGCAACCATTCTAAGGAAGTATCATCTGGACAGTTCTTCCACATTACGCAGTCAGACTCAGAATGGGAGCAATTAAAAGACAGAAACCATAATCTAGCAAGATAAAAGTCTTCTGGGTACTTGGAAGGGTTAACTTCCCTGATAAAATCTGTGAATCCAGAAATGTCTCCATGGTGATGTGAAAACATAAGAGGTACATGGAATGAACCTGACATGAAATACTTCCTTCCGATGAATAAATCACACTTTGAGTTCAAGAGCCAAACTTTGCTTGTCATTAAAAATTGCCCAAGAAATATCATTAAGCTTAGCAGATATTCTTTATTACCATAAATGATAAGTACATTGGCTGATGATTTATTAATCTGGTTCTGAATTGACATCATATTAAATACTTGTGTCATACTGCTGCCTGGGATCACATGCTCAAAGGCTATACAAATTCTGCTCTTGTACATCTTTTCTCTTAGTTCTGCAAGGATCCATAAACCATTCTCATCTTCTGAGATCAATAGCCCCACCCAGTTCCAGCTGAAATGAAGCAGTAAGGAGACCATGGCAATGGCTAGTGATGTGTCTTTTGGGGCCATTTGATAGAGAGAAGGAAACTTGCCATGATCACTCAGGGCAGGATCAAAAGCCCCAAAGGTAAGCTAAAGGGAAAGAAAATTGGAGGCTCACAAGTGAGAAAATTTCTGCATATCATAACCTCAGTCGATTTATGTCAAACAGTAGGTTGAAAGTGGCTGAAGAAAGGATTTGGTTATTTTCAGATTTTTAAAATTAAAATTGTAAGTTAATTTAAAGTCATTGTACAATGATTTTTCAATTGGACATGTCAATTATATCTATAATGCATATTGACCACTAATATAATTTCTATTATTCTTTCCATCTGTATAGCAATACAACACATTCCCTTGTTTAGTTTGGTTTTTACATATATTCTTCATTAGTCTATCTGTATTTGCCATTATGCCTCTATTTTCTAACACTCCACCATCCTTTTAACATTATAACATCACACACATGACAGCTTTAATTTCCTAGTCGTGAAGTCCAGAGTAACTACACCATGGAAATCCATACCATAATTTAGCCAGTTCAATCACATATAAGTGCTTAGGACCACCTATGCGTTTTCATATATTCTTTGTATTTCATGTTTATAGTTTAAATACAACTTCCACAGACAAGAGAAAAATGCATCCCTTTTGTCTTAATATGGTTGACTTTATTCACTTAATAACTTCACATTTTTAAAGTTGTTTCCCACTTCCTGATTGCTTTCTACAAAATTATTCAGTAAACCCTAGGCTTATGGTCATTCATCCCTGCTTTTCTCCAACTTTTCCATCCTATCTTAAACAATAAGAGTCTGGATAACACAGTATATTGGAATACTTAGCTTTTGATATTATAAAATTGAATAGGTTGTTATATTATGTATTTTCCTATGATTCTCTTATAACATCTCAACATGGAACCAAAGCAGACATCTTTACACATCCCTCCCTCCTTCACCTGTGGAAATCTGTAGAGTTCCAACAATGTTCCAATTTCAGCAGATGTCATTCCTGACGTTCCTGCAAGCACTGCTACAAACTTACTCTCTGCCATGCAGGTGTAGTTAGGGATTGTCTTGTGGCCAGAAAGCCAAATAAAAGGATTCTCAAAGGCAGACCAACCTCTGAGATCAGCATTATAGACATCAAATCCCAAAGTCATGTTGTGTAAAAAATCGGAGTTCTTATTGATTTCCTCAACAGCAAAAGCCAAGGCCAGGACAAGCTGATAATACTTGAAAACACACCTGCACAGGAGACATAAGAAATTCATCAAGAGTAATCCAAAACTTTTCTTAAAATCAATGCAATGACATTGGTGGATTCAATATTTGTTTATCTACAAATTAAATATGTTGAAAAGTTACACCTTTTATGATATTAGTAATGTGATGTTCATATGAAATCCGAAAAAACTTGATTTTTCTGTGTTACGTAGGTAACACATCATTAACCTTGGAGTGGGACTTCATGAGACACCAAATATCCTTTGGTTTTAATGTTGGCATAACTAGCACTACATGTGTGAAAAATAAGTCTTTATTTTATATGGTTTCCTGAAAGACTAATTTAAATAATGTCTCAGTTTAAGATTAAATTTCAGAAGCAGAACAAGGTGTTATAGGAGGTATTATATGGTTTTCCTTGCAGACATACCATATAGAACACTCTTTCTGCAATAGCTACTAGGAAAAAAAAAATAGATGAAGACTCAGAGGAGACTCTAATTCTAATGTATGTAAAAAAAGCAAATGAGATGCTTTAAAAATGCACTAGGATGTGGTTTCCCATGTTACACTCTCCTCCACTACACTCCAAGAAACTCCTTAGAAAACAGATGAGCATCCAAATTGGGGAATGAAAAGAGTTTTAACAAAATAAAGCCTTAGGCCGAAATCCCTGGTTCAAGGCCACCACAGTGAAATTAAATACTTGGAAATGCCTTGATCATCAGGATTTCCTTCACAAAACATATAGATTGAGACATTGAAAAGGAAAGGGTACTAGGAGTAAGAGAATCAAAGATATCTCCCCTTCTCAAAAAGCCAGTCCTAGTAGGAAAGACTAGGATTCCCTTAACTTCAATTAACCTACAAAAAAAGGGAAGTGATGAATTCATCTACTGAGGGACATCAAGGTTAGTCCCATATCTTAGATATAGTAAATAATGCTGCAATAAACATAGTTGTGCTAGTAGCATTAGTATGGTCCTGTTTGTGATCATTCAGGTAACTGCCCAAAAGTGGGATTGCTGGGTCATAGGGGAGCTCTATGTGGAGTCTTTTTCTGAACCTCCATACTATTTTCCAAAGTGGTTGAAAAAGTTTACACTCCCACCAACAATGCAGTAAGGTTCTCTTCTGTCCAAATCCCCTCCTGCATCTGTTGTTATTACAGTTCTTGATTATAGCCATTCTAATTAGGGTGAGGTAGTGTCTCAATGTTGTTTTGATTTGATTTCTTTTATGGCTACAGACTTTGGCCAGGGGGCGGGGGCAGGGAGGGTGAGGGTGTTGGAAAGGGATGGGAAGGGGAAATAAAGGAGGAGGCAACAATGCTTGATAAGAAATGCACTCATCTTACCCATGTAATTGTAACTCCTCTATACAGTTTTTTCACAATTTTTTTTTAAAAAGGGAAGTGCAGGTATGGTTCAATTGATAGATCACCAACCTTCAGCAAAAAAGCTCACGCCCTGAGTCCAAATTCAGGCACTAATACTAATAGCTCTAATGTGAAATAGTAAATCAAAGTAAAAATATAAGTGTGAAAGCAAGAAAGAATGTGTGTGGTTATTAGAAATTGGCAAATGTGTCACTGGGCACATCAATGATGTTATGAGATTTGAGGATAAGAGTTGAAAGCAAGCCCAGAGCAGTTAAGGCACAGAACCTTATATACAGTTAACCACTAAAAATCCCAAGGGGAGCTGATTCTCAATGGTAAGAGCAGTAGCCTTGAGTGTAATCCTAGCTACTCTGGAGACTGAGATCTTAGAAGTGCTTTCAAAGCCAGGCTGGTTTTTATCTCCAATAAATTACCAAAAAAGGCAGATACGGAGCTGTGGCTCTAATGGTAGAATGCTAAGCTTAAGACAAAGAGGCTCAAGAACAACACTCAGGTCCCAAGTTTAAAACCCAGGACATGAAAGGAAAGAGAGAAAAAATGAAGTGTTCAAAAAGCAAATATTAGTTTCATGTGTGTTCAACAAAATGGTTGAGTACAGTAAAATCCTTATTCAAGTAAATAATAACAGAATATAAATTCCTAATAGAGATAAAAATACACATAACCACGTTTATCCAAATATTCTGGGCATTAATTGCTCACTCATGTAAGCCTAGCTATCAGGAGGCTGAGATATCAGGATCAGAGTTTAAAGCCAGCCCCAGTAGAAAAGTGCATGTGATTCTTATTTCTAATTAAGTAGCAAACCACTGGCATTGGAGCTGTGGCTCTAATGGTAGAGTGTTATCCTTGAGCAAAACATCTCAAGGACAGCACCCAGGCTGCCAAGATATGGAAACAATCCAGATACCCCACTACAGATAAAAGGATCCAAAAATTGTGGTACCTATGTAAAATGGAATATTATGCAGCCATTAGAAAGGACAAAATAATGGCATTCACAGGGAAATGGATGGAACTAGAAAAAATCATTTTGAGTGAAAGCCAAGAGCAAAGAGACAAATGGTACATTTGTATTTGTTAAATACAAAATATAAGAAGATACAACAATGTAAACTGGACTCAAGAAACAAAGAACTTCCACTCATCTTGTTGTATCATTACAAAATGACTCCCTGTTCTGACCACATAGATGGTATATATGTACACATCTAAGGGAAATTAGGGGGAGGACACAGAATCAGAGGGCAACAGGGGAAAACACACAACAGCAGGACCCATCAGCTGCACTGGACATTGATGAAAGCAAACTAAGCAACTCAAGGGCAGTGATGCGAGGGAAGGAATGAGAGGGATACAGCGAACAGCTAACACCAAGCAAAAGGAAATAAATGTTCATATCACCTAATGTGGAAGATAAAACTGTAAAGTCAAAGCTCATAAAATTAATACAAACCTTATAGACCACAATAATGACAATCTGCCTCATGAAGGTTAGAATGTGTTTGTGAATTTAACTAAGTATCACAACCTCACAATACTACGAAATTTGTGAAATTTATGTAATCACCTAATCACAATAAAACATTTAAAAAATGAACCCAAATTTGGGAAGATAAAAAGTTAATTGAACTCCTCACCATCTCATCTTCAACAAGGTCTGGCATGTGAAATACAAGTTTCTCAAGTCTAAAAATGAAAAGGAACTCTTAATAAATAAGTGTGTCCCTAACAGCTGACTTCTCAATGAAATCCACACAAACCAGGATAGAGGGGCAGGAGATCTTTACAGTGCTGCAGGAAACAATGAAAAGTATCCACCAAATATAATGCATTTAGCAAAGACATCCTGTAGTAGTAAAGGAGAGATCAGGATCTTTCCCGTCGGGCTGGGATGTAGCTCAGTGGCAAAGCACTTGCATAGCAAGTACAATGTCCTGGGTTTGATCTCCAATACCAAAAAAGAAAAGACAAAAAAATACAGTTAAAAAAAAAGATCTTTACTGATGAACAACAGTGGTTGATAAGAAATGTAATCATTACCTTGCCCATTTAATAATATCCCCTCTGTACTGTATTGTCACAATAAAAAAAGAGAAGGAAATACACGTATTCTATAAGAAATAGGAAAGCAATTGTTTTCTATGAAAAAAAGGCTAATGACAACGGAGATTATACAGGATGTATAAAAGTTACTAATTGAAAGTGATTATACCAACAAATTGAGAATGTTCTCATATCACATGTATGCTAGCTAACCCATGCACATATTTCTTGGGAATAGAAAAATATTATCAATTCACAATTATATTTCCAATATTACATACAAGACAACATAAAACTGTACATATCATCTTTGAAATGATGAGAAAAATATAATTCAGTGAAAGTTTTCATTTTTGTGAGTTTTCTAATGACATTTATTTACATTCTCTTAATGGACTTGGATCATAATCTGTCCTCAAGTTTTTGTTTTCAATTTCTCTTATTCTCTTGTGGTTATTTTCCAGTCCTGGGTCTTGAAATTAGAGCCTGGGCACTGTCCCTGAGCTTCTTTTGCTCAAGACTAGCACTCAACTACTTGAGCTAGAGGCCTACCTCCAATTTTTTCTGTTTATTTGGTACTAAGGAATCATATCCAGGGCTTCATGCATGCTAGGCAAGCACTCTACCACTAAACCGCATTCCCAGCCCTTCTCTTGTTTTTCGTTTGTGTCTAATTTTTGTATTGTTGCCATCTTTACTTACTATAATTAAATACATTTAAAGGCCCCTATGAATCAAAAATATAAACCTATAATGGATAAATGAAAAGTAATATACCAGAGCAAAACACGTAGTGAATCCATTTATTAACCACTGAGGGCTGTGAAAGGGAAAGATTATAGAAGGAGCTTCAGTGAAGCTAGAGAATAAGTCACATAATGGTGTAATGAGAGTCATCTGTCAACAGTGACTAGGAATGGAAATACCTGAAATAATTTATTTAAAAGACAGAAAGTAAGCCATGTGCCAGTGGCTCACACCTGTAATCTTAGCAACCCAAGAGATGGAGATCTGAGGATTTCAGTTTGAAGCCAGTCAGGGCAGGAAAGCCCATGAGACTCTTATCTCAAATTAAGCACCAGAAAACTGAAATTTCTCTGTGGCTCATAGTAGAGAACTAGCCAGGAGGGGGAAAGCTCAGGGACAGCACTCAAGCCCTGTGTTCAAGCCCCACAACCAGGGGTTTGGGATTTAGCTCAGTGGAAGAGCACTTGCCTGGCAAGTGCAAGGCCCTGAGTTCAGTCCTAAGCTCTGGGGGAAAAAAGCTATAAAAGACAAAGCCCCACAACCAAAAACAACAAAAGCAGACATTATGTGGCCAGATTCATAAAAATAAAAGGCCAAACTGTTTACTTCCCCAATTAGGATACACATAAACTGCAAGGGAAAGGATGCAGTGAAAGCCAGAAGAGAGCATGAGTATCTATAATATATCTTTTCAAATAGATATTAATCAAAGCAATGACAAAGAAGTCCATAATCCGTGATGGAGGAGTAAAACAGCAAGTAAACATAATAATTGTAAGTGTATATTTAGGAACTATCTGCTAAGCATTTCACTATATAAAGGAAATATTCGCAGATTTTGAGGGAGTGAGATAATTTGCAATACAAGAATAATTTCAGATTTTACCACACCACTTTCAGCAATGGAGAAGTCATCCAGACAGAATCAACAAGGAGGCATCAAGAGTTAAACTTCACCCTAGACAAAATAATCTTCGCAAACACCTAAAGAACATGCCCCCCAAATTCTTATGAATAACATATTCATATATTCTACATCCTCTAGGACAGGTCAAATGATAAGACACAATACATTCAAATAAAAAACTGAGCACACACTCCGACCTCCTTGTAGTAAGCCAAGAAATTAATATAACAAATGGGAAAATAAATACATACATGGAAATTAAATTATTATAACTACCAGTGGGATCAAGAGAAATTTCAGTATATAAGATGATCTTTGGTACAAATGAAAATGGAAAACAGCAATATTCAAATCAAGGGCTATGGCCAAAGGTGGCCTAATAGGAAACATTAAAAAATGCCTTCAATTTCACAACTGTATTTTCTAATATAATGCTTCTTGACTGCAGTCATCCCATCCATTGCTCATGTCTATCTCTCTTAACAACCATGGTCAACAGATCAGTACTATAGAACCAACATTACATCTCTAGGAAGTAGAAAAACAAAGTATCAAAGCAAACATTAGTAGAAAGAGTGAGAAAACTGAGTAGAAGTAAAAGAATTAAAGGACATTTCCATAAAGCCAATAATTATAATCAAGGAAACATAAAACCTTCTTCAAAAACAAATGGAATAAATCCTTATCTTGAAGAGAAGACTGAACTAAATAACATCAGGCATGAAAACACAGAAACAAAAAATACCAATAAGAAAACAGTAAGTTTGATCAAGTGGAAGTAATGACTTAGAGACTATTCCATAATTGAAATAAGAAGGCAATAAAACTAAAAACTATAAATTGTATGAAATTAAATCAGTAATAAAGGTTTCCTATCAACGGAAAAACCTTCAATGTGACTTCATTGTGAAAATGCTTCAAAAAATTTAAACATTACCTAATGCCCATTACCCTCACTTTATTTTTGAAAATATACAAGCTGAAGGAATTCTTAGAGGACATCCAATTATATCAACATTATCCTGACACAAAAACAAATAAGGAAATCAGCAATGAAAATTATATGCAATGTCTAAGATAAATATAGCAACAAAGATCCTATCAAAATATTGGCGGCAACAAAACTGATAAGGGTATTTCTCATGAAGCCAGGCACTGGTGGTTCACACTTTAATCCTAGCTACTCAGAAGGCTAAAGTCTGAGGATCACACTTTAAAGCCAGCCAGGGAAGGAAAAGTCTGAGAGACTCTTATTGCCAATAAACCACGCAGAAAACTGGAAGTGGCACCATGGCTCAAGTGGTAGAGTGCTAGCCTTGAGCTGAAGAGCTCAGGGACAGCACCCATTCCCAGAGTTAAAGCCCCATGACCAACAACAACAACAACAACAACAACAAAAGAATATTTCTCATTTCTCATGAGCAAAGTTGATACGTGGAATTTATGGTTCTACTCCTCAGAAGATATAATTACCAGAATCGAGAGGCAACCCATACAATGGGGGAAAATCTTCACTAGTCAACAAAAGATAAATATTCAGATTTGCTAGAGAGCTCAAAATGTGAATAACAATAGACAAAAAGACCCACTTTAAAATGACTAATGATTTCAACAGTAAAGTCTTAGTGGAAGCAAGACTCATTTCAATTGGTATAGAAATGCATGCTCGGCATCCTTAAAACATAAATAATATGCAAATCCTAACCACACTGAAATTCCATCTCAACAGGGTTATATGGGAAATCATGAAGAAAAAATGTCAGATACTGGTGAAGACACAGGGGAAAGGGTCCCACTGTGGGTGGGATTGTGAATCAGTGCAACCAACATGGACATTAGTATGAGGTGTCTTCTGAAAAGTCACATTACAATCCCACCCTGTCACATTGTTCTGCATACATTTGAGCTCAGAGGATTTTAGTTCAAAACCATCCCAGGGAGAAGAATCTGGAAGTCTCTATCTCTAGTTTACCAGCAAAAGCAGGACCATAGACATACCTCGCTGGCAGAACACCTGCTAAGTAAACAAGCAGAGGGACAGTGAAATGCCCTGAGTTCAAGTCACAGTACACACATACATATACGTACAAGAAAAGAGGCATAGATGGCCAAAAGTGTGGATGACAGCCTTTAAGTTCTTAACCATCAGCAAAAGGCAAATAAAACCACAGAAAGATATTATCTCACAAGGATAGAAATAGCTAATGTACATGAGACTTAAACACTTAAGGGCCTGGTGAGGAGTTAAGGAAATGTACATGTCTGCCCTCTCCTCTAGTAACAAAAATGCACACTGGTTCAGACATTGTGGGAAATAGTGTGGTACTTCCTGGAACACAAATCAGAACTCCTACATGATTCAATACTGTTAGTGGTGGCTGTTTAGCCAACAGAATAAAATCAGTATGGAAAAGAGGCATCTGCACTGCTGTGTTCTCTATATCATCACTGAAAAATATCTGCGAAAAAGAAACAACCTAAATGTCCATCAGACTTATATATACACATTTATGTGTATATATTATATATTTATAAACATATATGTATAAATGCATAAATTCACATTATATATTATCTAGTATATAACATATGTTGTAATGTACATATACTATGTATTTTATAAACAATAAAATATATAATATATATAATAGACAAACATTTTTATGTGTGCATATATATTTTAAATTTTTCCTTATCACTACTTTACTTTGAAGTCAGAGCCTTGTAATTGGTATGCAGCAGCTCCACCACGTCAATATTCCACCCACTCCTTTTGAGTTTGTGATTTTTTGAAAGGGACCTTGAATGTATTCTAGAAATGACCTAAATAATCTTCATCCAAATTCATACCACATTCAGCACAGTAACAAAAAAGACAATCCCTCAACTCATCAAAAAAAAGAAAATTTCCAATTTTCCAAAGCTATCCAGAAGCAAAAAACCTATGCTTAAATAGTGTAACACCAGCTTCAAATTGTAGTAGATAGCCATAATAATATAAAAATTGTACTTCATAAACTCAGACACCAATAAAATAGACCTAGAAATACTTCCAATCAACTACATTCATCTCATTCTTAGAGATGATGTCCAGTCCTACATTGTTGGAAGTTGGCGCCCTTAGTAAGTAGTGGTGCTGTGAAAGCTGAATATCCATATGACTTTAGGATAGATCTTACCTTTCATATTCTCCAAAAGGATAAAAGTCAAAAATCATCACAGTTCTTAATAGGAAACTTGAGGATTGGAAAATGCAGATAGAGTCATAGTGGAAACACTTCAACATATAGGCACAGGAATACTTCCTGATAGTATACAAATACTTCATAAAATAATAGCAAAAGCTATGCTCTGGATTGGGCACAGCAGTACAATCATTTGTTTCACTCACAAGGCGAAGAATTTCATCCTCAGCACAGTTTATAAATGTGATATTACGGAATTGAAAAGTTTCAGCCAGCCTGGCAGTGAGACGCACACGTGCAATTATCACAGTTTAATGCCAGCCTGGACAGAACAGTACTGTTAGACTTATCTCCAATGAACCAGCAGTGTGGTGAAAGTGCAGTTATGCAACTATTGGTAAAGCACCAACCTTGAGCAAATATATCAAGCAAGGGGAAGAAGCATCTTGTTGGAGACAGAGTACGGTCACCAAAATAAAAAATTTAAAGTTTTAAAGTTTCAGTACAACAAAAGAAATATTTAATGAAGTGAAGACACATACAAGAAGATGGTTGTCAACCATTGTGAGCTATTCATCTATTAGAGCTTAATATCATAGTATAAAACAACACTGAAATTTAAACAGCAGTACAACAAAAAATTCTACTAGAAAACAGGCACATGAAGTGGAAGACTTTTTTCAAATGAAAAAGGATAAATAAGAAATCCATACAGGAAACAATATCAACCCATTATAGCAATCAGCTCAATGCAAACTAAAGTTATTCTGAGTTACCTTATTGTGTAACCAGAATGGTTATCATCATAACTCAAAATTACAAATTTTGATGAAGATATGTAGAAATAAGAAACAATGAAGATATTGCAGGATATTAAAAATAGAACTCATATTTGACTCAGCTATATCACTTTTAGCAATCTATCAGAACATATTAAGCTCAGTTTTCTACATGGATGCAAGGGTAAACAGGCATGTCATTTTATACAAAATTTCTGATTTATGGAATTGCTCAGGATGTCCAACAAGAGAAGAATGGATAGAGTAAGTGTTCTATATATGGAGCTGAGTTTTCCTTAGCTGCAATGAAGAATGGAATCACAACATTTGCTAGAAAATATATGGAAATGGAGATCATTCTGTTAGGCTAAGTAAGCAAGTATTGAGTACAAGTACCATATTTTGTTTTGTAGCATATTAAGTGAGGTAAGCCAAATACAAAGAAACACAGGCTCCATGTTTACTGTCATTTGTAATAATTAGTATATGTCTAGCATACTCCTGGCAGAGAATTATAATAGCTCAATAGCTATGTACATATGACAAAATGATGCTAATATGAAATGAACTCTAAAACATGGAAACAACAGGTCTCTTTTCAGTTGTTGACTTCGTTGTCACCCCTGTACTGAATCTAGTTCTTTCTTATGTTATTTCATTTTTCTTTTTCCATTAGTTTATCCCTGTTGTCACAGTATTTGATGTTTGTACCCTGCATCTTTTATAAACATTTATCTGAATTGGGGAAGGGAAGCAGAATGACAACATGCTGAAACAAGGACAAATGATGACACATTGCAACAATGATACTCACAAGACACTATGTGGGAAATGAACTTTACAGTCTGGGAGGGGATGAGATGTGGGGGAGGGAAGCAACAGTGGGAGAAAAACAAGGGAGAGGGTAACAATATTCTACAAGTAAAGTACCCATTACCTTACTCATGTAACTGTAATCATCAATACAACATCTTTACAATAAAAACATTTTTTAAAAATTTCACAAAGCAACTTTCTCAAAGAAACTAGCCCAACGATATCTGTAGAGATAACCGAAATAACTGTAAGAAAGCTATGCATCTACCAATTTGTTTTCTTGGTTTTTCTCTAGGCTACAATGCTTGATAAGAAATGTACTCATTATCACGCCCATGTAATTGTAACCCCTCTGTACAGTATTTTCACAATAAAAAAATCAAAAGAAATAAAATGTTCTGCAAAGACTGGAAAAAATACATTAAAAAAGAAAAAGGAAATTTCAGATATGGAAGGAGAAACAGGATATTTGGTGAGACATAATATATGTTTACAAATAGTGGGGGTGACGACAATCAAAGTTTATGACATGTAATAAAGATACACAGTAAGAAACCAGATAGTTACTGAAAGTACCATATTGTAGCAAAAATTGAAAAATATTGCCATGACATCTACTGGTGTGGCATTGAGTTAATCTCTTTCTCCCAGTGATATTCAATTGCCTTGCTGCATTTATCTATATCAAGGGCTTCATAGATGACACATAATGACCTTTATCTAGTAATACACATAAATCTGACAAACTGGATCATAGAATAATAAGGCCAGACTTCTATAATTTCCACCAGGAGCCCTTGCATATCTGCACGTAGCTGAGAAACACCCATCCACTGTAACCTAAGATTCAATGTGTCTGTATAAGTGCACTAACAAAGACACTTAAACATATTTTACAGGTATTAAGGGAAGGAAAAACAGTTGAATGTGAAAAAGCAGTGGAACATAAGAAAAACAAGGGACTGGGTGAAAACTCAACAGCAGAGTAACCATCCTGGCAAGCACAAGGCCCAAAGTTCAAACCCAGCACGATAGAAAAACAGCTAAGCATAAAATAGACTGATATCTAGGAATGGCATGAAGGAGAAGGACACTTACAAATCTATTTGAAAGCAGTGAAAGAATTCCTGATCCTATCATATCTGCTTCTAAATATGTCCAGCCAACTGACAGTCTACCCTTCTCAGACCAGCACTGGAAAAGAGGTGGGAGACATTGCTATAGACAATGACCATCTGTTGCAATAGTAATCAAATTGTCTGCTAGAATTTCTCCTTAGTCATTCATTACTGAAACTCTCGCCAGCAAACCAAAACCTGAGCGTACACACAGGTGCAAAAGAAAAGCAAAACTCTTCTTGGGCAGATACAATTCTCTCATTGAGGGTAGTCCAACTGCTGCCTTGCCAGTCACTTCCTGGATCAAGCTCTAAATCTGATGTGAAGTAATTTAATAATTACACAATGCTTAGTTTAAAACAGTAACTGTATGTCTAAAAAGTCACCAAAATATATGTCAACCCATATGTACAAAAGAAAACTTCTCAGATCACTGGCCTGTGGGCAAGTAAGTGTATCTGCCTCCTCTCACTGCAGAACTCATGCCACTGTCTCAGGATGTTTGTAATAATATCACTTTATCCTTTGCAGAGACAGCTGGGATGCAGGAGATACAGTGATGATGGAATAAAGGGACCTTTGAAAGGAGAAGCTACATGGAAGGAAAACAGAGTCCTCTCTTCCACCTTGGAAGCAGAAAATCATTCCATAGTACATACAAATTAAAACATACTTCTAGTGCATCTCATCTCCTGATCAGAGGTTGGTGTAGAGGATATAGAAAGCATGGTCATGAGCCCCAGGGTTTCCTCGAGCATTCCCCCACCTAAGAACAAAAGATTAAGTGGAACTACAATTATTGAGGTATTACTTACAGTTTCTTTGCTTCATCAAGGGAAGAATCACTGTTACTGTGATCTGTTCCCAAAGTGTAGAGAGGGAAGAAGCCAGCAATCATCACATCTCCATCCATGTGTGCCCTGCGCTTCATTCTAGAAAAGCAGGCAGTGCCTTCTAAGGAGCTGACAAGGTGTGGAAGCAGGAGAAGAAGGAGGGTGAAAATTAAAGGGAACATTACTGAAGCATCTGCCAAGTTTAAATGCTGGCTGGATGTGAAGCACGTGGCTTCAGGTGAAGATATATTTGTATTTGGGTCTATGTGTATATATGCCTCTTTTATTGACTAGGATGTCTACTCAGCTTCTGTCATTGAAACCTTCAGCATTTCCTGGTAGGAACATGGAAAACTCTCAGCCCTGTGGTTCTGCAGCTGAGGCCCAGTATCAGGGAAATAAACACAAGCTGGAAAACATGTTTTCCAGTTGTCCTCTCCACCCCAAGGGCTATGATTTCATCCAGGACTACAGAGAGTGAGACCTCTGGGATAAAGTTTTCTTGTTAGATTTGGTTGTAAGACTGAATTATAAAATTACTTGTATGAAGTCTATTAGATATAATGCAACTAGAAAGCATCAATAGATGCCCTGTCACATGAAAAGTGAGATGGTTGGCAAGGGTTCATGCCAAGGAGATGTCAACCCAACTCTTTAGGGCATCACACTCAGTGGACATCTCACACATCCAATGTCCAAAACAGTCACAGAGCATTGCTGGTTGACCCAGGTCCATCCAATGAAAATCCTATGCAGGAGACTCCACAAATGTGTCCATCTGTGATTGCCTGCAGAACGAATGACCATGCTGAATTCAGCAATGGCCCATGGTCAGTGCAGAAGTTGAACTGCAGAATTGTATTCTGAACTTTGACCTTCACAACTGGCAATGTCACTGGACATCCTGAGTACATGGTTCAATATACTGTCATGAAGCATTGATACATCCACCACCTTGCTTGTTCCTATTTATGCTTTTCTGAAAACCTGTGCCTGTGAAAATAAGCCTTTCTCCACTATCAAAACCACCTGTATATTTCCTAACACTCAAATATATTGGACATAGAATCCATGCAAAGATCTCAATAGCCTGATAGCAATGGCCCTGAAGTGCAGTGAATTTATTCTATACTAGGCTATTCTGTTGAATACATGCTGTGATACACTTGCCGGGAATAACATATGGAATAGAACAGAAATTGCATGTGAGCATAAACAAATGACAGAACAATCTAATGATGTGCTGATTCATATAGTACAGCATACTTTTAGTAAGGCAAACAATGAAAGTGTGGATTACAGGATTCACAGAAACTGTCTGTACTTTCTATTCAATACTTTTGAAAAGCTAATGGAGATATGAAAAAATGTGTCTTTGTGGTGAGAATATCAAATTTGCTAATGAGGTTGACCCTGGTTTATTTATTTTAGTAGTCAGGGAAATACATAGAATATTATCACTTATTTTTATACTCTATCAGTGTCTATTAATTGTAGAAGTTACATTTGGACAATTCTACATGTATATGCAATTTGCTCTGATCTGATTTAAACTCTTCGTGACAGTCTCACCCACTCCTTTCCTTATTAAATGAATTTCAGCAGATTTCAGTTTCCATTTTCATACACATATAGTAAGTACATTGCTTTTGGTTCACTGCCTTCAGTGTCTCGATTCACTGCCCTTGCATCTGTACATAATGCCCAGAACTGGATAGGATGTCAATTACACTCCTGTCCTTCATTTTAATGTATAATAACTGTTAGAATGGAGTCACTGTGTATTTCACACCTAATTATTTCTACATATTACTTCCTCTTTCCTCATCTCTCCAGCTACCTTCAGCCACATATGCACTTTGTTATTACACATCTTTTATAATTTGATCATCTCCTCCCCTTCCTCGTAAACGTTTCAAAGAGTCCCGTAATTACACAAATGTCTATTTATGTGTATGTGTTCCTTAAGTAAATATATATGTTGTCTTTAGGTCTGTTGTCCACATTTTAGAAAATGCATGTGACCTCTGTCTTTTGTTTTTGTTTTTTTGTCAGTCGCGGGGCTTGAACTCTGGGTGTGGACGTTGTCCCTGTTCTCTTCAGCTCAAGAATAGTGCTCTACCGCTTGAGCCACAGCGCCACTTCTGGTTTTCTATTGGTTTATTGGAGATAAGAGTCTCACCGACTTTCCTGCCCTGGCTGCCTTCGAACCGCGATCTTCAGATCTCAGCCTCCTGAATAGCTAGGATTACAGGCGTGAGCTACTAATGCCTGGCTGACCTTTGTCTTTCTAAACCTGGCTTACTTCACTTAACATGATACTCAACAATTTTCTGCATTACAATACCAAAAAATATTTTGTTCTGATTGTGAATATTTTAGAAAGCATTTGAATTGTTTCCATATTTTGTGAATATTTCTGTAGTATACTTGAGTGTGCAATGTGACAACTGTACCTCCACTTAAATTATTTCGTATATACAATTTAGGATGATATAACTGGCTGGCATAGGAGATCTACTTTTAGTTCTTTGGGGAAACTCCATTCTGATTTCCATAATGGTGGCATGTATTTACATTCCCATAAATAGTGAATAAGGATTTGCTTCCCACACATTTTAACCAGCATTTTCTGTTATGTGTTTCTTCATGATAGTCATTCTGACTGGAGTGAGATAAAATTCAAGGTCATTTTGGTTTGCCTTTGCTTCATGGCCACAGATGTAGAGTATTTCTTCATGTATTTATTGGCCCTTTTGATTTCTTATTGAAAAGAATCTTTAAATTTGTTTGCCAAATTGTTAATTGGGTTTTTTATTCTTTAGGAGTTTAGTTTCCCAAGCTTCCTATTTATTCAATTTATTCATTGTATTTTGAATGTACTGTGTAGGCCAACTTTTTAGTTAATACCTTTTAACTTTCCAGTGTGAAGACTTCTAGGTTGATACAATCCCATCTGTCAAATTTTGTTCTTATTTATTGAACTACTGATGTTTTATTCAAGAAGTTACTATCAAAGGTTCAATTTTTCCTTCATCTTTACTAGTTTCAACACTTCATGTTTGAATTAAGATCTGGAGATGGAAAAAGAATGAAAAGTCACATTGTAGTAATCCTAAGAGAGCTGCCTATAATGTCCAGAAGAAGATGGCATAATTGTGGTCATAAAGGGAGAAGTTTTGATGCCACTGAGTGGAGATGATGCCCTTGTGGACACACTTGTTGGGTCTTTGCAGGCATTGGGATCAAGGCAAGCTCCATGTAGCCCTCAGCACCTTTCACTATTCCACAAATGGAAGCTTCTAAGGTAGAAACATTTTTCCATTCCATGTATTGAAGAATTAATAGTATATTAACAGAACTAGAGTTGACACATTCTTCACATACACTGATATGCAATCGAGTACATGTCTGTCAAGTAATGAGAAGAAACAGGGAATAAATTTATATATGATCTCAATAACCTGTGGAGAGAATTGCATTTCCTAGCATCATTCCACCCATAGTTTGCAGAACAAAAGACTGCCTGTTTGACCTAAAGATCCCTGAGAGTTGTATCCAGGCATTCCATAAGTGAAATTGTCTTGTGGGAATTGTAGAGTCCCTGAAATTTTCTCACTTAGTATAAAATATATTCCACACATTTCTTATATGCTTATGAAAAATGTGCTTCATTTTAAAATAATTTTTAATGTGAAAATACTGTACAGAGGGGTTACAATTACATAAGCAAGGTAATGAGTACAATTCTTTTTTTAAATTTTTTTTATTATGAGAACACTGTCCTGAGAATTTACAATTACATAGGCAAGGTAATGAGTACATTTCTTTTTTAATTTTTATTTTTTATTGTGAAAATACTGTACAGAAGGGTTACAATTACATTGGCAAGATAATGAGTACATTTCTTATCAAGCATTGTAGCCTCCTCCTTTGTTGCCCCTTCCCATCCCATGAGTCCATTTCTTATCCAGCATTGTTGCCTCCTCCTTTGTTTCCCCCTACCATCCCTGCCCTAAATGCCCACCACCTTCCACCCCACACCCCACCAAAGTTATAAATTTTGTTTTTTTACATAAGGTCTTGCACATCTCATTGTTGCAATGGGTCCACCTGTATCTCTATTTAAACAATTTGTTTTTTCCCTTCCCCTCCACAAATCAAATCAAATACCAACATCAAATACAGTGAAAATAGGGGTTATACCATGGGGGGAGGGACATACAAAGCAACAAAGAAATCATCTTATAAATATGTTAAAAACAAAAGCAAGCAAGAAAAACCATTTGAGTCCTTATTTTGGGGTTCATTTTGCCTAACACTAACTTATCTGACCATTTCTGCTTGTCTCAGACATATACTAGTTATTTCAAATAAGGGAAACCATGATGGATGGGATGTGGACAGAAGGGAGCCCTACTACATTGTTGGTGGGAGCGTAAACTTGTTCAAACACTTTGGAAAGTAGTATGGAGGTTCCTCAAAAGACTCCTCATAGAGCTCCCCTATGACCCAGCAATCTCACTTTTGGGCATTTACCTGAATGATCACAAACAAGAACCATCTTAAAGCTCTAACACAACTATGTTTACTGCAGCATTATTTACCATAGCTCAGATATGGAACCAACACAGATGCCCCTCAGTAGATGAAAGGATGAAGAAAATGTGACATATATACACAATGGAAATCTATGCCTCCATCAGAAAGAATGACATTGCCCCATTTGTTAGGAAATGGAAAGACTTGGAAAAAATTATATTAAGTGAAGAACAGCTATAATTTTGGGCTTTACTACCACTATAGAAATGAGTAAGATTCACATATTCATTGAAATGAGTCTCACAACATAAACTAATAAAAGATTAGAAAAGAAGTGTGGCTTTAGTTTAGATCTTCTAGGCATTTGACCAAACCCCTGAGTTTTTGTTTTTTTTTTTTTATTTGAAAACATACTGTACAGAGGGGTTACAATTACATGGGCAGGAAAATGCATACATTTCTTACCAAGCATTGCAGCCTCCTCCTTTGTTTACCCTTCACCTCCCTTCCCAGCCTCCCCCCTCCCCCCCACCCAATCATACCCCCCCCTCCCTCCCCCCCACCGACATTGTAAAGCTGGTTTTGACATGACATTTTGTACTTCTCATTGTTGCAACAGGTCCACCTGAATCCTTAAACGACTTGTTTGTCCCCGTCTCCTCCACATGTTATACTGACATCAAATATAGTGAAAGCGGGGGTTACACTGTGGGGGAGGGACATACAAAGCAACAAAGAAATAATATTATAAATGCGTTAGAAACACATGCATGAATGAAACAAAAACATTAAAATACATATTTGAGGGTTCGTTTTCCTAACATCACATTCTCTGACTTTTTCCGCTTGACTCATACCTATACTAGATATTGCAAATAAGGGAAACCATGGGACCTATGTTTCTTTGGGCCTGGCTTACTTCACTTAATATAATTTTTTCCAAGCCTTTCCATTTCCTAACAAATGGGGCAATGTCATTCTTTCTGATGGAGGCATAGAATTCCATTGTGTATATATACCACATCTTCTTGATCCATTCATCTACTGAGGGGCATCTGGGTTGGTTCCATATCTTAGCTATGGTAAATAATGCTGCAATAAACATAGTTGTGGTGGTAGCTTTAGTGTGGCCTTGTTTGTGGTCATTTGGGTAAATGCCCAAAAGTGCAAACCCCTGAGTTTTATTTTAAGAAGGCTCATTTCTCCCAGTATGCATTTTGCCCTTGAAGCTATGGAGAGAATTTCTATCTGGCCTTAACAGGATGATGTAACACTTGGGGGCAAAAATACAGCCCAGGAACCCTGCACTGGAGGACAAGATGGAGAAGACCTCCACAGCCACCATGATCTTCCCCTTGGCACTGTGGTAGACAGGCAAGAAAGTGACCCAGACACTACAGAACACCAACATGCTGAAGGTCAGGAACTTGGCCTCATTGAATGTGTCAGGCAGGTTTCTGGCTAGGTAAGCTACAGTAAAGCTGGTCAAGGCAAGGAAAACCAGGTATCCCAAGACACAGTAGAAAGCAGTAAGGGAGCCCTTGTTGCACAGAATGATGACATGGCCATGTTCAGAGTGTGCATCTGTGTCAACAAAGGGAGGAGAGGTTCCAAGCCAGAGTCCACAGAGAGTCACCTGGATGAGGGTGCAGATGGGAATGATGAAGTTAGGAGCCCCTGAAACCAGCAGCCATCTCATCCTTTTCCCTGGAGAAGTGGCCTTGAAGGCCAGAACCACAGTCACCGTTTTGGCCAGCACTGTGGAAACAGCCACAGTGAACACAACTCCAAATGTGATCTGCTGCAGGATACAACTGACAGTATTGGGATGGCCAATAAAGAGCAAGGAACAGAGGAAACAGAAGATGAGGGAGATAAGCAGGATGTAACTGAGAGCCAGGTTATTGGCTTTAACAATGGGAGTGTCTTGATATTTCACAAAAACCCCAAGAATAAGAGCAGTGAATGTGGACAAGCAAAGGGCCATGCAGACCAGGCCCATGCCCAAGGGTTCATCATGAGCCAGGAAACTTGCAGCTTTTGGAAGGCACTGGGTTCTCTTTTTGTTGGCATACTGATGATCTGGACACTTCATACACTGCTCCATATCTAGTGAGAATGCAGAATTACCATTTTTCTCTTTTCAGCACTTCCTTTTACTCAATGGAAATTAAGAAATCTCTGCTTAGAGGTAAATCAAACATATGAGTTCTTAGTATCATAAAGGTACATACTATCAAATAATATAAGAAACTGCTTTTTGTCTCTTTTCCGTAACTCCATCATCATTCTCATATTCCCTTTTTTCAGTCTTATTTTCTTATTCACTGCTTCTTAGGTGGGAAATAAATTAATTATATGTTTCTAAAAGTTCATTTATTTATCATAAAATCTAAGCAACATCTGTTATAGTATTCTAATATTCTGGCCAAAAACCTGAAAACACAATTAATTCATATGACATTTTCTTTTGTTCTGACTGATTTCCACACATATTAGAAATAAGACATTTTTGTTCATTTTAATGAACTAACAATAATTTTCTGACTTCCTCATCTGTCTGTAATATAAATTCTCAGCAATGTGCACACAAGTCTGCAACTGCCATTCAAAATTGTGACTAATATAGCTTGCATTTCACCATGTGTTTGTTTGAAACATTAATAGGAACCCAGTGGTACATTCTTGAATTCATCTTATGACGCAGTGGGACCAGACAATCAAGGCCCTCTTTAAAGCTCTAAAGTCATGATATGCACAACACTTGTGTATAATAGTTAAACAAAACTCAGTTTTCTAAGCACTTTCTCTATAGCAATAACAGTTCTGGGAAGATAAATTAAGATGTACAGGATTTATGCATCCTTTGTGCCACAAATGTAATTTGGAAGATCATGGACATTCGGCATTTAATAAGAATTTATACTTAACCTTAATGGAGAAGTTTCATGGACTCTACACATTCACTGAATACAAAGGAGAATATGCATAGAGTGGCTGAAAAAGGCTCAGAACTATATGCATATGATCTATAAAACCATATCTTATGAAATGAACTCCAAAAAATAAAAAAAGAGTTATTGTTTATTTGCCATTGTGGCTGTTTTTGCTTTCTTTTCCTTTTGGATTTTTTAGTCTGAATTTGGATAGGTAACAGGGGACACAGAAAAGGTAAAAAAAGAGTGAACAAATTGAACAGTGGTACTTACTAGATACTATATAGAAATGAACTGTACAACTTGTTGATGGGGGATGGGATAGAAAAAACTGGGAGAGAGTGCGAGAAGGTGAGACATGGTTCAAAAAGTGTTGTACTCATTACCTAATTCATGTATCTGTAACCCTTCTGTAAATCTACTCTACAATAACAATAAAAAATTTTCAAAATCCATTTCTATTTTTTTTTATGAAAATACCGTACAGAGGGGTTACAATTACATGGGCAAGGTAATGAATACATTTCTTTTTTTTTTTTTTTGGTGGGGGGGGGGGGAAGGAGTCCGTTCGTGGGGCCTGAACTCTGGGACTAGGTGTTGTCCCTCAGCTCTTCAGCTCAAGGCTAGCATTCTACCACTTGAGCAACAGCGCCACCTCTGGCTTTTTTCTTTTTGCTTATGTGGTGCTGAGGAATTGAACCCAGGGCCTCATGCATGCAAGGCAAGTGCTCTACCATTGAGCCACCTTCCCAGGCTAAGAGTACATTTCTTATCAAGCATTGTTGCCTCCCCTCTTGTTTCCCCTTCTGATCCCTTCCCATTTCCCGTACCCTCAGTGAGCTGCCCACACAGCCCCACCCTCTGCCAAAGTTGTAAAGTTTGTTTTTCAACATAACATCTTGTACATCTAATTGTTGCAATGGGTCAACCTGTATCCCTATTTAAACAATTTGTTTTTTCCCTTCCCATCCATGAATTATACTAACATCAAATACAGTGAAAACAGAAGTTATATCGTGGGGGAGGGACATATAAAGCAACAAAGAAATCATCTTATAAATATGTTAGAAACAATTGCAAGAAAGAAAAACCATTTGAATCCTTATCTTAGAGTTCTTTTTGTCTAACATTAACTTATCAAAACTCATTTCTCGAGATAAACGTGTAAAATGTCCCAGAAAAATTAAATCTGATGCATAATTTAAGGTCCACTAGTTGTATTATTTCAAGGAACAATATCAATTGCTATCATTAAATTATTCAAAGAAGGAAGATTTTGGGTCTCTAATACAAATACAAAACCTTTCCAGGGACTTGGATACATTACAGAATACTGGGAAGATAGAGAATTTCATCATTAATCAGAGACTTACCTGTTCTATTAGAAATCTCATTGTCTAGGCAAGGGGTACAATCAAAGCAACAGACAGTCTTTCCTCCCTGAAATGATTTCCTGAATCCAGGAACACAACTCTCACTGCAAACAGAGTGAGGAGTCTAAGGAAAAGCAAATATTACTTCGTCATTATTCAGAATAATACCTGACATTAAAAAAACCAGTGTTCTTAATAATTTGAATATTAACCATAATTATTTTACATGCTTAAAGCCAATCCATTGATTGGATAGTATTTGACATTTTATAACACAATCCCAAAAACTTTTGAGCTATAGCTTTGACCTTCAGCCTATGCCACTACTGAGAATTGTGGAACCTTTAGCAATTGTGGTTCCTAATTGTAAGACATCCATAGCCAACTTCCAGAAACTTCCTTGAATTCATAGCATAAATTTTCTCCTACTGCTTTGTGAAATATAGAAATATGGAAACAAGAATAAAATACTCTTGAAAAGTTTAACAACATGCTAGGCCCCAGGACCATCATATCTTCCTATTTGTTTTCCAACTGTCAGGAGTTCACATTATTAGATCATTAGAGAGCACAATGGACATAATATCTAGGGGTTCTTTTTGCTTACTATATTGAGTTCTAATGTTTGTGTTCCCTTGAACCCACCTCAGTAGCTCCTATGGCCCACTCTATCATATCTTTAGATACAGACAGTTGATGATCATAAGGAGCATATGGAGAAAACTTCCCAATTTTCACCTTGAGTTCAAGACCTTCTGGAAAATTCCAAATATTTAAAATGTCATACTCTGCCTCTAATTTCCTTTCCTCATCCAAAATCACTTGGTCTCCAGCGAGATTGTAAAATTGGATGTTCTTCAGAAAATGGTGCATCTAAAAGAGATACATTATCCCATGGTGAACAGAATCTAAGAGCTGAAACAGAAATCCTGAATTCAGCCAAGTCTCTCAATCTCTTTAATCCTTACTTCATAATTCAATATCAACACACATATCCAATGAAGTTTAACAGAAGAATACTTTAGGAGAATAAAAGAATAGGGGAACAAAATATCATGTTTCTGAATTCTGATTACTACAATGAATTTTTTCAAGAGAAACCACTCCACATAAACAGTCATGAATGAGACAAATCTCAAACGCCTAGGAGTTTGGCAGGACTGAGAATTTTATGAATATCCTAGAAATTTTTGTTAGCTAAATAGATGATACTAAAATGGAATAAATCAGGTCATTTATTTTTGTGCACATTTAATGACATTGCTTTTTTAAAATTTTTGTCAGTTGTGAGATTGAAACTCAGAGTGCTGTTCCTGAGCTTGTTCGATGAAGGCTACCACTCTACCACTTTGAGCCATAAAGCCACTTCTGGTTTTCTGGTGGTGAATTGGAGATAGGAGTCTCAGAGACACCCTTGTAATCCTAGCTACTCAGAAGGCTGAGATCTGAGGATCACGGTTCAAAGCCAGCCCCTATAGGAAATTCTGTGAGACTCTTATCTCCAATAAAACACTAGAAAACCAGAAGCTGTGGCTCAAGCAGTAGAGAGCCAGCCTTGAGCTGAAGAGTGCAGGGACAGCTTCCAAGCCCAGAGTTCAAAACCCACGACTGACAAAAAAAATCTCAGGGACTTTCCTGCACAGACTGGTTTCCAACAGTGATTCTCAGATCTCAACCTCCTGCGCAGCTAGGAGTATAGGCAGGAAACATTGGCACTCAGTTTAGTTAAGTTATTAATGTTTAATATGTGGAATTTATCTATGAAGTTTTTACTATTATCTTTATGTATCATAAAAAGGTCTTAAAATTTTACAAGTCAGTTTGTAAGAACAAAGCATTTCAATGCCACCCCTTCATCATTATTCCTCATCTTCCCCAACATCACCCATCCCTTAAGTTACTGTCTTAGAAACAATGTCATTTGAATAACTGGGTACATAAAGAACAGATCATCCTTTGCTATTAAGAAACTTCTAGTGAAAAAGTTGATAGTAAAATTATTAACTGTGAGCTTATTGTGGTAATTTGTAATACAGGAATTGATGGCAGTATAAAACACATTTCCTCTTTCAACTTTTAATCTTTTCTTTAAGAACACATGAACATGTGTTTGTGATGTTAACAAATATTACTATTCCACAATACTGTGAAATATGTGAAAGTTATGTAATCATCTAATCTCAATTTTAAAAAATGTGAGAGAAAGGATGGGTTAGGAACGATGGGTGACAATGTTGTGAGACAGCTTGTATTCATATGCAATTTTGTAGAATGGGAATTTCTTTGTACAACTACTTAAGGATAATAATAATAATAATATGTTTAAAAAAACAAATGAACGGAGGCCTGGAGTAACCTTACAAATATTTTAGAAAGTACTTTATGATGGGCCTTTGGAAAAAAATTGAACCTGTTCAGATTTACTCTCATTTTGATCTGTCTAATCCAAGAGAGAAGGCATTACCTGTGCAGGAGAAGGCACCATCCATCTCCCATTAACCATTGTTGCTTCTTCTGTTTGATGAAGAAGCATCTCATGAAGAGCATGGGCCACAGCATATACAGCATTGTATGTATTATAACTCTCTTCAGACATGGACATGTCAAAAATTTGCCCAGGCAACCATTCCAAGGAAGAATCATCTGGACAGTTCTTCCACAGTACACAGTCAGACTCAAAATGGGAGCAGTTAAAAAAGAGAAACCATAGCCTAGCAAGATAAAAGTCTTCTGGGTACTTGGAAGGATTGACTTCCCTGATAAAATCTGTGAATCCAGATATATCTCCATGGTGACGTGACAACATAAGAGGTACATGGAATGAACCTGACATGAAATACTTCCTTCCAATGGATAAATCACACTTTGAGTTCAAGAGCCAAACTTTGCTTGTCATTAAAAATTGCCCAAGAAATATCATTAAGATTAGCAGATATTCTTTATTACCATAAATGATAAGTACATTTGCTGATGATTTATTAATCTGGTTCTGAATTGCCATCATATCAAATACTTGTGCCAGACTACTGCCTGGGATCACATACTCAAAGGCTATACAGATTCTGTTCTTGTACATCTTTTCTCTCAGTTCTGCAAGGATCCATAAACCATTCTCATCTTCTGAGATCAATAGCCCCACCCAGTTCCAGCTGAAATGAAGCAGTAAGGAGACCATGGCAATAGCTAGTGATGTGTCTTTTGGGGGCATTTGATAGAGAGAAGGAAACTTGCCATGATCACTCAGGACATGATCAAAAGCCCCAAAGGTAAGCTAATGGGAAAGAAAATTGTAGGCTCACATGTAAGAAATTTCCTATACATCACAACCTCAGTCTTGATTTATATATGTCAAAAAAATGAACTTTACAACTTTCACACAGAGGGGTGGGGGAGTGAGGGGGAAATGGGAAGGAATGGTAAGGGGAAACATAAATGGAGGCAACAATGCTTGATAAGAAATGTACTCATTACCTTGCTCATGTAATTGTATCCCCTGTGTACGACATTTTAACAATTTAAAATAAAGTGGAAAAAAAGGAACAGGTTGAATTGAGTGGTAGGATTGGTCCAAGTTTTGGAAGTTTTTTTAAAAATTAGATTGTAAACTATTTTTAAACCAATGTACAAAGATTTTTCAATTCAACATGTCAATTATATCTACAATGCCTACTGATCAGTACCATCATTTCTATTATTCTTTCCATCTGTATAGCAATACAACACATTCCCTTGTTTCTTTGTTTGATTTTTACATATATTCTTCAATATTCTGTCTGTATTTGCCATCATTCCTCTATTTTTCTAACACTCCACCATCCTTTTAACATCATAACACCTCACACATGACATCTTTAATTTCCTAGTTGTAAAGTCCAGAGTAGTTACACCATGGAAATTCACTTTTATGTATACCATAATTTTGTCAGGTTAATCATGTATGAGTGCTTAGGTCACCTATGCATTTTCATATATCCTTTGTATTATATTTTTTAATTTTAAAACCAACTTCCACAAAGGAGAGAAAATGCATCCTTTTTGCTTTAATATGCTTGACTTTATTCACTCAATAACGTCACATGTTTTAGTTATTTCCCACTTCCTGATTGCTTTCTACAAAATTATTCAACAAGCCCTAGGCTCATAGTCATCCTTTGGATTTCTCCTACTTCTCCATCCTCTCTTGAACAATGAGAGTCTGGGTAACACAGTATGTTGGAGTACTTAGCTTTTGATATTATAAAATTGGATAGGCTGTTATGTTATGTCTTTCCTATCCTTCTCTTATAACATCTCAAAATGGAACCAAAGCAGACATCTTTACACATTCCTCCCTTCTTCACCTGTGGAAATCTGTAGAGTTCCAGCAATGTTCCAATTTCCGCAGATGTCATTCCTGATGTTCCTGCAAGTACTGCTACAAAATTTCTTTCTGCCATGCAGGTGTAGTTAGGGATCTTCTTGTGGCCAGAAAGCCAAATAAAAGGATTCTCAAAGGCAGACCAAGCTTTCAAATCAGCATTATAAATATCAAATCCCAAAGTCATGTTGTGTAAAAAATCGGAGTTCTTATTGATTTCCTCAACAGCAAAAGCCAAGGCCAGGACAAGCTGATAGTACTTGAAAACAAACCTGCACAGGAGACATAAGAAATTCATCAAGAATAATCCAAAACTTCTTCAAATCAATGCAATGACGTTGGTGGAGTCAATGTTTATTTCTCTACAAATTAAATATGTTGAAAAGTTACACCTTTTATGAGGTATTAGTAATTTGATGTGCATATAAAATTCCACAGAGCTTGATTTTTCTGTCTTTCATAGTTACCATACCAAAAAAGGATATCATACATTAACCATCTTCTTGAGATACCAAATATTCTTTGGTTTTAATGTTTGGGTAACTAGCACCATCTGTAAAAAAAATAATAAGTCTTTTTTATATAGTTTTCTGAAAGACCATTATAATTTAAATAATGTCTCAGTTTAAGATTAACTTTCAGAAGCAGAGCAAGGTGTTATATTAGGTGTTGTATGGTTTTCCTTTCAGACACACTCTTTCTACATTAGCTACCAAAAAAAAAGCGGAAACCTCAGAAGAGATCCTGATTCTGAGGTATGTTAAAAAGCAAATGCAATGCTTTAAAAATGCAACAGAAAGTGGTTTCCCATGTTATTCTCTCCTCCACTACACTCCAAGAAACTCCTCAGGTAGAGATAAGCCTCCAAATTGGGGGATGGGAAGAAAGTTGTAACAAAATATAGCCGTAGGCTGAAATCACTGCTTCAAAGCCACCATGGTGAAATTCAGTGCTGGGAAATGCCTTGATGATGACTACTTTCTTCACAAAACATGGTGATTGAGATATTGAAAAGGAAAGGTTACTGGAAGTAAAAGAATCAAAGATATCTCCCCTTCTCAGTCCTGGTAGGAAAGACTAGGACACCCTTATCTTCAATTAACCTACAAACACAAAAAAGATGTGGAGATATGGCTCAAGTGATAAAGTACCAACCTTCAGCAAAAAAAAACTAAGGCCCTGAGTTCAAATTCAGGCACAAATATTAATAGCTCTTATGTGAAAGAATAAATCAAAAGTAAAAATGTAAGTGTGAAAGCAAGAAAGAATCTATGAAGGATATTAGAAATTGGCAATTATGTCTCTGGACACATCTATAATGCTATTACTCAGAAGGCTGAGATTTGAGAATCACAGTTGGAAGCAAGCCCAGGACAGTAAAGCCAAGAGACTCTTATCTTCAGTTAACAACTAAAACTCCCAAGTGGAGCTGATGCTCAATGGTAAGAGCAGTAGCCTTGAGTGTAATCCTAGCCAGTCTGAAGGCTGAGATCTGAAGAGTGCTTTCAAAGCCAGGCTGGGCAGGAAATCCCTGTGACTCTTTATCTACCAAAAAAGGCAGATGAAGAGCTGATGCTCTTGTGGTAGAATGCTAGCTTTGAGACAAAGAGACTCAAGAACAGCCCTCAAGCCCCAAGTTTAAGCACCAGGACCCAAAAAGAAAGAGAGAAAGACTGAAGTATTTAAAAAGCAAATATTAGTTCCGCAAGTGATCAACAAATGGTTGAGTACAGTAAAATTCTTGTTCAAGTAAATAATACAGAATATAAATTCTTAATATAGACAAAAATACAAATAGCCATGTTTATCCAAATATCCTTGGCATTAATGCCTCACTTGTTTAAGCTTCAGGAGGCTGAGATATCAGGATTAGATTTCAAAGCCAGCCTTAGTAGAAAAGTGCATGAGATTTTTTTTGGGGGGGGTCCATTTGTGGGACTTGAACTCTGGGCCAGGTCGCTGTCCTCAGCTCTTTAGCTAAAGGCTAGCGCTCTACCACTTGAGCCACAGCACCACTTCCAGCTTTTTTTTTGCTTATGTGGAATCGAACCCAGGGCCTCATGCATGCAAGGCAAGCACTCAATCACTGAGCCATCTTCCCAGCCCCGAGATTTTTATCTCCAATTAACTAGCAAACCACTGGTAGTGGAGTTGTGACTCTAATGGTAGAGTACTATCATTGTGCAAACTATCTCAGGGACAGCATCCAAGCTCTGAGTTCAAGTCCCATGACAGACAAAAAAAAAACTTAGGAAGATCAAAAGTTAATTGAACTCTCCACCATCTCATATTCAACAAAGTTCTGGAAAATACACATAGAAGTTTATCATCTATAAATGAAAAGGAACTCATAAAATATGTGTGCCCCTGTTTCCCTAACAACTTACTTCTCAATAAAATTCACACAAACAAGGATGTTAGGACAGGAGATCTTTACAGTGCTGCAGGTCACAATATAAAATATCCACCAAGTGTACTGTATTTAGCAAAGTTATCCTGTAAGAGCAGAGAAATCAAGATATTTCCTGTCAAATAAGGTTAAAAAAATATATATCAAGGGAGGAAGATGGCAGAGGAGAAGCTGGAGCTAAACAAGCTCTTGTATAGAAAGCAATTTTAGTGTTCCAGTGAACAATCCTAGGCTAGAGAATCACACCATGTGTGCCATCATAGTATAGAGAGTTTGGCCAGAGTGGGAAAATCCAGGCAAGGAGACATATCTGAGCACTTGCTGGTAGCTGCCAATATGGCAGCAGCAGTGGCTGCGGCAGGGGACATAGACACCATACCAACAGAGAGAGTCCAGGACAAAAGCACCAGACTGGGCAGGCGAGTGAATTCTACTCAACACCAGCAAGAACTGACAAGGAGCAGATAGCTTTATCCTGCAGATCGCAGACCAGAGACGGTCCAGGAAGCAAGACTCTGGCTTGAGTAGAGCCCTGACATCCTTACTCCTCAGGGAGCTGAGGAGCGAAGACCACCCCTCTCCTACCACTGGAAATCTCCATCTTTGATACTGACAAAGGCCCTGCTGAGCAGCTAGCTCCAACATAGGCCTAGGAGGAAAACAAAAGAATCATTTAGCAGGTCACAGGAACCTGGCCTGATCTGCCAGGCTCAGCTTCACCCAGGGGAAAGTCATCCCGCCCAGGCAGAGAAAGATCTGCCCCCAGAGGAGGGGCTTTCTTCACTGGGTTAACAGAGCCAGAGGCTGCCCCTCCCTACAGCAGCCTAGACAATCAATTGAAATTCAGTAAACATAACCCCTGAGAATGGCTCCAGGCTGGGCTCTGAGAATGTCTCAGGAGCTAGCTCCTCAAGGAAAAGCTACTGTTTGCTGAAAGGCCTCACCCCTACCCAGAACCTAGCCTCATCACAGCATCTCCAAACTAGAGGAAACAACCATCCCCCTCTTTTGTGATACTCAAAGCAGATCTCCCTCCAACTGAACTAGCACAGGAGGAAGATCACAAAACCCTGAGTAACACAGGGCATTTTTCTGCCTGCTCAAACAAACTGACTGAAGAAACCAATCAAGCCACAAGAAAAGCAAACACCACAAGCAGACCAGAGACTCCACCAAGAAACTGGTTAGGGACACAGGGGAGATACAGGATCTTCCCATTCCCCCTCCCCCCCCCAAAAAAAATCAAAGAACTCTCTTTTCTACCTTTTTATAAAAAATTTTAAAATTGTTTTCTACTATGCTTTTTTTTCTCTCATAATTTTTATTTTGTGTGTGTGTGTGTGTGTGCGCGCGCACGTGCGTGCTTTTTTTAAAATCTCTTTTGACTTTTTGGTACTTTTTATTATTCTTGTCATTTTTTTCTGTTTCCTACTTTTTTGGGTGTCTTAATTACTGTTCTGCCCATCCTCATCATCCATTATTAGACCTTATCCCCCGTTGTGTACATACTTAATCCAGAAATTTATTACTCAATTCACCTACTTTTAGGCTTAACTTCTTTCATAACAGTATTGTCTCTTTATACTTATATAATTTTAAAGTAACCAATTTTAAGAATTTTTAGTTTTTAGGTTTTCATGTTTCCTATCTATCCCTCTGCTCCATACTTCTTTTCCTTTTTCTTCTCTCATTATCATTTCTTTATATTTACATAATTTTAAAATGCTTCACTTTTTAAATTTAAATTTTTGTTTTTCCATTTTTCTTATTTTTTTTAATCTCTCTCCTATCATTCTGCACAATCCATTTTCCTCTTTGAGATTAGGACCTGGTTAAATTCACTCTTACCTCCACACATCCCTCTAATCCTATTTTTCCCCACATTTCTCCCTAAACCTAATAATTTCTGGCTTTCCAAATCCTTCTTTGCTATTCTTAGCCCATTAATGCATAGTTGACATTGAATAAATTGTATCTGTTGAACTAGATTGTATCTGCAGCCATTTTGACTGTGCAACTACAAGATTCTGGTTGATGCTTGCCTTAAAGTAGTATTCTAACACAAAATTGGAGTTACTTTCATACAAAAGGCAGAACAAGCTGAAAAGTAAACAAGAAAAATGGCAAGTCCAGGTATCTCAAGTCCCACTCATGTTAATCAGGTGACAGAACAGTTCATGAATAATCCAGGGAGAGTTCTCAAAAAGCTCTACAAACACTACTGATAAACATGGTGAATGAAGATTGAAAACCTGCAAAGGACTCAGTGTGAGCATGATAGGGAGTGAGAGGAGGCAAACCAAAGGTTAATACAGGAACCTCTTAAATATGAGGAAGCTACTCAAAGATTAATGCAGGACTTGCATGAGCAGGTGGAAAACAGTCAAAGAAAAATAAAAGAATTGCAAGAGCAGAGTGAGAACAGTCAAAGAGAAAGACAGGAATTGCTTGAACGTGAGGAAGCTAATCAAAGGGTAATACAGGAATTGCGAGAGAGGGATGAGAATAGACAAAGATCAATAGAGGCATTCATGGCATCCATAAACACATAGCTGAAAGAATTCATGGAGACCACAAAGGGAATGCTGAATGGAGCCCGACAGAAGGAATAGGAGTCCAAGGAAATCATAACCAATCAACTAAGTGATTTGAGAATAAACACTGAACACCAAATTAAGTAAAGAAGTTTATACAAGATCTAAAACAAAGCTCCACAAAGAATTTGAAGTAATCAAAGCCAACCAATTAGAAGGAAAAGAAATAAAAATCAAAGTAGAAAGTCTTGATAATAGGTTAGACCATGCAGAAGATCGAATTTCGGGGATTGAAGACAGCCTAGATATTATAGAGAAAAACCATACAACTATCCAAGACAAATCCAAGGAATATGATAGATCTATTCAATATTTGGAAGATACCATCAAAAGGCCTAATCTGAGGATAATGGGAATAGAGGAGCACCTAGAGAGAGAAGTTAGTGGCCTAGGAAATATATTTAACAGGATCCTAGCAGAGAACTTGCCAAACATACAAAAAGATAGGCCTATTCAGATACTAGAAGCTTTTAGAACCCCAAATATACCAGGTCAGAACAGGACATGTCACCATCACATAATCCACACAGGATCAATTCAGTCCAAGGAAAGGATCCTTAAAGCTGTCAAGGAGGAAAGATCAATCATCTGTAAAGAGAAACCAATTAGAATCACCTCAGATTTCTCAGCAGAGACAATTAAAGCAAGAAGAGCCTGGAATGATGTATGCTGTGCCCTAAAGACAAACAACTATCAACCAAGAATACTGTACCCAACTAAACTCTTTCATAACCCAAGATCAAATAAAATCTTCCATAGCAAAGAAACACTGAAACAATATATCTCCACCAAACCAGTCCTACAAAAGATACTTCAAGATGTCCTACACATAGAAAACCAACAAGACCACAATAAAGGCCAAAAAACTGCACCCAAACTAAGAATCCAAGAACCATAGGAAGAATCCACTTGTCGAAGCCCTTAAGAAGGTGGATATCGTGGCAGGAACTCCCAAACATCTCTCAGTCCTTACTCTCAATATTAATGGTCTTTACTCTCCAAGTAAGCAACATAAACTGTCTGGCAAGATGCTTCTATCTGCTGCCTTCAAGAGTCACCCTGCAAGTGGCACTGTGACTCACTGGTAGAGTATTAGCCTCAAGTCTTGAGCTGAGGGACAGTTCCCAGAACCAGAGTTCAAGCCCTACAACCAATAAATAAATAACAACAAAAAAAAAACCATAAAAACACTGTATTTGATGTTGGTGTAATTTGTGGAAGGGAAGGGTAAAAACAAATTGTTTAAATAGGGATACAGGTGGATCCATTGCAACAATGAGACGTACAAGACAGTTATGTCGAAAAACGAACTTTACTACTTTGGCGGGGGTGGGGGGATCACTGGGGAATGGAGGGAAGGGGTCAGGAGAGACGGGGGTGGGTGGAGATAGGATAGGATGGTAAGGGGAAAGAAAGGAGGAAGCAACAATGCTTGATAAGAAATGTACTCATTTCCTTGCTCAAGTAATTGTAACCCCTCTGTACGTTATTTTCACACACACAAAAAAAGAGTAGGAATAGCTAATGTATGTCAGACAGGTACTTAAGAGCCTAGTGAAGAGTTAAGGAAATGTACGTGCCTGCCCTCTAGTGACAAGAAAATATATTGATACAGCCATTGTGGAAAACTGTGGTGATTTCTTCAATAGAAATCAGAACTCCTACATGATTCAGTAATGTTAGTCATAGCTGTTTAGAATCAGTATGGCAAAGGGGCATCTGCACTCCTGTGTTCTCTATATCATCATTGAAAATATCTGAGAAAAAGAAACAACCCAAACATCCATCACTGCTATACAGGTTTATATGTATATATTATATATTTGTATACATATAATATAAATGTATATACAAAATATTATATATTTGTACACATGTATTACAATATGAATATATACACATATGTATATATTCATTCACATTATATATTATCTTGTATATAATATATGGAGTAATATATATACTATGCTTTTTACATACAATATTATATATAATGTACTATAACAGATATACATATTATGTATGTGTGCATATATATCTTAAACTTTTCCTTAGCACTGCTGTTGTTTGAAGTCAGAGGCTTGCAATTGGTATGCAGCAGTAACACCACGCCAACAATCCACCCAGCCCTTTTGGAGTTTGTGATTTTTTTTGGGGGGGGGGGGGGGTCCGGTGGTGAGGCCTGTACTCTGGGCCTGGGCGCTGTCCCTCAGCTCTTCAGCTCAAGGCTAGCGCTCTACCACTTGAGCCACAGCGCCACTTCCAGCTTTTTTCTTTTTGCTTATGTGGGGCTGAGGAATCCCCAGGGCCTCATGCATACAAGGCAAGCACTCTACCACTGAGCCACCTTCCCAGCCCAAGTTTGTGATTTTTTGAAAGGGAATTTGAATGTATTCCTGAAATGACCTAAACAATCTTCATCCAAATTCCTACCACATTCAGCACAGAAACAAGAAAGACAATCCCATAACTCACAGAAAAAAAGAGAATCTCCTATTTTTCAAAGCTTTCCACAGGCAAACAACCAAATGCTGAACTAATGTGTCACTAGCTTCCAATTATACTTGAGAGCCATAATAACATAAAAACTGCACATTCATAAATACAGACACCAAAGAAATAGGAGACCTACAAATACTCCCAATTAAGTACATTCATCTAATTCATACAGACATTGTCCAATCCTACATTGTTGGAAGATAACACCCTTAGTAAGGGTGGCACTGTGAAAAATGAGTATCCATATGAAAAATGCTTAGGCTAGATCTTACCTTTCAGATTTTACAAAAGGATAAAAGTCAAAATTCATCACAATTCTTAATAGGAAATTTGAGGATTGGAAAATTGCAGATAACATCATAATATAAATACTTCAAGATATAGACACAGGAATGCTTGCTGGTAAGATACAAATACTTCATAAAATAATAGAAAAAGTTATGCTCTTGACTGGGCATGATGGTGGAATCATTTGTTTCACTCACAAGGCAAAGAATCCCATCCTCAGCACAGTTTACAAATGTGATTTCATGAAATTGAAGTTTCAGACAGCCTGGCATTGAGATGTACACCTGCAATTATTACAGTTTAAACCCAGCCTGGACAGAAAAGTAATGTGAGACATCTCCAATGAACCAGCAGCACAGTGAAAGTGCAGCTATGATTCTATTGGTAAAGCACCAACCTTGAGCAAACATATCAAGAGTACTGGCCCCAAAATTTAAAAGAAATTAAAGTTTTAAGGAATCAGTGCAACAAAAGAAATATTTTCATGAGGTGAAAACACAGCCAAATAAATGGCTGAAAACCTATGTTACCTATTCATATGATGGGGCTTTATTAACAAAATGACACTGAAATTTAAACACCAGGACAACAAAGAATCCTACCATGAAATAGGAACATGAAGTGAAAGACTTTTTTCAAATGAAAAAAGACAAATAGGAAATCAATACAGAAAAGATATCAAACCATTATACCAATCAGCACAATTCAAACCAAAGGTATTCTGAATTGTCTTATCATGTAACTCAGAATGGCTATCATCAAAACATAAAATTACAAATTTTTGTGAAGATGTGTAGAAATAAGAAGCAATGAAGATGCCAGGGGATATTAAAAATAGAGCTGATATTTGACACAGCTATATCACTTCTAGCTATCTACCCCAACATATCAAGCTCAGGTATCTATATGAATATATGTGTAAACATGGATGTTATTGTATACAAACTATCCAATTTATGGAATAACTCAGGATGTCCAAGAAGAGATGAATGGATAATATAAGTGTTATATATATGAAGTTGAGATTTCCTCAGCCCCAATGAAGAATGGAATCACAATATTTGCTAGAAAATATATGGAAATGGAGATCATTCTGTCAGGCAAAGTAAACAAATAATGAGTACAAATACCATATTTTGTTTCCTATCATATTAAATGAGATAAGCCAGACCCAAAGAAACATAGGCTCCACGGTTTCCCTCGTTTGTAATAATAAGTCCAGGATAGTCCTGGCAGACTATCATAATAGCTCAATAGCTACGTACTTATGACCATACAAAATGATGATAATTGAAATTAATTCCAAGGCAAGTAAACAACAGGACTTTTTTTAGTTGTTGACTTTGTTGTCACCAATGTACTGTATCAGTTCTTTCTTCTTATTTTATTTCATTTTTATTTTTCTATTGGTTTATTGTTGTTGTCATTGTATTTGATTTTGGTACCCTGTGTCTTGTATATACATTTATCTGATTTGGGGAAAGGAAGGAGAATAACAAAATGCTGAAACAAGGACGCAGGATGACCCATTTCAACAATGATACTCACAAGACACTATGTCAGAAACTTTACAACTTTGGGGGTATGGAGAAAAGTGGGGGAGGGAAGGGATAGTGGGAGACAAAGGAGTGGATAATAATGTTCTATAAGAAATATACTCATTACCTTACTCATGTGATTTTAACTCTCTGTAAAGCATAGTTACAATAATATTAAAAAAGAAACATCTCAGTAAGAAACATTCTTAAAGAAACTAGCCCAGGGCTGGGAAGGTGGCTCAGTGGTAGAGCGCTTGCCTTGCAATGCATGAAGCCCTGGGTTCGATTCCTCAGCACCACATAAGCAAAAAGAAAAAAGCCAGAAGTGGCGCTGTGGCTCAAGTGGTAGAGCACTAGCCTTGAGCTGAAGAGCTGAGGGACAGTGCCCAGGCCCAGAGTTCAGGCCCCACAACCGGACCCAAAAAAAAAAGAGAAAAAAAGAAACTAGCCCAAAGATACCTGTAGAGATAACCAGAGTAACTGTAGGATAATTATGCATGTACCAATTTATTTTCTTGGATTTCTCTTTCAAAAAAAAGTCTTCAGAAGTAAAATGTTCTGCAAAGACTGAGAAAAATAGATAAAAAGTGAGTAAATTACAGATATGGGAGGAGAAACAGGATGTTTGATGAGACAATATATGGTTACAAATAATGGGGGTGATGACAATCAAAATACATGACATACTGTATAGAAACAAAGAAAACAGACAGTTATTGAAAGTACCATATTGTAATAAAAATTGAAAAATATTGCCATAACATCTACTGGTGTGGCATTGAGTTAATCTCTTTCTCACAGTGACATCCAATTGCCTTGCTGCATTTATCTGTATCAAGGACTTCATATATGACACATAAAGACCTCTAACTAGTAACAAACATTTATTTGATAAACTGGATCATAGGATAATAAGGCCAGATTTCTCTGATTTCCACAGGAGCCCTTGCATATCTTTAAGTAGCTGAGAAACATCCATCAGCTTCAACCTTAAGATTGGATGTGTCTGTATAAGTGCACTAAAAAGACACTAAATATATTTTTTATATTTTTATTGTAAAGATACTGTACACAGGGGTTACAGTTACATGGTTAAGGTAATGAGTACATTTACTATCAAACATTGTTACCCCCTCCTTTGTCCCCTACTATCCTCTCCCCACCACCCCATCTCCTCCCCACCGAAGTTGTAAAGTTCACTTTCAACATATTGTCTTGTACATCTCATTGTTACAATGGGTCTATCTGTATCCTTGTTTCAATATTTTGTTATTTCCTTTCCACTCCCCAAATTAGACCAATATGTATACAAGACGCAGGACACTGGAACAGTGAAAACAGGGGTAATAACATGGGGGAAGAACCAAAAATCACAGAGCACATTGTAAGTACATTAAAAACAACAGCAACAAAGATAAAACCTCTGTGTCCCTATTTTAAAGGTATTAAGGGAATGAAAAACAACTGAACATGGAAAAGTAGTGGAACATAAGAAAAACAAGGGTGTGTAGCTCAGCAGCAGAATACCATCCTGGCAAGCACAAGGCCCCAAGCACCACAGAAAAAAAAAGCTGCCCATAAGAAAGACAAATATCTAGGGATGGCATGAAGGATAAAGACATTTACAACTATATTCTAAAGCAGTGAAAGAATTCTTGATCCTATCATCTCTGCCTCCAAATGCATCCAGCCACCTGACAATCTACTCTTGTATCAGCACTGGAAAAGAGGTGGGAGCTATTGCTATAGGCAGTGACATTCTGTTGCAATAGGAATCAAATTGCCTGCTAGAATTTCTCCTTAGTCATTTATTACTGAGACCCTCCCCCGCAATCCGAAACCTGAGTGTGCACACGGGTGCACAAGGAAAGCAAAACTCTTGTTGAGCAGATATAATTCTCTCACTGAGGGTAATCCAACTGGTGCCTTGCCCGGCACCACCTGGATCATGCTCTGAATCTGATGTTTACTTATTTAATTATTACACAGTGCTTGGTTTTAAAACAATAAAATGCATGTCTACAAAGTCATCAAAATATGTCAACCCATATGTACAAAAGAAAACTTCTCAGACCACTGGCCTGTGGACAAGGAAGTGTATCTGCCTCCTTTCACTGCAGAACTCGTGCCACTACCTCAGGTTGTTTGTAATAACATCACTTTATCCTTTGCAGAGACAGCTGTGATGCAGGAGATACAGTGATTATGGAATAAAGTGGAGAGCTTATGACCTTGGAAAGGAGAAACTACATGGAAAGAAAGCAGAGTCCTCTCTTTGGGGAAGAGGATACAGAAAGCATGATTGTGAGCCCCAGAGTTTCCTCGAACATTCCCAACCTAAGAACAAAAGATTAAGTGGAACTAAAACTATGGAGGTATTACTTACTGCTTCTTTGCTTCATCAAGGGAAGAATCACTGTTACTGTGATCTGTTCCCAAAGTGTAGAGAGGGAAGAACCCAGCAATCATCACATCTCCATCCATGTGTGCCCTGCGCTTCATTCTAGAAAAGCAGGCAGTGCCTTCTAAGGAGCTGACAAGGAGTGGAAGCTGGAGCAGAAGGAGTGTGGAAATCAAAGGAAACATCATTGAAGCATTTGCCACACTGGAATTCTGGCTGGAAGTGAAGCCCATGGAATCAGGAGGAGATATATAGCTTGTATTTGTGTCTATGTGTATATGTGCCTTTTTGTTAGCAGGGATGTCTACTCAGCTGTCATTGCAACCTTCAGCATTTCCCAGTAGGAATTTGGAGAACTCTCAGCCCTGAGGTTCTGCATCTAAGGCCCAGCAACCAGGAAATAAACACAAGTTGGAAAACATGTTTTCCAGTTGTCCTCTCCACTCCAGGTGCTATGATTTCATCCAAGACCACAGAGATTGAGACCCCTGGGATAAAGTTTTCTCGTTAGATTTGGTCACAAGCCTGGAGTAGCAAATGATTTGTATGAAATCTATTAGATATGATGCAACTGGAAAGCATCAATAGATGCCATGTCACATGAAAGGTGAGATGTTTCACAAAGGTTCATGCCAAGGAGATATCAACCCAGCTCTTTAGGGCATCACACTCAGAAGATATCTCACACTCCCAATTTCCAAAACAGCCACAGAACACTGCTGATTGACCCAGGCCCATTTCAATAAGAATCCCACGCAGAAGTCTCCACAAATGCATTAATCTGTGATTGCCTGGAGAATGAATGATCTTGTTGAATTTAGTAATGGCCCATGGTCAGCGCAGAAATTGAGCTGCAGAATTTTATCCTGAACTTTGACCTTCATAATTAGCAATACCACTGGACTTGCTGAGTACATGGATCAATATACTGCCATGAAGCTTTGACACACCCACCATCTTGGGTGTTTTATTTATGCTTTTCTGAGAAATATGGCTGTTCAAAAAACTCTTACTCCCCTAAAAACCATATATACTATACTTCTTACCACCCAAATATATTAGACATAGAATCTAAGCAAAGCTCTCAATAGCACTATAGCAATGGCTCTAAAGTGCAATAAATTTATTCTATTCCAGGCTATTCTGTTGAACGTATTCCTGTATACACTTGTCTGTAATCCTAACATATGGGGCAGAACAGAAATTGCATGTGAACATAAATTAAGGTCAGAATAATGTCATGGTTTGTTGATGTTGATATGTTTTCTGCCATGGACCACATTCGTTCAACAAGCCACTTTTAGGGCAAACTATGGAAATGTAGTTTATGGGATTCACAGAAACTTTCCAAACTTTCTATTCAATTCTTTTGAAAAATTAATGGGGATCTGAGCAAACTTGTCACTCTAGTGAGAATACCCAATTTGCTAATGAGGTTGCTTCTGGTCTTGATCATCTTAATATTTGTGACAATAAATAGAATTTTAACACTTAGTTTAATACTCTTTAGTAATATCTACTCATTGTAGAAGTTTTCATTTGGACATTTCTACACTACATGCAATTTGCTCTGATGAGCTTCAAACCCTCCATGATACTGTCATCCACTTCTCATATTAAAACAATTTTAGGGCTGGGAAGGTGACTCATTGGTAGAGTTCTTGTCTTGCATATATGAAGCCCTGGGTTCTATTCCTCAGCATCACATAAGCAGAAAAAGCCAGAAGTGGCGCTGAGGCTCAAGTGGAAGAGTGTTAGCCTAGAGCTGAAGAGCTGAGGGACACTGCCTAGGCCCAGAGTTCAGGCCCCATGCCCGACGGAAAAAAAAAAAAAAACATCAGCGCGTTTCATTTTTCCATTTTCATACATGTATATTAAGTGCATTGACTTTGGTCCACTTCCTTCACTGTCTCCATTCACTATCCCCCACCTCTACATAATGCCCACAATTGGATACAATCTCAATTACACGTCTGTCCTTCATTTTAATGTGTAATAACTGTTAGAAGGGATCTGATGTCGGTCTGAGAAGGTGGCTCAGTGGTAGAGCTCTTGCCTTGCATGCTCAAGGCCCTGGGTTCGATTCCTCAGCACCACATAAGCAAAAGGAAAAAAAAGCCAGAAGTGGCGCTGTGACTCAAGTGGTAGAGCGCTAGCCTTGAGCTGAAGAGCTGAGGGACAGCGCCTAGGCCCAGAGTTCAGGCCCCACGACTGGACCCCCCCCCCAAAAAAAGAAGGGATCTGATGTATATTTCACACCTGATTATACTTCAATCTCATTATTTCCACGTATTCCTCCCTCTTTCCTCACCTCCCCTACCACCTGTTATCCAAGAGATTACAGTGAGTATAGTTGTGCCATCTTCAGCATCTCTGTCATGTATTTTGTTATTACTCACTCTTTAAATTCTATCTTCCTCTTCCCTTCATCATAATATTCTCATAATTATACAAATGTTTGGGTGTGGGGGCCCTATATACATATATGTCTGTCTTTAGATCTAGCTTCCACATTTGAGAAAAAACACAAAACTTTTGCCTTTCTAAACCTGGTTCACTTCACTTAGCATGACAATTTTAAGTTCTGTTGATTAATATACCAATAAAATGACTTCCTTTTTCATTGTCATTAAGCAATGTGTATATAAATCACATATTCTTTAATAATATTCTGGAAAGCATTGAACTATTTCCATTATTTGACTATTGTGAATATTTCTGCAGTATACTTGGGTGTCCAAGTGTGACTATTGTACCTTCACTTACATTCTTTTGAATATACAGTTTAGTGTAATATAACTGACCTGCATAGGAGGTCTACTTTTAGTTCTTTGAGAAAACTCCATATTGATTGATATAATGGTAGCATGAATTTACATTTCCATGAACAGTGTATAAGTGTTCGCTTCCCACACATTCTAACTAGCATTTGCTGTTATGAGTATTCTTCATGCTAGTCATTCTGACTAGAGTGAGATAAAATTCAGGGTAATTTGGATTTGCCTTTCCTTCATGGCCACAGATATCGAGCATTTTTTCATGTGCTTATTGGCCCTTTGACTTCTTGTTTTGAAAAGAATCTTTAAATTAATTTCTCAAATTGTTGATTGGGTCATTTATTCTTTAGGAATGTAGTTTTCTGAGCTTCCTATTTATTTAGGGTATTAATTGCATTTGAGCTAAATAGTTGGCATCTTTTTAGTTGATGACTTTTTATTTACAGTGTGAAGAGTTCTCGGTTGATGCAACCCTATCTGTCAATTCTTGTTCTTATTTGCTGAACTACTGAATTTCTATTCAAGAAGTTACTACCTACCAAAGGTTCTATTTTTCCTTCATCTCTAATATTGTTTCAATATGTAGTTTGAATATGTCATGTTGAAATTAAGACCTGGAGATGGACAAACAAGAAAAAGTCACAATTTAATATATCGTAAGAGAGCTATCTATAGTGTCCAAGAGAAGCTAGCCATAACTGTGGCCATAGGGAGAGAAGGTTTGATGTCAATAAGTGAAGAAGTTGGATAAGCACATGTGATCCATTTGTGGACATGCATGTGGGATCTTTGCAGGCAGACATACATGCCTTGTCCAGACTAGAAGGCTCCATACAGCCAGCAATGACTTCCACTATTCCCAGAAGAGAAATTTCTAAGTTAGAAACATTTTTTCCAGCTTATTATTTTTATTTTTTATTAAATTTTTTCTAGTTAATTGGAGAGAAGAGTCTCATGGACTTTCTTGCCCAAGCAGGCTTCCAATCAAGATCCTCAGATCTCAGTCTCCTGAGTAGCTAGGATCACAAGTGTGAGCCATTGGCTATATTATTATTATTATTGTGAAAATATCATACAGAGGGGTTACAATTACATGGGCAAGATAGTGAGTAAATTTCTTATCAAGCATTGTTACCTCCTCCTTTGTTTCCCCATACCATCCCTTCCCCTCTCCACCCCTCACCTCCACACCCCCTACCACCACTCCCACCCCCCACCCCCACCCTCACCCTGCCAAAGTTGTAAAGTTCATTTTTCGACATAACATCTTGTACATCTCATTGTTGTAATGGGTCCACCTGTAACCCTATTTAAATAGTTTGTTTTTTCCCTTCCCCTCCACAAATTATATCAACATCAAATACAGTGAAAGTAGGGCTTATACCCTGAGGGAGGTACATACAAAGCAACAAAGAAATTACCTTATAAATATGTTGGAAACAATCACAAGAAAGAAAAAATACATTGAAATCCTTATCTTGGGGTTCATTTCACCTAATATCAACTTGTCTGACAGTTTCTGTTTGTCTCAGACATATACTAGTTATCCATTACATGTATTTAAGAATTAATAGTATATTAAACAAAGTTTACAAATTCTTCACAATCACTGATATGTAATCTAGTACCTCCCTGTTAAGTAATGAGAAAAAAAAACAGAAAAGAAATTTACATATGATCTCAGTAACACATGGAAGGAATTAAATTTTCCCAGCATCATTCCATCTATACTTTAAAATCCTCGAGGCCATTTTGAGTATCAGAGAACACAACATTGGCATTTTAACCAGGGGATCCCTGAGAGTTTTTACCTAGTGTTTCATAAGTGAACTTCACTTGTGGAGATTGTTGAGTACCCAAATATGTCTCACCTAGTATGAAATATATTCCATAGATTTCTTAAATGCTGAAGAAAATGTGCTGTGAACCTTCAAGGTTCATAAAGGAAACATCCTCATCATGTGAGCTTCTCCTCTATGATAATTTATTTAATGGAAAAGCAGGTTACCATCTCTTCAGAATATTCTAAATCCTATCCAATGAAAAATTTAAAAGGTAACTTTGAGATGTGTATACACATATGTATATATATCCCTACTAATATATATTTTCTCATGGACTTTTGCAAGGTACCATTTGATTATTTAGAAGAGGCACCTAAATTCATGTATTCATCAGTATAAAAGAGCTTTTATCATTTACTTACCATGTCTTCTACATTGTTGTGTAAAAGTATGAACACATGTTTAAAAGTAAATTATTCTAAGTCCTTTAGTTTATTTTCAACACATAATTAATCACCATGAACATATTCATCAAAATTTTTATATCAATGTAATATCAGCTGCTGTGGAACTTGCATAATTTTTCTCTAAAACACTTTTTGTGGATTTCTGATGTTCAATGTTTTCCATTTGTTTCATCCAGCCTTATTCATTAGCCTACATTTTCTTCTTTTTCAGCCCATCTGTATTTCTACGTTATTGGTTTATTTCATTTATTACAGGCCTTGAAGACCATCTCAAGGCTTTGGAAGGACACCCTTTGTATCTATTTTTGGATAGTTGGGGGTCACGTGTGTGTTTGTGCTGGTTCTAGAGCTTGAACTCAAGGTCTTGGCACTGACTCTTCACTTTTTGCTAAATTTGTGGTGTTGTACATGAACTAAATCTGTGAGAAACAAAGAAGCCACATTTTTAAAAATTTTATTTCCTTGAAAGGTCAAAAGCTATGTACATATGACCACATAAGATGATGTTAAGTGAAATGAACCCCAAGCTGGGGAGGAACACAATAGCTCAATAGTTATGTACACATCACCATATAAAATTATGCTTACTGAAATGAAGATATAGTTCCAGGATATGGTAACAAGAGGGATTTTTTTCATTTTTTTAGATGTACTGTGTGAAGTTATTTCTTTTTCCTTCATTTTTTCTTTCCTATTTTTATTCCCTGTGGTCCCTGATTTTTTTTTAAATTTTGGTATCCTATGTCATATATATATATATATATATATATATATATATATATATATATATATACATTATATATGTATTTATTTATTTATCTGATTTGGGGAAGGAAAAAGGACTAATAAATTGGTGAGACAAAGGACAAAGGGTAATCCAATACAACAGCAATACTCACAAACCAATGTTTTGGAAATAAACTTTACAACTTGGACAGGAGGGAAAGTGGGAGAAAATGAGGGAGAAGGGAACAATGTTCTATAAGAACTGTACTCATTACTTTACTTATGTAATTCTAACCCCTTTTCACATCACCCTTATGATAAAAGAAAAGGAAAAAAAAGACAAAATCTACATGTTTGGGGTGGAGATCCAAATCCAACAGAAACAGAACATACATCGAAATGATCAGGTACCAGAAGAACTTTCCATCTAGGGAAGTAGTTCAATGGTCAGCTTAACCTTTTCCACATAAGGAGTTATGCTTTACAGTTTCCATATAGGGAAATAGTCCATTTAGGGAGATTATCATGGCAAAATCACAGCATACTCCATAGCAAAGCTTTCTTACCAAAGGCTAAACCAAATGGGCTCACTCTCCTCTAGGCTTTTCAGAGCTGTATGGATAGCTTCCTCCATCCAGCAAGGCATTAGGATGGGTGTGAGAACAAAGCTATGTTACTTACACCCAGTCTCGTTTTTTCAGTGGCTGTACCACTTGAGCCAAGGCTGTGTTTTTGGTGGCTTATTGGAGATGAGTTTTCCCTCCCCTACCTGGGATAGCTGGGAGCTGTGAAACTCAGATCTCAGCCTCCTGAAGAGCTAGAATTACAGGTATGATAAACTGGCACCTAGATTAATATTGAGTTCTTCTTTTCTAAAGTTAATTTATTAATTTTAGGTATAGAGTGATTACAATTACATGAGTAATTACATGAAGTATTGAGTACATTTTCTTTCATAAAGTTACTTCTCTTCACCCACTTGCTCCCAGTCCCTCCCTCTTGTCTCCACTCACTACTTGTTTAGTTCACTTTCACGAGTATCCAATGAGTTCCAGTGCTGTAGTTTTTCACCCTTTTCCCCTTGAGTTGTGTACCTCTCCACAACCCTCCTATACATTTGAACACATCATACATAAGGAAAAGGAGACAGAACCAGAAAAAAATAAAAAAATAAAAATAACCAAATTTATTGGGGTCTAAAAACAATATAGAAAAAATCAACAAAATAAAGAGTTGGTTCTTCGAAAAAAATAGCAAAATTGACAGACCCTTAGCAAATCTTATCAGAAAAAGAAGAGAACACACCCAAATAAACAAACTAGAGATGAGAATAGAAACATCACCACAGAAACAACCAAGATCCAGAACATTATAAGGGAATACTTATCAAACCTTTGGGTTAATAAGTTCCAAATGGATTAAAGACCTTGAAGTAAAAGCAGACACCCTGAAAACATTACAGGAAGAAACAGGAGAAACTCTAGGTCCCCTTGGCGCAGGCAGAAACTTTCTTAATAAAGACTCAGAAACACAAGTCAAAGAAAGGTTGGACAAATCAGTTTGTATTAAACTGCAGAGCTTCTGCATGGCAAAGGACATATCTAGCAAGATTAACGGAAAGCTCACAGATTGAGAGATCTTCACTAGTAGCCATATAACAGATAAGGTTCTCATATCTAAAACATATTTAGAACTCAAAAATATTAACTCCTCCTACAACAAATCCTCAAAGAAACAATTGCCCAATTAATAAGTGGGCTAAAGACTTAAAGAGACTTCTCTGAAGAAGAAATAAGAATGGCCAATCGACACATAAAGAAATGCTCAACATCTCTGGCCATAAAAGAAATAAATGCAAATCAAAACAACATTGAGATTCGACCTCACCCCAGTTAGAATGGCTATAATCAAGAAATCTAATAACAACAGACGCTGGAGAACATGTGGACAAAAGGGAACCTTACTGCATTGTTGGTGGGAGTGTATACTTGTTCAACCACTTTGGAAAGCAGTATGGAGGTTCCTCAAAAGACTCCACATAAAGCTTCCCTATGACCCAGCAATCCGACTTTTGGGTATTTACACAAACAATCACAAACTAGGGCATACTAAAGAGACCGGCATAACTGTTTATTGCACCATTATGCACCATAGCTAAAATATGGAACCAACCCAGATGCCCTTCAGTGGATAAAATGGATCAAGAAAATATGGTGTATATATATATATGTATACCATATTTTCTGTGAATCCTGTGCTTCTATCATGAAGAATGACCCTGTCCTATTTGTTAGGAAATAGAAAGACTTGGGAAAAAAATCATATTAAGTGAAGTAAGCCAGGTCCAAAGAAACATAGGTCCCATGGTTTCCCTTATTTGCAGAAACTAGTATATGTCTAGGAAAGCAGACAAAGTCAAAAGCTATGCACACATGACCATATAAGATGATGCTTATGAGATGTACTTATAATGTTCTGTGTGATTACTTTTTTGATTCTATGTTCTTTCCCTCATGGTATAACCCCTGTTTTTCACTGTATTTGATTCCAGTACCCTGCATCTTGTATATGCATTTTTCTAATTTGGGGAGGAGAAGGGAAATATAAATGAAGTAGGCCCTGAGAGGAGACTCGAACTGGTACAGCTTCTTTCCAAGCTTTGCCTTTGTTTTAGGGATTTTAGAGGGAAAAAACCTCTAAACAAGTTTAACTCGACCTTGACTCCAACCAGCCCAGTTCTCCCGAGCCTGTGCTGTGACCAGGGTTGGTCAGTGTAGGAACCTTATGAATAAAATTACTTCTTTATTAACAACTTTGTTGCAGTGGGCTCTGTCACTCCATACAACTAGGTGGGCTTGCCTGCCTGAGTAGGGGTCTTCCTACTACATTTAATGGGGGCTCGTCCGGGATAGAGCTCTTAGCCACTCCCCTGAGGAGGATTGAAGTCCCTGGCTGGGAGGACAGTGTGTGGGCAGAAAAGCCTCGAAGTAAGCGCTGTAGACCTAGGTAGAGAAGGCACCAGAGTGAGGCCAAAAGTAGGGCCAGGCTGGACACAGCAGAGTCTCCTATGGCTGAGGAGGTCCAAGGATGCCTGGACCCAATTCCACCAGTCCTAGCAGTCCTAGTTGGACGGGGGCTTGCTTGTGGAGAAAATAGGTTGAGAAAAAAAAGTAACTTTTGGTTTTGGGATCCCTCCTCATTCTGTGTATAATCGTGTCTGTCTGTGTCTCATTGTGCTTTTGCTTTTGCTTGCCATGTTTGTAATTGGATTGACTTTACAGGAAAAATATGGGACAAAGTGAGTCCACTCCTGGGACACCCTTAGACCTTGTCCTAGTTCATTTAAAACAAAAACAAAAACTGCTGGTTCTGCTTTTGTATCTTGTTTGTCAATTGTGAAACTGCCACTGACCACCTGCAAGTGGCCCAGTTAGATCTCAGCCTCAGGCCTTGGCTCAGGGGCTCTGAGCATGGGGAGAACCTGTCAGTCTGAGGGGACGGCCACTAGGGATTTCTTTCCCTTGCCCCAAGATGACTGGGAATTCTCCTCTGCCTTGGAAGTCCACTGGGTCAACGTTTGCAAGAATCTAAAAGAAAAATCCTCTGGAATGAGTAGAGGGGGTTTGAGTCCCACTTGTGAATGGTGGTGAGATGTTGCCTCATTCACTGAGACCTGATTTTGTCTTTGTGGCCACTTGTCTGTCTTGTTTACTTCGGTGTGTTTTTTATACTGTTTTCTGAGGTGGGGAAGTTCTGGGTGAGGATGGCCAGCTCACTTAGCAGACTCTGGATTCAGCTTGCTGAGTGAGAACAGCACAGAGTTCTGGTAGGGATGAACTGGGGGCCCATTAGTCCCCAACTCAGCCTTTGTTTGTTGTCTAGTTTTGTTTTAAAATTGGTACCAGTTTTAAGTGTGGATCCTTGGTTTTTGTGTTTATTTATGTTTTTGTTATTTATTTGAACATCTCTGGGGGAATAAAAGTTACAGCCTCCAGCTAAGCTTGGTCATGACCTGCTATGCTCCCCTCCCTGTGAGGCGTAGAGGGTTGCTGGACTAGTTTGGTCCCTTTCAAGCCTCAGGCTGAATTTATTGTCTTAATTTTTGTTTAAAAATTTTAGAAAACATATGTACAACTGATTTTGATTTTTGCGCCCTTTAAGATCTGTGTGAGTGTTTTGTATGAGTGTGAACATGTTCAAGATAAGAATTGTCAGCATGCTGTAATAATTGGGTGAATTTAAGTTTAGAATTCAAAAGGTTATGAGGTTTGGACATTACCAAATATTTTAAAGAATCTTCATTGTTTTAAAAGGCTTATTAAGGATTCTTTAACTTGAAAATTAGAAAATCTAATATTTTAAAATCTAATATTTTAAAATACATAAGGCTGTTTACACTACAATCAAGTTATCTGGCTTAACAAAAATGCATTGGCTGCTTGGGATTTAGTTCCCTAAGCTAAAACTTGGGGATAAATATTAGAAATTTAAATGTAAAGGTTAGTTTAATACTATCAAAGACATTAACTGTTCTGTCTGTTTAAAACTGTATTTCATTCAAGAACCAACAGAAGACCTGTCTTTAGAGGTAAGGGATGAACAGGCAGAAGTGCAGTTCAGCTGGTCATGCATGGTGGGATGGGCCCTGGAAAGAGCCCACACATGGTGAAAGAAGGCAAGCTGGCACAAACGCACTTCATCTTACCCTAAAGAGTCAGATTGGGTGCCTGCCCATTCCATAGGAGGGGCTGAGTGGCTATCCCTTTTTCCTGCAGATAAATACTGGAAACATGATGGTTAAAATTAGTGATGTGATGATCTGATTAGTATTGCTAAAACTGCCCCTTGGATGTGTTAAAATTAACATTAAAAAGGCCTGAAAAAGAGGGTTAAAAAGTTTTTGTATAGGGCTAGGAAGGTGGCTCAGTGGTAGAGCGCTTGCCTTGCAATGCATGAGGCCCTGGGTTCGATTCCCCAGCACCACATAAGCAAAAAGAAAAAAGCCGGAAGTGGCGCTGTGGCTCAAGTGGTAGAGTGCTAGCCTTGAGCTGAATAGCTGAGGGACAGCGCCCAGGCTCAGGGTTCAGGTTCCACAACCGGACCCCCCCCCAAAAAAAGTTTTTGTATAATGTGACTTGCTTTCAATGATGTTCTACAATTAGAATATGTTTTTAAAATCCATAAAGGTATTAAGTCTAGCTTCTTGGTACAGTGATGGTGATTGTAATTCTTGCATTAAGGAAAAGTTGTCACTTGAGTTTAAAAGTTTTTAAAGTGTATCTGTTTTAAAACAAGCAGCCAAGAGACAATGAGTGACACTTGGCCTCAAAATTTCAAGGGATCTTTTCAAAATGCAAATGAAAACTAAAGTATAAAATATTCACAGAGATTAATCAGAAACTTAAAAATTAGGAATGGATTTCTGGATATAAAGTTTTAAAAGTAAAATTGTTCTTAACATTTGCCTCAAAGTGCACAAAGGAAAAATTAGGATTACCAAAATAATTGCTATTCCAGTTTGTTCTTATATGTTTGTTTAACAGTTTCCAGCAAGCCCAGAGCAAAGCACAAAGGATTCTTTCAAGTTTGTCAGATGTAACTTTGGCTCTTAAGTTCCAGATAAGAGCATGCTTAAAAGCTACTTATATATTGACCACCTTGTTGCTTTTAATTGGAGTCAAGTGGCCTTTTATGAGACTCACTGATCTGCAAACTGGTTCAAAACCAGCCCGGGCACATAAAGGTCCTTGTGAGACTGTCACCTCTAATCAGCCAGCAGAGTGATGAAAGAGTGAGCAGAGCTGTTTTGGGACTCAAAGTGGCAGAGTGCTAGCCTTGAGCTGGAGAGCTGAGGGACAGCACTCAGGCCCCAAGTTCAAGTCCAGCGACCAGCTAAGGGAAATGCCAATGAGGCATTTATCCCAGTGTGGAGAAGACACTACTGGGACGAAAGCAATGGTGGAACATCCAGAGGCAGTAAGCCACTGCATGGATGGCAGAAATAATGTCAGATCCTAGAGTCATTTGTGTGTGGCCCTTCAAAAATTGGTCAGAGCCAGGAGGTCATGGGAAGATAGTTTGTAAGCATGCCTAATGTCCATGAAAATCTACATTGTAGGGGACAGGAACTTGCCATCCTCTGTGGTAGTAGTAAAAAGCTAAAGTTATAAAATGTGAGGGATAGTTTAAATCTCAACCCCTATATGTGTCAAAAGCTCTAATTGACAGTAACTTTTGAGCTGACACCAGCTACATGAAATTCATCTGCTCAAGAAAAAGTTTGTAAACCTGAGAGTGTGTTTCTATTGACATCTGTCTGAAGGCCTGCACAGGTAACTTAGGCATTGTTAGGGTCACTAGAGATCACATTCCTAAGCCATCCAGAAAGATGCTTTTGCAAACCAAAGTGCTAAACAAGCTACAACACTGCTGTAGCTGGAGGAAAGGTCTATGCAATTGTCAAAATATTGTTCTTAATGACATCTAACCCTAATAGCCTCTTTGTAAATTAGGCTAAGGTTATAGGTTCCTGGCTAGGTAGGATCAACGCCGCTGAATTCAGCTTGAAGAAGTTACAGAAGATGGACCTTTGCCCATCAACCCTTTTTAAGATCAAGGGTCCAGAGTCAGTTTTGGAGAAATGTAAAATAGATAAAATAATTTCTTTTTTTAAAAGGCATAAAGAATAGTATTAACAGGTGTGCAAGTGTGGAGACTGCATCTGTGGGAGATGGTTACAAGACTAAGGTTTCTGTGTCTGTTTACAAAAATATCTGGTTAGTAAAAAAGTTGTCATTTTGGTAAATTGTCCTGGGCTATTGTCTAAACAGTCTTAAAAACCAACGGGGTCAAAGCCTGCCAAGCCTATGCAATGTATCCTTAACCAGTCTGTGTAGGAATTTGCAGCCCAGCACAAGGTGTGACAGTCCCTTGGAGCCACTGAGAGACCCTGCTGCTGCTGCTGCTGCTACTGCACACCCAAATGGGGAAAGTTCGACAACAGCCTGACAGTCATCTGAAGGAAATCTACAGTCACTCAGACCACCTCCACCGTGGTAAAAGTAGACTGAACTCTTGCCTGATTCCACCACCCAAGACTGCTTCCTGGTTGAAAACTGCTAAAACTAAGATCTTGGGGGGCATTCTTTTAGTGATATCCAGTAACCTTCTCTACTCCCACAGTGGATATTGGAGGCAAGGATATCACTGGCCTGCCTTAGGTACTTCAGGATCACAGACTAGTTTGGCTCTGGTATGGTAATAACCTGGTTCCAACTGGGTGTGTGCTATCAATGTAGGTAACAAAGGGAATGGGACCCAGCCCTGCTCTTAGCCTTAAAATCTAGCAAGCTTCTCCACCCCAGTGTTGCCTTGAGGCTGTTCTGAGATAACTTGATTCCATGAGTCACAGGAAAAATTGGACAGTTTTAAACTCTAGGCACAATCTGGATAAAAAAGGGTTTAAAAAGTAAGGGTTGTCTTAAAATGTTTGTAAGTTTAAGTATGTAGCAAATGGTATGAGTGTGTTTTAAAATTGGAGCTTATGAGTAAAGCTGGTATAAAATTGTTAGCTGTGCTATACATAGAGCCAGGATTGGTGCACTGATGCGGAACATTCTTTGTCTTATCTGTATGCCTTACTGCAATCTAGATGCTGGTTTAGTTAGAGCCACCAGGTAGACTCATTGGCAGAGGTAGTTCTCTGAAATCGCCAGGGATTGGACTTCTCATGAAGCAAAGTAGCCTTTGTATTAGGGAAAGTTTGGCCTCGCTTAGAAGAGTCTGAGGGACTGAATCATGTTATCAGTCTCTCTTCTCATGGTCCCCATGGGCGACAGCCCTAATAACTGCCCTCGCTGGCATAGTTCTCCTCTTGCTTCTGACATTAACTGTTGGTCTTCATGGATGATGACCCTGATTTCAGCTATTGCTGTCCTCCTTGATTCTTATTCTCCTGATGCTTTAAAGTGGCCCTTGTGTAATTAATGCATTAATGTCATTCATACAAAAGAGGATTGGAGCCATAAAATTAATGGTAATGAGAACTCCATATGATTCCATCCCAATGGAAAAACTGAGTCAATGATTCGACTCAGGAACAAATCAAAGTGGGGAGTGAAGTAGGTCCTGAGAGGAGACTCAAGCTAGTACAGCTTCTTTCCAGGCTTTGCCTTTGTTGTAGGGATTTTAGGGGGGAAAGAACCTCTAAACAAGGTTAACTCAACCTTGGCTCCAACCAGCCCAGTTCTTGGAATGGAAAGAATGCCTCTAGGTCCCCCTCCCCTTAACAACCTAACCCATCTTGATTGTTTAGTTAAGGACTGACCCATAAAACAGGTTGTAATCTGGCTCCAACTGGTGACACCACGTGCTTATGGTAAACCCTGCCTTTTGCACATGCTTACTGTAAACTCCACCTATTGGCCAACATTGGTGTGTGGTCTGGTTTGACTGTTCAATCCTTTGTGTGTGTTATGATCCCATTGGTCACCTGTGCATGACCAGGCTCAAACTTATGGATTTTGCCTTTAAAAAACAAATAATGGGGGCCGCTCAGGGTCACAGTATCAGCTCCCGAACCTGTGCTGCGGCCCTGGCTGGTCAGTGTAGGTACCTTCTCAATAAAGTTGCTTCTTTATTAACAACTTTGTTGTGGTGGGCTCTGTCACTCCGGATGACTAGGTGGGCTTGCCTGCCTGAGTAGGGGTCTTCCTACTACAGTAAAATGTTGAAATAAGGATACAGGTTGACCAATTGTAACAATGAGATGTACAAGATGCTATGTTGAAAATAAATTTTACAGCTTTAGTGGGGGGGAGGAGAAGTTTGGGAGGTGGGGAGGGAAGAGGAAAAACAAAGGAGGGGGTAAAAATGCTTCATAGGAAGTGTACTCATTTCTTTAATCATGTAACTGTAACCCCTCTGTACAGTATCTTTACAATAAAAATGTATATTAAAAAACAAATTTAGAAATAGGAGAGAGGTCTTGCAGTAAGGAGACTGAACCTAAATAAATTCATTACAACCATCTTGGTGCCTAGGCAGAAGATGGGGAGATGTCCACCCTACTGCAAGGTCCAGAGGTGAGCAAGCCATCCTTTGAAATGCAGATGCCTAGCTCAAGGTGAGCTAGAAGGGCTCTGCTTCAGAAAAATGCAGATGTTATCTTGTTTTCATGGTGGAGGAGGGTGACACTCCCCAAACCAGTCAGGTGATAGGTATACCTGGAACCCTGGAGACAGGTGCAGACACTTGGTTGAGAGGTTGCTGAACCTGTCAGTCCAGTGCCTGGGACTGGAAGTGTCTTGTGACCTGGCCCTCTGGCCTGACCCTATTTAGGCATGGAACAGCATAGGCACTGGGATACCATGCCACGTGCTTCTCCATGAGCATGTCCTATGCCTGTCTCCTGACTCATCTTGGTTCATCATGGCATCCCAATTCAGCTCTCCATTAGAGTTGAATTGATTTGTTGGTATTGTTTTTGTTCTTTTTTTCCTCTCTGGTCTATTTCCTAACTGTGTTATGTGTATTTGGGAGCTTCTGGCCTTTGTAACAACGGGCTGTTTACAGACTGCTGTGTAATAAAGATTCCAATATTCCATCTTCCAAAATGCAGCTTCTAAAAATTTCACTGTGTAAGTCTCGTTTCCATATCTTCATTTGTTTGGATATATATATACACATATACATATATATATATGTATATGTATATATATATATATACACACATTATATGTAATGTATAGAGAAAACATAACTTACAGATTACATATAATTTATAAATACAATATATAATGTATATATTTTACATATATTATATATATTTATAAGTAAAATAATGTATATAACATAATATATACAATTATATGTTAATATGAAAAGACACATAGGTATTGTGACTTTGTGTTTATCTCAACAATATTCTCTTTTGTTTTCACTGTATCTAGAATCCTGTATAATTTATCATATCTTACTGTCTTTTAGCTCTATTTTCCACATATCAGATATAGCACGCACTGTTTTTCTCTCTGAACTTGGCTTATCACATTTAACATGATTTATTCTAGTTCCATCCATTTCCCTGTAAATGACATTATTTTATTTATTCTAATGGCTGTGTAAAATTCCATTGTTTATAGATACATTTTTTTTCTATTCTGCTCATCTATTGTGGGGCATCTGGGCTGTTTCCATATCTTGGCTATTGTGAATAGTGCAACAATGAACATGGATATGCAGGTGTCTTTATTCTACCCTGGCTCATGATGTTCAAGATGGATGCCCAGGAGTGGTATGGCTAGATATTAGGGAAGGTCTATGTTTAGTGTCTTGAGGAACCTCTAAACTACTGTCAAAAGTGTACTAGCTTACATTCCTACCAATAATGGAGTAGGATTCCTTCTTCCCCTTATCCCTGGTTCTTGATGACAAATGAGCTGGAGAGGCCAGAGGAGGCGAGAGGGAAAGTGAGGGAAACAGAGGAGAGGTTCATTTCCTCTCTAATGTTTATTTCATTCCTTCCACTTATTTTAGGCTTACCATTTCTTTCTTTTTAGTCCCTAGCTCTGCAGTAGTATGTTTTTGTTTTTGCTTTTGAGATCTTCCTACTCTCTGATGTGACACTGATCACTCTAAGCTTTCTTCTTGTTTCTGCTTTGTCTGTTTCCCATAGTGTATGGTTTGTTCCAGAAACTTTTTAATTTCATTCCAGATATTGTCCTTGATAATATCAGGCTCTTCAAACTATGTTATTAGGCTGTTGTGATACACTGTAACACCTACAGAGGAGATGCATGTAGGGGGAAAAATCACTTTGAGGCTGATGTGGACAAAATTTAGGAGGGCTCCATCTGAAATAGTACACTAAGCATGAAGATGTGTCATCTGTACTACATGAGGATTATGAAGATTGTGGTACAGGAACATAAGGCTCTACTTACAAGAGAAAAAAAAAAAACACGTAAAACTATGGTCCAGGTTGCCTAGAGGAGGAAGAGCTGTGGCTGGAATCTTATAGAATTCTTGGCCTGGGTAGGAATGGTTAGCCTATGGGACTAAATTTAGAAACCAATCAGGAGCACTCTTCTTGACTTCAAAACTGTCCAATGAGGAGTGCTGATGTAAGGATGGGCATCTGCTGCCATGTTTGGGCCTTATCTCTATGGCTTAAAGAAGGCTGAGATGGTGCAGCCTGGATATTCAGTTTCAGCCTTGACTTCAGGAGCCCTGGGGTGGAATACATCAACTGCTAAGAAGGCAGTGGCAAGTATGGATAGGAAACTGGGATCATGGAGGACAGGCTCTGGGAACCAGAAATGGTTGTGATGCCCCTTGGTCTCTTCACTGGGGTGCGGGGTCAAGTGAGATAAGAGCTCAGTTGTCCCAGCAGGGCCATGATCCTCTTGAGCCTGCAAGTTTGAAGACTTACAAGTTTGAGCCAGGAGTCTAGCAGACTGTCTTGTGTCTGTGAAGCAACTTCCTAGCTGACTGCAGCCCTCACCCCTAAGTTCCATGAACGTAGAGTGCATCTCCTTAAAGCAGTGATGGTGATCGATGGGTTTCTCAGAGGAAGCTTGCTCTTGCCTTTGGACTTGCTGAGGGGAATAAACGAGTATATGGGATCTGTATTTCAGTCTCAGGTTTTCCTCTCAGCTCTTGCAGCTTAGAGCTACCAATTAGTAACCCCACATTTCAGAATTCCTCAGAAATGGGGATCCAGCTGTGCAGAATGTTGAGAATGGTATGGGCGGATGCGTTCTCTGCCCTAACATATTGCTGTCTTCAGATACTCAGACTTTGTAGATGTGTATTTGCTTGTTTTTGTGTTGTTTTGTTGTGGGTCCTGAGCTTGAACTGAGGCCTTGGTTGCTGTCTCTGAAGTTTTTCACAATAGGCTGGTGCTCTACCACTTCAGCCACAGCTCCACTTCTGGTTGTTTTGGTGTTTAATGGAAGATATGAGTGTCATGGACTTTGCTGCCATTGCTGACTTTGAAGTGCAGTCCTCAGATATCAGCCTCCAGAGTAGCTAGCATTGATTACAACTGTAAGCCATGGACACTCCAAGAGACATTTTTAACAGGATACTTATTAATACACAAGTATGAATGTTTTCTCTGCGACAACCTTCTTCTTAGGGTGACAGAAAATGAGCGTTTTCTGATTTGGGCTTTAGGTGACCCAATATTTTCACTTTGGAATGGAAATATTTTTTGCCATACCTTTATTATATACTTTTTTACTTAATTTTATTTTCAAGGTGATGTACAGAAGGGTTACAATTACATACATAGATTTCTTGTCGAACTTGTTGCCTCTTCCCTCATTTTTCTCCCACTTTCCCTCCCCCTCAGTCCCCGCCAAGTGGTACAGTTCATTTCCAACATATTGTCCTGTGAGTATCACTGTTGTGTTGGTTCACCCTTTGTCCTTTGTCTCACTGTGTTTGTTGTTCCCCTTCCCTTCTGTAATTCAGATAAACGTATGTACAATACCCAGGGTACCAAAATCAAATACAATGACAACAGGGGATAAACCATAAAGAGAAAAAAACAACTAAAGAAAAAAGAAGTAGCTTCACATAATACATTTAAGAATGCAGCAATAAAGTAAAACCTCTTGTTTTCATATCTTGGAGTTCATTTCACTAGCATCATATTATATGATCATATGTATACAGATTTTGAGTTATTGTGATCCTCTGCTAGGACTATCCTAGACATATACTAATAATTACAAATGAGGGAAACCATAGAATCTATGTTTCTTTGGGTCTGGCTTCACTTAATATGATTTTTCCAAGTCTCTCCATTTTCTTACGAATGGGGTGATATCATTCTTCCTGATAGAAGCATAAAATTCCATTTTGTGTGTATGTGTGTGTGTGTGTGTGTGTGTGTGTGTGTATCACATCTTCTTGATCCATTTCTCTATTGAGGGACATCTAGGTTGGTTCCATATCTTAACTATGGTAAATAATGCTACAGTGAACATGGTAATACTGAGGAGCATCTGGGTTGGTTCCATATCTTAGCTGTGGTAGTAATGCTACAATAAAGGTGGCTGTAACCGTAGCTTCCATATGGCTTTGTTTGTGATCATTTGGGTAAATGTCTAGAAGTGGGATTGCTGGGTCATAGGTGAGCTCCATATTTAGTCTTTTGAGGACCCTCCACACTGCTTTCAGAGTGGTTGAACAAGTTTACCCTCCCACCAACAGTGTAGTAGCATTCCATTTTAGTCACATCCCCTTCAGCATCTGTTGTTATAAGATTTACTGATTATGGACATTCTAACTGAGGTTAGGTGAAATCTCAATGTTGTTTAGACTTGCATTTATTTCTTTTTTTTCTTTATTTTTAAGTAAGTTTTTTATTGTGAAAATATTGCACAGAGGGGTTACAATTACATGAACAAGGTAATGAGTACATTTCTTATCAAGCATTGTTGTCTCCTCCTTTGTTTTACCCCTACCATTCTTTCTCTCCTATCTCCACAACTACACACCCCCCAACCCTAAATTTTAAAGTTCGTTTTTCAACATAGCATCTTGTACATCTTATTGTTGCAATGGGTCAACCTGTATCCCTATTTAAACAATTTGTTTTTTCCCTTCCCCTCCACAAATTATACCTACATCAAATACAGTGAAAGTTATGCCATGGAGTTATGGAGTTATGAAGTTATGCCATGGAGGAGGGACATACAAAGCAACAAACAAATCATCTTATAAATATGTTAGAAACAATAGCAAGAAAGAAAAAACATTTGAGTCCTTATCTTGGGGTTCATTTCACATAACATCAACTTATCTGACCATTTCTGCTTGTCTCAGACATATACTAGTTATTGCAAATAAGGGAAACCATGGGACCTATTTTTCTTTGGGCTTGGCTTACTTCACTTAATATATTTTTTTCCAAGTCTTTCCATTTCCTAACAAATGGGACAATGTCATTCTTTCTGATGGAGGCATAGAATTCCACTGTGTATACATATCACATTTTCTTGATCCATTCATCTACTGAAGGGCATCTGGGTTGGTTCCATATCTTAGCTATGGTAAATAATTCTGCAATAAACATTGCAGCTGGAGATGTTCAGCATTTCTTCATGTGTCTTTTGGCCATTCTTATTTCCTCTTCAGGGAAGTCACTCTTTAAGCCTTTAGCCCATTTATTAATGGGCTGATTGTTTCCTTGAAAATTTGTTTTTGTGGGGTTTAATTTTTTGGGTTCTAAGTATATTTTAGATACTTGTCTGTTGTATGTATAGTGAAGATCCTTTCCCAATCTGTGGACTTTCTATGTCCTTGGCCATGCAGAAGTTCTGCAGTTTAATGCAATCCCATTTGTCCAACTTTTCCTTTGATTTGTTGTGTTTCTGGGTCTTTATTAAGAAAATTTCGACCTGTGCCAAGGAGCCCTAGAGTTTCTCCTATTCCTCCCTGTATTGTTTTCAGGGTATTTGCTTTTACCTCAAGGTCTTTAGTCCTTGGAATTTGGAATTGATTCTGGTGCAGGGTTATATATAAGAATCTAGCTTTAGTTTTCTACAAGTGTGTAACTAATTTTAGCACCATTTGTTGAAGAGGCTGTCTTTCTTCCATCCTATTTTTTGGCTCCCTTATTGAAGATTAGGTGGTCATAGGTCTGCAGGTTCATTTCTGAGTCTTCAGTCTAGTCCGTTAGTCTTCAGGCCTGTCCTTGTGCCAGTACCAAGTAATTTTTATTACTATAGCTTTGTAATAGAGTTTGAAGTTTGATATTGATATTCCTCCAGCACTGTTCTTTCTATTAAGAATTGTTTTTGCTTTTCAGGGTCTTTTATTATTTCATATGAATTTTTGAATTGCTTTCTCTATTAAAGAATGATGAACATTCCTCAATTTAATAAAGGCTGTTATGACAAACCTACAACTAGCATTACACTTAATGGCAAAAAGCTAAATTCAGGCCTACAGAGTGGGGATGGGCTTCAGAAGGGATGTGATCCCAATGGATATGGGGGGACATTATCCTTGCTGGCTTTCAGGAAGCTCAGGTTTTTCCACTGGCAGTCAAGGTTGAAGAGTATGTAAGGTCCTAGTGCCCAACAAGTATCAGTCCCAGTGGTCTTCAGGTGGAAGCAGACAGGGGAGGGGATGATAAGGAAGGCTTCTTGTCTCTTTTCCTTCTTCAAGTATAGTGTCCCTTCTCTGGGGAAAGGGAGAGTTCTGGATAACCAGCAGTGTTGGTCTCCCATGGGAGGGGACCCTCCAGGATATACTCACAGTTACTGATCTTTATTCTGGGCTGACCAGCAGTGCTATAAAAGTTTTCTGCCTCTGGTTTCTGCAGTCTCATGTTGTTGATCTGTATCACTGTGTGCACTTGTTGAGGACCTCAGAGCTATGAAAGTTTTGTGCATCTGGGTGCTGCAGACTCAAGTTGATCTGTGTCACTGTGTGTACTGATTAGGGTCCTGGGATTGTGGAAGATTTCTGCATCTGGATGCTGCAATCTTGTATTCCTGATCGGTGCCACTAGGAGCACTGGTCCAGATCCCAGGCAGCCTAGGGGGCACTCTAGTTTGGGTAAATCATCTATATTTGAAATTTAGCCTCAGTCTGCATTTAATATTACCATTTCTAATTAATATAGTAGCTTTGTTCTAATGTCATCTCCAATTTCTTTTCCATATGTTTAAATAAATGTCTGCCTTTCTACCATTGTAATTCATTAATATTTTTGTTCTTAACAAAGTTCAGTATGTTAATATGCTAATGGAGTATGTTCTGTTCAATAGTTATACATTACTATTTACAAAATTGCCTTTTACAATAGTCTTGAGTCTCTTTGGTTTCATCTTTCCCTTTCTCCCCACTGTCCTTAGAATTCTAGGAATGGCTGGTTGCATTCTATGAAAATTCTCCTAAATTTAGTCTCACAATGAATTGAATTTATTGACTAATATTTGATGAAAGTATAGAGGCAAAATAGTAATGATTTTCTCAACCATGATTGGAAATATTTTTCAATTTATACTTCCTTAATTAACCATTAAATTATAAATATTACATTTATTAAATATACATATATAACATCTCCTTGTTATATTATAATGTATTAAGATAGACAGCCTGAAATTTTATCTCCAACAATTCAAATAAATTATTAAGAAAAATATATTTCAAACAACTTATTGGATTCTAGTTTATAGAATTACATAACTATCACATACGGTCACATATGGCAATTCTTTCTATTCTCTCCTATTCATCATTTCCTCTTTCTTCTGTTTTATATTGCTTATACTATGATTAAATATGCAATTGTGAGTTTTTATTACTTTTACTCATATGGGAATATAACTATTATTTAGCCAAAAAGATGTGTGAATGTTGCCTTTTGAGGTGGTTTTATTTAGCATTTATTTATTTTTAGTATAAGAAATCCTTATATTTGAAACATCTTCAATATTTTTATGATGATATGACTAAACTGTTTCTAATGAATTTATTTTTTATATTTCTTCTTGATTTTAGAAATTTTATTAATACAGTTGAATGTGTATTGCTCTGTAAAACACCGAATCCTCATTTTTTGATTTACTTTATGAGGCTACTGGGAGAATATTTTATTTTAGTCCTATGTATATTTTTTATGGTGGGTCTTGGGACTTGAACGTCCATTTTTCTAGTGGTTTACTGGAGATAAGATTCTCACACACTTTCCTGCCCGGGCTGGCTTTAAACTGTGATCCTCAGATCTCAGCCTCCTGAGTAGGTAAGATTAGGTGTGAGCCACTGGCACCTGGTTCCCATGTATCGTTTTTTTCTACCAGTTCTGTGTCTTGAAAACTGGGCCTAGGTACTGTCACTGATGTTGTGTCTTAAGGCTAGCAGTTTTCCATTTGAGCCACAGCTCTACTTGCAGATTTTTAGTTGTTACCTGGAGATGAGACTATCATGGACCTTCCTGCCCAGGCTGGCTTTAAACAGTGATTCTCAGGGCTAGGAAGGTGGCTCAGTGGTAGAGTGCTTGCCTTGCCTGCATGAGGTCCTGGGTTCAATTCCTCAGCACCACATAAGCAGAAAAATCCAGAAGTGGCACTATGGCTCAAGTTGTAGAGTTCTAGCCTTGAATTGAAGAGCTGATAAACAGCACCCAGGCCCAGAGTTCAGGCCCCATGACCGACAAAACACACACACACACACACACACACACACACACACACACACACAAACACAAAACTGTGATTCTCAATTCTCAGTCTCCTGAGTAGATAGCAGTACAGGCCTGAGCCACCAGCCACCAGCTCTTGCAAAATGTTTAAATGTTCCACTCAGTTGCATTCCTTTCTAGTTTCTTTTGTGCAATTTTAAATGAACTAACACAATATTTACACTCTGAAATATAGGGGTGAAGAGAAGGTAGGCGTGGGTGGATACATTGAAGGAAGTAAGGATGGAAGGATGGATGGATGGATGGATGGATAGATAGGAGGCAGGGAAAAGGTTAATGGCAGTGAGAGTTCATGGTTAAATGGATGAGGGACATAGGCAAGGAGAGGAAGGGAAAAAGGAAAATGTAGCAAGACAAAATTTTTATCTAATTGTTTTTCTAAAGGCCCCACAAAGAGCTCTCCTTAAGCCTCCCCTCAATCTACCTTCATGACCCCATGACTGAAATAAATTCTTACTTAGAACTTGAACTTTCTCATTCATCTCTATTTTCTGTACCTGTCATGCTTTTTGTTCTATTTCAGTCACTAAATTGAATAGTTAATTGACTTTCTCTTACAAAACATAAATGTAAGAAATTTGAATGTTTCTGGTACATACTTTCTTAGCACACTAAGTACTACAGACTCTGGGACTTGATTTCTTGAAATATTTTATGAAACATCTGGTAAGTGGTTAGTAACCAGAATATAGAGGATGCTCTGGACACTAAACTCCTAAAGAATGAACAAGCCAATTAACAAAATGGGAAATAAACTCAGACACTTCTCAATATCACAAGTATAAATGGCTAATGAAAATAGACAAAGAGATGCTCAACACCCTTGGCATAAAGGAAATGCAAAGACAAGGATATTGAATTTTATCTTACTCCAGCGACAGTGCCTATCATTAAGATGACAAATAACAAATGCTGGTAAGAATGTAAGGGAACACTTACGTAGGATTTTTGAGAATGTGATTTCATGCACCCACTATGGAAATTGTTATATAAGTTCCTCAAGAAACTATAAATTTGTAATATGAACCAGTGCCCCCACCTTGTGAGATTGGGGCATGTTGCATGCATACATGTAAGTCTAAACAAACTCCCTGTCCAGCTAACATATGCTACTAAGATTTTTTTAAAATTAAGTGATAAAATTCTACATAATTTAATGAGTTTAGAAGTATAAAAGACCAGTGAAAACTTCATTCCATTGTTTTCCTCCTGCATTTTTAAGGTAAACATGTTGTTCAGTCCTTTTTTTTTTACTGTGATGAGTATTTTTTGATATTCAGTGCATGATTATGGGCAAGTATACCATAATGTAGATCCAACCCTACAGCCTTTTACAGAGTACAACAGAGTACATTCACTACCCTGAAGTATCTCTGTCCTCCAGGGCCACTGAGGTCTCTGCATGGAATTTGGTTCTAATATAATTTCACAAGTAGAAAACATAGCATTGGTTTCGATATTGGTTTAGGTTTGTGATAGAGAAGAATTTCCTCTATTACCACATGTTTTCAGACCAGTGAATCATGAAAATGTCTTGATCTATGTTAAGTAAAAATGGCCTATTTGAAAGTGAAAGTTGAGACTGCAAATGTGCAACTCAATTTTTGCATTGACATTGATTTATTGACATGCAATTTCTGGTTTCAGCATGATCATTGCTTCCTTAAGCAACAGAAAATAAGTGCATTTGTTGAGGTCTCTGCAATTGGAATTCTTATTGAAACCTGCCGGACTCTATGGCTGTTATGGACATTGGGTGTATGAACTGACCCTCTGGGTGGGAATGCCCTAATAACTTTGGTAGACACCTCACTGGCAAGGCCTTTTACTGGTTATTTCACCACTCACCTGATGTGGCATCCTCTGATGCAATCCAGTTACATCATCCCAAATGAATTTCATCCAAATACTTTCTTGGCACAGACATTGAACCAAATATATCAAACATAATATTATTCCCAGGGCCTATCTGTGGTTTTGGATGAAATCATAGCTCCTGGAGTGAAGGAGGATCTGCAAACATGTTTTTTAATTCATATTTATCTTCTGGATAAGGCCTCAGATGCAAAGCCCCAGGAAAGTTTTACACATTCCTCCTGGGGAATCACAAGAGGCTCTGATGAAAGCAAGTCTACAGTACACATCTCTGTCAATAAAAAGACACATATGAACATATACAAAAATATGTGAAATATATGTACCTGACATTGTGGGCCTCACTTCTGGCCAAAATTTGAGCTTGGCAGATGCTTTAGGGATGTGCCCTTTGACTTTCACACTCCTTCTCCAGCTTCCTCTCTTTGTCAGGTCTTTGGCTGGCACTAGCTGCTTTTCCAGAATGAAACAGAGAGCACACATGGATGGAGATGTGATGATTGCTGGGTTTTTCCCTCTCTATGCTTTGGGAACAGATCGTAGTAAAAGCGATGCTTCCAACCATGAAGACTACAAACCGTAAGTAACTCCTCATCATTTTATTTCCATTCCTGTTTTGTTCTCAAAATAGGCAATGGCTGAGGGAAGTCAGGTTGTGCACATAAATGCTCTCGCATCCTCTACCCTGAGCTCCCATCTCCTACTGCACCACAAACAACTCAGCTTCATTACTTTATTTTGCATCTACTGTTGAGTGATCCTCTGCCTGCCGTAAGAGAAAACTCCGTTTTCCTTCCAATTAGCTTCTCTTTTCTAGGGCTGTAAGTTCTTCACTTTACTCCAGCATCCCTGCATCTCCTTCAGCCCAACTGTCATTGCAGAAGAAGAACTTATGTCCGTGGAACAAGTTCTGTAAAAGGCTGCAGGAACATTTCTTTACCCCCATGCCAGTGGCCTGAGAATTTTCCTTTAGGAACACCTATATTTTAAAGACATAAAAATTCTTGGAGGCTTGTGGCTCATGCCTGTAATCTTAACTAACTACTCCAAGGGGCTGATATCTAAGGATTGAGGTCTGATGCCAACCTGGGCAGGAAAATCCATGAGACTTTTATCTCCAATTAGCCAGCCAAAAGATGGAAGTGGTGCTAGTCCTGAGTGAAAAAATCTCAAGGACAGTGTCCAGACCCTGAATGCAAGCCCTAGGACTGCTGCATGCAGGCCTGCACATGCACACACATGCTCTATAGAAAAGTAGTTACTGTTTCAAACTAAGCCCTGGTGTTCATGCCATATATGCTCCACAATCTGGCTGTTAGCAGACAGAATAGTTTTATCAAGCACCCCTTATGGGAGAATTTTATCTACCCAAGACAAGTTCTGCTTCACTTGTGCACATGAATATCCTTGGGTTTTGGTCTATAGCAGAGGTGCCAATAATAAATGGTTACATAAAAGAATAAAAAGAAAAATGCCAAACAGAACTTCAAGTATTTTTTAGCAGCCTATTTGATACCTATTGCAAGAGAAAATGTCATTGCTCTTATCATGTCCATTCTTTTTTAAATGCTGATGTGACAAATGTAGCCTGAGTTAGCAGCCCGTAGTTGGAAGCAGAGATGGCAGGGATAAGAATTACTCTCTTTCCTGTTACAGAAGGCATATGTCCTTAAGCATATGTCACTGGCTTATCTTTCTTTGTTTTGTACAGGTCCTGTGAATTCAGGCCTAGGCGCTGTCCCTGAGCTTTTTTACTTAAGGCTAGTGCTCTAACATTTTAGCCATAGCTCCACTTCTGACATTTTTTGGTGAATACAGATAAGAGTATAATAGATACCACTGACCAAGCTGGCTTTGAAACGTGATCCTCAGATCTCAGGCTCTTGAGTAGCCAAGACAGGCAGGAGCAACCAGTGCCTGGCTTAACTTCTTTTTCTTATGCCTCACTAGTTAGCCACATTTAACTTACTTTTCTTAGTTTCCCAATATACATCAGAGCACTTTTGCTAGTGTGCTAATATAGACACAATGAATATTATAGTTTCAGCTGATGGGCATTTCTTTGCTACCTACAGATATGAAGAGAAGTCTGGTACGGGTTAGTTTTATGCATGGTATTGACAGAGAGCAATTCTTTTTTTTTAATATTTTATTGTAAATAAAAGTGTACAGAAGGGTAATAGTTACATGAGTAAGGTTATGAGTACATTTTCTATCAAGAATTGTTACCCCCCTCCTTTTTTTCCCCTACCATCCCCTCCCTCCCAACCTCCCCACAATCTCCCCCACTCAATTTGTAAAGTTTATTTTCACCATAGTGTCTTGTATGTCTCATTGTTACAATGGGTCAACCTGTATTGTTTCAGTGTTTTGTTACTAACTTCCCCTCCCCAAATTAGAAAAAAGTATATACAAGATGCAGGGCACCAGAATTAAATACAGTGACAACAGGAGTTACACCATAGGGAAAGAACATAAAAAAGAAAAAAAATCACATAGTACAAAGAAAAAAACCTCCTGTCCCTGCCTTGGGGATCATTTATATGATCATCTTGTATGGTCATACATACGTAGCTGTTGACCTTTTCTGTTTGTCTGGAAAGATTAACCTAGATGTATACTAGTTATTGCAAATTATGGAAACCATGGAACCTGTGTTTACAGAAAGCAATTCTTATTCACAAGGTCTTTTGTAGATAAATGGAACATTGCCATTAGACATCATATTATAGCAATGTTTCCCAATTTTTATACAATATGGGACTTGTGCCAAGTATGATTCATATTGTAGTTCAACACTGTATGTTTTTTGATGTCACCTCCTATACTTATGACCATTTTTTATATCTTGTCCCACATCCTTTTTTCTCTCTCATATCTCTAATATTTTTTGTTCATTTTTAGCTTGCTGAGGTAGCTAGTATTATAGGCATGAGCCACCAATGCTTGGCTAGTTTTGCACTTGAATGGCTTTTGTTTTCAGGGTTGATGTTCCACTTGAGCCACATCTCACATTTAGGGGGCACATCTAGCTGCCTTTTCTGTCCTAGCTGCCTTTGACTGGGGATCATTAGATCTCAGCCTCCTCATCAGCTAGGATTACAGACATGAGCCAGAAGCACGGGTAGTTTTAATTTCTTGAACTATCTCCAATTGTTTTTTTTATATAATCACCAAAACTGCATTTTTTTCTGGTTGATGGATAACTCATTGGAGCTTTGATTTGTATTGCCCCAAGTGCTCAAATGGTTGAACATATCTTCTGTAGTCACTTTCCATTTGTACTTCACAATTTTTAAAGTGTCTGCTTTTATGTCTGTTCTTTAGTTGGGTTGTTTTCCTACTGGTGTTTCAATTTTACAATTATTTTACACTACGCTACTAATCTTGTGTGAGAGGAAGAGCTAGCAAGATTTTCAACCTTTGCTTGGCTGTCAAACTATTCCTTTCATTGAGCTGAAGCTTTTCACTTTGATGGAACCACAGCTACTTTACCTTTCCAGTACTGGGGGTGGAACTTAGAGCTTATGAATGAGGCAAAGATTCTACAATTTAGCCAAATGCAGAACTTAATTCCTGTTATTATTTTAAGAGCTCTTTACTTTCTATTAAAAGTTACCTGTTTCTATGTTTCCTCTCATTTTCTCTTACTACTTGCAAAGTTTCAGTCTCTTATCAATAACTGACCAGTTTTGAGGTTTTTTTTTAAATACAGGTTGAAAACTAGGGCATAGTTTCAGTGTTTGACACATGAATACCCAGTTTCACAGTGCCACCCCTTACTAAGGGTGACATCTTTGGTCCACATATTATATGGCAACTTCTCCAAGATTCAGATATCTTTAGTTGTTTCCAAATATTTCTTGGTCTTTTATCTCATGGACTGATGTTTTTATCACAACAATTGTTTTTCTGCTACTACGGCTCTGTAATATAATAGAAAAAAGTATAGTGCTACTCCAGTATTTTTCTTGCATCTTAAGAGCCCTGGCTAACTAAGGATTTTCTTTTCTATAAAATTTAGTCTTGCCTGTTCTATTTCTGTGAAGGAATTGATAGGAATTTTGATGAAAAGTGCACCGAATTTGTAGATGGTTTTCATAATATGGCTATTTTTACCATATTGATTCTGCTTATCCAGAATAAATGGGAGTTATGTGTTCATATGTGTAATTTTGTTGATTTTTCCCTTTGATTTTTCATGATTTTCACTTGAGCCTTATCACTTTTGTATGGAACCTCTCTTTTACTATTGCTACTGTGGTTTATTATCTAAATCATTTTCTTCTACTTTAATCATTCCTTTTACTAATTTTGGGTCTGTTTAGTTCTTTGAGATGCAGTATAGGTTCTTTAGTATCTCTACTCTTGATTTTCAAAAAGTGTTACAGTTTCCTTTTATTGCTTTTTCTGTATCTTTAGATTCTGATAAATTTTCATTTTCATTTGTTTCAAGGATCATTTTAAAATTTGCCTTAAAAGATAATTCATTTCAATGCCTATTAATCATTTAAACTGAATGCACTTATTTATAAAATTATTTAAGTAATTAAGGTTGAAAAACAATTCCTTTAATTTTCATGTTATGTGAATATTTTCCTGTTTTCCTTGTTATTGTTTAGCCTTACTATAGTATGATCTACATGTGTGCTCAATACACTTTCAATATTTTTAAAATCTGGCTGGATTTGCATGCTAACCCATGATCTCTCCTGGATGGCATTCAGAATGCTTATGACAAATACTCTGTTAGTGTATGTGAGCCTCACCTGATCAAAGGTGAAATTTAACTCTGATACCTTCCTGTAGATCTTGTCTGACCTCTACATAAAATCTTCAGCTATTATTGTATTTAGGACTATGAAAAAATCTGTTAATATAGTTAAGTGCTTGGATAGTGTGTAAATAAATATATACTTGGAATTGCTATGTTATCACTTCATCAGTACATTACAAACTTGTCATTTTCCTTGTTTTGATTAAAGTCTATTTGGTGTAATGTGTTATGGATACTCCTGCTTTCTTTTGGCCTTCATTTGCATATACTACCTCATTCCACTCCTTTCTTACAGTCATTGGGGGCCATTAATACTAAAGGGAGTTTCTTGGAATCAACATATCATTTGGAGTTTTTATTCATTCAACCATTCTATCTCTTACTGGTAGAATTTCCTGCCTTCCCATTCCCAATCATTGTTCACCAATCACTTCTCATTACTGCCATTATGTAACTTCTTCTCCAGGTCTATTAAGGCCTCTTCCACTCTTTCTCTTCTTCTAAAGTCTTCAGTGTTTGTTGTTGAGTTCAATTGTAATGTGTTTTGATTTCTGGATTATGAGTTTTCATTTGTCAGTTACAGATTTTTAGAAGCTTAAAATAGATGACAGTAAGCTTTTGAAATGATGACGACTATCCCTGATCATAAGGATGAAAGAAAAAGAGAAAATACACATACAGAGCTATGATCATAGTCATAAGGGAATGTACAGAAATGATATAATGAAATCTTTCATTTAAAATTTTAATGAAACCTTTCAGTTACTATTTCAAGATAAAATAGTAAAGACACACAAATAAAAACTGCAACAGCACTGTAATCCTCCCACCATTTGTAATATTTTATAACAATTTTTACATTGTTCTATAGTAATTGCTAGACAAAGATACAATAATTTTCCCTCTTTATATGAATTATGTGTATGTTTGACTAGCACATTTATGTTAGAACATTGTCAGCTCACATGTGTAGACACTTTTACCAGTAAGTTTTATACATTCTTGTACATTTTTCTTTTGCATTAATGGTTCTGTCTTTTGGACTAAAAGGCATACTCTAGTATTTCTTGTAGAATAGGTCTGGTGGAGACATATTCTCTTAACTGTGCTTCTCCAGGAACCTTTTAATTCTTTCTTCATTTCTAAATGGTATCTTTGATAGGAATAGTATTCTTAGTTAATTTATACATTTTTTAATCTTCTGTAAGATCTCCTACCATGCCATTGGATTCTATGGATTCTGCTGAGGAATAATCTATTAGTGAAACATGAATACACCTATGTTTTATTGGGTTCCATTTACCTTCTAGTATAAACAATCTTCTCTATATATACTTCACTTGTGAGACCTTAATCATAAGACAGCTTTCTGTAGAGATCATGGTAAAACTTGATTAACCTTTCATCTTTAGATATTTTACATTTCTATCCTTGTCTATATTATGAAATTTTAATTCTGACATTACTTTACTAGAACAAGCATTTGAACTTTCTGGCATTCTCAAACATTTACTGAATCCACAAAACACTGCCTTTTAAAAAATACTTTCAACTTTTGACAAAATTTTTCACATGTCTTCATTTAGTTGCTTCAGTTTCTTGATTCAGTTTCCTCCTCCATACATGTGTGTTCAATCAGATTTTCTTCAAGCTCTAACTTCACTAAAATATTAGGCTTCCATTGTGACACTTCCATAAATGCATAAAGTATATGTTGAACAGGTTGGTCCTCTGATTTGTATTTCCATCTTATCTCCATTGTTTCCTTTTAAACAATGTGTGGTTTCATTAATTCTTTAGAATGTGCTCTCTCTCTGTCTGTCTCTCTGTCTGTCTGTCTGTCTCTCTCTCTCTCTCTCTCTCTCTCTCTCTCTCTCTCTCTCACACACACACACACACACACACACACACACACACACACGCTTTCACATACAGGGATGACAGAAAAAAGTAACTGAATCTCTACTTCCCTGTATTCTTTCATTTTTGGTACCTCAATCTAAATATATTGGGAAGAATAGTGATCATTATTTTACCATGGTGTCCTTGGAACTAGGATTTCAATGTAAAGCTTAAAATTCTCATCTCTCTTGCTGAAGGTTCCTCTCACCATACTGAGTTCCTTAGAGTTGGATTCATCCCTTTAGTTACGCAATTAAGAATATAATCCCTTCACTTGATCTTGTTGAGATCTTGTTATGGTTGATATTGCAGGATGAACTGTTTAATATGTTAGATCTGTAAGCAGAGCTTCTATAGAATGTTCCTTAAATGACACTTTGCTTCTGAAAGTTTGTCTTAAATGATATGTTTGATAGCTAGACTGGCCTGTCATATAACCATGTAACATAAGGTGGGTGGCTCAAAACACAAGGTTTATTTTTAACATAGGTGGATCTAGTGACTGCAAGATAAAGGCAACAAAATTATTTGTTGTCTCATGAAACCCTATTACATGTTTAATGAACAAAAGCTTTTTGGTATGGTGCATGCAGTAGCAGGGAAAGCAAGTTCTCTCTCAGCTTAAATATGCTGAATCTCATTCATGACAAGTTCCCCTGATGTACTTACACAATCCTATGTACAAACATCAAACATTAAATTCACATTGCATCTCAATTGGAGGCAATATTTTAGTATATTAATTAGGAGAGAACAAAGAATTCAATCCAAGGTATTTTCACAATAAAAAAAGAATTCAGTCCATCGAATTTGTAAGTTTTGAAATACTCCTCTTCAATTTCTATGCTAATTATGCAGGATCTTCAAGAACTACCAGTTTGTTTTGGCCTTAGCTTTTGCTATTGAAGAGATCAACAAAAACCCTAATCTTTTACATAACTTAACTCTGGGATTTGATATCTTTGATTTTTACTTCGGAGCTTGGACAGTATTTAAGAATCCCTTCATTTGGCTTTTTGGGAAGGACAAGATTCCAAACTACTCCTGTATGAGAGACAGCAAATCTATAGCAGTACTTACAGGACCATCAGGAAAATCATCTGCCCAGATTGGGACACTGCTGGAACTCTACAGATTCCTCCAGGTGAGAGTGAGAGGAGTGGAGGGATATAAAATAATGTCTAATCTGGTGTCATTTTAAATATCAGAAGAGTATGAGAGGAAAAGATTGATTTATCAACATCTCAAATTTTGTGGTATCAAAGAGTAAGTATTCAAAGATAGTGGAATATCTATATCTCCAGTGTTTGAAAAAGGGCACAGAAAAATTAGAGCAGACAAAGGGATTATTTGGAGTTTGGGGCTTTATCAATAAAAATTAAGAAATGGAAAATGATTTTAACATGTGAAGGTATGTTGACTTGGGTGCTGGTAGGTACATGTATAATCTAGCTATTCATGAAACTTTTATCTCCAATTAAACAGCAAAAACCAGAAAGTGAATATGTAGCTCAAGTGTAAGAGTGACAGCCTTGAGGGAAATAGCCAAGGAATTGCCTGACTGCCTTGCATACATGTGTGTGTGTGTGTGTGTGTGTGTGTGTGTGTGTGAGTGTATGTGTGTATGTGTATGTGTGCACACACACACAACACACACATACATAATAATGTTGAAGGAAGCAAGTCAGGCTCAAAAAGAGAAAGGGGGCATGTGTCCTCTTATATGTGAACATTAGATCTAAAACATGATCATGAAATATGAAATATATGGAACATATGTATACCCATTTACATATATGTATTACCAGTCTGACAATAAACACAATATTGGATGTACATGGTGAAAATGGAATTAGGAAAGCCAGAAAATGGAGTGAAGTTGATATAGATGTAAGGAATTGATGGAAATAGTGGCAAATAAATCAATGTATAACTACTTACAATTTAAAATTTTAATTTTTTTCAAAAATGAAAACAAAGGCTGGGAAGTTAGCTCAGTGGTAGGAGTGCTGGCCTCGCATATATGAGGCCATGGGTTCAATTCCTCAGCACCACATAAACTGAAAGAAGCCAGAAGTGGTGCTGTGGCTCAAGTGGTAGGGCGCTAGCCTTGAGCTGAAGAACTGAGGGACAGCACCCAGGCCCAGAGTTCAGGCCCCACAACCAACAAAACAGAAGAAGAAGAAGAAAGGAAACAAAAACCTAATTTCTCTCTACTTCAACTGGATGGATGGCAATTTTCACATTCATAAAGTGTCCGCATTTCTTTCCCTGTAGTTTACCTTTGGGCCTTTTGATCATGCCCTGAGTGACTATAACAAGTTTCCTGATCTCTATCAGATGGCCCCAAAGGACAAATTGGTAGCCCCTGCTATGGTCTCTTTACTGCTTCACTTCAGCTGGAACTGGGTAGGACTGTTGACCTCAGATGATGAGAATGGTTTGTGGATCCTTCCTGAATTGAAAGAAGAGATGGCCAAGAACACAGTTTGTGTAGCCTTTGATCTAGTGATTCCAAATCATTCCATGTCACATATATTCAAAATCGTAGCAGTATATAACCAGATTAACAAATCCGCAGCAAATGTCATCATCATCTATGGTGACAGTGAATCTCTACTAGATTTAATGATGTGTGTTGAGCAAATTTTAATTACAGGCAAAGTTTGTATCATGAACTCACAGTGGCATTTAAAAATGAAAAGGAAATATTTCATGCTAGGTTCCTTCCATATACCTTTCATTTTTTCACATCACTATGCAGACAGTATTGGATTCGCAGATTTTATACGGAAAGTTAACCCTTCCAAATACCCAGAAGACTTTTACCTTGCCAGATTATGGTTTCTCTCTTTTAATTGTTCCCATTCCGAGTCTGACTGTGTGATATGGGAGAACTGTCCACAAGATGCCTCCTTGGAATGGTTGCCTGGACACATTTTCGACATGGCCATGTCTGAAGAGAGTTACAATATATACAATGCTGTGTATGCTGTGGCCCAGGCCCTCCACAAGATGCTCCTTCATCAAACAGAAATGCCATTCATGGGATATGGGAAAGGGATAGTACCTTCCCTTGCACAGGTAATGCTTCTGTATTGGATCCCAAACATCATGGGAAAGTTACTTTGTAATAGTGTTTTTCAAGGATGAAATGAAGTATTTACAATACTTTTTTTAAATCAAAGAGAAACTATATTTGTTTTAATGTCTGTAAGGTACTCTAGACCTGTGTCCATGTTCTTTCAAAGGAAAACACACCTAAGAAAAAAATACAATTGAAATGAAAGAAAAACAGGTCACTGGAAGGAAGAAGTATGTTTCATGTTTTAATCAATTATGTTTGCTATGATCTCTCAACCTGCTCATGGCTAAAGTTCTCAATATTGTAAACGCAGTTTCTCCCTCCAAGTTTAATAGCAAAATATGACCTGTTCTTTAAGTTCCTAAACCCTGATGAATAAATATTTCATAAATAATCCTGATTAATGCCACTTTAGGTAATGCAGCAAACTGAAAAATCCCTGAACACTCATAACATGAATAGCTGTGGCAACTGTAGCTAGGCAACTTAAGAGAATCTCACTCAAGTCTATTTAGGTTCATATAGTTTCTCTTGAAAATGGGTGTTTGGACCCTACCCATTATGACCTGGTTTCTGATATATTATTCTATTGTATTTCCCCATTGACTTTTTTTAATCTCAAAAATTTTATTGTAAAGGTGAGAACAAAGGAGAATATTCTTAGGAGAGGATCACATGGGCTAAATTGCTATGTGAATATGATCATATAACATGATGCTTATCAAAATGAACTCGAAGAAATGAAAACAAGTTCTTGTTTTTTGCTTTTTTTTTTACTGTACTGTTCCACATAGACTTTCTATTGTTCTATTTGTGATGTGTTTTACCACAGACATTCATTTGTCACACTTTTTCAATTGTTATTGTAAAGGTGATGTACAGAGGGGTTAGAGTTACATATACCAGGTAATGAGTACATTTATTTTTGACAGTCACCTCTTCCCTCATTTTCTCCCAGTTTTTCCCTCCAGACATCCCTCCCCTACAAGTTGTACAGTTTCTTCAACATACTCTCCAGTGAGTTTATCCTTTGTCCCACCATTTCTGTGATCCCCATATCATTCTTCAACAGATAAACTTACAAAAGGTACAGAAATCAAAAACAGTGACAAAGGAGAAAAAATTACCAAAGCTGAAACAACAAAAAAATTACTTTTTTGGAGTTCACATAGCTATTGAGCTTTTGTGATCCTCTCCTATGAATAACCTCCTTTACTCTGTGTCAGTGCTATTGAGCTTTTGTGATCCTCTCCTATGAATAACCTCCTTTACTCTGTGTCAGTGTCTACAGTCTTGTATAATTTATCATGTCCAAATGTGTTTTTTGTCTTTTACCATCCATTGTGTTTACTTGTCGATTTATAGGCACATTTTTGCTATAAAAAATTAAGGAATCCACACAATCTGTTTTTTTGTGTCTGGCTTACTTTGCTTAATATATTTTTTCCAAGTCTTTCCATTTCCTTATGAATGGTATAGTATCATTCTTTCTAATGGAAGTATAGAATTCATATATATGTATGTATGTATGTATGTGCATCATATTTTCTTTATCCATTCATCGATTGAGGATCGTCTAGGCTGATTCCATATCTGGGCTATGGCAAAGACTGGATTGTTTGTGGTCTATTAGATAAATGCCCAGGAATGGAATTGCTGGCTTATAGGGAAGCTCTATGTTCAGTTTTTTGAGGAACCTCCATATTGCTGAATGGTTGAATATGTTTATATTCCCAACAACGGTGTAGTGGCATTCCCTTTTGGTGAAATCCCCATTAACATGTTATTGTTAATTTTCTTGATTATAGCCATTCTAACTGGGGTGAGGAAGAATTCAATGTTATTTTTATTTGCATTTCTTTTATGGCCAGATATGTTGAACATTTCTTCTTGTGTCTACTGGTCATTCTTGACCCCTCTTCTGAAAAGTCTCTAAGTCTTAAGCCAATTTATTAGTTAGGTTGTTGTTTCTTGAGAGTTTATTTTGGGGGGGATTACTTTTTGAGCTTTAAGTATATTTTAGATATGAGGCCCTTTTCTGATGCATAACTGGAAAATATATTCTTCCATTTGGAGGGCTTTCTACGTATCTTTCTAGCTATCTACTTTGCCATGCAGAAACTCTTCAGTTTGATGCAGTCCCATTTATCTATATACTTGCTTTTGTTCCACTGTTTGCTATCTGTTCATCTTGAATTATAAAGCAAGGGTTAAAGATAATAAGGGGTGGCTGGGAAGGTGGCTCAGTGGTATAGAGTCCTTGCCTTGCATGCATGAGGCCCTGGGTTCAATTCCTCAGCACCACATAAGCACAAAAAGCTGGAAGTGGCACTGTGGTTTGAGTGGTAGAGCACTAGCCTTGAGCTGAAGATCTGAGGGACAGCGCCCAACCCCAGAGTTCAGGCCCTATGACCAGCAAAAAATAAATAAATAAATAAGGGGCTTTGCTTCATTCAGGTTTTCTCTCAAGTTTTGAGTTCACTTCAACGTAAGATATATATCTCTTTTAGCTGCACCCTTTTCTGAAGAAAATCCCATTGAAGAATCCTGCCAAAGAAAAAGTGATTGTAAAAAAAAGTGATGATAAAAGAAAATTAGAGCCAGAGTATGACATTATAAACATCTGGAATTTTCCAGAAGGCCTTGAACTTAAGGTGAAAGTAGGGAAGTTTTCTCCATACGCTCAAGATGGTCATCAGCTATCTTTGTCTGAAGATATAATAGAGTGGGCCATTGGAACTACAGAGGTGGGTTGTGTCTAAGTGTCATGATTTGAGCTACAAAGAAGTAATAAAAATAGCCCCTGGATTTTATGTTTATGTGGTTCACTAATGTCCTCACAATATATATTTAATTATTTTCAACTTGAAAGAAATTTTATTTATTGACTTTTGAACAAAAAAAGGCACAAAGTAACTTCACAGCTTGTTCAAAAATGATTTTTTCTTACCATAAACATAAATGACAGCTGTTATAGCAATTTTCTAACAGTGGGACAAAATAACTGAGGAATCAATTCTAGAGGATGAAAGGTTTATTTTGCTCATTTCGGTGCTTGTTTCATCAATGCTTAGTTGACCTGTAACTTAGGCATCTATGGTGACAAGAATCATTGAAGAAGCCTGTGTGAGAAGATCCTTATATCATGGAAATTGGAAAAGAGAGAAAGATATGATAGGGTTGCTTTATCTTATAGCATACTTTAAAAGCTTCAGAGAGGATTCTTCCTCCTTGCTCTCCACCATGTTACAGATGAGTAAGAGACAACATATCACGGTATGAATTCAAAGTAGTTCCATAGGGCCAGTCAGTAGAACTTACTTTCTCACCATCTATCTCTACCTTATAAAGGTGCTATACTTCTCAATAGTTCAATAGGCTAGAGATTAAGGCTATAGCACATAAGCCTTCGGTAATCACATGATGTGGAATCTATAACATCATTCAATTAACTGACTGGACTTATGTTCATAGAAATATTATGTCTAATAATCCAATTATTTAACACAACAGACTTTTTGGCATGTTAGGTAAAAGTATAAACAGTTACTGACACATATCTGGTCTTCCAAAGATTCCTCGCTCTGTTTGCAGTGAGAGTTGTGGTCCTGGATTCAGGAAATCCCCTCAGGAGGGAAAGGCTGCCTGTTGTTTTGACTGCACATCCTGCTCAGAGAATGAGATTGCTAATGGGACAGGTAAGTTCATGACATAGGGAAAAATTTATGCTGTCTCCTACTTGCCCCCAATCCAGACAATAAAAAATTGTGTTAGAATTTGATTCAAAGTCTACCTTCATTCAATTAGTAATTTGTGATAATGGATGATAGTGCTTCTTTATTAAACACAAATCATGGGTTATGAATTATATATAGGATTGTTTTCTAGTCTCTTGTATGCATGGCTATTTAACTACTTAGTAATGTAAGTTTAACTTCTATCATATTAAGTGCAAAGATTTTTTTAAAGACAGCGTCCTCATCTTCTTCAAAATTGCCTTCAGATTACAAAGAAAACACAGATCTTGAACATCTATTTCCTAGTCTCCCAGAACTGTTCCTCCAGCAAAGCAAGTGCTCTGGATTGGGTTTGGTATAAGAAACAGGCATAAGTGGTGTACCTAGCACAACTTCAGAGCTTAAAGACTGATTTGATTTTCTGTTCCCCACTTCCTTACAGGTGAATAGGAGAGACAAATATAACAACTATAAGAAAGGGCCATTGGGGCCCTATTTATATTGCACAGGGACATCAAGCTTTATTATCCACAATTTCGAATGAGGGCTTGGAATTGTAAACACAAGGCTCAGAATTATTATGGCAGCATTTTTATGGTGCTGAACATTGTTGTTAGGATATTAGAAATGTCAAGATATATAATATGTGTGATAGTAACTGTGGGTTAAAAAAAGGTTTAATGAGACTGAAAAAAGAGAATGTGGGAATGAGTGTGGGAACATGATAAATACATAAAAAATAATACTGAATGTATTTGATAATACTTGGTAATATTTAGTTTTATGTTAGAATTAGATCTAAGTAGGGATTTTCTAATTTCTTTTTAAGAACTGAAAAGGGACCAATGTTTATTTGGCTTCTTCTCCAGATATGGAGCAGTGTGTGAAGTGTCCAGATCATCAGTATCCCAATTCAGAGAGAAACCAGTGCCTCCTAAGAGTTGCAAGTTTCTTGGCTTATGGAGAACCCTTGGGGATGGTCCTAGCCTGCATGGCTCTTGGTTTATCTACACTCACAGCAGTTGTTCTTGGGGTCTTTGTGAAACATCAGAACACCCCCGTTGTCAAGGCCAATAATCAGGCCCTCAGCTATATCCTGCTCACCTCCCTCATCTTCTGTTTCCTCTGTTCCTTGCTCTTTATTGGCCGACCCAACATAGTGACCTGCATTCTGCAGCAGACCACATTTGGAGTTGCATTCACTGTAGCAGTTTCCACTGTCTTAGCCAAAACTGTAACTGTGGTTCTGGCCTTTAAGGTCACTTCTCCAGAGAGAAGGATGAGGTGGCTGCTGGTATCAGGAGCTCCTAAGTTCATTATTCCCATCTGTACACTCATCCAGGTGATTCTCTGTGTACTCTGACTAGGGATTTCTCCTCCCTTCCTTGACACAGATACACAATCGGAACAGGGCCATGTCATCATCCTGTGCAACAAAGGTTCCCTCACTGCCTTCTACTGTGTTCTGGGATATCTGGGCTCCCTGGCCCTGGCCATCTTCACTGTGGCTTTTCTGGCTAGGAACCTGCCTGACACCTTCAATGAAGCCAAGTTCCTGACCTTCAGCATGCTGGTGTTCTGCAGTGTGTGGCTCACCTTCCTTCCTGTCTACCACAGTGCCAAGGGGAAGGTCATGGTGGCTGTGGAGGTCTTTTCCATCTTGGCCTCCAGTATGGGGCTCTTGGGCTGCATCTTTGCTCCTAAGTGCTACATCATCTTGTTAAGGCCAGAGAGAAATTTTCTGCATGGCTTCAGGGACAAAATACATACTGGGAGAAATAAGTCCTCCTAAGATGAAACTTGTATGTTCAGTCAAATGTACAGAAGAAGGTCTAGATTAAATCTAAGCTCCTTTTCCCATTAGATATTAACTTATATTGTGGGGATCACTTCATCACTTCAATGAAGAAGTAAGTGATTGTTACCCATGTATCTAGTAATGGTAATGATACAGTTACAAGTTGTAGCCAAACCAGTTAAACTTGAATTTTATTCTGTATACGTCTGGTTCTTCCTATTACCTCTGCATTTAATTCCATCCTCTACACCAGTATATTTTCACTGTTGACCTGGGTGCAATTTTGCTTTCTAAATCATTTGTCTAAAAGTTTTTTGTGCCATTCATAGGGCTTTCATTTAAAGCTTGGGTACTGTCCCTGAGTTATTTTGCTCAAGGCTATCTTCACTTTACCACTTGAACCACAGCTTCACTTTTGGCTCTTTGGTGGTCAGCTAGAGATAAGATTCTCATGGAATTTTCTCTCAGGTTGACTTCAAACTGTGATCCCAATATCTCAACTTCCTGAGTAGCTAAGATTGTAGGTATTTTTCTATATTTTAAAGTATATTTACTTTCTGCCTTCACTGTTATCCTCAAATAAATTTCATTAATACTTTTCTCTTAACAAGGTTCTATGTTTTATATACTCTAGAGTTTAATAGTTGCTAATAGCTATATAATAGCTACATCTGCCTTTTGCAATATTACTCAATATGTTTCATTAGATCTCTTCACATTCTCTTTCTATTCCCTCTCTCTTTTCTTTCATCCTTCTTCTTCCTCTTTCCTCTGTTTTTTTTTTACTGTGAAAACACCGTACAGAGGGGTTACAATTACATGAGCAAGGTAATGAGTACCTTTCTTATCAAGCATTGTTGCCTCCTCCTTTGTTTCCCCTTCCCATCCCTTCCCATCTCCCCTCCCTGACTCCCCAATCCACCCCCACACCAAAGTTGTAAAGTTCATTTTTTGACATAACGTCTTGTATATCCCATTGTTGCAATGGATCCAACTGTATTCCTATTTAAACAATTTGTTTTTTCCTTTCTACTCCACAAATTATACCAACATCGAATACAGTGAAAACAGAAGTTATACCATGGGAGAGGGACATACAAATCAACAAAGAAATCATCTTATAAATATGTTAGAAACAATAGCAAGAAAGAAAAAACATTTGAGTCCTTATCTTGGAGTACATTTCACCTAACATCAACTTATCTGACCATTTCTGCTTGTCTCAGACATATACTAGTAATTGCAAATAAGGGAAACCAGATCCAAAGAAACATAGGTCCCACTGTTTCCCTCTCTGTTTTCTGTTTATTATTTTAGTATTTCAACAATGCGTTGTATATTCTCCAGAAATACCCTTTAGATGTATATCAAAATGTATTAGATTTGGAATAACAGTTGATGAAAGTAGTTTTATAATAGTTTGTTCATCCATGGCTGTCGATATTTTCAACTTATTATTGTTTAATCACATTGAAATATTATACATACAAATATGTATACATTAGATACATGTATTTTTTGTTATCAATTTTATATACATTTATTACTAAAATGTTACATTTCCAATATTTTAATCTTTAAGAAATCCATTATTTATTATTTTAAATAGACTGAATTATTGGGTTCTATATTATTTTTTAAAATACATGACTGTCTAGGACATATGGCCACATAATTGCAATTCTATCTGCTCTCTTCTACTGTTCATTACATCTTTCTTCTGACACTTGTATTTCTAATAGATGAGTTAGTACATACTGACAATGGTCTTCTTTAAATTGGAAATACAATGAAGTTTTGGCAAAAAAAAACACTGTACTTTGTTTCTTTTAATGGTATATTAATTTTCAAATATTTCCAAATCCTTAATATTTTATCAGGAGGTGGTCAAAATATTTGTTTCTACTGAAGTTCATTTTTTATCTTTCTTCTTGGTTTTTATAATTTCATCAATAAGGTAGGATTATTATGGCTAAGTAAAACACTAACTGCCCATTCAGTGGTAATGAATTACCACTAATCATGGTATATAAGCTCCTCAGTATCCACTATGCAATCAGAGTACATGTTGGCCATAAGGAAAGAGAGCAGGTGATCACATCTCAGTAACAAAAAGAGACCAGAGATGGTCCTTAAGACATCTTGTTATGTTTCACAAACATTATAGCCAATTGTAGAGCTGAAATTCTGATGTTGGTGATTATAATAAAGCATTAAAAAGATGACATTCAAAGTCTTACTACTCACTTAAATCAGGGGTCATGAGATGAGCAGTCCACTCAAACTGATAGGGAAGTACATATTAAAGTACATAGAATATTTTGGTATTCACTGACAGAGGCAGAGATGTGGGTGGTATGAGTCCCTTCAGAGCTCCATAATGGGATGATGTGTCCCCAGGCTTTTGATCACCTTATCTTCATGTGAGGCACAAAATGAGAGTGAAACACTGTTAACACCATGGTAAAATAATGTTACATACTTTTACTTTATAATTCTTCCTGGAAGGATATGGAAAGCCATATTCTCATGAACACAAGGAAAAGCAACAGGAATAAAAATCAACAACTCATTCTGATGCAGAGAATTAAGAACAAACACAATCCATAGTATCTGGGAGCTGATAAAAGGAAGACTCAATCAGCCAGGCGCCGGTGGCTCACACCTGTAATCCTAGCTACTCAGGAGGCTGAGATCTGAGGATCGTGGTTCAAACCCAACCAGGGCAGCAAAGTCCGTGAGACTCTTATCTCTAATAAACCACTCGAAAACCAGAAGTGGCGCTGTGGCTCAAGTGGTAGAGTTCTCGCCTTGAGCTAAAGAGCTGAGAGACAGTGCCCAAGCCCAAAGTTCAAGCCCCATGACCAACCAAAAAAAAAAAAAAAAGGGAAGACTCAATCAGGTGCTGGAGGCTCATGCCTGTAATTATAGTTAGTCAGGAGGTTGAGAACTGAGGATCATGGTTCAAAGCCAGTCTGGGAAGGAAAGTCCATGAGACTCATCTCCAATTAACTACTAGAAAACCAGAAGTGGAGCTGTGGCTCAAAGTAGTAGAGTGCTAGCCTAGAGCAAAAAAAGAGCTGAGGAATTACATCTTGCATTCAAGCCCCACCACTGCCAGAAAATGACTCAGAGAAGCATTAAGTTCTTCAGCTGAAATCCCTAAAAATAAAGGTAGGAACATATAAAGTGATGAACTGAAGAAGGCAGAGAGAAAACAAATTTCAAAACACTCCAGGAGGCTTGGTGGTACTTCTCGTAGACTATACAATCGACAAGACCCATACCAGAGGGTAGTGGGTGTTGAAGTTCTATGGATACTGGGCTGTTTGCTGCAGAACTCCTGAGATTGTTGATTGTATATCATTTCTCTAGTTGTTTGGTACTAAGCTCATGTCCTCTGATATGAGCTTGAGGACTACTGCATAACTAAAGCTCACTCAGCATTTGCTGCTTCTCATCCAGGTCTTCAAGAAGAAAAAGTCAAAACATTTCCTGTCAGAACAGTACTTATTATAGCATATTTCAGAACAAGAGTTTTCAGTACTTTCTCAATTGACAATGGTGTGCTTTTTCATGTGCCTATTTCTTTTTTTTTTTCCTATTTCTTGATTGGATTATTATTACTGGTGTTTAACATTTACAATTGTTTTATACCATATTAATCTCTACCAGATATAAGGCTGGTGAAGATTTTTCAACCTTTTACTTATATCTCTTCACTGCGTTAATTCTTTTCCTCCCAGAAACATGGGAACTTGTAGGAATCATAATTGTAAATTTTGTTTTATTTCTAGTGCTTGGAATGCAAGCCAACACCTCTTGAAAGACACAAAGGATTCTCCCACCAAGCCACAGCCAGAACTTAATTCTTGCTATAATTTTCTGCAGTATTTAAATCCAATTAAGGGAGTTACATATTCCTATATTTTGTAGTGCTTCTTTTTTGTTTCATAGTACTTTCAAGGATTCAGTGTCATATGTAGAATTAATATTTTGATCAAATGTGACATAGATTTTTTTAATGTGCAAGTACTGGGGTTTGAACTCAGTGCCTAGACTTTATCCATTAGCTCTTGCACTCAAGGCTGGAAGTTTACCACTTGAGCCACAACATTTAGTACTTAATTGGAAGTAAGAGTCCCCTGACACATGTGTCTTGGATGGCTTCACACCATGATCATCAGATCTCAGAGTCCTGAGAAGCTAGGAATAGAGAAGTGAGCCATTGGTACCTAGACTAAAATATCAGCCTTTTGATTAGTTAATAAAGTCTGGCATAGTTAATCAACATATGATACCTAGATTATCCAGTGTCACCATCTGTGAAGGAGGCTATCCTCCAGTAATCTATGCGTTAGCAGCTTTTCCATAACCCAGGTTAGTGTAACTGTTTGGAATTATTTCTAGATTTTTTCTTTTTGATTTCTGGGTTGTTCTTTTCTATTTCTGTGTATATTTTATGCTATACATTATGTAATTAAGGTTCTTTAGTATAATTGAAAACAGGTTTGGGGATATTTTGACCTTGCTTTTTTGTCACATGTTAGCTCTGGCTAATTGGGATTTTCTTTTTCTACATGAGTTTTTGGCTTCTCTTTTCTATTTATGTGAATGTGATAGGAATTTTGAAGAGGATTACATCTACAGAGATGCATTTACAGAGATGGACATATGAGGAAAAAAGTATGCAATACAGAAAAAGAAGAAGTATAGGCAAATTGAAGGTATGACAAATATTATTCAGAGCAAATAAAATCAAACACTTAACCTAGACAAACAATTTAAAAAGAAAGAAACATAATATTGCTGTGAAGATCTCTTTCTGGCTGAAATACGGGGGATCAAAATGGTTTGCTTTTATTCTAGTATTATGCCTTTTCTATTTCTTGCTCTGGGAGGCACTAGGGGAGGTCTGCAACATTTTCTTCCAGAAATCCAAAGAGGTAAGTCCAGAAAAGTTAGTTCCTCCACTGAACCCCACCTTGACACTCAATGTATGAGCAGACGAGTGGCATGAGATCTATTGTGACCTATGTAGAGATGTTTTCCTGCCAATATTATTAATTCACCCTAGCAGCACAGAGATGTAGAAGACACAATCAAGGTGGTAGACTTATCACAGCTTGTGTCCTGTCCACCAAAAGAAATCTGTTAATGCACAAATGGAGGAAGAAAGGCCCTAATATGGGATGCTGAGAGAGTAGAAAGTGATCTGCTCCCAGAGTGTGCAAGCAAGGTGTGGATACTTAGTGGTTCTGCAGTTCCAAACCACACAAGTCACACTGAATATGTTCACACACACACACACACACACACACACACACACACACACACACACCTAATATTATTTCCAGATGTCAACCTTCCATTTGCATAGACTGTATTATTCTTTCTATCTCCTACAGTCTATTTGTTTCCCAAGGGTGAAGTGAGTTTCCTTAAAGTGAGTTTCTTAAAAGTGAGTTTCAGTCATCTTATATCTTTAAATTGAAAAGTATAAGACATTCTAGTTCTCTCTAATTTTGGAAAGATTGCCACTCCTTGCATTATGTAACTTGTTCTACACATTCTTTTTTGTTGTTGTTATCCTTTTTAATTCTTATTATAAAGGTTATGTACAGAGGGATTACTGTTTCATAGGTAATGAGCACATTTCTTCCTGGAAAATGTCACCTCTTCAATCACTGTTCTCGATTTTTCCCTCATCCCTGCCCACATGTTTTATAGTTCATTTTCAACATAGTGTCTACTGATTACCCCTGCTGCATGTGTTCACTCTATGTCCCTCCATTTTCTTATTCTTCACTTTTATTGAACCTTTTTCTACTCTTTTTGTTTTACTTTTTCAGAGGGAAAAAGCATACTATTCTTTAGTAGTGTGTTTGGGCTTTGGTTTATTACTCTTCATTTGTCTATTATAGGTTTTAGCTTAGTGGTATATATGAAACTGAAAGTGAATGGGTTATAGCAAATTATTTTGGAATGATGAAAATTATCCATAATAATAAAGATGAGAACATAAGCAAGCAAAAGAATATGAGGAAAATACTCTCCCAAGAAATAGAGGTTAATGATTTAAGACCATCATTGAACATATGGAAATGTTATAATGAAATCACTTTGTGAAATTAAAATGGAAATTCTACAACATTTAAAATGTAAACTCTCTAACCTCATTGTATTCCTCTCATAATTTTAAGCATTGGATATCCCATTGAGGTAGATGTCACTATATTTGGACTATAAAATTTATAATAAGAAGTCAGCTGTTAGGTAAATGGGAGTATACCTGTTAGTCATGTGTTCCCTTGTCTTGAGAATCTTCTTTGCATAGTATACTTCTTAGAGCTTGATTGTAGGAAAATACTTTGTATATATCATTTTTTCTTTATTATCCTTAATTGTACAAAGAAGGTGTCATACACCGAAGCAGTTTATACAATGCATCTTGATGAATGTCACCCCATTCAACATTTTCACCCATTCCTCCCAACCCAACTCTTCTCTCACTTTTTAAAAATTTTTGTGAGGTATACTTTGAAACCTTAACTGTATTCTCAACCCCTTCTCTTTGTTCATCTTTCCTTCTCCCCATAACCTCACCCCACTCCTTTTAAGTACCCAGGCTCTTTTCATTACTATAGCTCTGTAGTAAAGTTTGAAGTTGGTACTGTTATGCCTCCAGTGTTGCTCTCCCTTTAAGGAGGGGAAAGGAAAAAACAAATTGTATAAAAAGGGATACAGGTGGACCCATTGCAACAATGAGATGTACAAGATGTTCTGTAGAAAAATGAATTTACAACTTGGAGAGTGGGTGGGAGGGAGATGGGAAGGTTGGAAAGGGGAAACAAAGGAGGAGGCAACAATGGACAATTGTAACCCTCTGTACGGTATTTTCACAATACAAAAAAGGATCACTTTTGCTATTGGAAGTCTTCTGTGGTTCTATATGAATTTTTCAATTGCTTTCTGTATCTTGTTGAAAAATGATGTTGAAATTTTGATGGGTATTGCATTGAATTTGTAGGTTTTTGAGCAGTGTTGCCATTTTTCTGATAGTGATTCTGCTAATCCAAGAACATGGAAGGCCTTCCATTTCCTTATGCATTCTTCAATGTCCTCCTTCAAATTTTTAAAGTTTTTACTATAGAAGTCCTTCCCATCTTTGATTAATTCCTGGATATTTTTTGAGGATATTGCAAATGTTTGTAATAGAGGCATACAGAAAAGCTACTGATTTGGCAGAAAGGGAGAAGGGCAGGGGGAGAATTAGGTCCAAGACCAAGACTCGAACTCTGAATACAATGCTTTCATTCATTGGTTAGTGTTATACCAAGTGAGCCACATCACCGACCCCTGTGGATTGATTTTATTCCCTATAATTTAACAAAATTTGAATAAACACTAGTAGATTAGAGGATGACACTGTGGGGTCCTTTAAGTATACCACGCTGTGTACAAATGGGATAATTTTACTTCTACCTTATCTTGTTGGATTCTTGTTACGTTTTCCTCTTGCGTTATTTGTCTCGCTAGAAATTACAGTACTATACTGCAGATGAGTGTAGAGTGTTGATATCCTTTTCTCATTCTTGATTTTAGAGAAAAATTTTGGCTGTAGGTTCAACAAATAAGCCTTTATTATATTGAGCAATGTCATGTATTGCTATCTTATACAACACTTTGATCATGGAAAGATGTTGGATCTTATCAATAGCCAGGTACCAGTGGCTCATGTGGTAGTAGACTTAGTTATTCATGAGGCTGAGATCTGAGGATTGATGTTGAAGCTAGTCTGGACAGGAAAGACCATGATAATCTTATATCCAATTAATTACCACAAAAGCCAGAATAGAGCTGTGGCTCAACTGATAGAGTGTTAACTGAAAGCAAAATTCTCAGGGACAATGCTCTTGCCCTGTATTCAAGCTGTAGGACTAGTACAAAAAAATTGATCTTTTTCTGTGTTCCTCATTTATTGAGATGATTATGTCATTCTAGTCCATACTTCTGTTGATGAATTGATTGTCTTGCTGATATATTGTTCGTTAATTGTATTATATTTATCCATTTTCATGGGTTTCGTTATATTCATCAACAGCCAGCTTTGCATTCCTGGGATAAATCCCATTTGATCATAGTGTGTGATTTTTTGGTCAGTTTCTGGATTCAGTTGGCTCATGTTTTACTTAGAAGTTTTGCATCTGTGTTCATCAAAGAGATAGATCTACAGTTCCCTTTTCTTGATGAGTCCCTATCTGGTTTGGGGATGAGCATAATGATGGCTTCATAAAGGGAATTTAGTAATGATCCCTCACTTTGCATTTCATTGAAGAGTTTGAGGAGTATTGGTGTTAGTTTTTCTCCTTCAAAGATCTATTAGAATTGGCTATGAAACCATCAGGCCCTGGACATTTTTTGCATGGGGTCTTTTATTGCTATTTCAGTTTTATTATTTGATATGTCTATTAATTGGTTTATATAATCTTGGTCTCAGTTTAGGTATGTTTGTGTCCTGTAAGAATGAATCCATTTCTGCCAAATTATCCACTATTTTGCTTAGATGCTTCTAAAGTATTCCCTTATGATAGTCTGAATTTTGCTTGAATCTATTGCATTGTATTCTTTTTTATTTTTTATTGTATTTGAGTGAATTCTCCTCCTCTTCTCTTAGGTTTGCTAAGGGCCTGTGAGTTTTATTAATTTTTTCAAAGAATCATCTTTTATCTTGTTGATTCTTTGTTCTTTTATTTTCTAATTTATTTATTTCTGATCTCTTATTATTCCTTTCTATTGCTTTGGGTTTTGTCTGGTTCTTGTTTTATCTAAAAGACTGAAGTGCAGCATTAGAGTATTGATTTGAGATTTCTTTACTAAAGCTAGATCCTTATATATCACCCTGCACCAGAATCAACTCCAAATGGATCCAAGACCTCAGAGTCAAAGCAGACACTCTGAAAACATTACAGGATGGAATAGGAGAAACACTAGGTCTCCTTGGCGCAGGCCGAAATTTTCTTAATAGAGACCCGGAAACACAACAAATCAAAGAAAGGTTGGACAAATGGGATGCATGAAGTTGCAGAGCTTCTGCATGGGAAAGGACATAGCTAGCAAGATCAATAGAAAGCCCACAGATTGAGAGAAGATCTTCACTAGCCATACAACGGACAAGGGTCTCATATCTAAAATATACTTGGAATGCAAAAAATTAAATCCCCCAACAACAAATCCTCAAAGAAACAACTGCCCAATAAATAAGTGGGCTAAAGACTTAAAGAGAAACTTCTCTGAAGAAGAAAGAAGGATGGCCAATAGACACATGAAGAAATGCTCAACCTCCCTAGCCATAAAAGAAATGCAAATCAAAACAACATTGAGATACCACGTCACCCCAGTTAGAATGGCAAAAATCAAGAACTCTAATAACAACAGATGCTGGAGGGGATGTGGACAGAAGGGAACCTTACTTCATTGTTGGTGGGAGTGTAAACTTGTTCAACCACTTTGGAAAGCAGTATGGAGGTTCCTCAAAAGACTTCACATAGAACTCCCCTATGACCCAGCAATCCCACTTTTGGGCATTTACCCAAATGTTTACAAACAAGACCACACTAAAGCTACCAGCACAACTATGTTTATTGCAGCATAATTTACCATAGCTAAGATATAGAACCAACCCAGATGCCCCTCAGTAGATGAATGGATGTTGAAACTTTTGCAAGATCTCAGGAGAAAGTGCACTTGTTCAAGTCCTGGAGGTAACTCCAGAAGTGTAGGCCTGTGTTCTGGAAGAAAAGGTTCCTGAAGTAATGAAGAAATATATCACATGTTCTCATCAATCCTTGTGTTACAAATGACCTCAACATATTCACAGCTTTTTTGTTTCTTTTGTATGTTCTTCCCACATGATATAAACCCTGTTTTCATTGTATTTCATGCCAGTGCACTGTATCTTATATATACACTTTTCTAATTTGGGAAGGGGAAGGGAAAAAACAAAATGCTTAAATAGGGATACAGGTTGACACAAGGAGATGTACAAGACATTATATTGAAAACAAACTTTACAAATTGGGGAGCGTTTGGAGAGGTGAGGATGGAAGGGATGATAGGGGAAAAACAAAGGAGGAGGTAACAATGCTTGATACGAAATGTACTAATTACTCATGTAACTGTAACTCTTCTGTACAGTATTTTTACATTAAATAATGCATTTAAAAAATTCTAAGTCCAGTTTTTTGTTAAGAGTTTCTTCAATAGTACTATCCAAAATTATTTTTCTGAATTATCCACATATTTCATAAGTGGTAGTAATTGTAATTTCAATTTAAGTAGCAGCAATTTAGGAAACTAAGATACTGTGAACATTCCTAAAATTAACTGACAACTGTTTTAATCATGACTATCTGGAGGAAGGTTCTCTTGAAAAGAGGCCTTGTGATTCTTTCCTGTATGATCAAAATTCAGAAGTACAATGATATTTTATTCCTCTGTATAGGTTTTCTTTTGTTCTATTTTTTCTGTCTATTGATCATGCATTATGACGTAGGGATTAAAGACAATGAGGGGATTGTACAATTTAGGTTTTGTGTTTCAACATGTGAATTCACTTCATCATAGGATAATTTATCTCTTACAGATGCATCCTTTTCTGATGTACATCCAATTTCAAACTCCTGCCGGAAATCAAATGATTTTGGATGATAACAAGAAATTAGAGGTGGAGTATGACATTTCAAACATACGGAATTTTCCAGAAGGTCTTGAACTTAAGGTGAAAGTAACGAAGTTTTTTTCCATATGCTCTACATGGTCAGCAACTGTCAGTATCTGAAGATATGATAGAGTGGGCCATAGGAACTATGGAGGTAGGTGGGATGTAATCATAAAATTTGAACTCCAAAGAAGTCAGCAAAAATAGGATACTCTTAGAGTTGGAACACAAAGGCACAATGCTTATGTGCCTTGGAGCTAGCACTCTTATCACTTTGACCTACAGCACTACTTCCAGTTTTCTGGAGATGAATTGGAAATAAGAGTCTGAGGAACATCCTTCTTGAGCTTCCTTCTGATCCTCAGATCACAGCCTCCTGAGTAGCTAGGGTTATAGGAATGAACCACCAGCAGCAGGGGGACCTCCTTTTCTTTAATGCCCCAACATACTGCATTTAACAATGTGTTACTGTGAAGCTTGAACAAAATATAGTCATTTTAAGTTTAGATTCCATCCTGTTATAAGAAAATTACAAGAAATGTGTCAACAACCCCTTCGTATTAAACTTCCCTAAAAACAGCTAATCAGCAGATTACAGGAAATACCTAAAGTTCCAGATGTTCCCGCTGGGTCGACACCCTTGCAACCTGGACCATCCACTCTAGCCAATCATTTTGTAAAGCATCAACCCCATGAACCAGCCAATCACTTTACCAGGTCTTTTCCAGCCACTGGTTACACTAATCATTTTTTAGAATTATTTTATGACTTTCCGGTGGTGTGATATGATTTGCTAAGTAATGCTATGATGCATAGAATATCCCTGAAAACCCTATAAAAACCCTGTTAACTGAAGGATCGGGGTTCTCAACTCTGAGAGTTGAGAACTGAGTTGGTGAGGGTTGTATTGTAAGCTCAAGCTTACAATAAACGACTCTCATGTACTTACATTGGAATCAGCTCCTTGGTGGTCTTTGGGGATCCTGGGCATAACATTACTAATAGTTGATTCATTTTGTATCCAATATAAATGATATCTCAGCAAGTTTTTCTCATTGTGAACAAATTCCTAATCCAATCAATTTATAGGTTGAAGGTTTATTTCATTCCCTTCAGATTATATTTCATTCAATGATTAGTTGGCCTGTCACTCGGACATGTGTGGTGAAAGGAATCATAAAAGCAGCCTGTGTCTTAAGAAGAGCCCTACCTCCTGGCAGCAGGAATACACAGAGGAAGATATAATAGACCTGGTGTTCAATTCACTCCTGTGAACTCATGTTTTGAAGCATTCTAAGCTTCAATGAGCCCTTTTCTATTCTTCATGTGTAGGACAAGCAGAAAAGGCCAAAGGCTATGCACATATGACCATATAAGATGATGTTAAGTGAAATGAACGTCAAGATAGGGACACAAATATCTTTTTTCTTTCTTGCTATTGTTTCTAATTTATTTATAAAGTACCATGTGATTTTTTTGTTGCTTTGTATGTTCCTCCCCCACGTTATAAGCCCTGTTTTCACTGTATCTGATTCTGGTATCCTGAATCTTGTATATATATTTTTTCTAACTTGGGGAAGGGAAGGGAAATAAAAAAATGCTTAAATAAGGATACAGGCTGACCCATTGTAACAATGAAATGTACAAGACACTGTGTTGAAAATGAACTTTACAACTTCAGCGGGGGAGAGGGGGAATAAGAGGTTGGGGGGAGGAATTGGGGATATGGGGAGGGAAGGGATGTAGGGGAAAAACAAAGGGGGGGGAACAACGATCGACAGGAAATGTATTCATTATCTTACTCATGTAACTGTAACCCCTCTGTTCAGCACTTTTACAATAAAAAAGTACAAAAAAGATACTGTACAGAGGGGTTACAGTTACATGAGGAAGGTAATGAGTACATTTCCTATCAATCATTACCCCTCCTTCATTTTTCCCCTACCATCCGGTCCCTCCCCACATCCCCAACTCCTCACCTCCCTCACCACCACTTCCCTGAAGTTATAAAGTTCATTTTCAACATAGTGTCTTGTACATCTCATTGTTACAATGGGTCAACCTATATTCTTGTTTCAGCATTTTGTTATTTCCCTTCTCCTCCCCAAATTAGAAAAATATATATACAAGATGCAGGGCACCAGAATCAAATACAGTGAAAACAGGGTTATTCCTTTCCATTCCAGTTCTTCACTGTTTACTGATGAGCAGTAGAAAGAACATAAAATGACATGATTTCAAGAAAGTTCCATAGCATTGGAAAATAAGACTTACTTTCTCACCAATAATATATACATTTTGAAGGTCCCAGACTTACATTTAGAGCCCAAAACTGGATGAGACCTCAATTACACTCTTCCATTCATATTAATGGGTCATTAATGAATAATTCTTCAAAGATATTTCAGTGATATTGGGGTATACTAATACTGAGACCAGTTCTCAGTATTAGTATAATTAATTTCTACAGAATAAGCAGTCAGTATTTTTACTCACTAGTAATAATTCAACTATATTAATGGAATTCCTATAAAGATGTAAAAAGTAATAACTTCAATAAAAGTGAGATCTATATTGATCTTATCTTGAGAAAAATACTGAAGAACTTAGATATATATATTACACACTCTGCCCTCAAAAAGGAACAATCACATATTTTTTCACCAACACATTGTTATATTTCCAACAAAAAAATAGTATAAGTTCATTGTCAGTTACATGATCACTAATCTATTGGTTCTATAAATATCAGAAAAAGGTACAAAGAACAAGAGTAGATAGGACAAAGGCTTTCATTACATGATCATAAGTTTTAAATAGTCATATGATTCTGTAAACATAGTACACAACTCAATAAATCAGTCTATTTGGAACAATAAATAATACTTTTCCTTATTAAATTAAAAGTTTAAATATGAAAGTTAAACATTTTCATGTAATCAACAGATTGTAAATGCACATAATATAATATCAATATAATTAATACAGATTTAAATATATCATTCAGATCAAGTCATTAAATAATGGTATATTGGTAAGCATATCTACCTATGCTTCAGCAAACTTTTAGAAATTTATAAAATTTACTGATCTATTAGCTCATAAATTAAGTAGATTGTGGGAAAAAAATTGAGGTGCATTTTTATACAAGGTGCCAGTCATCTCTAGAATTTTCAAGATAATATGAGGAAAGGAGGGAAGGAGGCAGAAGGGGGGAAGAGATATCCAAAATCACAGGCACAAAATTATTCCTAAAGGCAGATGTTTGACTAGAAATGCATAATTATTGAACAAATCATGCCTCCAGTGAGAGTACTAACACAAGGAATGTTGTTAACAGGAAAATTTAATGGAAAGAATTGGACTACTAAGCAACACTGGTGTACAGGAAGCAGATTAGGATAGTTAAAATTTAGGAAATTGACTAACAAAGAAAAGTTAGACAGGATAACAAAATATAACAAAAATTGGAGATCATGGGAATGAGTGTAGAGTAAATGAGAAACACAAACACACAATTTAAACAGAAATGGTGACAAATGTAAGTATAACATTAGTCTAAAAATGAGTAAGTCATTTATCCATGGAACTATCATAAAGTGATATGACTAGGAAATGAGTGTAGATTTATTTTACAACTTCTATCAAAAATGTACCCATCTTAAGACAGCTTATAGCTCATCATATGTGTATTGTCCCTGAAGGCATGCAGAGAATTTCTATCTGGTCTTAACAAGATGATGTAACATTTGGGGGCAAAAATGCACCCTAGGAGACCTGCACCTGAGGCTAGGATGGAGAAGACCTCCACAGCCACCATGACCTTCCCCTTGGCACTGTGGTAGACAGGCAGGAAGGTGAGCCACACACTGCAGAACACCAGCATGCTGAAGGTCAGGAACTTGGCTTCATTGAAGGTGTCAGGCAGATTTCTTGCCAGAAAAGCTACAGTGAAGCTAGCCAGAGCTAATGAGCTCATGTATCCAAGGACACAGTAGAAGCCCATGAAGGAGCCCTTGTTGCACAGGATGATGATGTGGCCATGTTCAAAGTGTGCATCAACATCAATGAAAGGAGGAGAGGTTCCCAACCAGAGTGCACAGAGAATCACCTGGATGAGAGTGCAGATTGGGATGATGAATTTAGGAGCCCCTGATACCAGCAGCCACCTCATCCTTTTCCCTGGAGAAGTGGCCTTGAAGGCCAGAACTACAGTCACAGTTTTGGCCAACACTGTGGAAACAGCCACAGTGAAGACAACTCCAAATGTGGTCTGCTGCAAGATACAACTGAGAGTATTGGGACGGCCAATAAAGAGCAAGGAACAGAGGAAACAGAAGATGAGGGAGATGAGCAGGATGTAGCTGAGAGCCCTGTTGTTAGCCTTGACAATGGGAGTGTCTTGGTTCTTCACAAAAACCCCAAGAACAACAGCAGTGAGTGTAGACAAGCAGAAAGCCATGCAGACCAGGGCAATTCCCAAGGGATCTCCATAAGCCAGGAAACTTGCAGCTCTTAAGAGGCACTGGTTTTTCTCTGTGTTGGCATATTGGTGATCAGGACACTTCACACACTGCTCTACATCTGGTAAGATCAAACAAACATTAGCTTTTTTTCAGTATTGTCCATTATTCAATGGAGATTAGAAAATCCCCTGGTAGATGTAATTCTATCATATAAGTATTTTTACCACAAATGTAAATATTACCAGAAATTTCAATCTTCTTTTTGTTTCATTCCTATCCCGTAACACTACCCTCATTTCCAAAATCAACATTGAAACATTCCTTTTTAATAGAACCACACATTTGATAATGTGACACTATTGCCATTTCTAATATCATAACATCAATTTTCTACACCATTTCTCTTTGCTAAATGTGTCCAATACCATAAACTTCACACAGAATTGTGATGATATTGCCTGCAATTTCCTACATGTCTCTGTGAAACATAAATAGATCTGTGACACTTTCTTGAAGGTATCTCTTTTTTATGTCCTAATTCCTTACTGTGAAGCAGTGGGGGAAAAAGAATCAAACCACTTTTGGAGCTCTAAGTTACACTATGCACAATACTTATGCCTACATATTAAACCATACACAAATTTCTGAGCACTTGCTTTGTGACAAAAGGAAATGTGTGGACAATGTAGTTTAATGGATACAGACTCTGATTTTATTGTTAAGCAAATACAGAGTGCAGGAACACAAAAACTATTTTATAAGGCTTTTGTTTATTTTAGCAAACTTAACTAGGAGTGATAAAAGGAGTTTCTTTGAGATAACCATGCCTGCAATGGAATAGAAAATATGAATCCCATATGTAATTCAAGTCCATGATTTGTATAATGTCTGGGAGAAATACAATTAGTTACTAATTAAGGAAGGAAAACTTGAGCTCAACTATCCTAGTACACAAGTTTCACATTGACTTGGATGGATTAGGGAGCATTAGGAGTGATGGCGAATTTCTCCTTCAGTCATGACCTTACCTGTCCCATTAGCAATTTCATTCTCTGAGCAAGGACTACAATCAAAGCAACAGGCAGCCTTTCCCTCCTGAGGAGATTTCCTGAATCCAGTACCACAATTCTCACTGCACACAGAGTGAGGAAACTGAGGGTAGTGAGATAATGTTAGTAACTGTTTATATTTTTACCTAACACATGAAAAATCCATACAATTTCTATACATCTTAATCCAATCAGTTTTTCAGGATACAGTTATAAATTCTACATCACATGATCAATAATCCATATGTGTTATTGTCTTGATCACCAGCCTGTTAGCTACTGCGAAGTGGGACACTGATTAGTAAGAAACTAATTTTGGAGGCAAATGCTATGATACTCCCCTGAATTCACATCATTATGTGTTGCCTCTTTTGTCTATCTGAGAAATAGTGAAGAGGAGGAAGAAAGAAACTTTTTTGAAGCTTTAAAAATATGCTATAAAATAAATCATAGGCCTCCCTTCTGTGGGGTTGTGTTATTTGCAGGTCCATAATACCTTCCTCTTTGTTTTCCAGTAACATCAGATAGGATGTTCTTCCAAAACAAGCTACTTACATGATTCCCCTCATGAAAAATACCCAAGGAAGAGGCCAACTAATCATTGAATTGCCAGCATAAGGAGTATGAAAAATAATCAGTTTAATAAATTGATTTGTTGATTCTTATTAATTATGAGATTCTTATAAATTATGAGATTCTTATAAATTGATTATTACATATTCTTAAAAATTGATTGAGATTTTTGTCAGAATGGTAGAAAATTTCTAAGATGTCATTTATATTTGATTATGTGAAATAGATTTATACTTACAAATATACTATTAAGTTCATACATTCCTTTCCCTTTCAGGACTCAGTATATAAAAAAATTCTATTGGGAATACTTCAATGTACAATGTCAGGCTATTCATGAGCAAGAGGAGTATAAATTCTAGATTTTTTCTTGTTTCTATTTAGTTCAAATCATTACGGTTAGAGCCAACCCACCTTGGTAGTTCTTAGGCCCCATTCTATCATATTTTCAGACACAGACAATTGATGACCATGTGGAGCATATGGAGAAAATTTTCCTATTTTTGCCTTAAATTCAAGACCTTCTGGAAGACTCCAAATGTTTACAATGTCATACTCTGCCTCCACCTTCCTATTGTCATCCAAAACCACTTGGGCTCCAACAGGATTGTGAAATTGTATGTTCTTCAGAAAAGGATGCAGCTAAACAAAATACAAACATCTTCTTTTTAATAAGTTTTTAATTGTGAAAATACTGTACAGAGGAGTTACAGTTACATGAGCAAGGTAATGAGTACATTTCTTATCAAGCATTATTGCTTCCTCCTTTGTTTTTCCCCTACCATCCCTTTCCTCCCACCTCTACAACTACACGCCCCCTTCTGCCTAAATTGTAAAGTTCCTTTTCCAACCTAGTGTCTTCTAAATCTCATTGTTGCAAAGGGTCAAACTGAATCTCTAAACAATTTGTTTTTTTCTTTCCCCTCCCCAAATTATTCCAATATCAAATACAGTGAAAACAGGGGTTATACCGTGGGGGAGGACATACAAAGCAACAAAAAAAAAATCACATGGTACCTTATAAATACATTAGAAACAATAGCAAGAAAGAAAAAAAACACTATCTTGGGGTTCATTTCACTTAACTTCATCCTACCCAGTCATATGGAAATACAACATCTTACGATGAAGTGAATCCAAGAATTAAGACAGAAAATCTGAATTAAGCAAAAGTCCTCATTGTCTTTAATCCCTGCCTTATAATTCAAGATTAATACAAATACCAATTACTGTAGAACCTAAGAAATACCAACAACTTCTTTCAATAGAAACAAATTCTATGTAAATACTCATAAATGAGATACTTTTCAGTTGCCTAGATATTGTTTACTATAACCAATAATTTCAGGAATCTCTATGGAATTTTAGCCAACTAAACTCATAAAATTTGAGTTTGAAATGTGAACATTTATGAAATGTGTAGTTAATACTAGATAATAATTCTGAGAGATGAGAAAATCTGGGTGCACAATTTTGAAACCATTAACAAAGAGCAAGTTTAAGTCATTTGTAAAACAAATCATTGATGGAAAGATGAAACCCAGTGCTTTTTTCCAGTTGCTTATTATTCTTTAAAATCATATAAAGAAGGGTATAAAGGTACAGACATCGAATCCAGTATTACTTTTTCTTGGGTTTTGAAAAGTATCTGAAAGATTTAATTTCATACTATATGATACCCCATTAGGAAGTGACTTTGCTAATGATGTGTACCATCTGACACAGAAGGCATTACCTGTGCAGGGGAAGGCACTGTCCCTATTCTATTTCCCATTGTTTGTTCTTCTGTTTGATGAAGAAGCATCTCATGGAGAGCCTGGGCCACAGCATACACAGCATTGTATATATTATAACTCTCTTCAGACATGGTCATGTCAAAAATCTGCCTAGGCAACCATTCCAAGGAGGCATCATATGGACAGTTCATCCCGGTTACACAGTCAGATTCATTCTGTGAACAGTTAAAAGAGAAAAGCCAAACCCTAGCAAGGTAAAAGTCCTCTGGGTATTTGGAAGGGTTAACTGCCCTTATAAAATCTGTGAACCCAGCAATGTCTGCAAAGTGGTGTGAAAATATGAGAGGTACATGGAATGAGCCAAGTATGAAATATCTGCTTCTCATAGTTAAACCCCACGAGGAGTTTATGATACAAACTTTTCCTGTTATTAAAAATTGCTCAAAATACAACATTAACTCAAGTAGGGATTCATTATCACCATAAATGATGGAAACATTTGCTGATGACTTATTAATCTCATTATATATTACCATCAGTCTCGATATCTCTGAATAAGTGCTGACTGGCACCACTTCCTCAAAGGCTATGCAGATTCTGTTCTTGGACATCTCTTCTCTCAATTCTAGAAGAATCCACAAGCCATTCTCATCTTGTGATATGAGCAGCCCCACCCAGTTCCAGCTGAAATGAAGCAGTAAGGACACAATAGCAGTTGGTAGAGTTGTGTCCTTTGGGGCCATCTGATAGAGAGAAGGAAATTTGCTGGAGCCACTCAGGATAAGATCAAAAGGCCCAAAGGTAAGCTAAAGGGATGAGAAAATTGAGGGCTCTGTGAATAAGAAGACAGCCATCCATCACAATCTCAGTCTTAAAGTATATTAAAATAAGCTGCAAGTGGGAGGAAGAAAGGTTCATATTACTTTTTTAAAACCCTTTGTTACTGCTGGATGCTAGGGGCTTATGCTTGTATGCCTAACTATTCAGGTAGTTGAGATTTGAGGATCACAGACAAAGCCAGACTGGGTAGAAAGTACAAGAGGCTCTTGTTTCTACTTAAGCACCAATGAGCCAGAAGTGGAGCTCTGGCTAAAGTGGTACAGCACAGGACTTGAGCCAAAAAGCTTGGCGACAATGCCTAAACCCTGAGTACAATCCCTAGGACTGGCACAAAAACAAACTAACATTTGGTAGCATAAAATTTGATTGGCTCAAAAATCTCTTTCTTCACACCAAAGTAGACATGTTTTCACATTTCCTCATTCCTCCCACATTCACCTGTGGAAATCTGTAGAGTTCCAGCAGTGTCCCAACTGTGGCCGATATTGTTCCTGATATTCCTGTAAGTACTGCCACAGACTTTCTTTCTCTCATACAGGTGTAGTTTGGGATTTTGTACTGCCCAGATTGCCAAAGAAAAGGCTTCTCAAATACATATGAACTTTTGAAATCAACATTATAAATATCAAATCCTAGTGTCAAGTTGTGTAAAACATCAGGGTTCTTGTTGATTTCCTCAACAGCAAAAGCCAAGGCGAGAACAAATTGGTAGTTCTTGAAAATAAACCTGCATTGTGAGCATAAAAATTTTAAGAAGAGTACTTTAGAACCTAATCTTCTAATACAATGCAATGCCTTTGAGGGATTGAATGCTTGTTCCTCTGCACAATGTATTGAAACATCCTCTATTGGGATGGAATTAGAATGTGGAATCATATGCAGGAATTTACAATTCCAAATAGAATTATTTGGAATGAGATCAGAACCTTATGAAAACCCAGAAAGAGTTGTTTTTCCTGTCTGCTATATAAAACACCAAACAACTGTGCTCCATTCAACTTAGATTAAGTCCTTATGAGATTCCAAATGGTCTATTTTCTTAACTTTAGGTTAACTAGGTCCATATGTATGAAAATAAAATTTTAAGATACATAGTTCGTGTTATGTGGTTATATGTCAGGCCAGTCTTACTAATGAAATGTGTACAGTAAAAGATTTCCTTTAGAAGCACTATGCATCATTCAGAAAGTATTTCACAATTCAATCCTTATATTCAATTTCAAATAACACATTATATACAAACAAATTATCATATTGTGGCTAAGGATCAGCTTATGCTGAAATCCCACTTTCATGGCTACCATAGTGAAATGCACTCTTCTGAAACACCTCCATGAACAACCTCCATGCTTGTCTAAGTATATTTAGATGTAAATTCTGAAATGGAATATATAATGTCTCTCTCTATATATAAGCATATATACACTAGAGATAATTTTACTAATAAGGCATGCTATTCAAAGAACTGAGAAAACAAGGAAAGGGTTGATACTCTTCAAAATGAAATGTGATCATTAACTGACTTATGTAGCTGCAAACCATCTGTACATAATGTCGTTACAATAAAAAAATTAAGACATTGTAAATTTAATTAATTCATTAATTAAAAAGAAATGTACTCATTACCTTATTAATTATATTACCTATATTACTTATATAAATACTACCATTATGTACATAGCCTTTTCAATAACAATAAAAAAGAAATTAAATGTTCTAATACAGCAAATATGTCAGCCAAATCAAAAAAGTATTTCTTATAATCATGGATATTATTCCAATAATAATTATGTAGCATTCATTATAGGATAATATAAACTTGCATAACTAACATGTTAAATGATGGGAGCAATACAATGCCATTATTGAGTTTTCCTTAGTATGCATTAACTATTTTAATTGTATGAAGATATTTCATTATGACATTTCTCAACATTCACTTATGTACTTTGATCATATTTAGATCTGTATTTCGTGTGAATGTATTTTCTTATTCTTTACTTTTCTTCTCATGTTTTGTTATTGTCGCTTTTTGTCATCATTCCAAAGTATCTTGTTGTAATCAAATATATTTTAATCTTCTTATGACCATAAGTGAAAACCTACAATTGACAAATAAAAAGTAACAAACCAGAAATCAAAACACACAACCTGTGAACTCACTTGTTAATCACTTTTAGAAATCTCTGAAAGAAGGAAAGAGAAAATGGAAGAAGCTTCAATAAAACTGGAGAACAAGGACAGCCTGACAGTAATCTGGAGGAAAATCTACATTGTCATCCTGACCATCCCCTACATGGAGAAAGTGGTTGGAACTCCTGCTTGACTCCATCACTGTAACTGCTTCCCAGTGGAAGGCTGCTTTGATTGTTAAAACTAAGACTATGACTGTGGGACACAGATTTGTGAATCTTACCCCACTGGGACCTGGGAGAGGCTGGTTATGTTGGTATGCTAATAAGACAAGTGTAGGCCAAAAGGCCTTCCTTATAAACTTTGGTTAAAGTAACTTGGTTAAATGAGCCCAATGTCTTTCTCACTGAAGAATCAACAATTTGATTTTTATGTGCATAAGAGCAGGGAGATGGGGAGAGCGGGGAAGTTGACTCAGTGGCAGAGTGTTTGCCTCGCATGCATGAGGCCCTGGGTTTGATTCCTTATCACCACATAAGCAGAAAAAAAAGCTGGAAGTGGTGCTGTGGTTCAAGTGGTAGGGTGCTAGTTTGAGCTGAAGAGCTGGGGACAATGTCCAGGCCCAGAGTTCTGCCCCCATTACTGACAAAAATAATAATTAATAATAATAATAATAATAGCAGTGGTGGGTGGAATGAGGAAATCAATGATTTGATTTCATGTACATAAAGAGCAGGGGGAATGTATTGGGGAAACTGAGTCACAACCATCCCTATGCCTGGCCAGGTGCCAGGGCTCTGATTTAACAGACATCCTGAAGTCTAACCAGGAGATCAGGGGCTGTCTACCCAGCCCCAAGGCCTATAAGTAATCCTTTGAACTGTAGACTTCAGGCTCAATGGGTAGGGTGGGAAGACCTGCCTTGGGGAAATATAGATGTATCTTGTTGTTTAGCCCCAGGGGAGCTCTGCTCCTTTTGTTGTGTTTATGTATAATACTTGACTGAGGCTTGATCTCAACCCAGCTTGAGACCTTTGTCTTTAAAAGCTTTATTTTCACAATAAAAAAAATAGGAACAAAAAAAGCTAGGTGAAAGTTCTCTTTGTAATTAGCTTTCTGCAGTCTGCTAGTGCTAAAATAAATTCTCTATAATTTGTAGAAAAAGAAAAACAACAAAACACCTGGAGATCAAATTACATTGTAGCAGTAATGAAAAGTGATCTGTGGAGAGTTGCTGTGAATGCAAATGCCTGAAAATCTGCAATTGAAACCCATGATGTGGCTGAATTAGTAAAAATCAATTAAAAGATTCATGGCCAAACATTATTTAATCCCAAGAAATTCACTTCATCCTTAAGGACACATAAAATTCAAAGGAAGGAGTAGTTTGTTAACAATTAGTGTATGCCTAGGATAATTGCAGCAGATAAGCAGAAAAGCTCAATAACTATGACCCTATGATCATATAAGATGAAGCTAAGGGAAATGAAATTCAAGATATGGAAACACGAGCTTTTACTTCATTGTTGTTTTTAATGTACTATGTGATTTTTTTTCTTTCTTTTCCTTTCTTTCTTTTTCCTGTGGTTTGTCTCCTATTGTTGCTGTATTTGATTTTGGTACCCTGGGTATTGTATATACATTGAATTGAATTAAGGAAGGGAAGGGGAACCACAAAATGGTGAGACAAAAGACAAAGGGTGAACCAATGCAACAACAATACTGATAAAACAACATGTTGGAAATGAACTATACAAGTTTGGGAGGGTGGAGGGATGGAAAGTGGGAGAAAAATGAGGGAGGGGATAACAAGTTTGACAAGAAAAATACTCACTACCTTACCTGTGTAACTATAACCGCTCTGTACATCACCTTGACAATATTTTTTTTAAAAAAGAAGCAAAGGAAGGGGTAGAAAATAGAAGCCAAAAGAAAGTTGGACTATCCATAAAACGTTAAATTATATGGACTTTAATCCAAGCAATGAAGAAAGACATGTTCATATTACAATGATGAAGGAGTCAGAATAGCAAGATGAAATTACAACTCATAATAAATATTTAACCACAAACCAAGCAATTAATTGTGTATAGGCAATAAAAGCAGACTTCGAGATAGACGAAGTCCCTAGTACAATTATAGCTACAGATTTATCACAGCACATTTAGCACTGGAGAGAAGATCTCAACAAAATAAAAGTGTTGGCTAAGAGTTACGTTTCACCCTTCATCACATACATCTACAGAACATTCCATCCAACTTGTCAGTGAAGCATCTTTCACCAACACGTGGCATAGGAAACAAAACCAACCTCAAAGTTCAAAAACATTGTAACATAAACACACATTCAGGCCACAAAAGATTAGACATTAACAAAAATTTTTAAAACCTGGAAAACATAAAATACATGAAAATTAAAATCTTTTCAATCAATAAATGGAGGCAAAATCAAGAAATATAAGCTTGAAGTAAATGAAAATAATGAATATCAAAATTTACAGATATGGAAAATGAAAGACTGACGGTTAATTTTTTTTAGACTTTTTCAGAAAAACCACACAGACATCCAGGTACAGAGAACAAAGAAAGGTTTATTGCTGGAAAAGGGGCCAGCAAGACCCCTTCTCACAAAGGAGAAGTGAGAAGAAACGCTGGCTATTATCTGAGGTGACCTATATAACCTAGCAGGTTTAGGAGGGGCTCCAAGGGGCTAGGAGGCAGAGACCCTAGTGTGGACATGTAGGCCAAGTGCTGCATCATGGCAGACTAGGATTTATGGCTGCTGCTCAAATAGTAGATAAGGGTCCTGCAACTGCCCAGAGCTGAAGGTCACAATAAGGGGCTCTTGTTGCCTTCTATGGTGGTAGCTGCCCCAGAGAAGTGCCATCCCAAGGTAAAGGGGATTGGAGACTGATTATTTACTGCCTTTTCTAAATGGGTCTAATGTTGCCTAGGAAGAGACCATGCTAAGCTGTGGAGACAGGAAGTAATGTACTAAGGAAGGGAACTCGTTTCTCTAACAGAAAGGAAACCACTGAACATTGCTGAAATCGGAAGAATAAAAACATGCACTAAACAACTTGCATCTCAAAGAACTAGAAGGACAACTACTACAGTTGTCAGTTAGTGGAAAGAAATAACTGAGTAGAAATAAAATAAATCAAGGATAAAATTGAAAGACCCCCGAAGACTTGGGGTGTCCTTCAATCAGAAGAGACCCTTCCCCAAGGAACAACGAGACCACTTGTGCGGATGCAATCAGCAAGAGGTTTATTCGGGCATGCCTCGGCTCCCAGGTGCACTTAACCACGAGATCCACAAGGTTCGAGTCAAGTGTCTGAGAACCGGTTACACGGGTACCCGGGGCGACAAAGTCTATCGGGAGACTTGCGCGCCGAGTGCTTGAAAGCACCCTCTTTTTATGGACAGCAGAAGCGAGGTTACAGAAGCGAGATGCGTGGTTACAGGGGGATGATTGGTTAATTTTAAATTACGCTCAGGGTGAGGATTGGTCAGGTTAAGCTAGCCAGATGGGGTAGGTGGGGTTGGGGGGGGAAAGCTGACGTGTCGGTACTTGCCCGGACAAGTCTGTGCGGGTCGTTATGCACCGAAACTGTTTGTTCCCTAATTTTGACAAGTGATTTATTACATCCTGCCCTACCCTGCCATTAGGGTTAAGTTTTACAGGAAGGGACAGGTGGGTCGGCTATTTTCTAGGAATGTCTGGCTTTAAGGCATGTACTAGGGTCAGGCTAGGGTCTGCAGGCGGTGACTCAGAGGCTCGAGGTTTCGTTTCCTGGTTAGCGGCCTGCACTTATCCTGCCCCACCACCCCCTTAGGTATGCAGGGTAAGGGGCAGCAACTTTCTTGGGGTACCTAGTGGGCAAGCACGGGCTGGGGTCTTTCATTCCCCCATTTCCTTTTGCCTGAATGAAATCCTTCATTCACCCGACGTTTCCTCCGTTAATTTAAGCTGATGATATTGTTGGGTTAGTACTAGGGCCTGTATGACCGATAGTCGGTCTTTTACAAATTGTATCAGGCGATTTATAATGCAGGGACCTAAGGTAAGAATTAGCATTAATAGTATTAGTGGTCCCATTAGGGAGGATAAAAGGGTAGCGAACCATGGGGACTTGTTCCATGATCCTTTGTACCAGCTGTACTTGTAAGCTCCAATTTTAAGACATACTCATACCATTTGCTACATACTTAAACTTTCTGAGGTTTGTCTTCTTTAAAGACAATTCTTACTTTTTAAATCCTTTCTTATCCAAAGTGGATATCAATTTTTTCCCCAATTCCTTTCCCAAGGCTTTCTTTACTACCTTCTTTATAATCCCTTTTCCAAGGCTTTCTTTACCACCCTCTTTCTTTACGATCCCTGAGCATCTTTGTAGCTGTAGTTTAAAACTGCACAATTTTCCTTTTGCTTGCGGAACCTTTATCTTAGAACAGCCTTAAGGCACCACTGTGATGTAGACGCTTGCTAGATTTTAAGGCTAAGAGTATTACCTCCATTGATAACACACTCAGGTTATTACCATACCAGAGCCAAACTAGGCTGTGACCATAGAGTGGATTTCCAGTCACTATGCACTGAAGTGCCTAAGACAAGTAAGCCAATGATATCCTTGTCCCCAATATCCACTGTGGGAAGAGAGGGTTTTTGGATATCACCCAAAAGAATGTCCGACAAGATCGTAGATTTAGCAGCAGTCAACCAGGAAGCAGACTGAGGTGATGGAATCTTTAGGCAGGAGTTTCTCCAGGTGGCTGTCAGGCAGTCGTTGAACTTTAACCATTAGGGTATGCAGCAGCAGCAGCAGCAGGATCTCTCAGTGGCTCCAAGGGACTGTCACACCTCATGCTGGGCTGTAAATTCCTACACAGACTGGTTAAGGATACATTGCATAGGCTTGGCAGGCTTTGATCCTGCTGGTTTTTAAGATCTTTAAACAATAGCCCAGGACAATTTACCAAAATCACAACTTTTTTACTAACCAGATTATTTTTGTAAATAGACACAGAAGGCTCAGAAGGCTTAGTCTTGTAACCATCTCTGACAGATGCAGTCTCCACACCTTGCATATCAACAACTGTCAGCCCTATTTTTTATGCCTTTAAAAGAATTATTTTATCTATTTTGCCTCATTTTTCCAAAACTGACTCTGGACCCTTGATCTTAAAATGGGGGTAGAAGGGCGAAGATCCATCTTCTGTAACTTCTTCAAGCTGACTTCAGGGGCGTTGATCTTACCTAGCCAGGAACCTATAACCTTAGCCTATTTTACAAAGAGGCCATCAGGGTTAGATGTCATTAAGAACAATATTTAACATTTGACAACTGCACAGACCTTTTCTCCAGTTACAGCAGTGTAGCTTGTTCAGCACTCTGGTTTGCAAAAGCATCTTCCTAGATGGCTTAGGAATGTGATCTCAACAATGCCTAAGATGCCTAAGTTACCTTTGCAGGCCTTTAGACAGATATCAATAGAAACACACTCAGGTTTGCAAACTTTTTCCTGAGCAGATGAACTTCATGTAACTAGTGTCAGCCAATCAATTAAAGCTTTTTGGCACATAAAGGGGTTGAGATTTAAACTATCCCCCACATTTTATAACATTAGCTTTTTACTATCATAGAGGATTGGCAAGTTCCTGTCTCTTACAAGGTAGTCATGAACATTAGGCATGCTTCCAAACTATCTTCCTATGACCTCCCGGCTCTGACCAGTTTTGAAAGGCCACGCACAAATGACACTAGGATCTGACATTTCTGCCATCCAAGCAGTGGCTTACTGCCTCTGGATGCTTCTCCATTGCTTTTGTCCCAGGAGTGTCTTCTCCACATTGGGATAAATGCCTCATTGGCATTTCCCTTTAGCTGGTTGCTGGACTCGAACTCAGGGCCTGAGCACTGTCCCTCAGCTCTACAGCTCAAGGCTAGCACTCTGCCACTTTGAGTCCCAGACTCAGGGCTTGAATGCTGTCCCCTAACTCTTCAGTCCAGGGCTAGTACTCTGCCACTATGAGTCTTGAGCTTGGCGCTTGAGTACTGTCCCCTGACTCTTTAGTCCAGGGCTAGTACTCTGCTGGCTGAAGAGAGGTGACAGTCTCACAGGGACCTTTGTCTGCCCGGGCTGGCTTCGAACCAGTTTGCAGATCAATGCGTCTTATGAAAGGCCACTTTACTCCAATTAAAAGCAACAAGGTGGTCAACATAGAAGTAGCTTTTAAGCATGCTCTTACCTGAAACTTATTAAGAGTCAAAGTTACATCTGACAAACTTGTAAGAATCCTCTGTGCTTTGCTCTGGGCTTGCTGGAAACTTAAAAAAACCTATAAGAGCAAACTAGAATAGCAATTCTTTTGATAATCTTAATTTTTTCTTTGTGCACATTGAGGCCAATGTCAAGAACAATTTTACATTTAAACTTTATATCCAAAAATCCATTTTTTAATTAATTTTTTAAAAGCCTTTTATTAATCACCTTTAATATTTTATACTTTAGTTTTCATTTGCGTTTTGAAAAGATCCCTTGAAATCTTGAGGCCAAGTGTCACTCATTGCCTCTTGGTTGCTTGTTTTAAAGCAGACACACATTAAGATTTTTAAACTCAAATGACAATTTTTCCTTAATGCCAAAAATTACAGTCACCATCATTATACCACGAGGCTAGACTTAACACCTCTATAACTTTTAAAAACATCTTAATTGTAGAACATAATTGAAAGTAAGCCACATTATACAAATAACCTTTTGGCCCTCTTTTTAAGGCCTTTTTAATTTTAATGTTAACACATCCAAGGGGAAGTTTTAGCAATACTAATCAGGTCATCACATCACTTATTTTAACCATCATGTTTTCAGTGTCTGACTGCAGAGAAAAGAGAGAACAAAGATGGGCCGTTCGGCCCCTTCTATGGAATGGGCACACCCAATCTGACTCTTTAGGGTTAGATGAACTGCGTTTGTGCCAGCTTACCCTCTTTTACCCTGCGCGGACTCCTCCCAGGGCCTGTCCCACCATGCATGGCCAGCTGAACTGCACTTCTGCTTGTTCACCCCTTACCCCTAAAGATAGGTCTTCTGTTGGTTTCTTTTCTCCATCTCTTCTCTTGGTTCTCGAATGAAATACAGTTTTAGACAGACAGAACAGGTAACATCTTTGACAGTGTTAAACTAACCTTTATATTTAAATTTTTAATATTTATCTCCAAATTTTAGCCAAGGGAATTAGATCCCAAACAGCCAATGCATTTTTGTTAAGCCAGATAACTTGATTACAGAATAAACAGTCATGCATTTTAAAACATTAGTCTTTTAAAATACCAGATTTTCTAATTTGCAAGTTAAAGAATCTTTACAAAGCCATTTAAAACAATGTGAAGATTTTTTAAAATCTTTGGTAATGTCCAAACCTCATAATCTTTTGAATTTTAAATTTAAACTCACCCAATTGTTACAGCATGCTGACAATTCTTATCTTTGAACATGTTCACAGACACACACAAAGCACTCACACAGATCTTAAAGCGCGCAAAAATCAAAATCAGTCGTACGTACACCTTTTAAAGTTCTTAAACAAAAATTTAAGACAGTATTTCTTTTTAACTAGGTACCTTTGTTGGGCTTTATTTTCCCAGAGCTTGCTTATCTAGCAAGGTGATTCACTAATTAGTCTTTTGAATCCCTTCTGTAGGAGGAGGGCTGGGGGAGGGGGTCACCTAAAACTAAACTGTCCAGATTTTTACATTGTCAGGACTAGTTGAAAAAGTCCAAACCAGACACACAGCCTTTTACACCCTCCCTGCTAGCAGCCTGCACAAGGAGAAAATGCAGCCTGAGGCTTGAAGGGAACCAAACTAGCCCAGTAACCTTCCATGCCTCACAGGGAGGGTGGGCGTAGCAGGTCTGTGACCCAGCCCAGCTGGAACTTTTATTCCCCCAGAGATGTTTAAATAAATAACAAAAACACAGATAAACACAAAAACCAAGGATCCACATTTAAAACTGGTACCAATTCTAAAACAGAACTAGACAAGAACTGAAGGCTGAGTTGGGGACTAATGAGCCCCCGTTTATCCCTACTGGAACTCTGTGCTGTTCTCACTCAGCAAGCTGAATCCAGAGGCTGCTGATTGAGCCTGTCACACTCACCCAGAACTTTCCTACCCCAGAAAACATAAAACAAACACATACTAAAGTTAACAATACAACCAAGTGGCCACAAAGACAAAATCAAGTCTCAGTGAATGGGGCGACATTTCACCACCATTCACTTACCAGGGGGCTCAAACCCCCTATTTACCTCCGGAGGATTTTTTCTTTTTTTTTTCTTTTTTTTTTTTTTCCTGCAGACGTTGACCCAGGGGCCTTCCAAGGCGGAGGAGAATTCCCAGTCATCTGGGGCAAGGGAAAAGAAAAATCCCTAGCGGCCGTCCCCTCAGACTGGCAGGTTCTCCCCCACGCTCAGACCCCCTGAGCCAAGGCCCAAGGCTGAAATCTAACTGGGGCCACTCACAGGTGGTCAGTGGCAATTTCATAATTGACAAACAAGCAAGTTCCTAAAACCTGACAATCTAGGCTCAGGCTGTCCTTCCAGTGCTGTAAAGTAAGGCTAAGGGGGGGTTGTGACAGTCTGTCCCATGCTTAAATTTTAACAAACACAAAAACAATACTGACAACACTTAGAACATTTAGCTTCGCTGCGCGTTTTTGCTAACAAACTGAAAGCAAAACCTGATGGAGACTTTATTGAGAGTCCGGATCTCTCGTCTCCCCTGATGAACCACGCGTCCAAAAGGACCGGGTTCCAGATGGGCCACTTTTTCAGGCCCTCCGATGAGCCACTTTTTCAGGCTCCCAGAAGCCCCCAAGACGTCTCCTGGGGACCGCGGTCGGGAGTACGAGCTCGTCAGCTCCTCCACGGGTCCGCCTGATACAGACGAGAACGGCCGAACTCACCAGATTCGCAAGCGCACAACACTTGGCCACACAAGACTTCAGACAGCGTACAGACAGCACACAGACGACACACAGATGCTGGCCAGCTTACCTCCCGAAAATGGGTCGGTGGTCCCTGGGTGGGGGTCTCTATCCCGGACGAGCCCCCACATGAAAGACCCCCGAAGACTTGGGGTGTCCTTCAATCAGAAGAGACCCTTCCCCAAGGAACAACGAGACCACTTGTGCGGATGCAATCAGCAAGAGGTTTATTCGGGCATGCCTCGGCTCCCAGGTGCACTTAACCACGAGATCCACAAGGTTCGAGTCAAGTGTCTGAGAACCGGTTACACGGGTACCAGGGGCGACAAAGTCTATCGGGAGACTTGCGCGCCGAGTGCTTGAAAGCACCCTCTTTTTATGGACAGCAGAAGCGAGGTTACAGAAGCGAGATGCGTGGTTACAGGGGGATGATTGGTTAATTTTAAATTACGCTCAGGGTGAGGATTGGTCAGGTTAAGCTAGCCAGATGGGGTAGGTGGGGTTGGGGGGGGAAAGCTGACGTGTCGGTACTTGCCCGGACAAGTCTGTGCGGGTCGTTATGCACCGAAACTGTTTGTTCCCTAATTTTGACAAGTGATTTATTACATCCTGCCCTACCCTGCCATTAGGGTTAAGTTTTACAGGAAGGGACAGGTGGGTCGGCTATTTTCTAGGAATGTCTGGCTTTAAGGCATGTACTAGGGTCAGGCTAGGGTCTGCAGGCGGTGACTCAGAGGCTCGAGGTTTCGTTTCCTGGTTAGCGGCCTGCACTTATCCTGCCCCACCACCCCCTTAGGTATGCAGGGTAAGGGGCAGCAACTTTCTTGGGGTACCTAGTGGGCAAGCACGGGCTGGGGTCTTTCAAAAATAGCAATACCAATAGCGGAGATTGGTCAAAAACAAGAGGGAGCCACATGTTCTTTTAGTATCAAGGAGAAGTAGAAACACAGTAAACTATCCACAGTTTAAAAAAAATAGCAAGTATTTGTATACTAGTAAATCACTACGATGAATAAACCTACCCCTTACCTGAATACCACAGACCTCTTTTTAAAAACCTAACATAAATGGTGCGGTGACTCGGATAAAGGGCTTAAAGTCAGGATAGGTGATTCCTCTCTGTTTTTTTTTCCTCTTTTTTCTTTTTCTGTTTGTTCTTCCCTTTTTGCTCTGAGGAATACCCACAGTTCTGACGGCCTTTTGCGAACCCATCTGTCTGCTGCAGACACAGCCCATCCATACCATTGCTGGCCTTCACATCCACGTCCACACCACTTCTCTACTCTGGTGAGTGAAACTACTCTCTATGGCTCTCTGTCACTCAGTCTCTGTCCAGATGTGGCGCCATGCCAGAGAGCTCCTATGGCCTTTAGCTGAAAGGCCAGTCACCTCTGAATCCGAGGACGCTTGGTTTTAGGGGCTTGGCCATTTCTCTCTAGAGGGCTCTGGGGGAAGTCGGGACGCCACTTCTGCCTGGTCAGCTCTCCTTCACTCACCAGACTGACTGTCCTATTCAATTAATAGGGTGCTGCAAATCACGCCTGAGCCGTGAAACTCTTTGAAATGCCTCCTGCACTCCCTGGAAAGCCAGAGTGCCTCATTTTTATGCCATTCTTAAATGTAGATAGTTTTTGCCACTGCAATGGTAAATGGTCAGAAGTCTGTATACTTTCAGGCTCTCTTTGCTTTCTCTCTGCCAGTCATGTCCAACTTTCCCTATCTCTCCCTGTCTCTTTTCTACATTTTGGCTTGTGCCCTGAAGAGTGCAATACAGGCTGGGTCCCGGGATGCCCCTCTAGGTTCCCTCTCAAAGGCTAGCCAATATAGGCTTGATCTATTTGTTCAGGCTTTCTTTGCATTTTTTTCAGAAACTCGCCATCTTGAATTTGCCATCTTGGCCACATGGTGGGTTAAGGGTTTGGCCCCACCTGACCCTTAACCTTCCACCAAGCTTACTACTACATCCAGCTATTCTAAAGTGCCTTGCTAACACAGGCCCTGGTAACTGAGGCCCAACCATCTGATGTGCTTTGTTAGCAAAGATGTCTAAACATTGATATCAAAATTTTAGGTTTTGAGTTTTGCCTTTTTTGTTTTGTGTTGTGTATTCTACTGACTACATGGTTCTAAAATACCGGGCATATCTGTGCTAAAATTCTCATCACATCTAATGAGTTTTGTCCTTTCAGAATATTTGTTGGCAATTCTTGATAAGGACCAGGTAAGCTCTACTTATTCTACTTGATCTCCTTGTTGCTTTAATTGGAAATAATAAAGGGCTTTTGTAGCAAAGATTGTAGTTCAAAGCCAGCCCAGGCTGAAAAATCCCTAAGACTCCATCTCCCAACTAACCTGCAAAGAGCCAGGCTGGAAGCATGGCTCAAGACTCATCTCTAACCAGCCAAACTCTGCAAGTGGTACTATAACTCGAAGTGGTTCAGTGCTGGCCTTGAAAAGAAGTGCTCAGGAATAGTGCCCAGGCCTTGAGTTCAATCCTCCTTGAATACCAACTGGGACAAGCCATTCCAGCAACGAGCACCTAGACTCAGCCAGTCTGGGGAACAAGTGAACATGGACAGGAGTAAGAGGAGATGATGTCACATCAGCTACTTTGTGCCTGCCCTTTCAAAATTAACCAGAGCCAGGAAGTCAGTAGAAGCAAGAAGCCTGCCCATCCAATGTCTATACCTGTCTACCTATTAACAACAGTGCCTTTGTCACCTGACTTCTCTATCTAGTCTCCAGATGTCAGAAGTAGCTAGGGACATTTCTACCAACAATTTCAGCCCCAAGTCCTTTCTCTTGCCATTTATTTGCTCTCTAGTATTTTTTTCCCAGCCCCTCAATGCTCATGAGACTTCTCCAGACTTCATCTAAGAACTCACGCCACCAAGGGACAGCTGCTGCTCACTGCCTTCTCTGGGAGGAGACCAAATTCCAACCTTTTACCCCTACCCCTATTGTCAATGCCCCTTGTCAGCAGGAAGTAGCCAGAGAGAATCTGCGCCCTATTTCATGATTATTAAAAGGCTGGAATGTAAGGTCTGCTCCTGGATGGCTAGCAGACTCCACCCTCCTCGTAGCAAAGTCTCCACCCAGTACCTGGGTTACCTAGGCAACTGGAACACCTGGAAGAGGTCACATCTGCATCTGCTGAGATCACATCTGAATTTGATGTGGCCACACCTTTCTCCACCCATACCCTAGATAAGGCCTAGCCCAGGCCCAGATGCTCTCTCTCTGCTCTTTTCTAGCTCTTTCTCAGCTCTTTCCTTCTCCTCTTTCCCAGCTCCCTTCTCTTTTCTAGCTCTCTCTCTCTTTTCTAGCTTTTTTCTCTCTTTTCTAGCTCTCTCTTAGCTCTTTTCCTCAGCTCTCTCTCTTTCCCAGCTCTCTTTTCCCAGCTCTCTCTCTTTCCCAGGCCTTTCTCCACCGCATGGAGGACCAAGGTGGCCTGGTGCCAGCTGGAACAATGAATAAACTTACCCCTTACCTGAATACCACCTGCGTGGTGCAGTTTTACTCGGCTACCTCTTTTTAAAAACCTAACACATAGGAGGCTGAGGTCTCAGAACTGATGTTTGATACAGCTCCATTAGCCATTTCAGGAAGATTCTTATCTACAATTAGTCAACAACAAGCCAGAAGCTGAGGTGTGACTCAAGTGGCCGGCACAAGTAAATTTCTTACTAAGACTTAAATAGCTCAGCAAGCCATAGCACAAATGGCAGTCTAGATTTGGCTCAGTGTTGGGATCTTTTATTTCATTTGCATAAATTTGAATTCTACCATAAGCACTGAAAATATAATTTAATTTACAACAGTGATTGTATCCAACTTAAAAGCTTTAGCACAACACAATAAACAATTCTCAGAATGAAGAGACAGACAAAGGAATGGCAGAAAATCTTTGTTAGCTGTTCGTCTGACAGGGAGTTAATGTGATAGGATAAAACAATTCTAAAGTGTAAACACCAGTTTAAAAGATAATCTGATCAGGGAATAAGCAAATCAAATAAACTTTTTTGAAAAATGTACAAATGGTAACATAAAAAATGTTTCAAAACGTGAAAAATAAAAGTAAGGAACACATCAATGGAAGTTGCATGATTAGCCCAGAATGGTTGTCATCAGGAACACAGAAATTACAAATTTAGGTGAGGAGGTTGAGAAATGTTTATCAATGGAGGTCTGTAAAGAAAATAAAAATAAGCAAGGTGCTTAATGCATGTAATCCTAGCTACTCAAGAGGAAGATATCTGAGAATTGTGGTTCAAAGGAAGCCTGAGCAGGAAAGTCTGTGAGACACTTATCTCCAATTCACCAGGAGAAAACGGGAAATGCTAGAGTTCCATCCTTTAGCAAAAGAGCTCAGGAACAGTGCCCTAGGCCCGGAGTTCAAGCCCCACAACCAACAAAAAAGAAATTAAAAATAATGCCAGTGTTTGATACAGCTATACCACTTGTTGACACACACACACACACACACACACACATATATATATATAATAACAATTATGCATACACATGCATTTGTATAGAAACCTGAGTTTGATATTTAGGGTTGTATTTTATATATGTATATATATATATACATATATACTTTATTATATATATGTATATATACATGCACATATATAAATATATGTCTATATACATATAAATATATATATGTATACACACACATATATATGTGTGTATATATATATATATATATATATATATATATATATATATATATATATATATATATATATAATTGTAACTAACACTAGCCAACTTACAGAAACAGCCAAGATGTATGAGACATATGAATGGGCAAGGAAAAGAGAGTTCAGTTTTCTTTAGAGATAAACATGAAATCACATCATTGGCAAGCATATGCATGAAGTCATGATAAGCAAATTAATCAAGTATCCCGAATACAAGTATCAGTTTTTCTCTCCTAAATGTAGGAGAAAATAGATTAAATAAACTGAGGAAATTTGGGATGTTAGAGACAGAAAGGATGTGGGAGGAGGAATAAGTGGATATAAATAGAGTTAGTGACTATGACCAAAGTATGTGACAGGTAAAATGCAAATTCAATATCAAACCAGATACCAGGCACAGTATTATATTGTAATAAAAACAAAAATGTTGCCACAATCCATGTGGGTGTAGACTGAGTCAAATCTATCTGACACACTGACATCTAATTGTGTCAAAGTCTTCATGGATAAAATATTTCTGTATTTAGCCTGTACCATACTACCAAAAGAAAATCCTGGTAAAGTGATTGCTTATGCTGAATGTGTGTAAACTTCTGAAGTAATCCTGCCAAAAGACAAGAATGAGTGCTTGAAAGTCCTTTATCAAGTTTTTTTCCTGTTATCCTGTTATCCTCTCTCATGCATCGTGCCTCTCAATCTGTTCCTTTAAGATGATCACTGGAAAAGCTGACTCTAAATGTGAAGGCTGATTTTCACCATGGCTGTCTATTGAACTCATTTCTCACCCCATGGTGAACTTGGCAAATTAATTGTTTAACATTAAAATATTAAGTAGGAGATATCTCTGCATGGTTATTTATCTGTTGCCCTGATAACTGCTGGAGGAATTTGGAACTAAACCAAGTGAACAGACATTAATCAAGTCAGGACATCCATGACTATAACAAATAATGCTTCAGATATATAAATAGCTAAGAAATACCTAGTTACAGCAACAGAGAGATCCAATGTTTATATATAAGTGCACTGACAGAAAATATTCTAGTGTGTTTTCAGAAATTATTAGATGAACAGGAGAAAATAAAGGAGGAAAAATGATTAGGCAAACATGTAGCATTAACATAAAGGATCACAATTGGCACAGATCTCTTCAATCAGAAGGAAGTAATTTCTATCCCTGCCTTCTCTCTCCGCAAGTGCACACAGCTCCTTCTAGTTATATTTTTCACACTAGCACTTCAAAGAGATGAAAGCCATTGATAGAAAAAAATGACATTTCTCATGGAATAAGAATCAAACTGTGTGATAGAATTTTTTCAAATACCTAATTGACCATGTATTAATGAGACACATACAGATCAAAACTGCAATATGTGCATGTGCCCAGGTAAAGCACAACTCAACATGGGCAGATTACATTCTCCCATGAGTTTCCTTGGAATGCAGGCTGGCAACTCCTGGGCCTTGAAGCATATCTGACAAAATAATGAAATAGTGCTTAGTATAAAACACTGTGTGTCTATATAAGAAGATTTTTATCCCTTGTTATCAAGATATGGGTGAAAGCAGGGGGTAGGTTGGCTCACACTCATAATCCTATGTACTCAGGAGACAATGGTCTGACGATCTTTGTTCAAAGCTAGCCTGGGCAGGAAAGTCTGTGATACTCCTATCTCTACTAAAAACTATCAAAGACTAGCAACCCTCCCCCTCCAAAAAAAAAAAACAGATATATGTGATCTCATATTACTAAAGTAAAAATTTTCAAACTAAAAAAAAAAAAAATTTCAAACTACTGGCCTATGTTGAAAGAAATATATCAGCAGCCTCTTAGTTACAGAATTCCTGCCACTGAATCAGGCTGTCAAAACATCACTTCATCCTTTGCAGTGACAGGATGAAGGAGACAGAGTAATTCTGGAGTAAAGTGGAGAACTCTCAGGTCTAGAAATAAGCTACATGCAAGGAAACTAGAGTCCTACTAGCAGGCAAAATATCACTCTAAAGCAGGGACAAGATAAAATAATAAAACAGCTGTTTCTGGTGCAACAGATGATAGGAGATTAGGATGAAGGATACAGAGAGCATTGAATCAAGCACCTTGAATTCCCTCACGTGTTGCCTTTTGAGAACAACACTGAAAATGGAAACAAATGATGAATCACTTACGGCATGTTGTCTTTATGGCTGGTAGCATCACTGTTACTGTAATCTACTCCCAAAGTGTAGAGAGGGAAAAATCCAGCAATCATCACATCTCCATCCATGTGTGCCTTCTGTTTCATTCTGGAAAAGCAGCTAGTGCCACCCAAGGACTTAACAAGGAGTGGAAGCTGGAGAAAAATAAGTGTGAAAATGAAAGGGAACATTACTGAGCCTCTGCCAACCTGGAATTCTGGCTGGGAGGAAAGCCTGTGGGATAAATATACTATAAACATATATATTCTATTTGTGTATATGTGCAGATGTACCTTTTTAATGACAGGGATAGCAACTCTAAGCCAGCTTTTCTTGTGCAGCCTCCTCTAGTCTCCTTTAGGAATGGGGAATCTCTCAGCCCTGAGGCTTGGCACCTGAGGTCCAGAAGAAAAACACGAACTGGAAAATATGTTTGTGAGACTATTAACCTACCTCAATGTATCATGATTTCACCCAATAGTAAGACCCCAGGGATGAACTTCTCTTCATTAGATCTTGTTCCAAGTCTGTTTCAAGAAAGTAGTTGCATGAAATCCATTTGGGATGATGCATCTGGATTGCATCAGAAGATGTCATGTCAGGTGAAAGATGAAATGGTCAGAAAGGTCCTTGCCAGTAAGAAGTCAACCAAAATAATGAAGACATTGTACTCTCCAAACATAAAGACAAGCAGGGTCCAGCCTCACAAAATCAGCATCCATAACAGCCACAGAACATTGCTGGTTGAGCAGGGCAGGTTTCTGAGTTACAGTTGCAGAAACCTGAGCAAGTGCACCTACTTACTGTTGCCTGGGAAAGCAATGATCATGGTGAAGCCAGCAATTACACACGGGTATCTCAAGATGAATGCAGTAGTTGCAATGTAAATTTGTATTCTGATTAGTGACCTTCACAGTGGGAGTTTTACCAGACATCCTGAATGGTTCTATCAATATTGTAATATTGATATATTCAGTTTTTTTATTGTGAAAATACCATACAGAGGGGTTACAATTACATGGGCAAGAGAGTGAGTACATTTCTTATCAAGCATTGTTGCCTCCTTCTTTGTTTCTTCTTCCCATCCTTTCCCCACTCCACCCTCCACCACCCCACCACATCCTCCACCCCCCTCACCCACTCCCCCGCCAAGTTGTAGAGTTTGTTTTTTGAATAACGTCTTGTACTTCTCATTGTTGTAATGGGTCCACCTGTAACCCTATTTAAACAATTTGTTTTATCCCTTCCCTTCCACAAATTATACCAATATCAAATACAGTGAAAGCAGGGCTTACACCATGGGGGAGGTACATACAAAGCAACAAAGAAATCATCTTACAAATACATTGGAAACAACTGCAAGAAAAAAAATTTGAAATCTTATCTTGGGGTTCATTTTGCCTAACCTCAACTTGTCTGACATTTTCTGTTTGTCTCAGACATATGCTAATTATTGCAAATAAGGGAAACCATGGGACCTATGTTTCTTTGCACCTGGCTTACTTCACTTAATATAATTTTTTCAAAGTTCTACCATTTACTATCAAATGGGGCAATCTCATTCTTTCTGATGGAGGCATAGAATTCCAGTGTGTATATATACAACATTTTCTTGATCCATTCATCTACTGAGGGGCATCTGGGTTGGTTCCATATTTCAGCTATGGTAAAAAATGCTGCAATAAACATAGTTATGCTGGTAGCTTCAGAATGGTCTTGTTTGTGATCATTGGGTTAAGTGTCCAAAAGTGGGATTGCTGGGTCATAAGGGAGCTCTATGTGGAGTCTTTTGAGGAATCTCCATACTACTTTCCAAAGTGGTTGAACAATTTTACACTCCCACCTACAATTCAATAGAGTTCCATTTGACCACATCTCTTCCAACATCTCTTGTTATTAGACTTCTTGATTCTAGCCATTCTAACTGGGGTGAGGTGGAATCTCTAGTTGTTTTGATTTTCATTTCTTTTATGGCTAGAGAAATTAAGCATTTCTTCGTGTGTCTATTGGCCATCCTTATTTACTCTTCAGCGAAGTCTCTCTTTAAGTTTTACCCACTTGTTAAATGGGCAGTTGTTTCTTTGAGGATTTATTGTGGGGGGGGGGGGGTTAAATTCGTAGTTCTAAGTATATTTTATTTTGATTTTGATTTTGTCCATCATGGGGCTTGAATTCTGGCACTGGACACTATCCCTGAGCTCTCAGTTCAAGGTGATTGCTCTACTGCTTGAGTCACAGCACCACTTCCAGTTTTCTAGTAGTTTATTGGAGATAAGAATGTCACGGACTTTGCTGCTCAGGCTGGCTTTGAATCGTGATCCTCAGATCTCAGCCTCCTGAGGAGCTAGGATTACAGACGAAGGCCACAGGTGCTGGCTCTAAATATATTTTACATGAGATCCTTGTCTGTTGTATGGCTAGTGAAGATCTTTCCCCAATCCATGGGCTTTCTACTGATCTTACTAACTATGTCCTTTGCCATGAGAAAGCTCTGCAGTTTCATGCAATCCCATTTGTCCAAACTTTCTTGGATTTCTTGTGTTTTGGGGTCTTTATTAAGAAAATTTCAGTCTGTGCCAAGCAGCCCTAGAGTTTCTCCTATTCCTTCCTGTAATATGTTCAGGATGTCTGCTTTGACTTCGAGATCTTTAATCCACTTGAATTTGATTCCAGTGCAGGTGATAGATAAGGATCTAACTTTGGCTTCTACAGTGTTTCGACAATTTTGCCAGCACCATTTACTGAAGAGGCTGTCTATCTTCCATTCTATTTTTTTAGCTCCCTTATCAAAGATTAGATGGATATTGGTCTGTGGGTTCATTTCTGAGTCTTCAGTTCTATTCCATTGGTCCTCAGGTCTGTTTTTGTGACACTACCAAGCTGTTTTGAGCACTATGGCTTTGTAGTAGAGTTTGAAATTTGGTATTGATATTCCTCCAGCACTGTTCTTTCTGCTGAGGATCATTTTTGCTATTGTAGGTCTTTTATTGTTCCATAGAAACTTTTGGATTGATTCTTCTATTTCACTGAAGAATGAGGTTGGGATGTTGATAGGTATGGCATTGAATTTGAAGATAGCCTTTGGAAGTATTGCCATTTTCACGATGTTAATCCTCCCACTCCGAGAGCATGGGAGGTTTTTCCACTTGCTTATTTCTGATTTAATTTCCTTTTTCAAGTTTTTAAAGTTTTTGTCATAGTTTTTGTCTTTAGTTAACTCCTAGGTACTTTATTTTTGTGGGGCTATTACAAAAGTAGTTGCTTTCCTGATTTTAGCAGCACTCTTCTGGCATAGAAAATGCCATTGATTTTTGAGGGTTAATATTATACCCTGCTACTTTGCCAAAGTTTCAAATTAGGTTTAGTAACTTGGGAGTGGAGTCTGTGTGGTTAAATACAAGATCATGTCATCTGCAAAGAGGAAGAGTTTTACTTCATCTTTCCCATTTGGATCCCCTTTATGTTTGCATCTTGTCTTATTGATGTAGCTAGGCATTATAATACTAAATTGGAGAGAAGTGGGGAGAGCAGACATCCTTGTCTCATTCCCGAATTCAGAGGAAATGCCTTTAGCCATCAAGTATAATGCTGGCTGTAGGTTTGTCATACACTGCTTTTATTGCGTTGAGGAATGTTACATGAACTCCTAGTTTTTCCAGAGCCTTCATCATAAAATGGTATTAGATCTTGTCAAATGCATTTTCTGCATTTATTGAGATAATCGTGTGGTTTTTATCCTTGCTCTTGATGTAATGAATTATATTAATGGATTTGCATATATTGAAGAAGTTTTACATCCCTGAAATGAATCCTGTTTGATGATGGTGTGTGATTTTTTTGATGAGTTGTTGAGGTTGAATGGCCAAAATTTTGTTGAGAATGTTTTCGTCGATGTTCACCAAAGAAATGGGTGTATAGTTCTATTTCTTTGATGAGTCCCTGATTGGTTTTGGAATGAGGATTATGATGGCTTCATAAAAAGAGTTTGGCAGTGAACTATGAACGTGTTTTAATCAATTGATTTTTCATATACACTTTTTCCACATAAGAACATTTTACAGCTGCTTCACTAGATTTTATATATATTATATTATATTATATTAATCATCAGATTAATCCCAGTGATTTCCCACTTTGCCCTAACTCTTCTTCCCTTATTTCAACAACTTTCAGGGAGTTTGATTAAGTTAAGTTCATTCATAAAAAATGTATATTGACAGCGTTCAGGCCTCTCTATTCTTTTTTTATTATCATTAATAGGTTTTTTTTTATTGTGAAAATACCGTACAGAGAGGTTACAATTTCATGAGCAAGGAAATGAGTACATTTCTTTATCAAGCATTGTTGCATTCTCCTATACTCACTCTTTTCTCCCATCTCCCCTGCCACACCGCTCTCCATACCCTCCCTTGCCACAGTTGTAAATTTTTTCATTTTTAGACGTGACCTCTTGTACATTTCATTGTTGCAATGGGTCCACCTGTATTCCTATTTAAAAACTTTGTTTTTTCCCTTATCTTCCACAAATTATACCAACATCAAATACAGTGAAAACTGGGGTTATACCATGCAGTAGGGACATATAAACAACAAAGAAATCATCTTATAAATATGTTAGAAACAAAACAGCAAGAAAAAAAACATTTGAATCCTTATCTTGGGGTTCATTTCACCTAGCACCAACTTATTTGGCCATTTATGTTTGTCTCAGACATATACTAGTTATTCAAATAAGGGAAGCCATGGGACGTATGTTTCTTTACATCTGGCTTACTTCACTTAATATAATTTTTTCAAAGTCTTACCATTTACTATCAAATGGGGCAATCTCATTCTTTCTGATGGAGGCATAGAATTCCAGTGTGTATATATACAACATTTTCTTGATCTATTCATCTACTAAGGGGTATCTGGATTGGTTCCATATCTTAGCTATGGTAAATAATGCTGCAATAAACATAGTTATGCTGGTATCTTCAGAATGGTCTTGTTTGTGATCATTGGGTTAAATGTCCAAAAGTGGGATTGCTGTGTCATAGGGGAGCTCTATGTGGAGTCTTTTGAAGAATCTCCATACTACTTTCCAAAGTGGTTGAACAATTTTACACTCCCACCATCAATGCAGTAGAGTTCCATTTTGGCCACATCCCTTCCAAAGTCTGTTATTAGACTTCTTGATTTTAGCCATTCTAACTGGGGTGAGGTGAAATCTCTAGTTGTTTTGATTTTCATTTCTTTTATGGCTAGAGAAGTTAAGCATTTCTTCATGTGTCTATTGGCCAACCCTTTTTCTCTTCAGAGAAGTTTCTCTTTAAGTCTTTAGCCCACTTATTCATTGAACAGTTGTTTCTTTGAAGATTTTTTGTTTCAGGATTTAATTTTTTGAGCTCAGGTATATTTTAGATATGAGACCCTTGTCCATTGTATGGCTAGTGAAGATCTTCTCCCAATCCATGTGCTTTCTATTGATATTGCTAGCTATGTCCTTTGCCATGCAGAAGTTCTGCAATTTCATGCAATCCCATTTGTCCAACCTTTCTTTGATTTGTTGTGTTTCTGTGTCTCTATTAAGAAAATTTCAGCCTGTGCCATGGAGATCAAGGGTTTCTCATATTCCATCCTCTAATATTTTCAGGGTGTCTGCTTTGACTCCGAGTTCCTGGATCCATTTGGAGATGATTCTGGTGCAGGGTGATATATAAGGATGTAGCTTTAGTTTTTTAAAAATGATTAACAAATTTTGCCAGCACCATTTACTGAAGAGGCTGTCTTTCTTCCATTCTACTTTTTTAGCTCCCTTATCGAAGATTAAATGGCTATAGGTCTGTTGGTTCATTTCTGTGTTTTCAATTCTATTCCATTGGTCCTGAGGTCTGTTCTTGTGCCAGTATCAAGTTGTTTTGATGACTATGGCTTTGTAGTGGAGTTAGAAATTTGGTACTGATATTCCTCCAGCACTGTTCTTTCTGTTAAGGATTGTTTTTGCTATTTGGGGTCTTTTATTGTTCCATATGAATTTTTGGATTGCTTCTCTATGTCGTTAAAGAATGAGGTTGGATTATTGATTGGTATCACATTGAATATGTAGATAGCCTTGAGAAGTATTGCCATTTTCACGATGTTGATCCTTCCAATCCAAGAGCATGGGAGGTTTTACCACTTGTTAAGTTCTGTTTTGATTTCCTTTTTCAGGATTTTAAAGCTTTCATCATAGAGGTCTTTCACTTGTTTAGTTAATTCCTAGGTATTTTATTTTTTGTGGGGCTATTACAAATGGTGTTGCTTTCCTAATTTCAGCCACACTTTTCTCATTGTTGGCATACAGAAAAGCCACTGGTTATTGAGGGTGAATTTTATACCCTGCTACTTTGCCAAAGTTTTGAATCAGCTTCAGTAATTTGGGAGTGGAGTCTGTGGGATTCTTTAAATACAGGATCATGTCATCTGCAAAGAGGGAGAGTTTTACTTCATCTTTCCCTATTTGGATCCCTTTTATGTTTGCATCTTGTCTTATTGCTGTAGCTAGGCATTCTAGTACTAGATTGAAGAGAAGTGGAGAGAGTGGACATCCTTGTCTTGTTCCTGAGTTAAGAGGAAATGGTTTCAGTTTTTCACCATTAAGTATAATGCTGGCTGTAGGTTTGTCATATACAGCTTTTTTTGTATTGAGGAATGTTCCATGGATGCCTAATTTTTCCGGAGCCTTCACCATAATGCTTTTTCTGCATCTATTGAGATAACCATGTGGTTCTTATCCTTGCTACTGTTGATGTAATGAATTATATTAATTGAGTTGCATATATTGAACCAGCTTTGCATCCCTGAAATGAATCTTGTTTGATAGTGGTGTATGATTTTTTTGGATGAATTGTTGAAGTCGATTGGCCAAAATTTTGTTGAGAAGTTTTGCATCAATGTTCATCAAAGAAATGGGTCTATAGTCCCTTCTTTGATGAGTACCTGTCTGGTTTGGGGATAAAGGTTATGATGGCTTCATAGAATGGGTTTGGTAGTGAATTTTCTCTTCCAATTTCATTGAAGAGTCGGAAAAGTATTGGTGTGAGCTCTTCTTTGAAGGCCTTGTAGCATTCCCTGTAAATACATCTGCTCCTAGGCTTTTCTTAGATGGGAGGTCTCTTATTGCTGTTTCTATTTCAGTGCTTGATATGGACCTGTTTAGATGGTTTAACTCATCTTGGTTTAGTTTCGGCATGTGGATATTTGCTAGGAAAAAGTCCATTTCTGCCAAGTTCTCAAACTTATTAGCATAAAGGTTTGAGAAGTATTCCTTTATTATGTTCTGAATCTTGATTTTTTTTCCTGTGGTGATGTTTACATTCTCATCTCTGAGTTTATTTATTTGGGTTTGTTTTCTTCTTTTTCTGATAAGATTTGCTAAGGGTCTGTCAATTTTGTTAATTTTTTGAAGAACCAACTCTTTGTTTTGTTGATTCTTTCTATGGTTTTTTTGGATTCTAATTCATTTAATTCTGAGTTAATTTTAATTATATCTTCCTGACTACTGGATTGGGGTTTATCTTGCTGCAGTTCATCAAGAAAGTTCAAATGTCTCATTAAATTGTTGGTTTCAGATCTCTTCAATTTGTTGATGAAAGAACTTAGAGCTATGAACTTGCATCTGAGTACTGCCTTTGCTGTGTTCCAGAGGAGATGGTAATTTGCATGCTCATTTTTTTTTGAATAACATGAACATTTGAATTTCCTTTCTAATCTCTTCCATGACCCACTGGTGATTCAACAGTGTGTTGTTGAGCCTCCATGTGTTACAGGACTTTCTTTGGTGGCTTTTGGTGTTGAGTTCTAATTTTATTCCCTTGTATTCTGAGAGAAATCAAGGTATAACTCCAATGTTTTTGAGTTTGGACAAGTTTGCTTTGTGATCTATAATGTATTCTATTTTAAAAAATGTTCCATATGCTGCTGAGAAAAACGTGTATTCTGATGCTGCTGGGTGAAATATTCGGTAGATGTCTGTTAAATCTAGATGATCTATGCAGTTGTTTAGATTTGAGGTTTCTCTGTTGAGTTTTTGCTGAGTTTATCTATCTAGTGGGGATAGTGGCATATTAAAATCGCCAACAATTAATGTCTTTGGATCTATGTGAGATTTGAGGGAAAGTAGTGTTTCTTGGATAAATTTGGGAGCTCCATTGTTTGGCGAATAAATATTTAGAATTGTAATATCCTCCTGAAGGAGAGATCCCTTAATTAGTATGTAGCCACCTTCTTTATCTCTTTTCGCTAATTTTAACTTGAAGTCTATTTTATCTGTAACTTCCGACTGTTTATGGGGGCCACTTGCTTGGTAGATTTTGTTCTAGCCTTTCACATTCAAAAGGTGTTTGTTTTTATGGGCAAGGTGTGACTCCTGAAGGCAGCAGATAGAAGGATCTTGCATTTTAATGAAATTAGATATTCTAGGTCGCTTAATTGGAGAGTTAAGTCCGTTAATGTTGAGAGATAGGACTGAGACGTGTGTGGGAGCTCTTGCCATGTTATCCACCTTCTTAGGGGCTGCGGCAAGTGGGTTCTTCCAATGGTTCTTGGATTCTCAGTTTGGGTGTGGTTTCTTTGCATTTATTGTGGTCCTGTTGGTTTTCTATGTATAGGACAGCTTTAAGTATCCTTTGTAGGGCTGGTTTGGTGGAGATATATTGTTTCAGATTTCCTTTGCTATGGAAGGTTTTTATTTACCTTCAGTTATGATGGAGAGTTTAGCTGGGTACACAGTATTCTTGGTTGATAGTTGTTTGTTTTTAGGCCATGGCATTCATCATTCCAGGGTGTTCTTGCTTTAATTGTGTCTGCTGAGAAATCTGAGGTGATTCTAATTGGTATCCCTATATAGGTGATTAATCTTTTCTCCTTGACAGCTTTAAGGATCTTTTCCTTGGTCTGAACTGATCCTGTGTGGATTATAATGTGAAGGTGGGATGTCCTGCTTTGGTCTGGTGTATTTGGGGTTCTAAAAGCTTCTTGTATCTGAATAGGCCTATTTTTTTGCATGTTTGGGAAGTTCTCTGCTAGGATCCTGTTAAACAAATTTCCTAGACCATTAGCTTCTGTCTCTAGGTGCTCCTCTACACCCATTATCCTCAGGTTAGGCCTTCTGATTGTGTCTTCCAAGTGTTGAATAGATCTATCATAATTCTTAGCTTTGTCTTGGGTAGTTGTATATTCTTTCTCTATAATACCTAGGCTGTCTTCAGTCTCTGAGATTCAATCTTCTGCATAGTCTAACCTACTGTCAAGACTTTCTACTTTGTTTTTGATTTCTTTTCCTTCTAATTGGTCATCTTTGACAGCTTCCAATTCTTTGTTGGAGCTTTGTTTTAGATCTTGTATGAACTTCTTTACTTCCTTAATTTGGTGTTCAGAGTTTTTTCTCAAATCACTTAGTTGATTGATTATGGTTTCCTTGGACTCCCATTCCTTCTGTCGGGTTCCATCCAGCATTCCCTTTGTGGTCTCCCTGAATTCTTTCAGCTGTCTGTTTATGGATTCCACGAATGCTTCTGTTGTTCTTTGTCTATTCTCATTCTGCTCTTGCAAATCCTGTATTATTCTTTGATTAGCTTCCTCATGTTCACGCAATTCCTGTAGCTCTTTTTGACTGTTCTCAGCCTGCTCACACAATTGCTTTATTTCTCTTTGAGTGTTCTCAACCTGCTCATGAAATTTCTGAATCAATCTTTGAATAGCTTCCTCAAGCTCATGAGATTCCTCTATTGATCTTTGGTTTGCCTCCTCTCTCTCCCTATCATGCTCACACTGGGTGCTTTGCAGGTTTTCAATCTTTTCATTCACCATGTTTACCAGTAGTATTTGTAGAGTTTTTTGGGAACTCTCCTCTGAATTGTTCATTATCTGTTCTATCAACTGATTAACATGAGTGGGAGTTGAGAAACCCGGACTTGCCATTTTCTTGTGCTTTTCCAGCTTATTCTGCCTATTTGTGCTAGAACACTATTTGAGGGCAAGCATCAACCAAAGTCCTGTAGTTGCACAGTCAACAGGCTTCAGATACAATCTAGCTCAACATATACAATCTAGTCAACATCAACCAACTATGGATTAATGAGTTAAGAACTGCAATGAAGAATTTGGCAAACCAGAAACTATTAGGTTTAGGGAGAATTGTGGAGAAAAATAGGATTAGAGAGATGTGGAGAGGTAAAAGGAGAGTGACATTTATGAAGTCTAATCTCTAAAAGGGAAATGAAATTGACAGAATGATAGGAGAGAGATATAAAAAGACAAGAAAAAATGGGAAAACAAAAATTTAAATTTAAAAAGTGAAACTTAAAAATCATCTAAGTTTGAAAGTGATAGGATGAGAGGAGGGGAGGCATAGAAAGGAGACATGAAAAACTAAAAAATAAAAATTCTTTAAAAATTATATAGGTATAAAGAGATAATACTGCTATTAAAGAATTTAAGCATAAGAGGTTTTGAATTGAGTAATAAATTTCTTGATTAAGTGTGTACACAATGGAGGATAAGGTCTAATAATCAATGACGGGTATATATCTGATGTTGAGCAGAACATTAGTTAAGTCACACAAAAAAGAAAGAAACAAAAGAAAAAATAAAAAGAATGAAAAAGAAAGAAAAAAAAGGGCCAAGAGGTCAGTAGAGATTAAAAATAAAAAGCACACACTTATACACCTAAAATAAAAATTATGAGAGGAAAAAAAGATTAATAGAAAATAATTTTTAAAAAATATTTTTAAAAGGCACAAAAAAAGTTCTTTAATTTGTGTGTATGAGTGTGTGTGTGTGTGGGGGGGGGGGGGGGTTGTTGGGAAGATCCTGTATCTCCCTTGTGTCAGTAACCAGTCTCTTGGTGGAGTCTCTGGTCTGCTTGTGGTGTTTGATTTTCCTGTGGCTTGGTTGGTTTCTTAAGTCAGTTTGTTTGAACAGGCAGAAAAATGCTCTGCTTGACCCAGGATGTTGTGATCCTCCTCCCGGGCTAGTTCAATGGGAAGGAGATCTGCTTTGAGTATCACAAAAGAGGGAGATGGCTGTTTCCTTTAGTTTTGAGATGCGGTGATGAGGCTAGGTTCTGGGTAGAGTTGAGGCCTTTCAGCAAACAGCAGCTTTTCCCTGAGGGGCTAGTTTGTGAGACACTCACAGAGCCCAGCCTGGAGCCTTTCTCAGGGTTTATGATTACTGAATTTCAATTGATTGTCTAGACTGCTGTAGGAAGGTGCAGCCTCTGGCTCTGTTTACCCAGTGAAGAAAGACTCCTCCGGGAATGGAGTTTTCTCTGCCTGGGATGAGTGACTTTCCCCTGGGTGGAGCTGAGCCTGACAGGCCAGGTCAGGTTACTGTAACCTGCTAAATGACTCTTTTGTTTTCTTCCAAGGCCTGAGTTGGAGCTAGCTGTTCAACCAGGCCTTTGTCAGTATCAAATTTGGAACTCTCCGGTGGAGGGGGAAGGAAGGATGGCCTTCCCTCCTCTGCTCCCTGAGAAGGATTGAGGATGTCAGGATTCTACTCATGCTGGAGTGTTTGTTCCTGGGTGGTCCCTGGTCTGCAATCTGCAGGATGAAGATAACTGCTCCTTGTCAGTTCTTGCTGGTGTTGAGTAGAATCTGCTTGCCTGCTGAGTCTGGTGCATTTATGCTGGACTCTGTGTTGTAGGTATGGTAGCTATGGCTGCCACTGCACTGGCGGCTACCAGCAAGTGCTCAGATCTGTCTCCTTGCCTGGATTTTCTCTCTCTGGCCAAACTTTCTGTACTGTAATGGCACACTTGGTGTGATTCTCCGGCCTAGGACTGTTCACTGGAACACTAAAACTGCTTCTTATGTGAGAGTTTATTTAGCCTCCAGCTTCTCCTCCACCATCTTCCTGGAAAATCTTGATTTTTCTTTCCTTAATTCATCACTGCATTCATACCTTCCTTCCTTGCTTTTAGAGTTTCAGCTGATAGGCTTCATGTAAAGTAGGTGTTGTTACTTTTTGTTTTTTTAACCTAATCCCGATGCTTCTCTTTTACAGATCTTGATGTTCTTTATTTGTTCTGACACCTCAACCCTGTACAATGTAACCTGGGATGCTTTTGTTGAAGTCAGGTAAATTTTGGTGTCTAGATACCTCTATACTTGGATCCACATATTTGGCTGAAATTTGGAAAGAATTGGCAGTTTCTTTGAGTAAGGGTATAGGGCTTTATTAGTTCATTCTCAGCATATTCTTCTACATGATGATATAGAGCTTTGCTCTGTTGATCAGGTTTCAGAGATCTTACAGTGACAGCTGTGATTTCTATTTCTTTTACTTTAATTCTCTCTTTGAGTGTAATCAACATTTTTCTTCATCTTCCATGATGATAGAAGTGGTAAAGGGAAAGAAAATAGAGCCTATAAAATTGGTTATAAACACCTGTAGAAACCTAAAGTTAGATCCTTATATACCATCCTGCACCAGAATCAACTCCAAATGGATCAAAGACCTCAAAGTAAAAGCAGACATCTTGAAAACATTATAGGAATGAATAGGAGAAAATCTAGGCACTGGCCTAAATTTTTTTAATAAAGACCCAGAAAAACAACTAATCAAAAAAAGTTGGGAAAATTGGATTGCACAAAACTGCAGAGCTTTTGCATGGTAAAGGACATAGCTAGCAATATCAATAGAGAGCCCACTGATTGGAAGAAGATCTTTACTAGCCCTACAACAGACAAGGGTCTCATATCTACTTGTACTTAGAACTCAAAAAGTTAAATCCCCCTAAACAAATCCTCAAAGAAATAAATGCCGCATTAATAAGTGAGCTAAAGATTAAAGAGATACTTCTCTGAAGAGGAAATAAAAATGACCAATAGACATATGAAGAAATGTTCAACTTCTCTAGCCATAAAAGAAATCAAATCAAGACAACGTTGAGATCCCATCTCACCCTAGTTAGAATGGCTATAATCAAGAAATCTAATAACAACAGATGCTGGAAGGGATGTGGGCAAAAGGGAACATTACTGTATTGTTGGTGGGAGTGTAAAAGTGTTCAACCACTTTGGAAAGTAGTATGGATGTTCCTCAAAAGACTCCACATAGAGCTTCCCTGTGACCCAGCAATCCCACTTATGAGCATCTATCCAAATGATCACTAACAAGGCCACACTGAAGCTACCACCACAACTATGTTTATTGTAGCATTATTCAACATAGCTAAGATATGGACCCAATCTAGATGCCCTTCAATAAGTGAAATAAGCCAGACCCAAAGAAATATAGGTCCCATGGTTTTCTTTATTTGCAATAATTAGTATACATCTAGGATAATCTTATCAGATGAGCAGAATAGCTCAATATTTTTGTACATATGACCATATATGATGATGCTAAGCAAAATGAACTCCAAGACGTGGACAAAGGAGATTTTTCTTTGTTGTTGTGATTTTTTGTTTCTTTTGTATGTTCTTCCCTCTATGGTATATCCCCTACTGTTACTGTATTTGATTTTGGTACTCTGGTATGATATATACATTTATCTTAATTAGGGAAGGGAAGGGGAACAACAGAATGGTGAGACAAAGGACAAGGGGGAAACCAATGCAACAGCGATATATACAAGACAATATGTTGGAAATGATCTGTACAACTTGGTGTGGGGGGATGAGGTGGAAGGAAAGTGGGAGAAAAGTGAGGGAAGAGGTAACAAGTTTGACAAGAAAGGTACTTATTACCTCACTTACATCACCTTGACAAAAATATTTTTTAAAAAGAAAGGAGAGGGAGGTAAGAGAAGATGGCGACGGGGCAGTAGGGAAACGCCACAGCTCTCTCCAACCAAAAAGAGAGTTCGAGTTCCAACCTTTAATCTCCCCAAGAGACCGACAACAACAAAAAGACGAACACTCAGAGAAAAACCAGAGGTGGAAAATAACAAAAAAAAGAAAGAGAGGAAAAGAAGAATTTCAGAACAGAGAAGAGCGAAGACCCCTCCCCCAACCTTTACTGGCCGCGCGGCAGTGCGCCAAGCCGCCGGCCAGCCGGCCCGGTGGGGGCTGCCAGAGCCACAGAGACACAGGGGGCTGCTTGCAGATCACCAGGTACCGGATTGCAGAACAGCGGATCGCCAGGAACAGAGAAACCTACCAGCCAGGAGTCTCCAGGAGGATCCCACCCCACCCATCACTCTCCACCGGAGCGGAGAGGCTCCATCCCGCCAAAGCCGCCCGGCACCAGCAGGGCCACAAAGGGACCTGTCCGCAGACCACCCGCCCAATCGCAATCGCAACGACCCGGCGGGGGGCCGCCCAACCCAGCCCGCAACCACCCCAACTGAACTCGGACTGCAACAACAACTGACGGACTGCAACAACAACTGACGACCTACAGGGTGAGTACCCATCAGGGGACAGGGAATCCATCAAGGGAGACCAGAGCTGGAGGGAATCCCCAGACCCTGACCTAGACTCCCTACCCCAACACCCGGACCACAGGACCCACTAAAACTGGGAACTGTTCGAGAGCTCCACCAGCCGGTGGAGCACACTCTGCTGGCCAGGCCAGAGCAAGAGCACCCCTGGAAGGGAGCTTAAATGCTCAAGCCAGGAACAGTGCCCCTGGGTCAAGACTACCAACAGTAGAAGAAATTTGAACTGTGTCCTCCAGGCTGCATAACCAAGGTGGTATACACATTAGCACAGGCCTAACGAGCGCGCTCCAGGCTGGGGCCGGAACCAGGCCAGGGGACCGGCGCCTGAACAAAGCAAAAAGGGTCAGAAGTGGGGCTGTGGCTCAAATGGTAGGGTGCCAGCCCTGAGCTGAAGAGCTGAGGGACAGCACCCAAACCTAGAGTTCAAGCCCACAACCAGCCCAAAACAAACAAACAAAAACACATCAGGAGCCCATAGCAGACTCCAGTATTTGGGAGAGTGCATCCAGAGCATCTGATCTTCCCAAGAGCACCCGCAGGAGCAAACACAAGCAGTCTAGGCTGCTCAACCCTTCCAAAGGCGGGAATTGCTACAGCAGAGAGCTGAGAATCCTAAGTGAATAGCAGCTGGAAATAGGCTCCCAACAGAATCCAGATCAGGCACAGACTCTCTCTACCAATACAGAATCAGCAACCAAGCAAAGACAGACACACCAAAACAAGATTGAAGAGCAGTCTCCTGAACCCCCATGCGAAAATCACAGAGAAAAATCACAAGGTTTACCACTACCCAGGACAGCAAGCTCACCTCAAAAGCCAGCAGCCACGCAGGGGAGAGCCCCAGTGGGAGCAAAGCAGGAATGGAAGACAAAAACTACATCCAAGGGTTGCTGGAGGCAATGACTCAAGAAATAAAGCGAGAAATGGATCAGAAATTGAAAGAGCACAAGGATGAACTATCAAAAGATATACAGGATATCAAACAAAAATTGGATGCAAAAATAGAAGCTGCACAAACCTCAGTAAGAAGTGAGATAAACGCCAAATTAGAGGTAATGCATACTGATCTCACCTCATTGAGAGGTGAGATCAGTACTCTGAGAACCAACATTGAATCCATAAAGGGATCCATTTCCACCATGCAAACCACAATAGAAGCCACGGTCAACAGAGTGAATGAAATGGAAGGTAGAGTGTCAAATACAGAAGACAGAATACACCAACTGGACCAAAAAGTGACAGATATGGAAAAATCACTCAAATTAAACCAAAGGGAAATTCAAGAGCAAGCAGATAATGCTAAAAAATTTAACCTTCGCATAATCGGAGTGGACGAAGGTGAGGAATTCCAGAGCAAGGGAATGCAACACCTATTTAACAAGATAGTCAATGAAAATTTTCCCCACCTCAAAAACGACCATCTTAACTACATCACAAAAGCTTATCGAACACCCAACAAGCAAGATCCCAGGAGAAACACTTCTAGGCACATAATAGTAACAATGATGGATCTGAATAATAAGGAAACAATCCTGCATGCAGCAAAAATGAAGAAGGAGCTATACTACAACGGGAAAAAAAATTAGAATCACTGCAGATCTCTCCACACAAACAATGAATGCAAGAAAAGCCTGGGAAAGCACCATACGAGCCCTGAGAGCCAATAACTGCCAACCCAGACTGATATACCCGGCAAAGCTAGCATTCACATTCGATGGAGAACTGAAAACTTTTAATAGCAAAGAAAAACTAAATGAATACATAAACATTAAGCCAGCATTACAAAGAATTCTAAGAGGGGGGACACAACCTGAAGAAAGCAACCAGGAACTGGGACCTGCCCCAAACAGGCATTACTCAAAGTCTAACTGAGCAAGCACAGGAGGAAAGGAAAGAAGAAAAACTTAGGAAAACGGAATGGCAGGGACAACAATACATCTCTCTATACTTTCTCTTAATATAAATGGGCTGAATTCGCCAATTAAAAGAAAACGAACTGAGGACTGGATCAGAAAACAAGACCCATCCATCTGTTGCCTTCAGGAGACCCACCTCTCAGCCAAACATACAAACAAACTCAGAGTGAAGGGGTGGAAAAGGATCTACCAATCAAATTCCCCCAATAAGAAAGCAGGTGTAGCTATCCTGATATCTGACAAAATAAACTTTTCATTAAAATCAGTACAGAAAGACAAGGACGGACACTACATATTAATAAAGGGAACAATCCAAGAGGAGGATATAACCATCATCAACTTATATGCCCCAAATATCGGTGCACCCAGATATGTTAAACAAATGCTCTCAAACTTACAGAATAAAATAGATCCCAATACGATAATACTAGGAGACTTTAACACGCCACTCTCACCAAAGGACAGGTCTACCAACCAGAGGATTGGCAAAGAAGCTACCGAATTAAGTGAGGCCATACTTCAAGCGGAATTAACTGACATCTACCGAGTATTTCACCCTAAAACAACACAGTACACATTCTTCTCAGCAGCTCATGGAACTTTCTCCAAAATAGACCATATCATAGTTCATTCAAGGAACTTAAGCAAATACAAAGGGATCGACATAATCCCCTGTATCCTATCTGACCACAGTGGAATCAAGCTAGCTCTCAATAACAAAGCATACCGCAGAAATTTCTCTAATACATGGAAATTGAACAGCACACTCCTTAACAAGGCCTGGGTAACAGAAGAGATCAGAGAAGAAATAAAGCATTTCCTAGAACTCAATGAAAATGAAAACACCTCACAAAGAAACTTGTGGGACACAGCAAAAGCAGTCCTGAGGGGCAAATTTATTGCCCTCAGTGCCCACATCAAGAGAATGGAGACAGACCAAGTAAATAATCTCATGTTGCAACTAAAACAGCTAGAAAAACAAGAAAAAATGGGACCTAAAGCTACTAGACGAAGCCAGATAACCAAATTGAGAGCAGAGATTAACCAATTAGAAAATCAGAAAACCATAACCAAAATAAACCAAACAAAAAGCTGGTTCTTTGAAAAAATAAACAAAATTGATGGCCCGTTGGCAAGATTAATTAAAAAAAGAAGAGAGGAAACCCATATTAATAGGATTAGGGATGCCACGGGAAACACCACAACACGTACCCAAGATATCCAAACAATTCTAACAGACTACTTTCAAAAGCTATACTCTCTAAAGGAAGAAAATCTGGCGGAAATGGATGCATTTTTAGAGAAATACAAGTTACCCAAACTGAGCAAAGAAGAAGTTAACCAATTAAATAAGCCAATATCCTATAATGAGATACAGGAAGCTATCAAAAGTCTTCCAACAAAAAAAAGCCCAGGACCAGATGGATTCACAGCAGAATTCTATAAGACCTTTAAAGAAGAACTAATACCCATACTCCTCAAGCTCTTCAGAGAAACAGAGAAGGAGGGAGCTATCCCAAACTCATTCTACGAAGCCAATATCACACTCATCCCCAAACCAGGCAAAGACCCAACCAAAAAGGAGAATTACAGGCCAATCTCCTTGATGAACACAGATGCAAAGATCCTTAACAAGATTCTAGCTAACAGAATCCAGAAACACATAAAAAAAATAATACACTATGATCAGGTAGGCTTCATCCCAGAGACACAGGGATGGTTTAACATACGTAAGTCAATAAATGTAATCCAGCATATCAACAGAGCCAAGGTCAAGAATCACATGATTATCGCCACAGATGCAGAAAAGGCCTTTGATAAAATTCAACATTCATTCATGCTAAAAGCTCTGGAGAAAATAGGAATAGAAGGAACATTTCTAAAAACAATAAAAGCCATTTATGACAGACCAATAGCCAATATTATACTTAATGGGGAAAAGCTACAACCAATCCTCCTAAAAACAGGAACAAGGCAAGGATGTCCACTGTCTCCACTCCTCTTCAACATAGTCCTAGAACCCTTAGCCAGGGCAATAAGGCAAGAAAAAGACATTAAAGGGATCCGCATAGGGAAAGAAGAAGTGAAACTATCCCTTTTTGCAGACGACATGATACTATACCTCCACGATCCCAAAAACTCCATCCCCAAACTTTTAGAAATCATAAGTCACTTCGGCAAAATAGCAGGATACAAAATAAACCCACAAAAATCAGTTGCCTTCCTATACACTGATAACGCACAGGAAGAGAGGGAAATAAAGGGAGCAACCCCATTCACAATAACCTCCCAAAAAATAAAATATTTAGGAATTAACCTAACCAAAGATGTAAAAGAACTATTTAATGAGAACTATAAAAAGTTAAAGAAAGAAATTGCAGAAGACACTAGGAAATGGAAAGACCTCCCATGCTCCTGGATAGGCCGACTTAATATAGTAAAGATGGTGATACTTCCAAAACTAATATACAAATTCAATGCAATTCCTATTAAAATCCCAATGACGTACATCACTGAAATACAGAAAACAGTCCAAAAATTTATATGGAACAACAAAAGACCTAGAATAGCCAAAACAATTCTAGGGGATAAAGACAATATGGGAGGGCTATCCATGCCGAACTTCAAACTCTACTACAGAGCTATAATCACAAAGACAGCATGGTACTGGCACAAAAACAGACCCGAAGACCAATGGAACAGAATAGAAGATCCAGATATAAATCCACAGGCCTACAGCCAGCTGATATTCGACAAAGGAGCCAAAGACATACAATGGAAGAAACACAGCCTCTTCAACCGCTGGTGCTGGGAAAACTGGGCAGCCACATGCAGAAAACTAAAAGTGGACCCCAGCCTATCACCATGCACCAACATCAACTCAAAATGGATTAAAGACCTTAACATTAAACCTGAATCTCTGAAACTACTGCAGGACAGAGTAGGAGAGACACTTGAACTAATAGGCACAGGAAGGAACTTCCTGAACAGAGTCCCAGGGTCACAACAAGTTGGAGAGAGACTCGACAAATGGGACTACCTTAAAATAAAAAGCTTCTGCACAGCTAAATCTATCGCAACTAAGCTAGAAAGACAGCCAACTAATTGGGAAAAAATATTTACCAGCAATATATCAGACAAGGGGTTAACATCCTGTATATACAGGGAACTCAAGAAACTAATCCCTCCCAAACCTAACCAATTACTAAATGGGCAAGGGAATTAAAGAGGGACTTCTCAAATGAAGAAATAAAAATGGCAAAGAAACACATGAGGAAATGTTCATCATCCCTGGTGGTGAAGGAAATGCAAATAAAGACAACCCTGAGATACCACCTTACCCCAGTCAGAATGTCCCACGTCCACAAATCAGCCAACGACAAATGCTGGAGGGGATGTGGAGAAAGAGGAACCCTATTACACTGCTGGTGGGAATGTACACTTATACAACCACTTTGGAAAGCAGTCTGGAGGGTCCTTAGAAAGCTAAAGATTGACCTCCCTTACGACCCAGTCATACCACTTCTAGGCATCTACCCTGAACAACAGGAACCAATATACAAGGACACGTGCACCTCCATGTTTATTGCAGCACTGTTCGCAATAGCTAGGATATGGAAACAACCTAGGTGCCCCACCACAGATGAATGGATCCAAAAATTGTGGTATCTATACACAATGGAATATTATGCAGCCATTAGAAATGACAAAATAATGGCATTTGCAGGGAAATGGATGGAGCTAGAAGGAATCATGTTGAGCGAGGTAAGCCAAGAACGAAGAGACAAACGGTACATGGTCTCCCTCATAAGTGGATGCTAAATCCAAAAGGTTAGGTGATACGACAAAACTAACAGGACTTAAGAAACAAAGAACTCCCGCTCATCTGGTTGAACCACTACTAAATATCCTCATGCTGCTGATCACAAATATGGTATATAACATGTGAACACTGTTATATATTACAGACTGTGGTAGACAATTTGCTCCAGGGAAGTTAGAATGAACTTGTGACTTTGAAATTATGTAATCATTTAATCACAATCAAAAAAAAAAAAAAAAAAAAAGAACCTCGGGGAAGGGAGGGAGAGAGGGGATGGTAGAGGGAAAACAATGGAGGGGGTAACAATGTTCAAGAGGAAGTGTACTCATAACCTCACTCATGTAACTGTAACCCTCTGTATAGTAGCTTTACAATATAAAAAAAAAAAAAAAAAAAAGAAAAAACGAACACAAAAAAAAAAAAGAAAGGAGAGCCTATGTGATAGAAGAGAGGGAAAAGGTTCATGCAATGAAGGGATGGGAAATATATACTGGTGAGGGAAGACCAAATCTTTACCCATTTTAATTGTGTCCTGACATTGCCCTTAAGGAATGACCTAATAGAGGAAACATTGATTTATCTCTGTCTCGCAGTTTTCAATCCATTGTGAACAGAGAAGCTCACCTCATTTTGGTCAGGATGTAGAAACAGACAAAGCCCATGTAGTGGTTTTTCTCCTCTTTTCCCTTTGGTCTCAAAGTACCTCCAGCCTGTGGACTGGTATCATCCATATCCAGACTAAAGGGTTTTTTTTCCTTCTTTTCTCATGCATATTTCTAGTTTTTAATTTTATTTTTGTTATTTATAAGCATTATTACAAAAGATGTTAATTTATAAATACAATGCATCTTGACCCATGTTACCCTTTTCATCTTTCTACCCCATTCCTTTCTATCCAACCTTTTTTTCTATACATATTTCCATGTATAGAATATTTTCAGTTAACAAATGTGAATTTATGATCCTGTAAATCTGCATGGTATATGAAAGACCCTTTTCTGATTACTCTCGTAAATATTGATGTAATATGGGTCAGTATGTATCTGAACCTGTTAACATATCATCAAATATATTCTGTCAATTCCCAAATTCTCATATCTCATATCTCATATTCTTTTTTGTACTTTTTTTAATTGTAAAAATGCTGTACAGAGGAGTTACAATTACATGAGCAAGGTAATGAGTACATTTCCTATTGAGTATTGTTGCCTTCTTGTAGAGCACATGGGCAGCAAAGACGGTGCTGAGAGGGAGTTGAGTGGGCAGAGCACAATTTACTGTAGAGCACATGGGCAGCAAAGATGGTGCTGAGAGGGAGTAGAGTGGGCAGAGTCCAATTTGTTTTATGTTCAGTGCATAACTAGCCCGTGGTAGCTTAGGTGCATGATAGAGTGTGACTTTGACAGTGATTGGTTCCTCTTCCTCCCCTGTCATGCCACCCACTCTTTTTTTGCTTTAAAGGGGCTGCTCTGTGTTAATAAATGAGAGTTTCTTCCTGCTTGAGTTGGCTCCCCGCTGCATCTGATTGTCTCCCAGGCTGAGGGAGGCTGGGGAACGGGTGAACAGCTGCACTTACCTTTCCTCAGACCCTGTCTGTCTTTCGTGAGATGGACGAAGACCCAACATCTGGTGCCCAACATGGAGCATGAAAGGAAAAGATACCAGCCAAAGCTAAGCAGTCTCTCAGGTAAGTGAAACTCTTAGTATGGGTAATGCTATCTCACAGAAGAAGGAGAAGGAGGCAATATTAGGCCTAGAAGGAGTACAGGAGGACTTGGGAAGTGAGAAGGAAAAGGAACAGGTCAAATTCCTCCAACAATGCATTGAAACATGCACAGTAGAAGTCAAAACGAGGGTGAAAGTTACTCCCTCTGACTCAGGTGATCCTGATGGTCCTAGGCCCCCTCCCTATTCCCCCAATAGGAGGGGAGGTACGGCACCCTATGAGACCTGCAAGAGGGACTTGCAAGACCCAGATCCGTACCAACCTTCCATGGAGGGGCCGAGGGCTGGGGAAGTAACCTACTCAGAGACCTACCCTGGAAGGGAAGGGCCACCCGAGAGCCCAGACCCTAGGCCACGAGATTCACTTCCCCAAGCGTATCCAGTCAATCTGGCACCAGGGGCTAACAGGCCCTTGGAATGGTATCCATGGGAAGCTAAGGATCTTAAAGAGCTTCGCAAGGAGGTGGCAAAGGATGGCCCAAACTCTCCTTGGGCCCAGACCCTATTACAGGACATTGCTTATCACCTGAGTCTCCCTAAGGACTGGCTAGATGTGGCCAAAGCCATCCTTACTAGTTCTCAGTTTATTAAATGGTGTGCTTTCCTTAAGGAAGAATGCAGAGTGCTAGCGGAGAATAACCGACAGGCTCAACCTGTGATACCTATTACTTATGCCATGTTAACAGGGACGGGGTAAGGGTACTCCACTCCGCAATACCTGGATGGTACCATGACCAGGTGAGGCAGGCAGGACTTACCACGTGGTACAAACTGGATGATGGGCCTACTGAGTCCCCCATAGCAGGAGTGAGACAAAAACCGGGTGAGCCTCTACCTGATTTTATAGACCGAGTGCAACAGAGCATTCACCACAAGCTTCCAGCAGGGGACCTCTGAGATCAGTTTGTAAAGCTGCTGGTCTGGGAAGGGATGAATGCAGACCACCGCATCGCCTGTGTGGGATTGAGAGAGAGTTCCCCGAGCAGATGAGTGGTGGCCTTGCAGGATGTGGGAATGCACCAGCACCAGTCCCAATCATGAGCTTTACGTTTACAGGCTCAGACATCTGCAATGACTTACTTTTACCCAGGCACTGGCAGCCCAGGGTCAAGGAACCCCAAGACCATCAAGGAGAGGGACTTGTTTTAAATGCGGGCAGGAGGGGCACTTTAAGAGGGACTGTTTACAACAATCCCCCACCAACCGGCCTGGGGGAGGGCAAACTGCCCCCTACACCCTGCCCCAGGTGCAGGAAGGGATACCATTGGAAAAAGTATTTTTTTTAACTTTCATAATTACAGAGAAGAACATAGGGGAACCAATCGGGTGCACCCCTAATCCTAAAGACCACTGCCCCCCCCCCAATACCTCCCATTAGGTGGAAGCCCAGAAGCCCAATCTGGGTGGAGCAGTGGCCATTAACCAAACTTAAACTTGTAGCCCTCTACCTTCTGGTGGAGGAACAGATAAACCTTGGGCATATAAACCCTTCTATAAATCCTTGGAACACACCCATATTTGTTACTCAAAAAGCCTCTGGGGCTTGGCTTATGCTCCATGACCTACCTAAGTTAAATGAAAGGATGGAGCTAGTAGGAATGCCCCTAAGAGGCATGCCCTGGACTCCTGCTATACCTTCAGAATATTTGCTTTTGTTTTTCTTGTGTCCTTGAAGCTCTTTATATAATTTGTATATCAATACCATATACTGAACATGTCCTCTCCAATTCTGTAAAAGTTTTCTATGCATTCTGTTGACTGGTTCCTTAACTGAGTAGATTTTTATTTTGAGGTAGTCATATATTTCTATTCTATACTTCCTGTACTTCTGAGGTTTTCATAAAAGTAATTACTTCACAACTTTAATGGGATGGAGCAATTCCTTTATGTTTGCTTATGGTAGTATCATAATTTCATGTCTTAAATGGGAGCATTTCATCCACTCTGGTTTGTTCTTGGTAGGATGCTGGCTTCAGTGTTCGGTAGATATCTAATTTCCATACTTCATTTCTTGAAAAAAAAGAAAAACATAGCGTCTTGTACATCTGATTGTTGCAATTGGTCCACCTGTATCCCTATTTAAACAATTTGTTTTTTCCCTTCCCCTCCACAAATTATACCAACATCAAATACAGTGAAAACAGGAGTTATACCGTGGGGGAGGGATATACAAAGCAACAAAAAAATCACGTTATAAATATGTTAGAAACAATAGCAAGAAAGAAAACATCATTTGTGTCCTTATTTTGGGGTTCATTTTGCCTAACATCATCTTATCTGACCTTTCCTGCTTGTCTCAGACATACATTAGCTATTGCAAATAAGGGAAACTATGTTTCTTTGGGCCTGGGTTACTTCACTTAATATAATTTTTTCCAAGTCTTTCCATTTCCTAGCAAATGGGGCAATGCCATTCTTTCTGATGGAGGCATAGAATTCCACTGTGTTTATACACCCCATTTTCTTGATCCATTTATCTGGATTGGTCCATATCTTAGCTATGGTAAATAATGTTGCAATAAACATAGTTGTGCTGTAGCTTTAGTATGGTCTTGTTTGTGATAATTCAGGTAAATGCTCAAAAGTGGGATTGCTGGGTCATAGGGGAGCTCTATGTGGAGACGCTATGTCAAAAAACAAACCACAACTTTGGCTGGGGTGGGGAGTGTAGTCATGGAGATGGGAGGGCACGGAGGGATGGTAGGGAAAAACAAAGGAGGAGGCAACAATGCTTGATAAGAAATGTACTCATTACCTTGCTCATGTAATTGCAATCTTTCTGTACAACATTTTCACAATAAAAAACTGATTAAAAATAAATAAAGTGGAGTTCCGGGAAGATGGCAGAGGAGAAGCTGGAATCTGAACAAGCTCTCGCATAGAAAGCAGGTTTAGAGTTCCAGTGAACAGTCCTAAGCCAGAGAATCACACCAAGTGTGCCATCACAGGACAGAGAGTTAGACAAGAGAGGGGAAGCCAAGACAAGGAGACACATCTGAGCGCCTGCCAGCAGCCGCGGCGGCTGCGGTGGCAGGGTCTCGGCGGCGACCGCAGCCGCGGCCATACCTGAGCGCTCACACAGAGTCCGGGACGAAGGAGCCAGACGCAGCGGGTGAGAGGATTCTACTCAACACCAGCAAGAACCAACAAGGAGCGGACATCTTCATCCTGCAGTTTGCAGACCAGAGACGACCCAGGATCCAAGACTCGGCGTGAGTAGAAGCCCGACATCCTCACTCCTTCTCCGGGAGCAGAGGAGGGAAGGCCATCCCTCCCCCCCAGCACCGGTGATCTCCATCTTGGATACCGACAAAGCTCGGAGGAGCTGCTAGCTCCAACTCAGGCCTTGGAATAAAACGAGTCATATAACAGGTCACAAGAACTTAACGGCAAAGTGACCTGCCAGACTCAGCTCCATCCAGGGAAAAGTCACCCAGCTCAGGCACCAGCCATTGGAGTGGCTTTCCTCACTGGGTAACCAGAGCCAGAGGCTGCCCCTCCCTCTAGCAGCCTCCACAATCAATTGAAAAACAGAAACCCTGAGAATGGCTCCAGGGTGGGCTCTGTGAATTTTTCACAAAATAGCCCCAGGGAAAAGCTACTGTTTGTTGAAAGGCCTCAACTCTACCAGAACCTAGCCTCATCACCCCTCTTTTGTGATTCTCAAAGCAGATCACCCTCCCATTAAACTAACCTGGGAGGGGGATCTCAAAATCTTGGGTAAAGCAGAGCATTTTTCTGCCTGTTTGAACAAACTGACTTAAGAAACCAATCAAGCCACAGGACCTCAAGCTGACCAGAGACTCCAAAAAGAGGCTGGGTACAGACAAAAGGGAGATACAGGATTCTTCCCACCCCTCCCAAAAAAATCAAAAAAAAAAAAATCAAAGAACTTTTTTTTCTTTTCTTTTTTCTTTTTTTATTTTTTTTTTTTGGTACCTTATATATATAAAAATTTTTTTCCTTTTCTAAAACTTTTATTAATCTTTAATTTTTGCCTTTTTTGAAAAAATAATTGTTTTCCAGTAACTTTTTTTTCCCTCTTATAATTTTTATTTTAGGAATACGTGAATGTACGTTTTCCTTTCTTTTCTTGTCTTCTCTCTCTTTTTCTTTCTTTCTTAATTATCTTTTTGTTTTTTGTCTAGCTCTACTGAACTTCTGATCTTTTTTTTTTCTCCTTTTCTTATCCTTTTCACCTTTTCCTTTCTTTTGTTCTTCTGTATGTGACTTAACTCTTGTCCTGCACATCCTCAGATAAACCCATAGTTAACTAGTAGACCCTATCCCACATTGTGTACACACTTAATACACAAATTTATTACTCAATCCAAAACCTCTGAGACTTAAATTCTTAATAGCAGTACTACCTCTTTATACCTATATAATATTTTAAGCATTTTTTAAGTTTTTCACATCTCCTCTATCTCCCTCCTGTTTTCTCATTATATTCACATTCCTCCCTAAATAGATGGTCTTCCAATCTCCATAACTATATTAATTTTTACGTTTCTAATTTTTTTTCTGGTCTCTTTTCATTTCCCTTTCCCTTTCTTCTTTTTCTCACCCTCTCTACTTGCATCCTACCCAACCTATTTCCTGCATTGAGATTAGGATATAGTTAACTCTCCCTGTGCCTCCCCACACGAATCTATTCCTAATTTTTACCCACATCTCTCCCTAACCCTAAAAATTTCTGGTTTTCCAAATTCTTCTCTGCGGTTCGAAGCCCATTAACATATAGTTGTTTGATGTTGAATAGATGTATCTGTTGAACTAGATTGTATCTGTAGACTATTGACTGTATAAATGCAAACGTTGGTTGATGGTTGCCTTAAGATAGTGTTCTAGCACAAAACTGGTGCTATTTTCATCTCAAATGGGCAGAGTAAGCCGGAAAAACACAAGAAAAATGGCAAATCCGGGTATCTCAATTCCCAATCTTGATAATCAGGGGTCAGATCAGATAATGAACAATCCAGAGGAGAGTTCCCAAATAGCTCTACAAACACTGGTGGCAAACATTATAAATGAGAAGTTTGACAACTTACAAAGGACTCTGTATGAGCGTGATAGGAAGAGAGAGGAGGCATCCCAAAAGTTTATACAGGAATATCATAAGCATGAGGATGCTACTCAAAAACTGATACAGGATTTGCGTGAACAACTTGAGAATACTCAAAGAGAAAGGGAGGAATGGCGTGAGCACGCTGAGAACACTCAAAGAGAACTGCAGGAATCCCACGAACGGGAGGAAAGAGAACTGCAGGAATCCCACAAATGGGAGGAAGCTAATCAAAGAGTAATTCAAGAATTGAGAGACCAGGTAGAGAACACACAAAGATCACTAAAGGCATTCATGGAATCCATTAACAAAGAGCTGAAGGAAGTCAGGGAGACCACAAAGGGAATGCTGAATGGAACCCAACAGAAGGAATGGGAGTCCAAAGAAACCATAACCAATCAACTAAGTGATTTGAGAACAAACACTGAACACCAAATTAAGGAAGTAAAGAAATTCATACAAGACCTAAAACAGAGCTTCAACAAAGAACTTGAAACCATCAAAGCTGACCTATTAGAAGGAAAAGAGATAAAAAACAAAGTAGAGAGTCTTGACAGCAGGTTAGACCATGCAGAAGATCGAATCTCAGGGATTGAAGACAGCCTAGATATTATAGAGAAAGAACATACAACCATCCAAGACAAGTCCAAGAAGTATGATAGATCTATCCAACACCTGGAAGACACCATCAGAAGGCCTAATCTAAGGATAATGGGTGTAGAGGAGCACCTAGAAACAGAAGTTAATGGTCTAGGAAATTTGTTTAACAGGATCCTAGCAGAGAACTTCCCAAACATACAAAACGATAGGCCTATTCAGATACAAGAAGCTTTTAGAACCCCAAATAGACCAGACCAGAATAGGACATCCCACCATCACATTATAATCCACACAGGGTCAACTCAGACCAAGGAAAAGATCCTTAAAGCTGTCAAGGAGAAAAGGGTAATCCCCTATAAAGGGAAACCAATTAGAATCACCTCAGATTTCTCAGCAGAGACAATCAAAGCAAGAAGAGCCTGGAATGATGTATGCCATGCCCTAAGAACAAACAACTATCAAAGAAGAATACTGTACCCAGCTAAACTCTCCTTCATAACTGAAGGCCAAATAAAAACCTTCCATAGCAAAGAAAAATTGAAACAATACATCTCCACCAAACCAGCCCTACAAAAGATTCTTAAAGATGTCCTACACATAGAAAACCTTGAACAAGACCGCAACAAAGGCCAAGAAACTGCACCCAAACTGAGAATCCAAGAACCATAGGAAGAACCCAGTTTTCGCAGCCCCCAAGAAGGTGGATAACATGGCAGGAACTCCCAAATACCTCTCAGTCCTATCTCTTAACGTTAATGGACTGAACTCTCCAATTAAGCGACATAGACTGTCTAGTTGGATTAAAAAACAAGACCCTTCTATCTGCTGCCTGCAGGAGTCACATCTTGCCCGTAAAAACAAACACATTTTCAATGTTAAAGGCTGGAAAAAAATCTACCAAGCAAATGGCCCCCATAAACAGGTGGGAGTTGCAATCCTAATATCAGATAAAATAGACTTCAAATTAAAATTCATGAGAAGAGATAAAGAAGGTCACTACATACTAATTAAAGGATCTCTCCTTCAGGAGGATATTACAATTCTAAATATCTATTCGCCAAACAATGGAGCACCCAAATTTATCAAACAAACACTACTTTCCCTCAAATACCATATAGATCCAAAGACATTAATTGTTGGGGATTTTAACACACCACTCTCCCCACTAGATAGATCAACTCGGCAAAAACTCAACAGAGAAACCGCAGATCTAAACAGCTGCATAGATCAACTAGACTTAACAGACATCTACCGAACATTTCACCCAGCAGCATCAGAATACACGTTTTTCTCAGCAGCACATGGAACGTTTTCTAAAATAGACCACATTTTAGGCCACAAAGCAAACTTGTCTAAATTCAGAAACATTGAAGTTATACCTTGCATTCTCTCTGACCACAAGGGAATAAAATTAGAACTCAACACCAAAAGCCACCAAAGAAAGTCCAGTATCACATGGAGGCTGAACAACACACTGCTGAATCAAGAGTGGGTCATGGAAGAGATTAGAAAGGAAATTCAAATGTTCATGCTATTCAACAAAAATGAACACACAAATTACCAGCTCCTCTGGGACACAGCAAAGGCAGTACTCAGAGGCAAGTTTATAGCTCTGAGCTCCTACATCAACAAATTGGAGAGATCTGAAACTAACAATTTAATGACACATCTAAACCTCCTTGAAAAAGAGCAGCAAGATAAACCCCAATCCAGTAGACGGAAAGAAATAATCAAAATTAAATCAGAATTAAATGAATTAGAATCCAAATAAACTATAGAAAGAATCAACAAAACAAAGAGTTGGTTCTTCGAAAAACTTAACAAAATTGACAGACCCTTAGCAAATCTTATCAGAAAAAGAAGAGAACACACCCAAATTAATAAACTCAGAGATGAGAATGGAAACATCACCACGGAAACAACCAAGATTCAGAACATTATAAGGGAATACTTCTCAAAACTTTATGCTAATAAGTTTGAGAACTTGACAGAAATGGACCTCTTCCTAGCAAATATTGACATGCCAAAACTAAACCAAGATGAGTTAAACCAGCTTAACAGGCCCATATCAAGCATTGAATTAGAAAAAGCAATAAGAGACCTCCCTGCTAAGAAAAGTCCAGCACCAGATGGTTTTACAGCGGAATTTTACAAGGCCTTCAAAGCAGAGCTCACACCAATACTCCTCCAACTCTTCAATGAAATTGAAAGAGAAAGCTCACTACCGAACACATTCTATGAAGCCATCATAACCCTCATCCCAAAACCAGGCAGGGACTCATCAAAGAAAGACAACTATAGACCCATTTCTTTGATGAACATTGATGCAAAACTTCTCAACAAAATTTTGGCCAATCGACTTCAACAATTCATCCAAAAAAATCATACACCGCAATCAAACAGGATTCATTTCAGGGATGCAAAGTTGGTTCAATATACGCAAATCAATTAATATTATTCATCACATCAGCAGGAGGAAGAATAAGAACCACATGGTTATCTCAATAGACGCAGAAAAAGCATTCGACAAGATCCAACACCCCTTTATGATGAAGGTTTTGGAAAAATTAGAAATCCATGGAACATTCCTCAATACAATAAAGGCTGTATATGACAAACCTACAGCCAGCATTATACTCAATGGTGAAAAACTAAAGCCATTTCCTCTTAACTCAGGAACAAGACAAGGATGTCCACTCTCTGCGCTTCTCTTCAATCTAGTATTAGAATGCCTAGCTACAGCAATAAGACAAGATGCAGACATAAAGGGGATCCAAATAGGGAAAGAAGAAATAAAACTCTCCCTCTTTGCAGATGACATGATCTTGTATTTAAAGAATCCCATAGACTCCACTCCCAAATTACTCAAGCTGATTCAAAACTTTGGCAAAGTAGCAGGTTATAAAATTAACCCCCAAAAATCAATGGCTTTTCTGTATGCCAACAATGAGAAAAGTGTGGCTGAAATTAGGAAAGCAACTCCATTTGTAATAGCCCCACAAAAAATAAAATACCTCGGAATTAACTTAACTAAAGAAGTGAAGGACCTCTATGATGAAAACTTTAAAATCTTGAAAAAGGAAATCAACACAGAACTTAAAAAATGGCAAAACCTCCCATCCTCCTGGATTGGAAAGATTAACATCGTGAAAATGGCAATACTTCCCAAGGCTATCTACAAATTCAACGCAATACCTATCAAAATTCCACCCTCATTCTTCAAGGAAATAGAAGAGGCAATCCAAAAATTCATATGGAACAATAAAAGACCCCGAATAGCAAAAACGCTCCTCAACGGAAAGAACACTGCTGGAGGAATATCAATACCAAATTTCAAACTCTACTATAAAGCCATAGTAATCAAAACAGCTTGGTATTGGCATAAGAACAGACCTCAGGACCAATGGAATAGAATTGAAAACCCAGAAATGAACCTACAGACCTATAGCCATCTAACCTTCGATAAGGGAGCTAAAACAATAGAATGGAAGAAAGACAGCCTCTTCAGTACATGGTACTGGCAAAACTGGTTAACTACATGTAGAAAACTAAACCTAGATCCTTATATATCACCCTGCACCAGAATCAACTCCAAATGGATCAAAGACCTTGAAGTCAAAGCAGACACTCTGAAAACATTACAGGATGGAATAGGAGAAACCCTGGGTCTCCTTGGCTCAGGCCGAAATTTTCTGAATAGAGACCCGGAAACACAACAAATCAAAGAAAGGTTGGACAAATGGGATTGTATAAGGTTGCAGAGCTTCTGCAGGGCAAATGACATAGCTAGCAAGATCAATAGAAAGCCCACGGACTAGGAGAAGATCTTTACTAGCCATACAACGGACAAGGGTCTCATATCTAAAATATACTTGGAATTCAAAAAATTAAACCACCCAACAACAAATCCTCAAAGAAACAACTGCCCAATAAGTAAGTGGGCGAAAGACTTAAAGAGAAGCTTCTCTGAAGAAGAAAGAAGGATGGCCAATAGACACATGAAGAAATGTTCAACATCCCTAGCCATAGAAGAAATGCAAATCAAAACAACATTGAGATATCACCTCACTCCAGTTAGAACGGCAAAAATCAAGAACTCTAACAACAACAGATGCTGGAGGGGATGTGGACAGAAAGGAACCTTACTTCATTGTTGGTGGGAATGTAAACTTGTTCAACCACTTTGGAAAGCAGTATGGAGGTTCCTCAAAAGACTTCACATAGAGCTCCCCTATGACCCAGCAATCCCACTTTTGGGCATTTACCCTAATGTTTACAAACAAGACCACACTAAAGCTACCAGCACAACTATGTTTATTGCAGTATTATTTACCATAGCTAAGATATGGAACCAACCCAGATGCCCCTCAGTAGATGAATGGATCAAGAAAATGTGGTATATATACACAATGGAATTCTATGCCTCCATCAGAAAGAATGACATTGCCCCATTTGTTAGGAAATGGAAAAACTTGGAAAAAATTATATTAAGTGAAGTAAGCCAGGCCCAAAGAAACGTAGGTCCCAAGGTTTCCCTTATTTGTAATATCTAGTATATGTATGAGTCAAGCGGAAAAGGTCAGATAATGTGATGTCAGGAAAATGAACCCTTAGATGTGTATTTTAATGTTTTTTTTCTTTCATGCATGTGTTTCTAACACATTTATAAGATTATCTCTTTGTTGCTTTGTATGTCCCTCCTCCACAGTATAACCCCTGCTTTCACTATATTTGATGTCAGTATAACTTGTGGAGGAGATGGGGAAAAACCAGTTGTTTAAGGATACAGGTGGACCTGTTGCAACAATGAGAAGTACAAGTTGTCATGTCCAAAACGAGCTTTACAACGTTGGTGCGGGGAGGGGGGGGGGGAAGGAGAAGGATTGGGATTGGGGGGGGTGGGGGGAGGCTGGGAAGGGATGTGAAGGATAAACAAAGGAGGAGGCTGCAATGCTTCGTAAGAAATGTACGCATTATCCTGCCCATGTAACTGTAACTCCTCTGTACAGTATGTTCACAAATAAAATTAAATTGAATTTAAAAAAATAAATAAATAAATAAAAAAGTAATAAAGTAATAATACCACAAAAAGAAAGAAAAAAGAAATAGAAAAAAGAAAAACAAACTGTTCTTTCTTCAATGTTTTTTCTTACCTTGTCAAAAATAATTAGTATGTGAATACTATACAGTTTTGTTTCAACTTTGTACAGTATTGTGAAGTCATAGTTCAATGCTGTTGATTTGGTCGCAATATATGTTGACTAGTATAAAATAGAGGCATGTCTTTTTTTGTCGGTCATGGACCTTGAACTCTGGGCCTGGGCACTCTCTCTGAGCTCTTAAGCTCAAGGCCAGTGCTGTACCACTTGAGCTACAGTGCCACTTCTGGTTTTCTGGTAGTTAATTGGAGATAAGTCTCATGGACTTTCCTTCCAGGGCTGGCTTTGAACAGTGATCCTCAGATCTCAGCCTCCTGAGTAGCTAGGATTATCGGTATAAGCCACTAGCACTTGGCTAGAGCTGGTTTTTATATGGATTTAGGTTTGTGAAAGACAGAAGGATTTCCACCATAATGACATGTTCTGAGAAAACTTGAAATAGAAAAGCACACTGTTTTGGCTCTATCAGTGCATCATGACAATGTCTTCATCCATGTTTCCATATTTAGTACAAATTACCTGTGTGAAAGTCAAAGTTCAGAATACAAATGTGCAACTCAAACTTAGCATCAACATGGAGTTACTAATGTGTCATTGCTGTTTTCAGCAGCACCATTGCTTCCCCAGGTGCATTTGTGGAGACTTCTGCATATGGAATAGTTATTGAAACCTTCCTGGATCACCTGGCAATGTTCTGTGACTGTTATGAATACTGGGTATGTGAAGCAACCCCGTGGGTGTGATACACTACTAACTTTGGTTGACTGACATCTTAATGGCCTGGACTTTTTCTGGTCATTTCACATGCAGCTGACGTGGCATCTTCCAATACCATCAAGTTACATCATCCTACATGGCTTTTGTGCAAAAACTGTCTTACACAGATGTGTCCCAGAGAACTTTATCCCTGGGGCCTCACAATCTGTGGTTTTAGATCAAATCATAGCACCTGGGGTGGAGAAGAGGGTCTGCAAATGTATTTTCCAACCTGTGTTTTTCTCCTGGATGCTGGGCCTCAGATGTAGAGCCCCAGGGCTGAGTTTTACACATTTCTCCTGGGCACTAGAGGTGGGTGTTATGAAAGTATGTGGGTTAGGGTGTCCATCACTTTCTATAAAGAACCATCTGCACATATACACACCAATTCAAGAAACTTATACATACTCCTCACACTGTGGGCTTCACTTCCAGCCAGAATTTCAGCTTGTTGCAGTGATGTTTCCTTTGACTTTTCTAATCCTTTTCCATCTTACCCATTTTGTCAGTTTCTTGGTTGGCACAAGCTGCATTTCTAGAATGAAAAAGAGAGCACATAAGGATGGAGACTTGATGATTGCTGGGTTTTTCCCTCTCTACACTTTGGGAGGAGAGCACAGCATCAGTGATACTTCAAAGCAAGAAGAGAATATGAGGTAAGTAACTCATCATTTGATTTCCATTCACTGTTTTGTTCTCAGAGTGGGCAGTGGCTGAGGAAACACATCATTGTTCTCTGTCTCTTTTACCCCTTCTTCCACAGCAATAGACACATCTGTTTTCTTCTCCTTCTTGTCATCTTTAGTTAGGTGTACAAAGAATTTTGATTTAATGAAGCAGTTCATAATACAATATATCTTGATCAATGTCACCCCTTTGAACACTCTCACAAACCCTCTCCTACCTACTGCTTCCCTACCTACCTCTTCCCTCACTCTTCTTAATTTTGTAAGATATACATCACAGTATTGACCAAATTGTCTCCTCTTCTCTTCATTTTTTCACCTCTTTTCTCTTACCCCACTATTTTGGAGTACCCAAGTTCTGGTGTTTTCTTTTGCTAAAATTGGACTTAGCCTCTCTAAGGAATTACATGACTTGAGTTCTCCTTGAATATTCATTTGCAGACACTCCTCTACTTTTGAGAGATTTTTCTGTTGCTAATAGGAGAGAACTGGTTTCCTTCCATGTAGCTTCTCCTTTCCAGGGCTGTGACCTCTCTACTTTTCTTAGCATCCTTCTATCTCTTCCATCCCAGCTGTCTTTGCAGCTGATGAAATGATGTTATTACTAACAATCTGAGTCAGTCTCATGAGTTCTGTACTTTGAAGCTGCAGACACCTTTCCTACCCCATAAACCAGTGGTCTGAGGAGTTTGTTTACTAAGTATGAAGTGACATCTATTTTGTTGACTTTAAAAAATATCTTACTGCCGGGTGCTGGTGGCTCATGCCTGTAATCCTAGCTACTCAGTGGGCTGAGATCTGAGGATCATGGTTCACAGCCAGCCCAGACAGGAAATTACATGAGACTCTTATCTCCAACCAGAAGTGGTGCTGTGTCTCAAGCAGTAGAGCACTAGCCTTGAGCTGAAGAGCTGAGAGACAGCGCCCAGGTCCAGAGTTCAAGTCCCATGACCGAAAAAAACATCTTACTGTAGGGATTAAGTCAGTATTTCAGACTAAGCTCTATTTTATTATATGTCTGGTTTATTGCATGGCCCAGAGCTGACAGGCATATCTGCCCTGGATTTGTTCTTCCTTATTGGTGCCTATACACATCCTGAGGTTCTGGTCTGCTAAACTGCTAAGTAGGAATTTCAAGGAATTATAGCATCTGATATGATTCCTATTGCAAGAGAAATGTCATCACCAGAGGAGTTTCCATATAACAATTTACGAATATAATATTTCTTTATCAATATGACCATTTTCATCATTTCACTCATTCTTACACCCGCTCCCTCAGTCTTCTTTTGTAAGACATACATTAAATTCTTGACCTCTATGAATTTCGTTCACCTGTTTTCAAGTACTGGCATGACAAGGGTAGCCTGAGGTAGCTTGCCACACAGTGATGTTGGGACAAGCAATTACTGTCTTCCCCATTATTGAAGAGATCTGAATCATCGAAGGATCCAAACTCTGCTTTTTCCTTTCACTCCTAGATACTTGTTTTTATTTTATTTTATTTTACTTCATTGTAAAGATGCTGTACAGAGGGGTTACAGTTACATGAATAAGGCAATGAGTACATTTCTTGCCGAGTATTGTTACCCCCTCCCTTGTTGTTTTCCACTATCCCTTTTCTCTCCCACCTCCCTCACTCCTCTTCCCAATCCTCCTGCCCCAAGTTGTAAAGTTCATTTCCAATATACTATCTTTTGGGTATCATTGTTGCAATGGGTCATCCTGTGTCCTTGTTTCAGTGTTTTGTTGTTCCTTCTCCCCTCCCTAAGTTAGACAAATGTATTTAGAAGATACAGGGTGCCAAAATCAAGTACAGTGACAACAGGTGATATACCATAGGGGGAAAACATACAAGGAAACAAAAAAATCACATAATACATTAAAAACAATAACAACAAAGAAAGACCTCTTGTGTCCATATCTTTCATTTCACCTAGCATCACCTTATATTTGTACATAGCTTTTGAGCTTTTCTGCTCATCTGATAAAATTATTGCAAATGATGGAAACCAAGGGACCTATATTTCTTTGGGTCTGGCTTACTTCACTTTCTATGATTTCTTCCAAGTCTTTCCATTTCCTAAAAATGGGGTTGTGTCATTTTTTCTGATGGAAGCATAGCATTCCATTGTGTATATATACCACATTTTCTTGATCCATTCATCTACTGAAGGGCATCTGGGTTGGTTCCATATCTTACTTGTTTTCTTTTGTCGGTCTTGGGGCCTGAACTCTGGGCCTGGGCACTGTCCTCAGCTCTTCAGCTCAAGGCTAGTGCTCTACCATTTAAACCACAGCATCACTTCCAGCTTTTTCTGCTTATATGGTGTTGAGGAATCAAACCCAGGATTTCATGCATGCAAGGCAACCACTCTCCAATGAGCCATCATCCCAGCCCACTTGTTCTTAAACTCCAGTTTTTCTACTTTTACTTGATTTTCCTTTCCCTGACATCCCTAATTATATTAAATGATTTTGTTAGTGCTCTTTTATAGACACATTGAATCTTATTTCTCTAATATCTGTATATTTCTTAGCTCCTTGAAAATATAAAGAGTTGTTATTGGTAATCAGGAAGTAAAATGTATGGATGGTATTGGTTAAAGGTATTAATATGTCCTCTAGAATGTCTTTGTCATAAATAGACTATTGCATTAGGTGTCAGAGGGCAAAAATTTGACTCAACTCTATACCCACAGACAACATGGTAATGTTTTTCAGTTGCCATTCCAAACTAGTGCAAGCCAGGTTTTTTTCGCAAGTTTTTTTAGGTATCACAGAACAAGATTTATTGTTTGTTTGTTTGTTTGTTTATATCAGCTCTGGGCCTTGAACTCAGAGCTTGGGCACTCTTCCTCAGCCTTTCAGCTTAAGGCTGGTGCTCTACCACTTGGGACACAGCTTCATGTCCAGCTTGTTTTTATTGTGAAAATACCATACAGAGGGGTTACAATGAGCAAGGTAATGAGTCCATTTCTTTTTTTTTTATTGTGAAAATACTGTACAGAGGGGTTACAATTACATGGGCAAGATAATGAGTACATTTCTTATCAAGCATTGTTGCCTCCTCCTTTGTTTCCCCTTCCCATCCCTTCCCATCTCCCCCCTCCCTCCACCCTACCTACTCCCCCGCCCCCCCGCAAAATTTGTAAAGCTTGTTTTTCGACATAAGAACTTTTACATCTCATTGTTGCAGTGGGTCCACCTGTATCCTTAATTAAACAATTTGTTTTTCCCTTCACCTCTCCAAATTAACCAACATCAAATACAGTGAAAACAGGGGTTTTTTTTGTGTGTGTGTCTTCCTAGTTTAGCTTTGGAAAGTGCTCCATGACATTTAATCCATGTTATAAAATTTATTGACATGTCATTTTCTGTACAGACCTTAAATGATCTTTTGTGCTTCTGTTTTCATGGTACTTGCTTCAGTCTTTTCTCCATTTTTCATTGCCTAAGACAAGGACTTTTTCCTTTATTTTAAGAATCTCCTCTTTGCTTTATTGATTATTATTACTGTGTTTTTATTCTCAATTTCTTTTACTCTAACTCAATTATTTCATTCACTGTTAATTTTGCGTTTAGTTGTTTATCTAGTTTCTTGAAATGCAGTTAAGCTTTTTTAATACTCAACTTTGTATAATGGTGTTATGGTTTCCATTAAAGCAAGAAACTTGAGTATATGGGTGAGGCTGGGAAAGATGGGGAAGAACAATCGAAGTAATGATATTGAGATACATTGTACTTATCAACTGACATGTTGAATTTAAACCTCTTTGGACAATTAAGGATTAAAAAAAGCCAGGTGCTGTTGCCTCATGCTTGTAATCCTAGCTACTCTGGTGGCCAAGGTCTGAGGATAGCAGTACAAAACTAGCCCAGATGGAAAGTCTATGACATTTTTATGTCTAATTAATTACAGAAAAAATCAGAGGTGGGGTTGTGGTAGAGCACTAGCCTTGACCACAAAGAAGCTCATGAAGAGTGCCCATGCCATGAATTGAAGCCCAGGATAGGAAAAAAGAAAAGAAGAAAAAAATTATTTTAATCTTCCTTTTGCAATATCCATAGAATTTGGTATTGTTTGCATTTTCAGTTTTTATTTCTTGAATTTTGACTTGACCATTTGGTGGCTTAATAATAATTCATTGAAATTTTGTGTATGTTCAGATTTCCCTAATTTTACTCTTACTACACCATGGTCTCAATGTTTGTTAAAGAAAAATTCAATATTTGTTAAATTTTTAGGCTGGTTTTGAGTCATCTTTCTTAATCTATCAGGGAAAATGTTCAATGTGTGAAGAAGTGATGTCCTGTTCATAAATTGGTTGATATGCTCCATAGGTGTGAAGCTCACTTTGATTTAGAGTGAAATTTCTCTGTGATGAATCCCTGTTCATTTTTCTGAATGATCTCTCTAGACATTGTTTAGTGATGATTGTATTGGGGACCCTCTCTCTTTTCTACTAATATTTCCTTTATGTAGTGAAGTGCTTGGATAATGAGTATATATATATATATATACACATTTATCTATATATATACATATATATATATATACATATATATATATATATATATATATATATATACATTTAAAATTGGTAAGTCATGTTGGTGATTTGATATGTAGTTGTTTTTTTCTTTCTTTTTCTTTTTGTCAGTCCTGAGGCTTGAAATCTGGGCCTGGGCACTATCACTCAGCTCTTCAGCTCAAGGTGAGAGCTCTAACACTTAAGCCACAGTTCCACTTCCTCTGTTTGTTATTGAACTGTGATCTTTGTCACTTTTCATTACATTGCAAGTCTATTTGACATGATGTGTTAAGGATACTCCTGCTTTCTTTTGGTTTCCACTTGCATGGACTGCCTCCACTCCATAACTTGCAGTGTATAGAGCCCTTAAAGATGATGTGGGGTTTTTGAGGCAACATAGAGTTTGGCATATGTTGGTACTGGGGTCTGAAATCAGAACCTGGGTGCAGGTTCAGAGCTCTTTTGCTCAAAGTTATTGCTCCACAATACTTTTGTGGCATGTCCACTTCCAGCGTTTTGAGGCTCACTGGAGTTCAATCTCATGTTTCTTCCTGTCTGGGCAGGAAAAAGTCAGATCTCAGCCTCTTGAGTATCTGGATTACAGGCATGATCCACATGTGCTTGGCTTCAGTCACCTATCTTTTAAATGAAGAAATTTATGTATGCTTGATCCTAGTGACAGTTCACAGATCACTTCTCTTTTTGTCATTTTATAACTTGTGATCTAGTTTCACTTAGTGGTTAATAGGTGGGTTCACTAGTAGTCTATTTTGATTTCTCTTTTTGTTTAAGACTGGGGTTTAAACTTGGTATTTGATACTTTTGTTCATTGGCGGCTGCCCTATCATGTGATCCAAGCCTTTTACTCCTGTTTTGATTTCTTAGTTATTCCAGAACAAGGGACATATTTATGTGTTTTTTCCTTGCAGACTTGAGAGTCTTCCATATATTCCTATACACTTTGCTTGTGAGATCTTGACCATAAGGCAGCTACTGTAGCTGTCATTGTGAAAGTTCTATTAAGCTTTGATCTCCCTAACCATGAATATTTGTACTTTTGTGTACCTTAAGATAGGAACCCATAGAATATTCCTCAATATAATAAGGGCTGTATATTACAAACCAACATCCAGCCTTATATTTAATTGGGAAAAGTTAAAGCCATTCCCTCCAAATTCAGGAATGAGACAAGGATGCCCACTTTCTCCTTTCCTCTTCAACATTGGGCTGGAATTTCTAGCAAGAGTAATAAAGCAAAAGAGAAGCACATGGGGATACAAATAAGACAGAAGAAGTAAAGCCATCCCTCTTTGCATATGACATGATCCTGTATTGAGTTGATTTGAAACTTGGACAAAGTAGTGGGGTATAAAATCAACCCACAAAAATCATTAGTCTTCCTGTATGCCAAAAATGAAAAGAGCAATGCTGAAATCAGGAAAGCAGCTCCATTTGCCATAGCCTCAAAGAATTAAAATACCTAGGAATTAACTTAACCTAAGGTATGAAGGACCTCTATTGTGAAAACTTTAAACCTCTGTAAAAAGAAATTGAAGCAGACTTAAGGAAATGGAAAAACCTATTGTGCTACTGTATGGGGAAAACTAACATAGTAAAACTGACAGTTCTGCCCAGAGCAATGTACAAATTCAAGGTAGTACTCATCAAAATCCCAGAGTTTCTTCAAAGAAATAGAAAAATCAATAAAAAATTGATATTGGACAATAAAAGACCCAGGATAGCATGAACAATCCTTAGGAGGAAGAAAAGTGCTGGAGAAATGTCAAAACCAAACTTCAAGTTTTACTACAAAGTCATAGTAATAAAGCATCTTAGTATTGGCACACGAATAGGCCTAAGGATTAATCGAATAGAATAGAAACCCAGAAATAAGCCCACAAACATACAGCCACCAACAACATGAGTTGGAGGAAAGACAGCCTCTTCAACAAATGGTGCTTGCAAAATTTGACTATCTACATGCAGAAAACTGCAGCTAGATACTCATATATTACCCTGTACTAGAATCAACTCTAAATGGATGAAAGATCATGTAAGGAGAGATACTGTGAAAATATTATAGGAAGTAGTGCGGGAAACTCTAGGCCTCCTAGGCAAGACTCAAAATTTCCTAAATAAAGATCCAAAATGAAACAAATCATAGAAAGACTGGATAAATTGGATAGTATCAACTGAAGACATTCTGTGTGGCAAAGGACATAGCTAGCAAGGTAAATAGAAGCCTACAGTATGGGAGAGCTTTACTAGCTATGCATCAGACAAGGGCTCATATCCAAAATATACTTAGAGCTCAAACACTAAACCCCCACCCCCTAAAAAACCTTGAAAACTCAACAACCCAATCAATGAATGGGCTAAAGACTCAAAGATGTGTCCAAAAGGAACTCTATTACACTCTTGGTGGTAATGTAAACTTGTTCAAGCACACTGGAAAGTACTATGGAGGTCCTTAAAAGAGTCAACATTGATCTCTATGAGCCTGCAGTCCCACTCCTGGGCATTTATCCTATGGACTACAAATAAGACTACACTAAAGCCACCAGCTCAACTATGTTCATTGCAGCATTGTTTATGAAAATCAAGATATGGAATCAACCTAGCTGTCCCTCATTGGATGAATGGATCAACAAATTGTGGTATATATACACAATGGAATTTTACTCATCCATCAGAAAGAATGATATTGCACAATTTCTAAGGAAATGGAAAGTCTTGAAAAAAATTGTATTAAATGAAATTATCCAGAGTCAAAGAAACATAGGCTGCATGGTTTCCCTCATTTGTGGTAACTAGAATGTGCCTATGAATCTACAAGTAAACAAAGTGAATCATTTAAAAATACACACACATATATGCACATATACTGGGAAATGATAAATTATATAGGACTCTACACATTCACACAATGAGACCAAAAGAGGTTATGCATAGGAGTGTTTGAGAAAGGCTCAATAACTATGTGCACCTGATCATATAAAGTAATATTCTATGAAATGAACTCCAAGAATGGAAACAAGAGATACTTTTTAGTTCCCATTGTTGCTGTTTTTCTTTTCTTTTCTTTTTGTGTTGTTTGTTTGTATTTTGGAGGATAGAGAAGGGCACATAGAAGGTGGAACAAGGGTGAATAAATACAATAGTGGTACTCACTACACAGTATGTGGAAAATGAACTTTGTCTTATCACTGGGGACAGGAAGGAAAAATCAGGAGAGAACAATGGAAGGGGAGACATGGTTCAAAAAGAATTGTACTCATGAAAAGCCCAGTCTGACTGTGCAGCTGTGTCCTTCTTGAACCTTCGTGCTCTCGCGTGGCACGATCCACAGTGAAGGAGGAGGGAGAGGAAGCCAAGGAGCAACAGTGATTCTCTTACCAGCACAGGCTAAAGGCTGCAGTTCACTATACAGTTGGTTGCCTTTGCAAAGAAGTTGAATTGGACAAAAAGATGCCGTTTGGCAAACAGACCATTGCAACAATCTTGGAGCTGACTTTTCGGCAATGCAATAATTTTGCCAAAGACCTTGAGATGTTTGTCAGACACGCGAAAAGAAGCACAATTAACACTGATGACATGAAGCTCTTAGTGAGAAGAACCAGAAGATTGCTCAATTTACTCTAGAATGAAAAACAAAGAAGAAAAAGAAATTGGAGGATGGAAACAAAAACCCCAGGGAGCACAGAGACGATGAGATGGTAGAGTAAGAGTGAAGTTTTTTCTCTGTTCTGGAATAAGGCGGCTTTCAGCAGATAGAGCTACCTCAACCCTGAGTAATGTAGTCAAGGGAATCCTTTCTTTTTTTTTCCCAAGAGTAGCAAAGCTTTATTTGAACATGGCTAAAGGCCACATAGGCAGCCTCACCACAGAGGCAGAAGCTGCTGCTGCTGTGCTGGTGTGGGCTTGGGGACAGATTTTAATGGTGCTACTTGAGATTCTTCTGATTGGCGGCTGCTTGTCCATAGGCCTTGTTGATTGGTTGTTTCTCTCTCTGAACATGGTTTTGACTTTCTTGGTATTTTGTTCCTGCCATGACTCCTTCTGTAGGGAGAACTTTACTCCACATTCCCTCCCTCCCCGCCACCACCAGGACAACAAATTCAGCTCTGATTTAAGTGGTGGATTCATCTTGGAATTGCTTAGAGATGGGTAGAGTTATAATGAGGTCTCTGCCTGCCACAAAGTGAATTCTTACAGGATAGAGATGCTTTCAAAGAAAAAAAATGATGAGGTGGCTTTTGTGTTGTATTTTGTAAGCCATTAACTTAAAAAGCTAGTTTAAAAGAGAGCTGGGGATCCCAGCAAAATATCTCCATGTCTTCTTCAAGCCTGTGAAAAAGGCATGTGTGTGAACACTGTGTCCCATGACGTCATGGTAAAATGTTAGCAATTAAACATGATGGATTTTTTCACAAAAAAAGAATTGTACTCATTACTCATTACCTGATTCATGTAACTATAAGCCTTCTTTTTATCAACTCTACAATAATAAAAAAGTTTTATTCTGTTGTTCTTTGCTTAAAAAGAATTTTACCTTATACATCCATTTATTAAACCCCAAACAAGCAGTGACATTTAGATTTTTTTTTTAATTTACCAATTTCTAACGAATATTTTTCACATCTACAATTCTTTCCTTGGTTAAGTTTTCCACATGCGTATTTTCAATCTTTTTAGATTTTCTTCAGGCTCACTATTTTCTTCTGTTTTACTGTTTTAAAATGAATTTCTTACTTTTGTTATAAAGGTGATTACAGAGGGGTTGATTTTCAAAAGCCAGGTACATTTCTTCTTGGATAATTTCATCCTTTCCTTCATTCTCACCCAGTTTTAAAATTTTATTTTGAGTTAGCATACATCAATGACAAGAAGGACTTCCATTTTGATCATTACATACATGCATATAGGAAATATTGGACAAGTCCACTCATTTGTTTTAGCATTCTACTTCTATCATTTCGTTTTTTAAAATAGTGTGTGGAGTTTCATTATGTTGTCATTTATATATATGACAGAGGGGGGAGAAAGGAAGAAAGAGTGACAGAGTGAGTGGACTTTGAGCCTCTTTACTCCCTGTATCATTTCCTTTTCAGTATCTCAATGTACATATTTGCCAAGCAAGTAATGCATTTCCCAGACCTGCAGTTCACCATGGGAGATCACCATGGGAGATTTGGAACAGGGATTTCAGCATAAGGCTTCATTTCATGACAATTCTCTCCCCATCTCCCAGGTTGGAGGCTCCTTTCTTCATGAATAGTTTCTTGAAATTTAGTCAAGTGAGTTAACATGGGAAATTACTTTCTGTTGCATCTTTAAAGCATCTTACTTGCTCTGCTATATAAATCAGACCTAAGATCTATCCCTTGATATTTGAATTTTTTTGTTCTGGTAGCTACTGCAAAAAGAGCTGTTGAAGGTGGTGGATCTCTGGGAGAACTGTAGGATCTTCCTCAAATGAGACCATCACTTGCCATGTAACTATGTAACATAAACTGGGTGGTTGAAAAACAAAGATTTGATCTTCCTCAAATGAGACCATCACTTGCCATGTAACTATGTAACATAAACTGGGTGGTTGAAAAACAAAGATTTGTTTACATACCCATAGAGCTAGTTTCCCCAAGATCAAGCAGATGATAGTTTGTGTCTCATGAGAGATTATTTCATGCTTTATGGAAACCAAACTTTTTGGTGTATTGCATATGAAAGGGAGAGAAATCGCCCTCTCTGAACATTCATGTGGACATTACATTACCAATGCATCCTGAAGAGTGTTCTATTTCAATATATTCATTTTGCAAAGAAACAAACCTTAATTCATCAGAATCATTGCATTCACTTGAAGATATATTTTGAATAACTCTTGATAAATTTCTGATGTCTACATTGCAGGTTTATCATGAAGAACTACCAGTTTGTTCTGGCCTTGGCTTTTGCTGTTGAGGAAATCAACAAGAACCCTGATCTTTTACCTAATATGACTCTGGGTTTTGATATCTATAATGTGGATTTCAGAGCTCGGTCAACACTTGAGAATCCCTTTACTTGGCTTTCTGGGCAATACAATATCCCTAATTATACCTGCATGAGAGAAAGTAACTCTGTAGCAGTACTCACAGGAATATCAGGAATAATATCTGCCCAGATTGGGACACTTCTAGAACTCTATAAGTTTCCACAGGTGAGGATGGGAGGGATGCAGATGTGAAAATTGTCTACTTTGGTGCTTTTTTATGATGATAGGAAGATATAAGATATAAAAACCTATCTAATTTTATGATATCAAAGGCTAAATACACAAACAGTGGGGAATTCATGTTTCCATTATTTAAGAGAGGATAGGGAAGTTGGAGCAGAAGAGGGAATGACCTGGGGCTGAGAGCCTATTGAATAATTTTGTAGAAAGCAACCAGGAAGTGGGAAATACTTTAAAAATATGAAATTAGTCTCTGCCCACTGAGCTATATCACTCACCCCCACTTTAATCATGTTCCCCAATAAAATTTGCATTATGTCTAATAAAAATGTGAAATTAAAAAAATAAACATGTGAAATTAGACAGATGCTGGTGGGTTATGCTTGTATTCCTAGCTAACTCAAGGTGGATGGGGTATAAGGATAGTGGTTGAAGCCAGCTTTGGCAGGCAAAGACATGAGGCATTTATCTCCAAAGAACCAGCAAAAAAGCTGGAGGTAGGTGAGTCAGGCATCCATGACTCACATTTGTAATACTAGCAACTCAGGAGGTTGAGATCTGAGAATCATAATTTGAAGCCAGCACAGGCAGTGAGACTCATCTCCATATAAGCAGAAAACCTTTGGCAATCTGGCTCAAAGTGATAGAGTGGTAGCCTTGAGTGAAAAAGCTCAGGGGCAGTGCCCAGACACTCAGTTCAGGCCTTAGGACTGACAAGAAAGAAAGAAAGAAACAAAGAAAAAAGAAAGAAAGGAAGGAAGGAGAAAGAAAGAAAGAAAGAAAGAAAGAAAGAAAGAAAGAAAGAAAGAAAGGAAGGAAGGAAGGAAGGAAGGAAGGAAGGAAGGAAGGAAGGAAGGAAGGAAGGAAGAAAGAAAGAAAGAAAGAAAGAAAGAAAGAAAGAAAGAAAGGAAGATAGATTGAAGAAAGCTGGAAGTGCTATGGCTCCAAGTGGTAGAGTGCTAGCATTTAGCACTAAAGCTCAGGCACCAGAGTTCAAGTCCTAGGACCTACAAAAAATACACAACACAAAAAAGCAAAAAACAAAACTGAAGTTATTTAGTCAGGCTAAGACAAAATGGGCAGGTTTTCTCTCATATATGGAAGTTTAAAATATAAACCTGAAATATGAAAATGCATACATGGCCATAAGCAAATATACATGATAAAACTGACTGAAGAATGGTGTACAAAATGGTGGATTTCCATGGTATAATTGTTCTGAAAAATGAGCAGAGGAAGTTGAAATATGTTATACCTAATAATAGAGGTAAGTTTAAAGGGAATGATGTGGGGAACAAAGGAATAAAGAGATGAGTGATGGCAAATATAGTTATAATATTCAAGTATATATATATATATATATATATATATATATATATATATATATATATATATATATATATATATGAGTGGGGTTGGTATAGATGGGGGAGGAGAATAGAAACAGTGACACTGATCAACAAGCATTACACACAAACTGACATGCACAGATGAAAGATCTTTGTATAGCTATTTTAAAACAATTTAAAATTTGTTTTCTAAAACTATAAAAGATTTCCTTCCTTTCAATCATTTAATCCTTTCTTACTATAAGTCAAGACTGAGATTGTAAAGGTTGGCAATCCTTTTATAGACTCTTTAATTTTCTTTCCTTTTAGCTTACCTATGGACCTTTAGATCCTGTCTTGAGTGACAAAAGCAAGTTTCCTTCTCTCTATCAGATGGCCCCAAAGGACACATCACTAGCCATTGCCATGGTCTCTTTGATGCTTCATTTCAGCTGGAACTGGGTGGGGCTGTTGATCTCACTAGATGAAAGTGGTTTATGGATAATTCCAGAATTGAGGGAAGAGATGGCCAAGAACAGAGTCTGTGTAGCCTTTGAGCATGTGATTCCAAGGACTATCCTGACACAAGTATTAAACATAATGACAATCCATCGCAAGATTAGTAAATCATCAGCAAATGTGTTTATCATTTATGGTGATAATGAATACCTACTAGAATTAATGACTTATTTTGGGAAGATTTTAATGTCAGGCAAAGTTTGGCTTATGACTTCACAGAGTGATTTATCCATCAGTAGAAGATATTTCATCTTAGGCTCATTCCATGTTCCTCTCATGTTTTCACACCACCATTCAGACATTTCTGGGTTTAAGAATTATGTCAGGGAAGTCAATCCTTCCAAATACCCAGAAGACTTTTACCTTGCTAGGCTGTGGGTTCTCTCTTTTAATTGCTCCCATTCTGAGTCTGACTGTATAACATGGGAGAACTGTCCCCAGGATGCCTCCTTGGAGTGGTTGCCTGGACACATTTTTGACATGGCCATGTTTGAAGAGAGTTACAATATATACAACTCTGTGTATGCTGTGGTCCATTCACTTCACAAGATGCTTCTTCATCAAACAAAGATGCCACTGGTGGGAAATGGGAAAGGGATGGTGCCTTCCCCTGCACAGGTAAGGTCTTATTTGTTAGATCTGACACACCAAAAATTAAGTGAATCTAAATATGTTCAAGCTTTTACAAATCCCAAGAGAAACTTTGTTTAAATGTTTCTGAAGTTTCTTCACACCTGAAGGGAGGAAATGCATTTCATGTTTCCAATAGGATTTTTGTGTTACAAATGACCTCAGTAAACTCACGGCTAATGTTTTCAGACTTGTAAATCTAGCTTTTCCTATGAGTTTCTTAAATACCAAAGGATTATCAACTATTTATGTAATTAAGTACTTAAATGATGATGCTTTCAGAAAGTAGCTGGAGGGATAAGTGGAGCAGGAAAGATGGGGGAGAATAATGTAATAGGTGACACTGATTAAGATGTATTCATAAACTGACTCATTGAATTGAAACCCTTTTTTGTAATACTTAAAGATAATAATAAAAAATTTAAAAATCAATGTACCACTTCCAAGTGTAAAATATTAATAAACAAATATATATTTGAAAAGTAAATGAGCTTGTTGAATTCCACTTTAGATACTATTAATTTAGCTAATTGCTACTCCCTGGGTATTCACAAATGAGCAGTTCTGAACCTTTAACTATGAAACTCAGACCTGTCTCATTCACGACTATTTATGTGGAGGTGGTTTATCTTGAAAAGAGGCCTTGTGATCCTTTCCTTGAGTGAGTAGCATTCAGAAACATTATTTCAGTCCTCTATAGACCTTTGTTTTGTTCTACTGCATGTGGTGTATGTCTTAATCTAGAAGGATAAAGCGGATACTAAAGACAATGAGGGGCATTGCAGAATTTAGGCTTTCTCTCTTCACTCTTGGATTCACTTCACCATAAGATGTATCTCTTTTAGCTGCACCCTTTTCTGAAGAAGATTCAATTTTATAATTCTGCTGGAGACAAAGTGATTTTGGGTGAGAAAGAAAAAATAGAAGCAGAGTATGACATTGTGAACATTTGGAATTTTCCAGAAGGTCTTGAAGTTAAGGTGAAAGTAGGACTATTTTCTCCATATGCTCCACATGGTCATCAACTGTCAATAGCTGAAGATATGATAGAGTGGACCATAGGAACTACTGAGGTGAGTAAGACCTGACCACAATGACTAGAACTAAATAAAAGAAAATAATCCCTAGATTTCATGTCCACCTGGTCTTATTAGTTATACAACATTGTAAATTTAATAACTTTCAGCTTGAATAACTTACTTATTTGCTGATTCTTTGATGAAAAAGGAACATACTAATTCTATAAGTGTAAATGTTAGTTTATTTATTATCAGAGAAACCTAAATGACATGTTATAACAATTTTCTAATGTGGTGACAAAACACCTGAGGAATCAATTTATAAAGTAGCAAGGTTCATTTTGCTCCCACTGAGGTTACTTCTGTCCAGACTAACTTGACCTGTAATTTATGCATCAAGGGTGACAGGAATTATCTAACAAGACTGTACCAGAAGAAGATTTTCACTTCCTTACAACTGGTCATCAGAGAGGAAGAGATGATGAGCCTGGAGTTCACATGATCCAATATAGGGGATGTCTTGTTATCATGTTTAAGAAATCAGTAGGAGACAAACAATAATGAATTTGCCAGGCTCCTGTGACTCATACCTGTAATCCTAGCTGCTCAGGAGGCTGAGATCTGAGCATTGAGATTGAAAGTCAGCCTGGGCTGGAAAATCTGTGAGACTCTTGTCTCCAATTAGCCACAAAAAGCTGGAAATTGAGGTGTGGCCCCAATTTTTCTGAGAAAAATAGCTCAGGGAAAGTGCCCAGAGTTCCAGCTCCAGAATCAGCACACACACACACACACACACACATGCATGCACACTCATACACACACAAATTAAAGAAGTTCCTTAAGGTTTGCCATCAATGACTATTTTAGGATTAGGTTTTACCTCTTAAAGGTTCAGTACTTCCCAATAGTACATTGGGCTACAGATCAAGATTAGCTTTAATCATATAGAAATTATGTTTAATGGTCCAGTTGTTAAGAACACTTAACTGTTTAGTGTGGTATGTAAAAGTCTAAACACTTATCAACACGTATCTGATTTTCCTCAGACTCCTCACTCAATTTGCAGTGAAAGTTGTGGTCCTGGATTCAGGAAATCCCCTCAGGAGGAAAAGGCTGCCTGTTGCTTTGATTGTATCCCTTGCCTACAGGATGAGATTTCTAATGGGACAGGTAAGTCCATGACTAAGTAAAAATTCTTCCTACTGTTCTCTGATTAATTCAATAGAAATCAAGAAGCCAAAGCTTCCCTTCCTTCAGTTACTAAGTTGATTGTATTGTTCCTTGAATTTACACAAATCATCCATTTGAATTACATCTAGCATTATTTTTTCTCTAGCCCAATGTATGTATGGCTATTTCAAGAAATACTTGATACTCTTTAATGTAAGTTTAACTTCTAATATTAATATAAAGTCATATTAAGGACAGGCTCTCCATGTTTTTCAAGATTGCCATTACAAAACAAGGAAAACATGGATCTTATACACAGTGCTCTTGCCACAGAGCAAGTGCTTAGAAGCTTGGTTTGATTTAAGAAACAAACAACTGTTGTGCATAGGATGATATTAGAGCTTCAAAGATTGGTTTGATTCTCTGTTCCCCACTGCTTCACAGGTGAAGAGTAAAGACAAATACAATGTCATGAATTCAAGGACATGCCACAGGGCTTTATTAACATTTCATATATACATATATGTTAGCCATATTATCCACAATTTTAAATGGACTTAGGAAGTTGTGCAGAGTGATAAGAATTAATATTATAGCAGCATAAAATAGTGTAGAAAATCATTTTTAGGATATTAAAATTGACAAAATAGCATATTATCAATATGTTTGATAGCCAATGAAGGTTAAGGTTGAATCTGATTTTTAAAAAAGCATAAAAGAAATACAAATCAGAAGGGGAAGCAATGCTTGATAGGAAATGTACTCATTATCTTACTCACGTAATTGTCAGCCCTCTGTATAGTATCCTTACAATACAAATATATATTTAATAAAAAGAAATGCAAATCCAAACAACATTGAGATTCCAACTCACCCCAGTTAGAATGGCTATAATCAAGAACTCTAATAACAACAGATGCTGAAGGGGATGTGGCCAGAGGAAACCCTACTGCATTGTTGGTGGGAGTGTAACCTTGTTCAACCACTTTGGAAAGCAGTATGGAGGTTCCTCAGAAGACTCCACATAGAGCTCCCCTATAATCCAGCAATCCCACTTTTGGGCATTTACCCAAATAATCACAAACAAGGCCATACTAGAGCTACCAGCATAACTATGTTTATTGCAGCATTATTCACCATAGCTAAGATACAGAACCAACCTAGATGCCCTCAGTAGATGAATGGATCAAAAAATGTGATAGATCACACACACACACACACACACACACACACACACACAAACACACACACACTCACACACACACACACACACACATACACACACACACTGGAATCCTATACCTCCATCAGGAGGAAATGGAAATGGAAATGTTAGGAAATGGAAAGACTTGGAAAAAAATCATATTAAGTGAAGTAAGCCAGACTCAGAACTATAGGTACCATGGCACCATATTTACCATAACTAGTACACATCTAAGGTAATCTTACCAGACAAGCAGAAAAGGTCAAAAGCTATGCACATATGATCTTATAAGATGAAGCTAAGTGAAACAAACCCCAAGATAGGGACAGAAGAGCTTTTTTTTTGTTGCTGTTGTTTTTAATGTATTTAAATTTTACTCTGTGATTTTTTTGTTTCTTTTTTATGTTCATCCCCCATGGTATAACCCTGTTTTCACTGTATTTGTTTCCAGTACCCTGATTCTTGTATATTCATTTTTCTAATTTGAGGAGGGGAAGGGAAACAACAAAATGCTGAAACAAGGATACAGGTTGACCCATTGTAACAATGAGATGTACAAGACAGTATGTTGAAAATGAACTTTACAACTTGGAGGGAAGGGAGGAGTTAGGGAGGTGGAGAAAGAAGGGATGGTAGGGGAAAAGCAAAGGTGGGGGTAATAATGCTCTATGGGAAATGTACTCATTATCTTACTCATGTAATTGTAACCCCTCTGTACAATATATTTACAATAAAATATATATATCTAAAAGACCAGTGTGGGAGTGAGGTTGAAATTATGGTTTAGAGAAGAGAAAAAAATTCTTATACTACTTGGTAATACATTTATGATCACAAATACTGACCTGTTAGTTTTTTAAAATAATTTTTATTGTGATTAAATGATTACATAAATTTCACACATTTTACAGTATTGTGAAATAGTGATACTTAAAGTCACAAATACATTTTCACCTTCATGAGCCAAATTGTCATTATTGTGGTCTATAAAGTTTGTGAATTCTATGAGCTATTTCTTCCACATCGGGTGGTATGTACACTTCTTTCCTTTAGCTTAGTGTTGGCTGTTCCCTCTAACCCTCTCATTCCTTCCCTTCCATTGCTGCCCTTGAGTTGCTTAGTTTGTTTTCATCAATGTCCAGTGCAGTTGATGGAACCCCTCTGTTGTATGTTTTCCCCTGTCTCCCTGTGATTCTGTGTCCTCCTCCTTGTTTCCCTTAGATGTAGCATATATATATCAACAGCATGGGGTCATTTAGTAATGATATGACAAGATGAGTGGAGGTCCTTTGTTTCTCAAGTCCTGTTTTGTTTTTGTTTTTGTTTTATCAGTTGTGGGGCCTTACCTCTGGGCCTGGGCTCTGTCCCTGAGCTCTTCAGCTCAAGGCTAGAGCTCTACCACTTGAGCCACAGTGCCACTTCCGGCTTTTTCTCCTTATCTGATGCTGAGGAATCAAACCCAGGGCCTCATGCATGCAAGGCAAACACTCTACCACTGAGTTACCTTCCCAGCCCTCAAATCCTTTGTCATATCTCCTTACATTCTATATGTAACATCTACATATAAGGGATATCATGTGCCATTTGTCTCTCTACTCTTGGCTTACCTCGCTCAAAATGATTTGTTCTAGTTCCATCCATTTCCCTGTGAATGCCCTTATTTTGTCATTTCTAATGGCTGCATAATATTCCATTGTATATAGGTATCACAGTTTTTGGATCCATTCACCTATAGTGGGGCATCTGGGTTGTTTCCATTTCTCAGTTATTGTGAATAGTGCTGCAACATGGAGGTGCAGGTGTCTTTGTATCCTGGTTCCTGTTTCTCAGGGTAGATGCTTAGGAGTGGTATAGCTGGGTCATACAGGAGGTCTATATTCAGCTTTCTGGGTATCTCCAGACTGCTTTTCAAACAGGTTGTATTAGGGTACATTCCCACAAGCAGTGCAATAAGGTTCCTCTTTCTCCATATCCCCTCCAGCATTTGTTGTTGCCTGAATTTAGTTTGTGGGCCATTCTGACTGGGTTAAGGTGGTATCTCAGAGTTATTTTTATTTGCATTTCTTTTACAGCCAGTAGTGATGAACATTTCCTCATGTGTTTGCCATTTTTATCTCTTCTTCTGAGAAGTACCTCTTTAGTTCCCTTCCCCATTTAGTAATTGTTTTGTTAGGATTGGGAAGAATTACTTTCTTGAGTTCCTTGTATATAATGGATATTAGTCCTTTGTTTGATATTTTGCTGGTATTTTTTTTTCTGACATGTTAGTTTCATCTCTAAGCAGGGAGTTTAATTTCCATTAAAGAAAGTGCATTATTTAAATGGGAACTAATGGTTATTTATCTTCCTCGCCAGATATGGAGCAGTGTGTGAAGTGTCCAGATCATCTGTATGCCAACTCAGAGAGAAACCAGTGCCTCTTGAGGGCTGAAAGTTTCCTGGCCCATGGAGAACCCTTGGGCATGGTCTTGGCCTCTATGGCTCTCTGCTTCTCCACACTCACTGCTGCGGTACTAGGGGTTTTTGTGAAATACCAAGACACTCCCATTGTCAAGGCCAATAACCGGGCTCTCAGCTACATTCTGCTCACCTCCCTCATCTTTTGTTTCCTCTGTTCCTTGCTTTTTATTGGTCGTCCTGCCACAGTCACCTGCATCCTGCAGCAGGTCACATTTGGAGTTGTGTTCACTGTGGCCATTTCTACTGTCTTGGCCAAAACAGTGACTGTGGTACTGGCCTTCAAGGCCACTTCTCCAGGGAGAAGAATGAGATGGCTGCTGGTATCAGGGGCTCCTAACTTCATCATCCCCATCTGCACCCTCATCCAGGTGACCCTCTATGGCCTCTGGCTGCGAATCTCTCCTCCCTTTGTGGACACAGATGCACACTCTGAGCATGGCCACATTATCATCCTGTGCAACATGGGCTCCCTCACTGCCTTCTACTGTGTCCTGGGATACCTGGGCGCCCTGGCCCTGGCCAGCTTTACTGTGGCTTTTCTGGTCAGGAACCTGCCTGACACCTTCAATGAAGCCAAGTTCCTGACCTTCAGCATGCTGGTGTTCTGCAGTGTGTGGCTCACCTTCCTGCCTGTCTACCACAGTGCCAAGGGGAAGGTCATGGTGGCTGTGGAGGTCTTCTCCATCTTGTCTTCCAGTGCAGGGCTCCTGGGCTGCATTTTTGCTCCCAAGTGCTACATTATCTTGTTAAAGTCAGATAGAAACTCTCTGCGTGGCTTCAGGGATAAACAAATACATGGAAAAGTAAGATTTAAGATTAATCCTATGTGTTTGATCAATATATAGAAGTTCTGAATTAAATTGACACCGTTTTTGCTGTAAGCTATTAGTTCATACTATGGGACTTACTGCAACGTGTAAATAGCCCTTAGTCATTTGTCAACTTGTAACCATTAGTACCTCAATGTAATTTGATTCTCTCTCTCTCACACTCACTCTCGCTCTCTCACTCTCTCTTGCTCTCCTCTCTTCTCTCTCTCTTTCTCTCTCTCTCTCATTCCTCCAATCAAATATGAATTAACACTACCATTCCCAATTAGTATATTACCCCTGTTTTCTTTCTTTTTTTCCAGTCTTGGGCCTGGGTGCTGTCCCTCAGCTCTTCAGCTCAATGCTAGTGCTCTATCACTTGAGCCACATCAACACTTCTGGCTTTTTCTGCTTATGTGGTGCTGAGGAATCAAATCCAGGCCTCACGCATGCAAGGCAAGCACTCTACCACTGAGCCACTTTCCCAGCCCCTGACTTACCCTTGATTTCTCAGTTACCTTCAAACTATTACAACAAAACATATCTTCTTTATATCATATTTATTAGCTATTTCCACAAATATTTTCATTTTAACATAGTTCCATCTTGTAATATGCTCATTAGAGTATACTGAATTCAGTTAGTTATGTATTACCTTTCACATATTTGCCTTTTGAAAGGCTGCTTAAATGTTACACAAATACATTTTAACCTTGTCTCACAATATATTGAGTTTATGAACTATTATTCGATGAAAGTTGTTGAGGCAAAATAGGACCAGTTGACTCAACTATGTTGGATAAATTAGTAAATTTATCCTTACTTAGTTACTGTATATTATGATACTGTAAATATATATATATTAAATACTCATTTATTATATTTTTGCTGTCATATTACCAATAGATGTTTTAGGATATATTAATAATCTGAAGAGGTTGCTCATAATGTTGATCATATTATAAATTATGCATTCATAAATAATGACATAATAAATTAATATGTCACATCATGTCAGTCCTTCCTGCTCTCTTCCATTGTTTATCATCTCTTTCTTCTGCATTTGCATTTTGCTAATATGATTATTGTTTGTAGAGCTATAAGTTTATATTACTTTTCTTTTTGTAGGAAATATTATAATATATTGATGAGAAATATCTGAATGTCACTTTTATTTTTTAAATACGTTTTTTATTTTAAAAATAGTGTACAGAGGGGTTGCAGTTACATGAATAAGGTAATGAGTATATTTCCTTTCGAGCATTGTTACCTCCTCTTTTGTTTTTCCCCTACTGTCCCTTCCCACCCCACCTCCCCAACTTCTCCCTCCTCCCCATAAGTTGTAAAGTTCATTTTCAACATGGTGTCTTGAACAACTCATTGTTACAATGGGTCAAACTGTATCCCTATTTAAGCATTTTGTTTTTCCCTTCCCTCCCCAAATTAGAAAAGTGTATATACAAGATGGAGGGCACCAGAATCAAATACAGTGAATACAGGTGCTGTACCATGGGGGCAAAACATGCAAGGTGCAGAGCACCAACATCGAATACATTAAAAATAGGGGCTATACCATGGGGGAAGAACATACAAAAGAAACAAAAGTATCACATAGTACATTATAATTGTTAAAAAACAATAGCAAGAAAGAAAAAAACCACTTGTGTCCCTATTTTGGCGTTCATTTCGCTTAACATCTTTTTTATTGTTTTTAATATTTTTTTATTGTGAAAATACTGTACAGAGGGGTTACAATTACATGGGCCAGATAATGAGTACATTTCTTATCAAGCATTGTAGCTTCCTCCTTTGTTTCCCCTTCTCATCCTTTCCCATAAAAAAAGAACACTTCACGAATTTGTGTGTCATCCTAGCACAGGGGCCATGCTAATCTTCTCTGTATCATTCCAATTTTGGTATATGTGCTGCCGAAGTGATGGTCACATGTACATAGTTTTTTTTGTTTTGTTTTTTACCTTTTCTGCTTGTCCTAGACATACACTAATTATTGCAGATAAGGGAAACCATGGGACCTATGTTTCTTTGGGCCTACATTACTTCACTTAATATCATTTTTTCCAAGTCTTTCCATTTCCTAATAAATGGGGCAATGCCATTCTTTCTGATGAAGGCATAGAATTCCATTGTACATAGATGAATGGATCTGAATGTCACTTTTTGAGGCAATCTTTTTCATTAAGGGCAGCAGTAAAATGTTTGATTATAAGCAATCAAAATTACTCTTGAAAATTTCTTAAACCATCCAAAAACACATAATGCACAATTTGTATATACAATCATGTACAAAAATATGTATTGGAGGGCTGGGGGTGTATTCCCATGTGTCCCCTCATCCAGATGACCCTCTGTGGACTCTGACTGGGGACTTTTTCTTCCCCTTATTGACACAGATGCATACTCTGAACGTGGCCATGTCATCATTCTGTGTAACAAGGGCTCCCTCACTGCCTTCTACTGTGTCTTGGGATAACTGTTTTTTTGTTTGTTTTTTGTTTTTGGAGGTATTTTGTGGGGGGGGGGTCAGTCATGAGGCCTAAATTCTGGGCCTGGGCACTGTCCCACTGTGCCACTTCCAGCTTTTTCTGCTTATGTGGGGCTGAGGAATCAATCCCAGGGCCTCATAGATGCATGACAAGCACTCTACCACTGAACCACCTTCCCAGTCCTAATACCTGATTTTCTTCGCCTGGCCAGCTTCACTGTGGCTTTTCTGGCCAAGGACCTCTCTAACTCCTTCAAGGAAGCCAAGTTCCTAACCTTCAGCATTCTGGTGTTCTGTAGTATCTGGCTTACTTTTGTACATGTCTATCACAGTGCCAAGGGGAAGGTAATGGTGGCTGTGTAGGCCTTCTCCATCTTGGCCTCCAATGAGGGGCTCTTGGGATCTTTGCTCCCAAGTGCTACATCATTTTGTTAACTCTAGAGATAATTTTTCTGCATGGCTTCTGGGACAAAACAAATACTTCGAGAAAAAAAAACCCTCTTAAGATGAAACTTACATGTTTGAGCAACTGTTCAGGAGAAAGTTTAGACTAAATCTAAATTCCTTTTTCCTGTTAGATACTAACTTACATCGAGGGAATCACTTCAATGACTAAGTGACTCTTACTCATTTCTCTTGTAATGGTACAGTCACAAGTTGTAGCCAAAGCCAGGTAAATTTGAATTTTATTCTGTACATGTCTGGTTCTTCCTATTTTCTCTATACATAATCCAACCATCTCTGCTAGTATATTTTCACTGTTGACCTGTTTTCTCTTTGAGGGCCTTTGATACCAGGCCATGAGACCTGAAAGCATTAAAGAGCTTGGAATGCCAGCTCAAAGTGCCCTTGGAATGCTGAGGGCTGAGCTCAAGTAAGGTCAAGAGATTAAGGCTGACAGAGGTCAAAGATACTATCCTGTGTGTTTAAATTAAAGTTGTTTGGACACTAAGAGCTTAAGTCCTTGGAGGTAGGATGGAGGTCTCTTTTACAGATGGAATATTTCATGGTTCCCTTCTGATCCCTAATGATAAGAGACTCAATTGGGAATGTGTAGAGTACTCACAACTTGGGGGCCTTAAAACAACTGAGTGCTCTATCTTGTCATTTGCATCCTGAGCTCCAGAACACTTGTTAGCTTTCCAAGGATTCATGAAGGGGGGAGGGGGACCAGATCTGTGGATGTGGACAGCAAGAAGAGAGGGGACAGCCCTAGATGCTAGGATGAACACAGGAGCTGCTTCTGATAGAAAGAAGCTGTACATTTATCTTTGTTGGCTTATCTGCCCTTTTAGGAATGAGTAGAACACTCATTATTTGGGGCTTTAAAAGACTTGCTTTTAGGCCCCAATGTTTTAAGGCCTCCAAGTTCCGAGTGCTCTATCTTGTCATTTGCATCCTGAGTTCCAAAACACTCGATAGCTTTCCAAGAATTCCAGGGAAAAAATGAGATCTGTGGATGTGGACAGTGAGGGGAATGGGGACAGCTCTAGATGTTAAGATGAACCCAAGAGGACTTCTGACAGAAAGAAGCTGTATATTTATCTTTGTTGGCTTGTCTGTCCTTTGGGAATGAGTAGAACACTCAGAACTTGGGGGGTCTTAAAACAAATATTATACCTCATATTAATGGTTATAACCACAAGACAGACTGATTTCCTAGTCTCTGCACTTATCTGTAGTCACTATTCCCTCTGTACCGAACTCAGTAAAAACACTTGTTAATAAGGAAAGGGGAATCTGAAGCCAAGTGAACTTTTCTGTTCTCTAGTCCCCCAAAGTATGAATTCTCCTGCCTGTTCCCCCCTATTGTCTTGTCTCTGGTCGCAGTGGTCATCGGCATTCTAATTTTGCTTTCTTATTTATTGTTTAAAATATTTTGGGGTATTTTTTTTGGTGAGAGTCATAATTTTTTAATCTAAAGCCTGGGTTCTATATATGAGGTATTTTGCTCAAGGCTAGCACATTACCACTTGAACCACAGCTCCAGTTTTGGCTCTTTGGTAGTTAGTTGGAGATAAGATTTTCATAGACTTTCCTCCCCCTTTAAACTGTGATCCCTAGATCTCTACTTCCTGACTAATTCAGATTATGGGTATTTTTCTATATTTTAAAGTACATTAACCTCCAGCCTGCTCATCATTATGCTGCTTAATCACCAAATACATTTCATTAATATTTGCCTCTTAATAAAGTTTCATGTTTTCATATACTCATTAGTGTTTTAATAGTAGTATATTTCTTTTCACAATCTATCTTTTGCAATATTACTCAATCTGTTTCATTAGGCCAATATCCCTCCATGCTTTCCCTTTCCCTTACATCTTTGCTTTCCTTTCATCTTCTTTCTTCTTCCTCCTCCTCCTCCCTCTCTGCTTTCTCTATATGGTTTTAGAATTTCAAGAATGGGTTGCATATGCTAAAAAAATATACTTCAGTTGTACATCACAATGTATTGGATTTATGGAGTAATAGTTGAAGAAGGTATAGGTATAATAGTTTGATCATCTATGGCTGGATAAACTTTACAACTTAATCTTGTTTAATCACTTTAAAAATATGCATACAAATTTCTATGTTATATATATAATTTTATATTAATTGATGTAACATCTGGTATTATATGAAAATGTTACATTTCCAATATTTTAATCATATAAGAAATATATTATTCATTATTTTAAATACACTGAATTACTGGATTCTACATTTTTTTTAAAGAAACACACGGCTATTTAAGACGTGGTTGCATAATGGCAGACCTTCCTGCTCTCTTCTATTGTTCATTGCATCTTTCTTCTGAGATTTGTATTTTTTATGTCTTTTATTGTAAAAAACCTATACAGAAGAGTTACAGTTACATGAGTAAGGTAATGAGTACATTTTCCTATTGATCATTGTTACCTCCTCTTTTGTTTTCTCCCTACTATCTCTTCCCTCCCTACCTCCCGAACTCCTCCCTCCCCACCCCAAGTTGTAAAAACATAGTGTCTTGTACATCCCACTGTTACAATTCAGCTTTTTGTTATTTCTTGTCCCCTCCCCAAATTAGAAAAATGTATATACAAGATGTAGGACACCAACATCAAATACAGTGAAAACAGGGGTTATACTGTGCGGGAAGAATATACAAGAGAAACAAAAAAAATCACATAATCCATTATAAATATGTTAAAAACAATAGCAAGAAAGAAAAAAACCACTTGTGTCCCTATCTTGAGGTTCATTTCACTTAACATAATCGTATATGATCAGATGTACATAGCTTTTGGCCTTTTCTGCTTGTCCTAGACTTGTACTAGTTATTGCAAATAAGGGAAACCATGGGACCTATATTTCTTTAGGTCTGGCTTACTTCACTTAATATAATTTTTTGAGATTTTATTTCTAATAGATGAGTGATTAAACACTGATAATGGACTTCTATCACTTTTGTTTTAAATTGGAAATATAATAGTGCTTTGGCAAAAAAAAAAACCATTTCCTTGTAAATGACAGAATTTTTTCCTTTCTAAATGGCTGAGTAAAATTGCAGTGTATATAGGTACTACATTTTTTGGATTCACTCATCTACCGTGGGGCATCTGGGCTGTTTCCATACCTTGGCTATTGTTAATATTGTGGCATTAAACATGGAGGTGCAAGTGTCCTTGTATCCTGATTCCTGTTGCTCAGGACCTAGGAGTGGTATGGCTGGCTTGTAGGGAAGATCTATGTTTAGTTTTTGGAGAAACCTCTAGATGATGTATACAGTTACAGTTACGTAAATAAGGTAGTGGTTTAATTTCTGGTCTAACTTGTTACCCCTTCCTTCATTTTCTCCCTCTTTCCCTCCCTCCCAATCCCATCCCTGGGTTGTACAGATTATTTCCAACATATTATAGGTATCGTTGTTGCATAAGTTCCCCTTTTGTCTTTTGTCTCACCATTTTGTTGTTCCTCTTCGCTTCCCTAGACAAATATGAGATGGATTCAAGGCTGGGCCACAAGGCTTCCTCTAACATTTCACACAGACATAGAGGGAAATGTAAGCTATATTATCCACAATTTTGAACAGAGATTGGAGAGTTGTGTACACCTCGCTAACAACTAATAGCAGCATGAATAAGTGCAGAAAGGTGCTCTTAGGATATTAAAAATGTGAAAATGACCCATTTCAAATATGTGTAATAGTCATTGAAGTTAAGATGTTCCAATTAGACTAGACAAAAGAGAATGTCAAATTCTGGGGGAAGGAAGACATAAAAATCCATTCTGGGGCTGGGAAGGTGGCTCAGTGATAGAGCGCTTGCCTTGCATGCATGAGGCCCTGGTTTCAATTCCTCAGCACCACATAAGCAAAAAGAAAAAAGCCAGAAGTGGTGGCTGTGGCTCAAGTGGTAGAGCATTAGCCTTGAGCTGAAGAGCTGAGGGACAGTGCCCAGGCCCAGAGTTTTGGCCTCACAACCGGACCCCTCCCCAAAAAAATTAATTCTGAACATTTTTACTACTACTTGGTAATGCATTTATGTTTATAAATTTCACAAATTAGTTTTATCTCTAAGTGGGCATTTTCAAATGTTCATTGAAGAAAGGCAGTATTGGAAAGATACTAATGTTAGTCCATACTTCTTACCAGATATGGAGCAGTGTGTGAAATGTCCAGATCATCAGTACCCCAACACAGAAAGAAACCAGTGCTTCCCAAAAGCTGTAAGTTTCCTGGCTCATGAAGAACCCTTGGAGATGGCGTTGGACTGCATGGCTCTCTGCTTCTCCACTCTCACTGCACTTGTTCTTGGGGTGTTTGTGAAACACCAAGACACTCCCATTGTCAAGGCCAATAACCAAGCTCTTAGCTACAACCTGCTCATTTCTCTCACCTTCTGTTTCTTCTGTTCCTTGCTCCCTATTGGGCATCCCAATACAATCACCTGCATTCTGCAGCAGGTCATATTTGGAATTGTGTTTGCCATAGCTTTTCCACAGTATTGGCCAAAACTGTGATTGTGGTTCTGGCCTTCAGACCACTTCTCTAGGGAGAAGAATGAGGTGGTTGCTAGTATCAGAGGTTCCTAACTTCATCATTTTGTCTGCACTCTGATCCATGTGATGTTCTGTGGTCTCTGGACAACTCTCAATCCTTTGTGGACACAGATACACAATCTGAACATAGCCACATTATGATCTTGTGCAACAAGGGCTCCCCCACTACCTTCTACTGTGTCTTGGGATATCTGGGTTCCCTAGACCTGGCCAGCTTCACTGTGGCTTTTCTGACCAGAAACCTGCCTGAAACCTTCCTGACTTTCAGCATGATGGTGTTCTATAGTCTCTAGATCACCTTCATGCCTATCATAGCATAAGAGGAAGGTCATGGTATCTGTGGAAGTCTTCTCTATGTTGGCCTTCAGTGAGAGGCTCCTGGCCTGCGTTTTTATTCCTAAGTGCTACATCATCTTGATAAGACCAATAGACATTCTCTGAGTGGTTTCAGTGATAAAACCGACACACAAGGAGAAATAAACCTTAAGATGAGCACATATATTGGTCATGTGATAAAAGGTAAATCCCTAGTCCTTTCCTAGTTTTGTATTATTTTATCTTGTTAGAATTACTTCAACGATTATATCACTCTTAATCTTTTCTCTAATAGTGATACAGTCCCAACTTGTAGCCATAGGTGGATAAATTTTATTTTTTTAGCTTTAGATTTAGTTCTTCCTACATAATCTGCACTTCATCTTAACATTCCCACTCTTTAGTTTTTTATTCTTATCTCATCTTTGTTTTCTCAATCACTTTTCTAAAAATTTTTATTAAAGGTCATAATTCTACCGTCTATTGGAGAATAGAAAATAAAACATAAAAAATTGTGATAGGAAGAAGGATGAGGTAGTTTAGCATATAGCAATGTTCTTTCTCTATGAAATCAGTAAAAACAAAGCAGAATTTATCAAATAGAACAAATTCTCAAGTAAGAAATAGAGTACCCAAGAATATATTTCCAGATATAAAAATTCAGTTAAGCAATCAGTAGCATTCAAAATTATTTATATGTTTATACGGACTCATGCACTAACAAACTGTTTGAAAACTCATTGTATTAGTAGGTACCCAAATTCATTGCAAGTTTTTCATAATGATGCTGGAGGTGGAATGTAAAGCCATGGGCATGTTAAGAAAGTGCTCTGCTCTTGAGTCATACCCTCTGCTCTCACCATAAGGTTCCCCAAGTTTCCCTTATTTGCAATAACTAGTATATGTCTGAGACAAGCAGAAAAGTTCGGCTAAGTTGATGTTAGGTGAAACAAACCCCAAGATAAGCACATATTCAAATGTTTTTTCTTCCATGCGACTGTTTCTAACATATTTATAAGATGATTTCTTTGTTGCTTTGTATGTGCCTCCCCCCACGGTATAACCCTTGTTTTCACTGTATTCGATGTTGGTATAATTTGTGGAGGGGAAGGGAAAAAACAAATTGTTTAAATAAGGATACAGGTGGACCCATTGCAACAATGAGATGTACAAGTCATTATGTCGAAAAATGAACTTTACAACTTTGGCGGGGAGGGGGGAGGAATTGGGGGTGTCAGAGGGGCTGGGAATGGATAAGAAGGGGAAACAAAGGAGGAGGCAACAATACTTGATAAGAAATGTACTCATTATCTTGCCCATGTAATTGTAACTCTCTGTATGGTATTTTCACAATAATTTTTAAAAAAAGGTTCCCAAAGTACCTGCAATGGCACACATGACCATAATCATGCAGTGTGCAACAGAAAATACAAATCTAAAGATTAAGTCAAGGACTAAACAGCATAATGATGTTGGATCATACATTGTGCTATGTGCCACACTAATGCAACCTATTATTAGTACGGGAAATGTAAAGATGAGGAATGTGACACTTGAAAGAACTGCTTTTTCTTCATCCTGATCTAAAACTAATATGACTCTAAAAGACAGTGCAGTGCTTGCAAGAGAATCACAATCCTAATCAGGTCACCACTAATCTCATATCATTTTGAATATTTGATTATATAGGCTTTCATTACTAATATTTCTTCATTTTGAGTAGCATGAATTAGTTGTGCCAGAGTGGTTATTTGGACATTCCAAGTACTCATAAAATGTGCCCTGATCAGATTCACAGCTTCCATCTACTTTTACCACTTCTTAAAACAATTTCAGCATTTTTCATTACTCCATGTTCATACACATTCATTAAGTAGTTTGACCATGCCCAGCCACTAGTATCTGTCCCTTACATTTAGAGCCCACAACTGGATAAGATCTCAATTACACTCTTATCGTTCATATTAATGAATGACCATTCAATGAGATGTCACAGATATTGGGGTATACCAATACTGTGACCAGTTCTACAGAATAGGAAGTCAGTATTTTATTCAGTAATAATAATTCAACCATATCAATGGAATTACAATAAAGGTGTAAAAAGCAATGACTTCAAAAAAAGTGAGATCTACATTGATCTTATCTTCAGAAACATATTGAGAAACTTAGATATATTCAATAAACATTCTGACCTCAAAAAGGAACAATTAAACAATTTTTTCACCAACACATTATTTGTTGTTATTTCCAACAAAAATAAAAGTAATAGAAATTCATCTTCAGTTACATAATCACTAATCTATCATTTATATAAATATCAGAAAAAGGTACAATGAACAAGAGTAGACAGGGCAAAGGCTTTCATTGTGTGATCATAAGTTTTAAATTGTCATATAATTCTGTAAACATAGTACACAACTCATAAAATTGGTCTGTGCGGTACAATGAATAATACTTTTCCTTATTAAATTAAAAGGTGTAAATATGAAAGATAAACATTTTCATGTAATCAACAGATTGTAAACTTAGATAATATGACATCAATACATTTAATTGATACAGATTTATATATATATATCATATTCAGATCAAGTCATTAAATAAGGGTATATTGGTAAGGATATCTTCCCATGCATCAACAAACTTTTAGACATCTACAAATTTTACTGACTTATTAGTTCATATATTAAGTAGATTGTGGGAAAAAATTGAGGTACATTTTTATACACTATGCCAGGCATTTCTAGAATTCTCAAGATATCTAAGGAAAGCAGAGAAGGAGGCAGAAGAAGGAAAAAGGAGATAGAGGAAGAGGGAAAGGGGGAAAGAGAGATCCAAAATCACAGACACAAAACTATTCCTAAAGGCAGATGTTTGACTAGAAATGCATAATTATTGAACAAATTATGCTCCAATGAAAGTACTAACACCAAGAACTTTGTTAACAGGAAAATTTAATGAAAAGAGTTGGATCACTAAGCAACAATGATGTACAGGTATCAGATTAGGATACTTAAAACTTTAGGAAAGGGACTAACAAAGAAAAGTTAGACTGGATAACAGTGAAAATGAAACAAAAAATGGAGATCATGGGATTGAGTGTAGAGTAAATAAAAAACACAAACACACACAATTTAAACAGCAATGGTGACAAATGTAACTACATCAATAATCTAAAAATGAGAAAGTCATTTATCCATGGAATTATTATAAAATGATATAAGACTAGGAAATGAGTGTAGATTTATTTTACAACTTCTATCAAATATGTACCCATCTTAAGACAGCTTGTGGCTCATAATATGTGTATTGTCCCTGAAGGCATGCAGAGAATTTCTTTCTGGCCTTAACAAGATGATATAACACTTGGGGGCAAAAATGCAGCCTAGGAGCCCTGCACCAGAGGCTAAGATGGAGAAGACCTCCACAGCCACCATGACCTTCCCCTTGGCACTGTGGTAGACAGGCAGGAAGGTGAGCCACACACTGCAGAACACCAGCATGCTGAAGGTCAGGAACTTGGCTTCATTGAAGGTATCAGGCAGGTTCCTGGCCAGAAAAGCTACAGTGAAGCTAGCCAGAGCTAATGAGCTCATGTATCCAAGGACACAGTAGAAGCCCATGAAGGAGCCCTTGTTGCATAGGATGATGATGTGGCCATGTTCAGAGTGTGCATCAATGTCAATGAAAGGAGGAGAGATTCCCAGCCAGAGCACACAGAGAATCACCTGAATGAGGGTGCAGATGGGGATGATGAAGTTAGGAGCCCCTGATACCAGCAGCCATCTCATCCTTCTCCCTAGAAAAGTGGTCTTGAAGGCCAGAACCACAGTCACAGTTTTGGCCAACACTGTGGAAACAGCCACAGTGAACACAACTCCAAATGTGGTCTGCTGCAAGATACAACTGAGAGTATTGGGACGACCAATAAAGAGCAAGGAACAGAGGAAACAGAAGATGAGGGAGATGAGCAGGATGTAGCTGAGAGCCCTGTTGTTAGCCTTGACAATGGGAGTGTCTTGGTTCTTCACAAAAACCCCAAGAACAACAGCAGTGAGTGTAGACAAGCAGAGAGCCATGCAGACCAGAGCCATTCCCAAGGGATCTCCATAAGCCAGGAAACTTGCAGCTCTTAAGAGGCACTGATTTTTCTCTGTGTTGGCATACTGATGATCAGGACATTTCACACACTGTTCTACATCTGGTAAGAAGATCAAACATTAGCTTTTTTTCAGTATTGTCCATTATTCAAAGGAAATTAGAAAATCCCCTAGTAGATGTAATTCTATCATATAAGTATTTTTACCACAAATGTAAATATTACCAGAAATTTCAATGTTCTTTTTGTTTCATTTCTATACAAAAACACTACTCTCATTCCCAAATTCAGTGTTTTCAGGCTAATTGAAACATTCCCTTCAGAGACAATCACATTTGATAATGTGTCATTATTGCCATAATACCCTAACATCAATTTTCTACACCATTTCTCCTTGCTACATGTGCACAATGCCATAAACTTCACACAAAATTGTGGAAGATATAGCTTGCAATTTCCTACATGTCTCTGTTAAACATAAATAGAAGATCTGTTGCACTGTCTTGAATTTATCTCTTTATATTTGTCCTAATTCCTTAATGTGAAGCAGTGGGGAAAAGAGAATCAAACCATTCTTTGGAGCTCTAAGTTATGCTATGCACAATATTTGTGCCTCCATCTTAAACCATACACAAGTTTATGAGCACTTGCTTTGTGACAAAAGGAAATATGTGGACAATGTAGTTTAATGATGTGTAGACCCTAATTTTATTGTTAAGCAAATACAGATTGCAGGAACACAAAGACTATTTCATAAGCCTTTTGTTTATTTTAGCAAACTTAACTGGGAGTGATAAAACGAGTTTCTTTGAGATAACCATACCTACAATGGTATAGAAAATATGAATTCCATATGTAATTCAAGACTATGATTTGTATAATGTCTGGGAGAAACATCAATTGTTACAATTAAATTACTAATTGAAGGAAGGAACTTGAGCTCTACAATCCTAGTACACAAGTTTCACATTGACTTGGATGGATTGGAGAATATTAGGAGTGATGGCAAATTTCTCCTTCAGTCATGACCTTACCTGTCCCATTAGCAATTTCATTCTCTGAGCAAGGGGTACAATCAAAGCAACAGGCAGCCTTTCCCTCCTGAGTGGACTTCCTGAATCCAGTACCACAACTCTCACTGCACACAGAGTGAGGAGTCTGAGGGCAGTGAGATAATGTTAGCAACTGTTTATATTTTTACCTAACACATGAAAAATCCATACATTTTCTATACATCTTAATCCAATCAGTTTTTCAGGATGCTGTTATAGATTTTACATCACATGATGTAAACGTAGCTTGTTAGCTACGTTTCCTGAATAGTGAGAAACTAAATTTTGAGGCAAATGCTATGAAACTCCCCTGAATTCACATCATTATGTGTTGTTTCTTTTGCTTATCTGAGAAATAGTATGAAGGAAGAAACCTTTTTGAAGCTTTAAAAACATGCTATAAAATAAATCATAGGCTTCCCTTCTGTGGGGTTTTGTTATTTGCAGGTCCATAATACTTTCCTTTTTGTTTTCCAGTAACATGAGATAGGATGCTCTTCCAAAACAGGCTACTTACATGATTCCCTTCACCAAAAATACCCAAGGAAGAGGCCAACTAATCATTGAATCACCAGCATAAGAAGTATGAAATAATAATTGATTTGTTGATTCTTATTAATTATGAGATTCTTATAAATTGATTATTACATATTCTTAGAAATTTATTATTGAGATTTTTGTCAGAATGGTAGAAAATTTCTAAGATGTCATTTATATTTGATTATGTGAAATAGATGTCTATTTACAAATATACTGTTAAGTTCATGCATTTCTTTCCTTTTCAGGACTCAGTATATATAAAATCCCATTGAAATACTTAAATGTACAATGTCAGGTTATTCATGAGCAGGAGTATAAATTCTGGATTTTTGCTTGTTTCTAATTAGTTCAAATCATTACAGTTAGATCCAACCCACCTTGGTAGTTCTTAGGCCCCATTCTATCATATTTTCAGACACAGACAATTGATGACCATGCGGAGCATATGGACTGAATTTTCCTATTTTTGCCTTAAATTGAAGACCTTCTGGAAGACTCCAAATGTTTACAATATCGTACTCTGCCTCCACCTTCCTTCTGTCATCCAAAACCACTTGGGCTCCAACAAGATTGTGAAATTGTATGTTCTTCAGAAAAGGATGCAGCTAAATAAAACACAACATCTTCTTTTTAATAAGTTTTTAATTGTGAAAATACTCCACAGAGGGGTTAGTTACTTGAGCAAGGTAATGAGTACATTTCTTATTAAGCATTGTTGCCTCCTCCTTTGTTTTACCCTACCATCCCTTCCCTCCAACTCCACAAATACACTCCCCCCTGCCTAAATTACGAAGTTTCTTTCCCAACATAGTGTCTTCTACATCTCATTGTTGCAATGGATCCACCTGTATCCCTATTTAAACATTTTGTTTTTTCCCCTCGACTCCCCAAATTATACCAACATCAAATACAGTGAAAACAGGGGTTATACCTTAGGGGGGGACATACAAAGCAACAAAAAAAATCACATGGTACCTTATAAATATGTTAGAAACAATAGCAAGAAAGAAAAAAACCACTTGTGTCCTATCTTGGCGTTCATTTCGCTTAACTTCACCTTATCTGGTCATATGGAAATATAACATCTTATGGTGAAGTGAATCCAAGAGTTAAGACAGAAAATCTGAATTAAGAAAAGATCCCCGTTGTCTTTAATCCCTGCCTTATAATTCAAGATTAACACAAATACAAATTACAGTAGAACCTAAGAAAGACCAACAACTTCTTTCAATAGAAACAAATTCTATGTAAATACTCATAAATGAGATACTTCTCAGTTGCCTAGCTACTGTTTACTATAACCAATAATTTCAGGAATCTCTATAAAATGTTTGTTAACTAAATTCATAATATCTGAGTTTGAAATGTGAACATTTATGAAATGTATAGTTAATACTAGATAATAATTCTGAGAGATGAGAAAATCTGGGTGTACAATTTTTAAACCATTGACAATGAGCAAGTTGAAGTCATTTGTAAAACAAATCATTGATGGAAAGATAAAACCCAATACTTTTTTTCCAGCTGTTTATTTTTCTTTAAAAACATGGAAAGAAGGGTATAAAGGCAACCACACAGACATCGAATTCAGTATTACTTTTTCTTGGTTTTGAAAAGTATCTGAAAGATTTAATTTCATACTATATGATACCCCATTAGGAAGTGACTTTGCTAATGGTGTATACCATCTGACACAGAAGGCATTACCTGTGCAGGGGAAGGCACTGTCCCTATTCTATTTCCCATTGTTTGTTCTTCTGTTTGCTCAAGAAGCATCTCATGGAGAGCCTGGGCCACAGCATACACAGCATTGTATATATTATAACTCTCTTCAGACATGGTCATGTCAAAAATCTGCCCAGGCAACCATTCCAGGGAGGCATCATATGGACAGTTCACCCAGGTTACACACTCAGATTCATTCTGTGAGCAGTTAAAAGACAGAAACCAAAACCTAGCAAGGTAAAAGTCCTCTGGGTATTTGGAAGGGTTAACTGCCCTTATAAAATCTGTGAACCCAGCAATGTGTGCAAAGTGGTGTGAAAATATGAGAGGTACATGGAATGAGCCAAGTATGAAATATCTGCTTCTCATAGTTAAATCCCACGAGGAGTTTATGATACAAACTTTTCCTGTTATTAAAAATTGCTCAAAATACAACATTAACTCAAGTAGGGATTCATTATCACCATAAATGATGGAAACATTTGCTGATGACTTATTAATCTCATTATATATTACCATCAATCTCGATATCTCTGACAAGGTGCGGACTGGCACCACTTCCTCAAAGGCTATGCAGACTCTGTTCTTGGACATCTCTTCTCTCAATTCTGGAAGAATCCACAAACCATTCCCATCTTGTGATATGAGCAGCCCCACCCAGTTCCAGCTGAAATGAAGCAGTAAGGACACTATGGCAATGGCTAGAGTTGTGTCCTTTGGGGCCATCTGATAAAGAGAAGGAAATTTGCTGGAATCACTCAGGATAAGATCAAAAGCCCCAAAGGTAAGCTAAAGGGATGAGAAAATTGAGGGCTCTGTGAATAAGAAGACAGGCATCTATCACAATCTCAATCTTGAAGTATATTAAACAAAGCTGCATGTGGGAGGAAGAAAGGCTAATTTTCCTTTTTTAAAACTGTTATTGCTAGATGCTGGGAGCTTATGTTTATAAGCCTAACTATTCAAGTAGTTGAGATCTGAGGATCACAGTTAAAGCCAGACTGGGTAGAAAGTACATGAGGCTCTTACTTCTACTTAAGCACCAAAGAGCCAGAAGTGGAGCTCTGGCTAAAGTGGTACAGCACAGGACTTGAGCCAAAAAGCTTGGCGACAATGCCTAAACCCTGAGTACAATCTCTAGGACTGGCACAAAAACAAACTAACATTTGGTAGCATAAAATTTGATTGGCTCAAAAACCTCTTTCTTCACACCAAAGTAGACATGTTTTCACATTTCCTCATTCCTCCCACATTCACCTGTGGAAATCTGTAGAGTTCCAGCAGTGTCCCTACTGTGGCCGATGTTGTTCCTGATATTCCTGTAAGTACTGCCACAGACTTTCTTTCTCTCATACAGGTGTAGTTTGGAATCTTGTACTGCCCAGATTGCCAAAGAAAAGGCTTCTCAAATACAAATGAACTTTTGAAATCAACATCATAGATATCAAATCCTAGTGTCAGGTTGTGTAAAACATCAGGGTTCTTGTTAATTTCCTCAACAGCAAAAGCCAAGGCAAGAATAAACTGGTAGTTCTTGAAAGTAAACCTGCATTGTGGGCATAAAATTTTAGGAAGAGTACTTTAGAACCTAGTCTTCAAATACAATGCAATGCCTTTGAGGGATTGAATGTTTATTCCTCTGCTCAATTAATGTATTTAAACATTACCCTCTATTGGGTTGGATGAGAATGTGGATTCATGTGCACATATTTACAAATACAAATAGAATTATTTGGAATGAGATCAGATCTTTATGCAAGCCCAGAAAGAGTTGTTTTGTCTGTTTGCTACATAAAACACCAAACAACTGTGCTCCATTAAATTTAGGATAGGTCCTTGTGAGACTCCAAATAGTCTATTGTCTTAACTTTAGGTTAACTAGGTCCATATGTATGAAAATAAAATTTTAAGATACATAGTTTGTGTTATATGGCTATGTCAGGCTAATCTAACTAATGGAATATCTGAAGTAAACGAGTTCCTTCAGAAGCACTATGCATCACTCAGAAAGTGTTTTACAATTCAATCCTTATATTCAATTTCAAATAACACATTATATACAAACAAAGCATCATATTGTGACTAAGGATCAAACTGTAACTAGCTTATGTTGAAATCCCACTTCCATGGCTACCATAATGAAATGCACTCTTCTGAAACACCTCCAGGAACACTCTGCTTGTCTAAGTATATTTAGATGTAAATACTGAAATGGAATATATAATCTCTCTATATATAATTATATATACACGTAGAGATAATTTTACTAATAAGGCATGCAATTCAAAGAACTGAGAAAACAAGGAAAGAGGTGACATTCTTCAAAATGAAATGTACTGTATCCCTATTTAAACAATTTGTTTTTTCCCTTCCCCTCCACAAATTATACCAACATCAAATACAGTGAAAACAGGTTATACCGTGGGGGAGGGACATACAAAGCAACAAATAAATATCTTATAAATATGTTAGAAACAATAGCAAGAAAGAAAAAAACATTTGTGTCCTTATCTTGGTGTTCATTTCGCACAATAAAAAATGAAATGTACTCATTAACTGACTTATGTAACTCTAAACCATCTGTACATCATGTCTTTACAATAAAAATAAATAAATGAGATTGAAAATTTAATTAATTAAAAAGAAATGTACTTATTACCTTATTACTTATTATGTACTTATTACTGCTCTGTACATCACTTTAAATATAACAATAAAAAAGAAATTAGAATGTTCTAATACAGCAAATATGTCAGTCAAACCGTAAAAGTATTTTTAATAATCATGGAAATTATTTCAATAATAATTTTGCAGCATTCATTATAGGACAATGTAAACTTGAATAACAAACATGTGAAATGATGTGAGAAATACAGTGCCATTATAGATTTTTCCTTAGTGTGCATTAACTATTTTAGTTGTCTGGAGATATTTCATTATGACATTTCTCAACCTTCACTTATGGACTTTGATCATATTTAGATCTGTATTTCATGTGAGTGTATTTTTTATTCTTTACTTTTCTTCTCATCTTTTATTATTGTGGCTTTTTGTCATCATCCAAAGTAGCTTGCTGTAATCAAATATATTTTAATCTTCTTATGACCATAAGTGAAAACCTACAATTGACAAATAAAAAGTAGCAAACCAGAAATCAAAACACACAACCTGTGAACTCACTTGTTAATCACTTCTAGAAATCTCTGAAAGAAGGAAAGAGAAAATGGAAGAAGCTTCAATAAAACTGGAGAACAAGGACAGCCTGACAGTAATCTGGGGGAAAATCTACATTGTCATCTTGACCATCCCCTACATGAGAAAGTGGATGGAACTCCTGCTTGACTCCATCACTGTAACTGCTTCCCAGTGGAAGGCTGCTTTGATTGTTAAAACTAAGACTATGGCTGTGGGCCATTCTTTTGTGTGACACAGATTTGTGAATCTTACCCCACTGAGACCTGGGAGAGGCTGGTTATGTTGGTATGCTAATAAGACAAGTGTAGGCCAAAAGGCCTTCCTTATAAACTTTGGTTAAAGTAACTTGATTAAATGAGCCCAATCTATTTCTCATTGAAAAATCATTTTTTAATGTGCAGAAGAGCAGTGGAGGGTGGGGGCTGGGAAGTTGGTTTCAGTGGTAGAGTGTTTGCCTCATATGCATGAGGTCCTGGTTTCAATTCCTCATCACCACATAAGCAGAAAAAAGCCAGAAGTTGCGCAGTGGTTCAAGTGGTATGGCACTTGAGCTGAAGAGCTGAGGGACAGCACACAGGCCCAGAGTTCTGCCCCCATGACTGAACAAAAATAAATCATAAAAAAGATCAGTGAGGGGGTGGAATGAGGATGATTTGATTTCATGTACATAAAGAGCAGGGTGGAATGTAGTGGGGAAACTGAGTCACAACCTTGTGCCATCCTTGTGCCTGGCCAGGTGCTGGGGCTGTTGATTTCACAGACATCCTGAAGCCTAGTTAGGAGATGTGGGTCTGTCCACCCAGCCCCAAGGCCTATAAGCCATCCTTTGAATTGTAGACTTCAGACTCAGTAGGTAGAGCCAGGAGGACCCTGCCTTGGGGAAATATAGATACATCATGTTGTTTAGCTCCAGGGGAGCTCTGCTCCTTGTGCTGTGTTTATGTATAATACTTTGCTGAGGTTGGGTCTCCACACAACATGTGACCTTTGTCTTTAAAAGCTAGGTGCAAGCTCTGTTTGGGGATGTAGGTCTTTGTAATTGGCCTTCTGCAGTCCACTAATGTTAAAATAAAGACTCCAAAATTTGAAGAAAAAACAAACAACAAAACACCTGGAGAACAAGTTACATTGTAACAGTAATGAAAAGTGATCTGTCAAGAAAAGTGATCTGTCAAGAATTGCTGTGAATGCAAATGCCTGAAAATCTGCAATTGAAACACATGATGTGGCTGAATTAGTAAAAATCAATTAAAAATTCATGGCCAAACTTTATGTTGATTCCAAGAAATTCGCGTCATCCTCAAGGACACATAAAATTCACAGGAAGGAGTAGAGTTTGTAACAATTAGTATATGTCTAGGATAATTCCAGCAGATGAGCAGAAAAGCTCAATAACTGTGACCCTATGACCATATAAGATGATGCTAAGCGAAATGAACTCCAAAACATGCAAACACAAGGTTTTGTTGTTGTTGTTGTTCTTCTTAATGTACTGTGATTTCTTTCTTTGTTTTGTGTTTTTTTTCTTTTTCCTGTGGTTTATCTCCTATTGTTGCTGTACTTGATTTTGGTACCCTGGGTATTGTATATACATTTGTTTGAATTAGGGAAGGGAAAGGGAACAACACGATGGTGAGACAAAGGACAAATGGTGAGCCAATGAAACAATGATTCCCATAAGACATGTTGGAAATGAACTGTACAACATGTGGGACACTGGGGTGAGGAGGGGTTTGCAAGGAGGGAAAGCGGGAGAAAAATGAGGGAGGGGATAACAAGTTTGACAAGAAAAATACTCACTACCTTACCTATGTAACTGTAACTCCTCTGTACATCACCTTGACAATTTTTCTAAAAAAAAAAAAAGAAGCAAAGGAAGGAGTAGAATAAAGCAGTCCATGCAAATAGAAGCCAAAAGAAAGCTGGAATATCCATAAAACTTTAAATTATATGGACTTTAATCAAAGCAATGAAGAGAGACATGTTCATATTACAATAATGAAGGAGTCAGATCAGCAAGGTGAAATTATAACTCATCATAAATATTTATCCACTAACCCACTAATTTACCCACTAATTGCTTGGTTAGTGGGTAAATATTTATACAAAGGCAATCAAAGCAGTCTTTGAGATAGAATAAGTCCCTAATACGATAATAGCTACAGATTTATCACAGCACATTTAGCACTGGAGAGAACATCCCAACAAAATAAAAGTAGTGGCAAAAGAGTTACATTTCACCCTACATCACATACATCTACAAAACATCCCACCCAACTTGCCAATGAAGCATCTCTCACCAACATGCAGCATAGGGAAAAATCCCAAACTCAAAGTTAAAAATATTGTCATATAACCACACATTCAGGCCACAAAATATTAAGGGTAGACATGAACAAAAATTAAAGTAACTTAGAAAACATAAAATACATGAAAATTAAAATATTTTCAACCAATGAATGAAGACAAAATCTAGAAATAAACTTGAAATAAATGAAAATAATGAATATCAAAATTTATGGATATGGAAAATAAAAGATTGAAAGTGTTAAATTATTTTAGACTTTGCCAGAAAACCACAGACATCCAGGTACAGAGAACAAAGAAAGGTTTATTGCCGGGAAAGGGGCCAGCAAGACCCCTTCTCACAAAGGAGAAGTGAGAAGAAACGCTGGCTATTGCCTGAGGTGACCTATATAACATAGGGGGTTTAGGAGGGGCTTGAAGGGGCTAGGAGGCAGAGACCTTGGTATGGACGTATGGGACAAGTGCTTCATCATGGCAGACTAGGATGTATGGCTGCTGCCCAAACAGTAGATAAGGGGTCCTGCAACTGCCCAGACCTGAAGGTCACTCTAAAGAGCTCTTGTTGCCTTCTATGGTGGTAGTTTCCCCAGAGAAGTGCCATCCCAAGGTAAAGAAAGTTGGAGGCTGATTATTTACTGCCTTTACTAAATGATCCTAATGTTGCTTGGGAAGGAAGCATGCTAAGCTGTGGAAACGGGAAGGAGTATACTAAGCTATGGGAAGGGAGTTCATTTCACTAACAGAAAGGAAACCACTGAACATTGCTGAAATCAGAAGACTAAAAACATGCACTAAACAACGTACATCTCAAAGAACTAGAAGGACAACTATTAAACTCAAACTTAGTAGAAAGAAATAACAGTAGAAATGGTGGGGTAAGGAGGGGAGATGAGAAGGGATAGTAAGGGGAAACAAAGGAGGACGCAACAATGCTTGATAAGAAATGCACTCATTACCTTGCCCATGTAATTGTAACCTGTCTGTACGGTATTTTCACAATTAAAAAAAAAAGAAATAGAAGATAAAATAGCAATACCAATTATCAATAAAGCAGAGGTTTGTCAAAAACAAGAGGGAGCCACATGTTCTTTTAGTATCAAGGAGAAGCAGAAACACACTAAAATACGCACAGTTAAAAAAAAAAACCAGCAATTACCTGCATGCTAGTTAATGCCTCACACATGGAATCCTAGCTACAGAGGAGGCTGAAATCTCAGAAATGAGTTTTGATACAGCTCCATTAGCCTTATCTGGAAGATTCTTTTTTTTTCTTTTTTTTGGGGGGGTCCAGTCATGGAGCCTGAACTCTGGGCCTGGGCACTGTCCCTCAGCTCTTCAGCTCAAGGCTAGCTCTCTACCACTTGAGCCACAGTGCCACTTCTGGCTTTTTTCTTTTTGATTATGTAGTGCTGAGGAATTGAACCCAGTGCCTCATGCATGCAAGGGAAGCGCTCTACCACTGAGCAACCTTCCCAGCCCCTGGAAGATTCTTATCTATAATTAATCAGCAACAAGCCAGAAGTTGAGGTGTAACTCAAGTGGTAGGCACAAGTAAATTTCTTACTAAGTCTTAAATAATCAGCAAGCTGTAACATGAATGGCAATTTAGATTTGGCTTAATGTTGGAATCTTTTATTTCATTTCCAGAAACTTGAATCCACCATAATGTAAGTTACAACAGTGATTGTATCCAACTTAAAAGCTTCGGCACAACACAATAAACAATTCTCAGAATGAAGAGACAGACAAAGGATTGGCAGAAAATCTTTGCTAGCTGTTTGTCTGACAGGGAGTTAATGTGATAGGATAAAACAATTTTAAAGTGTAAACACCAGTTTAAAAGATAATCTGATCAGAAAATAAGCAAATGAAATAAACTTTTTTGAAACAAAAATGTACTAATGTTAACATAAAATGTGAAAATGTTCTGGCATTTTAACAATGAGGAACACATCAACCGAAGTTTGTTGATCAGTCCAGAATGGCTGTCATCGGGAACACAGAAATTGCAAATTTGGGTGAGAAGGTTGAGAAAGGTTTATCAATGGAGGTATCTAAAGAAATTAAAAATAAGCCAGGGGCTTAATGCATGTAATTCTAGCTACTCTAGAGGCAGATATCTGAGGATTGTGGTTCAAAGGCAGCCTGGATAGAAAAGTCTGTGAGACATTTATCTCAAAAATAGGAAGTGCTAGAGTTCCATCCTTTAGCAAAAGGGCTCAGGAACAGTGCCAAGGCCCTGAGTTCAAGCCCCATGACCAACAAAAAAGAAATTAAAAATAATGCCAACGTTTGATACAACTATACCAGTTGTTGATATATATATAATAACAAATATGCATACACATGCATTTGTATAGAAACCTGAGTTTGATACTTAGGGACGTATTTTATATATATATGTATATATACTTGTATATATATATATGTACCAGTAAATATACATATATATAATTATAACCCATACTAGCCAACTTACATAAACAGCCAAGATGTATGAGACATATGAATGGACAAGGAAAATAGAGTTCAGTTTTCTTTAGAGATAAGCATGAACTCACATCATTGGCAAGAAAATGCATGAAACTAGACATCATCATGATAAAATTAATCAAGTATTATGAATACAAGTACCACTTTTTCTCTCCTAAATGTAGGAGAAAATAAATTAAAATACATTGAGGAAATTAGGGATGTTAGAGATGGAAAGAATGTGAGAGGAGTAAGTGTATATAAATAGAGTTGGTAACTATGACCAAATTATGTGACAGGTAAAATGCAAATACAATATCAAACCAGATACCAGGCACAGTATTTTATTGTAATAAAAATTGAAAAATATTGCCACAATCTATGTGAGTGTATATTGAGGCAAATCTATCTGACCCACTGACATCTAATTGTAGTGGTGCACTTACCTGTGGCAAAGACTTGATGGATAAAATATTAATGTATTTATCCTGTACCATGCTACCAGAAGAAAATCCTGATGAAATGATTGCTTACGGTGAGTGTGTGTAAACTTCTGAAGTAATGAGTGCTTGAAGTACTTTATCAAGTTTTTCCTGTTATCCTGTTATCTCCCTCATGCACTGTGTCCTTTTGATCTGTTCCTTTAAGATGGTCACTGGACAAACTGACTCTAAAAGTGAAGGCTGATTTTCACCATGGCTGTTCATTGAACTCATTCCTCACCCCATGGTGAACTTGGAAAATTAATTGTTTAACATTAAAATATTAAGTAGGAGATATCTCTGCATGGGTATTTCTTTATCTGTTGTCCTGATAACTGCTGGAGGAACTGGGAACTAAACCAAATGAACAGACATTAATTAAGTCAGGACATCCCTGACTATAGCCAACAATGCTTCAGCTCTATAAATAGCTAAGAAATACACAGCTACAATAACAGAGAGATCCAATGTTTGTGTATTCAATGTTTGTTAGTGCACTAACAAAAATATTCTAGTATGTTTTCAGAAATTATTAGGTGAACAGGAGAAAATAATGGAGGAAAAAATGATAAACAGGCAAACATGTACACATGTACACATCTCTTCAATCAGAAGGAAGAAAGTAATTTCTATCCCTGCCTTCTCTCTTCCCAAGTGCATATAGCTCCTTCTGGTTATATTTTTTCACATCAGCACTTCAAAGAGATGGAAGCCATTGACAGAAAAAATGGCACTTCTCATTCAATAAGAATCAAACAGGGTGCTAGAATTTTTTCAACTTCCTCATTAACCATGCATTAATGAGACACTCTACTACAGATCAAAACTTCAGTATGTGCATGTGCACAGTAAAACACAACTCAATTGGGGCAAATTACATTCCCCCATAAGTTTCCTTGGAATTCAGGCTAGCAGCTCCTGGGCCATGAAGCATACCTGACATAAAATAATGAAATAGTGCTTAGTATAAAACACTGGGTGTCTACATAAGAATATTTTTACTCCTTGTTATCAAGATATAGGTGAAAGCTGGGTGTAGGTGGCTCACTCCTGGAATCCTAGTTACTCAGGAGACTGTGATCTGAGGATCATTGTTCAAAGCCAGCCTAGGCAGGAAAGTCTGTGAGACTTATCTCTACTAAAAACTACCAAAGAACCAGAAGTAGAGCTATTGCTAAAGTGTTAGGGTGCTAGCTTTGAGCAAAAAGAAGCTTAGTGTCCCTTAGAGCACCCATGCTCTAGGTCAAAGCCCCAGGACCAGTACAACCCTCCCCCCCAAAAAACAGATATAGGTGATCTCATGGTTACTAAAGTAAAATTTTCAAACTACTGGCCTATGTTGAAAGAAATATATCAGCAGCCTCTTAGTTATAGAACTCATGCCTCTGATTCAGGCTGTTTGTCAAAACATCAGTTCATCTTTTGCAATGACAGCTAGGATGAAGAAGATAGAGTGATGATGGAGTAAACTGGAGAGCTCTTGGGCCTAGAAATAAGCTACATGGAAGGAAATAAGAGTTCTACTCTACTAGCAGGCAGAACATCACTCTAAAGTAGAGGCAAGATAAAATAATAAATCTAGCTGTTTCTGGTGCAGTAGAGGATAGGAAATCAAGGTCTAGGATACAGAGAGCATTGAAGTGAGCACCCAGAATTCCCTCAGGCATTGCCATTTGAGAACAAAACTGCAAACAGAAATAAATGATGAATCACTTACGGCATGCTGTCTTTATGGTTGGTAGTAGCATCGCTGTTACTGGGATCTGCTCCTAAAGTGTAGAGAGGGAAAAACCCAGCAATCATCACATCTCCATCCATGTGTGCCTTCTGTTTCATTCTGGAAAAGCAGCTAATGCCACCCAAGGACTTGACAAGGAGTGGAAGCTGGAGAAAAATAAGTGGGAAAATGAAAGGGAACATCACTGAAGCCTCTGCCAACCTGGAATTCTGGCTGGAAGTGAAGCCTGTCGGATAAATATATTATAAACATATATATTATATTTGTTTAAATATGCAGATGTATCTTTTTAATGACAGAGAAGGCAACTCTAAGCCAGCTTTTCTTGTGCAGCCTCCTCTAGTCTCCTTTAGGAATGGGGAAATTTCTCAGCCCTGAGGCTTGGCACCTGAGGTCCAGAAGAAAAACACAAACTGAAAAACATGCTTGTGAGACTATTTTCCTACCTCAATGCATCATGATTTCACCCAACATAGTAAGACCCCAGGGTTGAACTTCTCTTCATTAGATCTTGTCCCAAGACTGATTCAAGAAAGTAGTTGAATGAAAGCCATTTGGGATGATGCACCAGGATTGCATCAGAAGATGCCATGCCAGGTGAAAAGATGAAATGGTCAGAAAGGTCCCTGCCAATAAGAAGTCAACCAACATAATTAAGGAACTGCACTCTCCAAACTTAAAGACAGGCAGGGTCCAACCTCACAAAATCAGTATCCATCACAGCCACAGAACATTGCTGGTTGACTAGGGCAGGTTTGTGAGTTACATGTGCAGAAACCTTAACTAGTGCACCCACTTACTGTTGCCTGGGAAAGCAATGTTCATAGTGAAGTCAGCAATTACACATGGGTATCTCAAGATGAATGCAGTAGTTGCCATGCAAATTTGTGTTCTAGTTATTGACCTTCTTCACAGTGGAAATTTTACCAGACATGCTAAATACTTTTATCAATATTGTTATATTGATATATTCAGTGATGCACTGATACATCCAACACATTGGGTTTTTCTGATAAAGGTGTTCTGAAAACTTACAGCTATATAAGAAATCCTTCTCTCTCTTTACAAACTTAAGAAAATTAAGTAAAATATACTCCATACTTCCTTCCACTCACTATGTATGACACTCATATTCTATGCAAAGACCTCCTGAGCCATTTAGAAGAGAGACATTTTAGGGCATTGAACTTACTCTGCACAAGGTACAGATTACAGTAAATCACATGTGCATCAAGGATTAAACAAGACCATGACAGGTCCTTGTGTACCATTGCAACACTGGTGTAATCTGTTATTAATGGGAGAAACAGTGAAGGTAAGGGCACGTGGCTCATAGTAACTTTCTGTTCTTTCTGTTCAATTGTTGTTTAAAGCTAATGTAACTCTGAGAAATTGATCGTAATAGTTGTTAGAAAAATATCTAAACAGGTCAGTGATCTTACCATTTTAGTACAGTTTTTATATTCCTAATTAGCATATACTAGTTGTTCAAGAAGGTTTTGTTTGGAAATTTTCATGTGTGCATGAAATGGTCTTAACACTCTTATCCACATCCCCTCTTCTTGAAAAGTTTCACCAGAAACCCTCTGTACAGTACTTTCACAATAAGAAAAAAAGAAAAGTTTCACCAGTGTCATGGCTCCTTTTCTGTATAGGGATATTAAGTTCATTGATCTTTACAATATTCTTTACAATACCTCTTTACAATATTCATTAACCTTTCCCCTTCCATTGCCCAGCATGGACAGCAACTCAATTATACTCCCATTTTGTCATTTTCAATGTATAATAACTATCCATAAGGTTTCACTGTGATATTATTATCTTGAAATGAACTCCACATTTGAAGAAAACCTGCCCATATTAAGACTTAGAGGAAGATTCATTTGTTTAGTATGTTGAATGAGTTTTCAGCATTTCACAAAAGTGTGTGCTTATGTGTGGAACCATGCACACACGTGTGTGTGTGCCAGTGCTGGTTTTTGAACTCAGTGGCTGGCTCTTATCCTAATACTTTTTTGCTCAAGCTGGCACTCAACCACTTGAAGCACACCTCCATTTCTGGCTTTTTGCAGGTTAATTGGAGATTGAGAGTCTCGTGGTTTTTACTGCCTGGGCTGACTTTGAGCACTAATCCTCAGATCTCAGCCTCCTGAGTAGTTAGGTTTACAGATGTAAGACATTGGTGTCCAGCACTTAGCAGTTTCTAATGATCACAAGTATAAAATGAGTGAAGGGAGACTGTTCTCTGTGGAAAGGTAAGGTATTTAAGTTAAGGAGAGTTGAACCAATGGAAGTGGAAAGCAGGGTATAAGGCTTCCCAGAGATAAATCTTTCAGTAGTTGCTTTGAGTGATTATCACTAGACACTAATCCACTGCAGGGCATCCTTTCAAGAATCAATGTGGGAAAAGGTCAGATAATGTGATGTTAGGAAAATGAACCCTTAGATACGTATTTTAATGTTTTTTTTTCTTTCATGTATTTGTTTCTAATGTATTTATAAGATTATCTCTTTGTTGCTTTGTATGTCCCTCCCCCACAGTATAACCCCTGCTTTCACTATATTTGATGTCAGTATTACTTGTGGAGGAGATGGGGAAAAACAAGTCGTTTAAGGATACAGGTGGACCTGTTGCAACAATGAGAAGTACAAGTTGTCATGTCGAAAACGAGCTTTACAACGTTGGGGGAGGGGGGGAATATTGGGTGGAGGGGGTGGGGGGGAGGCTGGGAAGGGATGTGAAGGGTAAACAAAGGAGGAGGCTGCAATGCTTGATAAGAAATGTATGCATTGTCCTGCCCATGTAATTGTAACCCCTCTGTACAGTATGTTCACACAAAAAAATAAAATTAAATTAAAAATTTTAAAAAAATTCCAAAAAAAAAGAATCAATGTGGGGGCAAAACCCCATTATGTCAACTACTTAACATAAAATAAACTTTAAAACTTAAAAGAGTCAATGTTGTTCTCATGCTTGGGAATATGTTCAAACTTGTAATTGTGGGTTTTCCTTGTGAATTTATGCACAGACAACTTTGTTTATAAGCTGGTTCAAAGGTTGCTTTTCCATCCACTTAAATTGGTTGTACAGTCATTATTGCTCTCTTGTCTGCATTCATTGGACTTTGTAGGTTTGTTGTTAGTTTCTTGTAAAAATAGATTGAAGCATAAGGTATGTGGAAAAAAATAGGATTTAGCCTCATTAAAATCTCTTGAGACTGGCTTTGGGGTTCAGACTCCCTCCACTGAATATATGGGTTTTCTCTACAGACAGTGGATATAGAATTTACTGAGAACCCTTGTGGCAAAATCTGCATAAGGAAGAAGCAGAAAGGGCCCCCTGAATACAGGAAAGAATGGGCATCTTGCTTTGGAAAGACAGGCACAAAAGCCTGGGAATCACAATTCTTCCCTAGGCAGAGCCAAGGAGGAAGGGAAGGGCTTTTCTTGGCGTCTGTTATTTAGGACCTACTTAGCCTGAATGAGAAGTGTTTGCTTGTCATTCAGACTAATTCCTGAATGGGAGAGGGGCCCGTATCAGTAACCAATCAGGACCACGGTCTCTGGGCTCTGAAGCTGACCAATGAAAAGGAGCGCCAATGGTAGGAGGGGCCACCAGGTACTGCTCAGCAACTTCTTGTCTGGCACTGCCATGTTTCCAGCCTTTTTTGGGGGGTGGAGGGCTCCTTGAGGCCATGGTGGCACAGCTTAGTGACTGTTGCTGTGACTGATTTGGGAGCCATAGAAGGGCCACCTGACATGCCAGAGGAAGTAAATGGTGAGTGAGGAAGGGAAGCTATGGGAACCTGAAGTAGCAATGGCATCCCATTGTCATGAGGCAGCTATGTTGTCCTTGGGACTAGACTTTAGTTGTCCCAGCGGGCGCTGGGTCTCCTCTGGCCTGCAGGGCAGGGTAGTCTTGCAGCCTATAACCTGTTCCCAGGAAGCCAGCTCCCAGCAGCTCCCCGGAGTAGCTCTATGCCCACCAGGCATGTCTCTTCAGAGCAGTAGCAGTGGCTGCAATGGCCGCTTGCTCAAGGAGAAAACTGTGCTTGTGTGCAGAGTTGGTGCAAGAAAGGAGTTTTGGGACTCAGTGTCCCGTCCTCTTCTCTCTTTTGTGGGATCCCTTTTCCTCTAAGGCTTTTAGCTTCTCCCCTCCAGCCATTGCTTAGGCTTGCCCATAAATCCCGAATTCCATGTATCCCTTACATGGCCCAACTTCTGGAAAATGGGGATCCACGTGTACTCATAGTGGGTTTGGAGTAAGAAGGGAGACACTGATTTTGACGACCTGTTACAGTTCTCAGACTTTCTAGACTCGTTTTGTTGTTACTGGTGGCAGTGTTGTTTTGGTAGAACTTTATTATTTGTATGTGTGTGTTCAAGTCCTGTGGCTTAAACTCAGGGCCAAGGGGCTGTCCCTCAGCTTTATCCTCAACACTAGAGCTTTCTCTCTTGAGTCATAACTCCACTTCTGGAATTCTGGTGGTTTACTGGAGATAAGAGTCTCACAAACTTTCCTGCATAAGCTGGTTTCAAAGCTTGATCCTCAGATCTCAGCCTTCTGAGTTAGGCTTGGTTTTATAAACAAAGTTTGTCTTACTGTATTACTATCTGGTGTAGAGTATGGCGAAATCAGCTTCCAGCCACAAGATTCTTTGTTGCTATGATCCTCTTGTTCTTATGGTGACAGTAAAGGAAGAGTTTGATGGTTTAGGCTTTAAAAAGTTAGCTTCCTAACTCATTAGTTTAAGCCTATCATCTTAAAACAAAACTTGGAAATTTACAAATTTCATTGGATTCAAAGATGGGAAGCTTCATGTAACCATATTGGAAGTTTGTTTGCATATGTCATGACACTTCTCAGCAGAAAGGTCTGGAGGTCAAAGTCATGTAATCACAGTGAATTACAACACTTTGGAAAAGCATTTCACTGTTTTCTTTTGCCTTCAGTGGTTGGTATAGACAGTACAATTTGTTCCAATTGTGAAAGGCTGGGAAAGGAGACAGTCTGAAAGGTATCTTTGGTCTCTCCCTGTAGGACAAAAAAGGTTTTGTGTATTTGAGAGCTGATGTGTAATGTGATTTTTTATTTAAATTTTATTGTACAGGTTATGTACAGAAAGGTTACAGTTACATAAGTTAGGTAATGTGTACATTACTTTTTGAACAGTGTTACCTCCTCTCTCATTTCCTCCCACTTCCTCCCCACTCCCACAGTTGTAAAGTTCATTTCCAGCATAGTGTCTAGTGAGCATCACTGTTGAATTGGTTCACTCTTTGTCCCACTATTTCTGTGATTTGTATTCCTTTCCCCAAATCAATAAACTTATATACAAGACAAAGGGTACAGAAATCAAAAACAGTTTGTTGCTGTTCGACAATACCACTTTGTTTATTCCAAATTCAAAAATATTGGCATGTTAAGTTTATGTCTCAATGAAAGTGTATTATTTTTCTGAGTAATTAATGATGATTCCTTAGGAGGTTTCCTTTGTAAATCCACTGGTATAATTACAATATTACGAGACTATCATATTTTCCATAGTTGGAGGCTGACCTCACTCCTGTTTATTGTTTTAGCCTAAAATTTGTTTCCTTTTATTTCCATAATCTCTGATGGGTTTGCTGTGGCTTCGGCTTATATTCCAATGAGACATAAATGGAATGCACATGAAACACATTTCATGTGTTCTTAAATTTCATTTCTCCAAAAACATAACTAAAAATAACAGAATCTGTGAAGCTATGTTGATATATCTATGTTGATATATAGAGAGAGTTATATCCATGTTGATACATAACATAAAGATCAACATCCAGGTGTGGCAGCACATGCATATAATCACAATATTCAGGAGGTGGAAGCAAGAGGATCCATAGTTCAAAGTCATCTTGGTGTACATAGCAAGACCCATTTCTGAGAACTCGCTCAACTCCTTTGTGTAATGTAATTTTTCAAAACAAATCTTTATGTCAGGTTCTGGTATGTCCTCAGCAATAGGAGTGTCTTTACTGTTCATAATCCTTTTCCAGACAAGGTGAGGATAATTGGTGTAAATGAGGTGACTCAGGGTGCCAGCCTCTGTCACTTCAGGGAGTGGACTGGTGACCAGACGGAGCACTGGCAGTGTGGTGGGACTGAGCCCTGATATTGTATAAATTGTGCTAAATCTCAGGGATGTTAGAACTTACTTGAAGGACACCTAGTTGTTGTTGAGAATACACTCTTGTCAATAAGCACCACATATTTGATATCTCGAGGTGTTAGAAAAAAATCCACTACATATCATCACTTTCAGTGTCTTCTAGGGAGTGTTGAGCACTTTGATCTGTTGAAGAAATTGCCAGGGGATTGGTTGTACATTCTTTATAGGTTTACCATCTGTTTACTAAATAATAACTTTTTATGGTTTTACCTATCTTTGATTTTGGCTGAGTTTTTGTTCACAATTATCTAATAATCTGAAAACAGTCTTTCTTTTGGTGATTCATCTGTAATAATATTTGCAAATATGGTGAAAGTGAAAAGCTGTACTTCAGTGCATTCCCTCCATCCTTTGTCTGCCTGTACTTTGTTTCTATTTTGGTTTTCTTTCATTGTTATTGCCTATGTTAGGATTTTTGTCCTAGGTGCCTTTTCATAATGAATTATATTTTTGGTGTATATACATAATGGATAATTCAAATTTAGTAAGAAATTTTGTTTTCAAATGCGTTTTTCATTAGACTTGTGTCTGTGTGCACATGCATATGCAAATGCTCACTAGTACTGGGGCTTGCAATACTTCCCACTCAGCCTTTTTTGCTCGTCTGGCATTCTACCACTTAAGACATGACTCTTCTTTCACCTTTCTGATAGTTAATTGGAAATAAGAGTCTCTCAGATTGGTCTCTCCAATATGCCTTCAAACTGCAATCCTGAGATCTCAGCCTTCTTCAGTACCTAGAGGTATAGGGATAATCCATTGGCATTCAGCTCATCAGACTTTTATTGATGTTTGACTTCACCTAATTTCCTATGTGGATTTTCATGTTCTTTGAAACTGTGTGTACCTTTCTCTTTCCTCTCTTCTCTCTTTCTGTCTCTACATGCCTACCACCATTCCTCCACTAATTGCATTTCCTGTTTATCCTATTCTTTTTTTACTTTTATTTCTTTTTTTACTTTCAAGTCCACTTGCTTACAGTGAATATAGCCAAATAATGCCTTTTGTGTATCGTTCAAGTGTTATATGATATTTCTACAATCTTCTAGGAGTGCTTAGTTGTTTCTTTTGAGATTATCTATTTAGACAATGATGTTATATGTGAACAAAGTCCCTCTTCTCAAAATGTACATTTGTTTTCACATGCTTGAAACATTTTGTGGTGCTTGGGTTGACTCTATAGTCTTATACATAGGAAGTACTAGATGGGAATGAAAGGATTTAGTACATATTAAATAGAAAAATATACAGAATAAAATAGTTATGACTGTACCAGTACTATATAATGAGTAAAAGTCATTTGAAATAATTCCAATTTAAACAAAAAGCTCATTGAAACAAAAGGTATAGATGTAGCTTAGTCCTTCATTCAACAAAATACAAGTTGAATCTTAAGAAGACTTATTTCTTCACATTTGCTTTATTTTTAAAGCTATGCAAAGAATTTCTGTCTGGCCTTAACAAGATGCTATAGCACTTGGGCAAAAAGATGCAGACCAGGAGCCCTGCACTGGAGGCCAAGATGGAAAACACTTCCACAGCCACCATGACCTTCCCCTTGGCACTGTGGTAGACAGGAAGGAAGGTAAGCCACACACTGCAGAACACCAGCATGCTAAAGGTCAGGAACTTAGCTTCATTGAAGGTATCAGGCAGGTTCCTGGCCAGAAAAGCCACAGTGAAGCTGGCCAAGGCCAGGGAAGCCAGGTATCCCAGGACACAGTAGAAGGCAGTGAGGGAGCCCTTGTTGCAAAGGATGATGATTTGACCATGTTCCAAGTGTGTATCTATGTCAATAAAAGGAGGGTTGATTCCTAGCCAGAGTCCACAGAGGGTCATCTGGATGAGGGTACAGATGGGGATGATGAAGTTAGGAGCCCCTGATACCAGCAGCCACCTCATTGTTCTTCCTGGAGAAGTGGCCTTGAAGGCCAGAACCACAGTCCCTGTTTTGGCCAAGACAGTAGAAATGGCCACAGTGAACACAATTCCAAATGTGGTTTGCTGTAGGATACAGGTGACTGGATTGGGACGACCAATAAAAAGGAAAGAGCAAAGGAAACAGGAGATGAGGGATATGAGCAAGATGTAGCTGAGAGTCCTGTTATTGGCTTTGACAGTGGGAGTGTCTTTGTGCTTCACAAAAACCCCAAGAACAACAGCAGTGATCATAGAGAAGCAAAGAGCCATGCATGCCAGGATCATCCCCAAGGCATCTCCAAAAGCCAGGAAACTTTCAGCTCTTATGAGGCACTGGTTTCTCTCCGTGTTGGCATACTGATGATCTGGACACTTTACACACTAGTTCCTTTCTAGTGAGAAGTGTGAATTACCATTAGTCCCTTTTGAGAAAATCCCCACTTAAAGTTAATTCTAAGGAGTCAATATTTATTACCATAAAAGTAAATATCATTATTACTAGAAATCTTTAGTGTTGCTATTTGTCACTTCTTTACCTCATATTCCCACCTCATTTCCACCTTATGTTTTTCCCTATGATTGAAAAATTATTACTTTCAGTAACTTTTCCATATATTCATAATGGACACTTTTTAACGACACGTTTTTCCTGTGCTATGATATTACATGTCAAATTGTAGATTATACTTCCTAAATGTCTGTGAATATGATAATAGAAATGTCTTTTTAATCCATCTCGTTATATTTGTCTCGCCTACATGCCTGAGAAGCAGGGCAAACAAAGAATCAAACAACTCTTGGAAGTTCCAAAGTTATGCTATGTATAATGCTTGTGCCTACATCTTAACCTGAAAGCAATTTTCTGAGCATTTGCTCTGTGGCAAGAACAGTTATGAATACTAGGAAATAAAGACTGCAATATCTATGATGTTAATTGTCTTAGTGTACTTTAGAAGAGGATGAATGTTATCCTTAATCAAGATTGTATCTACTTCCATGATAAAGTTACTTGTTAGTGAGTGATATAATGAGTTTTCTTCAGATAATATTGAATATAACTGAACAAAAATCAGTACATAATTCAGAGCCAGGATTTGTGTCATTTCAAGGAGTAATATCAATTGCTACATTAAAATACTAGTCAGGTGTTAGTGGCTATCACATATAATCTTAACTACTCAGGAATCTGAGATCTGAGGATCAGAGTTTGAAACCAGTCAATGCAGGAAAGTCTATGAGACTCTTACTTCCAGTTAACAACAAAAAGCTCTAAGGTGAGCTATAGCTCAAGTAATAAAGTGCTAGCCTTGTGCACAAAAGCTCAGACCCAGAATTCAGGCCTCTGGACCAGAAAAAAACTGAAGAAAGGAAGACTTTGTCTCTGTAATTCTAAAACACAACTTTTGGTTGGCTTGGGGAAAACTAAGAAGAGATTAATTTCTTCATAAGTCAAGGATTTACCTGTCCCATTAGCAATTTCATTCTCTGGAGAAGAGATGCAATCAAAGCAACTGGCAGCCTTTCCCTCCTGAGGGGATTTTCTGAATCAGGCCCACAACTCTCACTGCAAACAGAGTGAAGTGTCTGAGGAAAATGAGATACACATTGAAACTGTTCACATTTTACCTAGCACTTCCAAAAGTTCATAATCAGATAACTAAGTAAAAAAATGTTTATTTTGTCTCTATATATTCTTATTTTTTAATTATCCTGAATATTTTTGCAAAGAGGTTTCAACATATCAAATGCTGTGTTCATTATATCTTGATCAGTGTCACCTCTCCCATTATTTTCTCCTTACCTTGCCCTTGTAAACTTTCTGTGTACAGCTATATTGTAACGGTGATAGAAACCTGATTTTAAAAAAAATGGGTGCCATTAATAATTTGATATGTAATATAAGAATATTTAGAAACTCTGGTAAGTTAGTATATTCTGTTTCCATCTAAAATTGAACCAATAAGAAATTTCTTTATGTTGGAAATTGTTAAATATACATTACTGGTGTCTCATAAAGCACAAAATCTGGGGGAACATTATATCGAGCATGTCCAAAGATCCAACTCACTGCTGTAGTTCCTATGGTCCACTCTATCATATCTTGAGATAAAAACAATTGTTGACCATGTGGAGAAAACATTCCAACTTTCACCTTAAGGTCAAGACCTTTTGGAATGTTCCAAATATTCACAATGTCATACTCTGCTTCCAGTTTCCTTTTTTCATCCATAATCACTTGCTCTCCAGCAGGATTGTTAAACTCAATGTGCTTCAGAAAGGGGTGCAACTACAAGAAATACGTTGTTCTAAGATGAAAGGCATTGCAGAATTCAGACAGAAAACCTGAATTAAACTGTGTCTAATTGATACTTCATAGTTGAAGTATAACACAGACATCTAATCAAATAAATAAAAGAAAGACTTAAAGGACTACAATATCATAATGTGTCTAAACCCTAGTCAGTCAGGATAAGATCATAAAGATGCTGTTAAAAGAAAACACATTCATCTACATAGTCATGAATGAGACTGCTCTAAGTTGCCTAGCAACAGCTTGACACAAGATTTGGGTGAATGTTCACAAAGTTTCGTTTTCTTAAACTGGTAATACCTTAAGTGTTTTAAACAAGATTGTGTGTGTAACACATGGTAATTGTGTTCTGCAGGACTTAAACTTAAGTACAAAGGGAGCATAATATCCTCTGCTATTATTTAAGAATCTCATAGGGAAAAGCTGAATTTATACTATTAAAATTCTCTGTGTAAGCATAGTAAGGTGATTGCCACATAAAACATTGTTGGGAATGTGAAACATATTTCTTCCTTCTCACTGGCATGTTTTCTTTAAGAACACACAAACACAGATGCATCTCATATTCGCTTAAATAACTATACTTTCTCTTGAACTCTCATAAAAAGATCTGAAAACACTTAGCTTAAACCTCTGTAAAAGTCCTTTAGAAAACCACTTTGCTCATAGTGTGTGCTTTATAACATCGAAGGCATTACCTGTGCAGGGGAAGGCACCATCCATTTGCCATTTCTCAATGGTGGCTCTTCTGTATGATGAAAAAGCATTTCATGGAGGGCCTGTGCCACAGCATACACAGCATTGTATATATTGTAACTCTCTTCAGACATGGCCATGTCAAAAACCTGCCCAGGCAACCATTCCAAGGAAGCATCCTGTGGACAGTTCTCCCATGTTATGCAATCAATCTCAGAATCTGAGCAATTAAAAGAAAGGAGCCACAACCTAGCAAGAAAATAGTCACCTGGGTATTTGGAAGGGTTAACTGTCCTTAAAAAATCTGGGAGGGAATTCCAGGAAGATGGCGGAGGAGAAACTGGAATCTGAACAAGCTCTCACATAGAAAGCAGTTTTAGAGTTCCAGTGAACAGTCCTAAGCCAGAGAATCACACCAATTGTGCCATCACAGGACAGAGAGTTAGTCTAGAGAGGGGAAGCCAAGGCAAGGAGACACATCTGAGCGCTTGCCAGCAGCTGCCGCGGCGGCGGCAGGGTGGCGGCAGCAACCACCACCGCGGTCATACCTGAGACACAGAGAGTCCGGGACAAAGGAGCCAGACACAGCAGACGAGCGGATTCTACTCAACACCAGCAAGAACCGACAAGGAGCAGACATCTCCATCCTGCAGTTTGCAGACCAGAGACGACCCAGGATCCAAGACTCGGCGTGAGTAGAAGCCCGACGTCCTCACTCCTTCTCAGGGAGCAGAGGAGGGAAGGCCACCCCTCCCCCCCCAGCACCGGTGATCTCCATCTTGGATACCGACAAAGCTCAGAGGAGCTGCTAGCTCCAGCTCAGGCCTTGGAACAAAACAAGTCATTTAGCAGGTCACAAGAACTTAATGGCGAAGTGACCTCACAGACTCAGTTCCATCCAGGGAAAAGTCACCCAGCGCAGGCGCCAGCCATTGGAGTGGCTCTCCTCACTGGGTAACCAGAGCCAGAGGCTGCCCCTCCCTCTAGCAGCCTACACAATCAATTGAAAAACAGAAACTCTGAGAATGGCTCCAGGCTGGGCTCTGTGAGTTTTTTCACAAAATAGCCCCAGGGAAAACCTATTGTTTGTTGAAAGGCCTCAACTCTACCCAGAACCTAGCTTTATCACTGCATCCCCCTCTTTTGTGATTCTCAAAGCAGAGCACCCTCCCATTAAACTAACCTGGGAGGGGATCTCAAAATCTTGGTAAAGCAGAGCATTTTTCTGCCTGTTCCAACAAACTGACTTAAGAAACCAATCAAGCCACAGGACCTCAAGCTGACCAGAGACTCCAACAAGAGGCTGGTTACAGACAAAAGAGAGATACAAGATTCTTCCCACCCCTCCCCCCCCCCCAAAAAAAATCAAAGAATTTTTTTTTCTTCTTCTTCTTTTCTTTTCTTTATTTTTTTTGGTACCTTATATATATAAAAAATTTTTTCCTTTCCTAAAACTTTTGTTAATCTTTAATTTTTGTCTCTTTTGAAAAAATAATTGTTTTCCAGTAACTTTTTTTGTTTCCTCTTATAATTTTTATTTTAGGAATACGTGAATGTGCGTTTTCCTTTCTTTTCTTGTATTCTTTCTCTTTTTCTTTCTTTCTTAATTATCTTTTTGTTTTTTGTCTAGCTCTACTGAACTTCTGATCTTTTCTTCTCCCTTTCCTATCCTTTCCACCTTTTCCTCTCTTTTGTTCTTCTTTATGTGACTTAACTCTTGTCCTGCACATCCTCAGATAAACCCGTAGTTAACTAGTAGACCCTATCCCCCATTGTGTACACACTTATTCCATAAATTTATTACTCAATTCAAAACCTCTGAGACTTAAATTCCTTAATAGCAGTACTACCTCTTTATACCTATATAATATTATAAGCATTTTTTTAAGTTTTTCACATCTCCTCTATGTCCCTCCCTTTCTCTCAACATATTCACATTCCTCTCTAAATAGATGGTCTTTTATTCTCTATAATAACATTAATTTTTACGTTTCTATTTTTTTTTCTGGTCTCTTTTCATTCCCCTTTCCCTTTCTTCTTTTTCTCTCCCTCTCTACTTGCATCCTACCCAACCTATTTCCTGCATTGTGATTAGGACAAAGTTAACTCTCCCTGTGCCTCCCCACACCAATCTATTCCTATTTTTTACCCACATCTCTCCTTAACCCTAATAATTTCTGGTTTTCCAAATTCTTCTCTGCGGTTCGAAGTCCATTAACATATAGTTATTTGATGTTGAATAGATGTATCTGTTGAACTAGATTGTATCTGTAGACTATTGACTGTACAAATGCAAACTTTGGTTGATGGTTGCCTTAAGATAGTGTTCTAGCACAAAACTGGTGCTATATTCATCTCAAATGGGCAGAGTAAGCCAGAAAAACACAAGAAAAATGGCAAATTCGGGTATCTCAATTCCCAATCATGATAATCAGGGGTTAGAACAGATATTGAATAATCCAGAGGAGAGTTCCCAAATAGCTCTACAAACACTGCTGGCAAACATGATAAATAAGTAGTTTGACAACTTACAAAGGACTCTGCATGAGCGTGATATGGAGAGAGAGGAGGCATCCTAGAAGTTTATACAAGAATATCATAAGCGTGAGGAAGCTACTCAAAAACTGATACAGGATTTGCGTGAACAACTTGAGAATACTCAAAGAGAAAGGGAGGAATGGTGTGAGCAGGCTGAGAACACTCAAAGAGAACTGCAGGAATCCCACGAACGGGAGGAAAGAGAACTGCAGGAATCCCACGAACGGGAGGAAGCTAATCAAAGAGTAATACAGGAATTGAGAGACCAGTTAGAGAACACACAAAGATCACTAAAGGCATTCATGGAATCCATTAACAAAGAGCTGAAGGAAGTCAGGGAGACCACAAAGGGAATGCTGAATGGAACCCAACAGAAGGAATGGGAGTCCAAAGAAACCATACCCAATCAACTAAGTGATTTGAGAACAAACACTGAACACCAAATTAAGGAAGTAAAGAAATTCATACAAGACCTAAAACAGAGCTTCAACAAAGAACTTGAAGCCATCAAAGCTGACCAATTAGAAGGAAAAGAGATAAAAAACAAAGTAGAGAATCTTGACAGCAGGTTAGACCATGCAGAAGATCGAATCTCAGGGATTGAAGACAGCCTAGATATTATAGAGAAAGAACATACAACCATCCAAGACAAGTCCAAGAAGTATGATAGATCTATCCAAAACCTGGAAGACACCATCAGAAGGCCTAATCTAAGGATAATGGGTGTAGAGGAGCACCTAGAAACAGAAGTTAATGGTCTAGGAAATTTGTTTAACAGGATCCTAGCAGAGAACTTCCCAAACATGCAAAAAGATAGGCCTATTCAAATACAAGAAGCCTTTAGAACCCCAAATAGACTGGACCAGAATAGGACATCCCACCGTCACATTATAATCCACACAGGATCAACTCAGACCAAGGAAAAGATCCTTAAAGCTGTCAAGGAGAAAAGATTAATCACCTATAAAGGGAAACCAATTAGAATCACCTCAGATTTCTCAGCAGAGACAATCAAAGCAAGAAGAGCCTGGAATGATGTATGCCATGCCCTAAAAACAAACAACTATCAACCAAGAATACTGTACCCAGCTAAACTCTCCTTCATAACTGAAGGCCAAATAAAAACCTTCCATAGCAAAGAAAAATTGAAACAATACATCTCCACCAAACCAGCCCTACAAAAGATTCTTAAAGATGTCCTGCACATAGAAAACCAACAAGACCGCAACAAAAGCCAAGAAACTGCACCCAAACTGAGAATCCAAGAACCATAGGAAGAACCCAGTTTTCACAGCCCCCAAGAAGGTGGATAACATGGCAGGAACTCCCAAATACCTCTCAGTCCTAGCTCTTAAAGTTAACGGACTGAACTCTCCAATTAAGCGACATAAACTGTTTAGTTGGATTAAAAAACAAGACCCTTCTATCTGCTGCCTTCAGGAGTCACATCTTGCCCGTAAAAACAAACACATTTTCAATGTTAAAGGCTGGAACAAAATCTACCAAGCAAACGGACCCCATAAACAGGCGGGAGTTGCAATCCTAATATCAGATAAAATAGACTTCAAATTAAAATTCGTGAGAAGAGGTAAAGAAGGTCGCTACATACTAATTAAAGGATCTCTCCTTCAGGAGGATATTACAATTCTAAATATCTATTCGCCAAACAATGGAGCTCCCAAATTTATCAAAGAAACACTACTTTCCCTCAAATACCATATAGATCCAAAGACATTAATTGTTGGGGATTTTAACACACCACTCTCCCCACTAGATAGATCAACTCGGCAAAAACTCAACAGAGAAACCGCAGATCTAAACAGCTGCATAGATCAACTAGACTTAACAGACATCTACCGAACATTTCACCCAGCAGCATCAGAATACACGTTTTTCTCAGCAGCACATGGAACTTTTTCTAAAATAGACCACATTTTAGGCCACAAAACAAACCTGTCTAAATTCAGAAACATTGAAGTTATACCTTTCATTCTCTCTGACCACAAGGGAATAAAATTAGAACTCAACACCAAAAGCCACCAAAGAAAGTCCGGCATCACATGGAGGCTGAACAACACACTGCTGAATCATGAGTGGGTCATGGAAGAGATTAGAAAGGAAATTCAAATGTTCATGCTATTCAACAAAAATGAACACACAAATTACCAGCTCCTCTGGGACAGAGCAAAGGCAGTACTCAGAGGCAAGTTTATAGCTCTGAGCTCCTACATCAACAAATTGGAGAGATCTGAAACTAACAATTTAATGACACATCTAAACCTCCTTGGAAAAGAGCAGCAAGATAAACCACAATCCAGTAGACAGAAAGAAATAATCAAAATTAAATCAGAATTAAATGAATTAGAATCCAAAAAAACTATAGAAAGAATCAACAAAACAAAGAGTTGGTTCTTCGAAAAACATAACAAAATTGACAGACCCTTAGCAAATCTTATCAGAAAAAGAAGAGAACACACCAAAATTAATAAACCCAGAGATGAGAATGGAAACATCACCACGGAAACAACCAAGATTCAGAACATTATAAGGGAATACTTCTCAAAACTTTATGCTAATAAGTTTGAGAACTTGACAGAAATGGACCTCTTCCTAGCAAATATTGACATGCCAAAACTAAACCAAGATGAGTTAAACTATCTTAACAGGCCCATATCAAGCACTGAAATAGAAACAGCAATAAGAGACCTCCCAGCTAAGAAAAGTCCAGCACCAAATGGTTTTACAGCAGAATTTTACAAGGCATTCAAAGCAGAGCTCACACCAATTCTCCTCCAACTCTTCAATGAAATTGAAAGAGAAAGCTCACTACCGAACACATTCTATGAAGCCATCATAACCCTCATCCCAAAACCAGGCAGGGACTCATCAAAGAAAGACAACTATAGACCCATTTCTTTGATGAACATTGATGCAAAACTTCTCAACAAAATTTTGGCCAATCGACTTCAACAATTCATCCAAAAAAATCATACACCACGATCAAACAGGATTCATTTCAGGGATGCAAAGCTGGTTCAATGTACGCAAATCAATTAATATTATTCATCACATCAACAGGAGCAAGAATAAGAACCACATGGTTATCTCAGTAGATGCAGAAAAAGCATTCGACAAGATCCAACACCCTTTTATGATGAAGGTTTTGGAAAAATTAGGAATCCATGGAACATTCCTCAATACAATAAAGGCTGTATATGACAACCCTACAGCCAGCATTATACTCAATGGTGAAAAACCAAACCATTTCCTCTTAACTCAGGAACAAGACAAGGATGCCCACTCTCTCCACTTCTCTTCAATCTAGTATTGGAATGCCTAGCTACAGCAATAAGACAAGATGCAGACATAAAGGGGATCCAACTAGGGAAAGAAGAAATAAAACTCTCCCTCTTTGCAGATGACATGATCTTGTATTTAAAGAATCCCATAGACTCCACTCCCAAATTACTCAAGCTGATTCAAACTTCGGCAAAGTAGCAGGTTATAAAATTAACCCCCCAAAATCAATGGCTTTTCTGTATGCTAACAATGAGAAAAGTGTGGCTGAAATTAGGAAAGCAACTCCATTTGTAATAGCCCCACAAAAAATAAAATACCTAGGAATTAGCTAAAGAAATGAAGGACCTCTATGATGAAAACTTTAAAATCTTGAAAAAGGAAATCAACACAGAACTTAAAAAATGGCAAAACCTCCCATGCTCCTGGATTGGAAAGATTAACATCGTGAAAATGGCAATACTTCCCAAGGCTATCTACAAATTCAACGCAATACCTATCAAAATTCCACCCTCATTCTTCAAGGAAATAGAAGAGGCAATCCAAAAATTCATATGGAACAATAAAAGACCCCGAATAGCCAAAACGCTCCTGAATGGAAAGAACACTGCTGGAGGAATATCAATACCAAATTTCAAACTCTACTATAAAGCCATAGTAATCAAAACAGCTTGGTATTGGCATAAGAACAGACCTCAGGACCAATGGAATAGAATTGAAAACCCAGAAATGAACCTACAGACCTATAGCCATCTAATCTTCAATAAGGAAGCTAGAACAATATAATGGAAGAAAGACAGCCTCTTCAGTACATGGTACTGGCAAAATTGGTTAACTACATGTAGAAAACTAAAGCTAGATCGTTATATATCACCCTGCACCAGAATCAACTCCAAATGGATCAAAGACCTTGAACTCAAAGCAGACACTCTGAAAACATTACAGGATGGAATAGGAGAAACCCTAGGTCTCCTTGGCTCAGGCCGAAATTTTCTGAATAGAGACCCGGAAACACAACAAATCAAAGAAAGGTTGGACAAATGGGATTGCATAAAGTTCCAGAGCTTCTGCAGAGCAAATGACATAGCTAGCAAGATCAATAAAAAGCCCACGGATTGGGAGAAGATCTTTACTAGCCATACAACGGACAAGGGTCTCATATCTAAAATATACTTGGAACTCAAAAAATTAAACCCCCCAACAACAAATCCTCAAAGAAACAACTGCCCAATAAATAAGTGGGCGAAAGACTTAAAGAGAAACTTCTCTGAAGAAGAAAGAAGGACGGCCAATAGACACATGAAGAAATGTTCAACATCCCTAGCCATAAAAGAAATGCAAATCAAAACAACATTGAGATATCACCTCACTCCAGTTAGAACAGCAAAAATCAAGAACTCTAACAACAACAGATGCTGGAGGGGATGTGGACAGAAAGGAACCTTACTTCATTGTTGGTGGGAGTGTAAACTTGTTCAACCACTTTGGAAAGCAGTATGGAGGCTCCTCAAAAGACTTCACATAGAACTCCCCTATGACTCAGCAATCCCACTTTTGGGCATTTACTCAAATGTTTACAAACAAGGCCACACTAAAACTCCCAGCACAACTATGTTTATTGCAGCATTATTTACCATAGCTAAGATATGGAACCAACCCAGATGCCCCTCAGTAGATGAATGGATCAAGAAAATGTGGCATATATACACAGTGGAATTCTATGCCTCCATCAGAAAGAATGACATTTCCCCATTTGTTAGGAAATAGAAAGGCTTGGAAAAATTATATTAAGTGTAGTAAGCCAGGCCCAAAGAAACATAGGTCCCTCGGTTTCCCTTATTTGCAATATCTAGTATATGTATGAGTCAAGCGGAAAAGGTCATATAATGTGATGTCAGGAAAATTAACCCTTAGATGTGTATTTTAATGTTTTTTTTCTTTCATGCATGTGTTTCTAACGCATTTATAAGATTATTTCTTTGTTGCTTTGTATGTCCCTCCCCCACAGTGTAACCCCCGCTTTGACTATATTTGATGTCAGTATAACTTGTGGAGGAGATGGGGACAAACAAGTCGTTTAAGGATTCAGGTGGACCTGTTGCAACAATGAGAAGTACAAAATGTCATGTCAAAAACGAGCTTTACAATGTCGGTGTGGGGGGGCAGGGTGGGAAGGATTGGGCGGGGGGGGAGGGGGGAGGCTGGGAAGGCTGGTGAAAGGTAAACAAAGGAGGAGGCTGCAATGCTTGGTAAGAAATGTATGCATTATCCTTCCCATGTAATTGTAACCCCTTTGTACAGTATGTTCTCAAATAAAATAAAATAAATTATTTAAAAAAAAAATCTGGGAATCCAGAAATGTCTGAATGGTGGTGTGAAAAAATGAGAGGCACATGGAATGAGCCTAACAGGAAATTTCTCTTTCTGGTTAAATCCCACTGTGAATTCATGATACAAACTTTGCCTTTTATTAAGAGTGGTACAGAATACTTCAAGTCTGCAATGGTTTCAGTGTCACCAAAAATAATGAAGATGTTTGCTGATGATGTATTAATTTGGTTGTATATTCCTATGATTTTTGACATTTCTGTAAAGACACTGCCTGGGATCATTTCCTCAAAGGCTACACAGACTTCATTCTTGGACATCTCATCCCTCAGTTGTGGAAGGATCCATAAACCCTTCTCATCCATTGAGATCAATAATCCCACCCAGTTCCAGCTGAAATGAAGCATCAAGGAGACTGTGGCAATGGCTAGAGATGTGTCCTTTGGTGCCATCTGATAGAGAGAAAGAAACTGGCTGTGGTCAGTAAGGATAGGATCAAAAGGCCCAAAGGTGACCTAAAAGGAAAAGAAAATTGTAGGCTATGTGAATAAAACAATAACCAAAAGTCACAATTTGAGTCCTAATCTGTATTAATAAATAACAGTCAAAGTGGTAGGAATTTTAAAGTCATTCACCAAATCCTGAGCAGTTTCTAGAAAATTATTGATGAGCTCAGTGCTCCAGGTAATTCCTTTGTCTGATCCTACCTCCTCTAAAGAGTAGAATGTAAATACCCTTACCGCCACCAAGCTTGGCCCATTAATCCAACCTTTTCCTATCACTCTCTTCACACACCTGAAAATAACACCAAAGACACTTGATTGATTGATTGATTGATTGATTGATTGATTGATTGATTGTCAGTTGTGGGGTTTGAACTCTGGGCCTGGGTCCTGTCCTTGTGCTCTTCAGCTTAAGGCAATCGCACTATCACTTAAGCTACAGCACCACTTCTAATTTTCTGGTGGTTTATTGGAGATAAGACTCTCCTGGCCTTTTCTACCCAGGCTGGCTTTGAACTGTGATCCTCAGATCTCAATCTCCAGAGCAGTTAGGATTACAGGCCTGAGCCACTGCCACCCAGCTATATTTTTTAATCTTTCTTACCCTCACCTGTGGAAATTTGTAGAGTTCCAACAGTTGCCCAATCTGGGCAGATGTTGTTCCTGATGTTCTTGTAAGTACTGCTACAGATTTGCTTTCTCTCAAACAGGTGTAGTTTGGGATGTTGTACTGTCCAGAAAGCCAAATAAAGGGGTTTTCAAATGCTGACCAAGCTCTGAAATCCATATTATAGATGTCAAATCCAAGAGTCATGTTGTCTAAAACATCAGAGTTCTTGTTGATTTCTTCAATAGCAAATGCCAAGGCCAGAACCATCCGGTAGTTCTTGAAGATAAACCTGAGCAAGTAACATAGGAACTAAGGAAGCACAGTTCAAATTTTTTTTGACAATATAATTATTTATTCTGATTTAAACTAATGAATGAAAGGGTATTTGTTATGAATAACGTTCTTATCCTTATGAAATCCCAGTTCACTCTCATTTTTTCTCTTTGTCAAGTGCAACACATGAAAAAATGGTATCTGTGAACAGGAAATATGCCTGCATTTTGTCATAGATGAAATACCAAATATCTGTTCCCTTGATCCACATGTGTGAAAAGTAAATTTTTTTGCTTAATGTCACCCAGTTTATGTCATGTGGTTGTATAAATGTCTCAAAAAAGAACTTCCAGAAGTAAGGCAAAGTGTGGCAAGCTTCTCTCACATAATGACTTCTCTTCCTGTAACCTCTATCAGAACTAAAGTACAATGAGAACTATGAGACATAGTTCTGATTTTTGTAACAAAACAAAAAAGATGTCATATAAGTGCACTACAAAATAGTTTTCCAACTTATTCTGCCCAACACTGTTATCCCATCTGTAGAGAGGAGCTCTCAAATTTGAAGTAATGGAGAGACTGCATTCAAGCAGTACCAAAGCAAATATGTTGAAATTCAGTGATGGAAATGCACTAGTCTCACAACAATATAATTAAATTGAGATTGTGAAAAGGAAAGGATCCTGAGTAATGAAGAGATCTAAATACCATCTCTCTATCTTCTCTCTATCTCTGTATATGTATATATATATACATATATATGTACATACATATATATTAAAATAGTATAATAATTTGCAACAGACTGAAAAAGCAGATGAATGGATTGGGGAATACAAATATAAATAAGAGAATGTACTTGTTATGTAGGCACATGTACATATATGGAATTATAACTTGTTCCACAGGCAATGAACATGTATGGGATTCCTTTATATTACTGAGGTAACATAGTTCAATATTTTTTAGAAAAGAGAGGTATGGCTTAAGCAGTAGAATGCCAACGTTGAGTGAAAACGCCAAGCAACAGCCTGATGCACTGAGTTCAAGTTATAGGACTACCTCACAAAGAACTAAATTATTAATAGCCTGAAGGAAATATCCCTGAAAATAACACAGGACAGTAGTCTGCAATTTCCTCCAAAAACAAAACATGGATCTTTACTAGAAGCCAGCCATATCACTCCTGGGCATCTACCCAGAACATCACAAGCCATCATTGCTGCACTATTCACAATAGCTAAATTATAAAAACAAGTCCAGATGCCCTACAAAAAATGAGTGAATCAAAATTGTGGTGCCTATACACAATGGAATTTTATGTAGCCATTAGAAAGAATAATATGCCATTTGCTGGAAATTGATGTGCTTAGAACAAACCATGTTAAGTGAGATAAGCCAAGTTCAGAGACACAATGCTGCATATTTTTGCTCATATGCAGGAGCTAGTTCTAAAATACAATTGGGTATAAAAAATTATACAGGACTCTGTGCATTCATACACAGTGAGACCAAAGGAGGATAAACATAGGGGAGGAGAACAAAGGCACAATGCCAGAGTGCCTCTAACCATATAAAATAATATTTATTGAAATGAACTCCAGTAAATAGAAATGAAGGTTTTTGTTTTTGCTTTCTGTCTTGTTTGTTTATATATCTTTGAGAGGGAAAACAGAAATGGAGGGAGAAAGGACTAACAGTGCATCAGTGGTACTCTCTAGGCACCATGCTGAAAATGAACTATACAATTTGTGCGTGAGGATTGGAGGAAAAATAATTGACAATAATTTGACAGTAATTGACAATAATTTTATGGGTAAAATAGTACTATCTTTAAGCCATGCCACACACAAAATTTGGTTACAATATGATAAAATTCAAGACAACAATAACATGCTGGTGAAGATGTGATCAAAAGGGAACTCCAATACACTGTTGGTGGAAATGTAAACTTGTTCAAACATTCTGGAAAGTAGTTTGGAGATTCCTCAAAAAAAAACTAAATATATACCTACTTTATGATGTAGGAATTCCACTCCTGACCATTTATCTAAAGCATTTCACTCCAGTATATTGTAAGGCCAAGAGCACACATGTTCATTGCAGAACTATTCACCATAGCTAAGGTATGAAATCAGCTCAAATGGCCCTCAAAGGATGAATTTTTACAAAAACGTGGGATATATACATTACCATATCATTTACAAAGAAATGGAAGGACCTTGAAAAATTATGTTGTGAAGTAACTCAGTCCAAGCAAGACAAAGATTACAGGCTTTAATTCATCCAAAAATCATACACCACGATCAAACAGGATTCATTTCAGGGATGCAAAGCTGGTTCAATATACACAAATCTATTAATATAATTCATCACATCAACAAGAGCAAGGATAAGAACCACATGGTTAACTTAATAGATAAAGAAAAAACATTGGATAAGATCCAACACCCCTCTATGATGAAGGCTCTGTAAAAATTAGGAATCCATGGAGCATTCCTCAATACAACAAAGGCTGTACATGACAAACCTACAGCCAGCATTATACTTAATAGTGGAAAACAAAAGCCATTTCCTCTTAACTCAGGAACGAGACAAGGATGTCCACTCTCTCCTCTTCTCTTCAATCTAGTATCAGAATGCCTAGCTACAGCAATAAGACAAGATGCAAACATAAAAAGGATCCCAATGGGGAAAGATGAAGTAAAACTCTCCCTCTTTGCAGATGACATGATCTTGTATTTAAAGAATCCCACAGACTCCACTCCCAAATTACTCAAGCTAATTCAAAACTTTGGCAAAGTAGCAGAATATAAAATTAACCCTCAAAATCAATGGCTTTTCTGTATGCCAACAATGACAAAAGTGTGGCTGAAATTAGGAAAGCAACTCCATTTGCAATCGCCCCACAAAAAATAAAATACCTAGGATTTAACTTAGCCAAAGCAGTGAAGGACCTCTATGATAAAAACTTTAAAAACCTAAAAAAGGAAATCAAAACAGAACTTAGAAAGTGGAAAAACCTCCCATGCTCCTGGATTGGAAGGATTAACATCATGAAAATGGCAATACTTTCCAAAGCTATCTACAAATTCAATGCAATACCTATCAATATTCCAACCTCATTCTTCAAGGAAATAAAAGAGGCAATCCAAAAATTCATATGGAACAATAAAAGACCCCAAATAGCAAAAACAATCCTTAACAGAAAGAACAGTGCTGGAGGAATATCAATACCAAATTTCAAACTCTACTACAAAGCCATAGTAATCAAAACAGTTTGGTACTGGCACAAGAACAGACCTCAGTACCAATGGAATAGAATTGAAAACCCAGAAATGAACCTAAAGACCTATAGCCATCTAATCTTCTATAAGGGAGCTAAAAAATTAGAATGGAAGAAAGATAGCTTTTCAAATAAATGGTGCTGGCAAAATTGGTTAATCACTTGTAGAAAACTAAAGCTAGATCCTTATATATCATCCTGCACCAGAATCAACTCCAAATGGATCAAAGACCTAGGAGTCAAAGCAGACACTCTGAAAACATTACAGGATGGAATAGGAGAAACCCTAGGTCTCTTTCTCACAGGCCTAAATTTTCTTAATAGACACCAAGAAACACAAATCAAAGAAAGGTTGGACAAATGGGATTGCCTGAAATTGCAGAGCTTCTGCATAGCAAAGGACATAGCTAGCAAGATCAACAGAAAGCCCACGGATTGGGAGAAGATCTTCACTAGCCATACAATGGATAATGGTCTCATATCTAAAATATAGATGTAACTCAAAAAATTAAATCCCCCAACAACAAATCTTCAAAGAAACAAACTGCCCAATTAATAAGTGGGCTAAAGACTTAAAGAGAAATTTCTCTGAAAAGGAAAGAAGGATGGCCAATGGACACATGAAGAAATGCTCAACTCCCTAGTCATAAAAGAAAAGCAAATCAAAACAACATTGAGATATCACCTCACCCCAGTTAGAATGGCTATAATCAAGAACTCTAATAACAACAGATGTTGGAGGGAATGTGGACAGAAGGGAACCCTACTGCGTTTTTGTGAGAATGTGAACTTCCTCAACCACTTTGCAAAGTAGTCTGGAGGTTCTGCAAAAGACTCTACATAGAGCTCCCCTATGACCCAGCAATCCCACTTTTGGGCATTTACCCAAATGATCACAAACAAGACCATAATAAAGCTACCAGCACAACTATGTTTATTGCAGCATTATTTACCATAGCTAAGATATGGAACCAACCCAGATGCCCCTCAGTAGATGAATGGATCAAGAAAATGTGGTATATATACACAATGGAATTCTGTGCCTCCATCAGAAAGAATGACATTGCCCAATTTGTTAGGAAATAGAAAGAAGTGAAATAAGCCAGGCCACCAAAAAATAGGTCCCATGGTTTCCCTTATTTGCAATAACTAGTATATGTCTGAGACAAGCAGATATGGTCAGATAAGTTGATGTTAGGCGAAATGAACCCCAAGATAAAGATTCAAAGGTTTTTTTTCTTTCTTGCGATTGTTTCTAACATATTTATAAGATTATTTCTTTGTTGCTTTTTATGTCCCTCCCCTACTGTATAAAACCCTGTTTTCACTGTATTTGATGTTGGTATAATTTGTGGAGGAGAAGGAAAAAACAAATCATTTAAATAGGGATGCAGGTGGACCCATTGCAACAATCAGATGTACAAGTCATTATATCAAAAAATGAACTTTACAACCTTGGCAAGGGTGCGGGGTCTTGGAAAGGGGGGGGGGGAGGAATGGGAAGGGATGGAAAGGGGAAACAAAGGAGGAGGCAACAATGTTTGATAAGAAATATACTCAATACCTTGCCCATGTAATTGTAACCCCTCTGTACGGTATTTTCACAATTTTAAAAAAAGTTTTCATGTTTTCCCTCAAATGTGATGCTAGAATTCATTTGTAAACATATAAGTAAAAATATTGAATGGTATGCAAGTGTATACAAATGAACTAACTGAAATACAATAGATTCGATAGATTTCAAATAACTCTGCAAAGGCAGAGTTCAACAAAATAAACACCAGAAACTGACTACTTGAAAGGGATGGGGTGAGGTCAAGGGTGAAAGAAAAGTGGGGAAGAATATAGTCAAGAATTCAATATTTCCTACAGAATTTAAAATTTTTTAATATATGTTTTTATTGTAAAGATACTGTGCAAAGGGGTTACAGTTACCATTAGTAATGTAATGAGTACATTTTCTCTTGAGCAGTTACCCCTTCTTTTGTTTTTCCTCAACTCTCCAACTCCTTCCCCTACCCTTCCCTACCCCCATGTCAGTTGTAAAGTTCATTTTTAACATAGTGTCTTGTACATCTCATTGTTACAATGGGTCAACCTGTATCCTTATTTCAGCATTTTGTTATTTCCCTTCCCCTCCCCAAAATATAAAAATGTATATACAATATGCAGGGCACCGGAATCAAATACAGTAAAAACAGAGGTTATACCATGGGGGAAGAACGTGGGAAAGAAACAAAAGAAATCACATAGTACATTTTAAGTACATTAAAACAACAGCAACAAAGATAAAACCTCTTGTGTCCCTATCTTGAGGTTCATTTCGCAATAGCATCATTTTATATGGTCATATGTGCATAGCTTTTGCCCTTTTCTACTTGTCAGTTAAGATTATCCTAGACGTATATTCCCTTAATGCAAATAAGGAAAACTATGGGACCTTTATTTCTTTGGTTCTGGATTACTTCACTTAGTATAATTTTTTCCAAGTCTTTCCATTTCCAAACAATGTCATTCTTCTTCATGGAGGCATAGAATTCATGCATATATATATATATATATATATATATATATATATATATATATATATATATATATATATAATCCCATTTTCTTGATCCTTTCATCTACTGAGAGGCATCTATGCACTGTACTCATAAACTGCTTTGATAAATGGCAACTCCTCATACAACTTCAAGATGATAAAATTTTTAAAAAGATCAAATTAAGCTCAGATTTTTCCAGACTACCACATCCAGACCTTAAGTACTGCCAAACATTAGCTATTTAAAAGCATCCACCAGCAGTAACTTTGATACTCAATATGTCTATTTTAGCCCAGAAAATAAAAATATTTAAATATATTTTGGGAAGTTAAGAGAATGAAATTCAGATAACTGTGAGAAAATAGTGGAGAATAAGAAAGATAAGCACACATAAGATATATATATATATTCTCTACTGCTAAGTGTGGGCAGCCACCTCAGCTTATACTTGTCACACCAGCACTTAAAAACGGAGACAATGGGGCAATGTCATTCTTTCTGATGGAGGCATAGAATTCCATTATATGTATACATGTGTGTGTGTGTGTGTGTGTGTGTGTGTGTGTGTATACCACATTTTGAAATGGAAAGACTTGGAAAAATTATATTAAGTGAAGTAAGCCAGGCCCAAAGAAACATAGGTCTCATGGTTTCCCTTATTTGCAATAACTAGTACATGTGTAGGACAAGTAGAAAATGTCAAAAGCTATGTACATATGACCATATAAGATGATGTAAAGCAAAATGAATTCCAAGATGGACACAAATATCTTTTTTCTTTCTTGCTATTGTTTCTAACGTTTATAATGTACCATGTGATTTTTTTGTTCTTTTGTATGTTCCTCCCCCATGGCTTATCCCCTATTTTCACTGTATTTGATGTCAGTGCCCTGCATCTTGTATATACACTTCTCTAATTCAGGTAGGGGAAGGGAAAAAAACAAAATGCTTAAATAAGGATATGGGTTGTAACAATGAGATATACAAAACACAATGTTGAAAACAAACTTTACAGCTTTGGCAGGGGCCGGGGGGTCGGGGTAAGTTATAGAGGTGGGAGGGAAGGAATGGTAGGGCAAAAACAAAGGAGGAGGCAACAATGCTCAATAGGAAATATTCTCAATACCTTGCTCATGTAACTGTAACCCCTCTGTACAGTATTTTTACAATAAAAAATACTAAAAAAAGAGACAATGACATTTTCTCTTGCCGTAGGAATCAAACAGGCTGCTAGAATTTCTTGAAATTCCTCCTTAGCCATTTATTAATGAGACTTTTTGTGGCAGAAAAAAAACCTGAGGGGGTGAATGTGCACAAGCAATGCAGTATTCATTTTAGGCAAATATCTCATAAGGAAAGTGTGGTTGCTGGCTTACCTGGCTTCATGCAGTAAACCTGACATAAAATAATGACTCATTCCTGTTATCCTAGCTATACAGGAGGCTTATATCTGAGCATCACAGTTCAAATCTAGGCCAGACAAGAAAGTTTGTGACTTATCTCCAATTAACCATCAGAAAAAAATGGCTCAAAAAGTGGTAGAGTGCTATGCTAGCCTTTAGTAAAAGTGCTCAGAGAGTGTGCCCAGTCACTGAGTTCAGGCCCCACAACTGACAAAAATAATAATAATAATAATAATACATTGCCTAATTTGCATCTCTACAGTACAAATTTTTTCTACTAAGATTGACAAAATATAGGTCACATAATAAACATTAAGGAAAACTTCAGACTACTAGCCTGTAGGAACGAAACATGTCTAGGATAATCCTAGCAGCTGAGCAGAGTATCTCAATAGATATGATCATATAAGATGATCCTAAGAGAAATGAACTCCAAGATATGGAAACAAGAAGTTTTTCCCCTATGACCCAGCAATCCCACTTTTGGGCATTTACCCAAATGTTTACAAACAAGACCACACTAAAGCTACCAGCACAACTATGTTTATTGCAGCATTATTTACCATAGCTAAGATATGGAACCAACCCAGATGTCCCTCAGTAGATGAATGGATCAAGAAAATGTGGTATATATACACAATGGAATTCTATGCCTCCATCAGAAAGAATGACATTGCCCCATTTGTTAGGAAATGGAAAAACTTGGAAAAAATTATATTAAGTGAAGTAAGCCAGGCCCAAAGTAATGTAGGTCCCATGGTTTCCCTTATTTGTAATATCTAGTATATGTATGAGTCAAGCGGAAAAGGTCAGATAATGTGATGTCAGGAAAATTAACCCTTAGATGTGTATTTTAATGTTTTTTTTCTTTCATGCATGTGTTTCTAACACATTTATAAGATTATCTCTTTGTTGCTTTGTATGTCCCTCCCCCACAGTATAACCCCTGCTTTCACTATATTTGATGTCAGTATAACTTGTGGAGGAGATGGGGAAAAACCAGTTGTTTAAGGATACAGGTGGACCTGTTGCAACAATGAGAAGTACAAGTTGTCATGTCCAAAACGAGCTTTACAACGTTGGTGCGGGGGGGGGGGGGGGGGGGAGGGGGGATGGAGAAGGATTGGGATTAGGGGGGGAGGGGGGAGGCTGGGAAGGGATGTGAAGAATAAACAAAGGAGGAGGCTGCAATGCTTGGTAAGAAATGTACGCATTATCCTGCCCATGTAACTGTAACTCCTCTGTACAGTATGTTCGCAAATAAAATTAAATTAAATTTAAAAAAAAAAAAGAATATTTCATTTGGGGATTTCCACATGTGTGTGAATTTTCCCCAGTGAGACTCATACCCTCCCTAAAACTCAGCTACTTGCCCTTATTCTGAAAGCAATTGGCTCTGTTTTCCTCAGTGTGTATTAGATACTTTGACCTTGATCAGCCACCTTCACAATCTACGTTCACTATTCCCCCCTCCATTTAGAGCCTATGAGTGGACAGCATTTCATTTACACTTCCATCATTCCTGTTAAGTATATAGTAGCTGTCCAAAGATGTCTCCCTGGGACATGTCAGTCATGGATATGTTATACTTTCACTAAACCCATACATTACTCCCTCTCCTCATCTCCACTATCCTCTATTAAACAATATCCACTGAGTTTAGTTTTGCCATATTCATACACATATGTCATATAATTTGGTATTTTTCACCATTTATAATTCTGATTTCCTCTCACTTTGCAATATCCCTTTAAATGGTCCCATGATGATAAGCAATTGTGTGTGTATTTATGTGTATGCTTCCACAAATTAAGAGAAACATGCCCTTTGTCCTTCTGAGCTTGCTCTCACTGAAAATGAGGATTATCTCAGATCCATTCATTTCTCTGCATATGACAGAATTTCATCCTTCTTGGTGGCTAGATTGCTCTGGCTTTTGGTTGGTTTCTTTTTTGCTTGTTTCTTATTTTTTAATGACTTTTTATTGTGAAAATACTGTACCTAGGGGTTACAATCGTATGAGAAATGTAATGAGTCCATTTCTTATCAAGCATTGTTTCCTCCTCCTTTGTTTTTCTCCTACCATCCTTCCCTCCCATCTCCACAACTACATCCTCCCCCACAGCCCCACCCCTGTCTGAATATTAAAGTTCGCTTTTCCACATAGCATCCTGTACATCTCATTGTTGCAATGGGTCCACCTGTATCCCTATTTATTTAAACAATTTGTTTTTTACCTTCCATTCCCCAAATTATACCAACATCAGTGAAAACGGGTTATACCATAGGGGAAGGAAATACAAAACAGCAAAAAAATCAGGTGGTACCTTATAAATAAGTTAGAAACAAAGAAAGAAAGAAAAAAAACACTTGTGTCCTTATCTTGGGGTTCATTTCAGTTAACATCATCTTATCTGACCTTATCTGCTTTTCTCAGATATATACTAGTTATTGCAAATTAGTGAAAACATAGGACCTATGTTTTTTTGAGCCTGGCTTACTTCACTTAACATATACCACTGTGTATATATACCACATTTTCATTATCCATTTATCTACTGAGGGGTATCTGGGTTTCCATATCTTAGCCATGGTCAATAATGCTGCAGTAAACATAGTCGTGCTGGTAGCTTTAGTATGGTCTTGTTGGTGATCATTTGGGGGTAAATGCCCAAATGTGGGATTGCTGGGTCATAGGGGAGCTTTATGTGGAGTCTTTTGAGGAATCACCATACTACTTTCCAAAGTGGCTGAACAAGTTGACACTCTCACCAACAATGCAGTAGGCTTCCCTTCTGTCCACATCCCCTCCAGCATCAGTTGTTATTAGAGTTCTTGATTATAGCCATTCTAACTGGGGTGAGGTTGTATCTCAATGTTGTTTTGATTTGATTTCTTTTATGGCTAGGGAGATTGAGCATTTCTTCATATGTTTATTGGCCATCCTTCTTTCCTTTTCAGAGAAGTTTCTCTTTAAGTCTTTAGCCTACATATTTATTGGGCAGTTGTTTTGTTGAGCATTTGTTGTTGGGGGATTTAATTTTTTGAGTTCCAGGTATATTTTAGATATGAGACCCTTGTCCATTGTATGGCTAGTGAAGATCTTTTCCCAATCCATGGGCTTTCTATTGATCTTGCTAGCTATGTCCTTTGCCATTCAGAAGCTCTGCAACTTCATGCAATCCCATTTGTCCAACATTTCTTTGATTTGTTGTATTTCTGGGTCTCTATTAAGACAATTTCAAGCTGTGCCAAGCAGACCTAGGGATTCTCCTATTCCATCCTTTAATGTTTTCAGAATGTCTGCTTTGACTCCAAAGTCTTTGATCCATTCTGAGTTAATTCTGGTGCAGGGTGATATATAGGGATCTGTCGTTAGTTTTGTACAAGTGATCAACGAATTTTGCCAGCATCATTTGTTGAAGAGGCTGTCTTTCTTCCACTCTATTTTTTTAGATTCATTATTGAAGATTAGGTGGCTATAGGTCTGTGGGCTGATTTCTTGGTTTCAATTCCATTCCATTGGTCTTGAGGTCTGTTTTCATGCAAGTACCAAACTGTTTTGATTACTATGCCTTTGTAGTAGAATTTGAAATTTGGTATTGATATTCCTCCAGCAGTGTTCTTTCTGTTAAGGGTCTTTTATTGTTCCATATGAATTTTTGGATTGCCTCTTCTATTTCCTTGAAGAATGAGGTTGGAATATTGATAGGTATCGCATTGAATTTCTAGATAGCCTTGGAAAGAATTGCCATTTTCATGATGTTAATCCTTCCAATCCAGGAGCATGGGAGGTTTTGCCATTTTCAAAGTTCTGTTTTGATTTCCTGTTTCAGGTTTTTAAAGTTTTCATCATAGAGATCCTTCACAGCTTTAAATAAGTTATTTCTTAAGTATTTTATTTTTTGTGGGACTATTACGAATGAAGTTGCTTTCCTGATTTCAGCCACACTTTTTTCATTGTTGGCATACAGAAAAGCCATTGATTTTTTTGGGGGGTTCCAGTCATGGGGCCTGAACTCTGGGCCTGGGTGCTGTCCCTCAGCTCTTCAGCTCAATGCTCTAGCGCTCTACCACTTGAGCCACAGCACCACTTCCGACTTATTTCTTTTTGCTTATGTGGTGCTGAGGAATCGAACCCAGGGCCTCATGCATGCAAAGCACGCACTCTACCACTGAGCCACCATCCCAGCCCCAAGCCATTGATTTTTTCAGGGTTAATTTTATACACTGCTACTTTGCCAAAGTTTTGAATCAGCTTGAGTAATTTGGGAGCGAAGTCCATGGGATTCTTTAAATACAAGATCAGGTCATCTGCAATTCCCTATTTGGATCCATTTCATGTTTGCATCTTGTCTTATTGCTCTAGCTAGACATTCTAATACCAAACTGAAGAGAAGTGGAGAGAGTGGACATCCTTATCTTGTTCCTGAGTTAAGAGGAAATGGCTTTAGTTTTTCACCATTAAGTGTAATGATGGCTGTAGCTTTGTCATATAAAGACTTTATTATATTTAGGAATGTTCCATGGATTCCTAATTTTTCCAGAGCCTTCATCATAAAGGGGTGATGGATCTTGTCAAATGCTTTTTCTGCATCTATTGAGATAACGATGTGGTTCTTATCCTTGTTCTTGTTGATGTGATGAATTATATTAATTGATTTGCATACATTAAACCAGCTTTGCATCTCAGAAATGAATCCTGTTTGATGGTGGTGTATGAATTTTTGATGATTTGTATGAATTTGTATGAATTTTGGATGAATTTGTATGAATTTTTTGGATGAAGAAATGGGTCTATAGTTCTCTTTCTTTGATGAGTCCCTGCCTGGTTTGGGGATGAGAGTTATGAGGCTTCATAGAATGAGATTGGGAGTGAAATTTTTGTTTCAATTTATTGAAGAGTTAAAGGAATATTGGTGTCAGCTCGGCTTTGAAGGCCTTGTAGAATTCCGATGTAAATCCATTCAGGCCTGGCTTTTCTTAGATAGGATGTCTCTTATTGCTGTTTTTATTTCAGTAGCAAATCACGCATTTCTTCCAGGTTCTCAAACTTATTAGCATAATGGTTTGAGAAGTATTCCCTTATAATGTGCTGGATCTTGGTTGTTTCTGTGATGTTTATATTCTCATCTTTGAGTTTATTTATTTGGGTGTATTTTCTTCTTTTTCTGATAAGAATTGCTAAGGGTCTGTCAATTTTGTTAATTTTTTTGAAGAACCAACTCATTGTTTTGTTGACTATTTCTATGGGTTTTTTTGGATTCTATTTCATTAAATTCTGATTTCATACTAATTATTTGTTTCCATCTACTGCATTAAGGTTTAACTTGCTGCTCTTTTTCAAGGAAGTTCATATGTCTCATTAAATTCTTGGTTTCAGATTTCTCCAATTTGTTGAGGTAGGAACTCAGAGCTATAAAATCTCTCTGAAAAAACACCCAAATAAATAAACTCAGATGAGAATGGAAGCATCATCACATTATAAGGGAATACTTCTCAAAACTTTATGTTAATAAGATTGAGAACTTAGCAAAAATGGACCTTTTCCTAGCATACATTGACATGCCGAAACTAAACCAAGGTGAGTTAAACCATCTTAACAGGCCCATATCAAGCATTGAAATAGAAACTGCAATAAAAGACATCCCATCTAAGAAAAGTCCAGGACCAGATGGTTTTACAGCAGAATTCTACAAGGCCTTCAAAGCAGAGCTCACACCAATTCTCCTCCAACTCTTCAATGAAATTGAAAGAGAAAGTTCACTACCGAACACATTCTATGAAGCCATCATAACCCTCATACCAAAACCAGGCAGGGACTCACCAAAGAAAGAGAACTATAGACCCATTTCTTTGATGAATATTGATGCAAAACTTCTCAACAAAATTTAGCCATATGACTTCAACAATTCATATAAAAAATCATACACCACCATCAAACAGAATTCATTTAAGGGATGCAAAGTTAGTTCAATATACACAAATCAATTAATATAATTCATCACATCAACAAGAACAAGGATAAGAACTACATGGTTATCTCAATAGATGCAGAAAAAGCATTCGACAAGATCCAACACCTCTTTATGATGAAGGTTCTGGAAAAATTAGGAATTCATGGAACATTCCTCAATACAAACCTACAGCCAGCATTATATTTAATGGTGAAATACTAAGCCATTTCCTCTTAACTCAGGAACAAGACAAGCATGTCCACTCTCTCCACTTCTCTTCAATCTAGTATTAGAAGGCCTAGCTACAGCAATAAGACAAGATGCAAACATAAAGAGGATCCAGATAAGGAAAGAAAAAGTAAAACTCTCCCTCTTTGCAGATTACATGATCTTGTATTTAAAGAATCCCACAGATTTCACTGCCAAATTACTCAAGCTGATTCAAAACTTTGGCGAAAACAGGGTATAAAATTAACCCTCAAAAATCAATGGCCTTTCTGTATGCCAACAATGAAAAAAGTGTGGCTGAAATTAGGAAAGCAACTCCATTTGTAATACCCCACAAAAAATAAAATACCTATGAATAAACTTAACCAAAGAGGTGAAGGACCTCTATGATGAAAACTTTAAAAACTTGAAAAAGGAAATCAAAACAGAACTTAGAAAGTGGCAAAAACTCCCCTGCTCCTAGATTGGAAGGATTAACATCATGAAAATGGCAATTCTTTCCAAGGCTATCTAGAAATTCAATGCGATACCTATCAATATTCCAACCTCATTCTTCAAGGAAATAAAAGAGGCAATCCAAAAATTCATATGGAACAATAAAAGACCCCGAATAGCAAAAATGCTCCTTAACAGAAAGAACACTGCTGGAAGAATATCAATACCAAATTTCAAACTCTATTATAAAGCCATAGTAATCAAAAGAGCTTGGTACTGGCACAAGAACAGACCTCAAGACCATTGGAATAGAACTGAAAACCCAGAAATGAACCTACAGGCATATAGCCATTTAATCTTTGATAAGGGAGCTAAAAAAATAGAGTGGAAGAAAGACAGCCTCTTCAGTAAATGGTGCTGGCAAAATTGGTTAACTACTTGTAGAAAACTAAAGCTAGATCCTTATATATCACCCTGCACCAGAATCAACCCCGAATGGATCAAAGACCTCGGAGTCAAAGCAGACATTCTGAAAACATTAAAGGATGGAATAGGAGAAACCTTAGGTGTGCTTGGCACAGGTCAAAATTTTCTTAATAGAGATCCAGAAACACAACAAATCAATGAAAGGTTACACAAATGGGATTGCCTGAAATTGCAGAGCTTCTGCATGACAAAGGACATAGCTAGCAAGATCAATAGAAAGCCCACAGATTGGGAGAAGATTTTCACTAGCCATACAACGGACAAGGGTCTCATTTCTAAAATATACCTGAAACTCAAAAAATTAAATCTCCCAACAACAAATCTTCAAAGAAACAACTGCCCAATTAATAAGTGGGCTAAAGACTTAAAGAGAAACTTCTCTGAAGAGGAAAGAAGGATGGCCAATAGACACATGAAGAAATGCTCAACCTCCCTAGCCATAGCACCTTAACCCAGTTAGAATGGCTAAAATCAAGAACTCTAATAACAACAGATGCTGGAGGGGATGTGGGCAGAAGGGAACCTTACTGCATTGTTGGTGGGAGTGTAAACATGTTCAACCACTTTGGAAAGCAGTATGGAGGTTCCTCAAAAGACTCCACATAGAGCTCCTCTATGACCCAGCAATCCCACTTTTGGGCATTCACCCAAATGATCAGGAACAAGACCACACTAAACTATCAGCACGACTATGTTTATTGTAGTATTATTTACCATAGCTAAGATATGGAACCAACCCAGAGGCCCCTCAGTAGATGAGTGGATCAAGAAAATGTGGTATATATACACAATGGAATTCTATGCCTCCATCAGAAAGAATGACATTGCCCCATGTTAGGAAATGGAAAAACTTGGAAAAAATTATATTAAGTGAAGTAAGCCAGGCCCAAAGAAACATAGGTCCCATGGTTTCTCTTATTTGCAAGATCTAGTATATATCTGGGTCAAGCAGAAAAGGTTAGATAAGTTGATGTTAGGGAAATGAACCCTAACATATGTATTCAAATGTTTTTTTTCCTTTCATGTGATTGCTGCTAAAATATTTATAACATTATTTCTTTGTTGATTTGTATGTCCTTCCCCCATGTTATAACCCCTGCTTTCACTGTATTTGATGTGGGTATAATTTGTGGAGGGGAAGGGAAAAAACAAATCGTTTAAATAAGGATACAGGTGGACCCATTGCAACAATGTCGTTATGTGGAGAAACGAACTTTACAATTTTGGTGCTGGAAGTGGGGGAGGATTTAGTGGGGATGGGTGGGTGGAAGATGAGAAGGGATGTGAAGGCGAAACAAAGGAGGAGGTTACAATGCTTGATAAGAAATATACTCATTATCTTGCCCATGTAATGTAACCCCTCTGTATAGTATTAATAAAAGAAAAAAGTTAATAAACAAATTAATATAACAATGAAAATTTGCTGGAGATTTAGATCAGACCCTCTATATAGCAATTAAACATATGAATTCAATCATAAGAAGGGTCATTTCTTCTACTATGTCTTTTATCCCTAAAGTCATGCAGAGAATTTCTATTTGGCATTAACAAGATGTTGTAACACTTTGGGGCAAAAATACAGCCTAGGAGCCCTGCACCAGAGGCCAAGATGGAGAAGACCTCCACAGCCACCATGACCTTCCCCTTGGCACTGTGGTAGACAGGCAGGAAAGCGAGCCACACACTGCAGAACACCAGCATGCTGAAAGTCAGGAACTTGGCCTCATTGAAGGTTCCAGGCAGGTTCCTGGCCAGAAAAGCCATGGTGAAGCTGGACAGGGCCAGAAAGCCAAGGTATCCGAGGACACAGTAAAAGGCAGTGAGGGAGCCCTTGTTGCACAGGACAATGATATGACCATGTTCTGAGTGTGCATCGGTGTCCACAAAGGGAGGGGAGGTTCCCAGCCAGACTCCACAGAGAGTCACCTGGATGAGGGTGCAGATGGGGATGATGAAGTTAGGAGCCCCAGATACCAGCAGCCACCTCATCCTTCTCCCTGGGGAAGTGGCCTTGAAGGCCAGAACCACAGTCACCGTTTTGGCCAACACTGTGGAAACAGCCATAGTAAACACAATTCCAAAGGCAATTTGCTGCAGGATGCAGGTGACTGTGTTGGGTTGGCCAAGAAACAGCAAGGAACAGAGAAAACAAAGGATGAGGGAGATGAGTAGGATGTAGCTGAGAGCCCTGTTATTGGCCTTGACAATGGCAGTGTCATGGTTTTTCACAAACATCCCAAGAACAAGAGCAGTGAGCATAGAGAAGGAAAGAGCCATGCAGGCCAGAGCCATGCCCAAAGGATCTCCAAAAGCCAGGAAACTTGCAGCTCTCAGGAGGCACTGTGTTCTCTGTGTGTTAGCATACTGATGATCTGGACACTTCACACACTGGTCCATATCTGATAAGAAGTGTAAAGTACCATTAGTTCTTGGTTTGAACTTCCTTTTCTTCAAAACTTTTAGCAAATTGTTTACTTAGGTGTAATTCTAACATAATCTACCACAGTGCCAGCACTGACTGTCAAAAACTCATTTTTGTTTTTTTGCTAAATACTAACTTCCTCCCCCTTCCAACCTCTTCAGTATTCAGACTTTTTTGTTCAGCTTTTTTTTCCTTCAAGTATTATCACAAGTATTGATAAGGTGCTATTTGGAGTATCCAAATATCCTAATAACAATTTTCTACACTTTTGCTCACACTAACAGGATTGTGCAGATTTCTGTAATACTATTAAAAATTGTAAATAATGTAGCTTTCAATTTAGTTCCTGTGGCACAGTCCTTGAATTCTTTTCATTATATTGCTCTATCCAAATCATCTGTGAATCTGTAGGGACAGAGAAACCAGTCTTGGACAATCTATATTAATGTTCCCTTCTTAAATGGAATCCCCCTTTCTGAGCGCTTGCTACATGTCATAAGCAATTCTGGGTACAGAGAAATGAATCTAAGCCTGATCCATGTTTTCTGTGTGGAAAAATTGTAATTTTCAAGATGATCATTCTTCTCAGTAAGACTTGTGTTTAATGTCATTTTAGAGTTTACACTTGTCTTAATTATTAGAAATAAGAGGAATTCCTGGAGATAACTTTGCCTGCACTAGACTAGAAAGTATTACCATAGATGTAATTCAAAGCCCTGATCTACCATACTTCAACTAGCAATACAACTAACTGCTTCCTAAATTTTAATTCTTAACACAGAGAAGAAAAACAGGCCCAGTAGTCCTAAGATACAACTTTTGCACTGACTTGGTTGGATTGATGCAAACAAAGGAGAGATGAACAATTTCTTCATAAGTCATGTATTTACCTGTTCCATTAGCAATCTCATTCTCTGGGCAAAGATTACAATCAAAACAACAAGCAGCCTTTTCCTCTTGAGGAGATGTCCTGAATCCAGGACCACAACTCTCACTGCAGGCAGAGTGAGGAGTCTGAGGAAAATCAGGTCTGTGTCAGTAACAAACACTCCAAAAAGTCCATTGTTTTAAAGAATTGTATTAATAAGCATAATGTTTCTATGTAGGTAAGTGAAGTTGATTAATTAAATTCTGTTATCAAAACCATATATCATGATTCCAAAAGGCTTTTGTGCTACAACTTTTATTTCTAACCTGTTGAGCTATTGAAAAATATGGGATCTTTAAAAAGTGGAAACTAATAGTGAGAAAGTAAGACCCAATGTAGGTCCTTGTAGAATTTCCTTGAATTCATGTCATTAAATGTTGTCTCCTACTCATCTGTGACATGAGGAAGAAAATGGAGGAGACATCCCTTTTAGAGGGTTTTGTGAACCTGAGGACCATCCAATCTTCCTCTTCATTTTCCAGTGGCCATGAAGACACAGTGTACTCACAGGCATATTCAATGATTGCTCTCACTAAAGATGCCCAAGTAGCAAGTCAACTAACAATTGAATGAAACCTCCAAGGGAGCAAAGAAACATCTCAACCACATAAAGTGATTCTTCATGTACTCTATCACAGTGTTAGGAAGAAAGGTAAAGTTTATATTTTATAATAATATGATAAGTCAACATTTAGAAACACATGTAATGTGTTTGGTGCTGATTGCAGGGTTAGAACTCATGGTCAGGGCACTGGCCTTCAGTTTTTTGCACTTCAGATATCAGCACTCAACTACTTGAGTCATAGCTCCACTTCCAAATTTTTGTGGTTAATTGGAGATAAGCCCAAACTTTCCTGTTTGGACTGATTTTTAAACCGTGATATTCACATCTCAGATATCTGATTTGTTAGCATTATGGGAGAAAGCTGGCACTCAACCAGGTATAAATTTCAAGGGTAACTTTTTCTTATATGTATGTCCTTAAAGTCATTATTATTAGATCCAACTCACCTCTGTAGTACCTATGGCCCACTCTACCATATCTTCAGATAAAGACAGTTGATTACCATGCAGAGCATATGGAGAAAACTTTCCTACTTTCACTGTAAGTTGAAGACCTTCTGGAAAATTCCAAATGTTCAGAATATCATACTCTGGCTCTAATTTTCTTTTCTCATCCAAAATCATTTCATCTCCAGCAGGATTGTAAAATTGTATGTTCTTTATAAAAAGGTGCAACTAAAAGAGATGCATCATTATATGGTGAAGAAAAACTCTTGGTTGCCTTTAATCTCCAATTCTGAATTCTAGAATAGCACAAACAGCAATAAAGTATTCCAGAAGAAAATCTATGGAGGAATAAAAATAACCTTCCTGAATCCTTGTCACTCAGAAAAGGAGTAGACAGCCTTTTTCTAGAGAAATCAATACCAGGCAAATAGCCATGAATAAGATAATTTTTTAGTTACCGACCTCCATTGTTTTTGTGAATTATTGAGCTTGCTAAACTTTTTATGCAAAAATTAAATGAAACTAGATGACTTATGGAAATATGGATTAAAAATACTATTTGGTAGGTCATCCTTTGCAATTACTGAAGTAATTCAGGGAAAAGCTGAATTTACACTTTTGGAAAGAGTAGCTATGAGCATGTTAAGGATATTTGTAACTAGATGAATTAATAAGCCATGTGTAGGTGGCTCACACCTGTAATCCTAGCTACTTAGGAAGCTAAGATCCAAGGATCATGATTTGAAGCCAGGCCAGAGAAAAAAGTCCATGAGACACTTATCTTCAATAAACCATTCAGAAAATGACAGAAGTACTGCTGTGGCCCAAGTGGTAGAACACTATCCTTGAACACAAAAAGACACAGAGACAGCATCCACACCCTAACCTCAAGCTCCAAGACAAGCAAAAATATATCTTACAGGTTTCTAACACTAAACAAGAAATATATGTATGTATGTGTATGTGTTTATGTGTGTATACATACATACATACATACATATATGCATACATACATACATATATATCCATGGTATATATACTATCCTTGTTACTGACCTGGCCTGTTTTTCTTAAGAGCAATGAACATATGTACAGAGTTCCTCACCAAAATTTCACCCATAATTTACTGGGTTTTGAAAAACACCTGAAATATTTAATTTTATACAGTAAGAGACCCTCTAGGAAGTGTCTTTGCACATGGTGTGTGCACTGAAATATAGAAGAAATTACCTGTGCAGGGGAAGGCACTGTTTCTTTACTACTTCCCATTGTTTGAACTTCTGTTTGATGAAGACGCAGCTCATGGAGAGCCTGGGCCACAGTATACACAGCATTGTATATATGGTAACTGTCTCCAGACAGAGTCCTGTCAAAAATATGCCCAGGCAACCAATCCAAAGAGGAATCATGAAGACAATTGTCCCATGTTATACAGTCAGACGGGGAATCTGAACAATTAAAAGACACAAACCACAGCCTAGCAAGAACAAAGTCTTCTGGGTATTTGGAAGGATTAACTTCCTTGATAAAATCTATGAATCCAGAAACATCTGCATGATGTTGTGAAAAAATGAGAGGTACATGAAATGAGCCTAGCATGAAATAGTTCTTTCTTGTGGTTAAATCCCACTGTGAGTTCATGATGCAAACTTTTCCTTTTATTAAAAGTTGCTCAAAACAAATCATTAAATCTAGTAGTGACTCATTATCACCATATATCATGAGGACATTTGCTGAAGATTTATTTATCTGACTATAAATTGTCATGAATTTGAACATCTGTGAAATGGTTTTGCTTGAGATCACTAGCTCATAGGCTATGCAAACTCTGTTCTTGGCCATTTCTTCTTTCAATTTAACAAGAACCAACAAACCATTCTCATCCTCTGAAGTCAACAGTCCCACCCAATTCCAGTTGAAGTGAAGCAATAAGGAGACCATGGCAGTAGCTACTGATGTGTCTTTTGGGGTCATCTGATAGAGAGTAGGAAACTTCTTATGGTCACTCAGGGCATGATCAAAAGGCCCAAAGGTAAACTAAATGCAAAGAAATTGGATGCTCCATGAATGAGAATATTGCCATCCATCACAATCTTAATCTTCAAGTGTGTTAAGAACCAGTTGAAGTAGGTGAAAGGTACATTTTTGTTTTAGTTTGTGAGGAAAAAAATCAATATTTGGAGGAAATATTTGTTTTTGTATGTCTCTTGTTCTTTGTCACCATTTCCATTAACTACTCTCATGTCTATCAGCCCAACCAATTCCCTGATTTTCCTAATTCTATTTTCACATATGTACATTTAATATAATGTTTTTCTTCACTCATCCATTCCCTATTGTTCTGACTTTATCCCATAACAACTAATCCACTCAGAGAAGATATGCTTCAGCTTTCTACTGTTCATATTTTTATATTCAGTAGATCAGAAAGGGTTACTCCATGGAATTCTACCCCTACATATGTCATACTTTAGTCCAATTAATCATGTATATATATATATATATATATATAAATGACTACATACATGTTCCATATTTATTTCATATGACATGTTAATATTTTAGTTCTAGCTTTCGCATATGAGAGAACACATCTCCCCTTTATCATTCTGAGCCTGACATGACATTCAATATAATATCTTGTCCAGATGCACGTGTGCTTGTGTGTGTATGTGTGTGTGTGTGTGTGTGTGTGTGTGTGTGTGTGTGTGTGTGTGTGTGTACATGCATGCCAGGACAAGGGCATGAACTCAGGCCTCAAGCGCTTCCTTGGCTTTTGCCTTCAATGTTGGTGCTCTACCACTTGAGCCACACATTCATTTACTGGTTTTGCTGGTTAATTAGAAATAAAATATTCCAGAATAGCTGGTATTACAAGTGTGAGTCACCAGTACCCTGCTCAGCATATTGACACACTTCAAAATCATTTTGAACTTTCTGAGTTTTTAAATTATTGATAAGACTTCAAACAATAAATAATCCATTTGTTTCTGTGACTCTTCTATCCCATTTTCCAAACAGTGGGAATATACATATCCTCCTATCTTTGAGTACTTACTCTTTGATACCACAAAATTTGATAGGTTCATAAATCCAGGCTCTTATCATTCTCTCCTAACACCTGGAATACCACCTAATGAAACAATTTTATATTCCCCCACCATGTCAACCTTCACCTGTGGAAATCTATAGAGTTCCAGCAATGTCCCAATGCAGGCAGATGTTATTCCTAATGGTCCTGTTAGTACTGCTATAGACTTGCTGTCTCTTCTACAGGAGTAGTTTGGAATCTTGTATTTCCCAAAGAGCCAAATGAAGGGATTCTTAAGTACTGCCCAAGGTTCAAAGTAAACATCATAGACATCAAATCCAAGGGTCAAGTTATGTAAAAGTTCAGAGTTTTTGTTGATCTCCTCAATAGCAAAAGACAAGGCCAACACAAGTTGATAGTTCTTGAAGATAAGCCTGCATAATGAACATAGAAATTTAGAAGGAATATTTCAAAAGTTATGACTTTGATGGCCCTACCACTGACCAAAATATATATACATATATATATATATATTTATTTATATATGTACAAAAGTGTAGACTCTGTACTTGGCAGATCATAACATCATAAAAATAGACCTCAACAGCAGAAACCATCACAGAAAATACTCAAATTCATGGAAACAGAATAATTTATTGCTGAGAACCAGTAGGTCATCAAAGAGATAAGAGGTGAAATTTAATCATTTTCAGGATTCAAAGTAAATGAAGACACAAAATACCATATCCTTTGGGAAACAGCAAGACAGTACTCAGAGAAAAATTTATATCTATACATGCTTGCATCAACAAATTAGAAAAATCTCTAATCAATATATTAATAATGGAACTCAAGCCTCTAGACAAACCAGAGCAAGTCAAACCCCAAACCAGTAGACAGAAGAAAATAATTAGAGCAGTATTAAATGAATCAGAGACTTTAAAATGCATAGAATCTGCAAAAACAAAAGATGATTATTTGAAAAAAATAACAACATTGACAGGACCTTATCCAAATTAATTAATTAAAAAAGAGAAGCCACCCAAATAAATAATATTAGAGATTACAGGGGAAATCACCACACATCCAACAAAATTCAGAATATTCTAAGGGAATACTTTATAAGCCTCTATGGCAACAAACATGATAATCGAGCAGAAGTGGACAAATTCCTATATACCCAAACTGAATCAGGAAGACATGAACTGAATAAACAGACACAGCAAAAGCAACGAGATTGAATTGGCAAGAACTGACCTTCCAGGAAAAGCCCAAGACCTGATGGCTTCACAACCAAATTCTGTAAGACTTTTGAAGGAGAATTATCACCAATACCCCTCAAACTCTTCAATGAAATAGTGCGGGAAGGAACACTGCCAAACTCATTCTGTGAAGCTATCATCATACTTATCCCCAAATTAGATAAGGATACATCAAGGAAAGAGAACTTTAGACCTATCTCCTTGATGCACACTGTCGTAAAACTCTTCCACAAAATTTAGAAAATGATCAAGAAGAGCATACATAATGATTGAACGGGATTTATCTCAAGGATGCAAAGCCAGATTAACAGAAATAAGTTAATTAACATATTGCAACAGATCAACAGAAGCAAGGAAAGACAAAAGCCACATGATCATCTCGTTAGATGCAGAAAAAGCCTTTGACAAGATCCAACACCTCATTATGATAAAAGCTCTGGAGAAGCTAGGATCCATGGACCATTTCTCAGTATAAGAAAGGGTGTGTATGAGAAATCTACAGTCAGTGTTATGCTTAATGTGAAAAACTAAAGGCATTTCCCCAAATATCAGAAATAAGAGAAGGTTATACTCTCTCTTTTCCCTTCAAGATAGTACTGAAATTCCTAGCAAGTGAAATAAGCAAGAGAAAACCATGCAGGGAATCCAAATACGGAAGGAAGAAGTCAAACTATCCCTTTTTAAAGATGACATGATCCTGTAGTTGAGGGGCCCCAAAATTTCCTTTCACAGCTTATGGAGTTGATCCAAAACTTTGTCAAAATAGTCAGGTATAAATCAACCCACAAAAATCAATGCCATTTTATGACATTATCAACAAGATCAAAGGCTGAAATCAGAAAAGCAACTCCATTAGAAATAGAATTAAAAAATATAAAATACTTACTAGTTAAACAAAGAGGTGAAGGACCTCTATAGTGAAAAGTTTAAAATTTTCACAAACAAAATTGAAGAAGTCTTAAGAGGGTGGAAAGATAATCTGAGCTCCTGAATTGGAAGATTTAACATTGTGAAAATGACAATACTGCCCAAAGCAAATTACAAATTCAATACAATATCCACTAAAATCCCAACAAATTTCTTTAAAGATATGGAAAGCACAGCCAAAAAATTCAAATAACAAAAGACCCTGAAAAAATTATATTAAGTGAAGTAAGCCAGGCCCAAATAAACTAGGTCCCTTAGTTTCCCTTATCTGAAAGACCTAGTATATGTATGCGACAAGCAGAATCAGTCAGAAAAGTTGATGTTAGGTGAAATGAAGCCCAAGATAAGGACTCAAATGTTTTTTTTCTTTCTTGCTATTGTTTCTAACATATATATACGATATTTCTTTGTTGCTTTGTATGTCCCTCCCCCATGGTATAACCCCTGTTTTCACTGTATTTGATATTAGGAAAAATTTTGGAGGTGAAGGGAAAACACAAATTGTTTAAATAGGGATACAGGTGGACCCATTACAACAATGAGATGTACAAGATGTTATGTCGAAAAACGAACTTTAGCTGCACCGGTGTCTCATGCCTGTAATCCTAGCTACTCAGGAGGCTGAGATCTGAGGATCGTGGTTCAAAACCAGCCCGGGAAGGAAAGTCTGTGAAACTCCTATCTCCAATAACCCACTAGAAAACCGGAAGTGGCACTGTAACTCAAGCAGAGCGCTAGCCTTGAGCTGAAGAGCACAGGGACAGTGCCCAAACCCAGACTTCAAGCCCCAAAAATGAACAAAAAAAAAAAAGGAAAATGAACTTTAGAACTTCGGCCCTGGGGGGAGGCAGCAAAAGGTGAGGGGAGGAAAGTAGGAAAGAAAGGGGGGAGGAGGAGATGGGAAGGGATGGGAAGGGGAAACAAAGAGGCGATAATGCTTGATAAGAAATGTATTCATTACCTTGCCCATGTAATTGTAACCCCTCTGTATGGTATTTTCACAATAAATAAATAATAAATAAATAAGACTCTGAATAGCAAGGCAAGTCTTAGAAAGTGGAACATTTTAAGAGGAATAACAATACCAAACTTCAAACTCAATTACCAAACCATGGTAATGAAAACAACTTAGTAGCAGCACAAAATAAGTCAGACGACCAAAGGAACAGACTAGAAGACCCAGAATTGAACACACAGATCTATAGCCATTTAATATTTGATAAAGGATGGGTTGGGAAGGTGGCTCAGTGGTAGAGCACTTGCCTTGCATGCATGAGGGTCTTGGGTTCAATTCCTCAGCACCACATAAGCATAAAGAAAAAAGTCGGAAGTGGCGCTGTGGCTCAAGTGGTAGAGCGCTAGCCTTGAGCTGAAGAGCTGACGGACAGCGCCCAGGCCCAGAGTTCAGGCCCATGACCGGACCCAAAAAAAAAAACATTTTTGATAAAGGAGCTAAAATAAAGTTTGAAAGAAAAATAGTCTCTTCAACAAATGGTGCAGCAAACTAAATAAAATAAAATTTAAAAATTGTATCAAAATTACTGGTAAAAATGAGTACACAAGTGACCTGAAAATGTTCTAACATTGTATGTGTGCTAGACAAAACATACATATAATTCTTCTGAAGTAGGAAAAATTATTGGTGTATCTAGTATTTACTATAGAACAATGTAAAAGTGAATATCCATTCTTATAAATGATGGGAAAACTACAATGCAGTTGCAATTTTCATTTGTATATCTCTAATATTTTACCTTAAGGTATTAAATGAAGACGTTTTATTAAAACTTAAATGAAAGATTTCATTAAAACATTGCTTAATATCCACTTATGGATTTATCATCTCCCTCTACTTCTTGTGAATTTTCTCTTTTTCTTTCATCCTCATCAGCTGGGATACTTGTCATCATTCTAAAATATCCAGTTGTAATCCTCTTTGAGCTCCTAAGCAGCACAAAATCTATAACAGAAAAATGAAATCTTCTAATCCATGAATCACAAGTTACTACCAATGAACTCAATAAAGGAGGGAAAATGTGAGAGAAGCTTCAATAAACCTGAAGAAGTTACATAATGGCAGGAATCAGAAGTGATCTGTCAGCAATGACTGGGAATGGAAATGCAGGAAATTCTACCAATAAGAGTTAGAAAGGCTGAATGAATAAAAAGTCAAGGCCAAACAATAGATTAATTCCAAGAAACTCAATTCCTCATCAATAGCCCTGGGTGACTTAAGAAAAGAATATGAGCCAGGCCCAGAGAAATGTAGGTTCCATGATTTCCCTCATTGTAACACCTAGAATGTGCCTATAAATCTACAAGTAAATAAACTAAATGGTGAAAAAAGCAACACTGAGATATGGTAAATGATACTGGTCTCTAAGCATTACACACAGTGAAAACTAAAGAGGATAATAATCTTTAAAGGGCAGTAATCTTTAAAGGACATTTATTTTTGTTATAATTTTAGAATTTTAACATGTATCAGTGATACAATAAGCATGAAACTGGACTTTTTATTCTATTTTCTTTAAATGGTTGCACCTAGAAGCTCCCATTCTACAAAACAATATATGAGTTTTTATACTTTCTTTTTTTCTTGTTTTTTGGAGTGCTGTGTATGGAACGTAGGGTCTCACATATACTCAGCTGAGTTATACCCCTCAGATCATTTCAACAAATATCTGAATAAACCATGTCTCATCAACATACTGAGTTTTCTCCAGGAGAGATTATAGGCTAAGACAAAAACTAGCCAGATATTTTTTGGTTGGATATGGGGCTTTAATTCTGGGCCTAGACACTGTGCCTCAGCTCTGCAGCTCAAGGCAAGTGCTCTACCTCTTGAGCCACAGCACCACTTCCAGTTTTCTGAGTGGTTTATTGGAGGTAAGAGTCTCATGGACTTTCCTGCCTCTGCTGGCTTTGAACCACGATCCTCAGATTTCATCCTCCCGAGTAGCTAGGATCACAGGCGTGAGACACCGGTATCCAGCTAGCCCCATTTTTTGTGTGTTTTAAATCACTTTATTTTATTACCTTTTTTGTATGTTTTTATTGTAAAACTACTGTGTAGAGGGGTTACAATTACATGAGCAAGATAATGAGTACATTGCCTATCAAGCATTGTTGCCTCCTCCTTTGGTTTTCCCCTACCATCCCTTCCCTCCTACCTCCACAATTACCCCCACCCTACCAAAGTTGTAAAGTTCATTTTCAAGATAGTGTGTTGTACATCTCATTGTTACAATGGGTCAATCTTATCCCTATTTAAGCATTTTGTTTTTTCCCTTCTCCTCCCCAAATTAGAGAAGTGTATATACATGATGCAGGGCACTGAAATCAAATACAGTGAAAACAGGGGTTATAGTGTGGGGAAGGATCATAAAAAGAAACAAAAAATTCACATGGCACATTATAAATACATTAGAAACAATAGCAAGAAAAAAACCACTTGTGTCCTTATCTTGAGGTTCATATCACTTAACATCAACCTATCTGGTCATATGTTCAGAGCTTTTGAACCTTTCTGCTTGTCCTAGACATATACTAGTTATTGCAAATAAGGGAAACCATGGGACCTATGTTTCTTTGGGCCTGGCTTACTTCAATTAATATAATTTTTCCGAGTCTTTCCATTTCCTACCAAATGGGGCAATGTCATTCTTTGTGACAGAGGCATAGAATTCCATTGTGTGTGTGTGTGTGTACACACACACATTTCCTTGATCCATTCATCTACTGGGGGCATCTGGGTTGGTTCCATATCTTAGCTATGGTAAATAATGCTGTGATAAACATAGTTGTGCTGGTAGCTTTAGTATAGTCTTGTTTGTGATCATTTGGGTAAATGTCCAAAAGTGGGATGGAAAAAAACCAATCAAGGAACAAACACAGGAATAGACACTTTAAAAATTAAATTGTCCAAATGGAAAATCAACAAAGAAAAAATGTCCAAATATTTGACCAATGAGGACAATACAAATCACAGCTACATAATTTAACCATCAACCCACATAAAAATTTCAGTTTTGGTTATGGCAACTAAAAATTAAAGATTAGAGATTCTTCAAGGAATCGAAACTACCTGTGCCGGTGGCTCATACCTGAAATGCTAGCTGAACAGGAGACTGACAACCGAGGATCCTGAGTCAAGGCAACAGAGTCAGAAAACTCCATGATACTCTCTCTCCAGTTAACCAACAAAAAGTTAGAAGTAGAGGCATACCTCCATGAGATAGTAGAGCATCAGCCTTGACAGAAAAAGCCAATCAAAAGTGCAAAGCAAGTGATTCATGCATAAAATTTTACTAATCCCCCCACAAAAAATTACTACCCAGACCAGACTTCACTTTGTATCTGTGCCTAGACAGACAATCCCATGAGATTCTGCTCACCTATTAACCACCAGAACATTTGAAATAGAGTTTTTGCTCAAGTAGTAGAGTGCTAGCTTTGAGTGAAAAAAGCTAAGGGACAATGTTCAAGCCCTGAGTTCAAACCCAGGTACTTGCAAAAATAGTAAATAAATGCACTCAGAAGGAAAAAAAGAATACAGGCTGACCCATTGTAACACTGGGATGTGCAGGACACTATATTGAAAATGAACTTTACAACTTCACTAGGGAGGAGGTGGTATGGAGTTAGAGAGTTGGGGAGGGAAAGGATGGCAGGGGAAAAACAAAGGAAGAGGTAACAGTGCTCAATAGCAAATGTACTCATTGGAGATAAAATTCTCACAGATTTTCCTTCCTGGGCTGGCTTCAAACATCCATCCTCAGCTATCAGATCTGTGAGTAGTTAGGATCACAGGCATGAGCCACCTCATACAATAAGAATGTTCATCAATTTCCTCAAAAGGGGGCAAGGAAATGTGGCTACAGTCTTTTATACAGAACAGGTGACAGTATTTCAGGTTGTTTACAAGGACATCATTTCATCTTCTGCAGTGATCATTGGCATGGAGAAGATAGAAGGATGCTACAGTAAAGTTAAGAATTTAACAATCTGGAAAGGAGAAAGTACATGGAAGAAAATAGAGTCCTTTCTTTTTTATTGTGAAAATACCATACAGAGGGGCTACAATTACATGAGCAGGGTAATGAGTACATTTCTTATCAAGCATTGTTGCCTCCTCCTGTTTCTTACTAGCAGGCAGGAAAACACTCAATAATAGATGCAAGAGAAAATAAAGAAACAGCTGTTCCTGATGCAATAGGAATGGGAGGTCAGTGTAGCGAAGACAGAGACCATTGATTATATTCTCAACCATTGCCCATCCTCAGGACATAACAGTAAATGGAAAAAAAATTATGAGTTACTTACGGTATGTTCTCTTCTTGACTAGAAGCTTCACTGTTGCTAAGATCAATTCCCAAAGTGTAGAGAGGGAAAAATCCAGCAACCATCACATCTCCATCCATGTGCGCTCCATGCTTCATTGGAGAAAAGCAGCTAGTGCCAGCCAAGGACCTGAGAAGGAGGGGAAGCTGGAGAAGAAGGAGTGTGAAAGTCATAAGGTACATCCCTGAAGACTATCCCAAGCAGAAATTCTGGCTGGAAGTGAGACCCACAGTGTCTGATACCTTTATTCATACATATGTGTGCTTATGTGTCTTTTTATTGCCAGAGATCTATACTGTAGCTCATCTTCTATCAAAGTATCTTGAGTCCCCAGAAACCATATCCTGGGGCACTACATCTGTGGCCTTCATCCAGGAGGAAAACATGAGTTGGAAAACATGTTTGTGGATTTGCCATCTTCGGCCCAGGTGCTATGATTTCATCCAAGACCACAGAGAGTGAGGCCCTAGAGGTGAAGTTATATTGGATATTTTTTTGTCCAACATCTGTGTCAGGAAACCATTTTCATGAAAGCCATTTGAGATGATACAGCTGGATTGTCTCAGAGGATGCCATGTCCTGTGCATGGTGAAATATCCTGAAGAGTCTATGTCTGTGAGATGCTAACCAAAGTTATGAGAACATCACACCCAGAGGGTTGATTCACACACACAATGTCTGCAACAGCCACCGAACATTGGTGGTTGATCCAGCCAGGTTTCAATGGGAATTCCATGTGCAGAACCCTACAAAAATGCACCCATTTACTACTGCCTGAGGAAGCAAAGATGCTGCTGAAACCAGCAATTACATGTCAATAACTCAAGGTCAATGCCCAAATTGAGTTCCACTTTTGCCTTCTGAACTGTCCCTTTCAAACAGGTAATTATTACTAAACATGCTAATCTAGATATTTTTCATGACACAGAAGTCTGAGGACATATGATAATAGAGGAAATTCTTCTCAATGACAAACCAAAATCAATATCAATACCAACTCTATGATGTTTTCTTGTCAACAAATGTTAAACCCATACAGAGACTTCAGTGGTCCTGGTCTGAGATACCTCAGGCCAGTGAACATACTCTATATAAGGATGTAATGTTCCATGTTTATTATGGTACACTTGCCCATATTCATGCACTGGTATCAGAAAATCTGCATCACATTCTTACTTCAAAAATGCGGGAGGAAAACAAATACCCTTACTCATATCATTGCCACTTGTTTTTTAAACTTGAATATTCATTACATGATATATGAATTTTATCACTTATTAGTTTAAATTCCTCACAGCATATATTAGCTGGACTTAGGATTTATTTACCTATGTATATCTATGCATGTAATGGGCCTCAGTCTCAAAAGGTGGTGGCACTGGTCCATATCATAACTCTATAGTTTCATGAGGAACCTACAAACTGATTTCCTTAGTGGGTGCCTCAAATTATACTCTCATGAATACTGTTTAAGTGTCTCCTTTCCCTATATTCTTATATATATATGTATGTATATATACATATATGTATATATATAATTGTAAAAATGCTGTACAGAGGGGTTACAATTACATGAGTAGGGTAATGTGCACATTTCTTATCTAGCAGTGTTACCGCCTCCTTTCTTTTTCCCTGCCATCCTCTCCCTCCCATCTCCCAAGTCCTCCCTCTCCCCAACCCCGACATTGTAAAGTTCATTTTCAACATGGTGTCCTATATATCTCATCGTCACAGTGGGTCAAACTACATCCCCATTTAAGCATTCTGCTTTATCCCTTCCCCTTCCCAAATTACAAAAATGTATATACAAGATGCAGAACACCAGAAACAAATACAGTGAAAAAAGGGGTTATACCATAGGAGAAGAACCTACAAAGAAAAAAAGAATCGCATAGTGCATTGTAAGTACATTAAAAACAAAAGCAAGCAAGAAAAAACCACTTGTGGCCCTGTCTTCGGGTACATTTTGCTTAACATCATGTCATATGGTCATATGTACATAGTCTTTGAACTTCTCTTCTTGTCCTAGACATGTACTAGTCATTGTAAACAAGGGAAACCATGGGACCTCTGTTTCTTTGGATCTGGCTTACTTCACTTAATATAATTTTTTCCAACTCTTTCCACTTCCTAACAAATGGGACAATGTCATTCTTTCTGATGGAGGCATAGAATTCCATATATATGTGTACCACATTTTCTTGATCCATTCATCTACTGAGGGGCATCTGGGTTGGTTCCATATCTTACCTATGGTAAATAATGCTGGGATAAACATAGTTGTGCTGGTAGCTTTGGTATGACCTTGTTTGTGATCCTTTGGGTAAATGCCAAAAGTAGTATAGCTGAGTCATAGATGAGCTCTATGTGGAGTCTTCTGAGGAACCTCCATACTGCTTTCCAAAGTGGTTAAAAAAGTTTACACTCTGACAAACAATGCAGTAAGGTTCCCTTCTGGTCACATTCCCTCCAGCATCTGTTGTTATTAAATTTCTTGATTATTGACATTCGAACTGGGGTGAGGTGGAATCTCAATGTTGTCTTGATTTGCATTTCTTTTAGAGCTAGAGAATTTGAGCATTTCCTCATGGGTCTATTGGCCACTCTTAGCTCCTCTTCAGAGAAGTCTCTGTTTTAAGTCTTTAGCCCACTTATTAATAGGACTGTTGTTTATTTGAGGATTTGTTGTTGGGGAACTTAATTTTTGGAGTTCTAAGTATATTTTAGATATGAGACCCTTGTCTGTTGTATGGCTAGTAAAGATATTTTCCCAATCCATGGGCTTTCTGTTGATTTTGCTCGCTATGTCCTTTACCATGCAGAAGCTCTGCAGCTTCTTGCAATCCCAATTGTCCAACCTTTCTTTGATTTGTTGTGTTTCTGTGTCTCTACTAAGAAAATTTTGGCCTGTGCCAAGAAGCCCTAGAGTTTCTCCTATTGCTTCATCTAATGTTTTCAGTATGTCTGCTTTTATTTCCATGTCTTTAATCCATTTGGAGTTGATTCTGGTGCAGGGTGCTGTATATGGATCGAGCTTTAGTTTTCTACAAGTGATTAACCAATTTTGCCAGCACCATTTACTGAAAAGGCTGTCTTTCTTATATTCTACTTCTTTCGCTCCCTTGTCAGAGATTAGGTGGCTCTAGGTCTGTGGGTTCATTTCTGGGTCTTCAATCCTATTCCATTGGTCCTCAGGTCTGTTCTTGTGCCAGATCCACACTGTTTTGATTACTATGGCTTTGTAGTAGAGTTTGAAATTTGGTATTGATATTCCTCCAGTGCTGTTCTTTCTACTAAGGATTTTTTTTGCTATTTGGGGTCTTTCATTGTCCCATATGAACTTTTGGATTGCTTCTTCTATTTCATTGAAGAATGAGGTTGGGATATTGATAAGCATTCCATTGAATTTGTAGATAGCCTTGGGATGGGAAGTATTGCCATTTTCACAATGTTGATCCTTCCAATCCAGGAGTATAGGAGGTGTTTTCTTGCTCAGTTCTGCTTTAATTTCCTTTTTCAGGTTTTTAAAGTTTTCATCATACAGGTCCTTCCTCTTTTGTTAAGTTAACTCCTAAGTATTTTATTTGTTGTGGGGTTATTACAAAAGGGGTTGCTTTTAATTTCAACTGCACTCTTCTCTTTATTGGCATATAGGAAAGCCATTCATTTCTGTAGGTTAATTTTATACTCTGCTACTTGCCAAAGTTTCTGATCAGCTCAAGTAACTTGGGAGTGGAGTCCATGGGGTTCTTTAAATGCAAGATTATATCATCTGCAAAGAGGAAGAGTTTTACTTCATCTATCTCAATTTGGATCCCCTTTATATTTGCATCTTGTCTTATTGCCCTAGCTCGGCATTCTAATATTTGGTTGAAGAGCAGTGGAGAGAGTGGACATCCTTGTCTCATTCCTGAATTTAGAGGAAATGACTTTAACTTTTCGCCATTAAGTATAATGCTGACTGTCGATTTGTCATATATAGTCTTTATTATAGGGAGGAATGTTCCATGGATTCCTAGTTTTTCCAGAGCTGTCATCATAAAGGGGTATTGGATCTTGTCATGCTTTTTCTGCATCTATTGAGATAATCATGTGGTTCTTATACTTGCTCTTGTTGATGTGATTAATTACATTAATTGGAAATGAATCCTGTTTGATCGTGGTGTATGATTTTTTTTTGGTGAGTTGTTGAAGTCGGTTAGCCAAAATTTTGTTGAGAAGTTGTGTGTCACTGTTCATCAAAGAAATTTATTTCAGTTCTCTTTCTTTGATGAATCCCTGCCTGGTTTGGGGATGAGGGTTATGATGGCTTCATAGAAAGAATTTGGTAGTGAATTTTGCTTTCAATTTCATTGAAGAGTTGGAGGCATATTGGTGTGAGTTCTGCTTTAAAGGCTTTGTAGAATTCAGCTCTGTATCCATCTTGTCCTGGGCTTTTCTTGGGTGGGAGTTCTCTTAATGCTGTTTCTATTTCAATGCTAGATATGGACCTGTTAAATTGGTTTAAATAATCTTGGTTTATTTGAGTATGTCAATATTTGCTAGAAATTCATCCATATCTTTCAGATTCTCAAATTTATTAGCATAAGGGTTTGAGAAATATCCCTTTATTTTGGTCTGAATCTTGAATGTTTCCACTCTCATCTCTGAGTTTGTTTATTTGGGTGTGTTCTCTTTTGTTCTAATTAGATTTGTTAAAGGTCTGTCAATTTTATTAATTTTTTAAGAACCAACTCTTTGTTTTGTTGATTCTTTCTGTAGTGTTTTTTGGATTCTAATTCATTTAATTCTGATTTAACTTGTTTCCATCTACTGGATTTGGGTTTACAAGGGGCTTTGAGTGCCTCATTAAATTGTTGGTTTCAGATCTCTCCAATTTGTTAATGTAGGAACTCAGAAGTATAAACTTGCCTCTGAGTATATATATTTCTCTGATTTTTTATCCACTTATACTACCCTTGAGTGTACATATAACTGAGTAGGTAGGGTTCCTTTGTCAAATTCACTTGAGGTCATCTGATCAGTTTTGTTGGTATCCATGTCTAAATTTGAGCAACTACAATACTGCCCCTGTTTTTAGGATGTGTAGAATAATTTCTGGCTGGTGGTGTAAGAACTCCTCCATAAACTCATGGAAACAGAATAATTTATTGCTGAGAACCAGTAGGTCATCAAAGAGATAAGAGGTGAAATTTACTCATTTTCAGGATTCAAAGTAAATGAAGACACAAAATGCCAAATCCTTTGGGAAACAGCAAGACAGTACTCAGAGGAAAGTTTATAGCCATACATGCTTGCATCAACGAATTAGAATAATCTCAAATCAATATGCTAATGAAGCAACTCAAGCTTCTAGACAAACCACAGCAATACAAACCCAAAAGCAGCAGACAAATAAAAATAATTAGAGCAGAATTAAATGAATTAGAGACTTCAAAAACAATGTGGAGAATCCCCAAATACAAAAGTTGATTATTTGAAAAAACTTAGCATTGACAGAACCCTATCCAAATTAATTAAATATAAAAGAGAAGCTACCCAAATAAATAATATTAGAAATTACAGGGGGAAATCACCACAGATCCAAGCAAAATTCAAAATATTCTCTTTTTTATTGTGAAAATACCATACAGAGGAATTACAATTACATGAGCAAGGTAATGAGTACATTTCTTATCCTGCATTGTTGCCTCTTCCTTTGTTTCCCCGTACCATCCTTTCCCGTCTCCTGGCCCACTCATCCCCCCCTCAAACACACCCTCTACACCAAAGTTGTAAAAGTTCGTTTTTTGACATAACGTCCTATATATCTCATTGTTGCAATGGGCCCACCTGTAAAAATTCCAAATATTCTAAGGGAATTCGTTATAAGTCTCTATGGCAACAAATATGATAATCAGGAAGAAATGAATATATTCCTACACAAAATACATATACCCAAACTGAATCAGGAAAACATAAACTGAATAAACAGACCCAACAAAAGCAATGAGATTGAATTGGCAATAATTGACCTTCTAGGAAAAGCCCAAGACCTAATGCCTTCACAACCAAATTGGGAAAGACTCTTGAAGGAGAATTAGCACCAATGCTCCTCAAACTCTTCAATGACATAGCAAGGGAAGGAACACTGCCAAACTCATTCTAAGAAGCCATAAGCACACATCAAGGAAAGAGAACTTTAGAAAGAGAACTTTAGACCTATCTCTTGATGAACATGGTTGCAACACTCCTCAACAAAATCAGAAAATGATAAGATAACACATGATGATTGAATGGGATTTATCTCAGGGATGCAAAGCTACATTAACATGTGTAAGTTAATTAACCTATTACAACAGATCAACAGAAGCAAGGACAACAGCTACCATGATTATCTCATTAAATGTAGAAAAAGCCTTTGACAAGATCTAATACCTCATTATGATGAAATCTCTGGAGAAGCTAGGATCCATGGACCATTCCTCAGTATAAAAAAGAGTGTGTATGAGAAATCTACAGTCAGTGTTATGCTTAATGGTGAAAAACTGAAGGCATTTCCCCTAAAATCAGGAATAAGAGAAGAATATACTCTTTTCTCTTTAACATAATACTGGAATTCCTAGCAAGCCAAATAGGCAAGAGAAAACCATGCAGGGAATCCAAATATGGAAGGAAGGAGTAAAACTCTCCCTTTTTTTTTTTGGTCCGGTCATGGGTCTGAACTCTGGGCCTGGGCGCTGTCCCTCAGTTCTTCAGCTCAAGGCTACCACTCTACCACTTGAGCCAGAGCACCACTTCAGGCTTCTTTCTTTTTTGCTTATGTGGTGCTGAGGAATCGAACCCAGGGCCTCATGCATGCAAGGCAAGCGCTCTACCACTGAGCTGCCTTCCCAACCCCAAAACTATCCCTTCTTACAGATGACACGAACCTATAGTTAAAGGACCACTGAAATCTCCTTCTACAACCTATGGAGTTGATCCAAAACTTTGTCAAAATAGCCAGTTATAAAATCAATCCACAAAAACAAGGATCATTCACAATTTAGAGCACCCTGGGATATCTAGCCACAGTGTCCAGGAGGAGATAACTGTAAGTTTAGTCAGGAATAGGGTAGCTTTGTGAGTGTAAGCATTTAATTAGCACATGTAGTGCTCTTATGTGTACAAGCATGCAGCCTTTGCAGTGTGCCTGGCTCATAGACTAGAAGTCTCTCTGTCACCAGCAATTGTTTCTAGGATTCTAAGAAAGGAAGCTCTTAAGGTGAAGCATTTATCCATTTGGTGTTTTTAAGAATTAACAGTGTATTACAATGTCCTCATTCCTTTCTAATAGAAAAAAAATGTTGTGTAAATTTACTGAAAACCCAACTAAGGAAAAATGATAAAGGAATACAAAATATTATGGAAAAGCACTAAAATCAAATATTCTCTAGAATACATCACAAAATGTGCATTGAATACTTGACTTAGTAATATAAACTCAACCTTATTAATAAAATTCCTAAAATAAAGAAGGAAGATAGACAAAGAATTCAATAGAAAGGAATATTTTGATCATATCTTGATAAACATACTGAGGAAGTTGAAAATGTAATTATATGTTTTCATTTGTTAAACAGCGTGCCCTCAAAATAAGAACATGGACACAATATTTTTTGCAAATGCATTGTTATGTTTTCAATTAAAAGTTTAATAGAAATCTATGGTCAATTACATAGTCATTTATCTATTAGAAATGTAAATGTGAAAAGACAATTCTAGTCACTCAGGAATTGAGGCATAGTTTTGCATCATTACTTCAAAGGCTACACAGACTCTGTTCTTGTCCATTTCTTCCCTCAGTTTTATAAGGATCCACAAACCATTTTCATCTTGTTAGGTCAACAGCCCACTCAGTTCTAGCTGAAGTGAAGCAGGTATGATGCCATGTAGATAGCTAACAATGTGTCCTTTGGAGCCATTTGATAGAAGGAAACTTGCTGTGATAACTCAGGAAAAGGTCAAAGCAAAAGTGAGCTACAGTGGAAAAAAATACAAGACATGAGTAAAAGGATTGCACTATATCACAATCTCAGTCTTGGTCTACATTTAGAAATAGCTGGAAGCTGGGCACCAGTGGTTCATGCCTATAATCTTAGCTGCTCAGGAGGCTAAGATCTAAGGATCATGGTTCAAATCCAGCCCAGGCAGGAAAGTGAGACTGTTATCTCCAATTGACCACCAGAAAACCAGAAGTAGCACTATGATTCAAAATAGTAGAGCACTAGTCTTGATTCTCCACATTCCCCATTACCCTCCCCTCAAGCACTACCCTTCAGACAAGATATGTTTAAGCATCCCGGTATTCATTTTGCTAAACAGTATTTTAATGATTTCAGAAACCTTACACCACTCAAATCCACCCCATACTTTAGTCAATTTGAGTGAGTTTCCATGCATATGGCCATGTATGTTGTTTCCTATAGAGTTCGTGTTTCATGTTTGTATTTTAGATCTAACTTTTGCATATGACAGAAAATAGGCTTAATTTGTCTTTCAGAGCCTAACTTATTTTACTTGACATAATTTCATTGCATTTTTAAAGTCATTTCCCACCTACTGAGAGTTATCCAGAAAATCAATTTTACAGCTCCAGAGAAACCTTGGTCTGCTCCAACCTCTCCAATCTGTCTTTGTGAACAATAGAATGTGGATATTCTACTATTTGAGTATTTATACTTGGCTAAACACAAAATTTCGTGGGTTCATAAATCTTTTCTATTCCAATTACTTTCTTCACACTCTTTTTTTCCTTTTTTTTAAAAATATTTTTGTCAGTCGTGGGGCTTAAACTCTGGGCCTGGGCGCTGTCCCTCAGCTCTTCAGCTCAAGGCGAGCATTCTACCTCTTGATCCACATTGCCACTTCCAGTTTTCTGGTGGTATATTGGAGATAAGAGTCTCACACACTTTGCTGCCTGAGCTGTCTTTGAAACGTGTTTCTCAAATCTCAGCCTCCTCAGAAGCTAAGATTACAGGCACCTGTCTCTTCGCACATTTTTTAAAGGCACAAAGCTAGACATATTTTAACCTCCCTCTATTCCTCCCATAGTTAACTGTGGAAACTGGTAGAGTTCCAGCAGTGCCTTAATCTGGACCAACGATATTCCTGATGTGCTTGCTAGTGCTGTTATAGACTTGCTTTCTCTTAAACGTGAGATTTGAGATCTGGTATTGCCTAGAAAACCAACTAAAGGTATTAGCAGGTGCTAACCAAGTTTGGAAATCAACTTTGTAGATGTCAAATCCTAGAGAGATATTGTAAAAATATTTAGAATTTTTTTTATCTCTTCAGCAGCAAACGCCAACGCTAGAAAAAAACTGGTAGTTCTTGAAGATAATCTGCAGAGTGAATATAGAAATTTAGGAGTATTCCAAAACTTGATCATCACAAGTAAAATACAATGGCCATGATGGATTAAATGCTTGTTTCTAAGCAAATGAATATGTTGAAATATCTCAACCTATTGGGGCATAGTGCAAATGTGAGATCTTGTGCAAGTATTTAGGATCAGGCAAGGACATGAAAATAATTTCTCATTAATGAAATTCAGAACCTTATGAAAATCTAGAGATATGATTTTTTGAGACTTGCTTTTTCTATCTGCACATGTAACACAAGAAAAGACTGCCCTCCATGAAAGTTGGAATAGGTCTTCCTGAGAAACTAATTATTCTGTTGACTTGACCTTGTGGCAAGTAGTTCCACAAATGTGAGAAAAAAGCCTTAGTGTTTTAAGCCACCCTGTTTATGTTTTGTGGTTATAAGAGCAGCCATGCTGACTAAGAGAATGACTTAAAGAGAAATTTCCAGAAGCTTCACTGAATGTGATTTGTAGGAGATTACATATCAAGTCTCCTCATAGCCATAGCATTTGATAGTGAACAATTTTTCAAGCAACATCTACCACAATAAAAGCTAAATAAATGAAGGGTGATATTTTGGTTTATACAACAATAATGGATATGTATTTAAATGCAATAATATATGGTCAATCCGTTTACTTCTCTTAACTCAATTCCAAATAATTCATTATGGAGAGAGGAGCATCCAACATTAGTTACGGGAGGAGAATGATAACCAAGACTTAAGCTGATATCCTAGTTTGAGGTTACCCTGGTTAAATTCACTGTTAGGAAATACCTCCATGATCAATACTCTTGACCAGTATATTTAGATTGAATTAGTATAATGAAAGGACACGTAGAGGATAAGAGGATTGAAGTTTGTATATCAATAAATTCATATATCTAAGTGTATATACATATAATTGCAAACATATGTATATACCAGAAGACAGCATAATGAAACCCAGCACACACTATATGAAAGAATGGAAGAATGAATGGGGAATGGACTATAAGTTATAGAGTGAACTTTTTCAATGTACACTGTATCAACAGATGGAATTGTCACAATGGAAGATCATCATGTTACAGTTTTAAGTCATTTCTTTAATTTTAAACCATGTAAAAGAAGGTAATGATTAGTGAACTTGAATAAAATCTAATTGAAAAGATAATTCAATACAAAAAATTAAGAGAATATTATCTCTAGCCAATCTGCTCTATAATAAAGCACATTTTTAAAACAATTATTCAATTCAGGACATTTGGGCTGGTTTTACAGCTTCACTATTGTGAATAATGCAGCAATAAACATGTGTCTGCCAAGTGTGGCTGCTATATCCTAACCTGTAATCCATAACATACATTTCCTAGCATGATATCACTAGTTTATATGGTCAACATATTTTAGATTTTATTAGGAACCTCTCTATTGCTTTGTATAGGACTTTTACTGATGTACATTTCAAGGACAGTGTATATGTTCCCATATTCACTCAGTTCTCAATAGTATATTGAGTTTTGTTTTGTTTTGTTTATGCATCAGAGCAAAAATTAATCAGACAGTTCAATTCAGAACCATGATGGGCAAAGTCAAACAGTGGGACTTACATTCCTAAAGTCATTGAATTATATTAGTGCCAGATAAGAGAAGAATACTACACAGTACTTCAGGATGTCTTGAATGAATTTGGATAGGTGAAGTACAGGTTTTCCCAGCTGCAAACATAGTGGGGCCACCTATGTGTTTCAAGCTGCCTACCACAAGATTGTAAAATAATGCTCTCGTGCACTGATCTCCTGGTGGAAGTCTCCAGTGTCTTGTAGAGGAAATCCCACCCATTTTGTGGAAGGAAATACTGAAGTCCCACCCATCTCCTGAAGGAAGTCCCTTTTAAGGAGTCCCTTTCTGTGTTGTTTCAGGAGGCAACATACTCCGAACTCAGGAAACTATGAGTTTCACCTTTTTGGAAAAGTGACTTTGAGTTATCAGGCATAGCAGATTAGAGATAGAAATGCTTTCCAAGTGGTTGCTACACCAACCCAGCACAAACAAACCTATACACCATGATTATAGAAGTGAATGTTGCATTATAAGGATAAACATAACTGTATCAAGGACTTTGGACAATGCTAAAAAGGGCCAGCCCACCAGGTCCCAGTAACAGTCCCCAGTGTAGTCTTAACACCTGGCTGCACATACAGCAGGCACAGAGAGTTACATGAAGAAACACAAAAGGACAAAATGGAGGACCAGTGTTGGGAGGAGAGCACGTACTGCGCTGTCTGAATACGTCCTTTGCCTCAACAACAAAGAAGTAGTATTATTTTTGTTGTTTACATTTTTAAATAATTCAAATTTTAAGTAGTTTAAATAAATTAAATTATATTATTTAAATTTAAATTAAACAATTTAAATGTTAATATTTTAAATGCTTTTAATGTTTTTAAATTCATTACTATTTTAAAAGCTCTTCACATATTTACACTTGATGACATATTCTTCCATCGTTAAGTCAACTATCCACTAAAGACTGGACTAGAGTGTCCTTTGCCACATTAATGGAATCAGCTCCCTGCTCACCATTATTTTCTTTACCTTCTGGATACACAATTAACCCTTTAGGTTCCGGGAAGATGGCGGAGGAGAAGCTGGAGGTTAAACAAGCTCTCACATATAAAGCAGTTTTAGAGTTCCAGTGAACAGTCCTAAGCCAAAGAATCACACCGAGTGTGCCATTACAGAACAGAGAGTTAGGCCAGAGAGGAAAAATCCAGGCAAGGAGACAGATTTGAGCACTTGCCAGCTGCCGCCGCTGAGGTGGCAGTGGTGGCAGTGGAGGCTGTAGCCGCCATACCTGCAACACAGAGAGTCCGGGACCAAGGAGCCAGAAGCGGCGGGCAAGCAGATTCTACTCAACACCAGCAAGTACCGACAAGGAACAGACATCTTCATCCTGCAGTTCGCAGACCAGAGACAACCCAGGAACTAAGACTCCAGCAGCATGAGTAGAAGCCTAATGTCCTCATTCCTTGTCAGGGAGCAGAAGAGGGAAGGCAACACCTCCACCCCCCACTACAGAAGAACTCCATCTTGGATACTGACAAAGATGGGCTGAACTACTAGCTCCAACTCAGGTCTTGGAAGAAAACTAGAGTCATTTAGCAGGTCACGAGAACCTAAGCTGATCTGCCAGACTCAGCTCCACCCAGGGAAAAGTCACCCAGCCCCAGGAAGGCTTTCTTCACTGGGTAATCAGAGCCAGAGGATGCCCCTCCCTTTAGCAGCCTTGACAATCAATTGAAATTCAGTAAACATAAACCCTGACAGTAACTCCAGGCTGGGCTCTGTGAGTTTCTCACAAGCTAGCCCCCCGGGAAAAGCAACTGTTTGCTGAAAGGCTCAAGTCTACCCAGAACCTAGCCTCATTACAGCATCTCCAAACTTGAGGAAAAAGCCATCTCCCTCTTTTGTGATACTCAAAGCAGATATCTCTCCTATTGAACTAACCTGGGAGGAGGATCACAAAATCCTGGGTAAAGCATAGCATTTTTCTGCCTGTTCAAACAAACTGACTTAAGAAACCAACCAAGGGCTGGGAAGGTAGCTCAGTGGTAGAGCGCTTGCCTTGCATGCCTGAGGCCCTGGGTTTGATTCCTCAGCACCACATAAGCAAAAAAAAAGAAAAAAAAGCCGGAAGTGGCGCTGTGGCTCAAGTGGTAGAGCGCTAGCCTTGAGCTGAAGAGCTGAGGGACAGCGCCCAGGCCCAGAGTTCAGGCCCCACTACCGGACCCAAAAAAAAAAAAAAAAAAAAAGAAACCAACCAAGCCACAGGAAAATCAAGCACCACAAGCAGACCAGAGTCTCCAACAAGAGGCTGGTTAAGGACACAAGGGAGATACAGGATTTTTCCAACCCCACACAAAAAAATCAAAGAACTTTTTTTTTTCTTTTTTTTTTTGTACCTTTTATAAAAAAATTTTTCTAAAACTTTTCTTTTAATTTTTAATTTTTACCTTTTTTGAAAAAAATTGTTTTCTAGTAACTTTTTTTTCCTCTTATAAATTTTATTTTAGGGGTATGTGTGTGTGTGCGTTTTTCTTTCTTTGTTTTGTTAAAATTTTTTTTTTGTTTTTTGTTTAGCTCTACTCAACTTCTGATCTTTTTTCTTTCTCTCTTATTCTTTTTACCTTTTCTTCTCTTTCGTTCTTCTTTATGTGACTTAATTGTTGTTCTGCACATCCTCATATATACCCTTAATTGATTATTAGACCTTATCCGCCGTTGTGTACACACTTAATCCACAAATTTATTACTCAATTCAAAACCTCTTAGATTTAAATTCCTTAATAGCAGTACTACCTCCTTATACCTATATAATATTTTAAGTATTTTTATTTTTAAGTTTTTCATATCTCATTTATATCCCCCCCTTCTCTCATTATATCCACAATCTTCTCTGAATATTTTGCTTTCGTTTCTGCATAATATTTTTAATTTTTACTTTTCTATTTTTTTCTCTTTTTTCCCTTTCTCTTTCTTCTTTTTTTTCTCTCCCTCTACTTTCATCCTATCCAACCTATTTCCTGCTTTGAGATTAGGACTTGGTTAAGTTAACTCTCCCTGTGCCTTCCCACATCTCTCTATTCCTATTTTTTACCCACATCTCTCCCTAAAACTAATAATTTCTGGTTTGCCAAATTCTTTGCGGTTCGTAGCCCATTAATATATAGTTGTTTGATGCTGAATAGATGTATCTGTTGAACTAGATTGTATCTGCAGACTATTGACTGTGCAAATACAGACTTTAGTTGATGCTTGCCTTAAGATAGTGTTCTAGCACAAAACTGGTGTTATTTTCATCCCAAATGGGCAGAGTAAGAGGGAAAAACACAAGGAAAATGGCAAGTCTGGGTATCTCAACACCAACTCATGATAATAGGGGACAGAACAGATAATGAATAATCCAGAAGAGAGTTCCCAAATAGCTCTACAAACACTGCTGGCAAACATGATAAATGAAAAGATTGAAAACATACAAAGGACTCTGTATGAGCGTGATAGGGAGAGAGAGGAGGCAAACAAGATCAATGGAGGCAAACCAAAGGCCAATACAGGAAAAGACTGAAAACATACAAAGGACTTTGTATGAGCGTGATAGGGAGAGAGAGGAGGCAAACTAAAGGTTTATACAGAAATATCACGAGCATGAGGAAGCTACTCAAAAACTATTTGCATGAGCAGCTTGAGAATACTCAAAGAGAAAGGCAGGAATGGCATGAGCAGTCTGAGAACAGTCAAACAGAACTATTGGAATGGTGTGAAATTGAGGAAGCTAAGCAAAGAGTAATACAGGAATTGAGAGAGCAGGAGGAGAAGACAAAAAGTTCACTAAAGGCATTCATGGAATCCATTAACAAAGAGCTTAAGGAAGTCAAGGAGACCACAAAGGGAATGCTGAATGGAGCCCAACAGAAGAATGGGAGTCCAAGGAATCCATAACCAATCAACTAAGTGATTTGAGAATAAACACTGAACACCAAATTAAGGAAGTAAAGAAGTTCACACAAGATCTAGAACAATGCTTCAACAAAGAATTTGAAGCCATCAAAGCTGACCAATTAGAAGGAAAAGAAATAAAAAACAAAGTAGAAAGTCTTGACAGCAGGTTAGACCATGCAGAAGATCGAATCTCAGGGACTGAAGACAGCCTAGATATTACAGACAAAGAGCATAGAACCATCAAAGACAAGTCCAAGAAATATGAGAGATCTATCCAACACTTGGAAGACACCATCAGAAGGCCTAATCTGAGGATAATGTTTGTAGAGGAGCACCTAGAAACAGAAGTTAATGGTCTAGGAAATTTGTTTAACAGGATCCTAGCAGAGAACTTCCCAAACATGCAAAAAGATAGGCCTATTCAGATACGAGAAGTTTTTAGAACTCCAAATAGACCAGACCAGAATAGGACATCCCACCATCACCTTATAATCCATACAGGATCAACTCAGACCAAGGAAAAGATCCTTAAAGCTGTCAAGGAGAAAAGATTAATCACCTATAAAGGGAAACCAATTAGAATCACCTCAGATTTCTCAGCAGAGACAATCAAAGCAAGAAGAGCCTGGAACGATGTACGCCATGCCCTAAAAACAAACAACTATCAACCAAGAATACTGTACCCAGCTAAACTCTCCTTCATAACTGAAGACCAAATAAAAACCTTCCATAGCAAAGAAAAATTGAAACAATACATCTCCACCAAACCAGCCCTACAAAAGATTCTTAAAGATGTCCTACACATAGAAAACCAACAAGACCACAATAAAGGCCAAGAAACTGCACCCAAACTGAGAATCCAAGAACCATAGGAAGAACCCAGTTTTCACAGCCACCAAGAAGGTGGATAATATGGCAGGAACTCCCAAATACCTCTCAGTCCTATCTCTCAACATTAATGAACTTAGTTCTCCAATTAAGCGACATAGACTGTCTAGTTGGATTAAAAAGAAATATCCTTCTATAGGCTGCCTTCAGGAGTCACATCTTGCCCATAAAAAAAACACATTTTCAATGGTAAAGGCTAGAACAAAATCTAATAAGCAAACGGCCCCCATAAACAAGCAAGAGTTGCAATCCTAATATCAGATAAAATAGACTTCAAATTAAAATTCATGAGAAGAGATGAAAAAGGTCGCTACATACTTATTAAGGGATCTCTTCTTCAGTAGGATATTACAATTCTAAATATCTATTCGCCAAACAATGGAGCACCCAAATTTATCAAAGAAACACTACTTTCCCTCAAATCCCACATAGATCCAAAGACATTAATTGTTGGGGATTTTAACACACCACTCTCCCCACTAGATAGATCAACTCGGCAACAACTCAACAGAGAAACCACAGATCTAAAAATTGCATGGATCAACTAGATTTAATAGACATCTACCAAATATTTCACAGCAGCATCAGGATACACGTTTTTCTCAACAGCACATGGAACATTTTCCAAAATAGACCACATTTTAGGCCACAAGCAAACTTGTCCAAATTCAGAAACACTGCATTCTCTCTGAACAAAAGGGAATAAAATTAGAACTCAACACCAAAAGCCACCAAAGAAAGTCCGGTAACAAATGGAAGCTGAACAACACACTGCTGAACCACGAGTGGGTCATGGAAAAGACTAGAAACTAAATTCAAATCTTCATGATATTCAATAAAATTGAGCACACAAATCACCAGCTCCTCTGGAACACAGCAAAGGCAGTACTCATGGGCAAGTTTATAGCTCTGAGTTCCTACATCAACAAATTGGAGAGATCTGAAACCAACAATTTAATGACACATCTGAACCTCCTTGAAAAAGAACAGCAAGATAAACCCCAATCCAGTAGATGGAAAGAAATAATTAAAATTAAATCAGAATTTAATGAATTAGAATCCAAAAAAAAACTATAGAAAGAATTAACAAAACAAAGAATTGGTTCTTCGAAAAAATTAACAAAATTGACAGATCCTTAGCAAATCTTATCAGAAAAAGAAGAGAACACACCCAAATAAACAAACTCAGAGATGAGAATGGAAACATCACCACAGAAACAACCAAGATTCAGAACATTATAAGGGAATACTTCTCAAAACTTTATGCTAATAAGTTTGAGGACTTAGCAGAAATGGACCTTTTCCTAGCAAATATTGACATGCCAAAACTAAACCAAGATGAGTTAAACCATCTTAACAGGCCCATATCAAGCATTGAAATAGAAACCGCAGTAAAAGACATCCCATCTAAGAGAAGTACAGGACCAGATGATTTTACAGCAGAATTCTACAAGGCATTCAAAGCAGAGCTCACACTAATATTCCTCCAACTCTTCAATGAAATTGAAAGAGAAAATTCACTACCGAACACATTCTATGAAGCCATGATAACCCTCATCCCAAAACCAGGCAGGGACTCATCAAAGAAAAAGAACTATAGACCCATTTCTTTGATGAACATTGATGCAAAACTTCTCAACAAAATTTTGGCCAATCGACTTCAACAATTCATCCAAAAAATCATACACCACGATCAAACAGAATTCATTTCAGGGATGCAAAGCTGGTCCAATATACGCAAATTAATATAATTCATCACATCAACAGGAGCAAGGACAAGATCTACAGCGTTATTTCAATAGATGCAGAAAAAGCATTTGACAATATCCAACACCCGTTTATGATGAAGGTTTTGGAAAAATTAGGAATCCATGGAACATTCCTCAATACAATAAAGGTTGTATATGACAAACCTACAGCCAGCATTATACTTAATGGTGAAAAATTAAAGCCATTTCTTCTTAACTCAGGAACAAGACAAGGATGCCCACTCTCTCCACTTCTCTTCAATCTAGTATTAGAATGCCTAGCTACAGCAATAAGACAAAATGCAAACACAAAGGGGATCCAAATAGGGAAAGAAGAAATAAAACTCTCCCTCTTTGCAGATGACATGATCTTGTATTTAAAGAATCCCATAGACTCCTCTCCCAAATTACTCAAGCTGATTCAAAATTTTGGCAAAGTAGTAGGGTCTAAAATAACCCCCAAAAATCAATGGCTTTTCTGTATGCCAACAATGAGAAAAGTGTGGCTGAAATTAGGAAAGCAACTACATTTGCAATAGCCCCACAAAAAATAAAATACCTAGGAATTAACTTAACCAAAGAAGTGAAGCACCTTTATGATGAAAACTTTAAAAACTTGAAAAAGGATATCAAAACAGAACTTAGAAAATGGCAAAAACTCCCACGCTCCTGGATTGGAAAGATCAACATCATGACAATGCCAATACTTCCCAAGGCTATCTACAAATTCAATGCGATATCTATCAAAATTCCAACCTCATTATTCAAGGAAATAGAAGAGGCAATCCAAAAATTCATATAAAACAATAAAAGACCCCGAATAGCAAAAATGCTCCTCAATGGAAAGAACACTGCTGGAAGAATATCAATACCAAATTTCAAACTCTACTGTAAAGCCATAGTAATCAAAACAGCTTGGTACTGGCACAAGAACAGACCTCAGGACCAATGGAATAGAACTGAAACCCAAAAATGAACCTACAGACCTATAGCCAACTAATCTTCCATAAGGGAGCTAAAAAAATGGAATGGAAGAAAGACAGCCTCTTCAGTAAATGATGCTGGCAAAATTGGTTAACTACTTGTAGAAAACTAAAGCTAGATCCATATATATCACTCTGCACTAGAATAAACTCGAAATGGATCAAAGGAGACACTCTGAAAGCATTACAGGATGAAATAGGAGAAACCCTAGGTCTCCTTGGCTCAGGCTGAAATTTTCTTAATAGAGACCCAGAAACACAACAAGTCAAAGAAATGTTGGACAAATGGGATTGCATGAAATTTCAGAGCTTCTACATGGCAAAAGACATGGCTAGCAAGATCAATAGAAAGCCCACGGATTGGGACAAGATCTTCACTAGCCATACAACAGACAAGGGTCTCATATCTAAAATATACTTGGAACTCAAAAAATTAAATCCCCCAACAACAAATCCTCAAAGAAACAACTGCCCAATAAATAATTGGGCTTAAGACTTAAAAAGAAACTTCTCTGAAGAGGAAAGAAGGATGGCCAATAGACATGAAGAAATGCTCAACCTCCCTAGCTATAAAAGAAATGCAAATCAAAACATTAAGATACCACCTCACTCCAGTTAGAATGGCAAAATTCAAGAACTCTAATAACAACAGATGCTGGAGGTGATGTTGACAGAATGAACCTTACTGCATTGTTGGTGGGAGTGTAAACTTGTTCAACCACTTTGGAAAGCAGTATGGAGGTTCCTCAAAAGACTCCACATAGAGCTCCCCTATGACCCAGAAATCCCACTTTTGGGCATTTACTCAAATGTTTACGAACAAGACCACACTAAAGCTACCAGTACAACTATGTTTATTGCAGCATTATTTACTATAGTTAAGATATGGCACTAACCCAGATGCCCCTCAGTAGATGAGTGGATCAAGAGAATGTGGTATATATACAGAATGGAATTCTATGCCTCCATCAGAAAGAATGACATTGCCCCATTTGTTAGGAAATGGAAAGGCTTGGAAAAAATTATATTAAGTGAAGTTAGCCAAGGCCAAAGAAACATAGGTCCCATGGTTTTCCTTATTTGTAATATCTAGTATATGTCTGAGTCAAGCAGAAAAGGTCAGATAAGGTGATGTTAGGGAAATGAACCCTAAGATATGTATTCAAATCTTTTTTTTTCTTTCTTGCGATTGTTTCTAACACATTTATAAGATTATTTCTTTGTTGTTTTGTATGTCCCTCCCCCATAGTATAACCCCTGCTTTCACTGTATTTGATGTAGGTATAATTTGTGGAGGTGAAGGGGAAAAACAAGTCGTTTAAATAAGGGTACTAGTGGACCCATTGCCACCATGAGCAGTACAAGTTGTTATATCGAAAACGAACTTTACAACTTTGGTGAGGGGGCGGAGAATTGGGTGGGGTTTGTGGGAAGGATGGGAAGGGATGGGAAGGGGAAACAAAGGAGGAGGCTACAATGCTTAAAAAGAAATGTACTCATTATCTTGCCCATGTAATTGTAACCCCTCTGTACAGTATTTTCACAATAAAATATAAATAAAAATTAAAAATACAATTAACCCCTTTCTCCTTTTCTTCTTCCTCTAATTCTTCTCATACAAACCCCCAATTTTGCCACTCAACTTTTAAAAACATGAATAATCTTACTTCCCTAACCACCCACCTTACCATGAATAATAGGATTGCTTGTGTAGATGATGCTTTTTTACTTCATGTAACTATCTGCATTGGTGATGACTTATTGTTATTCCTGAGTTATACCCCCAGGTATACCACCAGGTCAGTGGCAGGACAATGCATACTAGTACTAACCTACCCAGTCTGCCCAGAACACAAGAAATATCTTCAACTGAAAGAGTTTAGATGACTAAACCCACCATCAAAGGCGTGAGTCCTCATGAGAAAATTCTATAACCAAAAAACAAACAAACAAACAAACATAAACATGACACCTTAAAAAGAATAATCAAATTAGACTGGGATTGCTCTAGGTAGTATGGCTGTAGCAAGCGTGAGACTTGCCACCACATTGTGGCTTGTACTTCCTTATAGAATTAATATATGTGAATATAAATGTTAGAAATAATTTTCTGGATTTCATTTAGGAAAATTCCTTGCATAATATTTTATTATGTTTTTCTAGGAAGCTTATGTTAATTTCCTACATATCACATGTGATTATTTTTAATATTATAGCTAAGAATTTTCTACCAATGCACTGGCTATCTTTTCACTCTTGGTTGTATTGTTGTTTTTTGGTCTGTGCAGATTCTTTTCATTGTGAAGCAAACCCAATTGGCAATACTTTCTTGATAACTGAACTGAGATGTCAATCTAGGTAACAAGCTTGCTAGGCAGATGCTGCAGAATGAGCCGTAACTCCAGCCCTTCCTTGCACTGACTTTTTTTGTTAGTTTCTTTCTTTTCACCTATGCCCATACTTGCACTGCAGTGCTTCTATTGATGGCTCCTGCAATCGCTGGGATGACAGGCATATTCCATGATGTGTTGCTTCTTCTATTTACATGGGTATCTCATACACTTGTTTTTAGCCTAGAATGGCCTGGTATCACAGTCTTTCAGATTTCAGCCCCTACACTACTGGAATATAAAGCATGTGCCACACACACCCCTACACTGCTGGAATATAAAGCATGTGCTACCACACCGAGCTATAGGTTGAGAAGTAGTCTCATGAAATTTGTGCCAGGGCTGTCCATGAACTGTGATCCTCTCAATCTCAGCAATGTGAGTACCATGGACTTCAGTCATAAGCCACTATACCTGGCTCAATTCTTTCCCATGTTGGATACTCATGAATGCTAGGAAGTCATTACAGGTGAGAAATGCACCAACCAGCATTCATTAGTTTTTTTTTTTTTTTCTCTTCTTTCTGGTTATTGCAGTCTATTGTGTGACAAAGTTGAAGAGGATTTTCGGAGCGTATAAACGGCCTTTTCCATAATTCCAAAGGCAAATGAGTGACAATATAGAACTACTGAATACAACATACCCTAATGAGCATAGTACAATATAGAACTATGTTAAAATGAAAATATTAATGGAATTCATTAATAAATAAGATATAAGGAAGTATTTTGTTTACATGTTTTGAAAAGTAATTGAGAAATCAAAAATAAGGTAAAAGAACAGGGATAATATGCTAATTGTGAAAAATAGTATTAAATGCAGATTGAATTGAACAAACAACATACATACAAAATTCACATTAAGATAGTGATAGTTACAATTATACCACTATTGTGATATCAGCTCTAGACAAACTAGTCAGGGCAATTTACTCATTGAAGTAATTCCCATAGTATAAACTAAGAGCGTACTGGGAAAATTGTGTAGATTTAGTTGAGACCTTTTATACATTGATCAAACACATGTGGTTAATCTTAAATCTTATCTTCTCAAAGATGTATTTTCTCCCTGAAGCCATGCAGAGAATTTCTATTGGATTTCAACAAGATGATGTAGCACTTGGGGACAAAGATGCAGCACAGGAGCCCTGCACTGGAGGCCAAGATGGAGAAGACCTCAACAGCTACCATGACCTTCCCTTTGGCACTGTGGTAGACAGGCAGGAAAGTGAGCCACACACTGCAGAACACCATCATGCTGAAGGTCAGGAACTTGGCTTCATTGAAGGTATCAGGCAGGTTCCTGGCCAGAAAAGCCACAGTGAAGCTGGCCAGGGCCAGGGAGCCCAGGTAGCCCAGGACACAGTAGAAGGCAGTGAGGGAGCCCTTGTTGCACAGGATGATAACATGGCCATGTTCAGAGTATGCATCTGTGTCAATAAAAGGAGGAGAGGTTCCCAGCCAGAGTCCACAGAGACTCACTTGGATCAAAGTACAGATAGGGATGATGAACTTAGGAGCCCCAGATACCAGCAGCCACCTCATCATTCTCCCTGGAGAAGTAGCCTTGAAGGCCAAAACCACAGTCACTGTTTTGGCCAACACTGTAGAAACAGCCACAGTGAACACAACTCCAAATGCTATCTGCTGCAGGATGCAGGTGACCATGTTTGGACGGCCAATAAAGAGCAAAGAACAGAGGAAACAAAAAATGAGAGAGATTAGTAAGATGTAGCTGAGAGCCCGATTGTTGGCCTTGACAATGGGAGTGTTTTGGTACCTCACAAAAACCCCAAGAATAACAGCAGTGAGAGTGGACAAGCAGAGAGCCATGCAGGCCAGGGCCATGCCCAAGGGTTCTCCATGAGCCAGGAAACTTTCAGCCCTCAGGACACACTGGTTTCTCTCTGAGTTGGCATATAGATGATCTGGACACTTCACACACTGCTCCATGTCTGGAAAGGAAGACAAATAACCCCTTTCAATAATGCACTTTCTTCAATGAAAATTCAAATCTCCCTGCTTAAAGTTAAAACATGTCAGTGTTTGTGATCATAAAAGTATTACCAGTTAGTATATAGAATGTTCAAAGTTAACATTTGTGATTCCAGCTCCCTCTGTTTAGAATAGGCATTATCAAGAAAATAACAATTACAAATGCTGGCAGAGATGATGCCAAAAGGGAAATGTTACACTGTTGGAATGTAAACTTATTCATCTATTCTGCTAAGCAGTGTGGAGGTTCCTCAAAAGCCTAAACAGAGAGCTACTCTTTGACACAGCAATCCCATTCCTGTGCATTTATCCAATAAAACACAATGACAAACTTAGGACTACCAGAACAACCATGTTAATTGCGACACTGTTTACCGTAGCCAAGATGTGGAATCACTGGCAAATGAATCAAGATAATGGGGTATATATAAACAATGGAATTCTACTCATCCATCAGAAAAAATGATATTGTACTATTCATAAGGAAATGGAAACACTTGAAAAGCAGAAAGCCATGTAAGCCAGAGCCAAGGAAACATAGGTTTCATAGTTTCATTCATTTACAGTGTCAAGATTGTGCCAATAAATCTTCAAGTAAACACACTAAATGACATATGTAGAGAGAGAGAGATACAGATTTTATATAAATGTAAATATCATATACCTATATATTATATATTTAAGTCATCATATATAGATAGAGGTATCATTCAATCCATTTATTCATTGAGTGTGTTATTCATTCAGTGTGTATATATATACACACACATATACACACACACAATGGAACATGATACATTATATAGGACTCTAGACATTCACACACTGAGGCCAAAGAAGGATATGCAGAGGAGTGGTTGACAAAGACTCAATAGCTATGTGAATATGATCATATAAAATAATATGAAATGAACTCCAAGAAAAGGAAATGAGATTTTTTTAGTTGATGTGTTGATTTCTTTTCCTTTTCTTTGTTAGTTTGTATATTGAATGGTAAAGAGGGGCACAGAGAAGGTAGGACATAGGGTGAATAAAAACAAGAGTGGTACTCAATAGACACAATGTGGAAAATGAAGTGTACATCTTTTATTCTTTTTTATTTTTTATTGTTATTTTTTTGGTCGGTCGTGGGGCTTGAACTCTGGGCCTGGGCGCTGTCCCTCAGCTCTTCAGCTCAAGGCGAGCGCTCTACCACTTGAGCTACAGCGCCACTTCCGGTTTTCTGGTGGTTTATTGGAGATAGGAGTCTCACGGTCTCTCCTGCCGGGGCTGGCTTTGAACCGCGATCCTCAGATCTCAGCCTCCTGAGTAGCTAGGATTACAGGCGTGAGCCTCCAGCGCCTGGCTTAAAGTGTACATCTTGTACACTTTAAGAGAGAAAATCTTAGAGAAAGTGAGGGGACGGGAGGCATGGTTCAAAAAGAATTGTACTCATTGTATGATTTATGTAACAATAACCACTCTGTATATCACCTCTATACTAATCAAATAATAATGTTGGTACAATTTGAGAGGGAAAGGGAAAAACAAATTGTTTAAATAGGGATACAGGTGGACCCATTGCAACAATGAGATGTACAAGACTTTATGTCAAAAAACAAAATTTACAACTTCGGAGATGGGGGGAAGAGTGGGAAGGGAAAAAAAAGGGAGGACGCAACAATGCTTGATCAGAAATGTACTCATTACCGTGCTCATGTAATTGTAACCCCTCTGTATGGTATTTTCAAAATAAAATAAAATAAATGCTTAATACTGTTTTATTTTACTCTTTTCTAAACTGTAAACCTTTTTATTGTGAAAATACTGTACAGAGAAGTTACAATTATATGGGCAAAGTAATGAGTACATTTCTGATCAAGCATTGTTGCCTCTTCCTTTGTGTCTCCTTACCATTCCTTCCCATACCCCCTGCATCCCCATCACCCACCACTCGTTTCCTTCACCCCTCACCCCAACAAAGTTCTAAAGATCATTTTTCAACATAATGTCTTGTACATCTCATTGTTGCAATGGGTCCACCTGTATACCTATTCAAAAAATTTGTTTTTTTCCTTCCCCTCTACAAATCATACCAACATCAAATACAGTGAAAACAGGGATTATACTGCAGGGGAAGGAATTCAAAGCAACAAAGAAATCATCTTATAAATACTTTAGAAACAATCGCATGAAAGAAAATCCATTTGAGTCCTTATCTTGGGGCTAATTTCTCCTAACATCAACTTATCTGATCATTTCTGCTTGTCTCAGACATATACTAGTAATTGCAAATAAGGGAAACCATGGGGCCTATGTTTCTTTGCGCCTGGCTTACTTCACTTGATATAATATTTTCCAAGTCTTTCCATTTCCTAACAAATGGGGTAATGTCATTCTTTCTGATGGAAGCATAGAATTCCATTATATATATATATGTATGTATATATATATACATATATATATATATATATCCCACATTTTCTTGATCCATTCATCTACTGAGGGGCGTCTGGATTGGTTCATATCTTAGCTATGGTAAATAATGTATAATAAACATAGTCGTGCTGGTAGCTTTAGTATAGTCTTGTTTGTGATCATTTCAGTAAATGCCCGAAAGTGGGATTGCTGGGTCATAGGGGAGCTCTATGTGGAGTCTTTTGAGGAACCTCCATACTACTTTCCAAAGTGGTTGAACAAGTTTACACTCCCACAACAATGCAGTAAGGTTCTCTTCTGTCCACATCCCCTCCAGCGTCTGTTGTTATTAGAGTTCTTGATTATAGCCATTCTAACTGGGGTGAGGTAGTATCTCAATGTTGTTTTGATTTACATTTCTTTTTTTTTGGTGGGGGGGGGGGGGTCCGGTCGTGGGGCCTGAACTCTGGGCCTGGCTGCTGTTCAGCTGAAGCCTAGCACTCTACCACTTGAGCCACAGCGCCACTTCCAGCTTTTTTCTTTTTGCTTATGTGGTGCTGAGGAATCAAACCCAGGGCCCCATGCATGCAAGGCAAGCGCTCTACCACTGAGCCACCTTCCCAGCCCCGATTCACATTTCTTTTATGAGCATTTCTTCATGTGTCTATTGGCCATCTTTCTTTCCTCTTCAGAGAAGATTCTCTTTAAGTCTTTAGTCATTAATTTATTTATTTATTTATTTATTTGAGGATTTGTTGTTGGGGATTTAATTTTTTGATTTAATTTTAGATATGAGATCCTTGTCTGTTGGATGGCTAGTGAAGATCTTGTTCCAATCCGTGGGCCTTCTTTGATCTTGCTAGCTATGTCCTTTGCCATTCGGAAGCTCTGCAATTTCATGCAATCCCATTTGTCCAACATTTCTTTGATTTGTTGTGTATCTGCGTCTCTATTAAGAAAATTTCAGCCTGTGTCAAGGAGACCTAGGATTTCTCCTATTCCATCCTGTAATGTTTTCAGGGTATCTTCTTTGACTCTGAGGTCTTTGATCCATTTGGAGTTGATTCTGGTGCAGGATGATATATAAGGTTCTAGCTTTAGTTTTCTGCAAGTGATAAACCAATTTTGCCAGCATCATTTACTGAAGAGGCTGTCTTTCTTTCATTCTATTTTTTAGCTCCCCTAGCAAAGATTAGGTGGCTATTGGTTTGTGGGTTCATTTCTGGGATTTCCATTCTATTCCATTAGTCCTGAGGTCTGTTCTTGTGCCACTACCAAGTTGTTTTGATTACTATGGCTTTGTAGTAGAGTTTGAAATTTGGTATTGATATTCCTCCAGCACCGTTCTTTCTGTTAAGGATCATTTTTGCTTTTCAGGGTCTTTTATTGTTCCATATTAATTTTTGGATTGCCTCTTCTATTTCATTGAAGAATGAGGTTGGAATATTGATAGCTATCACATTTAATTTGTAGATAGCCTTGGAAATATTGCTACTTTTCATGATGTTGATCCTACCAATCCAAGAGCATGGGAGGTTTTTCTATTTTCTAAGTTCTGTTTTGATTTTCTTTTTCAGGTCTAAACCATAACCTTAACCTCACTCCTACATTGTGGGTTTTTTTTGTCAGATTGAATCTTTAGTGACTATCATCCATATTGATAATATGTCCCTTTTGTCATTTTTAATATCCTAATGATTTTCTACACTATTTTTCGCTGCTATACCATTCATTCTTAGCACTCTTTGTACAGCTCCTTAAGCCCCAATGAAAATTGTGGATATGGCATGCACTTTAATATATAGGTCTGTGAAATGTTAATAGAAGCCCTAGGGCACATTCTTAAATACATGACATTATATTTGTCTCTCCTGTTTACCTGTGAAGCAGTGGGGAACAGAGGATCAACCTATTCTCAGAATCTCTAACATCATGCTACACATAAAACTTCTCTATTTCTTAAACCAATCCCATCTTCTCAGCACCTGTCCTCTGTCAAGAGAAGTTCTATTCACTGTGATATGATCGATGTTTTCATTGTTTTATAACAGCAATCTGAAAGAACATGGATACCCTATCTTAATAAGGCTTTGTATTTAGTATTAGGATAGAAGTTAAACTTCCCTTATTGATGGAGAAGTAAGTTTTCTAGATAGATATCCATGCATATTAGACTAGAAGAAAAATAATGCCAGATATAATTCAGGTCCAAGATTTATATAGTTTGAAGGAACAATATTATCAATTGTTAGAAACTGAAGGAAAGGTAGCTTTGACTCTGCGATCTTGCTTTTTTTCACTTGGATTAATCAGAGAACATTACAGAGAACTACTACATAAGTCAAGGACTTACCTGTCCCATTAGAAATCTCATTTTCTGGGCAAGGGATACAGTCAAAGCAACAGGCAGCCTTTTCCTCCTGAGAGGATTTCCTGAATCCAGAACCACAACTCTCACTGCAAATTGAGTGAGGAATCTGAGGAAAATCATATATGTGTTGGTAACTGTTCAAACGTTTACCTACCACACGAAAATCATTAAATTTTCTTAGAAATTGGACCATTAAACACACTTTCTATACACATAAAGCCAATCAGTTGAATGGATAGTTACAGATTCCTTATGTCATCATCCCCAAAAGCTTATGTGCTATACTCTTCTTTCTGCAGTCCCAGGTACCATTGTAAAGTGTTCAATCTTTAAGAGGTGAACATAATACTAAGATAGTCATTAATGGTTAATACTAAGGAAATTCTAAAATTCATTGTGTGGGTGTGGGTGTTTGTGTGCATGCATGCACATGGGTGTGCCCACAGGTGCATATGCATGCTGGTCTTGGAGCTGGAACTCTAGTCCAGGGCACTGTCCCTTAGTTTATTTAATCAATGCTAATACTACCAATTGAGGCCACAGCTCATTTCTAATTTTTTGTGGTTAATGGAAGATAAGAGTCTCATAACTTTCTTGCCCCATCTGACTCCAAACTGCAGTCCTCAGATCTCAGCCTCTTGAGCAGCTAAGGTTACAGGCATGAGCCTAGTAATGAGCATGGTGCCTGGTAAATTCACTTCCACTGATTCATAAAATATGAAAGCCCTCACTGAAGCTGTCAAAGTATTCCCTAAATATGGACATCCCCTACATAAGGTTATGTGAAACCCTCCTTTCTTCCTCTCTGCTTTCCAATTACCAAGAAATAAAAATCTTCTGATACAGAAAAAAAATCTTTCTGATTCCTGTCACCCTGATGCCTAAATTACAGATCAAGTAAGCCTAGACTAAAACAACTACAGTGTGGAGCAAAATGAACTTTTCTATTTATGAATGGATTCCTCAGGAATTTTGTCACTTGTATTTTTACTAATTACAATAAAGTTTAGAAACCTAGAATTCATATATTCCTTTTCTATCCCAGAGACAACAAATAAAAAAATTCCTCTAGATGGTAATAATTATCCAATGCTTGGATAATTAGTGAGAATAGAGGGGCTTAAAATATAGGGATTATTTTGCTTCCATGAAGTTAAAATCATTGTAGTTAGGTTCAACTCACCTCAGTAGTTCGTATGGTCCACTCTATCGTATCTTCAGATATTGACAGTTGATGACCATGTGGAGCATATGGAGAAAATAGTCCTACTTTCACCTTAAATTCAAGGCCTTCTGGAAAATTCCAATTGTTCACAATGTCATAGTCTGTATCTAATTTCTCTTTCTCATTCAAAATCACTTTGTCTCCAGCAGGATTATGAAATTGGATCTTCTTCAGAAAAGGGTGCAGCTAAAAGATGCATCTTATGATGAAGTGAATCCAAGCATTAAAACAGAAAAACTAAATTCTATAATGTCCCTCATTGTCTTTAATATCTGCCTCATAATTCTGGATTGGCACACAACATGAAGTAAAACAAAACAAAAGTATATAGAGGACTGAAATAATGTTTCTGACTACTACTCATTCCATAAAGGATCACAAGGCCTTTTTTCATGGTAAACCTGCTCCATGTCAATAGTCATGAACGAGACAATTCTATGTTGCCTAGCTACAGGTTATGGGAACTTCCAGTTTACTAAATTAGCAGTAGCTAAAGTGGAAATAAACCAACTCATTTCTTTTTTGTGTATTTTATGTATATCTAAGAACATGCAGCTGGCTAAATTAGTACTTAAAGTGGAATTAAACTAGCTCATTATTTTGGGTAGCGAGAAAGAGAGATTTTTTTTTAAGTTTTCATTATTTAATTATTGTACAAAATGGTTTCAATTTAGTAAGTCATATTATATTCAGAATATATTCATGTATTATATTCATGTTCTGAATACATGTTGATCAATGTCTCCTTTTGGTTATTGTCCCTCATCTTTCCAGACCCACTTATCCCTTGTTACTTTCTGAACACCAATAGTAACTAAAGTGGAATTAAACAAGCTCATTATGTTAGGTAGAGAGAAAGAGTTTTTTAAAGTTTTCATTATTTAAGTATTGTGCAAAATGTTTTCAATTTAGTAAGTCATTTTATGAATATAATACATCTGGATCAATGTCTCCTTTTGGTTATTGTCCCACATCTTTCCAGTCCCACTTATTCCTCCAGTTACTTTCTGAGCACAAGATCATTTCAATACTTAGGTACATAAATATAGTCTTTTTTTGTTATTTAAGAAATTCATAAAAACTAGATTTATAAGTTTGAAAACATCAATTGTGAGTTGACTGAGGTCATTTGTAACACAAAAACAATAATGGGAACATTAAATACATTTCCTCCTTTCCAGTAACATGCTTTTCTTGAAGAACATAGGAAGACAGGTCTGAAGAAACGTCAGAAATATTTAAACAAGATTTCTCTTGAGATTTTTAAAAATTTGAGCGTATTTAATCCACTTCATTTTTGTTGTTTCAGATCAAGAAATAAGACCTTACCTGTGCAGGGGACGGAACCATTCCTTTCCCATTTCCCATCAGTGGCATCTCTGTTTGATGAAGAAGCATCTTGTGAAGGGCATGGGCCACAGCATACACTGCATTATATATATTATAACTCTCTTCAGACATGGTCATTTCAAAAATGTGTCCAGGCAACCACTCTAAGGAGGCATCTTGTGGACAGTTCTCCCATGTTACACAGTCAGACTCAGAATGTGAGCAATTAAAAGAAAGAACCCACAGCCTAGCAAGGTAAAAGTCTTCTGGGTATTTGGAAGGATTAACTTCCCTGACATAGTTCTTAAACCAAGAAATGTCTGAATGGTGGTGTGAGAACATGAGAGGGACATGGAATGAACCTAAAATGAAATATCTCCTACTGAAGGATAAATCACTCTGTGAAGTCATAAGCCAAACCTTGCCTGTCATTAAAAATTGCCCAAAATACAGCCTTAAGTTTAGAAGGTATTCATTATCACCATAAATGATGAATACATTTGCTGATGATCTGGTAATCTGGTTATGGATTATCATGAAGTTTAGTGCTTGTGTCAGCAGATTGCTTGAAACCACATGCTCAAAGGCTACACAGACTCTGTTCTTGGCCATCTCTTCTCTCAATTCTGGAATTATCCACAAACCATTTTCATCTAGTGAGATCAACAGCCCTACCCAGTTCCAGCTGAAATAAAGCATCAAGGAGACCATGGCAATGGCTAGTGATGTGTCCTTTGGGGCCATCTGATAGAGAGAAGTAAACTTGTTTTGTTCACTCAGCACAGGATCTAAAGGTCCAAAAGTAATCTAAAGGGAAATAAAATTGGAGAGTCTGTAAGAGGATTGCTATCCTTCACAATCTCAGTCTGTATATTAAGGAAGAGGTTTAAATGGTGGGGAAGGAAATGTTTTCTTTCCTTTTCTTGTTTTGGAAACCAAATTTTAAATTTGATTTCCCTTCTGTATCAACTATACCTGGCTTTATTTTACATACATAGTTGAACATTACAAGTTTATTTTGGATCAGTCCTCTCTTCATTCCTCTATCCCCACATCATTCCCTTTATACTTACCCTATTATCAGGAAACACACGTTTCAGCTTCCTCCTGTTCATTTGGTCAGAGCACTTACATCATGGGAATCCATCATTCAGTACACCATTCTTCAGTGTATACATACTTGTGGCTGTCTATGGGATTTCATATTATTTTGAATCTAACTTGCACATATTGGAGAAAATCTGACCATTTTTTTCTTTCTGCTTCTGATTCCATTCACAAAATATCTTCTTTTTATTGTTTTATGGAAACTGGGTCTTGAACTCAGGGCCTGAGCCCTGTCCCTGCTCAACACTAGACTCCATTACTTGGTGCCACACTTATACTTCTAGCTTTTTTCTGCTTAATTAGATAAAAAGTCTCATTGGCTTCCCTGCTGAGGGGCATTCAAAACCACAATCTTCAGATCTCATCGTCTTCCATAGCTAGAATTACAGATGTGAGCCACTAGCATCCAGATAATTTCACCTTTTATTTAGTTTATACATTTTTTATTGTGAAAATACTGTACAGAGGAGTTACAATTACATGAGCAAGATAATGAGTACATTTCTTATTAAGAATTATAGCCTCTTCCTTTATACTTTTTAATTCCGCTTTTAAATGTCATTTCTGATTGCTTTCTATACAATTAATTATTCAACAAGCTTTCAGTCCCTGGCAATTTCCTTGTCTGCTCCAACTTCTCCATCTTTTCTTAACCAATGGGAACATGGATAGCCAGCTTTTATGTGTATTTAACCTTTGATATTATAAAACTTGATAGATTTTGATAACTTATATCTTATTATCACTTGAAAAAGCACCAAAATAGCCATCTTTCCACGTCTGAATCCCTACCATTCTCACCTGTGGAAACCTGTAGATTTCCAGCAATGTCCCAATCTGGGCTGATGTTATTCCTGATATTCCTGTGAGTACTGCTACAGAGTTAATTTCTCTTATGCAGGTGAAATTAGGGATCTTGTACTGCCCAGAAAGCCAGACAAAGGGATTCTCAAGTGTTGACCAAGCTCTGAAATCCACATTATAGATATCAAATCCCAGAGTCATGTTATGTAAAAGACTGGGGTTCTTGTTGATTTCCTCAACAGCAAAAGCCAAGGCCAGAACAAACTGGTAGTTCTTGAAGACAAATCTGCACCATAGATACGAAAAATTCATCAGAAGTAATTCAAGCTTTATCTTCAAGTCAATGCAATAACTTTGATGAGTTTAATGATTGTTTATTTGAAACATAAATGGGTTAATAAAAATTACCATCTTTGGAATGAAATGGTAATGTGGTGTCCACATGAATTCTCAGAAACCATTATTTTTCTCTCTTTTATATGCGACATACCAAAAAGTTTGGTCTTCATTAAACAGGGAATAGGCTATCATGAACACAAAATATTTTCTTAGCCTTGTTATTAGAAAAACTAGCTCCATATGTGTGACAAACAAATGTTTTCAGCCACCCAGTTATGTGACATGGTTATACGGCCAGTGATGGGCTCATTTGAGGAGGATCCTACAGGTCTCTTCAGAAACCATCACCTTGAACAGCTCTTTCTGAGATAGCTACTAGAACAAAAACTCAAAATATCAGGAGAGAGGCTTTAGTTATAATTTATGCAACAGAGCAAATAAGATGCTTTAAAAAGCAACAGAAAGTACTTTCCCATTTGAAGTTTCACTTCACTAAACTTCAAGAAACTAACTATGAAGAAAGGAACCTACAACTACAGGATGGAGAGAGAATTGTCATGAAGACTTGTGCTAAAATACCTGTCCCACAACTCCCATGGTGACATGGTGAAATGCAGTTGTGGGAAATGTCTTGATGATCATTACTCTCTTTCCAAAATATGTACATTGAGATGTTGAAAAGGAAAAGATGCAGAAAATAAAACTCTGTTCTCTCTCTCTCTCTCTCTCTCTCTCTCTCTCTCTCTCTCTCTCTCTCTCTCTCTCTCTCTCTCTCTCTCTCTCTCTGTCTATGTGAGTGTGTCTCTGTCATATACACAAGAAGACAACATAATGAAACTCAACACACACTATTTGGAAAAAGTAATGATAGAGGTAGAAATGATAATACCAATGAGGGAGTGAACTTGTCCAACATTTCCTATATGCATGTGTGGAATTCTCACAATGGAAAAGTTTTATGTCAGTGATGTATGCTAATTCCAAATAAATTTCCAAATTGGCTTACTTCACTTAATAAATTTTTCCTAAATCTTCCATTTTCTTATGAATGGTATAGCATCATTCTTTCTGATGGATGAGTAGAATTCCATGCCACATTTTCTTGATCCATTCATCATCAGAGATACATGTGCTTTGATTCTTTATCTTGGCTATGATAAACAATGATGCAGTGATCATGTTTGTAATGGTGGCTCTTGGTTATTAGTCCATTGGATAAATGCCCATCAGTGGGATTGCTGGGTCATAACGAAGCTCTATAGTTAGCCTTTTGAAGAACCTTCATACTGCTTTCCAGGGTGGTAGAACAAGTTTACCACCAACAGTGTAATAGAGTGTCTTTTTGGCCACATCCTGCCAGTTTTAGTTATTGTTAGTTTTCCTGATACTGGCATTTCTAACTGGAGTGAGGTTGTTTTGATTTGCCTTTCTTTTATAGATAAATATGTTGACACTTCTTCATGTGTCTATTGTCCATTCTTACTTCTTCCTCTGAGAAGTCTTTCTTTAATTCTTTAGGCAATTTATTGATTGGGTTGGTGAGTTTTGGTGAGTTTTTTGGGAGGTTAGCTTTTGGAGCTCTAAGTATATTTTAGCCATGAGGTCCTTGTCTGATACATAACTAGTAAAGATTTCCTTCATTCTGTGGGCTTTCTGTTTACTGGCTGGCTATGTTCTGACAAGTGAAATATACAGGAGTATAGAGAAGATTCTCAAGTCTGCAGTGGGAAAAACAGGTAAGTATACCCCTATTTCCTTAATAGTTGACTTCTCAGTAGAATCCACATAGGCCAGGAGGACATGGAATGATGTCTATATAATTCTGAAGGTAAAAAATATAAATTATTCACAAAGTATAAGGCATCTAGCAAAGATGTCCTGTACCAATGAAGGATAGGTAAGGATGTTCCCAGACCTGCAAAGTTAAGAGAATATCTCTCTAGTAGATACTCTAGAAGATATGTCGAAGGAAATTGTTCTAATGAAAAGAATCATTAATATGGAAGAAAAACATACAGGAATATAAAACTTACCGGTAAGGATAACTATACAAACAAGCTGAGAATATTCTAACATATAAATGTGCTAGTTAAACTCCAAAAGGATCAAAGACCATGGAGTCAAAACAGACACTCTGATAACATTACAGGATGGAGTAGGCGAAATCCTAGGTCTCCTTGGCACAGGCCAGAATTTTCTTAATAGAGACCCAGAAACACAACAATCAAAAATGTTTGGACAAATGGGATTGCATGAAATTGCAGAGCTTCCGCATGGCAAAGGACATAGCTAGCAAGATCAATAGAAAGCCCATGGACTGGGAGAAGATCTTCACAAACCATACAATGGAAAAGGGTCTCATATGTAAAATATACCTAGAACTCAAAAAATTAAATCCCCCAACAACAAATCCTCAAACAACTGCCCAATAAATAAGTGGGCTAAAGACTTAAAGAGAAATTTCTCTGAAGAAGAAAGAAGTATGGTCAATAGACACAGGAAGAAATGCTCAACCTCTCTAGCCATAAAAGAAATGTAAATCAAAACAACATTGAGATACCACCTCACCCCAGTTAGAATAGCTATAATCAAGAACGCTAATAACAGATGCTGGAAGGGATGTGGACAGAAGGGAACCTTACTGCATTGTTGGTGGTGGGAGTGTAAACTTGTTCATCCACTTTGGAAAGTAGTATGGAGGTTCCTCAAAAGACTCCACATAGAGCTCCCCTATGACCCAGCAATCTCACATTTGGACATTAACCCAAATGATCACAAACAAGACCATACTAAAGCTACCAGCACAACTATCTGTATTGCAGCATTATTTACCATAGCTAAGATATGGAACCAACCCAGATGCCCCTCAGTAGATGAATGGATCAAGAAAATGTGGTATATATACACAATGGAATTCTATGCCTCCATCAGAAAGAATGACATTGCCCCATTTGTTAGGAAATTGAAAGGCTTGGGAAAAAATTATATTAAGTGAAGTAAGCCAGGCGCAAAGAAACTTAGGTCCCATGGTTTCCCTTATTTGCAATAACTAGTATATATCGGAGACAAGCAAGATAAGTTGAGGTTAGGCGAAATTAAGCCCAAGATAAGGATTCAAATGATTTTTCTTTCTTTCTGTTTTTTCTAACATATTTATAAGATTATTTCTTTGTTGTTTGTATGTCCCTCCCCCATGGCATAACCCCTGTTTTCACTGTATTTTATGTTGGTATAATTTGTGGAGGGGAAGGGAAAAAACAAATCGTTTAAATAGGGATACAGGTGGCCCCATTGCAACAATGAGATATACAAGATGTTATGTCAAAAAACGAACTTTACAACTTTTTTTTTGAGGCGGGAGGAACGGGGGAGGGGGAAATGGAAGGGATGGGAAGGGGAAACAAAGGAGGAGGCAACAATGCTTGATAAGAAATGTGCTTATTACCTTGCCCATATAATTGTAACCCCTCTGTACAATATTTTCACAATAAAAAAGAAATATACTCACATCCTTGTTCATGTAATTGTAACACCTCTATATGGTATTTTCACTATTAAAAAAAACTTATTAATAAAAAAGTCATCTGTCAAAATGTCTAGGATCAAATCCACATAAGCAGAAAAAGCCAGAAGTGGTACTGTGGCTCAAGTGGTAGAGCACTAGCCTTCAGCTGAAGAGTTGAGGGACAGGGCCCAGGCCCAGATTTCAGGCCCCATAACCGACAAAAAAAAAATATGTGAATGAAACCAAGCACCTGTGACTTATGCCTGTAATCCTTGCTGCTCAAGAGGCTGAGTTATTAGAATCATGACTCCAAAACAGCCTGGTCAGGAAAAGTCTATGAAGCTTTTCTCCATTTAGCCACAAAAATCTGGAAGTAGACCTATGGCTCAGTGGTAGAGTGCTAGCATTGAGCAAAAGAGCTCTGGAACCACACCAAGGCTGAGATTTCAAACCCCAATACTAACACACACCAAACTATGTTGCCTCCAAAGGCCCCACTTCACCTTCAAAAGCTCCCATACACTGCAAGGTATGCAGGGGAGGCAGCCCGTGCCAGTGGAAACTAACACATCATGTCAAATAGACTTTCAACACAATGAAAAGTGACAAAGATCACAGTTCAACGACAAAAGAATCAAATCAGCAAAATGACTTAGCAATTTTAAATGCATATTTACTCATTATCCAAACACTTCAGATAGTGAACACTTCACTATCTGAAGGAAGTGTTAGCAGAAAGGAGAGACAGTCCCCAATATAATCATTGCTAAAGAGTATCTGGAGAGACAAAGTGAACAAGGATTGATCAGAGAGATGTTTTACTCTAGATCAAGTGAGCCTCACACCTGTAAAACATTTCACCCAATTTCTGAAAAGAACATCTCTTCATCACACATGGAACATTTCCCAGAGAGATCAAGGAAGATGACCCAAAAGTACCTCAAAATACTGAAATTTTCTTTACTATACATTGTGACTATGGTGTAGTAAAACTAGACATTAATAGTAAAAGTGTGAAAATATGCACATACAAAAAATTTAAAAGAATGATTTTAAGCCACAAATGGGTCAAGTCAAAATTCAAGAAATTGAAAATGAAAGCAGAATACCAAAATCTCTTTTTCTTTTTCTTTTTTTCATTTTTTTCTGGTCTTGGGACTTGAACCTTGGGTACTGTCTTTGAGCTTTTGTGCTCAAAGACTAGTGCTCTATCACTTGAGCTACAACATCACTTCTGGCTTTCTGCAGATTCATTGGAGACAAGAGTCTCATGGGCTTTACTGCCCTAACTGACTTCAAACTATGATCCTTAGATCTCAGCCTCCTTAGTAACTAAGAATATAGGCATGAGTCTCCAGGCCCCCAGCTGGCAAAGCCATTTTAGATAGTGGCACTAGGCAATCCCTACGCCGAGAGGAAACAGTCACTGCTTTAGTCTTCTCTGTGCTGCCGAATTAGTGTATTGAACTAACAGATGGTGCCTTGATTCTTTGAGATAATGTCTGAGTCACATACACATTAAGATAGTATTCTGATCAAGAGTGAGAGCAGGAGTTTGAATTTCCCTTCAACTAAACCCTAGCATTTTAAGAAACATCCTCATCTGCAGAACAGTGATAAAGTTAATAACTGATTTAACCTTCCAAAGTTACTGTGTGGATTGTACAAAATAATCTGTATAACACACAGTAGTCTTTGTGTTACTCTGTGAGTGTGATATGTTTTCCTTGATATGCTGTCACAGGACATACATTGGCCTTTGTCATTAGGCTCCCAACCCTATGGTATGTTCCAAGTGATAAAAGGTGACAGACACTCCTTTTTCCCAAGTTCTGGGGCTTGAACCCAGGGCCTGGGCACTGTCCCTGAGCTTATTTATGCTCAAAGCCACCAATCTACCACTTGAACCACACTACACTTCTAGATTTTTCTGAATAATTTATTTGGAGTTAAGAGACTCACAGATTTTACTGCTCTGACTGTCTCCAAACCATGATCCTCAGATCTCAGCCTTCTGAATAACTAGGATTACAGACACCTGGCTTAGACACTCCTTTTGTTCTAGCATTTCAATTCTTAGAAGGTCCCTATATGACTTTAGTTAGACCATGCTTTGATCAGAAGTTTGGAACTTTCAGCTCTAGCCACAGACTTACAAGACAGAGGAGAATGGATATTATATTCTATTACCAATTGCCAACGACTTACTCAATCATGTCTACATCACAAAATTTCCCTAAAACTAAGCCAAGCTATAAGGTTAGGGGAGCCTCTGAGAAAATCAACAAATGAAGGTGCTTGGAGCTCAGAAACTCCCACAATACCCTGCCCGTCACCTCTCCCATGTGACTATTCCAATAAATGTAGGTAAGTAAGAAACATATACCAACCTATCTACCTTCCTTCCTTCCTTCCTTTCCTCCTTTTCTCCTCCCTCCCTCTCTTCCTTCCTATCTTCCTTCCTTCTCTTCAACCTTTTCCTTCTCTTCTTCCTTTCCTTCCTCTGTCTCTATCTCCCCTCCTCTTCCCCTTCTTCCTTCACTATCCAACTTCCTCCTTCTTTCTTCGTCTCTCCTTCTATTTCCTTTTCCTTTTTGTCCTTCTCCTTTATTGGCAGTACTAGGGGTTGAATTCAGTGCCTCATGCTTGTTAGGCAAGCACTCTACGACTTGAGCCATGAACCCCACCACCAGTTCTTTTCTCCATTTAGGCACTTTTCTGAGAGAGTCTTGTATTTTTGCCTGAGAGTAGCCCAGAGAACAATTCTATTGATGCCTTCAGCATGTCTGAGACCACAGATGTATGCCAACATGCCTTACTTATTACTTGAGATCGAGTTTCACTAACATTTTGCCTTGGCTGTCCTTAAATTACCATCTTCCTGATTACAGTAGCTGGGATTACAAGCATGATCACTGTGTTCAGTCCTGATTTCTGTTCTTTATAATAAACCTATGGCAGGAAGTTTAGTGCTTTCTGATTTGTATATGTTATTGTAGTGATTTTTTATCCTGATGGACAGCTTGTGGAAAGTCTCAGATTGACAGAGGTATCCTGAAGTACAAGCCCTTATCGTCATAAGCATTGAGACCATTATAAGGTAGAAAAATGGGGGTAATTTAGCACCTTGTTTTTTGAAAGTGATAACAAGTGGAAATAGAAAGCCCACGGATTGGGAGAAGATCTTCACTAGCCATACAACAGACAAGGGTCTCATATCTAAAATATACTTGGAACTCAAAAAATTAAATCCCCCAGCAACATATCCTCAAAGAAACAACTGCCCGATAAATAAGAGGGCTAAAGACTTAAAGAGAAATTTCTCTGAAGAAGAAAGAAGAATGGCCAATAGACACATGAAGAAATGCTCAACATCCCTAGCCATAAAAGAAATGCAAATCAAAACATTAAGATACCACCTCACTCCAGTTAGAATGGCAAAAATCAAGAAGTCTAACAACAATAGATGCTGGAGAGGATGTGGACAGAAGGGAACCTTACTTCATTGTTGGTGGGAGTGTAAACTTGTTCAACCACTTTGGAAAGCAGTATGGAGGTTCCTGAAAAGACTTCACATAGAGCTCCCCTATGACCCAGCAATCCCACTTTTGGGCATTTACCCAAATGTTTACAAACAAGGCCACACTAAAGCTACCAGCAAGACTATTTTCATTGCAGCATTATTTACCATAGCTAAGATATGGAACCAACCCAGATGCCCCTCAGTAGATGAGTGGATCAAGAAAATGTGGTATATATACACAATGGAATTTTATGCCTCCATCAGAAAGAATGACATTGCCCACTTTGTTAGGAAATGGAAAAACATGGAAAAAATTATATTAAGTGAAGTAAGCCAGGCCCAAAGAAACATAGGTCCCATGGTTTCCCTTATTTGCAATATCTTGTATATGTATGAGTCAAGTGGAAAAGGTCAGATAATGTGATGTTAGAAAATGAACCCTTAGATATGTATTTTAATGTTTTTTTTCTTTCATGTATTTGTTTCTAATGCATTTATAAGATTATCTCTTTGTTGTTTTGTACGTCCCTCCCCCACAGTATAACCCCTGCTTTCACTATACTTGATGTCAGTATAACTTGTGGAGGAGATGGGGAAAAACAAGTCGTTTAAGGATACAGGTGGACATATTGCAACAATGAGAAGTACAAGTTGTCATGTCGAAAACGAGCTTTACAACGTTGGTGCGGGGGAGATTGGGGGGGGGGAGGCTGGGAAGGGATGTGAAGGGTAAACAAAGGAGGAGGCTGCAATGCTTGATAAGAAATACACGCATTATCCTGCCCATGTAATTGTAGCCCCTCTGTACAGTATGTTCACAAAAAATAAAATTAATTTAAAAAAATAAATAAAAATAAAATGCACCCAAAATAGAGGAAACAGTCAGGAAGAGGACAAAAATAGAAAACAAGAAAATGTTACAGCAGCAAAGATAGATACACTTAATTGAAAGAGAAGCTATTATGGGATGGTGGCCTATGCTGATGGGACTAGAAATGAGAGAATATGGAAGCAAGGCAGATATTAAGGCTTTGCTCCATCCACCTGTGTTGCTATAGACAACCTTGGAGCAGAGGAGAGCCAGCATAAGTGAGTAATGGAGTGACAAAGAGAACATACCAAAGCAGTGCTGGGTAACAGAAATATGATATGATGATGAATTAAGCCACACATCATTTATATTTCCAATGAGCTACAGGTATCGATTGCCTATTGCTACTGTAAGAAGTTATCATAGACATAGAGGCTTTTACCAACCCAAATCTATTCACTTAAATTTTCCTTCTGGAGTCTTCAAGGGAGAATCTGTTCCCAGGACAACTCCATCTCAGAAGCCACTTCACATGCTTTAGTTTGTGGTCCCTTTTGTCATTGTCAAAGCCAGCAGAACATTCTTTGAGGTAATTCCATCTCCTAGGCTACTTAGAACTCTTGTGATTACATTGGGCCCACCTGGACAATCCATCACCTCAGTATCTTTAACTTCATCATAGATGAAGTGTCTTCTGCTGTTAAGATGCCATATTCACAATGTTCTTAGGTGTGGATGTCCTTGCCTTTGGAAGGTCTTTATTCAGTCACATTAAAGTGGTTATAATTAGGCTGTGGATGCAACTTAGTGGTTAAAATATTTACCTAGCATGTGTGAGACCTTGGGCTCAAACTTTAGCACATCTCCTTTACAAAACAAAAACCCTAAAACTAAACTGTTGAAATTATTTAATAATTTATCCAAATGAGTTCAGTGCTAAATCAATGTGTTAAATTCATAGATAAACTAAATATATAGAATCGATACTTAGTATAGATACTATATATAAGATTTACCTGTCTATATAGTATGCATATCTTATATACAGTATTTATATGTAGGTCTCTATAGAGATGAATATAGAGATCTATATATAGATATTATATGTGTATAGTGCCTATGAGGTATGTTATAGAACTGTATGGTATTTATATCAGTATTGTAGTATCCAAATAGAGATAGTATATATAGTATAGTTATAGCTCTATGTTATATACAGAGATATACTATATATAGTATAGATAGATGATAGCACATATGTATATCTAATATGTACTATATAGAGAGATCCATAATATATATAGATAGAGAGATAGATACATAGTACATACTATAGATATATACTATATACTATATACATAGATATACTATATATTCTATATAGATATTATATATAGATATCTATAGCATATATATGTATATCTGTATAGCATATATAAATATCTACATATAGTATCTGTAATTTATAGATACTATATCTGTGTCTATATACTATAGCATACAGGTATACACATTTCCCACACATGTCTCCCATCAGGTAAATTGTGGTACACAGTCAGAAGTGGTGGGAAAACTGCATAGTAAACAGACAATGCCATCAGCTACAGTCACTAACATAGACTTTCCTAATTTTTTTTTGCAGGAGATACATATGATTCATTTTTTGGAAAAGGGAGTGACTTTTCCCCGAGAAGTTAGATCATCTAGATTTGAGTGGAGTGCAGCTAGAGGCTGAGAGTTGGATTGGCTTTATGAAAGATGGATGAGCTGATGGTGGTGGCTGAGGACAAATTCCTGGAAACATCAATGTTGAGAGAGCAACTGAGGAAGGAATGAGTAAGGGGTAGAGGGAAAGAAAGGGCATGCTTAAATCTAGAGGAAAGGAAAATGTAGTGCAAGTGGGAGGAGGGAAGTCAATGCCAGTAGTATTTGTTCTCTTCTTATTTAGAACTCAGGACTTGATCTGCTCAGCTTACTTATTTGGTTCGTATTCAACCACCTGAGCCAAACCTCCAGCCCAGCATTTTGCTGTATAATTGAAAGTGAACTCTCATTCACTTTTTTAAAACCTCAACTGACTTTAAACTTCAATTACAAATCACTTCAATTACAAATTACTAAGCCAGGCGCCAATACCTCGCCCTTGTAAAATCCTAGCTACTCAGGAGACTGAGATCTAAGGATCACAGTTGAAAGATAGCTCAGGCAGGAAGGTCTGTGAGACTCTTATCTCCAATAAACCACCAGAAAACATGAAGTGGTGTTGTGGAACAACTGGGAAAACCCTTGCCTTGAGCTGAAGGGCTAAGGGACAGCACCCAGGCCCAGAGTTCAAACCCCACAACTAACAAAAAAAATAATAAAAATTACTATTACAGTGTTCTGTTCTAGCACCAGAGAATAGACTGGCAATCCATAGATACATGCATATTTATATCCTCGTATGTTACCTTCCTCTGATCCTTTCCAAATACTTACAATATTGTACCTATACTTTTGTTTGTTATCACTGGTCCTGAGGCTTGAACTCAGGGCCTGGGTGCTGTTCCTTACCTTTTTTGCTCAAAGTTAGTACTCCACCACTTGAGTCACAGGTTTACTTCCAGCTTTTTGCTGGTTAATTGGAGATAAGAGCCTCACAGAGTTTCTGCCTGGGTAGCTTTGACTGCAGTCATCAGATTTCAGCCTTCTGAGTAGCTATGATTACATGTGTGAGCTACAAACACTTGGAATATATATCTATTTAAAGAATATAAAATGACCCCTCTGGTTTATGTATTCCATTACTTCAAATTTTTTTGATTATACTCTTATTGGTGGAGACATTTGCTTAGATTTGTCACAGACAAATCTGATAGCCAAAGAAAAATGTTACTTTCAAACTTTTTGCATAACTTACTCAAAGGGTGACAAAATCAAACATACCTAAAATGATATTAATATGGCAATGGTAGATAGCTATTCTTCATATTTTAACTTTATTCAAATTTAGGAATAAAGAAAAATTCTGTAGAATTAAAAGTTTCTCAAAACTCAAACAGAAATGTAGTATCAACAGATATTTCATTTCTCATTTTTCTTATAAAAATAGCCATGACTTGTGCATTGGTACTAAGTACAATTTTTGAGAAAAGAAGCCAATCTGCCCATCTTTAAGTTTTATTTTCTGATTTATTTACATCAACAATAGCCTATAAGTAGAAATGCTAAATGTTATTTTCTCAGTTCTATAAATTATTCTGTTAAGATTAATTTAAACACACATATAAACACACAAACCCACTCTTTAAAAAAATGGACACTTTCAATCTAAGAGTACTTTTATTTTTTCAAGTCAATGGCCATTTCTTCAAAAATTCTCTAGAAATGTTTTATTCTTCTGAGAGAACACATGGAGAATTATGTGGGAGGAGCGAAGATGGCAGTTTCCACTAAATAACTTCAAGAGTGCACAGTGATACTCTGTTTATTATCCCCACAGTCTTTCTAGCTAAGCATGATCAAGATGAAGCTTTTTTTTCTTTTTTCTTTTGTACCAGTAGTGGGTCTTAAACTCAGGGCCTGGTAAGTGTTCCTTAGCTTTTTCACTCAAAGCTAGCATGCTACCACTTGAGCCACATCTCCACTTCTGGCTTTGGGGTGATCAAAACTGAAGTAATAGCCTCACAGACTTTCCTGCCTGGGCTTGTTTAGAAATAGGATCCTCAGATCTCAACCTTCTGAGTAGCTAAGGATATAGGCATGAACCGCCCATGTCCAGTGAGGCCAGGGGTTATTAACTGAGTTCAGTTTTGATTTCATGGTTAGGGAAGTGGCATGGCTTCTGGAAACTAGTAGTTTCTAACAGTACAGTACGAATGACCTCTTTCTGTCTCCCAATCAAAGAATTTTCTTGCTCCATATGTCAATAGTGTCAAAGTTGAGGAGGCCACATTTTAACCTCCCCATTCAAGAGAGAAGAAAGTATGTCCCTAAGCAAGAGGGAAGGAAAAGAGCAACAAGAGAAGGATGTGACTAGGGTCTGTTTCATTTAAAGACAAGGATTCATTATTTTGTTGTTTCAAGTAAATGTAGCAAACACTGGATCCCATGGACATTCTTGGCAGCCATATAAAGGCCATTTTCTTTTTATGGGTGTTCACAATTAAGTATCTCCTGGGATCGTGTGGTCAATTAGAGTTTACAGTCAATTCTACCTACAACCTTCCCCTTGGACCACATAGGAAGCAAAGAGAAATTGATCCCAGAGAAAGAAGTGAAAATATTATAGACAAGTGTTCTAGAGAGAGAACGGTTTGATCAAGCCCTTAACTTAAATTATCTTTGTAAGAGGAAAACACAATACACAAGTCATAGACTTCTGTGTCTGCTAAACTTTGCCCAGTAGTACTGCCTATGGGGTTTCTTCTCGAGCAAATTACTTGTTCTTTTTGAGCTGTGTATTCATTAGTAAAATTGAATCAAAAGATATAACTTGCAACTTGTTATAAAGACTAAATAAAAATGTATATAAATCTTAAGATAGTATAAACAAGGCAGTAGAATTTCAGGATATTGTTTTAATGTCATAATCTCAGGATCAGAGCTGCAAACCAGATAATCAATTTAAGAAGAGGAGAGGAGGGCTGGGAAGGTGGCTTATGGTACAGCGCTTGCCTTGCATGCCTGATGCCCTGGGTTCAATTCCTCAGCACCACATAAGCAAAAAGAAAAAAAGCCAGTAGTGGTGCTGTGGCTCAAGTGGTAGAGTGCTAGCCTTGAGCTGAAGAGCTGAGGGCCAGCGCCCAGGCCCAGAGTTCAGCCCCCACAACCGGACCAAAAAAAAAGAAGAAGAAGAAGAAGAGAGGAGTTTTCTTTCTCTCCCTCCCTTTTTCATTTCCTTCTTTTTCTTTCTTTTCTCTTTCTTTCCTTCTTTTTACTCTACCTCTCTTGCTTTCATCCTTTCTTCTTTCTTTTTCTCTTTCTTTCTTTAATTCTTTTCTTCCTGGTACTGATTCTTACGCTTGAAATAAAGGCTATGTCTTTGAACTTCTTTTGCTCAAAGCTCTACTACTCTACTACTTGAGCCACAATTTCACATCTGTCCTTTGGGAGACAGTATTTTATTGGAGATAGAAATATCATGGACTTTCCTGTCCTTGGTGCCTTTGAACCATGATCCTCAGAACTCAGCTTCCTGAGGAGCTAGGATTACAGGCATGAGCCACCAGCACTTGGCTGTATCTTTGTTTCTTATAAGCAGATCATATACCTGAAGAAGAAGGCTAAAGATCCCTTCCTACATTTTTCCATCTCTTTTGAGTTTTTCTCATGACCTGTGAGCATTAGGAACTAAAAGTTGGACGGCAGTGAGGTCGTTTACCAGAGGACCTGGACTTCAATCACACCTTTTAGCTGTAAAATTATATGATCCTGGACTCTCTGATAGTTGACCTTTTCTTTACCTCTGGCCCTAGCTTGACCATAATGGTTATTAGGAAATTCACCATCATCCAAAAGAGATGTTTGGTAGCTTAATGACATAATTGTGCCTCTTCCAGGTGAGGAGGGGAGAGTAAATGTGTACCATTTGGGAACAGGTAATAAATTTTCCCAGGTAAATTACATTTCCCCTGTTGATCTAAACATATCCTAAAGGGGACCCATATGAAGAACTTTCAGTTTTAAAGTTGTCCATTTTTGTAGACTGAGAAGGCTCCAGAGCTTCTAAAGTAGGATAACTACCGTCTCAGTACAAGTGGAACATTTGATATTAAAAGGCTCTGAGTTCCCCTAAAAGAATGTACCTTGTACCACTGTCTAGTTAGGTTAACATGCAAATATTTTTCTTGCTGCCTCCCACTGGACCAGTCACCATTCATGTCTGTAGAACAGAGGAATTCAGATTATTCCACTGTGTATGATATGATATGATATGATATATGATATATGAGGTGTATGAGGTATATCATATAATGCTATTTTCTGGGACCTCACAGATCATAATTATCTGATACTGTCTTAGGATACAAAGTTGAACCACAAATCTAGAGTCTGCTAAACTACTTCCCTAATTTGTAGAATATCCCCAGCCCTCCATTTTTTCTCAGTCCTTGGGCTTGAACTCAGAGCCTGGGCTTTCTCCCAAGGCTTTCTCAAGGCTAGCACTTTACCACATGAGCCACAGGTCCACTTCTGTTTGGGGGTGATTAATTGGGTAGAAATTGTTATGTCGAAAAACAAACTTTACAATTTTTTGGGGGGGGGAAGATACGGGAGCGGCGGGGGACAGATGGGAAGGGATGGGAAGGGGAAACAAAGAAGGAAGCAACAATGCTTGATAAGAAATGTACTCATTATCTTGCCCATGTAATTGTAATCCCTCTTTATGATATTTTCACAATAAAAAAAAAAGAATCTCACATACTTACCTGCCTAGGATAGCTTTGAACAGTGATCCTCAGATCTCACCATCCTGAGTAGCTAGGATTAAAAGGATGAGTCAATGGCATCCAGCTTTTTTATCTTTAAGGTAGAAAGGGGTTTTAATTCAACATGTCAGTTTATAAGTACAATGTTTCTCACTGTCATACCTTCAATTTTCTTTCTCACCTTTCCCAACCCTGTCCATACCTTCAAGTTCCTTGTTTTAAATGGAAACTTTGACAATCATTGTACAAAGTTGAGTATTAAAGAAACTTAACTGAATTTCAAGTAACTAAAAAACAACTAAAGCCAAATTTAGTAGAATGGGTGAAATAATTGGTAGAAATAAAAAATAGCAAGAAAAATACAATAACAGTAATCAATAACACAAAGAGGAGGTTTTTGAAAGACCAAATGTGAAAAGGTTTTGGTTAGACTATGAAAAAAGGAGAAAAGATTGAAGCAAGTAACGTGAAAACAGAAACACAAAAGATCATTAAAGATACTTTGAGAAAACATATCAGTAAATTTTATAACATGGAAGAAATGACATGGTGCACTTTCAAAAGCTAAAGTAGGAAGACACAAAAAACTTAAAAGAAAATAAATTTATGAATTTTAATCAGTAATAAAAACTTTGTCTTGTTTTAGTAAAACCTGAATTAAAGTGGCTAAACCCATTTTCCTTATTTTGAAAAACTATAAGTAGAAGAAATTCCTTAGACCACATCCCATGGTGCCAACTTTACCCTGAAACCAAAGCAGAGAAAGAAGTTAAACTATAATATGAGCTATATTTGATATCTATGATAACCATAAAGACCAAAACACTAACAAACTGATTATGACACTAATAGCCTATTCCTCATGAGCAAAAGTTGAAGAATGGAAGCTACATTACAACTTAAAAGTTTCTGCTCAAAAAGAACAATTATCAGAATCTTGAGACAACTAAAAGGATGGGAGAAAATCTTCACTAACTAGTCAAGACAAGAAAAATATCCAGATGTTCCAAAGACTTCAAAAGTGAAGTATCAAATGAAGAATCCAAATTATAAATAAGCCAATAATTAGACAGGTCTCAAAAGCAGCAATACAAATTATTTACAGATACCTGAAGGAATGCTTTATATCCTTAACCATAAATGAAATGTAACTGAGACCTACATTAAGATTTCATTTTATCTCAAAATAGAAATCATAAAGCAAATAAATGAACAATACTAGTGAGATGTATGGAAAGGAACCTCTTACACTGTTCATGGGTCTGTAAAGGCATCAGTATAGAGGTTCCTCAAAATTCTGAAAACACATTTACATTAGGACCTCACCGTGCCCCACTCTTGTGCATATATCTGAGATCAGAGGATTTCAACTAAAGTCAACCAGGCAAAACAAGCTTGGAATCTCCATCTCCAATTTACCAGCGAAAGCAAAACTATAGACACGGGTCAACTGGTAGAGCACATGCTGTGCACAAACAGAGGGAAACTGCAAGCTTTGAGTTCAAGTCACAGTATGTGAGAGAGAGAGAAAAAGAGAAAGAGGGAGAAATGGATGCAGATGGCAGAAAGGGATGTTTATATATATATATATATATATATATATATATATATATATACATATATATATACATATATATATGTATATATATATAAAACACATGTTTGAGCTTAATCATCAACTAAGTATAAATCTAATGACAGAAAGACATTATCTCACAAGGGTAAGAATAGCTAATGCATGGAAGATTAAGAGCCAAAAGGGCTGGTGAGTTGAAAAAAGATAAATTTCTGCACTCTGTTGCTGGGAATGTACATTGGTACAGACACTGCGGAAAATAGGTGGAAAACTCCCACATGATTCAGTAATTTCTGTGGTTTCTGTATAACCAATGGAATACAATCAGTACAGTAAAAAATGCACCGTCACTCTCATGTTCTCTGTCATTATTAACAATAACTGAGAAATAGAAACCACCTATATGTCCATCAATTAATTAGTGGATAAATATGAAGCTTATACTTTTCCTTGGCAGTGCCATGGTTTGAAGTTGGTGCTTTGCCCATGGGAACAATCTACTCAATATATTTTGCCTTTGTGATTTTTTTAAATAATACTTTTAACTTATTCCTGGGACAGCCTGAACAGTGGGTTTTCTTTGGGTTCTTCCAACATAGCTGGTATAACAGGCTGAACAACTACATCCAATTTTGTATTGGTTGAGATAGACTCTCATGAACTTTTTACTTTTGCTGGCATGAATAGTGTTCGCCCAAACACCACCATCCCAGCAGCCATGATTACATGAGCCATGGTGGCTGCTTCCTACATTACATGCTCTTCTTTTTATCTTTTCCATAACCTTTATTTTTGTGGTTTAACATTTTCTCATTGCTGAATTGTGAAGTCATAATTTAGCATAATAATATTCTACCTATTTTTCTGGGAAGATTACTTCGTTTTTCCAATGGCTATCTTGGTTTAACATTTTTTATTACTTAAATTGGTGATGTTGTTACTCTGGTCTGATTACTCTCCTTTGAGTAATAATGAGTATTGAGAGCTTCTGAAAAAGACTGCTCACTGAGAAGACCACCAATTAAACCAAAAGCGTCTTCAGACCCTTTTGAGATTGACAAAATTTGCACATGTGTGTAAGTAAATTGAAGTATTGAAGCTTATGGAGATTGGTTTGGGACAACAATAAAAAGTGAGAAATAATAAAGGTTCATCAGGAAATTGAATATAGTGGACCTTTGAGACAATACCACATGCGGATGTATAGCCCAAAATATCAATATCAGATTTGTACACAGATGCATTTATATACATGTTTGTCATTGTTGGCAAAGAATATCCAACTATGGAATCACCCTGGGTGTCCAAGTGTTATAGATGAAATAGAAATAGTTTTCTTGAACCATAAGGATGAAATTACATTGCAAGAAAATACATGGAGGGCTGGGAAGATGGCTCAGTGGTACAGCGCTTGCCTTGCATGCCTGAAGCCCTGGGTTCAATTCCTCAGCACCACATAGGCAAAAAGAAAAAAAGCCAGAAGTGGCGCTGTGGCTCAAGTGGTAGAGTGCTAGCCTTGAGCTGAAGAGCTGAGGGACAGCCCAGGCCCAGAGTTCAGGCCTCACGACCGGACCCAAAAAAATAAAATAAAATAAATCATTATAAATAGAGTGGGTTCATTTCACCTAATATCATCTTATCTGACATTTTCTGCTTGTCTCGGACATATGCTAGTTATTGCAAATAAGGGAAACCATGGGACCTATGTTTCTTTGGGTCTGGCTTACTTCACTTAATATAAATTTTGCCTATAATCAAACTATGAGGCATGCAGTATCAATAAACAGTTATGAATTAGCTTGCACAACACAAGTAATTGTAATAACAACTGAAGCTCATTACCATGACATCTGTGAGTGTAGAGTTGAGTCAAATTTTTCACCCTCTGACACTTAATTGCCATGATTCATTTAATGCAAAAACTTCATAGATGACATATTACTATCTTTAACCTGCAACATCCATACATTTTACTTCCTGATTACCAACAACTCTTCGTATCTTCAAGTAGCTAAGAAACATCCAGCAACTGGAACCATAAGATCTAATGTGTTTATAGAAGAGCAGTAATGAAATTATTCTAATATAATTAGGAATGTCAGGAAAAGGAAAGTCAAGTGAAAATAGAAAAATAGTGGAGTTTAAGAAAAACAAGTATCTAGGAGTGACAGGAAGAAGCAAGGTTCAGATCCTTCAATAGTTCAGATTTCCTCAAGTGGGGAAGAGAGAAATTGTTTGTCCTGATATCTGTGCCTCCAAGTGTGTGCAGCTACATCTGGCTACTCTCGGCATAACAGCAGTTGAAAACTGGTGAAAGAAAGTGGTAGCGGTGCTAGACACCGGTAGCTCACGCCTGTAATCCTAGCTACTCAGGAGACTGAGATCTGAGGATCATGGTTCAAAGCCAGCCCAGGCAGAAAAGTCCATGAGATTCTGATCTCCAATAAATCACTAGAAAACCGGATGTGGTGCTGTGGCTCAAGAGGTATAGTGCTCGCATTGAGCTGAAGAGCGCAGGGACAGTGCTCAGGCCCAGAGTTCAAGCCCCATGACTGACAAAGAAAAAGAAAGTGATAGAGGCCAAGGATCCAAAATATATTATGCAAAATTAATCAGTAAAGGAAGGCTTGTAGAGGGGAGGAATGAGTGAGAATGATGAAAGTGTTGACATCAAGAGAGATATGTTGTATATGAATACAACAACTCCTTTGTACAACTATTTAAAAATGTGATGATGGCAACAATAATGATAATTTAAATAACATATTTCTAGTGCAGTAGTGCTCAGGGTACATGATACAGAGAATACTGAGGTGTATACCCACAGTTCCCTAAGCCATTGCTCATCCTGTAAACAAAGAAGTAAATGGAAATCAAACAATGAGTTACTTACCGTGTGTTCTCTTCTTGATTAGAAGTATCACTGAAACTATGATCTCTTCCCAAAGTGTAAAGAGGAAAAAACCCAGCAATCACCACATCTCCATCCATATGTGCTCTCTGTTTCATTCTAGAAAAGCAGTTGGTGCCACCAAAGACACTGTTAAATGCAGGCAGCCGGAAAATGATTAGAAAAGCCAAAGGAAACATCACTGAAGCATCTCCAAGCTGGAATTCTCACTGGAAGTGGAGCCCACTGTGTCAGATATGTTTATATATGTATCTTCTGTTTGTGTGTATATGTTCATATGGGTCTTTATGGACAGAGTTAGACACTCTAACCTACCTTTTTTCATCACATCCTTGACGAAGGCTCAGGAGAGATGTGTAAAACTCTCAGCCTGGGGCTCTGCATCTGAGGCCCTGAATCCAGGAGAAAAACACAAGATGGAAAATATGTTTGCAGATCCTGTTCTCCAACCCAGGTGCTATGATTTCATCTAAGGCCACAGATAGTGAGGCCCCAGGGATGAAGTTCTCCTTGACACATATGGTCCCACATCCATGTCAAGGAATTTTGTGAACAAAACTCATTTGGGATGCTGGAACTGGATTATATCAGAAGATGCCATGTCAGGTGCCTGATGAGATGGCTAGAAAAAGTCCAACTAGTAAGATGTTAATCAACCAAAGTTAGTGCATCAAACACAGAGGGAGCTTCACATAACCATTGTCCATAATAGCCACACACCACTGCTGGTTGATCCAGACAGGATTCAATAACTAGTCCACATGTAGAAACCTCCACACTGCACCTGGGGAAGAAATCAGACTGGTGAAACAAGCAATAACTTGTCAGTAATGCAATGTCAATGAAAAAGTTGAGTTGCACCTTTGCATTCTGAATGTGGACCTTCAAAGAGGCAATTTTGAGTGAACATGCTAACATGGATCAAGACATTTTCATGATGCACTGATAGATCCAAAATGTGTTTTTCTATTTATGATTTTCTCTGAACATGTACATGTACATGTATGGAAGAAATCCTTCTCTGTTTTTCACAAACCTAAATCCATATTAAAACCAACTCTGCATATTATACGGAGAAACATATATTAGAACTAAATCTTATGCAGACATCCGGGGTGCTGGAGAACAGAGATATTTCAGGACAGTAAACACACTGTGTACAAGTCTGTGGTGCTGGACACACTTGCACATGGCTTCACTAAATAGTAGTCACACAATGCATTAAGGACTAAACAAAATATATTCTTTAATTCTCATATGTCTCTCTCTCCCTCTCTCTCTATATATAATTGTAAAGATACTACACAGAGGGGTTACAGTTAAATGAGTAGGGTAATGAGTACGTTTTCTCTCAAGCATTGTTACCTCCTCCTTTGGTTTTCCCCTACCATTACTTTCCTCCCCACTTCCCTAACTCCACCCCACCCCCAACATTGTAAAGTTCATTTTCAACATACTGGCCTGTATATCTCATCATCACAATGGGTCAACCTGCATCCCCACTTAAGCATTCTGCTATACCTCTTCCCCTACCCAAATTACAAAAATGTATATACAAGATGCAGAACACCAGAATCAAATACAGTGAAAACAGGGGTTATACCATGGGAGAGGAACTTCCAAAAGAAACAAAAGAATCACATAGTGCATTATAAGTACATTAAAAACAATTTCAAGAAAGAAAAAAACACATGTGTCCTGTATTGGGGGTAAATTTCGGTTAACATCATCTCATATGGTAATATGTACATAGCCTTTGACATTCTCTGCTTTTCTTAGACATGTACTAGTCATTGCAAACAAGGGAAACCATGGGACCTATGTTTCCTTGGGCCTAGTGTACTTCACTTAATATATTTTTTCCAAGGCTTTCCATTTCCTAACAAATGGGGCAATGTCATTCTTTCTGATGGAGGCATAGAATTCCATTGTGTATATATACTGTATTTTCTTGATCCATTCATCTACTGAGGGGCTTCTGGGTTGGAGCCATATCTTAGCTATGGTAAATAATGCTGCAATAAACATAGTCGTGCTGGTAACTTTAGTATGGTCTTGTTTGTGATCATTTGGATAAATGCTCAAAAGTGGGATTGCTAGGTCATAGGGAAGCTCTGTGTGGAGTCTTTTGAGGAACCTCCATACTGCTTTCCAAAGTGGTTGAACAAGCACACACTCCCACCAACAATGAAGTAGGGTTCCTATTTGGCCACATCCCCTCCAGTTTCTGTTGTTATTAGTTCTTAATTACATTCATTCTGACTGGGGTGAGGTGGAATCTCAATATTGTCTTGATTTGTGTTTCTTTTATGGCTAGAGAAGTTGAGCATCCCTTCATGTGTCTATTGGACATTCTTGTTTCCTCTTCAGAGAAGTTTCTCTTTAAGTCTTTAGCTAACTATTAATTGGGCAGTTGTTTCCTTGAGGAGTTGTTGTTGTGGGATTTAGTTTTTTGAGTTCTAAGTATATTTTAGATATGAAGCCCTTGTCCATGTATGGCTAGTGAATATTGTCTTCCAATCCGTGGGCTTTCTATTGATCTCACTAGCTACGTCTTTTGCCTTGCAAAAGCTCTGAAGTTTCATGCAGTCCCATTTGTCCAACCTTTCTTTGATTTGTTGTGTTTCTGGGTCTCTATTAAGAAAATTTCAGCCAGTGCCAAGGAGCCCTAGAGTTTCTCCTATTTCTTCCTGTAATGTTTTCAGGTTGTCTACTTTGACTTTGAGGTCTTTGATCCATTTGGAGTTGATTCTGGTGCAGGTGATATATACAGATGTACCTTTAATTTTCTACAAGTGTTCAACCAATTTTGCCAGCACCATTTTCTGAAAAGGTTGTCTTTCTTCCATTCTATTTCTTTAGCTCCCTTGTCAAAGATTAGATGGCTTTATGTCTGTGGCTTCATTTCTGGGTCTTCAGTCCTATTCCATTAGTCCTCAGGTCTGTTCTTGTGCCAGTACCAAGCTGTTTTGATTATTATGGCTTTGTAATAGAGTTTGAAATTTGGAATTGATATTCCTAGCGCTGTTCTTTCTACTAAGGATTGTTTTTGTTATTTTGGGTATTTTATTGTTCTATATGAATTTTTGGATTGCTTCTTCTATTTTATTGAAGAATGAGGTTGTAATGTTTATAGGTATCCCATTGAAGGGATGGTATGGGGAAACAAAGGAGGAGGCAACAATGCTTGATAAGAAATGTACTCACTATCTTGCCCATGTAATTGTAACCCCTCTGTACGGTATTTTCCACAATAAAAATAAAAGAAAGGGAAAATGAAAAACCTCTTGTTTGCATTTCTCAATGTTCATTTTGATGATTAGCATTTTATATGATCATACACACATAGCTATTGTGCTTTTGTAATCTGCTCCTAAGAATATCTCCCTTGTTCTCACTATGTGGCTGTCTAGAGCCTGTATAATTTACCAAGTACAAGTATACTTTTTGTCTTCTACCATCCAGTGTGTTTACTTGTAAATTTATAGGTACATTCTAGTTACTCCAACTGAGGGAATCATGCAACCTGTTTCTTTGGGTCTGGCTTACTTCACTTAATATAATTTTTGTCAAGCCTTTTCATTTCCTTATGAATGGTACAATATAATTCCTTCTAATGAAAAAGAAGAGTTAAATTGTGTACATATACTAAAGTTTCTTGATCTATTCATCCATTGAGGGACATCTGGGTTGATTCCATGTCTTGGTTATGGTAAACAGTGCTGCAGTTAATACAGCTGTGCTGGTAGATGGGCACTGGTGGCTCACACTTTTAATCCTATCTAAACTCTGAGGATCATGATTTGAAGTCAGCCCCAGCATAAAAGTCTGTAAGACTCTCTAATAAGCTTCTCAGAAATAGCCAGAATTAGTGCTATGGTTCAAGTGGTAGAGCACTAACCTTGAGCCCAAAGAGGTTCAGGGACAACCCCCAGGCCCTGAGTTTAAGCCGCAGGGCCAGCAAGAAAAATATTCATAAGGAAAAGCGAAATTTATAGTTTTTAAACATTAGTGATGAGCAGGTTGAGGTTATTTGTAACTAAAAGAATTTATAGAAACATGGAATACATTTCATCCTTTTCCTTTAAACACATGAACGCATGTCTGGAGTGCCTCACAGACACATAAACAGTTTTTTGGGTTTTGTAAAAATATCTGAAATATTTAATTTCATACAGTTATTTTTTAAATTTTTATTTTTTTATTGTGAAAATACTGTACAGAGGGGTTACAATTACATGGGTAAGATAATGAGTACATTTCTTATCAAGCATTGTAGCCTCCTCCTTTGTTTCCCCTTCCCATCCCTTCCCATCCTCCCCCCCCCCCGCCCCCCCCAATCCTCCCCGCTACCGCCCCCCCCCACCAAAGTAGTAAAGTTCATTTTTCTTTTTTTAAATTTTTATTTATTTTTTATTGTGAAAATACTGTACAGAGGGGTTACAATTACATGGGCAAGATAATGAGTATATTTCTTATCATTGTAGTCTCCTCCTTTGTTTTCCCTTCCCATCCCTTCCCATCTTTTCCCCAACCCCCAACGAATCCTCCCCGCCGGCCACCCCTCCCCCTTCCCCCCCCCCCCCCGCCCCCCGCACCAAAGTAGTAAAGTTCATTTTTCGACATAAAGACTTGTACATCTCATTGTTGCAATGGGTCCACTTGTATCCCTATTTAAAGAATTTGTTTTTCCCCTTCCCCTCCACAAATTATACCGACATCAAATACAGTGAAAGCAAGGGTTATACTGTGGGGGAGGGACATACAAAGCAGCAAAGAAATAATCCTATAAATGTGTTAGAAACAATCGCATGAAAGAAAAAAAAACATTTGAATACATATCTTAGGGTTCATTTCCCTAACATCAACTTATCTGACCTTTTCTGCTTGACTCAGACATATACTAGATATTGCAAATAAGGGAAACCATGGGACCTACGTTTCTTTGGGCCTGGCTTATTTCACTTAATATAATTTTTTCCAAGTTTTTCCATTTCCTAACAAATGGGGCAATGTCATTCCTTCTGATGGAGGCATAGACTTCCATTGTGTATATATACCACATTTTCTTGATCCATTCATCTACTGAGGGGCATCTGGGTTGGTTCCATATCTTAGCTATGGTAAATAATGCTGCAATAAACATAGTTGTGCTGGTAGCTTTAGTGTGGTCTTGTTTGTAAACATTCGGGTAAATGCCCAAAAGTGGTATTGCTAAGTCATAGGGGAGCCTGAACGTGCCCTATCTTGTCCTACAGTTATAAACACCTCTAGGAGGCTACTTTGCTCATGGTGAGTGTCATGCAACACAGAAGGTATTACCTTACAGAAGAAGGCACTACCCCTTTTCTATTTCTCATTGTTTGTACTTCTGTTTGATGAAGAAGTATCTCAAGGAAAGCCTGAGCCACAGCATACCCAGATATATTGTAACTGTCTCCCAACATAGTTATTTCAAAACTATGCTGAGGAAACCAAATCCAAGGAAGCATCCTGTTGACAGTTCTCCCCCTTTACATAGTCAGACTCAGAATCTAAGAAATTAAAGGAGAGAAACCACAGCCTAGCAAGAGAAGACTCTTCCAGATATTTGGGAGGGTTAACTGCCTTGACAAAAATCTGTGAATCATAAATATATTTGTGATGATGTACAAAAATGAGAGGAACATATAATGAGCCTAGCATGAAATATAGCTTTCTCATGGTTAAATCCCAAATATAAGTGAATGATACAAACTGCCTTTCATTAAAAAGTATTCAATACATATCATTAAATTTAGTAGGGACTCATTTCACCATAAATGATGAAGACATTTGCTGAAGATTTATTAATCTGGTCATAAACTGCAATGACTTTGAGTACATGTGATATGGCATGGTTTGGCATCACTAGTTCAAAGTCTACACAGACTCTGTTTTGTTCATTTCTTCCCACAATTTTATAAGGATCCACAAACCATTTTCTTCTTGTTAGGTCAACAGCCCCACTCAGTTCCAGCTGATGTGAAACAGCTAGGACACCATGGAGATAGGTAGCAATGTGTCCTTTTGATCCATTTGATAGAAGGAAACTTGCTGTGATAACTCAAGAAAAGGTCAAACTAAAGGTAAGCTACAGTGAAAAAAATACGACATGAGTAAAAGGATTGCACTACATCACAATCTCAGTCTTGATCTACATTTAGAAATAGCTGGAAGGTGGGCTGGGTGCTGGTGGTTCATGCCTATAATCCTAGCTACTCAGGAGGCTAAGATCTAAGGATCATGGTTCAAATCCAGTCCAGGCAGGAAAGTCTGTAAGACTGTTATCTCCAGTTGACCACCAGAAAACCAGAAGTGGTGCTATGATTAAAAGTAGTAGAGCACTAGTCTTGATTGAAAAATCTCAAGGAGTGCAACCAGACCCTGAGTTCAAGCCCCATGACTGACAAAAAAAGAAGAAAAAAGAAAATAACTGGAAGTGGGGAAGGAAGGTTATTTTTATAATTTATTTTATTTTTTCATTGTCTTTAAATAGTTGTACAAAGAGTTTGAATTCAACCTGTGAATTTTTGTGTACAGTGAATCTTGACAAAGACTGATCAAGATCTTGATCAGTCATCATTTCCATCATTCTGCCCACATACCTAGAAAGTCCCATCCCTTCAAGTTTCCTAGTTCTATTTTTACCTATGTACATGATTATTTCAGTGAATTTGCCTAACACTTCTCTCCATATTCCCCATTCCCCTCCCCTCAAGCACTATCCTTCAGACAAGGCATGTTTAAGCATCCTAGTATTCATTTTGTTAAACCATACACCACTGAAATCCACCCGATACTTTAGTGATTTTGAATCATGTTTGTATTTCAGATCTAACTTTCACATATGACAGAAAATAAGCTAATTTGTCTTTCTGAACTTAACTTACTTCACTTGACATAATTGAATTGCACTTTTAAAGTCATTTCCCACCTACTGAGAGTTTTCCAGAACATTATTAATCAAGCTTACAGCTCCAGGGAAACCTTGGCCTGCTCCAATCTCTTCATCCTGTCCTCTGTGAAAAATGGAATTTGGATATTCTACATTTGAGTACTTATTCTTTGCTAATCATAAAATTTGATGGGTTCATAAATCTTGTCTATTCCAATTACTTTCTTCACATACTTCTCCTCCTCCTCCTCCTCCTCCTCCTCCTCCTCCTCCTCCTCCTCCTCCTCCTCCTCCTCCTCCTCCTCCTCCTTCTTCCTTGTTTTTTGGTCAGTCGTGGGGATTAAACTCTGGGCCTGGGTGCTGTCCCTCATCTCTTCAACTCAAGGCAAGCACTCTACCACTTGAGCCACAGCACCACTTCTGGTATTCTGGTGGTGTATTGGAGATAAGGGTCTCACATACTTTCCTGCCTGAGCTGGCTTTGACCTGTGATCCTCAATTCTCAGCCTCCTCAGTAGCTAGGATTACAGGCATGAACCACCAGCACCCAGCTCTTCACACACTTTTAAAGGCACAAAAGTAGACATGTTTTAACCTCCCTCCATTCCTCCCAGTTAACTGTGGAAACTTGTAGAGTTCCAGCAGTGCCCTAATCTGGGCCAGTGATATTCCTAATGTTCTTGTTAGTGCTGCTATAGACTTGCTTTCTCTCTAACAGGTGTGGATTGAGATCTGGTATTGCCTAGAAAACCAACTAAAGGTACTTGCAAGTGCTAACCAAGTTCTGAAATCAACTTTGTAGATGTCAAATTCTAGAGTTATATTGCAAAAAGATTTGGAATCTATTTATCTCCTCAACAGCAAAATCCAGAGCTAATAAAAAGTTGGTAGCTATTGAAGATAATCTGCAGAGTGAACATAGAAATTTAGGAGTATTTTTTTAATTTATTGTGAAAATGCCATACAAAGGGATTACAATTACATGGGCAAGGAAACAAGTGCATTTCTTTTTTTAATTTTTTTTATTGTGAGAATACCGTACAGAAGAGTTACAATTACATGGGCAAGATAATGAGTACATTACTTAACAAGCATTGTTGTCTCCTCTTTGTTTCCCCTTCCCATCCCTTCCCATACTCCCCTCTCTCCCCACCCGATCCTCCCCCTACCCCCCACCAAAGTTGTAAAGTTCGTTTTTCAACATAGCATCTTGTACATCTCATTGTTGCAATGGGTCCACCCGTATCCGTATTTAAACGATTTGTTTTCCCCTTCCCCTCCACAAATTATACCAACATCAAAGACAGTGAAAGCATGGGTTATACTGTGGGGGAGGGACATACAAATCAACAAAGAAATCATCTTACAAATATGCTAGAAACAATTGCATAAAAGGAAAAAAAAACATTTGAATACTTATCTTGGGGTTCATTCCCCTAACATCAACTTATCTGACATTTTCTGCTTGACTCAGACATATACTAGTTATTGCAAATAAAGGAAACCATGAGACCTGTTTCTTTGGGCCTGGCTTACTTCATTTAATATAATTGTTTCCAAGTCTTTCCATTTCCTAACAAATGGGGCAATGTCATTCTTTCTGATGGAGGCATAGAATTCCATTGTGTATATATACTACATTGTCTTGACCCATTCATCTACTGAGGGGCATCTGGGTTGGTTCCATATCTTAGCTACGGTATGAGTGCATTTCTTATCAAGCATTGTTGCGTCCTCCTTTGTTTTCCATCTCTTTCCATCCCTCCCCCTGACCCCTTCCGGGACAAAGTTGTAAAGTTCATTTTGGACATAACACCTTAAATATAAAATAAATAAATAGTAATGTCAGAATTAAAAATGCACATAGAGTTTTGGGAAGATGGCGGAGGAGAAGCTGGAAGCTAAACAAGCTCTCACATGGAAAGCATAGTGTTCCAGTGAACAGTCCTAAGCCAGAGAATCACACCAAGTGTGCCATCACAGTACAGAGTTAGGCCAGAGAGGAAAACTCCAGGCAAGGAGACAGATCTGAGCACTTGCCAGCAGCTGTGGCTGCGGCGGCAACAGCTGTAGCCGCCATACCTGCAACACAGAGAATCCAGGATGAAGGCACCAGAAGCTGCAGGCAAGCCAATTCTACTCAACACTAGCAAGAACTGACAAGGAGCAGACATCTTTATCCTGCAGTTCGCAGACCAGAGACGGCCCAGGAACCAAGTCTCCAGCGTGAGTAGAAGCCTGAGATCCTCACTCCTTCTCAGAGAGCAGAGGGAAGGCCATCCCTCTCCCCCCACTACCAGAGATCTCCATCTTTGATACTGACAAAGGCCTGGCTGAGCAGCTAGCTCCAACTCAGGCCTTGGAAGAAAACAAGAGTCATTTAGCAGGTCACAGGACCCTAACCTGATGTGCCAGGCTCAGCTCCACCCAGGGAAAAGTCACCCAGCCCAGGCCACCAGCCCCAGGAAGGGCTTTCTTCACTGGGTAAACAGAGCCAGAGGATTCCCCTCCCTACAGCATCCTTGGGAATCAATTGAAATTCAGTCAACATAAACCCTGAGAATGGCTCCAGGCTGGGCTCTGTGAGTGTCTCAGTAGCTAGCCTCTCAGGAAAAAAAGCTACTGTTTGCTGAAAGGCCTCAACTCTACCCAGAACCTAGCCTCATCACCGCATCTCAAAACTAGAGGAAACAGCTATCTCCGTCTTTTGTGATACTCAAAGCTGATCTCCCTCCCATTGAACAAGCCTGGGTGGAGGAACACAAAATCCTGGGTAAAGCAGAGCATTTTCTGCCTGCTCAAACTAACCAACTTAATAAAGCAACCAAGGGGCTGGGAAGTTGGCTCAGTGGTAGAGTGCTTGCCTTGCATGCCTGAGGCCCTGGGTTCAATTCCTCAGCACCACATAAGCAAAAAGAAAAAAGCGGGAAGTGGTGCTGTGGCTCAAGTGGTGGAGCGCTAGCCTTGAGCTGAAGAGCTGAGGGACAGCGCCCAGGCCAAGAGTTCAGGCCCCATGACCGGACTCCCCCTGCCCAAAAAAAAGAAACCAACCAAGCCACAAGAAAATCAAACACCACAAGCAGACCAGAGACTCCAACTAGAGACTGGTTATGGACACAAGGGAGATACAGGATCTTCTCATACCCCCCCCCCCCCCAAAATCAAAGAACTCTTTTTTGTACCTTTTATAAAAACTTTTTTTCTAAAAAATTTTTTTTCAGGTAAGGGATAGGTTTATTCATCATTCTGGCACCAGGCCATCTGGGTCCTCCACGCGGTGGGGAAAGGCCTGGGAAAGAGACCTGGGAGAGCCGGGAAAGAGAGAGAGCTGGGAAAGAGAGAGAAAAGAGCTAGAAAAGAGAGAAAAGAGCTAGAAAAGAGAGCATCTGGGAAAGAGGTGGGAAGGAGCAAGCTAGGAAAGAGAAGAGAGCTGGGAAAGAGAAGAGAAGGAAAGAGCTGAGAAAGAGCTAGAAAAGAGCAGAGAGAGGGCATCTGGGCTTGGGCTGGGCCTTATCTAGGGTATGGGCAGAGAAAGGTGTGGCCACATCAAATTCAGATGTGACCTCAGCAGATGCAGATGTGACCTCTTCCAGGTGTCCCAGTTGCCTAGGTAATGCAGGTACTGGGTGGAGACTTTGCTGTGAGGAGCATGGAGTCTGCTAGCCATCCAGGAGCAAACCTTACATTCCAGCCTTTTAATAATCATGAAATAGGGTGCAGATTCTCTCTGGCTACTTCCTACTGACAAGGGGCGTTGAGAATAGGGGTAAAAGACTGGAATTTGGTCCCCTCCCAGAGAAGGCAGTGAGCAGCAGCTGTCCCTTGGTGGCGTGAATCCTTAGATGAAGTCTGGAGAATTCTCATGAGCATTGAGGGGCTGGAAAAAAAAATACTAGAGAGCAAATAAACGGCAAGAGGAAGGATTTCGGGCTGAAAATGTTGGTAGAAATGTCCCTAGCTACTTCTGGCATCTGGTGACTAGGTAGAGAAGTCAGGTGACAAAGGCAAGAATATAAATTCCTGTTCAGTTAATAGGTAGACAGGTGTAGACATTGGATGGGCAGGCTTCTTACTTCTACTGACCTCCCGGCTCTGGTTAATTTTGAAAGGGCAGGCACAAAGTAGCTGATGTGACATCATCTCCTCTTACTCCTGTCCATGTTCCCTTATTCCCCAGACTTGCTGAGTCTAGGTGCTCATTGCTGGGATGATTTGTCCCAGTTGGTATTTAAGGATTTAACTCAAGGCCTGGACATTGTCCCTGAGCACTTTTGCTCAAGGCCAGCAATGAACCACTTTGAGTTATAGTACAAGTTGCAGTGTTTGCTGGTTCCAGATAAGAGTCTTGAGCCATGCTTCTAGCCTGGCTCTTTGCAGGTTAGTTGGGAGATGGAGTCTTAGGGATTTTTCAGCCCAGGTTGGCTTTGAACCGAAATCTTTGCCACAAAAGCCTTTATTATTTCCAATTAAAGCAACAAGGAGATCAAGTAGTATAAGTAGAGCTTACCTGGTTCTTATCAAGAATTGACCGACAAATATTCTGGAATGACAAACTTCTTAGATGTGAGAATCTTAGCACAGATATGCCCAATATTTTAGAGTCACGTAGTCAGTACCAGAATACATAACACAAAACAAAAAAGACAAAACTCAAAACCTAAAACTTTGACAACAATGTTTAGACGTCTTTGCTAACAAAGCACATCAGATGGTTGGGCCTGTTACCAGGGCCTGTGAAAAGAGCACCTTGATAGCAAGGCACCTTATAATAGATGGATGTAGTAGTAAGCTTGGTGGAAGGTTAAGGGTCAGATGGGGCCAAACCCTTAACCCACCATGTGGCCAAGATGGCGAATTCAAGATGGCGAATTTCTGAAAAAATGCAAAGAAACCCTTAACAAATAGATCAAGCCTACATTGGCTAGCCTTTGAGAAGGAACCTAGAGAGGGGGTCCCCGGGACCCAGCCTGCATCACACTCTTCAGGGCACAAGCCAAAATGTAGAAAAGAGAAAGGAAGAGATAGGGAAAGTTGGACATGAATGGCAGAGAGAGAGCAAAGAGAGCCTGAAATTAAACAGACTTCTGACCATTTACCATTGCAGTAGCAAAAACTGTGTACATCAGAGAATGGCATAAAATTAGGCTCTCTGGCTTTCCAGGGAGCACAGGAGGCATTTCAAAGGGGTTTCACGGCTCAGGTGTGATTCACAGCACCCCATTAAATGAGTAGGAGAGTCAGTCTGGTGAGTGAAGGAGAGCTGACCAGGGAGAAACAGCATCCCGACTTCCCCCAGAGCCCTCTAGAGAGAAATGGGCAAGCCCCCAAAGCCGAGCATCCTCGGCTTCAGAGGTGACTGGCCTTTCAGCTAAAGGCCGTAGGAGCTCTCTGGCATGGCGCCACATCTGGACAGAGACTGAGAAACAGAGAACCGTAGATAGTAGTTTCACTCACCAGAGTAGAGAAGTGGTGTGGACGTGGATGTGAAGGCCAGCAATGGTATCAATGTGCTGTGTCCGCAGCAGACAGACGGGTTTGCAAAAGGCCATCAGAACTGTGGGTATTCCTCAGAGCAAAAAGGGAAGAACAAACAAAAAAAGAAAAAAGAGGGGAAAAAAACCAGAGAGGAATCCCAACTATCCTGACTTTAAGCTCTTTATCCGAGTCACAGCACCATTTCTGTTAGGTTTTTAAAAAGAGATAGCCGGGTAAGAACAGTACCACGCACGTGGTATTCAGGTAAGGGGTAGGTTTATTCATTATTCCGGCTGGCACCAGGCCATTTGGGTCCTCCACGTGATGGGGAAAGGCCAGGGAAAGAGAGCTGGGAGAGCCGGGAAAGAGAGAGAGTTGGGAAAGAGAGAGAAAAGACCTAGAAAAGAGAGAAAAGAGCTATAAAAGAGAGCATCTGGGAAAAAAGTGGGAAAGATCAAGCTAGGAAAGAGAAGAGAGCTGGGAAAGAGAAGAGAAGGAAAGAACTGAGAAAGAGCTACAAAAGAGCAGGGAGCACTAAAAACATTTTTAATTTTAAATTTTTAACATTTTTTAAAATTTTGTTTTCTATTAACTTTTTTTTCTTCCTCTTATAATTTTTATTTTAGGGGTACAAGTGTGTGTGCTTTTATTTTTTCTTCTTTTTTTCTTTTTCTTTTTTTCTTTTTTTAAATTTATTTTGTTTAGCTCTACTGACCTTTTGGTTCTCTTTTTTTCTTTCCTTCTCATTCTTTTCACCTTTTCTTCTCTTTTGTTCATCTTTGCATGACTTAATTGCTGTTCTGCTCATCCTCAGATATACCTAGTCGATTATTAGACCTTATCCCCATTGTGTACACACTTAATCCAGAAATTTATTACTCAATTAATCTTTCAGACTTAAATTTCTTAATAGCAGTACTACCTCTTTACACCTATATATTTTAAGCATTTTTATTTTTAAGTTTTTCATGTCTCCTTTCTATCCCTACCCATATCTTATACTATCCACATTCTTCTATGAATATTACGTTTTTACATTTGCATAATTTTTAAGTTTTTAAGTGTTTCACTTTCTAATTTTTAATTTTAGTTTTTCTATTTTTTCTTGTCTCTTTTTTCTCTTTCTTTTCTTTTTTTCTCTCTCTCTCTACTATCATTCTATCCAACCTATTTCTCCCTTTGAGATTAGGACTTAGTTAACTCAACCTCTGCCTTTCCACATTCCTCTGTTCCTATTTTTACCCACATCTCTCCCTAAACCTAATAATTTCTGGTTTGCCAAATTCTTCTTTATGGTTCATAGCCCATGAATACACAGTTGTTTGATGTTGAATAGATATATCTGTTGAACTAGAGTGTATGTTTAGACTTTTGACTGCAACTACAGACTTTGGTTGATGCTTACCTTCAAATACTGTTCTAGCACAAAAATGGTGTTACTTTCATCCCAAATGGGCAGAGAAAGCCTGAAAAACACAAGAAAAATGGCAAGTCTGGGTATCTCAACTCCCACTTATGATAATCAGGGGACAGAACAGATAATGAATAATCGAGAGGAGAGTTCCCAAAAAGCTCTACAAACACTACTGGTAAACATGGTAAATGAAAAGATTGAAAACCAGCAAAGGATTCTGTATGAGCGTGATAGGGAGAGAGAGGATGCAAACCAAAGGTCAATACAGGAATATCATGAGTGTGAGGAAGCTACTCAAAGATTGATAGAGGAATTGCATGAGCAGCTTGAGAACACTCAAAGAGAAATAAAGGAATGGTGTGAGCAGGCTGAGATCAGTCAAAGAGATAGACAGGAATTGCATGAGCTGGCTGAGAACAGAAAAAGAGAAAGTCAGGAATGGCATGAGCAGGATGAACACTCAAAGAGAGCTACAGGAATCACGTGAATGTGAGGAAGCTAATCAAAGAGTAATATAGGAATTGAGAGAGCAGGATGAGAATTCACAAAGATCTCTAAAAGCATTCATGGAATCCATAAACAGAGAGCTGAAAGAACTCAGGGAGTCCACAAAGGGAATGCTGAATGGAACCCAACAGAAGCAATGGAAATCCAAGGAAACCATAACCAATCAACTAAGTGATTTGAGAATAAACACTGAACACCAAATTAAGGAAGTAAAGAAGTTCATACAAAATCTAAAACAAAGCTCCAACAAAGAATTGGAAGGCATCAAAGCTGACCAACTAGAAGGAAAAGAAATAAAAAACAAAGTAGAAAGTCTTGTCAGTAGGTTGGACCATGCAGAAGATCGAATCTTGGGGAATGAAGACAGCCTAGATATTATAGAGAAAGAACATACAACCATCCAAGACAAATCCAAGAAATATAATAGATCAATTCAACACTTAGAAGCCACCATCAGAAGGCATAATCTGAGGATAATGGGTGTAGAGGAGCACCTAGAGACAGAAGTTAATGGTCTAAGAAATTTGTTTAACAGGATCCTAGCAGAGAACTTCCCAAACATGTAAAAAGATAGGTCTATTCAGATACAAGAAGCTTTTAGAACTTCAAATAGACCAGACAAGAATAAGACATCCCACCATCACATTATAATCCACACAGGATCAACTCAGACCAAGGAAAAGATCCTTAAAGCTGTCAAGGAGAAAAGATCAATCACATATAAGGGGAAAAAAATTAGAATCACTTCAGATTTCTCAGCATAGATAATCAAAGCAAGAAGAGCCTGGAATGATGTATGCCATGCCCTAAAGACAAACAACTATCAACCAAGAATACTGTACCCAGCTAAACTCTCCTTCATGACTGAAGGTCAAATAAAAACCTTCCCATAACAAAGAAAAATTGAAACAATATATCTCCACCAAACCAGCCCTACAAAAGATTCTTAAAGATGCCCTACATATAGAAAACCAACAAGACTACAATAAAGGCCAAGATCCACATCCAAACTGAGAATCCAAGAACCATAGGAAAAACCCAGTTGCCCCAGCCTCCAAGAAGGTGGATAAAATGGCAGGAACTCCCAAATACCTCTCAGTCCAATCTCTCAACATTAACGGTCTTAGTTCTCCAATTAAGCGACACAGACTGTCTAGTTGGATTAAACATCAAGATCCTTCTACATGCTGCCTTCAGGAGTCACACCTTGCCCATGAAAACAAACACATTTTCAATGTGAAAGGCTGGAACAAAATCTACCAAGCAAACAGCCCCCATAAACAGGCAGGAGTTGCAATCCTAATACCAGATAAAATAGACTTCAAATTAAAATTAGTAAGAAGAGATAAAGAAGGGCGCTACATACTAATTAAGGGATCGCTCCTTCAGGAGAATATTAAAATTCTAAATCTCTATTCACCAAACAACGGAGCACCCCAATTTATTCAAGAAGCACTACTTTCCCTCAAATCTCACATAGATCCAAAGACATTGATTGTTGGGGACTTTACCACACCACTTTCCCCACAGAATAGATCACTCAGCAAAAATTCAACAGAGAAACCGCAGATCTAAACAACTGCATAGATCAACTAGATTTGACAGACATCTACCGAATAATTCACCCAACACCATCAGAAAACTCGTTTTCCTCAGCAGCACATGGAACATTTTCTGAAATAGGCCACAAAGCAAACTTGTCCAAACTCAAAAACATTGAACTTATATCTTGCATTCTTTCAGACCCCAAGGGAATAAAATTATAACTCAACACCAAAAGCAACCAAGAAAGTACTGTAATACATGGAGGCTGAACATCAAACTGCTGAATCACGGGTTGGTGATGGAAGAGATTAGAAAGGAAATTCACATGTTCATGATATTCACCAAAAATAAACACACAAATTACCAGCTCCTCTGGGACACAGCAAAGGCAGTACTCAGAGGCAAGTTTATAGCTCTGAGTTCCTACATCAACAAATTGGAGAGATCTGAAACCAACAATTTAATGAGATTTCTGAGCTTCCTTGAAAAAGAGCAATAAGATAAACTCGAATCCAGTAGACAGAAAGAAATAATTAAAATTAAATCAGAGTTAAATGAATTAGAATCCAAAAAAACATAGAAAGAATCAATAAAACAAAGAGTGGGGTCTTCGAAAAAATTAACAAAATTGACAGACCCTTAGCAAATCTTATCAGAGAAAGAAGAGAACACACCCAAATAAATAAACTCAGAGATGAGAATGGAAACATCACCACAGAAACAATCAAGATTCCGAACATTATAAGGGAATACTTCTTAAAACTTTATGCTAATAAGTTTGAGAACTTGGCAGAAAAGGACCTTTTCTTAGCAAATATTAACATGCTGAAACTAAACCAAGATGAGCTAAACCATCTTAACAGGCCCATATCAAGTATTGAAATAGAAACAGCAATAAGAGATCTCCCATCTAGAAAAGGCCATTCTACAAGGCCTTCAAAGGAAAACTCACACCAATACTCCTCCAACTCTTCAATGAAATTGAAAGAGAAAGTTCACTACCGAATTCATTCTATGAAGCCATCATAACCCTCATCCCAAAACCAGGAAGGAACTCATCAAAGAAAGAGAACTATAAACCCATTTCTTTGATGAACGCTGTTGCAAAACTTCTCAACAAAATTTTGGCCAATCGATTTCAACAATTCATCCAAAAATTCATACACCACGATCAAAGAGGATTCATTTCAGGGATGCAAAGCTGGTTCAATATACGCAAATCAATTAATATAATTTATCACATCAACAGGAGCAAGGATAAGACCTACATGGTTATCTCAATAGATGCAGAAAAAGCATTCGACAAGATCCAACACCCCTTTATGATGAAGGTTCTGGAAAAATTAGGAATCCATGGAACATTCCTCAATACAATAAAGGCTGTATATAACAAACCTACAGCCAGCATTGTACTTAATGGTGAAAAACAAAAGCCATTTCCTCTTAACTCAGCAACAATACAAGGATGTCCCCTCTCTCCACTGCTCTTCAATCTAGTATTAGAATGCCTAACTACAGCAATAAGGCAAGATGCAAACATAAAGAGGATCCAACTAGGGAAAGAAGAAATAAAACTCTCCCTCTTTGCAGATGACATGATCTTGTATTTAAAGAATCCACTCCCAAATTACTCAAGGTGATTCAAAACTTTGGCAAAGTAGTAGGGTATAAAATTAACCCTCAAAAATCAATGGCTTTTATGTATGCCAACAATGGGAAAAGTGTGGCTGAAATTAGGAAAGCAACTCCATTCATAATAACCCCACAAAAAATAAAATACCTAGGAATAAACTTAACCAAAGAAGTGAACGACCTTTACGATGAAAACTTTAAAAACTTGAAAAAGGAAATCAAAGCAGAACTTAGAAAGTGGCAAAACCTCCCATGCTCCTGGATTGGAAAGATCAACATCGTGAAAATGGCAATACTTCCCAAGGCTATCTACAAATTCAATGTGATATCTATCAAAATTCCAACCTCATTCTTCAAGGAAATAAAAGAGACAATCCAAAAATTCATATGGAACAATAAAGGACCCCGAATAGCAAAAACGATCCTCAACGGAAAGAACACTGCTGAAGGAATATCAATACGAAATTTCAAACCCTACTACAAAGCCATAGTAATCAAAAGAGCTTGGTACTGGCACAAGAACAGACCTCAGGACCAATGGAATAGAATTGAAAACCCAGAAATGAACCTACAGACTTATAGCCATCTAATCTTCAATAAGGGATCAAAAAAAATAGAATGGAAGAAAGACAGCCTCTTCAGTAAATGGTACTGGCAAAATTGGTTAATCACTTATAGAAAACTAAAGATATATTCTTATATATCACCCTGCACCAGAATCAACTCCAAATGGATCAAAGACCTCGGAGTCAAAGCAGATACTCTGAAAAAATTACAGGATGGAATAGGAGAAACCCTAGCTCTCCTTGGCACAGGCCGCAATTTTCTTAATAGAGACCCAGAAACACAACAAATCAAAGAAAGGTTGGACAAATGGGATTGCATGAAATTGCAGAGCTTCTGCATGACAAAGGACATAGCTAGCAAGATCAATAGAAAGCCCACAGAATGGGAGAAGATCTTCACTAGCCATACAACAGACAAGGGTCTCATATCTAAAATACACCTGGAACTCAAAAAATTAAATAACCCAACAACAAATCTTCAAAGAAACATCTGCCCAATAAATAAGTGGCCTAATGACTTAAAGAGAAACTTCTCTGAAGAGGAAAGAAGGATGGCCAATAGACACATGAAGAAATGCTCAACCTCCCTACCCATGAAAGAAATGCAAATCAAAACCACATTGAGATACCACCTCACTCCAGTTAGAATGGCAAAAATCAAGAACTCTAATAACAGCAGATGCTGGAGGGGATGTGGACAGAAGGGAACTTTACTGCATTGTTGGTGGGAGTGTAAACTTGTTCATCCACTTTGGAAAGTAGTATAGAGGTTCCTCAAAAGACTCCACATAGAGCTCCCCTATGACCCAGCAATCCCACTTTTGGGCATTTACCCAGATGCAAACAAGGCCACACTAAAGCTACCAGCAAGACTATTTTCATTGCAGCATTATTTACCATAACTAAGATATGGAACTAACCCAGATGCCCCTCAGTAGATGAATGGATCAAGAAAATGTAGTATATATACACAATGGAATTCTGTGCCTCCTCACAAAGAATGACATTGCCCAATTTGTTAGGAAATGGAAAGAGTTGTGAAAAATTATATTAAGTGAAGTAAGCCAGGCCCAAAGAAACTTAGGTCTCAGGATTTCCCTTATTTGCATAACTAGTATATGTCTGAGTCAAGCAGAAAAGGTCAGATTAATTGATGTTAGGGAATTGAACCCTAAGATATGTATTCAAATGTTTTTTTTCTTTCAGGTGATTGTTTTTAACACAGTTATAAGATTATTTCTTTGTTGCTTTGTATGTCCCTCCCCCATGGTATAACCCTGCTTTCACTGTATTTGGGGTTGGAACAATTTGTGGAGGGGAAGGGAAAAAGCAAATCGTTTAAGTAGGGATATAGGTGGATCCATTGCAACAATGAGATATACAAGTTGTTAAGTGGAAAAACGAACTTTACAGCTTTGTTGGGGGCGGGGAAGAGGATTGGGTGGGCTGGGGAGGATGGGAAGGGGAAAGAAAGGAGGCTACAATGCTTGATAAGAAATGTACTCATTATCTTGCCCATGTAATTGTAAATCCCTCTGTATAGTATTTTCACAATAAAAAATAATAATCATATGTGCATTCTTGCAGCTAATCAATAACTGAATTTCTTTTATGTATAAAACCAGAGCTCTTTTTTTTTTTGGGGGGGGGGGTCCGGTCGTGGAGCCTGAACTCTGGGCCTGAGCGCTGTCCCCCAGCTCTTCAGCTCAAGGCTAGAGCTCTACCACTTGAGCCACAGCGCCACTTCTGGCTTTTTTCTTTTTGCTTATGTGGTGCTGAGGAATCGAACTCAGGGCCTCAGGCATGCAAGGCTAGCGCTCTACCACTGAACCACCTTCCCAACCCCCAGAGCTCTTTACACATATTTTCACAATGCAAACTTTCAAAATAAAGAGTTCAGTGACCAATGATTAAAAAAAGAAAAGAAAAATGCACAAAAAAAGAAGAAATTTAGGAGTACCTCAAAAATTGATCATCACAAGTAAAATACTATGGCCATAATGGATTATATGCTTGTTTCTTAGCAAATGAATATGTTGAAATATTTCTCCCTACTGTGGCACAGTGCAAATGTGGGATCTTGTGCGGGTATTTAGGGTCAGGCAAGGACATGAAAATAATTTCTCATTAATGAAATTCAGAAACTTATGAAAATCTAGAGAGATGATTTTTTTGAGACTTGCTTTACCTATCTGCACATGTAACACAGGAAAAGACTGCCCTCCATGAAAGCTGGAATAGATCCTCCTGAGAAACTAAATATTCTGTTGACTTGGCCTTGTGGCAAGTAGTTCCACAAATGTGAGAAAGAAGCCTTAGTGTTTTAAGCCACCCTGTTTATGTTATGTGGTTATAAGAGCAGCCATGCTGACTAAGAGAGTGACTTAAAGAGAAATTTCCAGAAGCTTCGCTGAATGTGATTTGTAGGAGATTACATATCAAGTCTCCTCATAGCCATAGCATATTGATAGTGAACAATTTTTCAAGCAACATCTACCACAATAAAAGCTAAATAAGTGAAGGGTCATACTTTTGGTTTATACAACAATAATAGATATGTATTTAAATGCAATAATATATGGCCAATCAGTTTACTCCTCTTAATTCCAAATAATTCATCATGGAGAGAGGAGCATCCAACATTGGTTATGGGAAGAGAATTGTAACCAAGACTTAGGTTGAGATTCTAGTTTGAGGCTGCCATAGTTAAATGCACTGTTGGGAAATACCTCCATGATCATTACTCTATTTTTATACTTTTTATTGTATACTGTACGGAGGGGTTACAGTTACATGAGCAAGGTAATAAGTACATTTCCTATCAAGCATTGTTGCCTCCTCCTTTGTTTTTTCCCTACCATCCCTTTCCTCCCAACCTCCCCAAATACCCTCTTCCCCCACCACAGTTGTAAAATTTGTTTTCAATATAGTATCTCATACATCTCATTGTTACAATGGGTCAACATGTATTCCTGTTTAAGCATTTTCCCTTCCCCCCCCCCAAATTTGAAAAGTGTATGTACAAGTTGCAGGGCACTGACATCAAATACAGTGAAAACAGAGATATACTGAGGGGGAGGAACATACAAAGAATCAATAAAATCACATGGTATATTATAAATACATTAGAAACAATAGCAAGAAAGAAAAACAATATGTGTGTCCTATCTTGGAGTTCATTTCAATTAATATCATTTTATATGGGCATATGTACATAACTTTTAACTTTTTCTATTTGTCCTACACAAATACTAGTAATTGCACATAAGGGAAACCATGGGATCTATGTTTCTTTGGGCCGGGCTTACTTCAATTAATGTAATTTTTTCCAAATCTTTCCATTTCCTAACAAATGGGGCAACATCATTCCATAATCATTACTCTTGACCCAGTATAGCTAGATTGAATTAATATAATGAAAGGACACATAGAGGATAAGAGGATCAAAGTATGTACATTGATATATGCATATATCTAAGTATATATACATATATTCACAAACACATGTATGTATACCAAAAGACAGAATAATGAAACCCAGCACACACTATATGAAAGAATGGAAGAATGAAGGGGGAATGGAACTATCAATGTTTGAGTGAACTTGTTCAATGTACACTGTATCCACATATGGAATTGTCATGATGGAAGACCATCGTGTTACTATTATAAGTCATTTCTTTAATTTTAAACCATGTAAAAGAAGGTAATGATTAGTTAACTTGAAGAAAATCTAATTGAAACGATGTTCCCATACAAACAAATTTAAGAGATTGTTTTCTCTAGCCAATCTGCTCTATAGTGAAGCACAATTCCTCACTTTAGGATATATGGGCTGTAATCAACGTGTGTCTGCCAAATGTGGCTGTTATATCCTAACCTGTAATCCCTAAAATACATTTTAGATATTATTAGGAATCTCCCTAATGCTTTTTACAGGACTTTTACTGATGTACATTTCCAAGGACAGTGTATATGTTTCCATATTCACTCAGTTCTCAATAGTAACTAGTATGAGTTTTGTTTTGTTTTGTTTATGCATCAGAACAAAAATTAATCAGACAGTTCAATTCAGAACCATGATGGGCACAGCCAAACTGGGACTTACATTCCTCAAGTCACTGAACTATATTAGTGCCAGATAAGAGAAGAATACTACACAGTACTTCAGGATTTCTTGAATGAATTTGGGGGTGGGGGAGTACAGGTTTTCCCAGCTCCAAACTTAGTGTGTGTTTCAGGCTGCCTACCACAGAGAGCCCCTCTTGAATATGATTGTAAAAGAACACCCCCATGCACTGATCTCCTGGTGGAAGTCTCTAGTATCTTGTAGAGGAAATCCCACCCATTTTGTGGAAGGAAGTACCGAAGTCCCACCCATCTCCAGAAGAAAGTCCCTTTTAAGGAGTCCCTTCCTGTGTTGTTTCAGGAGGCAACACAATCCCAACTCATGAAACTATGAGTTTCACCTTTTTTGGAAAAGTGACTTTGAGTTATCAGGCATAGCAGATTAGAAATAGAAATGCTTCCCAAGTGGTTACTACACCAATTCAGCACAAACAAACCTATACACCATGATTCTAGAAGTGAATGTTGCATTATAAAGATAAACAAAACTGCATCAGGGACTTTGGACAATACTAAAAAGTTCCAGCCCACCAGGCCCCAGTACCTGTCCTCAGTGTATAGTCTTAACCTGGCAGCACATACAGCAGGCACAGAGAGTTACATGAAGAAATACAAAAAGACAAAATAGAGAACACCTTCTGCACTTACTGAATACATGATTTGATTCAAAAACAAAGAAGTATTACTATTTTTTTACATTTTTAAATAATTTAAATTTTAAGTAATTTAAATAATATAAATTATATTATTTAAATAATATAAATTATATTATTTAAATTTAAATTTAAATATTTTAAATGTTTTTGATGTTTTTAAATTCATTACTAGTTTAAAAGCTCTTCATATATTTAAACTTGATGGCATATTCCTCCTGAGTTTATCATCATCAAGTCAACTATCCACTGAAGCCTGGACTAGATTGTCCTTTGCCACATTAATGGAACCAGATCCTTGCTCACCATTATTTTCTTTGCCTTCTGGATACACAATTAACCCCTTTCTCCATTTTTTCTTGCCCTTTAATAATTCTCATACAGACCCCCTATTTTGCCTCTCAACTATTAACAACATGAATAATCTTTCTTCCCTAACCACCTACTTTGCCATGTACAATGGGATTGCTTGTGTAGTTGATACTTTTTTACTTCATGTAATTATTTACATTGGTACTGCTGAGTTATACCCCAGGTCAGTGGCAGGACAATGCACACCAGTACTACACTACCAGGTCCTCCCAGAATACAAGGAATATCATCAACTGAAAAAGTATAGATGACTAAACCCACCATCAATGACTTAAGTCCTCATGAGAAAAATCTAAGACCAAAAAATATCAAAACATGACACCTTAAAAAGAATAATCAAATGAAACTGGGAGTGTTCTGGGTAGTATGGCTATAGCCAAGCTTGAGACTTGCCCTCACGTTGTGTTTTGTGGTTTGTACTGCATTATAGAATTGACATATTTGAATATAAATTTTAGAAATAATTTTCTGGATTTTATTTAGAAGAATTCCTTGCAAAATATTTTATTGTTTTTTTTCTAGGAAACTTATGTCAATTTCATAAATACCACATTTGATTATTTTTAATATTATGCTTAAGAATTTTCTCCCAATGCACTGGCTATCTTTTCACTCTTGTTGGTTTGTATTTTTGTTTATGGTCTATGCATATTCTTTTCCTTGTGAACCAAACCCTCTTGGCAATACTTTCTTTAGAGCTCAACTGTGAAGTCAGTCTAGGTCACAAGCTTGTTAGGCAGATGCTGTAGAATGAGCCATACCTCCAACCCTTCATTGCACTGAGTTTTTTTGAGTTAGTTTCTTTCTTTTTACCTATGCCTATACTTGCACTGCAGTCCTTCTGTTGATGCCTCCTGCAATTGCTGGGATGACAGGCATATATCATGATGTGCTGCTACTTCTATTTACATGGGTATCTCATAAACCTGTTTTTAGCCTAGAATGGCCTTGTATCACAGTCTTCCAGATTTCATCCCCTACATTGCTGGAATATAAAGCATGTGCCAACACACCCAGTTATAGGTTGAGAAGTAGTCTCATGAAATTTGTGCCTGGGATGTCTGTGAACTCTGATCCTCTCAATCTCAGCAATGTGAATACCATGGACTTCAGTCATGAGCCACTATACCTGGCTCAATTCTTTTGTATGCTGGATATCAAACCCAGGAACTCATGAATGTTAGGAAGCCATTACAGCTGAGAAACACACTAACCAGCATTCATCAGTTTCTCTATTCTTTCTTGTTACTGCAGTCCATTGTGATAGAAAGTTGAAGAGGATTTTTGTAATGTATAACTAGCTTTTCCTATAATTCCAAAGGCAAATGTGTGACAATATAGAACTACTGAATACAACATACTCTAATGAACATAGTACAATATAGAACTATGTTAAAATGAAAATATTAATGGAATTTATTAATAAATAAGATATAAGGAAGTATCTTGTTTACGTGTTTCGAAAAGTAATTGAGAAATCAAAAATAAGATAAAAGAACAGGGATAATATGCTAATTGTAAACAATAGTATTAAATGCAGGTTGAATTGAAGAAACAACATACATACAGAATAAAATTCACATTAAGATAGTGATAGTTACATTTATAACACTACTGTGATATCAGCACTAGAGAAACAAGTAAGGTCAATTTACTCATTGAAGTAATTTCCATAGTACAAACTAAGAGCTTACTGGGAAAATTGTGTAGATTTAGTTGAGACCTTCTATATATTGATCAAACATATGTGGTTAATCTTAAATCTTATCTTTCCAAAAATGTGGTTTCTCCTTGAAGCCATGCAGAGAATTTCTATTGGTTTTCAACAAAATGATGTAGCACTTGGGGACAAAGATGCAGCACAGAAGCCCTGCACTGGAGGCCAAGATGGAGAAGATCTCCACAGCTACCATGACTTTCCCTGTGGCACTGTGGTAGACAGGCAGGAAGGTGAGCCACACACTGCAGAACACCATCATGCTGAAGGTCAGGAACTTGGCTTCATTGAAGGTATCAGGCAGGTTCCTGGCCAGAAAAGCCACAGTGCAGCTGGCCAGGGCCAGGGTTCCCAGGTATCCCAGGACACAGTAGAAGGCAGTGAGAGAGCTCTTGTTACACAGGATGATGACATGGCCATGTTCAGAGTATGCATCTGTGTCAATAAAAGGAGGAGAGGTTCCCAGCCAGAGTCCACAGAGAGTCACTTGGATCAAAGTACAGATAGGGATGATGAACTTAGGAGCCCCAGATACCAGCAGCCACTTCATCATTCTCCCTGGAGAAGTAGCCTTGAAGGCCAGAACCACAGTCACCGTTTTGGCCAACACTGTAGAAACAGCCACAGTGAACACAACTCCAAATGCGATCTGCTGCAGGATGCAGGTGACCATGTTTGGACGACCAATAAAGAGCAAGGAACAAAAGAAACAGAAAATGAGGGAGATGAGCAGGATGTAGCTGAGAGCCCGGTTATTGGCCTTGACAATGGGAGTGTCTTGGTACCTCACAAAAATCCAAAGAATAACAGCAGTGAGAGTGGACAAGCGGAGAGCCATGCAGGCCAGGACTAGGCCCAAGGGTTCTCCATGAGCCAGGAAACTTTCAGCCTTCAGGACACACTGGTTTCTCTCTGAGTTGGCATACAGATGATCTGGACACTTCACACACTGCTCCATATCTGGAAAGGAAGACAAATAATCATTAGTTCCCTTTCAATAATGCACCTTCTTCAATGAAAAATCGAATCTGCCTGCTTAGGGATAAAACATGTCAGTGTTTGTGATAAAAATGTTACCAATTAGTACACAAAATGTTCAAAGTTAACATTTGCGATTCCAGCTCCCTCTGTTTAGAATAGGCATTATCAAGAAAATAACAATTACAAATACTGGCAGAGATGATCCCAAAAGGGAAATCTGTTACACTGTTGGAATGTAAACTTACTCATCTATTCTGCTAAGCAGTGTCAAGGTTCCTCAAAAGCCTAAACATAAAGCTATTCTATGACTTGGCAATCCCATTCCTGGGCATTTATCCAATAAAACACACTTAAGACTACCAGAACAACCATGTTAATTGCGACACTGTTTACCATAGCCAAGATGTGGAATCACTGGCAAATGGATCAAGATAATGTGGTAAATATGTACAATGGAATTCTACTCATCCATCAGAAAAAATGATATTGTATTATTCATAAGGAAACAGAAACACTTGAAAAGTAGAAAGCCAGGAAAGTCAGAGCCAAAGAAACATAGGTTTCATAGTTTCATTCATTTACGGTGTCACGATTGTGTCAATAAATCTATAAGTAAACAAACTAAATGACTAAATGTAGAGAGATATACAGATTTTATATAAATGTAAATATCATGTACCTATATATTATATATTTAAGTCATCCTAAATAGAGGTATCATTCAATCCATTTATTCACTGAGTGTGTTATTCATTCAGTGTGTATAAACCCACACACATATACACACACACAAAATAGGACATGATACATTATATAAGACTCTAGACATTCACACACTGAGGCCAAAGAAGGATATGCAGAGGAGTGGTTAACAAAGACTCAATAGCTATGTGAATATCATATAAAATAATATGAAATGAACTCCAAGAAAAGGAAATATGATTTTTTAGTTGATGTCTTGTTTTATTTTCCTTTTTTCTTCTTTGTTAGTTTGTATGTGGGATGGTAAAGAGGGGCACAGAGAAGGTGTGACATAGGGTGAATAAAAACAAGAGTGATACTCAATAGACACAATGTGGAAAATGAAGTGTACATCTTGTGGGTGGGGATGGGAGAGAAAATCTGGGAGAAAGCAAGGGAAGCAGAGGCATGGTTCATAAAGAATTGTACTCATTGCATGATTTATGTAACTATAACCACTCTGTATATCACCTCTATACTAACCATAAAAATAAAATAAAACAAATGCTCAGTGTTGTTTTATTTTACTCTTTTCTAAACCATAATCATAACCTCACTCCTACATTGTGGTTTTTTCAGTCAGATTGAATCTTTAGTGACTATCATACATATTGATAATGTGCCCCTTTTGTCATTTTTAATATCCTAATGATTTTCTGCACTATTTTATGCTACTATAATATTCATTCTTAGCACTCTGCACACAGCTCCTTAAGCCCCAATGAAAATTGAAAATTGTGGATATGGCTTGCACTTTAGTCTATATGTCTGTGAAATGTTAATAGAAGCCCTAGGGCACATTCTTGAATCCATGACATTATATTTATCTCTCCTGTTCACCTGTGAAGCAGTGGGGAACAGAGGATTAAATCATTCTTAGAATCTCTAACATCATGCTACACATAAAACTTTTCTATTTCTTAAACCAAACCCAGCTTCTGAGTACCTGCTCTCTGGCTAGAGAAGTTCTGTGCACTGTGTACATGAACCATGTTTTCCTTGTTTTGTAATGGTAATCTCGAAGAACATGGATACCATATCTTAATAAGGCTTCGTATTTAGTATTAGGATAGAAGTTAACCTTCCCTTATTGAGTATTGGGAAGTAAGTTTACTTGAAATATCCATGCACATTAGGCTAGAAGAAAAATAATGCCAGATATAATTCAAGCCCAGATTTGTACAGTTTGAAGGAACAATATTATCAATTGTCCAAAACTGATGGAAAGTTAACTTTGTCTCTGCAATCTTGATTTCTTTTCACTTGGGTTAATCAGAGAGCATTACAGAGAATTTCTACTTAAGGCATGGACTTACCTGTCCCATTAGAAATCTCATTTTCTGGGTAAGGGATACAGTCAAAGCAACAGGCAGCCTTTTCCTCCTGAGAGGATTTCCTGAATCCAGAACCACAACTCTCACTGCAAACTGAGTGAGGAGTCTGAGGAAAATCATATATGTGTTGGTAACTGTTCAAACTTTTACCTACCACACGAAAATCATTAAATTTTCTTAGAAATTGGACCATTAAACACACTTTCTATACACATAAAGCCAATCAGTTGAATGGATAGTTACAGATTCCTTATGTCATTATCCCCAAAAGCTTATGTGCTATACTCTTCATCTGCAGTCCCAGGTACCATTGTAAAGTGTTCAATCTTTAAGAGGTGAACATAATACTAAGATAGTCATTGATGGATAACACTAAGAAATTCTTAAATTCTGTGTGTGGGGGAGTGTGTGTTTGTGTGCACACATGCACATGGGTGGGCGCACAGATGCGTATGCATGCTGGTGTTGGGGCTGGAACTCTAGGCCTGGGCACTGTCCCTTAGTTTACATAATCAATGGTAATGCTATACCAATTGAGACCACAGCTCATTTCTAATTTTTTGTGGTTAATTGAAGAGAAGAGTCTCATAACTTCTTTGCACCGTCTGACTCCAAACTGCAGTCCTCAGATCTCAGCCTCCTGAGCAGCTAAGGTTACAAGCATGAGCCTGGTAATGAGCATGGTGCCTGGTAAATTCACTTGTACTGATTCCTAAAATATGAAAACCCTCACTGAAGCTGTCAAAGTATTCCTTAAATATGGACATCCCCTACATAAGGTTATGTGAAACCCACATTTCTTCCTCTCTGCTTTCCAATTACCAAGAAGTAAAAATCTTGTGATACAGAAAAAAATCTTTCTGATTCCTGTCACCCTGATGCCTAAATTACAGATCAAGTAAGCCTAGCCTAAAACAACTACAGTGTGGAGCAAAATGAACCTTTCTATTTATGAATTGATTCCTCAGGAATTTTGTCAGCATATTAGAAAACTACTATAGCATGTCACTTGTATTTTTTACTAATTACAATAAAGTTTAGAAACCTAGAATTAATATATTCCTTTTCAATCCTAGATACAACATATAAGAAAATTTTTCTAGATGATAATAATTATCCAATACTTGGATAATTAACGAGAATAGGGGGGCTTAAATATAGGGATTATTTTGCTTCCATGAAGTTAAAATCATTGTAGTTAGGTCCAACTCACCTCAGTAGTTCGTATGGTCCACTCTATCATATCTTCAGATATTGACAGTTGATGACCCTGTGGAGCATATGGAGAAAATAGTCCTACTTTCACCTTAAATTCAAGGCCTTCTGGAAAATTCCAATTGTTCACAATGTCATAGTCTGTATCTAATTTCTCTTTCTCATTCAAAATCACTTTGTCTCCAGCAGGATTATGAAATTGGATCTTCTTCAGAAAAGGGTGCAGCTAAAATAGATCTTATGATGAAGTAAATCTAAGCATTAAGACACAAAACCTAAATTTTACAATGATCCTCATTGTCTTTAATACCTGCTTCATAATTCTGGATTGACACACTACATGAAGTAAAGCAAAACAAAAGTGTATAGAGGACTGAAATAATGTTTCTGAATATTACTCACTCACAAAGCCTCTTTTAAAGGCAAACCAGTTTCATGTAAATAACCATGAATGAGACGATTCTATGTTGTATAGCTACAGGTTAGCAGAACTGCCTGTGTTTTGAATATCTGGGAACTTCCAGTTGGCTAAATTATTAGTACCTAAAGTGGAAATAAACCAACTCATTTCTTTTTTATATATTTTATGAATATCTAAGAACATGCAGCTGGCTAAATTATTGGTAAGGAAAGTGGAATTAAACAACCCCATTTTTTTAGTTAGAGAGAAAGAGAGAGGTTTCATGCATGAAAATAATACATTAATTTTTTTAAATTTTTATTTTATTGTTAAGATGTACAGAGAGGTTAAAATACATGAGTAAGGCAAGGAGTACATTACTTGTGGATCATTTTTACTCCTTCTCTTCCTTGTTGTTGTCCCACTATCCCTTCCTTCCCCAACATCCCACACACCTACCCCATCCCCCACCTTCACTGCCCTAAATTGTAAAGTTCCTTTCCACTATACTGGCCTGTGAATATCCTTGTCTCAATAGGTCATCCTGTGTTCTTGTTTCAGTGTTTTGTTATCCCCCTTCCCCTCCCCAGATTAGACATATGTATATTATACAAGATTCAAGGTGTCAAAATCAAGTACAGTGAAAGCAGGGATAAGCCATAGGGGAAAGAACAAAGGAAACAACAAAAGAAAACAACAAAAAATAAAATCACATGGTATATTTAAAACAATAACAATAAAGACGGAACTCTTGTGTCCATATCTTGGGGTTCATTTCACTTAACATCATCTTATATGTTCATTTGTACATGGTTTTTGAGCTTTTCAGCTCATCTGATAAGATTATCCTATATGTATACTAATTATTGCAAATAAGGGAAACCATGAGACCTATATTTCTTTGGGACTGGGTAACTTCACTTAATATGATTTTCTCCAAATTTTTCCATTTCCTAACAAATGGGGTGGTGTCGTTATTTCTGATGGAGGCATAGAATTCCATTGTATATATGTACCACATTTTCTTGATCCACTAATCTACTGCGGGGCATCTGGGTTGGTTCCATATCTTAGCTATGGTGGAAAATGCAGCAATAAACATAGTTGTGCTGGTAGCTTTAGTGTGGCCTTGTTTGTGATCATTTGGGTAAATGCCCCAAAATGGGATTGCTAAGTCATAGGGAGGTCTATGTGGCTTCTTTTGAGGAACCTCCATACTGCTTTCCAACGTGGCTGAACAAGTTTACACTCCCTCCAACAATGCAGTAGGGTTGCCTTTGACCACATCCCTTCCAACATCTGTCATAATTAGATTTTTTGATTATAGTCATTCTAACTGGGGTGAGGTGGAATCTCAATGTTGTTTTGATTTGCATTTCTTTAATGGCCAGAGAAGTTGAGCATTTCTTCATGTGTTTATTGGCCATTCTTAGTTCCTCTTCAGAGAAATCTCTCAGAATAAACTTAACTAAAGAAGTGAAGGACCTCTATGATGAAAACTTTTAAAACCTAAAAAAGGAAATTAAAGCAAAGCTAAGCAAGTGGAAAAACCTCCCAGGCTCCTGGATAGGGAGGATTAATATTGTGAAAATGGCAATGCTGCCAAAGGCTACCTACAAATTCAATGCAATACCCATCAATATCCCAACCTCATTCTTCAATGAAATAGAAGAATCAATCCAAAAATTCATATGGCACAATAAAGACCCCAAATAGCAAAAATAATTCTTATCAGAAAGAACAGTGCTGGAGGAATAACAATCCCAGACATTAAACTACTACAAAGCCATAGTAATCAAAACAGCTTAGTACTGGCACAAGAATAGATCTGAAGTCCAATGGAATAGAACTGAAGATCCAGAAATGAACCCACAGACTTAGAGCTACCTAATCTTTGATAAGGTGGCCAAAAAATAGAATGGAAGAAAGATAGTCTCTTCAGTAAATGGTGCAGGAAAAACTGTTTAAATACCTGTAGAAAACTAAAATTAGATCCTTCTATATCACCCTACACCAGAATCAATTCCAAGACTTTGAAGTAAAAGCAGACACCCTGAAAATAATACTGAAGGAATAGGAGAAATTCTAGGGCTCCTTGTCACAGGCCAAAATTTTCTTAATAGAGACCCAGAAACTCAACAAATCAAGGAAAGGTTGACAAATGGGATTGCATGAAAATGTAGAGCTTTTGCAAAGCAAAGGACATAGCTAGCAAGATCAGTAGAATGCCCACAAACTGGGAGAAGACCTTCACTAGCTATACAAAAGACAAGGGCCTCTTATCTAAAATATCAGTATGTTAAGTATAGCGTGAGCTGGTGGCTCATGCCTGTCATCCTAGCTTCTCAGTAGGCTGAGATCTGAGGATCACAGTTCAAAGCCAGCCCAGGCAGGAAACTCAATAAGACTCTTATCTCCAATAAACCACTCAGAAAACCGGAAGTGGCACTGTAGCTCAAGTGGTAGTATGTTCTCCTTGAGCTGAAGGGCTGAGGGACAGCACCCTGGCCCAGAGTTCAAGACCCATGACTGACAAAAAAAAAAAAGTAAAAAATAAAATATACTTAGAACTCAAAATTTTAAATCCCCCCAAAACAAATCCTTAAAGAAACAACAGTCCAATTGATAAGTGGGCTGAAGACTTAAAGAGAGATTTCTCTGAAGAGGAAATTTTTTAATTTTTTATTTAATATTGTGCAAAATGGTTTCAATTCAGTAAGTCAGTTTACGAATACAATGCATCTGGATCAATTTCTCCCCTTACATCATTGACTCTCATATTTCCAGCCCCATTTATCCCTCAAGTTATTTCCTGAACACAAAATCATTTAATTACTTAGGTACATGAAGATAATCCTTTGATATTTAAGAAATTCATAAGAAAGGATAGATTTAGAAGTTTGAAAACATTAGCTGTGAGTTGAGTGAGGTCATTTGTAACAGAAAAACAATATGGGAACATTAAGAACATTTCCCCCTTTCCAGTAGCATGTTTTTCTTGAAGAACATAGGAAGAGAGGTCTGAAGAAACATCAGGAACCTTTAAACAAAATTTCTCTTGGGATTTTTAAAAATTAGAACATATTTGGATTCACTTTGTTTTTGATGTGTCAATTCCAACCAAGAATACCTTACCTGTACAGGGGAAGGCACCATCCCTTCCCCATTTCCCATCAGTGGTATCTCTGTTTGATGAAGAAGCATCTTGTGAAGGGCATGGGCCACAGCATACACAGCATTGTATATATTATAACTCTCTTCAGACATGACCATATCAAAAATGTGTCCAGGCAACCATTCCAAGGAGGCATCCTGGGGACAGTTCTCCCATGTTACACAGTCAGACTCAGAATGGGAGCAATTAAAAGAAAGAACCCACAGCCTAGCAAGGTAAAAGTCTTCTGGGTATTTGGAAGGATTAACTTCCCTGACATAGTTCTTAAACCAAGAAATGTCTGAATGGTGGTGTGAGAACATGAGAGGGACATGGAGTGAGCCTAAAATGAAGTATCTTCTACTGATGGATAAATCACTCTGTGAAGTCATAAGCCAAACTTTGCCTGACATTAAAATCTTCTCAAAATAAGTCATTAAGTCTAGTAGGTATTCATTATCACCATAAATGATAAACACATTTGCTGATGATTTACTAATCTTGTGATGGATTGTCATTATGTTTAATACTTGTGTCAGGGTAGTGCTTGGAATCACATGCTCAAAGGCTACACAGACTCTGTTCTTGGCCATCTCTTCTCTCAGTTCTGGAATTATCGACAAACCACTTTCATCTAGTGAGATCAACAGCCCCACCAAGTTCCAGCTGAAATGAAGCATCAAGGAGACCATGGCAATGGCTAGTGATGTGTCCTTTGGGGCCATCTGATAGAGAGAAGTAAACTTGTTTTGTTCACTCAGCACAGGATCTAAAGGTCCAAAAGTAATCTAAAGGGAAATAAAATTGGAGAGTCTGTAAGAGGTTTGCTATCCTTCACGATCTTAGTCTGTATATTAAGGAAGAAGTTTAAATGATGGAAGGAGATGTTTTCTTTCCCTTTTTGTTTTGGAAACCAAATTTTAAATTTGATTTCCCATCTGTATCAATCATACCCATTTCCGGGCTTTATTTTACATACATAGTTGAACATTACAACTTTATTTTCATCTCTTCATTCCTCTATTCCCCACATCATTCCCTTTATACTTCTACTATTATCAGGAAACACATGTTTCAGCTTCCTCCTGTTCATTTGGTCAGAGCACTTACATCATGGGAATCCATCATTCAGTACATCATCCTTCAGTGTATACATACTTTGTGGCTATCTATGGGATTACATATTTATTTCATGCTTATATTTTAAATCTAACTTCCACATATTAGAGAAAACCTGATAATTTTTTTCTTTCTGCTCCTGATTCCATTCACAAAATATCTTTATTTTTTTGTTTTATATAAACTAGGCCTTGAACTCAGGCCCTGACCCATGTCCCTGCTCAACCCTAGATTCTATAACTTGTTGCCATACGTCCATTGCCAGCTTTTTTCTGGTTAATTAGAGATAAGCCTCATATGCTTTCCTGCTGAGGGGCATGTAAAACCACAATCTTCAGATCTCATCCTCTTTCATAGCTAAGATTACAAATGTGAGCCATCAGCATCCAGATAATTTCACCTTTTTGTTTAGGTTTTACTTTTTTAAATTTTCACTTTTTAAAAGTCATTTCCTACTTTCTGATTGCTTTCTATACAATTATTCAACAGGCTTTCAGTCCCTGGCAATTTCCTTGTCTGCTCCAACTTCTCCATCCTCTCTTAACCAATGGGAACATGGATAGCCAGCTATTTTTGTATATTTAACCTTTGATATTATAAAACTTTATAGATTTTGATAACTTATCTCTTATTATCACTTGAAAAAGCAACAAAGTAGACATCTTTCCACATCTGCTTCCCTACCATTCTCACCTGTGGAAACCTGTAGATTTCCAGCAATGTCCCAATCTGGGCTGATGTTATTGCTGATATTCCTGTGAGTACTGCTACAGAGTTACTTTCTCTCATGCAGGTGTAATTAGGGATCTTGTACTGCCCAGAAAGCCAGACAAAGGGATTCTCAAGTGTTGACCAAGCTTTGAAATCCACATTATAGATATCAAATCCCAGAGTTACGTTATGTAAAAGATTGGGGTTCTTGTTGATTTCTTCAATGGCAAAAGCCAAGGAGAGGACAAACTGGTAGTTCTTGAAGACAAATCTGTACCATAGATATGAAAAATTCATCAGAAATAATTCAAACTTTATCTGCAAAGTCAGTGCAATAACTTTGATGAGTTTAATGTTTGTGTCTTTAAAACATAAATGTGTTAACAAAAATTACCCTCTTTGGGATGGAATGGTAATGTGGTGTCCACATGAATTCTCAGAAACTATGATTTTTTCTCTTTTATATGCAATATACCAAAAAGTTTGGTCTTCATTAAACACGGAATAGGCTATCATGAGACACAAAATATTTTTTGCCTTGATCTTAGAAAAACTAGCTCCATATGTGTGACAAATCTTTGTTTTTCAGCCACCTTGTATGTTACATGGTTATGTGGCAGGTTATAGGTTCATTTGAGGAGGATCCTACAGCTCTCTTCAGAAACCATCACTTTGAACAGCTCTTTCAGAGATAGCTACCAGAACAAAAAACTCAAAATATCAGGAGAGAGGCTTTATTTATAACATATAACAGAGCAAATAAGATGCTTTAAAGTGCAACAGAAAGTAGTTTCCCATATGAACTTTCACTTCACTAAACTTCAAGAAACTAACCGTGAAGAAAGGAACTTCCAACTACAGAATGGAGAGAAAATTGTCATGAAGACTTGTGCTAAAATACCTGTCCCACAATTCCCATGGTGACATGGTAAAATGCAGTTGTGGGAAATGTCTTGATGATCACTACTCTCTTTCCAAAATATGTACATCGAGATGTTGAAAAAGAAAGGATACAGAAAGTAAAGAGGATTAAGGTCTCTATTCTCTCTCTGTCTCTTTGTCTGTGTGTGTGTGGGTGTGTCTGTCTGTCTCTGTCATATACACAAGTAGACAACATAATGAAACTCAATACACACTATTTTACAAAAAGGAATGATAGAGGAGGAATTGTAATACTAATGAGGGAGTGAACTTGTCCAGCATTTCCTATATGCATGTGTGGAATTTTCACAATAGAAAAGTTTTATGTCAGTGATGTATGCTAATCCCAAATAAAGTTTCAAAATTGGCTTACTTCACTTAATAAATTTTTCCCAAATCTTTCCATTTCCTTATGAATGGTATAATATCATTCTTTCTGGTGGATGAGTAGAATTTGTATATATTTCACATTTTCTTGATACATTCATCAACAGAGAGACATGTGCTTTGATTCTTTATCTTGGCTATGGTAAACAATGATGCAATGAACATGTTTGTGCTGCTGGCTTTTGTTTTTTGGTCCATTGCATAAGTGCCCAGCAGTGGGATTGCTGGGTCATAGTGAAGCTCTATGTTTAATCTTTTAAGGAACCTCCATACTGCTTTCCAGGGTACAGAACAAGTTTACATTCCCACCAGCAGTGTAACAGAATGTCCTTTTGGCCACATCCTGCCAGCCTTAGTTATTTTAAGTTTTCCTGGTAATGGCAAATCTAACTGGAGTGAGGTTGTTTTGATTTGCATTTCTTTTATAGCTTGAGATGTTGACACTTCTTTATGTTTCTATTGTCCATTCTTACTTCTTCCTCTGAGAAGTCTCTCTTTAACTCTTTAGCCAATTTATTGATTGGGCTGTTGAGTTTCAGTGAGTTTATTTTTGGGAGGTTAGTTTTTGGAGCTCTAAGTATATTCTAGCTATGAGGTCCTTGTCTGATACATAGCTAGTAAAGATTTCCCTCATTCTGTGGGCTTTCTGTTTACTGGCTAGCTATGTTCTGACAAGTGAAATATACAGGAGTATAGAGAAGATTCTCAAGTTTGCAGTGGTAAAAACAGGTAAGTATACTCCTATTTCCTTAATAGTTGACTTCTCAGTAGAATCCACATAGGCCAGGAGGACATGGAATGATGTCTATATAATTCTGAAGGTAAAAAATATAAATTATTCACAAAGTATAAGGCGTCTAGCAAAGATGTTCTGTACAAGTTAAGTACAGGTAAGGATGTTCCCAGACCTGCAAAGTTAAGAGAATATACCTCTAGCAGATAGTCTAGAAGATATGCCAAAGGAAATTGTTCTAATGAAAAGAATCATTAATATGGAAAAATATACAGGAATATAAAACTTACCGGTAAGGATAACTATAAAAACAAGATGAGAATGTTCCTACATATAAATGTGCTAGCTAAATCATATACATATTTCTTAGAAGATGGACAATGTTAACATATTTCCAATATTTAATATATAAAAATGTGAAATCAAATATACAGTACTTGAAATGATAAGGACAATAATGCAGTAAGTTTTCATTTGTGCATATTTACTAGTTTAATTATATGAAGAAATTTCACTATGACATTTCTTTAAATTCACTTAATTTTAATCATAGTCTGCCTTCTTTCTTGTGGGTACATTTCTTTCTTGTTCTTTTGTTTGCTTCTCATCCTTATCATGGATAGTGCTATCACTGCAAAATACTTTGCTGTAATCAAGTATAATTTAAGCCTTCTATTAACCACAAATTAAAGCTCATAATAGACAAAGAAAAATAATAACCAAAAAATCAAAGGACAGAGATCATGTAGTAGGGCACCTGCCAGTGAGTGAAAGTATCAAATACAAAATTTGAATCCCAATCTTGGGCAAAAACTCACTGCAAGAGAGAAAACATAGAAGAATCATCAGTGAAACTCTAGCACACATTACATAATGGAACTAATAAATCATCTGTCAACAATGACTAGGATCAAAACTGCATAAAATTCTCAATGTAAAAGATATGGGACTGAAACCAAGCACCTGTGGCTTATGTCTATAATCCTAGCTGCTCAAGAGGCTGAATTATGAGAATGGTGATTCCAAACCAGCCTGGGCAGGAAAAGTCTAAGAAACTTATCTCCAGTTAGGCACAAAAATCTGGAAGTGGATTTGTGGCTTAAGCGGTAGGGCACTAGCGTTGAGCATAAGAGCTCTGGAACCACACCCAGGCTGAGATTTCAAACCCTAGTACCAATACACACCAAACTATGTTGCCTCCAAAGGCCCCATTTCACCTTCAAAAGCTCCCATACACTGTTTCTAATGGAGGCAGCCTGTGCAAGTGGAAACTAAAAGAAAGCAGGAGTATCCTTAACACATCATGTCAAATAGACTTTCAACACAATGAAAAGTGACAAAGATCTCAGCTCAACGACAAAAGAATCAAATCAGCAAAATGACTTAGCAATTTTAAATGCATATTTACTCATTATCCAAACACTTCACTATCTGAAGGAAGTGTTAGCAGAAAGGAGAGAGAGCCCCTAGTATAATCATTGCTAAAGAGTATCTGGAGAGACAAAGTGAACAAGGATTGATCAGAGAGATATTTTACCCTAGATCAAGTGAGCCTCACACCTGTAAGACATTTCACCCAATTTCTGAAAAAAAACATCTCTTCATCACACATTGAACATTTCCCAGAGAGATCAAGGACGATGACCCAAAAGCACCCTCAAAATATGAAATTTTCTTTACTATACATTGTGACTATGGTGGAGTAAAACTAGACACTAATAGTAAAAGTGTGAAAATCTGCACATACAAAAATTTAAAAGAATGATTTTAAGCCACAAATGGGTCAAGTCAAAATTCAAGAAATTGAAAATGAAAGCAGAATACCAAAATCTCTTTTTCTTTTTCCTTTTCCTTTTTTTGCGGGGGTGAGGGGTCCGGTCATGGGGCCTGAACTCTGGGCCTGGGCACTGTTCCTCAGCTCTTCAGCTCAAGGCTAGCGCTCCACCACTTAGCCACAGCACCACTTCCGGCTTTTTTCTTTTTGCTTATGTGGTGCTGAGGAATCAAACCCAGGGCCCCATGGATGCAAGGCAAGCGCTCTACCACTGAGCCATCTTCCCAGCCCCTCTTTTTCTTTTTCTTTCTTTCAATTTTTTCTGGTCCTAGGACTTGAACCTTGGGCTTGGGTAACTGTTTCTGAGCTTTGTTGCTCAAGACTAGTGCTCTTGAGCCATAACATCATTACTAGCTTTTGGCAGATTCATTGGAGGCAAGAGTTTCATGGGCTTTACTGCCCTAACTGACTTCAAACTGTGATCCTCAGATCTCAGCCTCCTGAGTAGTTAGGAATATAGGCATGACTCTCCAGCACCCAGTTAGAAAAGCCATTTTAGATAGTGGCACTAGGCAGTCCCTAGGCTGGGAGGAAGCAGGACTCCTTTAGTCTTCTCTGTGCTGCCAAATTTGTGTATTGAACTACCAGACAGTCCCTTGATTCTTTGAATATGATGTCTGAGTCACATACATATTAAGATAGCTTTCTGATCAAGAGTGAGAGCAGGAGATTGAATTTCCCTTCAACTAAATCCTAGCATTTTAGGAAACATCCCCATCTGCAAAACAGTGATAAAGTTAATAACTGTTTGGTTTAACCTTGCAAAGTTACTGTGTGGATCACTTTGTGAAGGTGAGATGTTTTCCTTGATATGGTTTAAGAGGACATTCATTGGCCTTTGTCCCTAATTCCTGGCACAAGGCTCCGAACCTAATGGTACTTTCCAAGTGATAAAGGTGACAGAAGCCCTTTTGCCAGTTCTGGGGCTTGAACTGAGGAACTCGACACTGTCCCTGAGCCTATTTGTGCTCAAAGCCACCACTCTACCCCTTGAGTTGCAATCCACTTCTGGCTTTTTCTGAATAATTTATTTGGAGATAAGAATCTCACAGATTTTACTGCCCAGGCTGTCTCCAAACCATGATCCTCAGCTCTCAGCCTCTTAAATAGCTAGGATTACAGACACCTGGCTTTGTCCTTTTATTCTAGTGTTTCAACTCTTAGCAGGTCCCTATATGACTTTAGTTAGACCATGCTTTGATCAGAAGTTTGGAACTTTCAGCCCTAGCTTCTTGACTTACAAGGCAGAGGGGATGGATATTACATTCTATTGCCAATTGCCAGCAATTTCCTTAATCATGCCTACATCACAAAATTTCCCTAAAACTTCTAAGCCAAGATATGTTAGTGGAGTCTCTGAGAAAAGTCAACACACATAGGTTCTTGGAGCTCAGAAGTTCCCACCATACCCTGCCCCTCCCCCTCTCCCATTTGGCTGTTCCAATAATTGTCGGTAAGTAAGAAATATATACCAACCTATCTATCTTCCTTCTCTGTTTTTCTCCTCCCTCCCTATCTCCCTCCTTATCTTCCTTCTTTCTCTTCTTCCTTTCCTTCCTCTGTCCCTATCCCCCTCCTCTTCCCCTTCTTGCTTCTTCACGCTCCAGCCTCCTCCTTCCCCATTCTCCCTCTCTCCTATTCAATTTCCCTTTTTGTCCTTCTCCTTTATTGGCAGTACTAGGAGTAGAATTCAGTGCCTCATGCTTGCTAGGCAAATACTCTATGATTGAACCATGAACCCCACCACCAGCTCTTTTCTCCCTTTAGGCACTTTTCTGAGAGAGTCTTGTATTTTTGCCTAAGAGTAGCGTCAAAGAACAATCCTATCTATGCCTTCAGCATGTCTGAGACCACAGATGTATGCAACAGAATGTAATATCCATCCCCTTACTTATTACTTGAGATGGAGTTTCACTAACATTTTGCCTTGGCTGTCCTTAAATTACAATCTTCCTGATTACAGTAGCTGAGATTACAGTCATAGTCACCTGGTTCAGTCCTGATTTTTGTTCTTTATAATAAACCTATGACAGGAAGTTAAGTGCTTTCTGATTTGCATGTGTTATTCCAGTGAATTTTTCATCCTGATGGATGGCTTGTGGAAAGTTTCAGATTGACAGTGGTGTTTTATAGTACAAGCCCTTATCCTTCAGAGTCTGAGCTACTGTGAATAGCGTCAGAATTGGACTGAGTTGTTAAATAGATTGGTATGCATCTATTTACTCTTTCCCCCTCAATACTTAGGACTGAACTCTGGGCCTAGAAAAGTGCTCTACTCATGTCTCCAGTTCTATTGTATTTAATTTATTTTTCAGAGAAAGTCTCATACTTTTTCAGGGTCCCTTCTTGGACTGTGATCCTCTGCCTTCTGAATTACATGTGTTCACTATCATTTTCAGCCCCTACTCACTTTTTATGCCCAACATCATCCTATTCCATAATGAAGACAGGAATTCCAGGTCATAAGCATTGAGACCACTATATGGTAGAAAAATGAGGGTATTGTTCTTTGAAAGTGATAACAAGTGGAATAAAAATAAAATGCACCCAAAATAGAGGAAACAGTCAGGAAGAGGACAAAAAGAGAAAACAAGAAAATGGTACAGCAGCAGGCATAGATTCACTTAATTGAAAGAGAAGCTATTATGGGATGGTGGCCTATGCTGATGGGACTAGAAATGAGAGAATATGGAAGCAAGGCAGATATTAGGGCTTTGCTCCATCCACCTGTGTTGCTATAGATAACCTTGGAGCAGAGGAGAGCTAGCATAAGTGAGCAATAGAGTGACAAAGAGAGCATATCAAAGCAGTGCTGGGTTACAGAAATATGATATGATGATGAATTAAGCCACACATCATTTATATTTCCAATGAGCTACAGGTATCGATTGCCTATTGCTACTATAAGAAGTTATCATAGACATAGTGGCTTTAAACAACCCAAATCTATTCACTTAAACTTTCCTTCTGGAGTCTTCAGGGGAGAATCTGTTCCCAGGACAACTCCATCTCAGAAACTACTTCACATGCTTTAGTTTGTGGTCCCTTTTGTCATTGTCAAAGCCAGCAGAACATTCTTTGAGGTAATTCCATCTCCTAGGCTACTTACAACTCTTGTGATTACATTGGGCCCACCTGGACAATCCATCATTTCAGTGTCTTTAACATCATCACAGATGAAGTGTCCTCTGCTGTTAGGATGCCATATTCACAATGTTCTTAGGTGTGGATGTCCTTGCCTTTGGAAGGTCTTTATTCAACCACATTAAAGTGAATAAAATTAGGCTATGGATACAACTTAGTGGTTAAAATATTTACCTAGCATGTGTGAGGCCTTGGACTCAAACTTTAGCACATCTCCTTTACAAAACAAAAACCCTAAAACTAAACCGTTGAAATTATTTAATAATTGTTCAACAACTTTGGAAAGCAGTATGGAGGTTCCTGAAAAGACTTCACATAGAGCTCCCCTATGACCCAGCAATCCCACTTTTGGGCATTTACCCAAATGTTTACAAACAAGACCACACTAAAGCTACCAGCACAACTATGTTTATTGCAGTATTATTTACCATAGCTAAGATATAGAACCAACCCAGATGCCCCTCAGTAGATGAATGGATCAAGAAAATGTGGTATATATACACAATGGAATTCTATGCCTCCATCAGAAAGAATGACACTGCCCTATTTGTTAGGAAATGGAAAAACTTGGAAAAAAATTATATTAAGTGAAGTAAGCCAGGCCCAAAGAAACATAGGTCCAATGGTTTCCCTTATTTGCAATATCTAGTATATGTATGAGCCAAGCGGAAAAGGTCAGATAATGTGATGTTAGGAGAATGAACCCTTAGATATGTATTTTAATGCTTTTTTATTTCATGCATTTGTTTCTAATGCATTTATAAGATTATCTCTTTGTTGCTTTGTATGTCCCTCCCCCACAGTATAACTCCTGCTTTCACTATATTTGATGTCAGTATAACTTGTGGCGGAGATGGGGAAAAACAAGTCATTTAAGGATACAGGTGGACCTGTTGCAACAATGAGAAGTACAAGTTGTCATGTTGAAAACGAGCTTTACAACGTTGGTGGGGGGGAGGATTGGGTGGAGGAGGGGGGGAGGCTGGGAAAGGATGTGAAGGGTAAACGAAGGAGGAGGCTGCAATGCTTGATAAGAAATGTACGCATTATCCTGCCCATGTAATTGTAACCCCTCTGTACAGTATGTTCACAAAAAAAAATAAAATAAAATTTTAAAAAAAAGAAATTATTTAATAAGTTATCCAAATGAGTTCAGTGCTAAATCAATGTGTTAAATTCCTAGGTAAGTTTGTAAGTACATTATATACTAAATCTATAGAATCGATACTTAGTATTGATACCATATATAAGATCTACCTGTCTATATAGTATGCATATATTGTATACAGTATCTATATATATAAGTCTCTATAAAGATGTATATAGAGACCTATATATAGATAGATACTATATGTGTATAGTGCCTATGGTATGTTATAGAACTATATAGTATTTATATCAATACTGTGGTATCCACATAGATATAGTATATATATATATATATATATAGTTATAATATAGCTCTATACAGAGCTATATACAGAGATATACTATAGATATACTACATATAGTATAGCTAGATAGCACATATGTATATCTAGTATGTACTATATAGAGAGATCATAATATGTATATGTGTAGATATACTATATATTCTATATAGATATTACATATAGATATCTATAGCATAGATATGTATATCTATATAGCATATATAGATATCTACATATAGTATCTATAACTTATAGATACTATGTCTGTGTCTATATACTATAACATACAGTTATTCACATCTCCCAAACAAGTCTTCCATCAGGTAACTTGTGGGACACAGTCAAAAGTGGTGGAAGAACTGGATAGTAGACATACAATGCCATCAGCTACAGTTGCTAACATGGAGACTTTCCTCATTTTTTTGCAGGAAAAATATATGATTCATGTTTTGGAGAAGGGAGTGACATTTCTCCCGAGAAGTTAGGAGATCTAGATTTGAGAGAGGTCCGGCTAGAGGCTGAGAGTTGTATTGGCTTTATGAAAGATGGATGAGCTGATGGTGGTGGATGAGAACAAATTCCTGGAAACATCAGTGTTGAGAGACCAACTGAGGAAGGAATGAATAAGGAGGGGTAGAGGGAAAGAAAGGGCATGTTTAAATCTAGAGGAAAGGAAAATGTAGTGCAAGTGGGAGGAGGGAAGTTAATGCCAATAGTATTTCTTACTCTTCTTATTTAGAACTCAGGGCTTGATCTGCTCAGCTTACTTATTTGGTGGGTATTCAACCATCTGAGCCAAACCTCCAGCCCAGCATTTTTCTGTATAATTGAGAGTGAAGTCTTGTTGACTTTTTTAAAACTTCAACTGACTTTGAACTTCAATTACAAATTACTTCAATTACAAATTACTAAGCCAGGCACCAGTAGCTCACCCCTGTAAAATCCTAGCTACTCAAGAGACAGATCTGAGGATCACAGTTCAAAGCTAGCCCGGACAGGAAAGTCTGTGAGACTCTTATTTCCAATAAACCACCAGAAAACCCAAAGTGGTGCTGTGGCTCAAGTGGTAGAACACTTGCCTTGAGCTGAAGAGCTGAGGGACAGCACCCAGGCCTAGGGTTCAAGCCCCACCACTGACAAAAAAATTACAAATTACCAGTACAGAGTTCTGTTCTAGCACCAGAGAACAGACTGGCAATCCATAGGTACATGCATATTTATATCCTCATATGTTGCCTTCATCTGATCCTTTCCAAATATTACAATATTGTACCTATACTTTTGTTTGTTTATTACTGGTCCTGAGGCGTGAACTCAGAGTCTGTGTGCTGTTCCTGACCTTTTTTGCTCAAGGTTAGTACTCCACCACTTGAGTTACAGGTTCACTTTCAGCTTTTTGCTGGTTAATTGGAGATAAGAGTCTCACAGAGTTTCCTGCCTGGGAAGTTTTGCACTGCAGTCATTAGATTTCAGCCTTCTGAGTAGCTATGATTACATGTGTGAGCCACAAACACTTGAAATTTAAAGAATATGAAATGACCCCTCTGGTTTATGTATTCCATTACTTCAAATTATACTCTTATTGGTGGAGGCATTTGCTTAGATTTGTCACAGACAATCATAGCTAAAGAAAGAGGTTATTTTCTCAAACTTTTTGCATAACTGACTCTAGCCAGAATTTAATTTTTAAAGGGTGACAAAATCAAACATACCTAAAATGATATTAATATTGCAACGGTAGACAGCTATTCTTCATATTTTAACTTTATTCAAATTTAGGAATAAAGAAAAACTTTGTAGAATTAAAAGTTTCTCGAAACTCAAACAGAAATGTAGTATCAACAGATAGTTCATTTCTCATTTTTCTTACAAAAATAGCTATGACTTGTGTATTGGTACTAAGTACAATTTTTGAGAAAAGAAGCCAGTCTACCCATCTTTAATATTTATTTTCTGATTTATTTACATCAACAATAGCCTATAAGTAGAAATGCAAAATGCTATTTTCTCATTCTATAAATTATTCTGTTAAGATTAATTTAAACAGACATATAAACATACAAGCCTACTCTTTTAAAAAACGGACCCTTTGCATCTAAGAGTACTTTAATTTTTTCAAGTCAATGGCCATTTTTTCAAACATTCTCTAGAAATGTTTTGTTCTTCTGAAAGAACACATGGAGAACCATGTGGGAGGAGTAAAGATGGCAGTTTCCACTAAATAACTTCAAGAGTGCACAGTGATACTCTGTTTATTATCCCCACAGACTTTCTAGCTAAGCATGATCAAAATGAAGCTTTTTTTTCTTTTTTCTTTTGTGCCAGTAGTGGGTCTTAAACTCAGGGCCTGGTAAGTGTTCCTTAGCTTTTTCATTCAAAGCTAGCATGCTACCACTTGAGCCACATCTCCATTTCTTGCTTTGGGATGGTCAAAACTGAAGATAATAGCCTCACAGACTTTCCTGCCTGGGCTTGTTTAGAAATAAGATCCTCAGATCTCAACCTTCTGAGTAGCTAAGGATATAGGCATGAACCACCCATGTCCAGTGAGGCCAGGGGTTATTAACTGAGTTCAGTTTTGATTTCATGGTTAGGGAAGTGGCATGGCTTCTGGAAACTAGTAGTTTCTAACAGTACAGTACGGATGACCCCTTTCTGTCTCCCACCCAAAGAATTTTCCTGCTCCATATGTCAATAGTGTCAGAGTTGAAGAGGCCCCCTTTGAACCTCCCCATTCAAGAGAGAAGAAGGCATGTCCCTAAGCAAGAAGGAAGGGAAAGAGCAACAAGAGAAGGATGTGAGTAGGGTCCATTTTATTTAACGACAAGGATTCATTATTTTGTTGTTTCAAGTTAATGTAGCAAACACTGGATCCCATGGACATTCTTGGCAGCCATATAAAGGCCATTTTCTTTTTATGGGTGTTCACAATTGGCTATATCCTGGGATCTTGTAGTCAATTAGAGTTTACAGTCAGTGGCTACCTACAACCTTCCTTTGGCCCACATAGGAGGCAAACTGATTCCCAGGCTAAGTTGATTTCACTTCAGAGAAATTGATCCCAGAGAAAGAAGTGAAAATGTTATAGACAAGTGTTCTAGAGAGAGAGAATGGTGTGATCAGGCCCTTAACTTAAAGTATCTTTGTAAGAGGAAAACACAATACACAAATCATAGACTTCTGTGTCTCTTCAATTTTGCCTAGTAGTACTGCCTATGGGGTTTCTTCACTTGAGCAAATTACTTGTTCTTTTTGAGCTGTGTATTCATTAGTAAAATTGAATCAAAAGATATAACTTGCAAGTTGTTATAAAGACTAAATAAAATGTATATAAAAATCTTAAGATAGCATATACAGGCAGTAGAATCTCAGGATATTGTTTTAATGTCATAAACTCAAGATCAGAGCTGCAAATTGGATAATCAATTTAAGAAGAAGCGAGAAGTTTTCTTTCTTTCTCTACCTTCCTTCCTTGCTTCCTTCCTTGCTTCCTTCCTTGCTTCGTTCCTTCCTTCCTTCCTTCCTTCCTTTCTTCCTTTTCTCTTCCTTTCCTTGCTTTCTCTTTCCTTCTTTCTTTCTCTACATTGTTCTCTCTTCCTTTCTTCTTTCACTCTTTCTTTCTCTCTTTTTTCTTTCTTTAATTATTCCTTTCTTCCTGCTACTGATCCTTATTCTTTAAATAAGGGCTATGTCCCTGAACTTCTTTTGCTCAAGGCTCTACTACTCTACTACTTGAGCCACAATTTCACATCTGGCCTTTGGGGGGCAGTATTTTATTGGAGATAGGAATATCATGGACTTCCCTGTCCTTGGTACCTTTGAACCATGATCCTCAGAACTCAGCCTCCTGAGTAGCTAGGATTACAAGCATGAGCCGCCAGCACTTGACTGCCTCTATGTTTCTTATAGGAAGATCACATCCCTGATGAAGAAGGCTAAAGATCACTTTATACCATTTTTCATCTCTTTTGAGTTTTTCTTATGACTTGTGAGCATCAGGAACTACAAATTGGACAGCAGTGAGGTCATTAGCTAGAGGACCTGGATTTCAATCACACCTTTTAGCTGTGAAATTATATGACCCTGGACTCTCTGATAGTTGACATTTTCTTTACCTCTGGCCCTAGCTTTACCATAATGGTTATTAGGAAATTCACCACCATCCAAAAGAGATGCTTGGTAGTTTAGTGACATCATTGTGCCTAATCCAGGTGAGTAGGAGATAGTAAATGTGTACCATTTAGGAACACGTAATAAATTTTCCCAGGTAAATTGTATTTCTCCTGTTGAACTAACCATATCCTAAAGGGGAACCATATGAAGAACTTCCACTTTGAAAGTTGTCCATTTTTGTAGACTACAACAGCCATGATTACACCATGAGCCATTTTGGCTGTTTCCTACATTACATGCTCTTCTTTTTATCTTTTCCATAGCCTTTATTTTTGTGGTTTACCATTTTTTCCTTTGCTGAATTGTGAAGTCATAATTTAGCATAGTAATATTCTAGCTATTTTCCTGGGCAGATGGAATGTACACTTAGTTTTTCCAATAGCTATTTTGGGGGCGTGGGGGGGGGGGTCCGGTCATGGGCCTGAACTCTGGGCCTGGCTGCTGTCCCTCAGCTTTTCAGCTCAAGGCTAGTGCACTACCACTTGAGCCACAGTGCCACTTCTGGCTTTTTTTTCTTTCTTTTTTTTTTTCTGCTTATGTGATGCTGAGGAATCGAGCTCAGGGCCTCATGCATGCAAGGCAAACACTCTACCACTGAGCCACCTTCCCAGTCCTAACATTTCTTTTATTACTTAACTTGGTAATGTTGATACTCGTCTGATTACTCTTCCTTGAATAATAATGAGCATTGAGAGCTTCTGATCAGACTGCTCACTGAAAAGAGCACCAATTAAACCAAAAAGGTGAAGGAAGGATGGTGGAGATTGACAAAATAGGCACATGTGTGTAAACTGAAGTATTGAAACTTATGGAGATTGGTTTGGGACAATAAGTGATAAACAAATAAAGGTTCATCAGGAAATTGAATACAGTGGACATTTGATACAATACCACATGTGGATGTATAGCCCAAAATGTCAATCTCAAATTTGTACAGATATGCATTTGTATACATGTTTGTTATTGTTGACAAACAATATCCAACTATGGAATCACCCTGGGTGCCCAAGAAATGAGTTTTCTTGAACCATAGGATGAAATAACAATTGTAAGAAAATACATGGAAACTTTTTAACTAAATTAAGCAAGTATCACGAGTACAAGTACCATATTTTCTCTCCTATATGTAATGTAGAATAACAACAAGTGAAAATGGAGAGAAAAGTAGAGATATATGAAGGTAAACAGGATGTGGAAGGATGCATAATAAATCATTATAAGTAGAGGGGGTGACTATAATCAAACTATGAGACATACAATATCAATAAACAGTAATAAACTAGCTTGCACAACACAAGTAATTGTAATAACAACTGAAAATCATTACCATAACATCTGTGAATGTAGAGTTGAGTCATAATTTTCACCCTCTGACACTTAATTGCAGTAGTCCATTTATGGCAAACTTCTTAGATGACATATTACTATCTTTAACCTGCAACATCCATACATTTTACTTCCTGATTACCAACAACTCTTTGTATCTTCAAGTAGCTAAAAACCATCCAGCAACTGGAACCATAAGATATAATGTGTTTATAGAAGAGCAGAAATGAAATTATTCTAACATAATTAGGAATGTCAGGAAAAGGAAAGTCAAGTGAAAGTAGAAAAATAGTGGAGTTTAAGAAAAACAAGTATCTAGGAGTGACAGGAAGAAGCAAGGTTCAGAACCTTCAATAGTTCAGATTTCCTCAAGTGGGGAAGAGAGTAATTCTTTGTCGTGCCATGTGTGTCTCCAAGTGTGTGCAGCTACATCTGGCTACTCGGTACACCAGCATTTGAAAATGGGTGAAAGAAAGTGATAGAGGCTAAGGATCCAATGTATATTATGCAAAATTAAGAAGAGTAAAGGAAAGATTTTAGAGGAGAGGAATGAGTGAAAATGATGAAAGGGATGACATCAAGCAAGATATGTTCATAAGCAGCAACTTCTTTGTACAACTACTTAAAAACATGACGATGGCAACAATAATGATCATCTAAATAACGTATTTCTAGTGCAGTAGTGTTCAGGGTACATGATACAGAGAATACTGAGGTATACACCCACAGTTCCCTAAGCCATTGACCATCCTAGAAAAAACAGTAAATGGAAATCAGACAATGAGGTACTTACTGTGTGTTCTCTTCTTGCTTAGAAGTATCACTGACACTGTGATCTCTTCCCAAAGTGTAAAGAGGGAAAAACCCAGCAATCACCACATCTCCATCCATATGTGCTCTCTGTTTCATTCTAGAAAAGCAGTTGGCTACACCCAAGACACTGACAAATGGAGGAAGCTGGGAAATGATTAGAAAAGCCAAAGGAAACATCACTGAAGCATCTCCAAGCTGGAATTCTTGCTGCAAGTGGAGACTACCATGTCAGATACTTATATACAAGTATCTTCTGTTTGGCATATGTTCAGATGGGTCTTTATGGACAGAGTTAGACACTCTAACCTACCTTTTTTCATCACATTCTTGATGAGGGCACAGAAGAGATATGTAAAACTCTCAGCCTGGGGCTCTGCATCTGAGGCCCTGAATCCAGGAGAAAAACACAAGATGGAAAATATGTTTGCAGATCCTGTTCTCCAACCCAGGTGCTATGATTTCATCTAATACCACAGATAATGAGGCCCCAGGGATGAAGTTTCCTTGACACATATGGTCCCACATCCATGTCAAGAAATTTTGTAAACAAAACTCATTTGGGATGCTGGAACTGGATTGTATCAGAAGACGTCATGTCAGGTGCATGATGAGATGGCCAAAAAATTCCCACCAGTAAGATGTCAATCAACCAAAGTTAGTGCATCAAACCCAGAGGGAGCTTCACATAACCATTGTCCATAATAGTCACACACCACTGCTGGTTGATCCAGACAGAATTCAATAACTAGTCCATATGTAGAAACCTCCACACTGCACCTGGGGAAGAAATCATACTGGTGAAACCAGCAATAACATGTCAGTAACTCAATGTCAATGAAAAAGTTGAGTTGCACCTTGCATTCTGAATGTAGATATTCAAAGAGGCAATTTGAAGTGAACATGCTAACATGAATCAAGACATTTCCATGATGCACTGATAGATCCAAAACGTTGTATTTCTCTATTTATGGTTTTCTCTGAACATGTACATGTACATGTATGGAGGAAATCCTTCTCTGTTTTTCACAAACCTAAATCCATATCAAAACCAACTCTGTATACTATACGGAGAAACATATATTAGAACCAAATCTTATGCAGACATCCGGGGTGCTGAAGAACAGAGATATTTCAGGGCAGTAAACACACTCTGTACAAGTCTGTGGTATTGGATGCACATTATGACACACTTGCACTTGGCTTCAGGAAATAGGAATCACAGAATGCAGTAAGGACTAAACAAAATATATTTTAACTCTCATATGGCTCTTAAAAGTAAAATGGAATAATTAGAAAAATTGATTTCTTATACATTTATATATATTTGTATACGTGTACATTTGCAATATGTAGGATTTATCCCTTCTTAAAATTTTAGTAGTGTATGTTAGCTATACAGAGGTCTTTAGATATGTTCATATGTAAATACAATTACTTCCAATCAGCCTCACAAGATCATAGCACTGGATCATATCATAAATTTATAGTCTTTTTAAATTTCTTACTTTTATTATAAAGGTGATGTACAGAGGGGCTACAGCTATATAAATTAAGTGAACAGTGCATTTCTCTTAGAATATTAGTACTCCTTCCTTCACTGTCTCCCAGTTTTTCCCTCCCATTCCAGATCATAAGCTGTGTAGTTCATTTTCAGCATAGTGTCTTAAGAAAATCATTACTGTATAAATCTGTAGTTTCTTGGGGAATCTGCATACTGATTTCTCATAGTGGTTGCTTGAAAATACATTTCAATGCATAGTGGGAATTCTCACCAGAATTTGTTGTGATCTTAATAATGACCTTCTGACTGGGATGATTTAAAATTCAATGTCATCTGGCATTACATTTTTTTGGCCAAGCATGTTTCTTTGCTATATGTTCTTCTTGCTTTGAGTAGTGTCTTTAAGTTCATTGGCCAGTTTACTAATTGGCTTGTTGATTCTTTAGGAGTTTAGTTTCTGAGCTTCTTGTATGTTCTGGTTATGAATCACTTGCCAGATATATTACTGGCAATTTCTGCAGGTCATCAATAGTCTGTATACTGCTTTACTTTGCTGTGCCAAAGGTTTGTAAAATGATGTAATCCCATTTGGCAATTCTTGCTCTTCTTTTCTGAACTACTAAAGTTCTGTTTACAAATTCAGTCTCTTAATAGAACAATTTGTCACATTTCACCATTATACTGGTTTTTTTTGGTCGATCATGGGGCTTGACCTCTGAGCTTAGGCATTGTTCATGTGCTCTTCAGCTCAAGGTGAGCACTCTACCGATTGAGCCACAGCGCCACTTCCAGTTTTCTAGTGGTTTATTGGAGATAAGAGTCTCATGGACTTTCTTGCCCAGGCTGGCTTTGAGCAATCCTCAGATCTCAGTCTCTTGAGTAACTAGGATTACAGTGAGCCACCGATGTCTGGCTAATAATGCAACTTTTTAAAGTACATAGTTTTGTCTTTTTAATGGTCTAGACACAAACCAAATGTCAAGCTCAGGTGTTTGTCATAATACACAAACAATAAACAATTTATAGAATCAGCCTAGATACCCAACAACAAATGAAAGGAATAGGGATACAGATATAAAGATAGATATAGAGATAGATATAGAGGGGCTGGGAAGGTGGCTCAGTGGTAGAGTGCTTGCCTTGCATACATGATGCCCTCGGTTCGATTTCTCAGCACCACATAAGCAGAAAAAGCCGGAAGTAGGCTCAGGTGGCAGAGCACTGATCTACATCTGAAGAGCTGAGGGACAGCACCCACAGAGTACAGGCCCCACAACTGACAAAAAAAAAAAAAGATAGATGTACATATAGATAGATACACATATGTATGCACAAACACAAACACATATAAAGTTGAACTTCTTCAACAATAAAGATTGAGATCATAGTTAATCAAATTAGGCTAGTAGCATGGATATACATGAACCATAATTTCTCCTCTAAGTGTATGAGAAAAAAATACAATAGGAAATTAAAGACATAGGCACAAGAAAAGAATATTGAAACGGGCATAATAAATGGTAATAAATAGATTGAGGGGCTGGGAAGGTGGCTTAGTGGGAGAGTGCTTGCCTTGCATGCATGAGGCCCTGGGTTCGATTCCTCAGCACCACATAAGCAGGAAAAAAAAAAAAAAGCCGGAAGTGGCGCCTGTGGCTCAAGTGGTAGAGAGCTAGCCTTGAGCTGAAGAGCTGAAGGACAGCGCCCTGGCCCAGAGTTCAGGCCCACGACTGGACCCCAAAAAAAACAAAAACAAAAACAAAAAAAACAGATAAATTGATTGAGTGACTCTGATCAAAGTACATGATATTCAGGAAATAAAATAACCAGCTTCCATGACATAAGTACTAAACTGCAATAAATAATTGCAATAATATGTATGATTTTAGAGTTGAGTCAAATTCTCTTAGTCACTGACATCTAATTGCAGTAAAGATTTCATGGATAAAATATTATGATCTTTAACCTATCCCATGCATAACATTTTACTAAACTGTATGATAGGATATTAAGAACAGACTTCCCTAACTATTGCCAATACCTCTTCATATGTGTAAGTAAGAAATATCCATCAGCTGCACTCTATGACAATGTGTCTATATAAGCACCCTAACAAAATATTCAATATATTCAAAAATATTCAAATATATCTTGACATTAAACCAGGCACATTAGAAGTGCACATTAGAAATGATAGTGGAGGATAAAAAAGATAAACAGAAAAGATACACAGACAAACATGTAGGAGTGACCTGTAAGATCAGGAGATATATTTTCTATAACTGTGTCTTCAGTGTCTTATTATCACAAGTCTAATATTGAAATGGGGAACTTATGGGTTAATAAAACTATCCTGTTCTATGGTCATCTACAAACCTGACCAGAAAGTCCCCAACAGCAAAAATTGAGCTGCAGTAGTTAATATTAAACTCAGAGGAACAAATTGACAGACTTGTGAAACTGCTACAGAGGAACTTTATTTAAAATCTTTACCATCACATAACCTTTAAACCATGGCTTTCTTTTGCTTGTTTGTTATTAATTTTTTATTGTAAAGATGCTGTACAGAGGGGATACAGGTACATGAGTAAGTTAATGAGTACATTTCTTGTGGAGAATTGTTATTCCCTCTTTTGTTTTTCTCCCACTATCCCTAACCTCCCCACCTCCCTCACTTCCCACCACCCACCTCCCACCTCCCACCTTCGGCCCCCGCCCCCCCCCCCCCCCCGCCGCCAAAGTTATAGTTCATTTCCAGTCTTGTGGGTACCTTTGTTGCAATGGATCATCCTGTGTCCTTGTTTCGATATTTTGTTATTCCCGTTCCCCTCCCCATTAAGTTCTGTTTTCATAATGATTGATAGCTTGCAGCTGAGAAAACAGGATGTGACTAAATGACTGTAAATCTTTGACTAGGGTAAAACTAACTGTATATTGGCTTCTGTAAAAATGCTTGCTTGCAAAATCCCCCTGTAAACCACTTTTATAAATCCTGAGCTATTTGATTGTGGGGCTGCTCACTCCCTAATTTAGACAGCCCCAGGCAGTCAGCTGAATAAAACGACAATTTTCCATCATTGGTCAATGTCCATGATTTGTCCAGGGGTCATGTCCACTTCAATATGAGTGAAGAGAGACTGTTCTCTGCTAAATACCAAGGTGTTTAAAGACAGATATCTCAGTAGAAGTGGACAGCAATTCATTGTAACCTTCCAGAATTAAATCCCCTTGTATTTTTCACTAGAGACTGATCTGTGGGGTTTCCGTACTAGACTTGATATCATCCTCAAGCTTGGGGATATTTTCAGACTTGGAATTGCTCATTTTTCTGAGGTTTTGGGAAAGAAATCTCATTCTGTTTGAGTTCAATGCTGCTTTTCTTTCCATTTGACTCCTTTGCACAAAGTTGCTGACATTTAATATCTTTTTTTCTGTATGCATTGGATAATTTTATTTTCTTACAGGCTTGTTTTTTAGTTTGAGGCTGAAAATAGATCCAGACGTAAGGTGTGGAAAAACCTTGGACGTCTGCTTCATTCCAAGCTCCTGAGTCCATATCTTGGGTCCAAACAGTACCTGGTTCAGATACCCTATCCTGTCCCAGTCTCCCTCCTTTGTTAAAATTACAGGGTTTCTCCATGGATAGTGGGTATGGAATTTGCTGAGAACACTTGTGGCAAAATTTACATGAGGATTAAACAGAGAGGGCAGGTTAGAAGTACAGGAAGAAGTAGTTATCTGCTATGAAAATCAGGAGCAAATGCCTGGTAAATACGACAGTCCCTAGACAGGTTGAGGGCCACACCAGGGAAAGGAAAAGCACTGGCGCTGAAACCTATTATTGGAGGATTCAGTTTGTCAATCAAGTGTCCAGGGTAGGACCAGTTTTCGTAGCCAATCACGAAGGCCGTTTCTTGGCCCCAAAACCGTTCAATGAGGAATGCCCGTGGGAGGCAGGTGGCAAGGTAAGGCCCGGGAACTTCCTATTTGTTGCCGCCATGTTTATTTGTCGTCTTGGCTGTTCTGTGAGGTCTGAGGTGACGCAGCCTGGAGACTCCCTTTCTGCCTTGACTTTGGGAGCTCTGAGGAGATGCGTCAACAGGTAAGAAGGTGGTAAAGGCAATGGGAAGCTGGGGTCGTCGAGGCCGGGCTGTGGGAACCGGAAGTAGCTGTGGCAGCCCTGCTGTCCCCTCAGTGGGCTGCGGGGTCAGTGGGCTGAGACCTCAGTTGTCCCCCCGGGGCCCAAGGTGGCCTGTGAGGTGGGGATGCCAAGGCAGCTGGGAGGCTGTGCTCTGCTGGGTGTCCTTGAAGCGACCTCCTCCCCACCTGCAGGCCTCCACTGCCACCCCGCGGCTCAGCACCCACTGAGGCCTTCTCAGAGCCCTGGCAGCAGGTTGCTCATGGAGGAGACTGCAGCTGCATAAGGACTTGGTGTGTGGAAAGAATTGAGGATGTGGAGCGCCTTCCTCTCTCCTCTCCCCTCTCCCTTCTCGGACACTTTTTCCTAAGTCTTTCAGTGTATATCCCCTCACATCTTGCTGATCAAGTCCCTGAACTTCATGTGTCCAGACATTGCTAAACCCTTCAAGAACGGGGATCCACAGGTGTATTGGGTGGAGGTTGGAGCAGCAAGAAAGGCATTTGTGTCTCTGGCCTGTTAGGCCCAGTGACTCTTTCTAGACATGTTTTTGTTTGATTGCTTTTTTTATTGTAAAGGTGTTGTGGGGGGGGAGGGGGTTACAATGACCAAAGTTAGGTAATGAGTACATTTCTTTTTGAACAGTGTCAACTCCTCCCTCATTTTCAGAGAGTATGTTTTCCCTAATTACTGATGTTGGATGATGGAATGTGGCAATGCCAGTTCTTAGTCTAAAACATGTTTTCCCCTGTAATCAACCTGTTCTTAGGGCGACAGTTTGCTGCTTTAGGCTTTAGGTGGAGGTAGAGACCGGTTATTAAAAAGTTAAAGGGAAACTTTAAAAACTAATTTTTGAGCATTCACAAAGTTAGTTTCATAAGTATTTCTACTGATTAGTTCAACCTTCAGTTTCTACAGACAACTAGAAATTTGGAAAGTCTAGGGGAAGGTTCACGTAATTGTTTTGGATGTTTGCTGGCTCTGTGACACTTCTAAACAGAAAGGCTGGAATCAGAGTTCTGGAATTGTAGCTGCTTTCCCAGATGGATCTCGGTAGTTAGGAAAAACATTTCACCTGTTGTTTTGCCTTCAGGTAGTTGATCCTCACGTTGTAATTTGTTGCAACTGAGAAGACACCTTTAGGTTCTGCCTGATGCACAAAGATTTTGTGTATTTGAAAGTTGATGTTGATCTTTAAGGACTGGTCTATGTGTCTAATGTGTTCTGTGCAATAGAATCATCTTTATTTTTCATAATCATCTTCTAACAAGGTGAGAATTGATGTTACTAAGGTGACTCAGGTGCCAGCATCTATCACTTCAGGAAGGTGAGTGGTGACTAGACAGAGTGAACACTTGCTTTGCACAAGCCTCTGCAGTGGAGGCAATGTGGCGGGACCAAGATCTGAATTTCTGTGGACTGTGCTAAGTCTGGGGTCTGAGAAAAAGGGTGGGCTCAAGAAACACCACAGGTTCAGTGTTATAACTGTTGCAGAAAAAGTTACATTGCAGATCATCACCTTCAATATCTCCAGGAGAGTGTTTGATGACAGGTTACACTTTGGTCTGTGATAGAGACAGTCACAGGATTCATTACTTAGCCATTGTTTGTAGCTTTACCATCTCCTCATGGTTTGCCTATCTTGGATTCTGGGTTGTTTTTGTCTTTCATATAATCATGCAGTAAAAGTTTATTTGGTAGCTTGTCTGCCATAGTTTCTTGCACATATGGTGAATGATAAAGATTTGTCAGGTTATTCTCTTAGCCATTTCTCTCCTTACATGACTTGTTTCTTTTTTTAATATTTGACTCTGCTATCTATGTTATCTGAAATCCTGTTGCATCATAAATTACTTTTAGCGAATTTGGAAAAAATTGATTTGTGAAGTTCATAGGTAATTTAAAATTATTAGGAAAATTTGATAGTACACACACTTTTTCATCAGGTCTTTTAATTGATGTTTGCATGGAGCTTATTTCCCATGTCATATTTCAGGTTATTTGAAAATACCTCTCTCTCGTCTCATATTTTCTTCTGTGTCTTTATGTCCAAGATTTGTGAGAAATTGTTTTCATTTCCATTGATAAACTGTTCCCTTTTTTCATTGTCCACATTTATATTATTTATGTTTTATTTTCATATTTGACTATTTCTTCATTTTCATTGGAGTGGGGACATTTGAACACTAAAGTGGCATAGGCTAGGCAATAAGTTCAATTTTTTCTGGTGTTAAGGTAGGAATCTTTGGTTGTAGAAATTTCTGAAGTGATTAGACATGTCAGAAAATCTGTTTTTTGTTTGTTTTGTAGAAATTTCTGAGGTGATTAGATATGTCAGAAAATCTGGTTTTTGTTTGTTTTATGGCATAACTTATGCAAAACCCCAACATTTCAATCAGAATTCTTTACCTTCTTCTCCCCTGAAACCATCCATCCCAGCCAGCCCAGAAGACCACACGGAGACAGTCATGTACAAGAGAAGGAGGTTTATAAGGAAGTTTATCATGGGGGCCATATACCCACTGTATAGGGAACAATATGGTGCCAGCCCCTACCAGGTGGATCCTGTAACACTTGAGCTAGAAGTGAAAGGTACTCTGCATGTGCAACTAGGTCTGGGCAGAGAGTGGGAATGCCAACCAAACCCGAGAAAGTTCAAGGGCAGGGAGAAGTTCAGATCTAGGTGGAGGGCATTCAGCTGATGTAGCTTGGGGCTACAATCTGCTCCCTCAGTGAAGTGGGAGGGACTGAGTACCTAATATGGAGGGAATCCCCAACTTTGTTGTTTAATAAACTAGGGGTACTGGGTGGGCCAGGAGTATGGACAGAGGTCCTTTCTTCTGGAGTTACTTCCTGCTAACATCCTCTGTGTAAAAGTAGTTAGGGAATTTTCTCTGTATATCCTTGTAAAAATATAGTACAGGTTTTTTGTTTACTTTTATTTTTTCAGTACAAAACTTTTATTTAAAAATGGGGATGTTTAAGTCTTTGTGTTGCAACCATTAAGAAAACATAAGATTTAAAGTCTGGTGTAAACTAAGTATCTAATCTTAAGCCATAAATTTTGTTTCTAATTTAACTGATGTGTCTTTGTTTCATTCCAAGGAATCAGTACCTCTGAATGAAATGTTCTCAGTAAAGTCTTTAATAGAATTTAACCTTTGACAAAATGTGTAAGACCAGTGAGTGCAATGTATTTGTAAGATCCTGCTTAAAACTTCAGTATAATCTATTTCCTAGCAAAATTCTTTGTATTTTACAAAGCCTTTTCATTCTCTCTTCTAAGAATTCAGTGTTATAGTTCTTCTTTTAGAGGGGTAGACTATCACAGTGGAGTAAGGATAGAAAAAAACATTCCACTTCTTTTCTTCAACCTAAAAAGAGAAGAATTTAGGCAGAAGAGGTGAGACTAGATTTTTTTCAGTTGTCACACATAAGTAGATTAAGAGAGACCAAAACAATGTGTGTCATGGTATTCAAATAAAAGTATGTCAGAATGTAATATTTACTTCCAGATAAGAAGTATGATGGATAAATTCCTTTTACTTCGCTACTTGTTTCCTGTTACAGAGTTTTGTTTGGATTTAGTCAGAAAAATAGCCTTGCTTTTCATTTTTTAATCAGTAGAAGAACAGAGAGATACCTAGTGAAGGCAAGTCAAGGAATTTAAAGGCCAATAGGATACAAGGCTTGTTAAATGAACTCAAATGGGGACGACTAAGTAAAAGAGTAACCTTCCCTTCTGATGACTGGGAGTGGCCTTCACGTGTACCAGTTGGTGTTTGTAGGTCCTGGGGCTTGAAATCATTCCCTAGGGACTGTCCTTGAGCTTTTGTTCTCAAGACTAGCATTCTGTCACTTGAGCCATAGCCAGCCCAAGCTGCCTTTGAACCTCAGTCCTCAGATGTCAGCCTTCTGAATACCCGGGATTATAAGCATGAGCCACTAGGACACAAATGGGTTCTTCTGTTTAGTGCACTGATAATTCATGCCATAATAATTTATAGTCCTGCATCATTCTTTGCTTTATTTCAGTCCTAATCAGATAGCTATTGTGGCATTCATTTTACCATGACTTCCTCATAATGTTTTTTGCGTCAATAGCTCCTCTGTTATGCTTTTACATTCTCCAGATTTGGGTAACACAGCAGCAATGTGAGCCTCAATGGATGGCTTTTCTTAAAGAATAGATGGCTAATGGAGAATGTGTCCATTCACTTCCACCAACTACGCTCTAGCAAACATAGCTAGATATAGTATATTCTTCATCTGAACATCAGATTTTACACAGAAGTGTAAGTTCTCTTAAAACTCTGTTCTACACATAAATTTTCTGGAAACCTTCTTCTGAAGCCTGCTATACTTGGTAATAATTTGCTAGGAAATGTTCTGATTTGCTTTTCTACACTGAATAACTAGATGAGAAGTAGTCAGTGTGATAACCACATTTGTTTAGAGAGCTGTAGTTATGTAATGGTCCTCCAGGGTTTTTCTTTAATATAAGCTTAGTACCAAGTAAGTAGAGTAATGATGTACAACCAACAATATCAGGGGTACTGCAGCCAAAATCTCAGTAGTCATGGTAACCTCCAGCTCCCACTGCATTATAGTATGGTTCTTGTAGATTGTAGAGTCTAGTAGAAGCACCACCAAACCAGCAGGCCTCCTGGCATGTATTGAAATTTGTTTTTTCTCTTCCTTCAGCAGTTCCAGACACATTAGATTTTCCAACCTTTATTTTGGGGGATTTCAGCTGAAGGAACTAATGCTTCTCTGAGTCTTTTCTCCTTCTAACTTTCTTTCCTTCCTTCCTTCAGTCTTTCCTTCTTTTTTCCTCAAGGCTAGCACTCTACCACTGTGAGCCACAGTTCCACTTCTGGTTTCCTGGTGGTTAATTTGAGATAAGAATCTCATGGGCTTTCTTGCCTAGGCTGGCTCTAAACTGCAATACTCAGGACTCAGTCTCCTGAGTAGCTATGACTACAGGCATGAGCCACCAGCACCTGACTGAGTCTTATTTTCATCACTTCATGGATACTATGGATTGTGTTTGATCTTAAGTTGCTGCATCTAAAAGCATTGTTGATTTTTACTTCTGTTGCTTTTATTTGTGTGCATGAGAATATGTATTTCTGTATCCTTCCATGAGGAATTATAAAGTAAAAGTATGTGACTTCATTATATCATGATGATAGAGTTTTGCTCTCTTTTTATACCTCACATGAATATCAAGTGACCAAAAGGCTAGGGCTACATCATCCTATGGAGCTGTGAGCAGAGTCATAGCACCCACATACTGCACCTGTGAGTGAATATTCAGTATACATAGATAAAATATTATATGTGTATATTTAATATGTATATTTAATATGAGATACTTGCAGTTTGAGCAGCCTACTTATCTCATGACCTCTGTTTAAGTTAGTAGAAAGCCTTTGAATATCCTCTGATTTTTTATGTCTTATCACCAATGTCAGCATCGGAACTTCACCTCTACAATTGACTGTAACATTTGCATAACATTAGCAGGATGTCTTAAGGACCATCCCTTGTCTCTTTTTTCTTAGTCAGACTTGATAACTGCTCTCCTTCCTGGTGGCCAACATGCACTCTAACATCTGCATAGTGGATATTGGGGAACTGATATGTTGTGACCACTGTTAATTGATTGCCACTGAATGGATAATCCGTGTGTTACTCAGCCATAATAATCCAACCCTATTGATGAAATTTCTAAAATCAAGAAAAAAGATAAAATATTAACATCAATAGAAACAAATATTTTGGCCATCTCTTGATACAAATACTAAGGATTTAAAAAACATTTGATAAGTATTATGTCTTTTAAAATAAAAGAACATGAGCACAGTGGGGTTTTTTGCCAAAACATGGTTATATTGCCAGTTGAAAACTAAAGTAGTAGAAGCCCATTCTAAGTATATAATCACTCATCTATTAGAAAAACAAGTGTCAAAAGAAGATGCAATGAACAATAGAAGAGAACAGGAAGGATGGCCATTATATGATCATATGTCTTAAATAGTCATGTGTATCTTTTTTATATATTTTTATTGTAAGGATACTATACAAAGGGGTTACAGTTACATGAGTAAGATAATGAGTACATTTCATTTTGAGCATTGTTAATTTCTCCTTTGTTTTTCCCCTACTATCCCTTCCCTTCCTAACTCCCCAACTTCTCTCTTCCCCACCCCAGAATTGTAAAGTTCATTGGCAACACAGTGTCTTGTACATCTCATTGTTACAATGGGTCAACCTGTATCCTTATTTCATCATTTTGTTATTTCCTTTCTCCTCCCCAAAGTCATGTGGTTCTTTAAACATAGTATACAACCCAATAATTCAGTCTGTTTAAAATAATGAATAATGCATTTCTTATAAAATTAAAATTTTGGAAATGTAACATTTTCCTGAAATAAACATATGTAACATCAATTGATAACATAAGAAAAACTTCATATATGTATATCTATTGTATATAAATTTGTATGTATAATATTTTAAAGTGATTAAATAAGAATAAGTTGAAAATTTTATTCAGCCATGGATGAGCAAACTATTATCAATCTCTACTTTCCTCAGCTATTAAACCACAAATCCAATATATTGTGATGTACAATTAAAGTGCATTTTTGTAGCATATAAAGCCCATTCTTTGAATTCTAAAGCTATATGCAAAAAGCAAAGAGGAAGGAAGAGGAAGAAAGAAGATAAAAGAAAGGGAACAGAAATGGAGTGGATTTGGGGAGATTGACTTAATGGAACAGACTGAGGAATATTGCAAAAGGAAGATGTGTTAAAAGAGAGAGTTATTAAAAACACTCTAATGAGTATGAGAAAATATGGAACTTTTTAAAGAAGAAAATATTAATGAAATGTATTTAAGGATGAAGCAGCATGGTGTTATGCAGGCAGGAAGTTAGTGTACATTAAAACTTAGAAAAAAATCCATAATCATAGTTACTCAGAAAGCTGAGATCTGGAGATCAAACTTTGATGCTACCCTGGCCTACATAGTCCATAAGAATCTTTTTTTTTTTTTGAACCATGAGAACCTTATCTCCAGCTAATGACAAAAGAGCTGTGGAGCTGTGGCTCAAGTGGTCAAATGCTAGCCTTAAGCAAAAAAAAAAAAAAAAAAAAGACCTCAGGGACAGTACCCAGACTTTAAGTTAAAGTCCTATGACTGGCACAAAAAAAGTTAGACAAATAGTTAAGAAAGCAAAATTCGAAAACAGGTCAACATTGCAAATGCACTAGCAGAAATGATGGGATTAAATGCAGAGGATCATATATAATAAAATTGAAATTTACCTGGCTCTGGCTATAATTTGTGTCTATATTATTACTAGAGAAATGAGTTAAGATTCACTTATTCATTGAAGTGATTCCCACAATAGAAGTTAATATCTAATGGGAAATGGAACTTAGATTTAATCTAGCCTTCTTATGTGTATTTGATCAGGTATATAAGTTTCATCTTAAGAGGGCTTATTTCTCCCAATATATTTTTTGTCCCTAAAGCCATGCAGAAAATTTCTCTCTGGCCTTAACAAGATGATGTAGCACTTGGGAGCAAAGATGCAGCCCAAAAGCCCCACACTGGAGGCCAAGATGGAGAAGACCTCCACAGCCACCATGACCTTTCCCTTGGCACTGTGGTAGACGGGCAGGAAGGTGAGCCAAACACTGCAGAACACCAGCATGCTGAAGGTCAGAAACTTGGCTTCATTAAAGGTGTCAGGCAGGTTCCTGGCCAGGAAAGCCACAGTGAAACTGGCCAGGGCAAGGAAAACCAGGTATCCCAGGACACAGTAGAAAGCCGTGAGGGAGCCCTTATTACACAGGATGAGGACATGGCCATGTTCTGATTGTATATCTGTGTCAATGAAGGGAGGAGAAGTCCCCAGTCAGAATACACAGAGAGTCACCTGGATCAGGGTACAGATGGGAATAATGAAGTTAGGAGCCCCTGATACCAGCAGCCATCTCATCCTTCTCTCTGGAGAAGTGACTTTGAAAGCCAGAACCACAGTCACAGTTTTGGCTAAGACAGTGGAAACTGCTACAGTGAATGCAACTCCAAATGTGGTCTCCTGCAGAACGCAAGTGACCATGTTGGGATGGCCAATAAAGAGCAAGGAACAGAGGAAACAGAAGATGAGGGAGATGAGCAGGATGTAGCTGAGAGCCTGATTATTGGCCTTGACAATGGGGGTGTTCTGATGTTTCACAAAGACCCCAAAAACAACTGCTGTGAGTGTAGCTAAACAAAGAGCCATGCAGGTCAGAGCCATCCCCAAGGGTTCTCCATAAGACAAGAAACTTGAAACTCTTAGGAGGCATTGATTTCTCTCTGTGTTGGCATACTGGTGCTCTGGACATTTCACACACTGCTCCATGTCTGGTGAAGAAGCCAAATAACCATTAGTCCCTTTTCAGTTCTTAAAAGGAAATTAGAAAATCCCTACGTAGAGATAATTCGAACATGTCAGTACTTACTATCATAAAACTAAATAATACCAAGTATTACCAAACATGTTCAGTATTATTTTTATGTATTTATCATGTTATCATATTATGTATTTATCATTCCCACATTCTCTTTCTTTTCAGTCTCATTGAACCTTTTTTTACCCACAGTGACTATCACACATTTATGTCTTGCCATTTCTAATATCCTAGCAACAATTTTCAGCACAGTAATAATGCTGCCATAATAATTTCCAGCCTTGTGTATATAATTCCAAGCCCCCATTCAAAATTTTGGTTAATAAAGGTGGAACTCTGATGTACGTTTCTGTGCAATAAATAGGACCTTGGTAGCCCTTCCTTGCAGTTCTATTTGTCTCTCCTACTAACCTGTAAAACAGTGGGAAACAGAGCCCTTTTAAGCTCTAAAGTCCAGCTGTGTGCACCACTTGTGTCTGCTTCACACCAAATCCAACCTAGAGCACTTGCTCTGTTGGAGGACTAGTTCTGGGCACTAGCAAATAGATAGGCAATTTTTTAAAGGTAATTTTGAAGAAGATGGAGACCTTGTCCTTGAAAAAGCTTGGCACTTAATATGATAGAAGTTAAATTTACATTACTGAGTAGTTGAATAATCATGCACTCAACAGGCTAGAAAACAATACTATATGTAATTCAAAACCCATGATTTGTGTTTTCTAAAGGAGCAGTACCATCCATTATCACAATTAAATTACTAATTGAAGGAAGGAAGACTTTGACTCTGCAATCCTAATATGCACTTTTACCTGGACTTGCATGGATTGGGGGACACTAGGAGAAAGTATGATTTTCTTCCTAAGTCATGAACTTACCTGTCCCATTAGCAATTTCATTCTCTGAGCAGGGGGTGCAGTCAAAGCAACAGGCAGCCTTTCCCTCTTGAGAGGATTTCCTGAATCCAGAACCACAGCTCTCACTGCACACAGAGTAAGGAGTCTAAGAAAAAACAGATAAATGTCAGTAACTGTTTAGAGTTTTACCTAACACTCCAAAAAGTCCATTGTTTTAAAGAATCAAATTATTAAGCATAGTATTTCTATACATTTAAGTCCAGTCAGTTAATTGAATGCTGTTATAGATTCCACATCATGTGATGACCAAAAGATTATGTTCTATAGCCTTGATCTCTAGTCTATTTAACTATGAGAAGTGTGGTACCTTTAAAAGCTAGCAATAAATGGTGAGAAAGTAAGTCCCAGTGCATAGCTCTATGGAATGTCTTTGAATTCATTACTCTTACTCATCAGTGATATGGTGAAGAGTAAGGAGGAAGAATCCTCCTTGAAGCTTTAAAAGTATGCTGTAAAGTAAAGAAGGCCCATCCTATCTACCTCTCTGTTTTCCATTTTCCATGATATAAGGATCTTCTTCTCACACAGGCTTCTTCAATGATTCCTCTCACCATAGATGCCTAAGTAACAGGTCAACTAAGCATTGATGAAAAAAACTACAGAGATGATCAAAATAAACATTTCAATCTTATGAATTGATTCCTTAAGTATTTTGTCCCAGGGATAGAAAACTGCTATGACTGTCATTTATCTTTATTATAAGAAATAAATGAACATTTATGAGCAAACTGTTACATTCCTTTGTGCCTTTCCCATCTAAAAGTCAATAAATGGCGTAATTTCTTTCAATTTCAAAATAATTAAATACATAATGCTGGGCCATTAGAGATTACAACAAGTATAAAAAGAGTTATTTTGATTATTTCTATGTAGTTCAAATCATGACAATTAGATATGACCTACCTCTGTACTTCCTAAGGTCCACTCTATCATATCTTCTGACAATGAAAGCTGATGACCATCTGGAGCATATGGAGAAAACTTCCCTACTTTCACGTTAAGTTCAAGACCTTCTGGAAAATTCCAAATGTTTACAATGTCATACTCTAGCTCTGATTTTCTTTTATCATCCATAATTACTTTGTCTCCAGCAAGAGTCTTAAATAGGGTTTTCTTCAGAAAAACATGCAGCTACAAAAGATACAAATCTTATGTTGAGGTGAATCTAAGAACTAAGAGAGAAAACCTGAATGAAGTAAAGCCCCTCATTATTTTTAATCCTTACTTTATAATTCAAGATCAACAGACATCAAAGCAGTGGAACAAAAAGAAAGTGTGGACAAATGGGATCGTATCAAACTGAAAAGTTTCTACATGGCAAAGAACATAGCTATGAAGACAAATAGAAAGTCCACAGAATGGGAGATCTTTACTAGCTATGCATCAGACAGGTGCCTCATACCTAAAATATTCTTAGAGCTTGCAAAATTCACTCCCCCAAAAAACAAACACTCAACAAAGTAAAACACAGTTAATAAATGGGCTGAAGACATAAAGAGAGACTTCTCAGAAGAGGAGGTAGGAATGGCTAGTAGATAAATGAAGATATTCACTAGACACTATGTTGAAAAAACTATGCACCTTGTGAAAGAAGGTTGACAGGAGGGAAAACTGGGAGAAAACAAGGAAACAGGTGACACTGATCAAAAAGAATTGTATTCAACATGTTGACCCATTGTAACAATGAGATGTAGAAGACATTGTGGAAAATGAACTTTAAACTTGGGTAGGGAGGGAGGAGTTGGGGAGGTGGGCAGGGAAGCAATGGTAGAGGAAAAACAAAGGAGGGGGTAACAGTGCTCCAAAGGAAATGAACTCATTACCTTACTCATGTAACTGTAACACATCTCTACAGTATCTTTACAAAAAAAAATTAAAAAGAAATAAAAATAGCTAAAACAGTGATTAAAACTCACCAAAAAAAAGAAATGTATTTATTACCTGATATATGTAACTAACACTCCTCTGTACAGCAATAACAATTTTAAAAAATCTGAACAAAAAATGTCTATGGGGAAGAAACCTAACAAGTGAAGCAAAAGAAAGTCTAGGGAAACCAGGTCATAATGTGTAGATCCCAAGGCTCATTTTCAAGCTGAACTATAGCCACCTAAATATGAGTTTCTTTTAAGTTGCCTAGCTACAGTTGCCACAACCATAATGTTATGAATGTTCAGGGATTTTAAGTTTGCCAGATTGGTCATATCTAAAGTGGAGTTAATCAGGATCATTTATGAAGTCTGTATCTATTACACAGGTTTTAGGTATTTAAAGAGCCGATCACCTTTTGCTATTAGACTTGGAAGGAAAAGCTTGATTTGTAATATTGAGAATTTTAGCCATGAGCATGTTAAGAAATCATTCATAACAGAAAGAATTGGAAAAAGCATGAAACAGTTCCTGCTTTACTCTCACTTGTTTTTTTGGTTTTTTTTCTTTTTAATTATATTTTTATCGTAGGCCTATTTTTCTTTGAAAGAACATGAACACAGTTCTAGTGTACTTCACATACCTTTAAATATAGTTTCTCTTGGATTTAAAAAGAAGTTTTAAATACTTAATTTCATCCTGTGAAAAACACTATTAGAAAGTAACTTTGCCCATGGTATGTGAAATCCAACACAGAAGCATTACCTGTGCAAGGGAAGGTACCGTCCCTTTCCCATCTCCCATTAATGTCACTTCTGTTTGATGAAGAAGTATCTCGTGGAGGGCCTGGGCCACAGCATACACAGCATTGTAGATACTGTAACTCTCTTCTGACATGGTCATGTCAAAAATGTGTCCAGGCAACCATTCCAAGGAGGCATCATATGGACAGTTCTCCCATGTCACACAGTCAGAGTCAGGAGTTGAGCAATTAAAAGACAGAAACCACAACCTAGCAAGGTAAAAGTCTTCTGGGTATTTGGAAGGGTTAACTGCCCTTATAAAATCTGTGAATCCAATACTTTGTGCATGGTGGTATGAAAAAATGAAAGGTACATGGAAGGAGCCTAGCATGAAATATTTCCTTTTCATGGTTAAATGCCACTGTGAATTCATGATACACACTTTGCCTGTTACTAAAAATCGTTCAACACACATCATTAAATCTAGTAGGGATTCATTATCACCATATATAATAAGTACATTTGTGGAAGATTTATTAATGTGATTATAAACTGCTGTGAGTCTCAATACATGTGACAAGGAATGATTTGGAATCACATGCTCAAAAGCTACACAAACTGTGTTCTTGGCCATCTCTTCTTTCAGCTCAGGAAAAATCCATAAATCATTCTCATCTTGTGAGGTCAACAGTCCCACCCAGTTCCAACTGAAGTGAAGCAGTAAGGAAACCATGGCAGTGGCAATTGATGTGTCTTTTGTGGCCATCTGATAGAGAGCAGGAAACTTGCTATTGTCATTCAGGGCATGATCAAAAGGCCCAAAGGTAAACTAAAAGGAAAGAAAATTGCATGCTCCATGAGTGGCAAGATTATCACCTGTCACAATCTCAGTCTTGATATATATTAAGAAACCAGTTGAAGTAAATAGATGTTAGGTTTCATTTTTGAAAAAAAATACATTTATAATAGTTTTTGAATTTGTCACTATTTCCATCAACTCCTTCCATCTATATCAACCTCACCCTATTTCCTGATGTTTCTAATTCCATTTTCACATATGTACATTGACTATTATCTACTGTTTGTTGTCAGATTGAACATGTATACATATAAATGTCTATGTATGTGTCCCATATTTCACATTTCACGTTGATACTTTAGCTCCAACTTTCACATGCGAGAGGACTCATGGCCCCTTTTTCTTCCTGATACTGACTAAAATTCAAAATCATACTGTGTGTGCGCACACACAAGTGTGTTCATGTGTATGGACACAAACTCAAGCCTTCATGCAATTTCTTGGCTTGGCTCCTCAAGGCTATCACTCTGGCACTTGTACTGCACATTCACTCTGTTTTTGCTAATTATTGGAGATAAAATTTCATTAGTAAGATTATCTTCACACTTTAAAGTCACTTTCCATTTCTGGATTTTTTAAAGAAAATTATTGATAGGGCCTAAAACTCCAAATAATCCCTTTGTCTGCTCTGACTTTTCTATCCTCTTTTCCAAACAATGCAAATAACAGATATCTGACTATCTTTGAATACTTACTCTTTTTTTGTGGGGGGGTGGGGTCCAGTCATGGGGCCTGAACTCTGGGCTTGGGCACTGTCCCTCAGCTCTTCAGCTCAAGGCTAGCACTCTTCTACTTAAGCCACAGTGCCACTTCCGGCTTTTTTTCTTTTTGCTTATGCGGTGCTGGGGAATCGAAACCGGGCCTCGTGCATGCAAGGCAAGTGCTCCTCTACCACTGAGCCACCTTCCCAGCCAGAATACTTACTCTTTGACATCACAAAATTTGATAGGTTCAAAAATCCAATCTTTGGGCTGGGAAGGTGGCTCAGTGGTAGAGTGCTTGCCTCGCGTGCATGAAACCCTGGGTTTGATTACTCAGCACCACATAAGCAGAAAAAGCCAGAAGTGGCATGGTGGCTCAGGTGGTAGAGTGCTAGCCTTGAGCTAAAGAGCTCAGGGACAACACCCAGGCCTAGAGTTCAAGGCCCACAACTGACCAAAAAAAAAAAAAAATCCAGTCTTTTCCTATCATTCTCTTCTAACACCTGAAATGGTACCAAATTAGACATTACTTAATATCCCTACACTCCTCACACTCACCTGTAGAATCCTGTAGAGTTGCAACAGTGGACCAATCTGGGCTGATGTTATTCCTGATGGTCCTGTAAGTACTGCTATAGATTTGCTGTCTCTCATGCAGGAGTAGTTTGGACTCTTATCCTCCCCAAAAAGCCAAATGAAGGGATTCTTAAATACTTCCCAAGCTCCAAAGAAAAAATCATAGATATCAAATCCGAGAGTCAAGTTATGTAAAAGATTAGAGTTTTTGTTGATCTCCTCAATAGCGAAAGCCAATGCCAAAACAAACTGATAGTTCTTGAAGATCAACCTGCATAATAAGCATAGAGATTTATGAGGAATATTAGAAAACTTATGACTTTGATGGATTGAATTCTTGAATCTCTGCCAGTGAATATGTTAAAATATTACTCCCAGGTTCTGTAGGAAGATGGCAGAGGAGAACTTGGAGGCTAAACAAGCTCTCACATGAAAGCAATTTTAGGGTTCCAGTGAACAGTCCTAGGCTAGAGAAGCACACCAAGTGTGCCATCACAGTACAAGGAGTTTCGCCAGAGAGGAAAAATCCAGGTAGTTAGGTCAGGGAGACAGATCTGAGCACTTGCTGGTGTCCATGGTGGCAGCGGCTGCTGCCGGCGCCACCATATCAACAGAGAAAGCCCAGGACAAAGTCGCCAGATGCGGTGTGCGAGTAGATTCTACTCACCACCAGAAAGAACTGACAAGGAGCAGAAATCTTCATCCTGCTGATTGCAGACCAAGGATGGCACAGGAACCAAGAGGCTAGCATGAGTACACCCAAGACATCCTCACTCCTTCTCATGGAGCAGCAGTGGGAAGATAGTCCCTCCCCCACCAGTGGATAAGAACTCCATCTTTGATACTGACAAAGGCCCAGCTGAGCTGCTAGCTCCAACTCAGGCCTTGGAAGAAAACAATAGGAGCCATTCGGCAGGTCACAGGAACCTGGCCTTACCTGCTAGGCTCAGCTCTACCTAGGAGAAAGTTGCCCTTCTCCGGCAGAGGCATGTCTGCCCCAGAGGAGTGACTTTCTTCACTGGGTAAACAGAGCCAGAGGCTGTCCCTCCCCACTGCAGCTGAGACAGCACAAGGGGTAAAAGATAAACAATTGAAACTCAGTAAATATAAATCTGGAGAATGGCTCTGTGAGGGCTCTGTGAGTGTCTCAGGAGCTAGTCTCTCAGGGAAAAGCTACTGATTGCTGATAGAACTCAACCCTAACCAGAACCTAACCTCACCACAGCAACTACAAGCTTTTTTCTGATACTCAAAGCAGATCTCACTCCTACTGAACTAGCCTGGGAGGAGGATCACAAAGTCCTGGGTAAGGCAGAGCATTTTTCCTGCTCAAAGTGACTTAAGAAAATAATCAAGCCAAAGGAAATTCTAACACCACAAGCAAAGCAGAGACTCCACCAAGAGACAGGTTACAGACATAAAGGATATACAACATCATCCTTCCCCACCCCAACAAAAAAATCAAATGACTCGTTTTTCTACCTAATTTTTTTAAATTTTATAAAAAAATTGTTTTAAAATGGTGGAGGAGAAGCTGGAGGCTAAACAAGCTTTGTCATAGAAAACAGTTTTAGTGTTCCAGTGAACAGTCCTAGGATAGAGAATCACACTAAGTGTGCCATCACAGTACAGAGAGTTTGGCCAGAGAGGGAAAATACAAGCAAGGAGACAGATTTGAGCACTTTCTGGTAGCCCTGGCTGTGACAGAAGCAGTAGCTGCGGTGGTGGCCATACCCAATGTACCTACAGAGAGAGTCCAGGGCAAAGGTGCCAGACATGGCAGGCAAGTGGATTCTACTCAACACCAGCAAGAACTGACAAGGAGCAGATATCTTCATCCTGCAGACTGCAGATCAGGGATGACCCAGAAACCAAGATGCCACAGTGAGTAAAACCCTGACATCCTCACTCCTTCTCAGGGAGCAGAGGAGGGAAGGCCGCCCCTCCCCAACCATTCAAAGATCTCCATCTTTGATATTGACAAAGGCCAAGCTGAGGAGCTAGCTCCAACTCAGGCCTTGGAAGAAAACAAAAATCATTTAGCAGGTCACAGGAACCTGACCTGACCTGCCAGGCTCAGCTCCACCCAGGGGAAAGGCAACCCGCCCAGGCAAAGCAAGCTCTTCCCTCACAAAGGAGAGACTTTCTTCACTGGGTAAACAGAGCCACAGGCTGCCTCTCTCTCAATAGGACTCATTGTGAGCGAGATAGGAAGTGAGATGAAGCAAACCAAAGATTAATACTGGAATCTCATGAGTGTGAGGAAGCTACTCAGCGATACAGGAATTGCCTGAGCAGGTTAAGAACACTCAAAGAGAAAGTTAGTAATTACATGAGCAAGCTGAGAACAGTCAAAGAGAGAGACAGTAATTGCGTGAACATGAGGAAGCTAATCAAACAGTGATACAGGAATTGTGAGAGCGGGGTGAGAATAGACAAAGATCAATAGAGGCATTCATGGAATCCATAAACAGAGAGCTGAAAGAAGTCAGGGAGACCACAAAGGGAATGTTGAATGGAACCCAACAGAAGGAATGGGAGTCCAAGGAAACCATAACCAATCAACTAAGTGACTTGATAATAAAAACTGCACACCAAATTAAGGGAGTAAAGAAGTTCATACAAGATGTGAAACAACGCTCCAACAAAGAATGGGAGGCCATCAAAGCCAACCAATTAGAAGGAAAAAATATAAAGTAGAAAGCCTTGACAGTAGGTTAGACCATGCAGAAGATCGAATATTGAGGATTGAAGACAGCCTAGATATAATAGAGAAAGAACACATAACTATCCAAGACAAATCCAAAAAATATGATAGATCTATTCAAAATTTGGAAGACACCATCAGAAGGCTTAATCAGAGGATAACGGGTGTAAAAGAGCACCTAGAGACAGAAGTTAATGGTCTACAAAATTTGTTTAACAGGATCCAAGTAGAGAACTTCCCAAACATGCATATTCATATACAAGAAGCTTTTAGAACCCCAAATAGACCAGACCAGAACAGGACATCCCACCGTCACATTATAACCAGCATAACATCAATTCAGACCAAGGAAAAGATCCTTAAAGCTGTTAAGGAGAAAAGATCAATCACATATAAAGGGAAAACAATTAGAATCTCCTCAGATTTCTCAGCAGAGACAATCAAAGCAAGAAGAGCCTGGAATGATGTATGCCATGCCCTAAAGACAAACAAGAATACTGTACCCAACTAAACTCTCCTTCATAACTGAAGGTCAAATAAAAAACTTCCATAGCAAAGAAAAATTGAAACAATGTATGTCCACCAAACCAGCCCTACAAAGGATACTTAAAGTTGTCCTATGCATAGAAAACCAACAAGACCACAATAAAGGCCAAGAAACTGCACCCAAACTGAGAATCCAAGAACCATAGGAAGAATCCAGTTTCTGCAGCCCCCAAGAAGGTGGATAAAATGGCAGGAACACCCAAATACCGCTCAGTCCTACCTCTCAATATTAACAGAATTAATTCTCCAATTAAGTGACATAGACTGTCTAGTTGAACTAAAAAGCAAGATCTTTCTATCGGCTGCCTTCAGGAGTCACACCTTGCCCATTAAAACAAACACATTTTGAATGTGAAAAGCTGGGGGGAAAAATCTACCAAGCAAACAGCCCCCATAAAGAGGTGGAAATTACAATCCTAATATGAGATAAAATAGACTTCAAATAAAATTAGTGAGAAGAGATAAAGAAGGTTGCTACATACTAATAGAGGAACTCTACAGGAGGATATTACAATTCACAATATCTATTCACAAAACAACAGAACACCCAAATTTTTCCAAGAAACACTACTTTCCTTCAAATCTCATATAGAGCCAAAGACATTAATTGTTGGGGACTTTAACACACCACTATCCCCACTAGATAGATCAATGTAGCAAAAAACTCAACACAGAAACCACAGATCTAAACAGCTGCATAGATCAACTAGATTTAACAGAAATCTAACGAATATTTCACCCAGCAGCATCAGAATACAAGTTTTTCTCAGCATTACATAGAACATTTTCCAAGAGAGACCACATTTTATGCCAAAAAAGCAAACTTGTCCAAATTCAAAAACATTAAATTTATACCTTGCATTCTCTCTGACTATAAGGGAATAAAATTAGAACTCAACACCAAAAGCCACCAAAGAAAGTCCTGTAACACATGGAGGCTGAATAACATACTGCTGAATCACAAGTGGGACATGGAAGAGATTAGAAAGGAAATTCAAATGTTCAGTATATTCAACAAAAATGAACATACAAACTACCAGCTCCTCTGGGACACAGCAAAGGAAGTACTCAGGGGCAAGTTTATAGCTCTGAGTTCTCACATCAACAAATTGGAAAGATCTGAAATCAACAATCTGATGATGCATCTGAGCCTCCTTGAAAAAGAAGAGCAAGATAAACCCCAATCCAGTAGACGGAAAGAAATAATTAAAATTAAATCAGAATTAAATGAATTAGAATCCCCAAAAAAATAGAAAGAATCAATAAAACAAAGACTTGGTTTTTCAAAAAAATTAACAAAATTGACAGACCCTTAGCAAATCTTATCAGAAAAAGACAACACATCCAAATAAATAAACTCAGAGATGAGAATGGAAATATCACCACAGAACAAACCAAGATTCAGAACATTATAAGGGAATACTTCTCAAAACTTCATGCTAATAAATTTGAGAAATTGGCAGAATGGACATCTTCCTAGGAAATACTGACATGCGGAAACTAAACCAAGATGAGTTAAACCATCTTAACAGGCCCATATCAAGCACTGAAATACAAACAGCAGTAAGAGACCTCCCATCTAAGAAAAGCCCAGGACTGGATGGTTTTACAGCGGAATTCTACAAGGCATTCAAAGCAGAGCTCACACCAATAGTCCTCCAACTCTTCAATGAAATTGAAAGAGAAAGTTCACTACTGAACTCATTCTATGAAGCCATCATAACCCTCATCCCAAAACCAGGCAGGGACTCATCAAAGAAAAAGAACTATAAACCCATTTCTTTGATGAACATTGATACAAAATTTCTCAACAAAATTCTGGCCAGTCGACTTCAACAGTTCATCCAAACAATCATACACAATGACCAAACAGGATTCATTTCAGGGATGCAAAGCTGGTTCAATATACGCAAATCAATTAATATAATTCATCACATCAACAGGAGCAAGGATAAGAACCACATGGTTATCTCAATAGATGCAGAAAACGCATTCGACAAGATCCAACACCCCTTTATGATGAAGGTTCTGGAAAAATTAGGAATCCATGGAACATTCCTCAATACAATAAAGGCTGTACATGACAAACCTACAGCCAGCATTATACTTCATGGTGAAAAACTAAAGCCATTTCCTCTTAACTCAGGAATGAGAACAATGATGTCCACTCTCTCCACTGCTCTTCAATCTAGTATTAGAATGCCTAGCTACAGCAATAAGACAAGATGCAAACACAAAGGGGATCCAAATAGGGAAAGAAGAAATAAAACTCTCCCTCTTTGCAGATGACATGATCTTGCATTTAAAGAATCCCATAGACTCCACTCCCAAATTACTCAAGCTGATTGAAAACTTTGGCAAAGTAGCAGGGTATAAAATTAACCCTCAAAAAAAATAAAATAAAATCAACGCTCAAAAATCAATGGCTTTTCTGTATGCCAACAATGAGAAAAGTGTGACTGAAATTAGGAAAGCAACTCCATTCATAATAGCCCCACAAAAAATAAAATACCTAGGAATTAACTTGACCAAAGAAGTGAAGGACCTCTACAATAAAAACATTAAAAACCTGAAAAAGGAAATCAAGACAGAACTTAGAAAGTGGCAAAAACTCCCATGCTCCTGGATTGGAAAGATCAACATCGTGAAAACGGCAATACTTCCCAAGGCTATCTACAAATTCAATGCGATACCTATCAAAATCCCAACCTCATTCTTCAAGGAAATAGAAGAGACAATCCAAAAATTCATATGGAACAATAAAAGACCCCGAATAGCAAAAAGGATCCTCAACAGAAAGAACACTGCTGGAGGAATATCAATACCAAATTTTAAACTCTACTATAAAGCCATAGTGATCAAAAGAACTTGGTACTGCCACAAGAACAGACCTCAGGACCAATGGAATAGAATTGAAAACCTAGAAATGAACCTACAGACTCTTAGCCATCTAATCTTCGATAAGGGAGCAAAAAAAACATAGAATGGAAGAAAGACAGCCTTTTTAGTAAATGGTGCTAGCAAAATTGGTTAACTACGTGCAGAAAACTAAAGCAAGGTCCTTATATATAACCCTGCACCAGAATCAACTCCAAATGGATCAAAGACCTCGGAGTCAAAGCAGACACCCTGAAAACATTCCAGGATGGAATAGGAGAAACCCTAAGACACCTTGGCACAGGCTGAAATTTTCTTAATAGACACCCAGAAACACAACAAATTAAAGAGAGGTTGGACAAATGGGATTGCATGAAATTGCAGATCTTCTGCATGGCAAAGGTTATAGCTAGCAAGATCAATATAAAGCCCATGGATTGGGAGATCTTCACTAGCCATACAATGGACAAGGGTCTCATATGTAAAATATACCTGGAACTCAAAAAATTAAATCCCCCAACAACAAATCCTCAAAGAAACAATTGCCCTATAAATAATTGGGCTAAAGACTTAAAGAGAAATTTCTCTGAAGAGGAAAGAAGGATGGCCAATAGACACATGAAGAAATGCTCAACCTCTCTAGCCATGAAAGAAATGCAAATCAAAACAACATTGAGATACCACCTCACCCCACTTAGAATGGCTATAATCAAGAACTCTAATAACAACAGATGCTGGAGGGGATGTGGACAAAAGGAATCCCTACTGCGTTGTTGGTGTGAACTTGTTCAACCACTTTGGAAAATAGTATGAAAGTCCCTCAAAAACTCCGTATAGAGCTCCCCTATGACCCAGCAATCCCGCTTTTGGGCATTTACCCAAATGATCATAAACAAGACGATACTAAAGCTACCAGAACAACTATGTTTATTGCAGCATTATTTACCATAGCTAAGATATGGAACCAACCCAGATGCCCCTCGGTAGATGAATGGATCAAGAAAATGTGGTATTTATACACAATGGAATTGTATGTCTCCATTAGAAAGAATGACATTGCCCCATTTGTTAGGAAATGGAAAGACTTGGAAAATAATATATTAATTGAAGTAAGCCAGGCCCAAGAAAACATAGGTCCCAAGGTTTTCTTATTTGCAATTACTAATATATGTCTGAAACAAGCAGAAAATGTCAGATAAATTGATGTTAAGTGAAATGATAAGTATTCAAATGTTTTTTTTCTTCCTTGCTACTGTTTCTAACATATTCATAAAATGATTTTTTGTTGCTTTGCATGTCCCTCCCCCACAGTATAACCCCTGATTTCACTGTATTTGATGTTGGTATAATTTGTGGAGGTGAAAGCAAAAACAAATCGTTTAAATAGGGATACAGGTGGACCCATTGCAACAATGAGATGTACAAGTCGTTATGTTGAAAAAGGAACTTTATAACTTTGGCAGTTGTGGGGTGAAGGATGAGGGAGAGTGAGAGATGGGAAGGAATGGTAAGAGTAACAGAGGAAGAGGCAACAATTCTTGATAAGTAATGTACTCATTACCTTGCCTATGTACTTGTAACCCATCTTTACGATATTTTCATAATTTAAAAATATCAAAAAAGTAAGTCAAAAATAAAAAGTAAAAATCAAAAATAAAATTAACCCTCAAAAATCAGTGACTTTATTGTATGCTATCTATAAGAAGAGCATGGTGGAAATCAGGACAGCAACTCCATTCGTAAAAGCCCCACAAAAAATAAAATACCTAGGAATTAACTAAAGAAGTGAAGGACTTCTAAGATGAAAACTTTATGAACCTGAAAAAGAATGACATTACCCCATTTGTTAGGAAATGGAAAGGCTTGGAAAAAATTATATTAAGTGAAGTAAGCCAGGCCCAAAGAAACACAGGTCCCATGGTTTCCCTTATTTGCAATATCTAGTATATGTCTGAGTCAAGCAGAAAAGGTCAGATAAGGTGATGTTAGGGAAATGAACCCTAAGATATGTATTCAAATGTTTTTTTTCTTTCATGCGATTGTTTCTAACACATTTATAAGATTATTTCTTTGTTGCTTTGTATGTCTCTCCCCCACAGCATAACCCCTGCTTTCACTGTATTTGATTTTGGTATAATTTGTGGAGGGGAAGGGGAAAAACAAATCGTTTAAATAGGGATACAGGTTGACCCATTGCAACAATGAGATGAACAAATCGTTATGTCGAAAACAAACTTGACAACTTTGGTGGGGGGGTATGGAGTATTGGGGGGGGGTGGAGGATGGGAAGGGATGAGAAGGGGAAACAAAGGAGGAGGCTACAATGCTTGATAAAAAAAATGTACTCATTATCTTGCCCATGTAATTGTAACCCCTTTGTACAGTATTTTCACAATAAAAAAATAGAAAAGAAAAGAAAGAAAGAAAATCACAGCAGAACTTAAGAAGTGGACAAACCTCTCATCCTCCTAAATTGGAAGGATCCACATTATGAACATGGCTATACTTCCAAGGCTATCCACAAATTAAATGCGATACCTATCAATATTCCAAACTCATTCTTCAATGAAACAGAAGAAGCAATCCAAGAAGACCCCAAATAGCAAAAACAACCTTTAACAGAAAGAATAATGCTGGAGGAATATCAATACCAAATTTCAAACTCTACTACAAAGCCATAGTAATCATAATAGCTTGGTACTAGCACAAGAACAGACCTCAGAACCAATGGAATAGAATTGAAAACTCAGAAATGATCCCAAAGACCTATAGCCACCTAATCTTCAATAAGGGTGCTAAAAAATAGAATGGAAGAAAGACAGCCTCTTCAGTAAATAGTGCTGGAAAAATTGGTTAATCACCTGTGAAAACTAAAGCTAGATCCTTATATATTACCCTGCACCAGAATCAACTCCAAATGGAACAAAGCCTTCAAAGTCAAAGCAGACAGCCTGAAAACATTACAGGAAGGAACAAGAGAAACCCTAGGTCTCCTTGGCACAGGCTAAAATTTTCTTAGTAGAGACCCAGAAACACAACAAATCAACGAATGGTTGGACAAATGGGACTACATGAAGCTGCAGAGCTTCTTTATGGCAAAGGATATAGCTAGCAAGATAACTAGGAAGCCCACAGATTGGGAGAAGATCTTCCAAACCATACAACGGATAAGGTCTCATATCTAAAATATACTTGGAATTCAAAAAATTAAATCCCCCAACAACAAATCCTCAAAGAAACAACTGACCAATTAGTAAGTGGGCTAACGACTTACAGAGAAACTTCTCTGAAGAGGAAAGAAGGATGGCCAATAGACACATGAAGAAATGCTCAACCTCTCTAGCCATAAAAGGAAAAGGGTGAGATTCCACCTTACCCCATTTAGAATGGCTATATCAAGAACTCTAATAACAACAGATGCTGGAGGGGATGTGGGCAGAAGAGAACCCTGCTGCATTGTTGGTGGAAGTGTAAACTTGTTCAACCACTTTGAAAGTAGTATGGAGGTTCCTCAAAAGACTCCACATAGAGCTCCCCTATGACCCAGCTATCCCACTTTTGGTCATTTACCCAAATGATCACAAACAAAACCATACTGAAGCTACCAGCACAACTATGTTTGTTGCAGCACTATTTACCATAGCTAAGATATGGAATCAACCAGATGCCCCTTAGTGGATGAGTGGCTCAAGAAAATGTGATATATATATATATACACACACACACACACACACACACACACACACACACATATACATATATATGTGTGTGTGTGTACGTACAATGGAATTCTATGCCTCTATCAGCAAGAATGTCATTGCCCCATTTGCTAGAAAATGGAAAGACTTGGAAAAATTATATTAAGTGATGTAAGTCAGATGCAAAGAAACAGGTCCATGGTTTCCCTTATTTGCAATAACTAATATATGTCTGAGACAAGCAGAAAAGGTCAAAAGCTATGTACATATGACCAGATAAGATGATGTTAAGTGAAATGAACCCCAAGATATGGACACAAGTGGTTTTTTCTTTCTTGCCCTTGTTTGTAACATATTTGTAGTGTACCATGTGATATTTTTGTTTCTTTGCATGTTCCTCCCCACACCTGTTTTCAGTATATTTGATTTTTTTCTAACTTGGGGAGGGGAAGGGAAAAACAAAATGTTTAAATAGGGATACAGGTTGACCCATTGTAACAATGAGATGTAGAAGAGACTATTTTGAAATACCAACCTTACAACCTTGGCGTGGGCGGGGAGTATAGTTGTGGAGGTTGGAGGGAAGGGATGGTAGGGGGAAAATAAAGGAGGAGGTAACAATGTTTGATAGGAAATGTACTCATTACCTTGCTCATGTAACTGTAACCCCTCTGTACAGTATTTTTACAATAAAAAATGTATTAATTTTTTTTAAAAAATTACTCCCAATTGGGCTGTAATGTGAATCTAGTATATGGTGCTTATGTATAGGATTAGGTAAAGTCATGCAGGAAATTTGTCATGAATGAGAGTTAGAAACTTATTTAAGCCAAGAGAGAGCTTGCTTATTCCCTTCTACTACATGCACCACAACAAAAAGCTGTTGTCCATTAAGCTTGGAATAGGCTTTCATAAGACACCAAATAATTCTGTTGCCTTTATCTTTGGTAACTAGTTCCACCTGTGTGAAAAATAAATCGTGTTTTGGGTCACACAGTTCATATTATGTGGTTATATGGCAGGCAAAGCTAACTAACAAAAGTTCCATTTAAGAGCAATTTTCAGACGCAAAGTGTTATTTAAGGAAAATTCTGTAGCAAGGTCTACTCACATACTGAACATACTGAACAACTCTTCCTGCAATATTGAACAAAAAGTTCAAATATCAGGTGAGAAAATTTTATTCTTGTTTATGTAACAAAAGGGGATGAATCCAACTCAAAAGAACTCATTATGGAGAGAGGAACGCCAAACAAAAAGGACAAGAAGAGAATTTTAAGCAAGCTCTGTATTGAAATCCCAGTTCCAAGGGCATCATAGTAAAATGAAGTTACCACTACTCTCTTCCCAATATATTGAGAGTGAGAAAATGAAAGAAGGGTAAAGAGGATCAAAGTATTTTTCCTTCACTCTGTCATGTCCATGTGTGGCTGGGTGTGTGTCTGTGTGTGTGCAAGTACACAAAATATAATGAAACCAGCACACATTATTTTTAAAAAGGAAAAATTGAGGCTAGATGGAAATACAAATGAGAGGATGAACTTGTTCAACATATACATAAGCATATATGAAAATATCACAATGGAAGCCTATTATGTTAGTGAAGTTAAAGCGTGAAGAAAATCTAATTGAACATATACGTATTGAGGAGTATACTAAAGCAAGAATGAAGATGTGAAAACATTTTGTCAAAATTTGACAACAGTATTTTTAAAACATAAAATATTAGTGTTTTGTAGATTCAGTAAATGATTGAGAATGCCCCAAAACTTAAATGCTTGTTCTAATAAGTAATGACCATTTAAAATCCTAATGTAGGCGAGGATAGACATGGAAGATGTCTAAAGATGAATGGTTAATCAAATTTTTGACCATGACATCTACAGCAAACTGTCTTATGATCAAGTTCTAACAGGTGAAATATATAGAACATGCTCTATATACTAGAAGATAAACAGAACCTATAACAGATAGGTATTCTGTTTTGGTAACAGTTGACTCCTCAGTAGAATCCATGGAAGCCAAGAGGGTATAATAGAAGATCTTTACTGAAGATTATGTGTGTGTGTGTGTGTGTGTGTGTGTGTGTGTGTGTGTGTGTGTGTGTATAATCCACTAAGAATACTTAGAAGTGAAGGAAGGATAAATATGTTCTCAGATAATCACAGTTAAGTGAATACCAAGGAATACCAAAGTAGATATTAAGTACAAAACACAGAACCATTAATGAACAAGAAAAATGTACAGAAATGTATGAAACTTACTGGCAAGTGTGAGTGTACATGTGACCTAAGAATGTTCTAACATTGTAATTGTGCTACCCAAATCATAAAATTAATATAAAGAGGGAAAACTTATTATAACTATATCTAGTAATTACTATAGAAAAATGTAAAATTGGATATCAAATATTACAAATGATGGGAGGGAAAAAATGCAGTTGCATGAAAAATTTCATTATAGTATCTTGTACATTGACTTATGATTGTGAGCATAGCCCTTTATTGCTTATATGTATTTTTTCTCTTTTTCTTTCCTCATCATCACTACTAAGTGTCATCATTCCAGAATAGCTTGCTGTCATCTATTTTAAGCCCCTCCCTAAGTGCCACAATATCTATAACAGACACAACTAATAATCCAAGATTCAAAACGCACTACTCTTGAGCTCAGTAAACACAGAAGTCTCTAAAAGGAGAGAAAGAGTGGAAAAAGCTTCAATAATCCCGGAGAACAAGTTACATAATGGCAGTAATAAGAAATGATCTGCTAACATAATTGGGAAGGGAATTGCAGTAAGTTCTACCAATAAGAACTAGAATGGAGTCAAGCAGAGAAGGTCAGATAAGGTGATGTTAGGGAAATGAACCCTAAGATATGTATTCAACTGTTTTTTTTCTTTCATGCGATTGTTTCTAACACATTTATAAGATTATTTCTTTGTTGCTTTGTATGTCCCTCCCCCATAGCATAACCCCTGCTTTCACTGTATTTGATGTCGGTATAGTTTGTGGAGGGGAAGGGGAAAAACAAATTGTTTAAATAGGGATACAGGTGGACCCATTGCAACAATGAGATGTACAAGTCGTTATGTCGAAAACAAATTTTACAACTTTGGTGGGGGGTCGGAGAGGATTGAGTGGGGGGCGGGGGAAGGATGGGAATGGATGGAAAGGGGAAACAAAGGAGGAGACTACAATGCTTGATAAGAAATGTGCTCATTATTTTGCCCATGTAATTGTAACCCCTCTGTACAGTATTTTCACAATAAAAAAAAAAGAACTAGAATGACAGAATGAATAAAAAAGGGCCAAACAATAGGTTGATTGTAAGAAAAATTACTTCATTAACGCCCCCCAATGACTAAGAAAAGAGTGGAATAAAGCAATCCACGCAAATGAAAGCCAAAAGAAAGCAAGAATATCCATAGCACATCACACCAAATAGACTTAAATCAAGACAATGAAAAGTGACAAGTTTCTAATGAAATGATGAAGTGATCAAATCTACAACATGACAACAATTCTAAATGTATATTTACAAACTATTCAAACATTTAACTATATTAGCATACTTTGAGATAGTCCTTAATACAATAATAGCTGAAGATTTTATGGAGAGATCAGACAAAATCAAAAGGGAAGTATCAGAGAGAAATTATACCTTTGATCGGTGCACCTACAGAACATTTCACCCAAATTCAGAATACACCTCTCATACTGAATGCTCTCCAGGGAAGATAATGGGTTAGGGCAAAAGCCATCCATATTTAAAAACTATTGGAAGAATATTGAGCACACATGTAGAACACACTGTAGAAAGGCTAGACATTAACAAGAATGACAGGAAAATATGCACATAACATGAAAATTAGGTGAATTGTTTTTCAACCATAATTAGTTAAATAATTGAAAGTATTCAACTTAACTGATTAATACATGACTAAATGAATTGTCTTTCAGGGCAAATTTCAAACAATAAACATCCTTGAAGCAAATGAAAATGAAAATATCAGACTATGAATATAGAAAAAGGGAATAAAAAGAAACTAGCAACATTTGCTTAAATCAAGAGTACAGATACGGGTAAACAAAGGAGGAGGCTGCAATGCTTGATAAGAAATGTACTCATTATCTTGCCCATGTAATTGTAACCCCTCTGTACAGTATGTTCACAAAAAATAAAAATTAAAATTAAAAAAAAGAGTACAGATACTATACTAAAGAATCAACACTGCATGTTAAAGAAATAGAAAAATCAGAATTAGTAGAAGGAATGAAATAAGTAGAAGAAAAAGATAATAAAAACAATAACAATAATAAAGGAGGACGTTGTACAAAAAAATGTTGACTCAAGTAAAATTCATGAAAAATCAAAGGGGAAATCAAAATTACACATATCAACATATACTTCCCATTCTGGGTGAGCAGAATCAGTATGGTGAAAATAGTCATATTACTAAAAACCATCTACAGATTCAGTGCAGTCTCCATCAAAATTCCAATTGCTTCCTTCACAGAAATAGAACAGGCAAGCCTAAATTTTATGAAAAGAAAATCCTCAGTTAGCCAGAGCTATCTTAAGATACAAGACAAATACTGGAGTATCACCATTCCTGTTAGAATTATAGTAGCAGAAAAAAAAAGTACTGTGACTTAAAAAGCACATAGGTCAATGAAATATAAAATCAAGAAATAATTGCAAACAACTACAAGAATCTGATTCTTGGAGAAGTTGCCAAATAATACATGGACTAAAGATGTCACTCTTAGTAAGGGGTGGCACTGTGAAACTAGGTATTCATGTGTCAAACACTGAAACTAGACCCTGTCTTTCAACCTGTATGTTTTAATGCAAAACAGATTAGTTCTTAATAAGAGACCAGAACTTGGCAAGTAGTAGAGAAAATGTGAGGAAATATTCAGGTAACTTTAATAGAGTTCAAAGAACTCATAAAATATCAAGAATGAAGCTCTGGATTTGGCTAGGTGGTAGAACCCTTTGTCTCATTCACATGACCCTAACTTGTACTCCCAGCAGTGGAAATGCAAAGTAGCTGTGATTACATTAAATTGAAGCTTTACTGCAATGAAAAAAAGTTTGATAGCCATTCAATAGTTGGAAATCTTGCTAGTTATTCATCTCATAAAGGATTAATACCATAGTTTAAAACAATTCTAAAACTGAAATACTAATAGGAAAAATTAAACTAAAGAACAGACACAAGCAGATGCTTTAAAAATTAAAAGTACAAATGCAAAGTCAATATAGAAAAAATGTTCAGCCATTTGAGCACTTGGGGCAGTACAAGTCAAAGTGACAATGAGTTACCCATCAACCAAGAAAAAAATGCACTTTTGGTGATGGTACATAAAAAAGATTGGAGATTCCTCAAGATAGTAAAACTGCCTGTGCTCATGGCTCATGTCTTTAATCCTAGCTATCAGAAGGCTGAGATCTAAGGATCCTGAATCAGAGGCAGCTAGGGCAGAAAAGTTTATGCTACTCTTATGTCTGTTAACTGACAAAAAGCCAGATGTGGAGCTGTGGCTCAAGTGGTGGAACATCAAACTGGAAAAAAAAAAAAAAAACAATCAAGAGTGCGAAGCAACTCATGCACCAGTGGCTCATACCTATAATCATAGCTACCTCAGGAAGCTGAAAATGGTCCCTCCCCTGTTTTCACTGTATTTCATGTTGGTATAATTTGGGGAGGGGAAGGGAAAAAATAAATTGCTTAAATAGGGATATACATGGACCCATTGCAACAATGAGATGTACAAGACATTATGTCAAAAAACAAGCTTTACAACTTTGGTGGGGGGAGGTGGGAGTGGGGGAGTTGTGGGAGGGCAGGGATGGTAAGGGGAAACAAAGGAGGAGGCAACAATGCTTGATAAGAAATGTACTCATTACCTTGCTCACAATAAAAAAAAAAAACATAAAAAAGAGGCTGAGATCTGAGGATTGTGTTTCAAAGTCGGCTTCAGAAATGATGTCTGTGAGACTCTTATCTCCAATTAACCACCAAAAAATGCCAGAAGTGGAACTGTAGCTGAAGTGGTGGAGCACTAGCCTTGAGCATAAACAGCTCTGAGCAGCACCCAGACTTCAGTTCCTACAACCCACACAAACAAGGAACAGTAAGAAAACATACCAGTGACATGTGAGATAAGGAGACATATCTTCTAGAGCAGAAAGAGAGTAATTCTTATCACTGCCATCTCTGCTCCCAACTGCAGGCAGCCACATTAGGCTGCACTTGTCATACCACTACTTGAAAAGGAGTGCAAATGATAGAGGCAGTAGCATTTTTTCTTGCAATAGGTATCAAGTAAACTGCTAGAATTTCTTGAAGTTTTGTATAACCATTTTTCTTTTTCCTTTTTTTGTGTAACCATTTATTAGTGAGACCCTCTGCTACAGAACAAAAGCCAAGGATATACATGTGCATAAGTAAAGCAGAACTTATCTTGGATGGATAAAATTCTCCCATAAATGGTGTTTGATAACACTGTCCTGCCTGGCAACAGCTGGACTGTGGAGCATATCTGGCATGAAATAATGACACAGGGCTTAGTTTAAAACAATAGCAGCTTGTCTACAGTAACATTGTGCATGTGCATGTGTGGATACATGTGCAGGTGTGCCTGCATGTACCAGTCCTAGGGCTTGTAATCAGAGCCTGGACACTGTCTTTGAGCTTTTTTGCTCAAGGCTAGCTAGCACTCTGACACTTGATCCTCAGCTTCACGTTCAGCTTTTGACTGGTTAATTAAAGACTCACTAATTTTCTTTCCTGGGCTGACTTCAAATCTCAGTCCTCAGATATCAAGTCCTTGGAGTACTTAGGATTACAGTCATGAGCCACCTACAATAAGAAATTTTATCCATGTCCTCAAAATACAGTGTTTCTAAAGGAAAGTTCTACAGTATTTTACAGAACTTGTGCCATTGACACAGGTTGTAACAACGTCACTTCATCCTCTGCAATGACAGCTTGGATGGAGGAGATATAGGGATGCTGGAGTAAAGTGAAGAGCTTACAGCTTTGGAAAGGAGAAGCTACTTGAAAGGAAACTATGGCCTCCTCTTACTAGCAGAAGAAAATCACTCAACAGCAGATTCAGGATAAAGTAATGACGATGAGCTGTTTGTGGTGCAGTAGGCATTGGAAGATCAGGGTTGAGGATGCAGAGAACACCCAGGATTCCCCCAGCCATTGCCGCTCTTGAGAACAAAACAGGAATGGAAATAAAATGATGAGTTACTTACGGTGTGTGTTCTTCATGGTTGGAAGCATCACTTTTACTTCGATCTATTCCCAAAGTGTAGAGAGGGAAAAACCCAGCAATCATCACATCTCCATCCATGTGTGCTCTGTGTTTCATTCTGGAAAAGCAGCTAGTGCCAGCCAAAGACCTAACATGAAGGGGAAACTGGAGAAGGAGTGTGAAAGTCAAAGGGTGCATATGTAAGGCTGAAATTGCTGGCAATGAGGCCCCAGTGTCAGATACATATAATTCGTATGTCTTTGCAAATGTCCTTTTATTGACAGAGATGTACACTGTAGCCTATCTTTCATTGAACCCTCTTTTGAGGTCCCAGGAGGAATGTGTAAAACTCTTCCCTGGGGCTCTGTATCTGAGACCTTTAATCCAGGAGAAAAACATGAGTTGGAAAATATGTTTACAAGTTCTCCTTCACTCCAGGTGCTATTATTTCATCCAAGAACACAGATAGACCCAAGGGTTGAAGTTAATTTTAATAGATTTGGTCCAATGTCTGTGTCAAGAAAGTATTTGCATGAAAACCATTTGGGATGATGTGACTGGTTGCATCAGAGGATGCCATGTCAGATGCATGGTGTAATGGCCAGTAAAAGGCTATGCCAGTGAGATGTCAACCAAATTATTAGAACATCCCACCCAGAGGGTCAGTTCACACACCCAATGTCCATAACAGCCACAGAAGGCTTCAATAAGAATTCCAATTGCAGAGACCTCAACAAATGCACTTATTTTCTGTTGCCTAAGGAAGCAATGATCATGCTGAAACCAGCAATTAGCATGTTAATAAGTCAATGTCAATGCTGAACTTGAGTTGCATATTTGCATTCTCAACTTTCACCAGCAAACAGGTATTTTTAAAATATGTTTTATTATAAAGATACTATACAAAGGGGTTACAGTTACAGGAGTAAGGTAATGAGTACATTTCCTATTGAGCATCATTACTCCCTCATTTGTTTTTCCCCTACCATCCCTTCCTTCCCCACCTCCCCAACTCCTCCCTCCCCCTCCTTAGAATTGTAAATTAAGTTCGTTTTTAACATAGTGTCTTGTACATCTCATTGTTACAATGGATCAACCTGTATCCTTGTTTCAGCATTTGAAACAGGTAATTTTTACTTAACATAGATGAAGACATTTTCATGATACACTGTTCTGAGAATATGTGGTAAGAGAGGAAAATCTTCTCTGGCAAAAACCTAAATCAATATCCAAACCAACTGTATGTTTTCTACTTGTGAAAAATATATTAGACCCAAGTTCCTTCCAGCAACCCCATTTTCTCTAGAGAACAAAGATACTTCATGGCATTGAACACACTCTGTACAAGACTGTACTTATTGTTTGATGCATATTGTAGTACACTTGCCCATAATCATGCACTGAGTATAAGAAAATATGAATCAGAGTAAAAATGAAAGACTGAATGATACACATACTTAAAAAATTCAGGAGCACCAGGCACCAGTGGCTCACACTTGTAATTGTAGCAACTTAGGAGGCTGAGGTCTGAGTATCACCATTCAAAGTCAGCCTACGCATGAAAATCCATGAGACTCTTATGTCCAGTTACCGCTGGAAAACCAGAAGTGGTGCTGTGGCTCAAAGTGGTAGAGCACTACTCTTGAGCTGAAGAGCTCAGGGACAGCACCCAGGCTCTGAGTTCAAGCCCCACAACCAGACAAAAAATATTCAGGAGAAAAAATGTAGTGAGGCTTCCTCCAGTCTTTTATGCATACATACTCATTATATTATATAATGTTTTATTACTTAGTTTTAAAATTCTTAGTAGCATATGTTAGCTGGGCAGAGGGTTTATTTAGACATATATGTATGCATGCAATGGGCCTCAGTCTCAATAGGTGGTGGCACTGGTTCATACTGGTTTATACTTTCTTGAGGTACCTACATACTGATTTCCATAGTGGTTGCATGAAGCTATATTCCCATGAATAGTAAGTTCTCTTGCCCTATGTTCCTACAAGTATTTCTTATTTGTGTTCTTGATGATAGATATTGTCACTGGAATGAGATAAATTCAATGTCGTATGACTTTGCATTTCCAGTATGGCAAGGATGTTGAGCATATCTTTGTATTGTTTTTTAGCTATTTATATTTGTGGTTATGAGTAGTGTCTTTAAGTTTATTTGCCAATTTAATTGGCTTGCTAAATCCTTAGGAATTAGTTTCTGAGCTTCCTCAGATATTCTGGTTATAATTACTTGCCAGATGTTTATTTGAAAAATTCTATAGGCTATCTATTCAGTCCAGTGACTCTCTACTTTGTTTTCAAGTTTGAGGTAATCCTATTTGTCAATTCTTGTTCTTCTTTACTGAGCTATTTGAAGTTTTAATCAGAAAGTTACTGCCTATAAAAAATGTTTCATTTTTTTGTTATCTGTAGTGTAGTGCATTATCTTAAGTCTTAGCTCTTGAATTTCTGGGGGCTAGAAAAACAGGAATCATTCACAACTTAGAGCATCCTGGGATATCTGGCCACAGTGTCCAGGAGAAGATGGCTGCAAGTGTGGTCACAGAGAATTTCTGTGAGTGAAAACATGTAATCAGCACATTGCTGCCCTTGTGTGTACATGTGTGTGGCATCTGCAGCCTCAGTGTAAAGTTCAGTAGGTATTCATTATCACCATAAATGTTAAATACGTTTGCTAATGATTTATAAATCTGGTGGTGCTCATGTGTCAGGATATTGCTTGGAATCACATGCTCAAAGGCTATACAGACTCTGCTCTTGGCCATCTCTTCTCTCAGTTCTGGAATTATCCACAAACCATTTTTATCTAGTGAGATCAACAGTCCTACCCAGTTCCAGCTGAAATGAAGCATCAAGGAGACCATGGCAATGACTAGTGATGGTCATTTTGGGCCATCTGAGAGAGTGAAGGAAACTTGCTTTGTTCATTCAGAACAAAATCTAAAGGCCCCACAGTTAAGCTAAAGGAAAAGAAAATTGGGGAGTTTATAAAAGGATTGCCATCCTTCACAATCTCAGTCTTCACTCATATTAGGAAAAAGGAATAAATCAGTGAGAGGAAGGGTATTTTTTAGTTTGGGGAACAATATTCAAATTGTTTTTAAATAGTTGTACAAGATCTTTAATTTGAGCATGTCAGTGTCTGTATAATGGCCATTGGTTATATAACACTTTCTCTTATCCTTCCCCATCTATACCAACCCCACTTATTTCCTCATTTTATTTTTACATATGTATTTGAGTATTATAATTGTATTTGTCATCAGCACTCCTCTCTTCAGTCCTCTGTTCTCCACACCTTTCCCTTTATACTAACCCCTATTATCAGGTAAAACATTTTTTTAACTTTCTGCTATTTAGAACAGTGACACCATGAAAAGCCACCATTTTGTACACCATTTTTTAGTCAGTTGTATCATGTGCATGTGATTAGGGCCATGGATGCATTTTCATATTTATTTCATATTTCATGTTTTTATCTTAACAAAAACATTTGATTTTATTCCTACATATGGGGAAAAATCTTGCCCATTTTGTCTTTCTCAGTTTGACTTCATTCACGAAATAACTTCAATTTTTTATTCTTTTATTCATTTATTTGCCAGTCCTAGGGCTGGAACTCAAGTCCTGACCACTGTCCCTGAGCTTTAGTGCTCAGCGCTATCATTCTTATCACTTGGAGCCACAGGTCCACATCCAACTTTTCTTTTCTTTTTTTTTAAATCAGTGCTGGAGCTTAAACTCAGTGTCTGAGCACTGTTTCTGAGCGTTTTTTGCTCAAGGCTGGTGCTATACCACTTACAGCCTAAGTCCCATTTCCAGTTTTCTGGTGGAGATAAGAGTCTCATGGACTTTCTTGCCCTAGCTGGCTTTGAACTGCGATTCTCAGATACCCAGCCTCCTGAGTTGCTAGAATTACAGGCATGAGCCTCCAGCACCTATCTCACTTCAGCTTTTTTTCTGTTTAATTGGAGATAAGAGTCTCATGGCCTTGCTTGCCAGAGCTGGCTTCAAATCAAGATCCTCATATCTCATCCTCCTTGAGTCATTAGGATTACAGGCTGAGCCACCAGCACCCAGCTAATTTCACATTTTTTAGAAATTCATATTTTTAGTTATTTCCCACTTCTAAGTTGCTTTCTACAAATTTATTCAACAGGCTTTCAGCCCCAGATCATTCCCTAGTGTGCTCCAACCAATGGGAACATGAATATCCCACTTTGTGTATTTAGATTTTGATATCATAAAATTTGATAGGTTTCTATATCTTTTCCCTTCATGTCCCTGTATAAAAGCACAAAAGTAGACATCTTTTCACATCTGCATCCCTACCATCCTCACCTGTGGCAACCTGTAAAGTTCCAGTAGTGTCCCAGCCTGGGCAGATGTTATTCCTAATAATCTTATGAGTACTGCTACAGAGTTACTTTCTCTCATGTGGGTGTAATTAGGGATCTTGTACTGACCAGAAAGCCAGACAAAGGTATTCTCACATGTTGACTAAGCTCTGTAATCAGCATTATAGTTATCAAATCCCTGAGTCATGTTATGTAAAATATTGGGGTTCTTATTGATTTCAACAGCAAAATTCAAGGCCAGAATAAACTGGTAGTTCTTAAAGACAAGCCTTCAAAATAGACATAAGGAATTTATCAGGAGTAATTCAAAATTTATCTTCAAATCAGTGCAATGACTTTGATGAGTTTTTGTTTGTTTCTTTGCATATGATATGTTGGAAAATTACCGCCTTTAGGATGGATTGATAATGTAGTGCCCACAGGAATGCTCCAAGTGTGTGATTTTTCTGTCTTTCATATATATATGCAACACATCAAAAAGTTTGGTCTGTGTTAAATATGGAATAGGCTCTCTTGAGGCATCACATATTCTTTTGCCTTGATCTTGGGGATCAAGGCAAACAAAGAAATCTTTGTTTTTCAGCCACTCAGTTTATGTTGCATGGTTATATGGCTAGAGAAAGGCTCATTTGAGAAAGATTCTATGGCTCTCTTGGAAACCAAGCACATTGAACAACAGCTCTTTCTCCACTAGCTACCAGAACAAAAAACTCAAATATCAGGAGAGAGGGTTTAATTAAGTTTATATAACAGAGCAAATAAGAGGATTGAAAAATGCAACAGGAAGTAGTGTAACAGTCCTACCTCCAATTGAACAACAGAAAACTGGCAGTGACACTGTGGCTCAAAGTGGTAGAACATTAGACTTGAGTAAAAAGGCTCTATTATCTACTGATAGTGTGACAACAAAATATTGTAAATGGCTATTTAATGTATGTATATTTATACTATCCTAATAGAGGGGATTGAGCAAGGATAAAATCATTAACATATCCAACCATGTTTAAGTCAACTATTACTATTTTGCCTCTATAGCTTCCATCAAATACTAGCTGTTATATTAAATACATTGTGAGGCAACATTGAAGTGTATTTTTGTAACATATAACTAACCTTTCCTACAACTTGAAAAATAAAGAGGGGAAGAAAGAGCTGAATTCTGAAAAGTACACTCAGGAATATTTCAAAAGGCAAATGTGTACATGCTAATGTGAAACTGCTGAATACAGCATACTCTAATGAGCAATGTGGAACTATGTTAAGAGATATTGATGGAATTTATTTGATGGTTAATAAATAGGGAAGGATCTGGTTTATTTAAATGCTTAGAAAAATAATGGAGAAATCAAGAGTAATACAGACCAGGGATAGCATACTAATTGGGGATAGTAATATTAAATGCGGATTGAGAAGCCAGAGCAAGAAGGTCTATGACCTCCTTATCTCCAGTTAACCACTAGAAAACTGCAAGTGGCTCAAAGTGACAGAGTGCTACCACTGAGCAAAAGATCTCAGGGACAATGCTCAGGCTCTGAATTGAAGCTCCATGACTAACCAAAATAATGCAGATAGAATGGAGGAACCATGGTATAGGGAATAAAATTCATATTAACATGGTGATAATTATAAGTTGAACACTACTATGGTATCAACACAAATGACTAAAGGCCATTTACATATTGAAGGAATACCCACAATATAAACTAATAGCTTACTGGAAAATGCTGTAGGTTTAGTTCAGACCTTCTATACACTGATCAAATACATACGATTAATCTTAAATCTTATTTTTCTGTTTAGGTGCTTTATTCCTGAAGCCATGCAGAGAATTTCTATCTGACTTTAACAAGATGATGTAGCACTTGGGGGCAAAAATGCAGCCCAGGAGGCCTGCACTGGAGGCCAAGATGGAGAAGACCTCCACGGCCACCATGACCTTCCCCTTAGCACTGTGGTAGACAGGAAGGAAGGTGAGCCACACACTACAGAACACCAGCATGCTGAATGTCAGGAACTTGGCTTCATTGAAGGTATCAGGCAGGTTCCTGGCCAGAAAAGCCACAGTGAAGCTGGCCAGGGCCAGGGTTCCCAGGTATCCCAGAACACAGTAGAAGGCAGTGAGGGAGCCCTTGTTGCACAGGATGATTATGTGGCCATGTTCAGAGTGTGCATCTGTGTCAAGAAAAGGTGGAGAGATTCCCAACCAGATTCCACAAAGAGTCACTTGGAGCAAAGTGCAGATAGGGATGATGAAGTTAGGAGCCCCTGATACCAGCAGCCACCTTATCGTTCTTCCTGGAGAAGTGGCCTTAAAGGCCAAAACCACAGTCAGCGTTTTGGCCAAGACAGTAGAAACACCCACAGTGAACACAACTCCAAATGTGATCTGCTGCAGGATGCAGGTGACTGTGTTGGGACGGCCAATAAATAGCAAGGAACAGAGGAAACAGAAGATGAGGGAGATGAGCAGAATGTAGCTGAGAGCCCGGTTATTGGCCTTGACAATGGGAGTGTCTTGATACCTCACAAAAACCCCAAGTACAGCAGCAGTGAGTGTGGAAAAGCAGAGAGCCATACAGGCCAGGACCATGCCCAAGGGTTCTCCATAAGCCAAGAAACTTGCAACTCTTAGGAGACACTGGTTTCTCTCTGTGTTGGCATATTGGTGCTCTGGACAATTCACACACTGTTCCATATCTTGTGAGGAAAATAGATAACCATTAGTCTGCACTCAGTAGTGCACTTTCTTCAATGGAAATTAAAACTTTCCTGCTTAGAGGTAAAACTAACATGCCAGGGTTTGTTATCAGAAAAGTATTACCAATTAGTATAAGAACTGTTCAAAGTGAACATTGAGATTCTACCTCACCCTAATTAGAATGGGCATGATCAAGAAAACTAACTATAACAAATTCTGGCAGAGATGATGCCAAAAGAGAACTCTATTATACTTTTGTTGTAATATAAACTATGGAAAGAAATATGGAGGTTCCTGAAAAAGGCAAACATATAGCTACCCTATGACCCAGCAATCCCACTCCTGGCCATTTATCCAGCAGAACACAAAAAATGTTACACTACGCCACATAACCATGTTGATTGCAGCATTGTTGACCATAACCAAGATAAAGTATCAACTAGGATGCCCTTCAGTGAATGAATGGATCAAGATAATGTGGTATCATGATTATCTCAATAGATGCAGAAAAAAACATTTGACAAGATCCAACACCCCTTTATAATGAAAACTCTGGAAAAACTAAGAATCCATGGAACATTACTCAATATAATAAAGGCTGTGTATGACAAACCTACAGCCACCATTATACTTAATGGCGAAAAGTTAAAGCCATTTCCTCTAAATTCAGTAACCAGACAAGGATGTCTGCTCTCTACACTCCTCTTCAATTTAGTATTAGAATATCTAGCTACAGCAATAAGACAATATGTAAACATAAAGAGGATCCAAGTAGGGAAAGATGAAGTAAAACTCTCCCTCTTTGCAGATGACATAATCTTGTATTTAAAGAACCCCATGGTCTCCACTCCCAAGTTATTTGAGCTGATCAGAAACTTTGGCAAAGTATCAGGATATAAAATTAACTCTCAAAAATCAATGGCTTTCCTGTATGCCAGTAACAAAAAGAGTGTGGCTGAAATTAGGAAAGCAACTCCTTTTGTAATAGCCCCACAAAAAATAAAATACCTAGGAGTTAACTTAATTAAAGAAGTGAAGTACCTCTGTGAAGAAAACTTTAAAAACCTCAGAAAGTAAATTAAAGCAGAGCCCAGCAAGTGGAAAAACCTCCCATGCTCCTGGATCGGAAGGAGTAACATTGTGAAAATGGCAATAGTGCTGAAGGCTAAATACAAATTCAATGTGATACCTAACTATATCCCAACCTCATTTTTCAATGAAAAATAAGAAGCAATACAAAAATTCACATTGAACAATAAAAGACCCCGAATACCAAAAACAATCCTTAGCAGAGAAAGAACAGTGCTGAAGGAAGATCAATTCCAAATTTCAAACTCTACTACAAAGCCATAGTAATCAAAACCACTTGTTACTGGCACAAGAACAGACCTCAGGACCAACGGAATAGAACTGAAGACCCAGAAATGAACCCAGAGATCTATAGCCTCCTAATCTTCGATAAGGGAGCTAAAAAATAGAATGGAAGAAAGACAGCCTCTTCAATAAATGGTGCTGGCAAAATTGGTTAATCACTTGTAGAAAACTAAAGCTATATCCTTACATATCACCCTGCACCAGAATCAACTCCAAATGAATCAAAGACCTCGGAGTCAAAGCACACATTCTGAAAACATTACAGAATGGAATAGGAGAAACCCTAGGTCTTGTTGGTACAGGCCGAAATTTTCTTAATAGAGACCCAGAAGAACAACAAATCAAAGAAAAGTTGGACAAATGGGATTTCATGAAATTGCAGAGTTTTTTCATGGCAAAGAACATAGCTAGCAAGATAAATAGAAAGCCCACTGATTGGGAGAAGATCTTCACTAGCCATACAACGGACAAGGGTCTCATATCTAAAATATACCTGGAACTCAAAAAATTAAATCCCCCAACAACAAGTCCTCAAAGAAACAACCGCCCAATTAATAAGTGGGCTAAAGACTTAAAGAGAGACTTCTCTGAAGAGGAAAGAAGGATGGCCAATAGACACATGAAGAAATGCTCAACTTCTCTAGCCATAAGAGAAATACAAATCAAAACAACATTGAGATACCACCTCACCCCAGTTAGAATGGCTATAATCAAGAAATCTATTAACAACAGATGCAGGAGGGAATTTGGCCAAAAGGAAACCTTACTGCATTGTTGGTGGGAGTATAAACTTGTTCAACCACTTTGCAATTTGCCCAAATGAACACAAACAAGGCCATACTAAATCTACCAGCACAACTATGTTTATTGCAGCATTACTTACCATAGCTAAGATATGGAACCAACCCAGATGCCCCTCATTTGATGAATGGATCAAGAAAATTATATATATAGTAAATTATATATAATACATAATATATATATATATGAATACTATTCCTCCATCAGAAAAAATTGCACCACCCCACTTGTTAGGAAATGGAAAGACTTGGAAAAAATTATATTAAGCCAGACCCAAAGAAAAATAGGTCCCATGGTTTCCCTTATTTGCAATAACTAGTATATGTCTAGGACAAACAGAAAAGGTCAAAAGCTATGTATATATGACCATATAAGATAATGCTATGCGAAATGAACCCTAAGATAGGGACACAAGTGGTTTTATCTTTCTTGCTGTTGTATTTAATGTATTTATAATGTACCATGTGATATTTTGTTTGTTTTGTATGTTCTTCCCCCATGGTATAACCCCTGTTTTCACTGTATTTGATTCCAGTGCCCCGCATCTTGTATATACATTTTTCTAATTTGAGGAGGGGAAAGGAAATAACAAAATACTGAAAAAAGGATACAGGTTGACCCATTGTAGCAATGAGATGTACAAGACACTATGTTAAAAATGAACTTTACAACTTCAGAGGGGGGAGAGAGGAGGAGTTGGGGAGGTGAGGAGAAAAGGGATAGTAGGGGAAAAATAAAGGAGAGGGTAACAATAGGAAATGTACTCATTACCTTACTCACATAACTGTAATCCCTCTGTAAGGTATTTTTACAATAAAAAGTATATACAGAAGAAAAACATAATGTGATATATATATATATATATATATATGCAATGAAATTCTACTCATCCATCAGAAGGAATGTACTGTAGCACTGGTAAAGAAATGGAAATATTTGGAAAATATTAAGTGATGTAAGCTAAAACCAAGGAAATGTAGGTGTTATGATTTCCTTCATTTAAGAAGGAAGTGTGCCTATAAATTCCTATAAAAATGAGAATAACCTACAAATAAACACACTGAAAGATATATGTGTATATATATATACATATATGTTATTCAGTGTGTTTATTCCTTCAGTGTATTATTACACACACACGCACACACACACACACACACACTGGGACATGATAAATTATATGGGACCTAAACATTCATACACTGAGGCCAAAGAAGGATATGCATAGGAGTGTTTGAAAAAGGCTCAATAGTTAAGTGCACATGTTCATATAAAATAATATTTTATGAGTGGGACGCTGGTAACTCACACCTGTAATCCTAGCTAACTCAGAAATCTGTCATCTGAGGATTTCTATTCAAAGCCAGCCCAGGAAGGAAAGTGTGTGAGACTCTTATCTGAATTGAATCACAGAAAAATGAGAAGTTATGCTGTTCATCAAGTGGTGGAGTGTTAACCTGGAAACAAAAAGAGCTCAGAGACAGCACCCAGGCCCAGAATTCAAGCCTCAGTACAGGCTTTTTTTATGAAATGAACTCCAAGAAAAGGAAATGAGATATTTTTAGTTACTGTTGTTGCTTATGTTGTTTTCTTTTCCTGTTGTCTTGTTTGTTAGTTTGTATGTACAACAAACTACAGGAGGGCACATAAATGGTGAAACAAATGGTGAAAAAATACAAGAGTGGTACTAATTGGACACTGTGGAATATGCACTTTAATCTTGTGGGTGAGGACAAGAGAAAACAACTGGGAAAGAATGAGGGAAGGGAGAAATGGTTCAAAAACCATTGTACTCATTACCTGATTTATGTACCTGTAACCCCTCTGTATATCACCTGTTATAATAATAAAAATAAAAATTTTTAAAGTTCAGTATTTAGTTTACTCTTTTCTAACCCATAAGCTCAACCTCACTCCCACATTGTTTTTTGTCAGATTGAACCTTTTACCTTCAGTGACTATCATTCACATTGATAATGTGCCATTGTGTCATTTTTAATATCATAATCATTTTCCTCACTATTTAATGCTGCTATAACATTTATTGTTAGCATTCTGTACACAACTTCTAAGCCCCATAATAAATTGTGGATATGACTTACACTTCTGTATATATCTCTGTAAATGTTAATAGAAGCTCTGGGGCATGACCTTGAATTCATGACATATATTTGTCTCTCCTCCTCCCCTTTGAAGCAGTGGGGAACAGAGGATCAAACCACACTTTGAAGTTCTAACATCATGCTATGCACAACACTTGTCTTTCTGAAACCAAATTCAGCTTCTGAGCACTTGCACTGTGGCAAGAGCAGTTCTGTGCACTGTGTACATGATCCATGTTTTCCTTGTTTTGTAAATGGAATCTAGAAGAACATGGAGACCCTACCCTAAATTTGGCTTTGTATTAATATGATAAGAAGTTACACTTACATTATTGAGTATCAAGAAGTGAGTTTTCATGAGATAATCATGCATACATTGGGCTAGGAAAAAACTAATGATGATGTAATTCCAGGCCATGATTTGTATAATTTCAAGAAGCAATATCATCAAATGTTAGGAACTAAAGAAAGGGAAGCTTTGGCTCTGCAATCTTAATTTCTTTTTACTTGTATTAATCAGAGAACATTAGGGAGAATTTCTACTTAAGTCAAGGATTTACCTGTCCCATTAGAAATCTCATTCTCTGGGCAAGGGATACAATCAAAGCAACAGGCAGCCTTTTCCTCCTGAGGGGATTTCCTGAATCCAGAATCACAACTCTCACTGCAAACTGAGTATGGGGTCTGAGGAAAATCAGATATGTGTTGTTAACTGTTCAGACTTTTACCTTCCACACCAAAATAGTTAAGTTTTCATATCAATTGGACCATTAAAAACAATATCCATACATTTAAACTCAATCAGTTGATCAAATACTGTTAGAGATTCCATATGACATGATCCCCAAAGGCTTATGTGTTGTAGTCTTGATTTGTAGCCCAAGGTACTATTGGGAAGTTTTGAAACTTTAAGAGGTAGAACCTAATACTAAGATGGCCAACCCTTAAATATATTATGTGTGTTGGGCGCAAGGAAGGGGGCCCATCCTTGGGCTGCTTCTTGGGCTGGAACCCTGGGCCTGGGCACTGTCCCTGAACTATTTGCTCAAGGCTGACACTTCACCAATTTAGGCCACAGCTCCATTTCTAGATTTTTGTGATTAATTGGAAATAAGAGTCTCACAGACTTTCCTGCCTGGTCTTGCTCCAAATCACAATCCTCAGAGCTCAGCCTCCTTAGCATCTAGGATTACAGGCATGAGCCACTAGTACATGGCAAATTCATTATTGTCTTCTACGGAGTCGCTAAAGATGAAGGCAACCCCTCATTGATACTCTCAAAGTATTCCCTAAAGCACAGACATCCCATACATAGGGTTATGTGACAACCATACATCATTTCTTCCTCTCTGATTTTTCATCATCAAGAAGTGAAAATCTTCTCACACAGTCTTCTCAGATTCACGACTGAAGCATAAATTACAGGTCAAAAAAGCCTATACTGAAACAATCACAGTGTGAAGCAAAATGAACTTTTCTATTTATAAAGTGATTTCTCTGATATTCTGTCATAATATAAGAAAACTTATAAACCGGGCTCCAGTGGCTCATGCCTGTAATCCTAGCTACTCAAGAGGCTGAGATCTGATGATCGCAGTTCAAAGCCAGCCCGGACAGGAAAGTCCGTGAGACTCTTACTCCAATAAACCACTAGAAAACAGGAAGTGGTGCTGTGGCTCAAGCGGTAGAGCGCTCACGCCTTTTGCTGAAGAGCGCAGGGACAGTGCCCAGGCCCAGAGTCCAAGCCCCACAACCGACAAAAGAAGAAAAAAAAAAGAAAGAAAACTTATAACATTTCGTTTAGATGTTTCATTAAGTTTAACATTTAGAAACATAGAATTCATATACTGATTTTACATCCAAGAGTCAGCAAATAAGAAATTTCCTCAAGCTAACAGTAACTATCCAACGCTTGGAAAATTAATGAGAACAAAGAGACTTAAAATTTAGGGATCATTTTTGCTTTTATGTAGTTCAAATCATTGTGGTTAGGTCCAGCTCACCTCAGTAGTTCCTATGGCCCACTCTATCATATCTTCAGATATTGACAGTTGGTGACCATGTAGAGCATATGGAGAAAATAGTCCTACTTTCACCTTAACTTCAAGACCTTCTGGAAAATTCCAGTTGTTCACAATGTCATACTCTGCTTCTAATTTCTCTTTCTCATCCAAAATCACTAGGTCTCCAGCAGGATTATGAAATTGGATCTTCTTCAGAAAAGGGTGCAGCTAAAATAGATACATCTTCTGGTGAAATGAATCCAGGAGTTAAGACAGGAAAGCTGAATTATACAATGCTCCTCATAGTCTTTTAAACCTGCGCTGTAATTCTAGATTAACACACACCACATGAAGTAGAACAACACAAAACTCGCTAGAAGACTAAAATAATGTTTCTGAATATTCCTAACTTATAAAAGGATCATCATAAGGCCTCTTTACAAGACAAACCCGCTCCATGTAAATAGTCATGAATGAGAGAATTCTAAGTTGCATACCTACAGTTTTTCTCAACTGCTTATTTATGAATCTCCAGGGAGTTCCAGTTTGCTAAATTAGTAGTACTCAAAGTGGAATTAAGGAAGCTCATTTCTTTTTTATGTACTTTATGAATATCTAGGGACATCCACTTGGCTAACTTGATAGTGACTAGAGTGGAACTGAAGAAGCTTATTTCTTCTTAGGTATATATTTATTTATTAATATTTTATGCATGGAAATTGTATATTCTTTAAATTTTTATCATTATCTTTTAAGTATTCTGTAAAAAGGTTTCAATTCAATAAATGTGTTTATGAATACAATGCATCTTTATCAATGTCACCTCTTACATCATTCTACCCCATCTTTCCAATCACCCAACTTACTTTCCTAACAGAAGATCATTTTTAAGTATTAAGGTATACAAAAAGCCAAGACATTTACTGTTTAAGAAACTCATAGGAAAGGCTAGATTTACAAGTTTCAAAATATTAGCTGTGAATTTACTGAGGTCATTTGTAACACACAAAAACATAATGGGTACATAAAATGCATTTCCTCCCTTCCAATGGCATGTTTTTCTTGAAGAATGTAGGAACATAGGTTGGAAGAAACTTCAGCAACATTTAAAGAAAGTTTCTCCCACAATTTTTGAAAATTTGAACATATTTAGATTCATTTTATTTTTGGTGCATCAAATCCAACAAACAAGATATTACCTGGACAGGAGAAGGCACTATCCCTTTCCCATTTCCCTCTGTTTGATGAAGAAGCATCTTGTGAATTGTGTGGGCCACAGCATACACAGCATTATATATATTGTAACTCTCTTCAGACATGGCCATTTCAAAAATGTGTCCAGGCAACCATTCCAAGGAGGCATCCTGGGGACAGTTCTCCCATGTTACACAGTCAGATTCAGAATATGAGCAATTAAAAGAAAGAACCCACAGCCGAGCAAGATAAAAGTCTTCTGGGTGTTTGGAAGGATTAACTTCCCTGACATAATTCTTAAACCCAAAAATGTCTGGATGGTGGTGTGAAAAAATGAGATGGACATGGAATGAGCCTAACATGAAATATCTTCTACTGATGAATAACTCACTCTGTGAAGTCATGAGCCAAACTTTGCCTGTCATTAAAAATTGCCCAAAATACAGCGTTAAGTTTAGTAGGTGTTCATTATCACCATAAATGATAAATACATTTGCTGATGAGTTATTAATCTGGTGATGGAATCTTATGTAATTTGTTACTTCCATGAACATATTGCTTGAAATCACATGCTCAAAGGCTACACAAACTCTGTTCTTAGCCATCTCTTCTCTCAGTTCTGAAATTATCCACAAACTATTTTCATCTAGTGAGATCAATAGCCCTACCCAGTTCCAGCTGAAATGAAGTATCAAGGAGACCATGGCAATGGCTAGTGATGTGTCCTTTTGGGGCATCTGATAGAGAGAAGGAAACTTGCTTTGTTCACTCAGGACACGATCTAAAGGCCCAAAGGTAAGCTACAGAGAAAGAAAATTGGAGAGTCTGTAAGAGGATTGCAGTCTTTCACAATCTCAGTCTGTATTTAAATATTAAGGAAGAGGTTTAAATGGATATAGGGAAGGGTCTTTTTTAGTTTGTGTAATTTTGGAAAACAAATGTGAAATTGTTTTAAAAAGAGTTGTACAAAGGTCTTTAATTTGAGTGTATCAGTTACTGCATGCAATGCCTGTTGATCAGTGTAACTCTGTTATCCATAACAAGCCTATTCATTTCCTCATTTTAGTATTACATATAAATGTGAATAATACAACTGTATTTGCCATCGGTCCTCTCTTCATTCCTCTGTTCCCCACACCATTCTCTTTATACTTACCCCATTATTAGTAAAACATGTTTCAATTTCCTGCTATTAATTGTTCAGAGCAGTTACACCATGGAAATCCATCATTTTGTACAACATTCTCAGTCAACATATTCATGTAAAGTCCTAATTGCTGTGCATGTGTTTTCATATTTGTTTTATATTTTATATTTATATTTTAAATCTAATTTCCACATGTGAGACAAAACCTTCCCATTTTGTCTTTCTCAGCCTAATTTCATTCACAAAATATCTTCCCTTTTCTTCCAGTCCTGAGTCTTGAACTCAGGGCCTGAGCATGGTTCCTGCACTCTACCACTTGGAACCACAGGTCCATTTCTAGCATTTTTCTGGTTAGTCTCATTGCCTTTCCTGCTGGAACCATTATCCTCAGATCTCATCCTCTTGCATAGCTTGGAGTTACAAGCATAATCTACCAGCATCTGGTTAAGTTCACATTTTTATTTAATTTTTATTTTTAATTTCACATTTAAAAATTTTTTTCCAACATCTTGACTGTTTTCTACAAAATTATTCAATAGACTCTCAGCCCCAGGTCATTCCCTTGCTGCTCCAGCTTGTCCATCTTCTCTTAACCAATGGAAATATAGATATCCAATTATGTTTTGTATTAAGCCCTTGATATCATAAAACTTGATAGGTTTATATGTCTTATCTCTTCCTTTCACCTGAAAATAAGCACCAAAGTAAACATCTTTTCACATCTGCATCCCTCCCATCCTCACCTGAGGAAACTTATAGAGTTCCAGCAGTGTCCCAATCTGGGCAGATGTTATTGCTGATATTCCTGTGAGTACTGCTACAGAGTTACTTTCTCTCATGCAGGTGTAATTAGGGATCTTGTACTGCCCAGAAAGCCAAACAAAGGGATTCTCAAGTGTTGACCAAGCTCTGAAATCAGCATTATAAATATCAAATCCCAGAGTCATGTTATATAAAAGATCAGGGTTCTTGTTGATTTCCTCAACAGCAAAAGCCAAGGCCAGAACAAACTGGTAGTTCTTGAAGGCAATCCTACACCATAGACATAAGAAAATTTTCAGGAGTAATTCAAATTTTATCTTCAAGTCAATGCAATAACTTCAATGAGTTTAATGTTTGTTTCTTTGTAAAATGAATATGCAGAAAATTACACCCTTTTAGATTGAATGGTAATGTAGTGTCCACATGAATGCTTAGGGAGCACGATTTTTCTCTTTCATGTACAATACCAAAAGTTTGCTTTCCATAGAACATGAAATAGGCTCTCAAGAGACACCAAATATTCTTTTACCTTGATCCTGGAAAAACTAGCTCCATATATGTGACAAATCTTTGTTTTTACAGCTACACAGTTTATCGTTAAATGACATGTGATGGGCTCATTTAAAGAAGATCCTTTGGCTCTCTTCAGAGACCTATCACCTTGAACAGCTCTGTCTGTACTAGTTATCAGAACAAAAACCCAAATATCAGGAGACAGTGATCAGTTCTAACATATAACTGAGTCAATAAAATGCTTTTTAAATGCAACACAATGTAGTTTCCTATGTTAACTCACTTCACTAAACTTCAAGAAACTAATCATAAAGAAAGGAGCTTCCAACTAGGGTATGGGGAGAAAATTGTCATGATATGAAGCCTTATGCTGAAACCCATCTCCCCAAATTCCCATGGTGAAATGCAGTTTTGGGAAATGCCTTGATGAGTACTACCTTCTTCCCAAAACACACATTGAGATATTGAAAAGGAAATGATACAAGGAATAAAGAGAATCAAAGTCTGCTCTCTCTTTTCTTCTCTCTATCTCTTTCTCTGCCATACACAAGAAGATATCATAATTAAACTCAACACACATGATTTGAAAAAAGGGAAAGATGAAGGTGGTATTGTTATACCAATGAGGGAGTAAACTTGTCCAACATTTCCTATATACATGTATGGAATGATTACAATTTTCAAACCTGACTTACTTCACTTTATGTGATTTTTTCCAAGTCTTTCTATTTCTTTATGAATGGTACAATATCATTCTTTCTGGTGGATGAGTAGAATTCCATTGTGTATAGATACAACGTTTTTTGATCTGTTCCTCCACTGAGGAACATGTGGATTGATTCCATATCTTGCTTATGGTAAACAATGCTGCAATGAATGAGACTGTGCTGGTGGATTTAGGGTGACCTGGGTTGTAGTCCATTGGATAAATGCCCAGAGTGGGATTGCTGGGTCATAGGGTAGCTCTATGTTTAGTCTTTTAAGAAACTTCCATACTGCTTTTCAGAGTCATTGAACAAGTTTACATTCCCATCAACAGTGGAACCGAATTCCCTTTTGGACACATCCCTGCCAGCATTTGTAATTGTTAGTTTTCCTGATAATAGAGTGAGATGGAATCTCAATGTGTTTTGATTTGCATTTCTTTTATGGCCAGAGATATTGACACTTTTTCGTGTGTGTATTGGCTATTCTTACTTCTCCCTCTAAGAAGTCTCACTTTAAGTCTATAGCCCATTTATTGATTGGGCTCTTAATTGTTTGATCTTTAAATGTATTTTACCCTTATCTGATGCGTAGCTATCAAAGATATTCTCCCATTCTGTGGGCTTGCTAGCTATGTCATGTGCCACATAGATGATCTTTAGTTTGATACAATCCCATTTTATATAAAGCAAAGTAAACCAGACCCAAACAAATATAAACTCCATGGTTTCCCTCATTTATGGTAACTAGAATGTACCTATAAGTATATAAGTAAACACACCTAATGATTAAAATATATATGTATGTGTGTATACATACATCTAGTTTATATATAATATATATTTTTGTATATACACATTTAAATACTTTATAGATGTATATGCATACATGAACATATACATACATATGCATATGTTTATATATTATATATGTTTATATAAAGTATACATACATACACATACACACACATACACACACGTACACATACACATACATATACTCTGGGACATGATAAATTATATATGACTATAGACATTCACACACTGAGGACTATGCATAGGAGTAGTTGACAAAGACAAAGCTATGTGCATATGATCATGCAAAAAACGTTTTATGAAATGAACTCTAGAAAAGGATATGAGACATTTTTTTAGTTGCCATTGTTGCCGGTTTTTTCTTTTGTCCTGTTGGTTTGTACTTGGGAGGATAATAGAACACAGAAAAGGGTGAAAAAATATAACTGTGGTATTCACTAGACACTATGTAGAGAAAATAAACTCTATTTCTTCTGGTTGGGAACAGGAGGAAAAAACTGTGAGAGCGAGATAATGGGAAACATTCAAAAATATACCCATTATCCATTACCTGATGCATATAACTGTATTCCCTCTGTATATCATCTCTATGATAACAATAAAAAAAAATTTACATGAAAATAAAATAAATAAATAAAAATGGGAAAAAGTTAAGGGGTAACTGTCCAAAGAAATATACTCATTACTTGAATTATGAAATTGTAACTCCTCTGTACATTACCTTTATAGTAACAATAAAAAATTCAATAAAAATTTTAAAAAAATAATCTTAAACCTAAAACAGAAGAAAATAATGATATTGAAGAAAATCTGAAAAAAATGAAAATATTCATATGGAAAGGTAAACCAAAAGGAAGAATTGTAGACCTGAAAAGTATTTGTTAGAAATTAGCAAGTATATTTTTCTACCTCTTTTAAATATAATAAAAAATGTCAATCCTTACAAAAAATTGGCAAGTAGTTTTAAATAAAAAGGAAATGTCAGTACTGTTAAAGTTTAGTAACTGATTGAATAAGGTAAAATGCTTATTCAAACAGAACAACAGAATAGAATAACAATTCTTAATGTAGATAAAATTAAAATATCCATGGTTAGCAAGATCAAAGATTAATAGAACTTCCACAATGACATCTACAGTAAACTCTCTTATGATCAAGTTCTCACAAGTAAAATACACAGAATTTTACAGAATATTCTCGTCTGTGAGAGAAAAATAGCACATTAGTGTGTTTTTGTTTCCTTAATAGTTGACTTCTTAGTAGAATCCATACAGTCCAGGAGCACATAGAATAAGATCTGTATAATTCTGAGGATAACAAACATAAATTATCCACAAAGTATATAACACTTAGCAAAGATATCCTGTTAAAGTGATGGAGGGGTAAAGGTTTCCTAGACATGCAAAGTTATGAGAATATAGAAGATATACTCTAGAAGATATTGTAAAGGAACTTGTTCAAATAAAAGGAATCATTTATGTGGAAGAAAATATATAGGAATATATCAAACTTACTGTCAAGGATGATTATACAAACAAGCTGAGAATGTTCTAACATGTACATGTACCAGTGAAAATATGCACAGAAGATGGAAAATATTACCATATTCCCAATATTCAATCTACAAAAATATAAAAATTAGAAGACAACAATGCAGTAACAAGAGTTTTATTTGTACATGATTGCTATTTTATGTATAAAGAGATTTCACTATAACATTTCTTTACGTTTACTTAATGGATTTTGATCATGGTTTGCCTCCTTTCTCCTGGATACATTTTTCTTGTTCTTTTGTTTGCTTCCCATCCTTGTCATCCTGGATAGTGGTTTTCATTACAAAATAATTTGCTATAATCAAGTATATTTTAATCCTCTTATTAACTACAAATGGAAACCCATAATAGACAAATGAAAAGTAATAACCAAGAAATCAAAAGGCATGGATTATTTAGTAGGGCATCTGCTAGTGAGCAAAAGCATCAGATGGCAAGTTTGAATCCTGGTCTTAGACAAAGAAAAATCAAAACAGATTACTAGTGAATTCACTTATTAATCATTGATTCTTTACAAGAGAGAAAGCATAGAAGAAGTTTCTGTGAAACTAGAGAACAAGTTACATAATGACGTGATCTGTCAACAGTGAATAGGATCAAAAATGCATAAAATTAGTCATTTAAAAGATAGGTGACTGAAGTCAAGCATGTGTGACTCATTCCTGTGACTGACCCTATTGTCTGGAGAGGTTGAGATCTGAGAATCATGATTCCAAAATAGTATGGACAGGAAAAGTCTATGAGACTCTTATTTCCAATTAACCACAAAAAGGTGAAAGTGGAGTTGTGGCTCAAGTGGCAGAGTGCTAGCCTTAAGCAAAAGTACTCTGGAATGGTACATAGGCACTAATTTCAAACCCCAGTACCACCATGTGCCAAACTCTATGTTACCTCCAAAGACCCCACTTCACCTTTAAGGGCTCCCATACACTGAAAGGGATGTAGTGGAGGCAGTCCATACAAATGGAAACTGAACAAAACAGGAGTATCTGTAACATGTCATGTCAAGTAGACTTTCAAAACAATGAAAACTGAAAAGGTTACATTTCAACAACAAAAAGATCAAATCAACAATATAAGTTAGCAATTTTAAGTGCATTATCCAAGCATTTCACTTCATGTAGGAAATACCGACAGAAAGGAGAGATGATTCCCCAATACAATCATAACTAAAGGATATCTGGAGAGACAAAATGAACATGGATTCAGCAGAGAGGAATTTCACCCTATATCAAGCGAGGCTCACACCTACAGAACATTTCACCTAATTTCTGAACAGAACGTCTCTTATTCACATATTGAACATTTTTCTGGATAGATCACGAGATGACTCAAAAATTTAAAAATATTGACATATTCTTTAACATATATTGGGACTACAGAATAGTAATGGTAAACATTAACAGTAAAAGTTGGAAAACATGCACATACACAAAATGTAAGTGAATTATTTTCTAGCCACCAATGAGTCGTCAAAATTGAAGAAATAAAAAATGAAAGTGAAAACAGAATATCAAAATCTATGGATATTGCAAAGGAAGGGTAAAAGAAAACGTTCGCTTTTTTTGGCGGTCCTACTGTCCATGAGCCTCCTTTTGTTCAAAGCTAGTGCTCTACCACATGAGCCACAACAGCATTTCTGACTTTTTCAATAATTAATTAGATAAAAGAATGTCACAGACCTTTCTGACTGGGCTGGCTATAAACTACTAACCTCAGATCTCAATCTCCTGAGTAGCTAGGATTGCAGGCATGAGCCACGAGCATATGGCTTTTTATGATTAAGTAATTGTCCAAAGGTGTCTAAATTCAACATGTTTGTGATTGTTGACATACAAATTCCAACTATGGGATCACTTTGGGTGTCCAAGTGTTATAGAATGAAATGAAGGTGCATTTGTAAGAAAATACATGGAAATGGGGATCATCCTGTTAGGCAAATTAAGCAAGTATCATGAGTATAAGTATCATCTTTTCTGTCCTATCTGTAATGTACAAAAACATGGAGAGAAAATTAGAGATATGTGAGGGAAACAGGATGTGAAAGGAAGCATAATAAATTACAAATTGCAAATATTACAAATAGAATGGGTGAATATAATCAAAGTATGAGACATGCAATGTCAATATACAATAATGAACTAGTTTGTATGGCACAAATACCTGTAATAACAACTGAAAAACATCACTATGATGTTGTGGGTGTAGAGTTGAGTCAGTACTTCCACCCAATGTCACTTAATTGCATTGGCCCTTTTATGCAAAGACTTCATGGATGACACATTACTATCTTTAACCTACAGCATCCATACATTTTACTTCCTGATTATCAACAACAACCCTTCATATCTTCAAGTAACTAAGAAACATCCACCTATTGAACCAGAAGATTCAATGTCAGGAAAGTCAGGTAAAGGGAAATCAAGTGAAAGTAGAAAAGTAGTGGAAATTAGAAAATCAAGTATCTAGGAGTGATAGGAAGTATCAGGTTTCAGATCCCACAATACTTCAGATTTTTTCAATATCTGCAAAGCGAGTAAGTCCGTATCCTGCCCTCTCTGTGCCCCAAGCGTGTGCAGCCATCTTAATCTACCTTTGTCATGTCAGCACTTGAAAACAGGTGAAAGAAATTGATCAGGGCCAAGAGTCCAATGTATATTCTACAAAAGTAACAGTAGGGAGGGTTGGATAGAGGAAGATTGAGTGAGAATGATGGAAGTGGTGACATTGATTGAGGTGTAATGTATTCATAAACTGCTTTTTTATATAGCAACTCCTTTAGCAATGACTTTTATCTTGAAACAGGAATCAAATCAGTTGCTGCGATTTCTGGAAATTCCTCCTTAGCCATTTATTAAAGAGACCTTCAGCTGCAGACCAGAACTTCAGGGTGCACATGTGCACAAGGAGAACAAATCTAGGGCAGATAAACTCTGTCATGAAAGAAGTTTTATTGCTGGAATGTCTGGCAGCTGCTGGATCATGCAATAAATCTGATATGAAATTAAATAGAGCTTAGTCTGAAACAGTAGCTGCATCTGTACAGCAAGAATTTTTTTGATCAAAGTCAACAAAATAGATGCCACCTCATACTTACCAAAAGAAACTTCTCATACTACTGGCCTATGGAGCAGGAAATGTGTCTGCAAGCTCAAAGTACAGAACTCATGCCACTAATGCAGGTTGTTAGTAATAACATCACTTCATCTTCTGCAAAGGCAGGCGATATAGAGCTAGAGGGATGCGGCCATGAAATTCCAGCCCTGGAAAGGAGAAGCTACATGGAAACGAGTCCTCTCCTATTAGCAGACAGAAAATCCTTCAAAAGTAGATGAGTGTATACAAATGTATTAAATGAAATGTTGTAGATTCAAAGAAGAATTCAAATTGTGCAATTCCTTAGGTAAAGTCAAAATTTAATGATATAAAATACTAGGCATCAGGTACTCAAAAGGACTGATGTAAGAAGGAAGGCTTGAACAAATGCAGAAGAGAAGAAGGGAGAATGCAGTTAGGAGTCCAATACAAAATTAAGAAGAGTGAGGACATTGATTAAGATACTCATAAACAGCTTTGTTCAATGGCAACTCATTTGTCCTTTGATGATGGTAGTAATAATAATTTAAAAAACATTTTTCTAGTGAAGTAGAGGTCAGGGTAGAAGATACAGAGAACAGTGATGTGTGCACCCACAGTTCCCTCAGCCATTGTCCATCCTGGGAACAAAATAGTATATGAAAACCAAACAATGAATTACTTACTGTGTGTTCTTTTCTTGCTTAGAAGTATCACTGACACTGTGATCTCTTCCCAAAGTATAGAGAGGGAAAAACCCAGCAATCATCACATCTCCATCCATATGTGCTCTCTGTTTCATTCTAGAAAAGCAGCTGGTGCCATCCAAGACACTGACAAGTGGGGGAAGCTGGAAAAGGATTAGAAAAGTCAAAGTAAACATCACTGAAACATCTGTCAAGCTAGAATTCTGTCTGGAAGTGGAGCCCACAGTGTCAGGTATGTATATACATGTATCTTCTATTTGTGTGTGTATATGCAGATGGGCCTTTATGGACAGAGTCAGACATTCTAACCTACCTTCTTTCATCACATCCTTAACTAGTGCCCAGGAGAGGTGTGTAAAACTCTCAGCCCTGAAGCTCTGCATCTGAGGCTCTGAGTCCAGGAGAAAAATCACAAGTTGGAAAATATGTTTGCAGATCTTTCTCCACCTCAGGTGCTATGATTTCATCGAAGGCCCTAGAGATGAAGTTCTCTTTGATACATATGATCCCTGATTTATGCCAAGAAAGTTTTAGAATGAAAGCCATTTGGGATGACGTAACTTCATTCATTGTATCAGAAGATGCCATGTCAGCTACATGGTGAAATGGCCAGAAAAAGTCTAAGCCAGTATAATGTCAGTCAATCAAAGTTAGTGCATCACACCCAAGAAGATTGCTTCCCATACCCAGTGTCTATAACAGTCACAGAACATTGCTGGTTGATCCAGACAGGATTCAATAAGTATTCCAAATTCAGACACCTGCACAAATTTACCAGAGGAAGCATTGATACTGCTGAAACCAGCAATTACACATCAGTAACTCCATGTCAAGGCCAAGTTGATATACAGAGCAGTTACAGTTATGTAAATCAGGTGAACAGCACATTTCCTTTTGAACAATATCACCCCTTCCCTCACTCTCTCCTCACACATTTTTCAGTTTGAACTTTTGCCTTCAAAGAGGTGCTTTTTACTAAACATGCTAACATGGATCAAGACATTTTCATGATGCACTAACAGACTCAAAGTGTTGTGGTTTGTTTGTTTGTTTTGCCTGTCCTGGAGCTTGAGCTCAGGGCCTGGACACTGTCCCTGAGCCTCTTTTGTTCAAGGCTAGTCCTCTACCACTGAGCCTTAGCGCCATTTCCAGCTTTTTCTGTGTATGTGGTACTGAGGAATCAAACCCAGGGCTTCATGCGTGCTAGGCAAGCACTCAACCACTAAGCTACATTACTAGCTATGTTGTGTTTTTATTTATGGTTTTCTGAGAAAATATGCTTATGGAGGAAATCCCTTTGTCTTTCACAAACCTAAATCCATATCAAAACTAACTCTGTTTTTATACTGGTCAACCAAATCCCATGCAAAGACATCAGTAGTCCTGGAGAAGAGAGATATTTCAAGGCAGTAAATATACTGTATCAAGGCTGTAGTGTTGGATGGGTATTATGATACACTTTCATTCTGCATCAGAAAATGTCACAAAATACAGTAAGAAATAAACAACATATATTCTTTAAAGTTCATATGGCTTTAAAAATAAAATAAATTTCTTAGAAAAAATCAATTTCTAATGAAGTTGTCACTGATCTTTTATACTTGTACATTTGCAATATATAGGATTTTATCCCTTATTACTTCAAATGTTAGTAGTATATGGTAGCTATACAGAGATCTTTAGACATTTACACATGTAAATTAAATGATTTCAATCAGTCTAACAAGGTGGTAGCACTGGATCATATCATAATCTTTAGTTTCTCTTTTAATTTTTATTGTTATAAAGGTGATGTACAGAGGTGTTACAGTTATGTAAGTCAGATGAACAATACATTTCCTTTTGAACAATATCACCCCTGACCTCACTCTCTTCCAGTTTTTCCCTTCTATTCCAGCCCATAATTTGTGTAGTTCATTTTCAAGATAGTGTCTTGTGAGTAACACTGATGAATACATCTATAGTTGCTTAAAGAAACTGCCAGGTGCCAGTGGCTTATGCCTGTAATCCTAGCTACGCAGGAGGCTGAGATCTGAGGATCACGGTTCAAAGACAGCCTGGGCAGGAAAGTCTGTGATACTCTTTTCTCCAGAAGTGGTGCTGTGGTTCAAGTGGTAGAGTGCTCGCCTTAAGCTGAAGAGCTGAGGGACAGCGCCCAGGCCCAGAGTTCAAGCCCCACAACCGACAAAATAAAGGAACCTACATACTCATCTCCATAGTGGTTGCATAAAATTATATTTCCATGCATAGTGGGAATTCTCACCACCATTTATTGTGATCTTGATGATAAACCTTGTGACGTGAGTGAGATAAAATTCAATGTCATTTAGTTTTGCTTTTTTTGGCCATGGATGTTAAGAATCTCTTCCTATATTTCTTCCACATTTGTTCTTTAAGTTTATTTGTCTTTAAGTTTATTTGCCAATTTGCTAATTGACTTCTTGATGCTTTAGGAGTTTCATTTCTGGGCACTTGTATATTATGGTTATGAATCACTTGCCAGCTATCAATACAGTTTAATAACTGCTTTACTTTGCTATGTTATAGTATGATATAATCACATTTCGCAATTCTTGCTCTTCTTTTCTGAACTATTGAAGTTTTAACAAACTCAATATTTTAATAGAAACAATTTGTCACATTTTACCATTATTATAAAGCAATTTTTAAAGCATGTAGTTTTGTCTTTTTAATGGTCTAGACACAAACCAAAGAACTAATCCTACCTCCAAAAGTTTAATTAACAATTCTAAATTTGCTTGGCATAGTGGCTCAAGCCTACAATCCAGCTCCTTGGGATCAGAGAGGTCATGGTTGGACAGCTTATGTACCAAATAATTGCTGTAAATCTTACCAAATATTATTATTAAGCATGTATTAGACTTATAATTGTAAATTATTACTTGCCTTATAAAATATTTCAGCATTTTGAACAATATTATCAAATGACATGATTTTTTAATATTTTAATTTTTTATTGCTAGAGATGATATACATGTAAATGAATCATATAATGAGTACAATTCTTTTTGGACCATGTCTCCCCTTCCTTTGCTCTATTCCAGTTTTCCCTCCCATCTTCACCCACAAGATGTACATGTATGGAACTCCTTTATATTATTGATATAACATAATTCACTATGTTTTAGCAAGAGGAGGTATGGCTCAAATGGTAGAATGCTAGCCTTTAGTGAAAAGGTCAACCAACAGCCTGAGGCCCTGACTTAAGTCTTAGTACTGCTCCCACAAAGAACTAAATTGTTAGTAGCATGAAGAAAATGTAACTGAAAATAGCACAGGACAGCTGTCTGAAGGTTCCTCCAAAAATTAAACATAGATCTTCCCTACAACTGGCCATACTATTCCTCTAAGCATTTATCCTGAACATTATTAGCCAAGGTATGGTAAGGACACCTGCACATCCACATTCATTGCTGCGTTATTCACAATAGCCAAGATATGGAAACAGCCCATATGCCCCACAATAGACGAGTAGATCCATAAAATGTGGTACCTATACAAAATAAAATTATACTCAGCCATTAGAAAGAAGAAAATAATAACTAGACAACTTGGAGAGGAGAGGGGTCAGGAGGAAAAAATCTGGAGAAAATGAGGGAGATGTGACACAGTACAAAAAGAAATTACTCAATACTGGATTTATGTAACTGGTGATGACATGGGGGAAAAAACCCACTGTTGGTGGTTCTGCAATTAGTGCAAGCAACATGAGCATTGCTGGATTTCCCCCAAAAAAAGTAAAAATACATTTATATCATTAATCCCATATTCCACACTCTTTGCATCCATCTAAAGCCAACCCAGGCAGAATAATCTTGGATATGCCATTCCAGCTAACCAGCAAAAAAGCAGGACTATAGACATGTCTCAAATGACAGAGTAACTTCTATGGGCCAGAAAGTAAATTGAGAGTGCCATATCATGCTTTCAAGACATAATACCTGGACACACACAGAGAGAAAAATATAAATGGCCACGGGGGTGTGATAATGTGTCCAACCTCCTTAATCATCAGGAAAATATAAATCAAACTACAGAAAGACAGTACTTCACAAGGGCAAGAATAAGTAATATAAGCAAGACTTAGTACAAAAAAAGGACTGGTCAGTTGAGGAAAAGCAAATTCCTATACTCTCATGACAAGAATGCACATTGGTGCAGCCACTATGGAAAATAATGTGATGATTTCTCACAATTAAACTAGAATTCTCATATGATGCATTAATCTCAGTAGTGGATGTATGAGTAAGGGAATGCTATGAGTACTACAGAAGCATTTGTGCTCTTGTGTTCTCCAAATCACTGATACTAACAGAAATGGAAACCACCTATATGTCCATTCTTTGAAGTGTAGAGATGAAGCTTAATCTTTTCTTAGACAGTGCTGGGGTTTGAGGTCAGTAGTAGGCAGAACTTCTACCATGTAAGGTCTTACCACAATGCCTCACCCCTTCTTGCCTTTGCAGTTGGTTTCATAGGACCTTGAATTTATTCCTGAGTTGGCCCAAATAGTAGCCCCCTTATGTTCCTTCCGTGGAGATAGTGGGCAGTACTACCACATCAATTTTGTATTGCTTGAGATGGGTCTTGTGAACTCTTTATTTTGGTCATGAACTGTGGTCTGCTGATCACTACTTCGCTAGTGGCCAAGATTACACTAAGAGGATAATAAGTAAACTCACTGAAATTTGTTGAAAATTAGAGTCGGAATGAGTCAGTGAAAAGCACAATGAAGAGAATTAATCTGGTCAAAGTATAGTGTTGCTGACATTTAACATCTTTTTCTGCATACATTGGATAATTTTATTTTCTTGTAGGTTTATTTTATAGGTTTTGGCCCCAAATGGATAGCTTATGACATAAATGTATAGGAAAACATTGGGCATTTGCCTCATTCCAAACTCCTGGGGATCCTGGTTTCACAAAGTATCTGGTTCCTGTATCTTAGCCTGTCCCAGTCTCTCTCCTTATTGAAATTATGGGGTTTCTCCTCAGATAGTGCATATGGGATTTACTGGGAACACTTCTGGCAAAATTCACATGAGGAAAAACAGAGAAGGCAGGTTAGAAGTACAGAAAGGAGCAGGTATCTGTTATGAAAAACCAGGAACAGATGCCTAGTAAATACAACAGTCCCTAGACAGGGTCAGGGCCAGGGCCAGGGCCAGTGCCAATACAGGTTCATGCAAAGGAAATGAAAGCACTGTTGCTGCAGATTGGTATTAGAACATCCAGTTTGCCAGGCTTGTCAGTCAGGTGTCAGGGGCGGGACCACTTTTCACAGCCAATTCCAAAGGCCATTCCTTGGCTCCAAAACTGTCCAATGACCAGTGCAGGTGGAAGGCAGGGCGGCAAGATAAGGCTCTGCCGCCATGTTTGTTCCTCGTCTCTGCGGCTGAGTGAGAGGTGAGGTGACACAGCCTGGAGACTCCATTTCTGCCACGACTTTGGGAGCCCAGGAGAGACGCCTCAACAGGTCAGAAGGCAGCGAAGACAATGGTGCAGGTGGGTGGGAAGCTGCGGTCATGGAGAACGGACTGCGGGAACCGGGAGTATCTGTGACTGCCGGGCTGTCCCCTCAGTGCGCTGTGGGACTAGTGGGCTGAGACCTCAGTTGTCCCCGGGGCCCAACGTGGCCTGTGAGGTGGGGCTGCGAAGGCAGCTGGGAGGCTGTGCCTGCCTGTGTCCTTGAAGCGGCCTCCTCCCAGCCTGCAGGCCTCAACCGCCACCCCGCGGCTCAGCACCCACTGAGGCCTTCTCCTCAGAGCAGCTGCAGCCCTGACAGATCACTCCGGGGGAAGGCACTGCGCCTGCGTGAAGACTTGCTGTGGGGAAGGAAGTTGAGGACGCAGTCCTGCTCCCCTTCTCTTCACTCCTCTCATTTTTTTTCTATCCGTGTATCCCCTAAGGTCTTGGTGACCAGGTCCCTGAACTTCATGTTTCCCAGACTGAGCCCTTCACTAATGGGGATCCATGTGCTCGTGTGGTGGAGGTTAGAGTGGGAAGAGAGGCATTCACCTCTCTGACCTATTAGGCCCAGTGATTCTTTCTAGACATGTCTCTCTCTCTCTTTTTAAACAAAATACTTCTTAATATTGGATGACAGAATGTGGCAAACCAAAGGAGGAGGCAACAATGCTTGATAAGAAATATACTCACTATCTTGCCCATATAATTGTAACCCCTCTGTGTGGTATTTCCACAATGATATTAAAAAAAGAATGAGGCAAAGCCAGCTATTAGTCTACAAAATCATCCTCTTCTTAGAGTGACAGTAAAGGAGAGGTTTGATGCATTTTAGGCTTTAGGTGGAGGTAGAGACTGGTTATTAAAAAGTAAAAGGGTAACAAAAAAAACTAACTTTTGAGCTTTTTTTGTCAGTTGTGGGGCTTGAACTCTTGGCCTGGGTGCTGTCCTTGAGTTCTTCAGCTACAGCACCACTTCCGGTTTCCTGGTGGTTAACTGGAGATAAGTCACGACTTTTCTGCACAGGCTGGCTTTGAACCTCGATCCTCAGTTTTTAGCCTCCTGAGTAGCTAAGATTACATGAGTCACTGGTGCCTGGTACTTTTGAGCTTTTTCAAATTTATTTTATAGATGTTTCCACTGATTAGTTCAACCTTTGGTTCAGATATAAAAAGTGGAAAGTTGCAAAGTATAAGGGTTAAAATGTGTGGAAGGTTTCATGTAACTTTTTAGGATGTTTACAGGCATGGTGATGCTTCTAAACAGAAAGGCTGGAGTCAGAGTTCTGGAATTATAGCTGCTTTCCCAGATGGATTATTGTAGTTGGGAAAACCATTTCACCTGTTCTGTTTTGTCTTTAGGTAGTTGTAATTTGTTGCAGTTCAGAAAGACTGAGAAGGAACAGTCTGAAAGACAAATTCAGGTTCTGCCTGCTGCACAAAGATTTTGTGTATTTGAGAGTTGACATGCATATGTAGTATAATTTTTAAGGACTGCTCTCTCTAGTATGTCCTGAGCAATAGGAGCATCTTTGTTTTTTGTAATCATCTTCTAACAAGGTGAGAATTAACATTAATGAGGTGACTCAGGTGCCAGCATCTATCACTTCAGGAAGGTGAGTGGTGACTAGATAGAGTGAACACTTGCTTTGCACAGGCATTTGCAGTGGAGGCAATGTGGTGGGACCAAAATCTGAATTTCTGTGGACTGTGCTAAGTCTAGGTTTTATCAGAATTACATTCTGAGACATCTGACTGGGGTTGGAGAATGAGGTTGGGTTCAAGAAAGACCACAGGTTTGGTGTCAGAAGTGTTGGAAGAAAAATTGCATCTCAGATCATCACCTTCAGTGTCTCTAGAAGAGTATTTGATGACAAGTTTCACTTTGGTCTGAGACACCCACAGGATTGATTACTGATTATAGCTTTACCATCTCTCATGGTTTTGCCTGTCTTAAATTCTGAGTGGGTTGGCTTTTCATCTAATCATGTAGACAAATTTTATTTGGTAGCTTATCTGCCATAGTCTCTTGCACATATGGTGAAGTTAAAGGCATTTTTAGGTTGTTCTGTTACTTGTTTCTATCCTTGCATGTGTCAATTGGGGTTTTTTTTTTGACTGTGCTATCTATTGGGTCAAAAGTCCCACTGAATAATAAATAACTTTTAATGAATTTGGAAAAATTGATTGCGTGAATATTATGGGTAATTTAAAATTGGTAGGAAAAATTGGTAGTACATGGAACTTATTTCCTACGTGCTCTTAAAGGTTATTTGAAAATCTTTCTCCTCTCTTTATATTATCTTCTCTCTCCATCCATCCTCTCTCCTTTCCTTCTTTTTCTTATCTCTTCATGGTATGTATATACTATTCTTTTTTCAATTGAAATCAATTTTAGAGAAAATATAGCCAAATGATGCATTTTGGTATTGTATCATATTGCTACAACTCACTAATTCCATGAATATTTTCATGTATCTTTAGATTTTTCTACATAGACAGTAATGCCCTATGTGAACAAAGATATTTTTGTTCTAAAAATATGTGTTACTATAGTCTTTGGAATTGTTATACAATTGTATAATAGAAATTGTATCCTAGCTTGACATAGGTTCTTTAGCATACTAGGCACTGTGTTAGCCCTCTGTGAATGTTACACATTCCTATCCAGGTATACTGTGAGAGGCTTCAATTTCTCTGAAGATTTCCTTATAACATGGGCAATTTAAAATTTGTGATGGCATGTTTTCTTCTTGAGAGGTTTCTAAACTTACTGCCTTCCAGTTTTATTTCAGTGTAACTTTGGAGCATTTAATATAATATTTATGAAAGTTATATTTGTAAGGAATATGTTGTAGAACAAGTCATCAGCTGTGTTGGTGAATGCACGACATTAATTGAAAAGATTATGTGCATTAGAGTTATTGAAATGCAGTGTTCTGTATTGTCAAATGACTCCCATTGATGGTATGGATTTCAACTATGTCATTACTGACTTTCTAATCAATCTCTTACTGATCTAGAAGTGTCAGAAATCTCTGCAAACGTTGTAGATCTTGGTTTTAGCTTCCTATTTCCATTGTGATTTGATACTCTGTTTAGTGTAATATCTATTAAGACTCATTATGCCTCCAGGAAAAATACTTTCCTTTAATTGGTCCCTTTATTCCCTTAGTCTTTTGTTTATGTATAATTATGTATAATTTAATTTTATGTATAATGTAAGTTGTACGTACATTATCTCATGGGCACATAAATATATTTGGTATGCCTTTATATTAAATCTATGTATCTTCATGTTGTTTTACTTTTAAAATATCCCCATTTACAAATATTTAATACATTGATTGTATAGATCATAAAATTTTTTAAATGTATTGAGGAATGGCTCAGTTGAGATAATTTATGTAAATATTAGCTCCTACTTACCATTCTACTTAAAACCTAACTCCTTGGAGATTTTCCAGAGTGCATTTCAATGTTCTTAATTGTAGCTATACTTTTATAGTAGAGATATGTCAGACTCTTTCTTTCTGTATAGCTGAAATTTTGAATACATCAAAGGGTATGTCCAGATAGATTCTGCAGTATATGTCTTAATATTTAAAATGGATTTTCTTGTATAGGAACAAAAGTTGGTCCTTCTCTTCTGATCTACTATCTCTAAGTTTTAATTATTATGCAGAAAATTCAAGCAGAAACTTATCATTGATCTAGTTAGATCATTATGCACATTTGTAAGTTTGTTTACTCCTTACAGATTATGTATGTATAAACTTCTCATACTTTCTGTCTACTCATTGTAATTCTATGTTTTAGATCTTTTCTCTGCTCCCTTAGGAAATCAAGTATATTTTGTATATTTTTAGTGATTTCCCACTTACTGAAATCTATTTGCAGCATATCTAAATGCTCTTTCTAAGTACAATGTACTCTTTCACGGGCAGTGCAAGTATCTTAGCATGTTCCCAACTCCTGGTGTCCATTCTTTACAAAATTGAAATCATTCAGTTTTTTATTATCATTATCTATAAACTATTACATTATTGATAGTCCCATCATGTAAGAAAACGTGTGAATGTAGATTTGAATATAGAAAGTTAAGATTTTGTTGCACATTCATATAATCATTCACAACACTGCTTTCTTTGGTAATCGGAGTTCTTACCATACCATTTCCTTCTCTCTAGAGAATTCCTTTGAACAATTCCTGCAATGCAGAAGCTGTTGATATAGTCTTTTCCTTTTATTACTTTCTTCAGGCTATATAGTTCCATCCATTTATCTTCATGAATGTTTTTTATTCCTCTTGCTATATAACCCCATTGAGCTGTAGTAATGGCTTCATTTAAGTGACTTTAAACATATATTATTTCTCTGTGGTACTTCTGATGATATCTAATTATTTGTCAGCATTTTTTATGAGTACAATGTGCCTTTATTGAATATATGATTAATCTTTTCTTGCTAATTGCCCTTACTCTGGGTCTGAACTGCAACAGCAAGTATTAGCACCATCTAGTGGAAAGAGCCTGACATTCTGGTGTGAATAACAGCACAGCCAAGGGCAGTCAGAAGTCACAGCAGTAGATTTCTACATGTAGATATCTTTGCCAGCACTCTACATAGCTCTAACAGTTGATCGAGAACTCCTTCAAAGGTTGTCAGTATTTCTTATACAAACATTTTCCCTTGTTCCTGAGGACTTTTTCCCTCAACTTTGGTGCCTTTGAGCCCTGACATTACACTGCAATGTTTTGTGTAATAACTACTCTTATGTCCAAGATTTCTCAGAAATTGTTTCTTTCAATTAATTTCCATTGATAAAGTATTTCCCTTTTTTCATTGTTCATGTTTATATTATTATATTCATATTTTGTTTTCATATTTTATTATTTCTTTATTGTCATTGGAGAGGGGACATTTGAATACTAAAATGACAGAGGTTAGACAACATACTCAGTTTTTTCCAGTGTTAAGGTTACAATCTTTATTTGTAGAAATTTCTGAGGTGGTTAGGCATTTGGAAAATCTGTTGTTGGATTTATGGCAGAACTTACGCAAAACCTCAAAAATTTAATCTAGATTTTTACCCTCTTCTCTTAGTCAGGGAATTTTCTCCATGTCAGTGTCAGAACATGGTACTGGTTTTTTGTTTGCTTTTATTTCTTCATTATGAAAAACTATTTTTATTTAAAGTCTGGGATGTTTAAATGGATGTATTGAAACCTTTTAAGAAAAAATAAGATTTAAAGTCTTTGTGTTTGGAATTCAATGTAAACTAAGTACTTAAGTATATTAAACAATAAATTCCATTTGTTTCTAGTTTAAAGTATATGATTCTATTTCATTCCAATGAATCAGTACTTCTGAATGAAATGTTCTCAGTAAAGTCTTCATTAAAATTTAACCATTAACTAAAATGTGTGAGATTACTGAGTGCAAGGCATTTGCAAGACTCTGGTTGATACTGCATTATAACCTATGTCCTAGTAAAATTCTTTGTGTTTTACACAGCCTTTTCATATCTCTCTTCTAAGAAGGACATGTTACAGTTCTAGTTTTAGAGGGGTAGGCTTAGCACATTGGAGTTAGGGGAGAAAGTATACTCCACCTCTTTCCTCCGACATAAAGGGAGAAGAATCAAGACAGAAGAGGTGAGACAAGATTTTTCAGTTGTTGCATATAAGCAGATTGATTATGAAAGACCAAAGCACTGTGTATAATGGTACTCAAATAGAAGTATGTCAGAATGTAATATTTACTTCCAGATTGTAAGTATGATGAGTAGATTACTTTTTCTTGGCTACTTAAATTTCCTGTCAAACATTTTTGGTTGGTTTCAATCAGATAAATATCTTTGTTTGTCATTTTTTTTTAATCGAGAAGAACAGAGAGAATACCTAGCAAAGGCAGGTCCAGGAACTTGAAGGCCACTACAATGCAAAATTAGTAGTGGGCTTCACATGTACTGGCTCGTGTGTGTGTGTGTGTGTGTGTGTGTGTGTGTGGGTGGGTGTGTGTGTATGCACGCGTGTGCACACGTAGGTCCTTGAGCTTTAAATCAGTACCTGAGCACTATCTTTGAGCTTTTTTGCTCAAGGCTAGAATTTTGCCACATAAGCCAGCTCAAGCTGGCTTCAAACCTCAATCCTCAGATCCCAGCCTCCTGAGTAGCTAGGATTACAAGCATGAGCCACTGGTACCCAGCTGGATTCTTCTGTTTTAGTGCACTAATTTATGTCAGGGAAGATTATTAGTCCTGCATCACTTTTTACTTGAGGTCGCTGCAGTATTAATTCATTTTATCATGACTTCTAGTGTTATTGTGTCAATAGCCATTTTGTTATATGTTTACATTCTTCAAATTTGAGTAACATAACTGCAATGTAGCCCTCAATGGGTGGCTTTCTTGAAGAATTGATGACTAATGGAGAATGTTTCCATTCACTCTCACCACCATCCTCTAGCAAACAGCTATATATGGTTCATCTGAGCAGATTTTACAAAGAAGTACAAGTTCTCTTAAGAACCATGTGCCCCACATAAATTTCCTGAACACTTTATCCTGAAGTCTGCTATGATACTGTTCTGATATGAAATGCTTTGATTTTCTTTTCTACTTTGAAGAACTGGATGAGAAGCAGCCAATGTGAAGATAAACATTTGCTGAGAAGGCTGTATAAACAGTGTTCCTCCAGGGTTTTTCTTTGACATCAGCTTAGTAGCGCACAAGTGGAGTAATGACCTACATTCAACAATATCAGGAGTTCTGCAGCCAAAATCTCAGTAGCCGTGGCAACCTCCAGTGCCCACTGCCCTCGGGACTTGTACATTGTAGGGTCTACTGGAAGTACCATCAAGCCTCATGGACAGTTTTGTAATTTTTTTGTCTCTGCCTTCAGTAGGTCACCAAAACACATCAGATTTTTTTTAATTTTTTAATTTTTTTATTTTTTTATTGTGAGAATACCATACAGAGGAGTTACAATTACATGGGCAAGATAACGAGTACATTTGTTATCAAGCATTGTTGCCTCCTCTTTGTTTCCTCTTCCCATCCCTGCCCATATTCTTCCCCTCCCTCCACCCGACCCTCCCCCCACTCCTCACCAAAGTTGTAAAGTTTGTTTAAGTTGTAAAGTTTGTTTTTTCACCTAACAACTTGTACAGCTCATTGTTACAATGGGTCCACCTGTATCCCTAGTTAAATGATTCATTTTTTTCCCTTCCCCTCCACAAATTATACCGACATCAAATACAGTGAAAGCATGGGTTATACCATGGGAGAGGGACATACAAAACAACAAAGAAATCATCTTACAAATACGTTAGAAACAATTGCATGAAAGGAAAAAAAAACCAAAAAAACATTTGAATACTTATCTTGGGGTTCATTCCACTAACATCAACTTATCTGACCTTTTCTGCTTGACTCAGACATATACTAGTTATTGCAAATAAGGAAAACCATGGGACCTATGTTTCTTTGGGCCTGGCTTACTTCACTTAATATAATTTTTTCCAAGTCTTTCCATTTCCTAACAAATGGGGCAATGTCATTCTTTTCTGATGGAGGCATAGAATTCTGTTGTGTATATATACCACATTTTCTTGATCCATTCATCTACTGAGGGGCATCTGGGTTGGTTCCGTATCTTAGCTATGGTAAATAATGCTGCAATAAACATAGTCGTGCTGATAGCTTTAGTGTGGTCTTGTTTGTGATCATTCGGGTAAATGCCCAAAAGTGGGATTGCTCTGGGTCATAGGGGAGCTCTATGTGGAGTCTTTTGAGGAACCTCCATACTGCTTTCCAAAGTGGCTGAACAAGTTTACACTCCCACCAACAATGCAGTAATGTTCCCTTCTGTACACATCCCCTCCAGCATCTGTTGTCATTAGAGTTCTTGATTATAGCCATTCTAACTGGGGTGAGGTGGTATCTCAATGTTGTTTTGATTTGCATTTATTTTATGGCTAGAGAGGTTGAGCATTTCTTCATGTATCTATTGGCCATCCTTCTTTCCTCTTCAGATAAAATATGGAACACTTCACGAATTTGCGTGTCATCCTTGCACAAGGGCCATGCTAATCTTCTCTGTATCATTCCAATTTTAGTATATGTGCTGCTGAAGCAAACACCACACTAGATTTTTATGTCTTTATTTTTAGGGATTTCAGCTGAAGGAACTTAATGGTTCTCTGAATCTTTTTTTTTTACTTTTTTTCTTTACTTTTTTATGTGGTGGTGGGGCTTGAACTCAGGTCATAGGTCCCCAAGCTCTTTTTTGCTCAAGGCTGTTGCTCTACCACTTTGAGTTATAGCTCCACTTCTCGTTTTCTGGTGGTTAATTGGAGATCCAAGTCTCATTGACTTTCTTGCCCTGACTGTATTTGAACCAGGATCCTCAGCTCTCAGTCCTGAGTAGCCAAGATTATAGGTGTGAGTGAACTTGTCTTATTTTTATCACATAATGGATATTAGAGATTGCATTTTATTTTAATCCTCTGCATCTAAAGGAGTTGTTGGTTGTTATTTGGGTTGCTTTTTCTTGTGAGAATGAATATATGGCTTTCTATATCCTTCTAGAAGGAATTATAAAGTAAAAATATGTGACAGCATTTTACCATGATGGTAACAGTATATATATGGTGATCAAAAGTCAACACATCATCCTGTGGAGCTGTGAGGGGACTCATACCACCCACACCTCTGTCCCTGTCAGTGAATACTCACTATACATGTGTAAAATATTAATGTGTATATTTAATATGTACTTCATTGTACAATATTGTACATAATATGTACCAGTTTGATTAGCCTGCTCATCTCATGACCCTCATTTAAATGAGCAGTAGGTCTTTGAATGTCCTCTTGGTATTTCATGCCTTAATATCACCAGTGTCAATATCAAAACTTCACCTCTACTATAATATTTGCACAACATTGACAAGATGTCTTAAGGGCCATCTCTTGTCTCTTTTCTCTTACTCAGACTTTATAACCTGCTCTGCTTCCTGAGGCCAACATACATTCTGACTTTTACATAGTGGATATTGTGATGAATGTTGATTGATTGCCACTAACTGGGTTATCAGTATTTTACTCAGCCATAATAATCCAACCTTACTGATGAAAGTACTAAAATCAAGAAGAAAAATAACACATTAACTTCAATAGAAACAAATATTTTGACCATCTCTCGATACAAATGCTAAGGACTTTGAAATACTTGCTTAGTATGCCTTTTAAAAGGAACATAAGTACAATGAGATTTTTGGCCAAAACGTTGTTTCCAATTTAAAGTAAAAGTAATAGAAGTCTATAGTCAGTATATAACTACTCATCTATTAGAAATACATATGTCAGGGCTGGGAAGGTGGCTCAGTAGTAGAGCGCTTGCCTTGCATGCATGAGGCCCTGGGTTCAATTCCTCAGCACCACATAAGCAGAAAAAAAAAGCCGGAAGTGGTGCTATGGCTCAAGTGGTAGAGCACTCTCCTTGAGCTGAAGAGCTGAGGGACAGCGCCCAGGCCCAAAGTTCAGGCCCCAAGACCAGACCCAAAACAAACAAACAAAAAAAAAAAACAAGAAATACAAATGTCAGTGATGCAGTGAACAATAAAAGAAAGCAGAAAGGACTGCAATTATGTGACCATATGTCTTAAATAATCATGTATGTCTTTAAACATAGTATAGAACCTAGTAATTCAATGTATTTAAAATAATGAATAATGTATTTTTATAAAATTTTAAAATATTGGAATGTAACATGTAATATACAAATGTAACATAGTTAACAAGAAAAAAATTATATATTTAATGCATACAAATTTGTATTTATCATTTTTAAGTGATTAAACAAGAATATGTTGAAATGTTTATCCATCCATGAACAAGCAAACTATTATGAAACTTTCCTCAGCTATTACTCCATAAATCAAATACACTGTGATATACTATTGCGAATTTTGTAATATATACAGCCCATTCTTGAAAGTGTAGCACCATATAGAGAAAGCAGAGAAAGTGGAGGAGGAAGAAAGATGAAAGGAAAAGAAAGACAAAAGGGAAAGGGAGAAGCTGTAGAGAAGTTGATCTAATGAGACAGATTGAGGAATGCTGCAAAAGGCAGATGTGTGAAAAGAAATATACAACTATTAAAATACATTAATGAGTATGTGAAAACATGGAACTTTGTTAAGCAGAAAATATTAATGAAATGTATTTGATGATTAAGCAGCATAATGATATACAGACAAGATGTTAACATACTTTAAAGTATCAGGAAACTGAGATAATGGTGATTACAGCTTGAAGCCAGCCTCAGCAGGAAAGTCAACAAGACTCTTATCTACAACTAACAACAAAAGAGCCAAAAGTGGAGCTGTAGCTCAAGTGGTAAAGCTCTAGCCTTCAGAAAAACAAATATTTTGACCAAACAGGGACAGTACCCAGGCTTTAAGTTAAAACCAGATGACTGATACCAAAAAACTAATTTTAGACAAATGATTAAGAAAGTAAAATTGGGAAACAGGTCAACAGTGAAAATATTACATTAGAGATGTTGGAACTAAGTGCAAAGGAAATAGGAACCAAAGATATACAGAATAAAATTCAAATTTAACTGGCTCTGGCTACAACTTAGACTCTACCATTACTAAAGAAATGAGTAAGAGTCACTTCTTCAATGAGGTGATTCCCACAGTATATCTTAATATCTAAAGGGAAAAATGTAGATTTAATCTAGACCTTCTGTAAATTTAAACAAACATATAAGTGTCATCCTAAGAGGGCTTATTTCTCCCAGTATATGTTTTGTCCCTGAAGCCATGCAGAAAATTTCTCTCTGGCCTTAACAAGATGATGTAGCACTTGGGAGCAAAGATGCAACCCAGGAGCCCTGCACTGGAGGCCAAGATAGAGAAGGCCTCCACAGCCACCATAATCTTCCCCTTAGCACTGTGGTAGACAGGCAGGAAGGTGAGCCACACACTGCAAAACACCAGCATGCTGAAGGTCAGGAACTTGGCTTCATTAAAGGCATCAGGCAGATTCCTGGCCAGAAAAGCCACAGTGAAGCTGGCTAAGGCCAGGAAAACCAGGTATCCCAAGACACAGTAGAAAGCAGTGAGGGAGCCCTTGTTGCAGAGAATGATGACATGACCATGTTCAGATTGTGTATCTGTGTCAATGAAAGGAGGAGAAGACCCCAGTCAGAGTACAAAGAGAGTTACTTGGATAAAGGTACAGATGGGAATAATGAAGTTAGGAGCTCCTGATAACAGCAGCCACCTCATCCTTCTCTCTGCAGAAGTGACTTTGAAGGCCAGAACAACAGTCAATGTTTTGGCCAAGACAGTAGAAACTGCTACAGTGAACACAGTTCCAAATGTTGTCTGCTGCAGAATGCAGGTGACCATGTTGGGACGGCCAATAAAGAGCAAGGAGCACAAGAAAGAGAATATGAGGGAGATGAGCAGGATGTAGCTGAGGGCCTGATTATTGGCCTTGACAATGGGGGTGTTCTGATGTTTCACAAAGACCCCAAGAACAACTGCTGCAAGTGTAGATAAACAAAGAGCCATGCAAGCCAGGGCCATCCCCAAGGGTTCTTCATAAGCGAGGAAACTTGCAGCTCTTAGGAGACACTGGTTGTGCTCTGTGTTGGCATACTGATGATCTGGACATTTCACACAGTGCTCCATGTCTGGTGAGGAAGCCAAAGAACCATTAGTCCTTTTTCAGTATTTAAAAGGAAATTGAGAAATCCCAACCCAGAGGTAATTCTGATATGTCAGTACTTGATCATAAACCTAAGTATTTTTGTTTTTATTGTAAAAATACTGTAGAGTTGTTAGTTACATGAGCAAGGTAATGAGTACATTCCTTATCAAGCATTGTTGCCTCCTCCTTTGTTTTTCCCATACCATACCCTCCCTCTCACTTCTACAACTACACCATCTTCCCCCCAACCAAACCCACCCCCCACCTAAATTGTAAAGTTCATTGTTCAATAGTGTCTTGTACATCTCATTGTTACAATAGGTCAACCTGTTGGCACAGGCCAAAATTTTCTTAATAGAGACCCAGAAACACAACAAATCAAAGAAAGGTTGGACAAATGGGATTGCATGAAGCTTCAGAGAGAGCTTCTGCATGATAAAGGACATACCTAGCAGGATCAATAGAAAGCCCACCGATTGGGAGAAGATCTTCACTAGTCATACAATGGACAAGGGTCTCATATCTAGAATATACTTGGAATTCAAAAAATTAAATCCCCCAACGACAAATCATCAAAGAAACAACTACTCAATAAATAAAAGGGCTAAAGACTTAAAGAGAAACTTCTCTGAAGAGGAAATAAAAATTGCCAATAAACACATGAAGAAATGCTCAACTTCTCTAGCCATAAAAGAAATGTAAATCAAAACAACATTGAGAATCCACCTCACCCCAGTTAGAATGGAAATAATCAATAACTCTAATGACAACATATGCTGGAGGGGATGTGGCCAGAAGGGAACCCTACTGCATTTCTGGTGGGAGTGTAATTTGCTCAACAACTTTGGAAAGCAACATGGAGGTTCCTCAAAAGACTCCACATAGAGCTCCCCTATGACCCAGCAATCCTACTTTGTGCATTTGCCCAAAAGATCAGAAACAAGACCATGCTAAAAGTATTTCTTTAAATTTTTATTGTAAAGGTGATGTACAGAGGGGTTACATTTATATAAGTTGGGTATTGAGTACATTTCTTTTTGAACAGTGTCACCCTCACCTTTAATTTATCTGTTTCCGCCCTCTCAATCACCTCCCAAGTTGTACGGTTCATTTCTAACATAGCATCCAGTGAGTATCACTGATGAATTAGTTTACTCTTCATCCCACCATTTCTGTGCTTCCCCTTCCCTACCCCTTATCAGATAAACTTATATGCAAGAAAAAAATCACACAAGAAATCAAAAACATCAATAAAAGGGGCAAAACAGAAAAAAAGAACCACAAAAGTAAAATAAAAGCTTGTTTCCATTTCTTGGAGTTCATTTCTATAATCATTTTATATGATCATATGCACATAGCTATTGAGCTCATGTGATCCTCTCCTAATAATATCCTCCTTTGGTCTCACTGCATGTTCAGAGTCCTGATTAATTTGTTATATATAAGTGTAAATTTTTGTCATTTACTACCTATTAGGTTTACTAGTAGATTTATAGGCACATCTTAATTATTCTCTTTTCCTTCTCTATTATTCTTTTCTTCCTCAGCATCTGGCATTCTTACATTAGGTCTTTTGATTGAGGCCTAAAGTTCCTGCAAGCTCTTTAGTTTTTTTGTTTTGAATAATTGTGCCTTCTTTCTCTGTAATAGCCAGGCTCTCAATGATTCCTGAGACTCTGTCTTCTACATCATTTAATCTACTGTCAAGTCTTTCCACTTTGTGTTTATTAACCTGCCTTCTATTTTTTGATAGCTTCTATTTCTTTATTGAAGCTTTGTTTTAGGTCTTCTATGAACCACTTCCTGGATTTATCTGTGTCTTCTTTCTTTTTTATTTTTTTTCTTTTTAATATATATTTTTTTTGCAAAGATACTGTACAGAGGGGTTACAGTTACATGAGTAAGGTAATGAGTACATTTCCTATCCAGGATTTTTACCCCCTCCTTTGTTTTTCCCCTGCCATCTCTTCCCTCCCCACTTTCCCAACTCCTCCTCACCTGCCCCTTGAAGTTGTAAATTCCTTTTTAATAGTGTCTTGTACATCTCATTGTTACAATGGGTTAACCTGTACCTTTATTTCAACATTTTCTTATTTCCCTTCTCCTCCCCATATTAGAAAAATATGTATATACAATGTGCAGGGCATCAGAATCAAATACAGTGAAAACAGGGGTTATACCATGTGGGAAGAACATAGAAAAGAAACAAAAAAATCACATAGTACATTTTAAATACATTAAAAACAACAGCAATAAAGATGAAACCTCTTGTGTCCCTATATTGGGGTACATTTCACTTAGCATCATCTTGTATGGTCATATGTACATATCTTTAGACATTTCTGCTTGTCTGCTAAGATTATCTTGAATGTACACTAATTATTACAAATAAAAGAAACCATGAGATATGAATAAAATTCAAAGATAAATTCTATGTTGCCTCCAAGAAAGCCATTAAAGGCTCTCATAGACTGCAAATGAAGGAGTGGAGGTAGTCTATGCAAGAGGAAATCAAAAGAAAAGAAAAGTATCCATAGCATGTTGTGTCAGATAGACCTTCAATGCAATGAAAAGTGACAAATATCACAATTCAATGACAAATGGATCAAATCAGCAACATGACATCAATTTTTAATATATATTTTTATTGTAAAGATACTGCATAAAGGGGTTACAGTTACATGAGTAAGGTAATGAATACATTTTCTATCCATCCTTGTTACCTCCTTTGTTTTTCCCCTACCATCCCTTCCCTCCTCACCTTCCCAACTCCTCTCTCCTGCCCCACAAGTTGTAAAGTTCGTTTTCAACATAGTGTCTTGTACATCTCATTGTTACAATGGGTCAACCTTATTTCAGCTTTTTGTTATTTCCCTTCCCCTCTCCAAATTAGAAAAACATATATACAAGATGCAAGGCACCATATCAAATACAGTGAAAACAGGGGTTATACCATGGGGAAGAACATACAAAAGAAACAAAAAAATCACGTAGTACATTATAAGTACGTTTAAAACAACAGCAACAAAGATAAAAACTCTTGTGTCCCTATCTTGGGGTTCATTTTGCTTAGCATCATCTTATATGGTCATATGTACACAGCTTTTGACCTTTTCTGCTTGTCCTAGACATATACTAGTTATTGCAAATAAGGGAAACCATGGGACCCCTGCTTCTTTGGGCCTGGCTTATTTCACTTAATATAATTTTTTCCAAGTCTTTCCATTTCTTAACAAATGGGGCAGTGTCATTCTTTCTGATGGAGGCATAGGATTCATATATATATATATATATATATATAATATATATACATACATACACACACATATACATATATATATATCACATTTTTTCATCCATTCATCTACTGAGGGCAGTCTGGGTTGGTTCCATATCTTAGCTATGGTGAATAATGCTGTGATAAACATAGTTGTGCTGCTAGCTTTAGTATATCCTTGTTTGTGATCGTTTGGCTAAATGCCCAAAAGTGGGATTGCTGGGTCATAGGGAAGCTCTATGTGTAGTCTTCTGAGGAACCTCCATACTGCTTTCCAAAGTGGTTGGACTTAGCAATTTCATGTGCATATTCACTCATTAGCTAAGGACTTTATTACATGAAGGAAATATTAGAAGAAAAAAGAGATGGTCCCAATACCATAATCAATAAAGAAATGTTCTCATTAACTGACCTATTTAGCAATAACTGTTCTGTACATTACCTTGAATATATATTTGTTTTCCTTTCATATATATACATATATACACACATATATATATGCATATATATGATATATATATATATATGTGAAAGGAAAAAGAAAACAGCTTCACAGCACAAAAAAGTAAAGAATGTTTGGATAGATCGAGCAAATGAACAAGGATTCAGCACAGAGAAATTTCACCCTAGATCAAGTGAGTCACACTTACAAAACATTTTCACCCAGGTTTGTACATTGAACATTTTCCTGTATATATCATAGGAGATGAACCAAAACCAGCCTCAAAATTTTTAAAATACTGAAATTTTCTTGAACCTACCTTGAGACTCCAATGTAGTAAAGCTAGAAATTATCAGTACACATGGGAAAATCTTCATAAACATAAAATCTAAAAATTATTTTTCAGCCATCAGTGGTAAAATAAAAATTCAAAAAATAACAAAAATGAAAATAGAAGAGCAAAATCAATGTATATTGCAAAAGGAGTAAAAGTAAACATTTCCCTTTTTATCTCTAAGTAATTGTCCAAAGGGGATTAATGCTACATGTTAGTTAATAAGTACAACGCATCTTAATATCATCCTTTTAATTGTTCTTCCCCATATTTTCCCAACCCCATCCATACACACAAGTTGATTGTTTTAATAGTAAACATTAGGAATCATTGTACAGAGTTGTATATTAAAGAATCTTAACTGCATTTCAAGGAACAAGAATACAACTAAACCCAAAATTAGTAGAATGAATGAAATAGTTAGACAAGAGTAAAATAAATCAAGAATAAAAACACACAAAAAATAAAAACAGTAGCAATAATCAGTAAAGCAAAGAGGAAAACAAAAGGGAAAAGTCTTTAGACTACAGAAAAGGTAGAGAAGACTGAAGCAAGTAACATCTCACATGAAAGCAGAAACATAAAAGATCATTAAAGATACTTTAAGAAAAGGACATGTCAGTAACTTTATAACATGGAAGAAATGACATGGTACATTTTCCAGTGCTAAACTAGGAAGACACAAAAATAAATAAAAATAAATAACTTCAATGGAGTTCAGTAATAAAAAGCTTGTCATGGTTTTACTGCTGAATTGTTCTCAGAATTAAACTGTGACTAAAACCCATTTTTTAGTTTGGAATATAATTGGAAGAAATTCCTTATAACACATTCTATGATCTTGATATTACCCTGAAACCAAACCAGAGGAGGAAGTGAAATTATAATAAGAACTATATTTGATGTCTATGATAAACGTAGCAGCAAATATTCTAGTCAAAATAGTAACAAAGTGGTTATAACACTTATAGTCTATTCCTCAAGAGCAAGAGTTGAAGAATCGAGAACACATAATTTCAAACTTTCCCCATCTCTTCTGGGATGATGGTGGCATCAAAAGGTAAACTGCCCAGGTGTCTGACCAAACAGATTTAGGGTCCCAGCACACGTCACCTCAAGAGATCCACACCAATCAAACTTTGAGCTGATACTCATTCAACTATAGAAGAAATCACACTATAGGAAGGCAAGAACAGAAATCAGCGAAGTTTTCAGAAACAGCATGTGGATCCCTGCTAACAATTGCAGTCAGGGTGCACTATCCCAGGCAGCATAGAGATTGAGAGTGACACTCCTAAAACACCACCACCAATCAAACTTAAAACAGAGAATCATTCTAGTACAGAAAAAAACCACACCATGGCAATGCAAGAAGAGAAATCAGTGAAGATTTCAAAAACAGTGTGTGGACCCCTGCTAACAATTGCAGTCAGAGTGCACTACCCCAGGCAGCATAGAGATTGAGAGTGACACTCCTGAAACACCACCAATCAAACTTTAAACAGAGACTCATTCTAGTATAGAAAAAAATCACAGCATGGAAATGCAAGAAATCAGTGAGGATTTCAGAAACAGTGTGTGCACCCCTACTGAGCAGCTATTGTAGAAGCTATACTGCACCAGACAATGCAAGAAGGGGGAGAATGACATGAGGAGTTTGAGACCACCATATATGGGCACAGAGATGCCTCACAAGGACTCCACTGTGTAGCTCAATACCAGCTCAGGGATCTGTAAGTCCATTGGAGGACTATTTCCCTGTGGTGACCCAAAGCACCTAGACCAGATCCTCTGCCTTAGAGGGAGGGAGCATATTAGAAAAGGGCAAAGAACCAAACTCTTCCCACACCTTCTGTGGCTATCCAGGAAAGAATCCTGGGACACAGCCTTGCTCCCATACCAACAAACTACAACTCACAACTCTTCCACAAAACTCCCACCAGTGGACAGCAATGCCCCTTGAAGAGGCTGGCAGCCAGCAAAGCATTTGGGAAAACTACACCAGGACCCACCCCAGACAGGAAAGACTACTCATAATCATTACAATCTCAACCCAACCACTCTTATGGGAATAACTGCATATAGCTCCAGTAACAACTAGAGTGAAACTACAACTATGAACTGAAGATCTTCCTCTAAAGTGGCCCTAATTCAGGCCATGCCCAGAGAAACTGCAGTATGGAGCAGACCTGGTCTCTGACAAACTGAGCAGAGAGCCTCTTTTAATTTTTTTTTCTTTTTCACCTTCAGTTTTTAGAGAATGTGTATCTTCAAGTTGAACATTCTGGGTCTAATGATTTGATGATTTGAGATTTGTATTTACACAATTTATAAACTATTGTTTGTAATATATACACACATATAACACCCTACTCTTCTTTATAACATCTTTCTTCAAAATTAGAGCTGTTATTAGATAGGAGACAACTACTTAAGCTTTTTAGAGAAGTCAAGGCTCAGGGCACTTAACCCAATTTCTCTGTACTCCCTTTTTCAATATAGAATACAAAGGATTTTTCTCCTTTTTTGTCTTTTTCTTCTCCTTCATTTATATCCTCCAGGATGCTCATTTCCTGTCCTCTCCTCTTTCCTTTCTTCAACTCCCCTATAAACTTGTACCCATCTCACTCATGTCCCTAACAACTACCCATCCCCATTCTAACCATATCTCACAACCTCAGTATTTTCACCTAATACTAACTTTTTGACAGTTCAGTTCCACAGCACAACCGAACCCTGTATTCCACACAATTCCTACAAACCCTAAACCCAGATAAGTAAATCTCATCAAAGGGAAAGGACACCAGCTGCCTAGTCACCCAAAAAAAAAATAAGAAACAGACTGTTTAAAGAACACAGATAAAGCCAAAAGTGTCTTCAAATGGACAGAGCACATCAAAGAAATCCTAGAACTATACAAATCCAAGGGAATACTATGATCACAGAAAACAACCAGACAACAGAGCAAGGAAATAGGGATCTAAAAGACATTTTACAAGATGCACTGTCATTACTGATAAATTTAATTAATGAAAAGTTTGAAAACATAAACAAGAAAATTTGTAAGCATGATGAGACTAATGAAAGAATAATTGAAGAATTCATGGAGAACACAAACAGGAAGCTAACAGAAACCCAAAAGATGGGAAAGGAGTCCAAGGAAAAATCAACCACCCAGTTAAAAGAGATTAAGAAAAATACAAGCAAATCAGTAGCATAAAGAGGTCCTTAGGAATACTTAGACAAGACTTCAAAAAAGATGTAGAAAACATCAATAATGACCAAACAGAAAAAATAACTAATAAAGTGGAAAGTCATTGAGGCCAAAAACATGAGGGAAAAGATTAAGAGCTGGAAGACAGAGCAGATCAAATGAACCGATGGGGTTATTATACAGAACTATTCCAAGAAAGAAGCCTGCAGGAAACCCAAAACTCAATTCAAAGACTGAATTAGATTGATAGATATCCAGGAAGGTAAAGAGGGAACAGCCAAGGAGATAGGAAACATACTTCACAGAATCCTAGCAGAGAATTTCCCAAATATCCTAAAAGAAATACGCATTCAGATATGAGAAGCATTTAGGACACCCAACAGACTAGAATAGAACAGATCATCCTACAGTCACATTATAATCCACACTGGATCAACAGAGACCAAAGAAAGGATCCTCAAAGCTGTCAGAGAGAAAAGATTGATTACTAATAAAGGGAAACCAGTGAGAACAACTGAAGACTTACCAATTGAGACCATGAAAACAAGAAGAGCCTGGTATGATGTAGTCTAAACCCTAAAATCAAACAATTATGAACCCAGAATACTGCACCCAGCAAAGCTCACCTTCATAACCAAAGGACAAATTAAAACATTCTATAACAAAAAATTTAAATAATCTATGTCCAACAAACCAGCACTCCAGAAAATATTTTCAGATACAGAAAACAAGAATACTATGCTGGCAGAAAAAAATGCTCCTTAAAATAGAATCAGATAAATATGGCAAAAATGGAGAAGGCACAAGACCCTAAGAAGGATGATAGCATGGCAGACATTACCAGACATCTCTCAGTCCTAATTTTCATTATCAATGGAATTATCTTTCCCATTAGAAGAAATAGACTGACTACTTGGATCAAATAGCAAGACCTGTCCATATGTAGTTTACAAGAGACACATCTTGGTGACAAAAGTAGACACATTCTTAACATTCTCAAAGTGAAAGATTGGAAACAATCTTTCAAGCAAATGGCCTCAATAAACTGGCCAGAGTAGTAATCCTAATATCAGATAGTCTTCAAATTAAAATCAGTAATAAAGGGAACTCCACTACAGGAGAATATGGCAATTCTAAATATATATGCATCAAATGCTGGAGCACCCAACTTTATCAAACACATTCTCCTTGGCTTAAAGGTTCACATAGATCAAAATATATTGATTGTTGGCAACTTCAGCACATCATTGCCACCTCTGGAGAGATCATCCAGGCAAAAACAGCAAAGACAACACAGACCTAAATAATTATATCGACCAACTATATTTAAGAGACATCTACAGACTATTTCACCCAACAGCATTAGAATACACAGCAGCCATGGCACATTCTCCAAAATAAATCATGTTAGGTCACAAAGCAAATCCATGCAAAAAAATTTTTTTTTTTTTTTTTTTTTTAAATTTAATTTTATTTTATTTGTGAACATACTGTACAGAGGAGTTACAGTTACATGGGCAGGATAATGTGTACATTTCTTACCAAGCATTGCAGCCTCCTCCTTTGTTTATCCTTCACATCCCTTCCCAGCCTCCCCCCTCCCCCCCTAATCCCAATCCTTCTCCTTCCTCCCTCCCCCCAGCCCCCCCCCCCACCAACATTGTAAAGTTCGTTTTGGACATGACAACTTGTACTTCTCATTGTTGCAACAGGTCCACCTGTATCCTTAAACAACTGGTTTTTCCCCATCTCCTCCACAAGTTATACTGACATCAAATATAGTGAAAGCAAGGGTTATATTGTGGGGGAGGGACATACAAAGCAACAAAGAGATAATCTTATAAATGTGTTAGAAACACATGCATGAAAGAAAAAAACATTAAAATACACATCTAAGGGTTCATTTTCCTGACATCACATTATCTGACCTTTTCCGCTTGACTCATACATATACTAGATATTACAAATAAGGGAAACCATGGGACCTACGTTTCTTTGGGCCTGGCTTACTTCACTTAATATAATTTTTTCCAAGTTTTTCCATTTCCTAACAAATGGGGCAATGTCATTCTTTCTGATGGAGGCATAGAATTCCATTGTGTATATATACCACATTTTCTTGATCCATTCATCTACTGAGGGGCATCTGGGTTGGTTCCATATCTTAGCTATGGTAAATAATGCTGCAATAAACATAGTTGTGCTGGTAGCTTTAGTGTGGTCTTGTTTGTAAACATTAGGGTAAATGCCCAAAAGTGGGATTGCTGGGTCATAGGGGAGCTCTATGTGGAGTCTTTTGAGGAACCTCCATACTGCTTTCCAAAGTGGTTGAACAAGTTTACATTCCCACCAACAATGAATTAAGGTTCCTTTCTGTCCACATCCCCTCCAGCATCTGTTGTTGTTAGAGTTCTTGATTTTTGCCGTTCTCACTGGAGTGAGGTGATATCTCAATGTTGTTTTGATTTGCATTTCTTTTATGGCTAGGGATGTTGAACATTTCTTCATGTGTCTATTGGCCATCCTTCTTTCTTCTTCAGAGAAGTTTCTCTTTAAGTCTTTCGCCCACTTATTTATTGGGCAGTTGTTTCTTTGAGGATTTGTTGTTGGGGGGTTTAATTTTTTGAGTTCCAAGTATATTTTAGATATGAGACCCTTGTCCGTTGTATGGCTAGTAAAGATCTTCTCCCAATCCGTGGGCTTTCTATTGATCTTGCTAGCTATGTCATTTCCATGCAAAAAAATTTTAAATTTAAATCATTGCTTGCTTCCTATCAGACCACAGCAGAAAAAAAGAGTATTGCTCAATAACAAGAACCCTACTTCATTGTTGGTGGGGTGTAAACTTGTTCAAACACTTTGGAAAGTTGCATGGAGGTTCCTCAAAAGACTCCACATAGAGCTCCCCTATGACCCAGCAATCCCACTTTTAGACATGTACCCAAATGATCACAAACAAGACCACACTAAAGCTACCAGCAAGACTATTTTCATTGCAGCATTAATTAGCATAGCTAAGATATGGAACCAACACAGATGCCCCTCAGTAGATGAATGGATCAAGAAAATGTGGTATATCTACACAATGGAATTGTATGCCTCCATCAGAAAGAATGACATTGCTTCATTGTTTAGGAAATGGAAAGACTTGGAAACAATTATATTAAGTGAAGTAAGCCAGGCCCAAAGAAACATAGGTCCCATTTCCCATATTTGCAATAACTAGTATATGTCTGTGACCAGCAGAAACAGTCAGATAAGTTGATATTAAGCGAAATGAACCCCAAGATAAGGATTCAAATGTGGTTTTTTTCTTTCTTGCTAATGTTTCTAACATATTTATAGGATATTTCTTTGTTGTTTTGTATGTCCCTCCCCCAAGGTATAACCCCCATTTTCACTCTATTTGATGTTGGTATAATTTGTGGAAGGGAAAGGAAAAAGCAAATCATTTAAATAGGGATACAGGTGGACCCATTGCAACAATGAGATGTACAAGGCATTATGTCTAAAAACGAACTTTACAACTTTGGCGCGGTGGGGGGATGGTTGGGGGACGGGACAGGGCGGCTGGGGGGAGGGGGAGATGGGGAGGGATGGAAAGGGAAAACAAAGGAGGAGGCAACAATGCTTGATAAGAAATGTACTCATTACCTTGCCCATGTAATTGTAACCCCTCTGTACGGTATTTTCACAATAAAAAAAAAAAAAAAAGAACCACAGAAAACTCTCAGACTTACAGAGACTGAACAACACATTGCTGAGTGATTAGTGGGGTATTAAAAATTAAATTAAAAAAAAAATAAATAAAATAACTAAATAATATAAGAATAAAAATAAATATAAAAAAAAAAAAAAAATCATTAATAAACATAATATATAAATAAAAAAAATAATTAATAATAATAATATAATAAAAATTAATATAAAAATAAAAAAAAAATAAAATAAAAAATATAAATAATTAAATAAATAATAAAAAAATAAATTATAAAAAAAAAATAAAAAAAAATAAAAATAAAATAATTACTTCACTTAATATAATTTTTTCCAAGTCTTTCCATTTCCTAACAAATGGGGCAGTCATTCTTTCTGATGGCGGCATACAATTCCATTGTGTATATATACCACATTTTCTTGATCCATAGCTAGTAGCACAACTATGTCGAAAAACAAACTTTACAACTTTGGCTGGGAGGGGAGAAACATGGGAAGGGATGGGAAGGGGAAAGAAAGGAGGAGGCAACAATGCTTGATAAGAAATGTACTCTTTATCTTGCCCATGTAATTGTAACCCCTCTGTACAGTATGTTCACAAAAAATTAAAATTAAAATTAAAAAAATTAAAAATTAAAAAAAGAAATGTACTCATTATCTTGCCCATGTAATTGTAACCCCTCTGTATGGTACTTTCACAATAAAAAAAATAAATAAATAAAACTAAGTTAAAAATTAGAAAAAGAAAAACAGGCACCAAGCAGACCCCAAATCAAGAGACAGAAACAAATAATAAAAAATTAAATCAGAAATACAAGTATTAGAATATTTAGAAAACCCATAAGAGGAATTCACAAAAGAACCAATTCTTTGAAAACATTAACAAATTGACAGACCCTGAGCAAATTTAATTAACAAAAGAGAGCACATTGGGCTGGGAAGGTGGCTCAGTGGTAGAGTGCTTGCCTTGCATGCATGAGGCCCTGGGTTCGATTCCTCAGCACCACATAAGCAGAGGAAAAAAAGCCAGAAGTGGCCATCTGGCTCAAGTGGTAGAGTGTGAGCTTTGAGCTGTGCCCAGGCCTAGAGTTCAGACCCCATGACCGACAAAAAAGAGAGAGAGAGAGAACACACCAAATTTAATAAAATTAGAGATGAAAGTGGGAATATTACAACAGAAATATACAAGATTCAGAATATTCTTAGGAAATACTTTGAAAATACTTATGAAAATAAATCTGAGAATCTGGGAGAAAAGGAGGCTTTCCTAGAGAGCGTTGATGTCTCCAAACTGAACCAAGACTGAACTCAACCAAATAGACCCATACCAAGTAATGAAATTGAAATGGCAATATAGACCCTCCAAATCAAGAAAATCCCAAGTCCACATGAATTCACAGCAAAATTCTATAAGGCTTTCAAAAGATAACTCACAAACTCTTCAGTAAAATAGAAAGGAAAAGGTCACTACCAAGCTCATCACCAAACCAGATAGTGACCCATCAAAGAAATAAGATTATAGACTCATACTTGATAAAGATTGATGCAAAACTCCTCAATGAAATTCTGGCCAAATGAATTCAATAACTCACCAAAAAATAATCATATGCTATGAAAAAACAGGTTTCATTCCAGGATTGCAAAGCTGGTTCAATATGTGCAAGTCAATTTATGTAATTCAACATATCAACAGGAGCAAGGACAATAATCAAATGATCATCTCAAAGATGCAGAGAAAGCATTTCACAAGATTCAACAGTCCCTTAAGTTAAAAGTTTTAGAAAAGCTAGAAATCCATGGAACATTCCACAGTATAATAAAAGGTATAGAGAACAATTCTACATCCAGTATTATATTTAATGGGGAAAAGTTAAAACCATTCCCTCTAAAATCAGGAATGAGACACGGATGTCCCCTTCTCCACTCCTCTTCAAAATAGTCCTGGAATGGGATTGAAATAGGGTAAGAAGAAGTAAGGCTATTTCTTAGAAGACAATGTAATCCTTTAGTTGCATCTCCCAAGCTACTTGAGGTGATCCAAAAATGTGGCAAGGTATCAGGTTATAAAATCAACCCACAAAATTCAGTAGCTCTTCTGTGTGCCAACAATAAGAAGAGTAAGGCTGAAATAATGAAAGCAACTCCATGTATAATAGCCTCAAATAAATAAAATAATTAGAAATAACATAATTAGAAATTAACTTAACCAAAGATGTGAAATATATCAATTATGAAAACTTTAAAACTCTGAAAAAAGAAATGGAAACAGACTTAAGGAAATGGGATAACTTCCCGTGCTTCTGAATGAGGAGAATTAGCATAGTAGAAATTGCAATTCTACCCAGAGAAATATACAAATTCAGTGAATTACCCATGAAAATCCCAACAACTTTCTTCAAGGAAATGGAGAAATTAATCACCTAATATTTGGTAAGAGAGTCAAAAACATAAAATGGAAGAAAGCTTCAACCAATGGTGCTGGCAGAACTGGTTATCTATGTACAGAAAACTGAAGCTCATATATCACCTTGTGCCAGAATCAAATATAAATTGGTCAAAGACCTCACTCAATGTAATGCCAAATATTTTGAAAATATTACAGGAAGGGGTAAGGGAAACCATAGGCCTTCCAGTTGCAGGAAAAACTTCCTAAATAAAGATCCAGAGTCACAACGAATCAAGGACTTGAGTAAATGGGATTGCATTAAACTGAAGAGCATCTGCATGGCAAAGGACATAGCTAGCAAAATGAGTAGAAAACCCACAGAATGGGAGTAAATCTTCACTAGCTATGCACTAGACAAGGGCGTTATACTTCAAATATACTTAGAACGCAAAAACTTGAACCCCTAAAAAACGAATACTCAAAGAAACAACCCATTTAATAAATGGGTTACAGAGGGGTAAAAGAGAGACTTCTCAGAAGAAATAAGAATGGCCAGTAGACACATGAAATAAACGTTCAACATCACTGGCAATAAATGAAATCCAAATAAAAAGAACATTGAGATTCCACCTCACCCCAGTTAGAACGACCATTATGAAGAAAATAAATAATAACAGATGCAGGCCGGGGATGTGACTGAAAGGGAATGCTGCTACTCTGTTGGTTAGAATGTAAACTTGTTCAATCACTCTGGAAAGCAGTATGGAGGTTCCTCAAATCACAAAACATAGAGTTTCCCTATGACCCACTAATCCCTGTCCTGGGCATTTATCCAATGGACACCCTTCAGCACAACCATATTCATTACAGCCTTGTTTACCATAGCCAAGATAGGGAATCAACCTTTATGTCCCTCAGTAGATGAATGGATCAATATAATGTAGTATATATACACAGTGGCATTATACTCATCCATTAGAAAGAATGATATTGTACCATATGTAAGGAAATGAAAATACTTGCAAAAAATTATATTAAATTACATTAAGTGAAGTAAGCCAGAGCCAAAGAAACATAGGCTGCATGGTTTCCCTCATTTTTTTTATTGTGAAAATACCATACAGAAGGGTTACAATTACATGGGCAAGGTTATGAGTGCATTTCTTATCAAGCATTGTTGCCTCCTCCTTTGTTTTCCCTTACCATCCCTTCCCATCTCCCCCTCAGTCGCCCTGTCCCCTCCCCCAACCATCCCCCCACCGCGCCAAAGTTGTAAAGTTCGTTTTTCGACATAATGTCTTGTACATCGCATTGTTGAAATGGGTTCAACTGTATCCCTATTTAAACAATTTGTTTTTTCCTTTCCCCTCCACAAATTATACCGACATCAAATACAGTGAAAGCAGGGGTTATACTGTGGGGGAGGAACATACAAAGCAACAAAGAAATATCTTATAAATATGTTAGAAACAATCACAAGAAAGAAAAAAACATTTGAATACTTATCCTGGGGTTCATTTCGCCTATCATCAACTTATCTGACTGTTTCTGCTTTTCTCAGACATATTCTAGTAATTGCAAATAAGGGAAATGGTTTCCCTCATTTGTGTAGCTATAATGTGCCTTTAAGTGTATGAGTAAACACACTGAATGATAAAATAAGTGTCTATATATATATACATATATATATATATATGTATATATATATGAATCCACACATGCTGGGACATGATAAATTATGTATGATTTAGGACATTTACACACTGAGGCCAAAGGAGGATATGCATAGAAGTGGTTGACAAAAGCTCAATAGCTATGCGCAGATGATCCTATAAAATAATCTTCTATGAAATGAACTCCAGGAAAAGGAATCAAGAGACATATGTTAGTTACCATTGTTGACCTTTTTGTTTTTGTTTTCTTTTCCCTTTGTTTTGTTTGTTTATATTTGAAAGGGTAAGGGAGGGCACATAAAAGATGGAACAAAGGGGAGAGATAATTCAAAAAGAATTGTACGAATTACTCATTACCTGATTCATATAACTATAACCTCTATATTAACTCTCCAATAACAATTTTTAAAGTTATGTACTCATTGTCTGGCTTATGTAACTATAACCCCTCTGTACGTCACCTCTACAATAACAATAAAAATATTTTTAAAAAAGAAACAAAAAATTAATCTTACACATAATTCAAAACCCATGATCTGTGTTTTCTAAAGGACCAGTATCATCCATTATCACAAGTTAGTAATTGGAAGGAAGGAAGACTTTGACTCTGCAATCCTAATACATAACTTTTATCTTGACTTCAATGGACTGGAGACACCCTAGTATAAATTTACCTGTCCCATTAGCGATCTCATTCTCTGAGCAGGGAGTGCAGTCAAAGCAACAAGCAGCCTTTCCTTCTTGAGAGGATTTCCTGAATCCAGGAACACAGCTCTCACTGCACACAGAATGAGGAGTCTGAGAAAAAATCAGATATATGTTAGTAACTGTTTAGAATTTTACCTAACATTCCAAAAAGTCCATTGTTTTAAAGAATCAGATTAGTAAACATAGTATTTCTATGCATATAAGTCCAGTCAATTAATTGAATGCTATTACAGATTCCACATCACATGATCACCAAAGTTTTACATTCTACAGCCTTGATCTCTGGTCTGTTGAACTATTGAGAAGTGTGGTACCTTTAAAAGATAGAGATTAATGGTGAGAATGTAAGTCTTAGTGCCTAGCCCTATGGAACTTCTTTGAATTCATGTCATTATTGTTTTCTCCGTCACATCAGTCAAAAGCAAGGAGGAAAAATCCTCACTAAAGCTTAAAAGTAGGCTGTAAGTTAAAGAAGCCCATCCTATCTTCCTGTCTGTTTCCCAGTTTCCATGAGATAGGCTTTCAAGCTTATGACTGATTACTCGGGTATTTGGTCCTCCTGTTACAAAACTGCTATAACATGCCATTTATATTTATAATAAGAAATAAGTCAACATTTATGAACAAACCATCAAGTCCCTTTGTGTCTTTCCCATCCAAAAATCAATAAATAGGACAATTTCTTTCAAGTTGAAAATAATTAAATATATAATGCTGGGCCATTAGTGAGCAGGACAAGTATGTAGTTCTACCTAGTTCAGATCATGACAATTAGATACAACCTACCTCTATACTTTCTATGGCCCACTCTATCATATCTTCAGACAAAAACAGCTGATGACCATCCAGCACATATGGAGAAAATTTCCCTACTTTCATATTTAGTTCAAGACCTTCTGGAAAATTCCAAATATTTACAATGTCATACTGTGGCTCTAATTTTCTTTTATCATCCACAATCACTTTGTCTCCACCAAGATTCTTAAATAGGGTTTTCTTCAGAAAAGCATGTAGCTAAAAGACATAAATAGCTATGTTGAAGTGAAACCAAGAATTAAGAGAGAAAATCTGAATGAAGCAAAGCCTTTCATTATCTTTAAACCCTACTTTATAATAAGTAAAGATCAACAGACATCAAACCAGTGGAATAAAAGAAAGTCTATGGATTAAAAAAAGAAAGTCTATGGATAAATGGCATTACATGAAGAGTTTTGGTATGGCAAAGGATATAGCTGTCAAGATAAATAGTGCACAGAACAGGAGAAAATTTTTACTACCTCTGTGTCAGACAAGGGCCTCATATCTGAAATACACATAAAGCTCAAAAAATGAAACCCTCTGAAAATAAATACTCAAGAAATAACACCCCAATTAATAAATGGGCTAAAGGTTTCAAAAGAGACTTTTCTGAAGAAGGTGTAAGAATGGCCAGTAGACACAAGAAATGTTCAACATCTCTGGCCAGAGAAAGAAATGCAAATTAAAACCAGATTGATATTTTACCTCATCCCAGTTAGAATTGTCATTATCAAGAAAACTAACAATAAACAGATGCTGGCAAGGATGTGGCCAAAAAGGAATGCTAGTACACTGTTGATGTGAATGTAACCTTGTTCAACCAATCTGGAAAGCTGTATGGAGGTTTCCCAAAAGACTGAACATAGAGCTTCCTGATGACCCCGTAATTCCACTCCTGGGTATTTTTCCAATAGACCACTTATGAGGCATTAACTAACCATAGACAAGGTATGGAATCAGCCCAGATGCCCCTCAGTGGATGAGTCTATCAAGAAAGTATGGTATATACATACATATATACAGAATGGAATTCTTTGCTTTCTTCAGAAAGAATAATACTGTACCATTTTTAAGGAAATGGAAAGACATGGATAAAATTATATTAAACAAAGTAAACCAGACCCAAAGAAACTTAAGTTTCGCAGTTTCCCTTATTTGTTGTAACTAAAATATGCCTATAAATCAACAAATAAACACACTGGATGGTAAAAGACAAAAAAAATACACTTGGACATGATAACTTTTACAGGATTCTAGACACACATACAGCGAGAGCAAAGCAGGATATTTTTATGAGAGGATCACAAAAGTTCAGTAGCTATGTGCATATGATCATATAAAATGATGTTGATCAAAATTAATTCCAAGAAATAGAAATAATGTTTTTTGTTATTTTGCTTTTTGGTGTTTTTTCTCCTTTTTCACTGTTTTTTTTTTGTTTCTGCACTTTTTATATGTTATTTGTTTGGAAGAGCTTAAGGAGAAGGACAGAAATGATGGAGAAAAGGATGAACAAATGATACAGTGATATTGATTATACATTATCTTGGGGAGGGTGTCATGAGGGAAATCTGGGAGAAAAAAAAGACAAGGAAAGAGGTGACACTGTTCAAGAAGAAATACACTCATTACCTGACTTATGTAACTGTAACACCTCTGTACATGACCTTTACAATAATGATTTTTTAATCATTTTTTTTAAAAAATGCCTGTGGAAAGAAACCAAACAAGTGGAACAAAAGGGAGACAATGGGGAAATAAAATATATGTTGTATCAGATACTGTGTCAGGCCAGGTCGGATCCCAAGATCCATTTTCTTTTTTAAGTATATTTTTTATTTTAAAGAAACTGTACAGAGGGATTACAGTTACATGAGTAAGGTAATGAGTACATTTCCTCTTGAGCATTGTTAGCCCCCCTTTGTTTTTCCCCTTACCATCCCTTCCCTCCCCAACTCCCCAACTCCTCCCTTCTCCTCCACTCGAAAGTTGTAGAATTCATTTTTAACAGAGTGACTTGTACATCTCATTGTTACAATGGGTCCGCTGTATCCTTGTTTTAGCATTTTGTTATTTCCCTGCCCCTCCCTAAATTAGAAAAATGTATATACAAGATGGAGGATACCAGAATCAAATACAGTGAAAACAGGGTTTATAACAATAGGGAAGAACATACAAAAGAAACAAAATAAATCACATAGTACATTATAAGTACATAGCTTTTGACCTTTTCTACTTGTCTGGTAAGGTTATCCTTTATTCTCTTTATTCCCTTTATTCCCTTATTGCAAATAAGGGAAACCATGGGACCTATATTTCCTTGGGTCTGGCTTACTTCACTTAGTATAATTTCTTTCCAAGTTTTTCTATTTCCTAACTAATGGAGCATTACCATTCTTTCTGGTGGAGGCATAGAATTCATATATATATATATATGAATATATATACATATATATGTATATACACATATATATGTATATATATGAATTCTATGTGAGATATATATATGTGTATATATATATATATATATATATATATATATATCACATTTTCTTGATCCATTCATCAAATGAGGGGCATCTGGGTTGGTTCCATATCTTAGCTGTGGTAAATAATGCTGCAATAAACATACTTGTGCTGGTAGCTTTAGTATAGCCTTGTTTGTGATCCTTTGGATAAATGCCGAAAAGTGGGATTGCTGAGTCATAGGGGAGCTCTATATGGAGTCTTTTGAGGAACCTCCATACAGCTTTCCAGAGAATTTGAACAAGTTTACACTCCCACCAACAATGCAGAAAGTTTCCCTTTTGGCCACATCCCCTCCAACATCTATTGTTAAAATTCTTGATTATAGCCATTCTAACTAAGATGAGGTAGAATCTCAATGTTGTTTTGATTTGTATTTCTTTTATGGCTAAGGAAGTTGAGCATTTTTTCATGTGTCTATTGGCCATTCTTATTTCCTCTTCAGAGAAGTCTCTCTTTAAGCCAAGACCCATTTTCAAGAGAAAGTACATCTACTGAAATAGACATGAAATGAGATTCATTGAAGTTACAGTAGCCATAACCACTAATGTTATGAGTGTTCAAGGACTCTCAGTTTGCTAAACTGAAATTAATCAATATCATTTATGAAATGTGTAGACTTTCAGCAGGGTTTAGGTACTGAAAGAGCAGATTATCTTTTGCTGTTAAGAAACTTGGAGGAGAAAGCTGGTTTTACAATTTTTAAAGCATTACTTGTGAACATGAGATCATTCATAATGTAAAGAAATGGTGGAAACATGAAACATATACTTCATCCTTTCCACTTACTGGTGTTTCTTTTCAGTTATGTTTATATCTTAGGTCTGTTTTTCTTTGAAAGAACATGAACACAGGTCTAGAGTACTCCACTAAGTTGAAACAAAGTTTTCTTGGATTTTAAGAATATTTTAAATATTTATTTTATCCTATGAAAAACACTATTAGAAAGTCATTTTGCCAATGGTATGTGAAATCCAACACAGAACCATTACCTGTGCTAGGGAAGGCACCATCCCTTCCCCATCTCCCATTAATGTCATTTCTGTTTGATGAAGAAGCATCTCGTGGAGGGCCTGGGCCACAGCATACACAGCATTATAGATATTGTAACTCTCTTCAGACATAGCCATGTCAAAAGTGTGTCCAGGCAACCATTCCAAGGAGGCATTATGTGGACAGTTCTCCCATGTCACACAGTCAGAGTCAGAAACTGAACAATTAAAAGAGAGAAACCACAATCTAGCAAGGTAAAAGTCTTCTGGGTATTTGGAAGGGTTAACTGCCCTTATAAAATCTGTGAATCCAATACTTTCTGCATGATGGTGTGAAAAAATGAGAGGTACATGGAAAGAGCCTAGCATGAAATATTTCCTTTTTGTGGTTAAATGCCACTGTGAATTCATGATACAAATTTTACCTGTAATTAAAAATTGTTCAACACACAACATTAAATCTAGTAGGGATTCATTATCACCATATATGATGAGGACATTTGCTGAAGATTTATTAATCTCATTATAAACTGCTATGAGTTTCAATACATGTGACAGGGCATGGTTTGGCATCACTAGCTCAAAGGCTACACAAACTGTGTTCTTGGCCATCTCTTCTTTCAGTTCAGGAAGAAACCACAAACCATTCTCATCATCTGAGGTCAACAATCCCACCCAGTTCCAGTTGAAGTGAAGCAGTAAGGAGACCATGGCCATGGCTATTGATGTATCCTTTGGGGCCATCTGATAGAGAGCAGGAAACTTGTCATTGTCACTCAGGGTATGATCAAAAGGCCCAAAGTTAAGCTAAAGGGAAAGAAAATTGGATGTTCCATGAATGGAAGATTGCCATCCATCACAATCTCAATCTTGATATATATTAAGCAACCAATTGAAGTAAGTATAAGTTAGGTTTTTGTATCAGTTTCTTCATAAATATAGGGTTCAACATATCCATTTTTGTCACTGTTTCTATTAACTCCTCCATATATATCAGCCCCACCCATTTCCTTTCTTTCTTTTTTTTAATTGTGAAAATACCACACGGAGGGGTTACAATTACAGGGGCAAGGTGATGAGTACATTTCTTATCAAGCATTGTTGCCTCCTCCTTTCTTTCCCCTTCCCATCCCTTCCCATGTCCTCCTCCCCATACTCCCCCATTCACCACCCCACACCACAGCCAAAGTAGTAAAGTTCGTTTTTCGACATAACTTCTTGTACATCTCATTGTTGCAATAGGTCCATCTGTATCCCTATTTAAACGATTTTTTCCCTTCCCCTCCACAAATTCTACCAACATCAAATACAGTGAAAACAAGGATTATACTGTGGGGAAGGGACATACAAAGCAACCAAGAAATCATTTTATAAATATGTTAGAAACAATTGCAAAAAGAAAAACCATTTGAGTCCTTATCTTGGGGTTCATTTGGTTTCCCTTTGGTTTCCCTTATTTGCAATTACTAGTATATGTCTGAGACAAGCAGAAATGGTCAGATAAGTTGATGTTAGGCAAAATGAACCCCATTTCCTTTCTTAATTCCATGTTCACATATGTACATTGAATATAATGTTGTATTTGCCCACCCATCCACCACCCATTTCTCAGCCCCTTTCCACATCCCCTTAACATGTAAGCCCCTCAGACAACATATGCTTCTGCTTTCTGTGTTCATTTTATTAACCTGTTAGTTACTTAGTGAGATAACACCATGGTATTTCACTCCTAGTTATACCCTACATTAGTTGCATTGATTTTCTATGATCAATGTAAATGTAAATGGCTATGTATGTGTTCCATATTTATTTCATATTTGTATTTATATTTTGATAAGAGAACACATGCCCCCTTTCTCTCTCTGAGCTTGACTTCATTCAAGAAAATACTGTGGGGGGAGGGCGGGTAGTTGTAGAGGTGTGAGGAAAGGGATGGTAGGAGAAAAACAAAGGAGGAGGCAACAATGCTCGATAGGAAATGTACTCATTACCTTGCTCATGTAACTGTAACCTCTCTGTACAGTATTTTGCCAATAAAAAACATACAAAAAAAGAAAATACTGTGTGTGTGTGTGTGTGTGTGTGTGTGATTGCACACCACTACAGGGGCATAAAGTCATGGTTTCATATACTTCCTTATCTTTTTCCCTCAAGGCTGTTGTTTTTACTACTTAAGCCACACATTCTTTTCCTGTTTTAATTGGAGACAAAAGTTTCATATGTAGCTGGGATTGTAGGTGTAAGCCACCAGCACCCAACTCAACATACCTTCACCCTTTAAAGTCATTTTCTGTTTCCTCATTTTTTAAAGAAAATTATTGGTAAGGCCTAAAATTCCAAATAATCTCTTTTTCTGCTCTAACTTTTTTATCCCCTTTCCCAACAATGAAAACACAGATATCCCACTATCTTTGAATACTTACTCTTTCACATCACAAAATTTGATAGGTTCAAAAATCCAGTCTCTTCTTATCATTCTCTTCTGACACCTGAAATGGCACCAAATTAGACATTTTTTATATGCCTCCAGTCCTCCCACCCTCACCTGTAGAAAACTGTAGAGTTCCAACAATGTCCCAATCTGGGCAGATGTTTTTCCTGAGGGTCCTGTAAGTACTGCTATAGACTTGCTGTCTCTCATACAGGAGTAGTTTGGAATTTTGTCCTCCCCAAAGAGCCAAATGAAAGGGTTCTTAAATACTGTCCAAGCTCCGAAGTAAACATCATAAATATCAAATCCCAGAGTCAAATTATGTAAAAGATCAGGGTTTTTGTTGATCTCCTCAATAGCAAAAGCCAAGGCCAAAACAAACTGATAGTTCTTGAAGATAAACCTGCATAAAGAAAATAGAAATTTAGTAGTACTTCAAAACTTAGGGCTTTGATGTACTGACTGCCTGTTTCTCTGCCAGTGAAAATGTTAAAATAGTGCTCCCAAATGGAATTCAAGAGAATGTACTGCCTTATATTTCTATGTAGGATTAGTTAAAGTACATGAAAGAAATTTGTCATGATTGATATTCAGAAACTTAGAACTTGTTTGTTCCCTTCTACCACATTCACCACAGCAAAAAGTTGTTATCCATTGAACGTGGAATAGGCTTTCATGAGACACCAAATAATTCTGTTTCCTTAATTTTGGGGTAACTAGCTCCACTACTATGAAAAATAGATATTTTTTGAGTCACCCAGTATATGTTCTGTGTTTATGTGCCAGTACAGGCTAACTAGCAAATGTCCAGTTTAAGAGCAATTTTCAGAAGCAAAGTACTATTTCTGAAAGATTCTATAGTAAGGTGTGCTAACAGACCAAATATATTGAATAGCTCTTCCTGAAATATCAGTCAGAATAAGAGCTCAAATACCAGGGAATTTTGTTCTTATTTATGCAACATAAGGGATGCATCCAACTCCAAGAAGCTGATTATAGGAGTGAAGAACTTCCAGCAAGAGAGATGAGAATGTTAAACAAGCTTTACACTGAAATCCCAGTTCCAAGGCTGCCATGATAAAATGTAGTGATCGTTACTCCCTTCCCAATGTATTTAGATTGAGATACCAAAAATTAAAGGATGAAGAGGAAGAAAGAGGATCAAAGTACCTTCTTTCTCTGTGTCATGTCTGTGTATGCAAGGGTGTGTGTGTACTTGTACACACATTCTAAAGAAATTGGTGAAATCAACACATATTGTTCAAACAAGAAACAATGGAGGCAAAATGGATATACAAATGAGAGGATGAACTTATTCAACTTATACTGTATGCATATTTGAAATCACAATGATGCCTATTATGTTAGTGAAGTTAGAGTTTGAAGAAAATATGATTTATTATACACATATGGAAAAGTAAAATGAAGCAAGAATGAAGACAGGTGAAAAACATTTTGTCAAAAGTTGATAACAGTATTTTAAAAAGCAAATAATGATGTTTTGTGGATTCAGTAAATGGTTGAGAAAGCTAGAGAGTTGGAATACTTTTTCTAGTAAGTATTGACAGAACTTGAAGTTCCTAATGTAGACAAGTATAGAAATGTAAGATATCTATTGTAGCTTTTTTTTCCAGGGCTGAGGACCGAACCCAGGGCCTTGCGTACACCGGGCAGGCGCCCTTCCGCTGGGCTAAACCCCTAGCCCCAGAAATGTAAGATATCTAAAGATGAGAGGTTAATCAATTTTGTGTGTGTGTGTGTGTGTGTCAGTCATGGTGCCTGAACTCTGGGCCTGAGCGCTGTCCCTCAGCTCTTCAGCTCAAGGCTAGCACTGTACCACTTGAGCCACAGCACCACTTCTAGCTTTTTCAGCTTATGTGGTGCTGAGGAATTGAACCCAATGCTTGCCTCATGCATTCAAGGCAAGTACTCTGCCACTGAGCCACCTTCCCAGCCCTCAGATTTTTAACATGATATCTACAGCAAGCTGTCTTATTGTCAAACTGTCACAAGTAAAACATACACAGAAGATTCTCTATATTAGAGGAGAAATGGAACCCATAACACATAGATATGCCCCTGTTTCGCTAACAGCTGATTCCATAGAATCAATGCAAGCCAAGAGAGAATGGCAGGAGATCTTTACAGTACTGAAGGCAAAGAATTATATAAATTATCCACCAAGAATAGTGTACTTATCAAGGGAGCTAAAAAAATAGAATGGAAGAAAAACAGCCTTTTTGATAAATCATGCTGGCAAAATTGGTAAAATGCCTGTAGAAAACTAAAGCCAAATCCTTATATATCACCCTGAACCAGAATCAACTCCAAATGGATCAAAGACCTCGAAGTCAAAGTAGACACCCTGAAATTATTACAGGAAGGAATAGGAGAAACTTTAGGGGTCTTTGGCACAGGCCAAAATTTTCTTAATAAAGACCCAGAAACACAACAAATCAAAGAAAAGTTGGAAAAATGGGATTGCATGAAACTGCAGAGCTCCTGCATGGCAAAGAACATAGCTAGCAAGATCAATAGCCTTGGAATTGGGAGAAGGTCTTCATTAGCCATACAAAGGACAAGGATCTTATATCTAAAATATACTTAGACTCAAAAAGTTAAATCTCCCAACAACAAATCCTCAAAGAAACAACTGCCCAATAAATAAAGACTTAAAGAGAAACTTCTCTGAAGAGGAAAGAAGGATGGCCAATAGACACATGAAGAAATGCTCAACATCCCTAGCCATAAAAGAAATGCAGGGCTGGGATGTAGCTCAGTGGCAAAGCGCTTGCCTAGCAAGTGCAACGTCCTGGGTTCGATCCCCAGTACCAAAAAAGAAAAGACCAAAAAAATACAGTTAAAAAACAAACAAACAAAAGAAATGCAAATCAAAACAACACTGAGATACCACCTCACCCCAGTTAGAAGAAATCTAATAACAATAGATGCTGGAGTGGATGTGGACAGAAGAGAACCTTACAGCATTGTTGGTGGGAATGTAAACTTGTTCAACCACTTTGGAAAGTAGTACGGAGGTTCCTCAAAAGACTCCACATAGAGCTCCCCTATGACCGAGCAATCCCACTTTTGGACAGTTACCCAAATGATCACAAACAAGACCATACTAAAGCTACCAGCACAACTACGTTTATTGCAGCATTATTTACCATAGCTAAGATATGGAACCAACCCAGATGACCCTCAGTAGATGAATGGATCAAGAAAATGTGGTATATATACACAATGGAATTCTATACCTCCATCAGAAAGAATGACATTGCCCCATTTGTTAGGAAATGGAAAGACTTGGAAACAATTATATTAAGTGAAGTAAGCCAGGCCCAAAGAAACATAGGTCCCATGGTTTCCCTTATTTGCAATAACTAGGATATGTCTGAGACAAGCAGAAAAGGTCAGATAAGTTGATGTTAGGTGAAATGAACCCTAAGATAAGGATTCAAATGTTTTTTCTTTCATGCGATTGTTTCCAACATATTTATAAGATGATTTCTTTGTTGTTTGTATGTCCCACCCCCGTGGTATAACCCCTGTTTTCACTGTATTTGATGTTGGTATAATTTGGGGAGGGGAAGGGAAAAAGAAATTGTTTAAATAGGGATACATGGCAACAATAAGATGTACAAGACGTTATGTTGAAAAACGAATTTTACAACTTTGCCAAAGGTGGGCGGGCATAGGAGGGGAGATATGGGAAGGTGAAACAAAGGAGGAGGCAATAATACTTGATAAGAAATGTACTCATTACCTTGCCCATGTAATTGTAACCCCTCTGTACAGTATTTTCACAATTTAAAAAAAAAGTCTTAAAGAGAAACTTCTCTGAAGAGGAAAGAAGGATGGCCAATAGACACATGAAGAAATGCTCAACCTCCCTAGCCATAAAATAAATGCAAATCAAAACAACATTGAGATACCACCTCACCCCAGTTAGAATGGAAAATCAAGAACTCTAATAACAACAGATGCTGGAGGGGATGTCGACAGTAGGGAACCTTACTGCATTGTTGGAGGGAATGTAAACTCGTTCAACCACTTTGGAAAGCAGTATGGAAGCTCCTCAAAAGACTCCACGTAGAGCTCCCTTATGACCCAGAGCAATCCCACTTTTGGGCATTTACCCAAATGTTTACAAACAAGACCACACTAAAGCTACCAGCACGACTATGTTTATTGCAGCATTATTTACCATAGCTAAGATATGGAACCAGCCCAGATGCCCCTCAGTAGATGAATTGATCAAGAAAATTTGGTATATACATATAAGTATGTATGTATGTATGTATATATATGAATTATATGTGTATGTGAATTCTGTGCCTCCATCAGGAGAATGACAATGACACCTCATCATTTGTTAGGAAATGGAAAGACTTGCAAAAAATTATATTAAGTGAAGTAAGCCAGGTCCCATAGGTTTCCTTTATTTGCAATAACTAATATAAGTCTAGGACAAGTAGAAAAGGTCAAAAGCTATGTACATATGACCATATAAGATGATAAGTGAAATGAACCCCAAGATAAGGACAAGTGGGTATTTTCTTCCTTGCTATTGTTTTCAATGTATTTAAAATGTACTATGTGATTTTTTTTGTTCTCTTGTATGTTCTTCCCCCATGGTATAGCCCTTATTTTCACTGAATTTAACATCGGTGCCCTGCATCTTGTATGTACATTTTTCTAATTTGGGGAGAGAATGAGAAATAATAAAATGTTCAAATAAGGATACAGGTTGTCCCATTGTAACAATGAGATGTACAAGACACTATGTTGAAATAGAACTTTACAACTTCAGGGGGAGGGAGGATTTTGGGAGGTGGGGAGGAAAGGGATGGTAGAGGAAAAATCAAAGGAGGTAACTATGCTTGATAGAAAATGTTCTCATCACCTTACTTACGTAGGTGTAACCCCTCTGTACAGTATTTTTACAATAAAAACATATAAAAAAGAATACTGTACTTATCAAAGATGCCCTTTAGAAGTGAAGACAAAATAAAGATGCTACCAGATCAGCACAGTTAAGAGAACATATCTCCACCAAACCTAGTCTACAAGAAATACTAAAGTAAGTTTATACTCGAAAACACTGAACCGTTCATGGACAAAAAAAATATACAAAAATGTATAAAACTTACTGGTAAGAGTGACTAGTGACTATACCTGTGAGCTGAGAATGTTCTAACGTTATAAATGTGCTAGCAAATTGTACAAATAATTCATATATAGAGAGAAAAATTATTAATATAACTAGTTATTACTATATGACCATGTAAAATTGTATATCAAATATTACAATATAGGAGGGATACAATGTAGTTGCAGATTTTGTCTTTACTATTTTATCTTAAAATATTAAGTTTTCATTAAAAATTTAAATGAAGGATTTCATTATAACATTTCTGTACATTCACTTATGGACTATGATCATAGTCCTTATTACTTGTACATGTGCATTTTCTCTTTTTCTTTCATCCTCATGGCAGCTAATTGTCACCATTCCAAAATACCCTGCTGTCATCTATTTTTAGTGCCCCTAAGTACCACAGACTCTATAATAGACATGAAAATTCATAATTCAGAAGTCAATACACACTACTATTGAACTCGATAACCACTGAAGTCTCTAAAAGGAGAGAAAGAGTGGAAGAGGCTTCAATAAACCTGGAAGAACAAGTTACATAAGGGCAGTGATGAGAAGTGATCTGTAAACAATGACTGGAAGTGAAAATGCAGGAAATTCGACCAATAAGTGCTACAATAACTGAATGAGTAAAAACTCAAGGCCAAACAATAGGTTGATTCAAAGAACCTCACTTTACCATTAATGGACCTCAATGACTGTAAAAAATGAGTGGATTAATGTAGTCAATGCAAATGAAACCAAAAAGAAGCAGAAATATCCATAACACATCATATCAGATAGACTTTAATCAAAGCAACAAAAATGACAAGTTTGTAATGAAATGAGGAAGGGATCAAATCAACAAGATGACATAGCAGTTTTTTCATTCTTTCTTTCTTTATTTATTTATTTATTTATCTATTTTGGTCAGTTGTGGGGCCTGAACTCTGGGCCTGGGCACTGGCCCTGACCTCTTCAGCCCAAGGCTAGTGCTCAACCACTTGAGCCACAGCACCACTTCCGGCTTTTTCTGCTTATGTGGTGCTGAGGAATGGAACCCAGGGTCTCATGCATGCAAGGCAAGCACTCTACCACTGAGCCACCTTCCCAGCCCAGCATAGCAATTCTTAATGTGTACTTACACACTATTGAATAATTAACTAACAATATTACTTGACTTTGAGATAGTCTTCAATACAATAATAGTTTTGTGTAGTGATCAGACAAAATCAACAGGGAGGTATCAGAGTTAAATTTCACCCTTGATCAAGTGAGGCTTACATACACCTAGAGAACATTTCACCCAACTTCTGAATAAAGCATCTCTCATAAACATACTGAATGTTCTCCAAGGGTCATAGGGGAGCTCTATGTGAAGTCTTTTGAGGAACCTCCATACTGCCTTCCAAAGTGGTTGAACAAGTTTACACTCCCACCAACAATGCTGTAAGGTTCCCTTCTGTCCACATCCCCTGCAACATCTGTTGTTATTAGAGTTCTTGATTTTAGTTATTCTAACTGGAGTGAGGTGGTATCTCAATGTTGTTTTGATTTGCATTTATTTTATGGCTAGGGAGGTTGAGCATTTCTTCATGTGTCTATTGGCCATCCTTCTTTCCTCTTCAGAGAAGTTTCAGGCTCCCTTATGACCCAGCAATCCCACTTTTGGGCATTTACCCAAATGTTTACAAACAAGGCCACATTAAAGCTACCAGCACAACTATGTTTATTGCAGCATTATTTACTATAGCTAAGATATGGAACCAACCCAGATGCCCCTCAGTAGATGAATGGATCAAGAAAATGTGGTATATATACACAATGGAATTCTATGCCTCCATCAGAAAGAATGACATTGCCCCATTTGTTAGGAAATGGAAAGGCTTGGAAAAATTATATTAAGTGAAGTAAGCCAAGCCCAAAAAACATAGGTCCCATGGTTTCCCTTATTTGCAATATCTAGTATATGTATGAGTCAAGCAGAAAAGGTCAGATAATGTGATGTTAGGAAAATGAACCCTAAGATATGTATTTAAGTGTTTATTTTCTTTCATGCATTTGTTTCTCACACATTTATAAGATTATTTCTTTGTTGCTTTGTATGTCCCTCCTCCACAGTATGACCCCTGCTTTCACTATATTTGATGTCGGTGTAATTTGTGGAGGAGAAGGGGAAAAACAAGTCGTTTAAGGATACAGGTGGGCCCGTTGCAACAATGAGAAGTACAAGTTGTCATGTCGAAAACGAACTTTAGAACTTTGGTGGGGGGGGAGGATTGGGTGGGAGGGCAGGGGTAGGCTGGGAAGGGATGTGAAGGGTAAACAAAGGAGGAGGCTGCAATGCTTGATAAGAAATGTACTCACTATCTTGCCCATGTAATTGTAACCCCTCTGTACAGTATGTTCACAATAAAAAAATATAAATATAAATAAAAAAATAGTGTTCAAAGGGGTTACAGTTACATGAGTAGGGTAATGAGTACATTTCCTAGTGAGCATTGTTACCTCCTCCTTTGTTTATCCCCTACCATCCCTTTTCTCCACATCTCCCCAACTCTTGCTCCCTTCCTTCTTCCCCCCCCACCCCCCCCCCAGCAAAATTGTAAAGTTGGTTTCAACATAGTGTCTTGTACATCTCATTGTTACAGTGTGTCAACCTTTATCCTTATTTAAGCCTTTTGTTATTTCCCTTCCCCTCTCCAAATTAGAAAAATGTATATACAAGATGCAGGGCACCAGAATCAAATATAGTGAATACATACCAAAAATACAAAAAAATCACATAATACATTATAAATACATTCAAAATAATAGCAAGAAAGAAAAACCACTTAGGTCCCTATCTTGGTGTTCATTTCGCTTAATATCATTTTATATGGTCATATGTGCATAGCTTTTGACCTTTTCTGCTTGCCCTAGACATATACTAGTTATTGAAAATAAGGGAAACCATGGGGCCTGTGCTTCTTTGCTTCTGGCTTACTTCACAATACAATTTTTTCCAAGGCTTTCCATTTCCTAACAAATGGGGCAGTACCATTCTTCCTGATGTGGGGTGTGTGTGTGTGTGTGTGTGTGTGTGTGTGTGTGTGTGTGTGTGTGTGTGTGTGTGTGTGTGTGTGTGTGTGTGTGTGTGTGTGTGTGTGTGTGTGTGTGTGTGTGTGTGTGTGTGTGTGTGTGTGTGTGTGTACCACATTTTCTTGATCCATTCATCTACCGAGGGGCTTCTGGGTTGTTTCCATATCTTAGCTATGGTAAATAATGCTGCAATAAACAGTTGTGTTGGTAACTTTAGTATGTCCTTGTTTGTGATTGTTTGGGCAAATGCTCAAAAGTGGGATTACTGGGTCATACGGGAGCTCTATGTGGAGTCTTTTGAGGAACCTCCATACTGCTTTCCAAAATGGTTGAACAATTTTCACTCCCACCAACAATGCAGTAAGGTTCCCTTATGGCCACATACCCTCCAGCATCTGTTGTGACAAGATTTCTTGATTAGCCATTCTAACTGGGGTGAGGTGAAGTCTCAATGTTGTTTTGATTTAAATCTCTTTTATGGCTAGAGAAGTTGAGCATTTCTTCATGTGTCTATTGGCCATTCTCAGGAAAGAACTGATATTGTACTAAAGAACATACACTGCATCTCAAGGAACTAGCAGAACAAACCCAAAATTAGTAGAAGGAATGAAATAAGTGAAGAAAAATAAATAGACAATAGAAATACAATAGCAATAATCAATAAAGCAAAGAGGAAGTTCTACAAAAAAGTGATAAGATTGAAGTTAAAATAATGAAAAATCAGGCTGGGGAAGTGGCTCGTTGGTAGAGTGCTTGCCTTGCATACACGAGGCCTTGGGTTCAATTCCCCAGCACCACATAAGAAGAAAAAGTCAGAAGTGGTACTGTGCCTCAAATGGTAGAGTGCTAACTTTAAGCTGAAGAGCTGAGGGACAGTGCCTAGGCCCAGAGTTCAGGCCCCATGACCAACCAAAAAAAAAAAATCATTTAAAAAACAATGAGATGTACAAGTTCTTATGTCGGAAAACGAACTTTACAACTTTGGTGGGGGGTGGGGGAGGATTGAGTGGGGGATGGGGGAGTGTGGGAAGGGATGGGAAGGGGAAACAAAGAGGAGGCAACAATGCTTGATAAGAAATGTACTCGTTATCTTGCCCATGTAATTGTAACTCCCCTGTACTATTCTGTATTCTAGCAATAAAGAGAGAGAGAGAGAGAGAGAGAGAGATAGGTGACAATGTTGTCAGACACATTGTACGCATATACTGTTTTGTAGAATGGGAACTTCTTTGTACAACTACTTAAAGATAATAAAATAAAATATTATCCCAAAAAATCAAATGGGAAATGAGCAAAATTATACATATCAACAATATCTCCCTTATTCTGGATGAGCAGAATCAGTATGGTGAAAATAGCCATATTACTGAAAAACTACAGATTCAGTACAGTGTCCATCTAAACTCCTGTCACTTCCTTCATAGAAATAGAATAGGCAAGACTAGCTTTTATGAAACGAAATCCTCAATTAACCAGTTCTATCTTACTATACAAGACTAATACTGGAGTATCATCATTTCTATTTTTCTTTTATACTACATAGCCATAGTAGCACACAAAAAAATCTGCAACTAAAAAAACACATAGATCAATGCAATATAAGACCAAGAAATAATTGCAAACAACTAAAGATATCTGATTCTTGGAGAAGTTGACAAATAATACATGGGCTAAAGATGTCTCCCTTAGTAAGGGGTGACACTGCAAAACTGGGTATTCATGTGTCAGACACTTAAACTAGACCCTACCTTTCAACCTGTATTTTTTAACTCAAAACTTATCAGTGTGTAACAAAAAATTGGAACTTTACAAGTAGTAGAGAAGATGAGGGTAAACATGCACAGGTTGAAAGAAAGAATAGTTGCACATGAAATTATATTTTTAAAAATGCACAAGGGCTGGGAAGGTGGCACAGTGGTAGAGTGCTTGCCTTGCATGCAGGAGGCCCTGGGTTCGATTCCTCAGCACCACATAAGCAAAAAGAAAAAAACCGGAAGTGGTGGCACTATGGCTCAAGTGGTAGAGCTCTAGCCTTGAGCTGAAGAGCTGAGGGACAATGCTCAGGCCCAGAGTTCAGGCCCCACGACCTGACCCAAAAAAATGCACAAGAGGGCTTTAATAGAACTCAAAGAGCTCATAAAATAACAGCAAGAATTAAGCTCTGGATTTGGCTAAGTGGTAGACTCTTTTGTCTCATTCACACAGCCCTAAATTCCACCCCCAGTACTCAAAGTGTAAAGTAGCTGTGGTCGCATCAAATTGAAAAGCTTCAGCATAAAAAAGGTTTGACAGCCAGGTGAATGGTTAAAAATCTTGCTAAATGTTATCTCACAGAGGATTAATGGCATAATGTAAAACAATTCTAAAATTGAAATACCAATAGGAAAAAATCTAAATCAAGAACACACACATGTGCAGACACTTTAAAAATTAACAGTACAAATGGAAAATCAATGAAGAAAAAATTTTTTCAACCAGGTGGGGAGGGACAAAGATAGCCTAAAGCTAACCTAAACTCCCTAAATAAGCAGAGTTTGGGGATACCATCAGGATTTTCATGTCTAGAGAGCCACACCAAGTAAACTATAATTATACAGAGATACACACCAAAGAAGATTATAAATTACTTAAATGAGAAGATGCAACAGCCATATATACACAACATTATATTGGAAATGTTCTGTACAACTTTGGGGCTGGGTGGGGTGAAGGGGAGGGAAAGTAGGAGAAAAATGAGGGAAGGAGTAACAATTTAGACGAGAAATGTACTTATTACCTTACTTATGTAACTGTAACCCCTCTGTTCATCACTTTGACAGTAAAAAAAATAATAAAGAATTGAAAAAAAGACTAAATTCAACACATGCTAGTGGCAGCAGCAGCAGCTGAGCCAGAGGATTGCATGTACCTTCAGTTCAGAATTTAAAGAGCCCACAAAGGAGAACACAGGAACTGGAGCCCACAGCTGAGCCAGTCACAGTCAGATGCAGAGACAATTCCCTAAAGAGAAGATCTTTATAGCTATGCATCAGAAAAGGGCCACATATCTAAAATATACCTAGAACTAAAATAATTAACCACCTGAAAAAACAACAATTCAATTAATAAATAGGCTAAAGACTTAAAATGAGACTTCTCTGAAGAAGTAAGAATAGCCAATAGACACATCTCAGGCCATAAAGGAAATGCAAATCAAAAACCACATTGGGATTCTACCTCACGCCAGCTAGGATAGCCATTTTCAATTAAACTAACAATAACAGATGCTGGCAGGAATCTAGTCAAAAAGGAATGCTACTATACTGTTGGTGGAAATGTAAACTTCCTGAACCACTCTGGAAAGCAATATAACAGTTCCTCAAAAGAATAAATAGGGAACTTCCCTATGACCCAGCAATCCTACTCCTGGGAATTTTCAGTTGACCACAAACCAGGCCACACTAAAGCCACAAGCACAAACATATTCATTGCAGTATTATTTACTATAGCCAAGATACAAAATCAACCCAGATGCCCTGCAGTGGACAAATGGATCGAGGAAATATGGAATTCTATGTTTCCAACAGACAGAATGATACTGTCCCATTTGTATGGAAATGGAAAGGCTTGGAAAACATTGTATTTAGTTAGCCAGACCCAGAGTGATACAGGTTGCATGGTTTCCCTCATTTGTGATAATTAGAATATGCCTATACATCTACTAATAAACCTAAAGGAGAGTAAAAGACAAAAAAAATACACTTGAACATGATAAATTCAACAGGACTTTAAACATTCACACATGGAGACCAAAGGAGAATATTCTTAAAGAGAATCATAAGATCAGAAGAGCTCAGTAGCTATGTGCATATTATCATATAGAACGATAGTTATAGAACCCCAAATGTGTCCAAAAGGGAACCCTATTGCATTGTTGGTGGGAGTGTATACTTGTTCAACCACTTTGGAAAGCAGTATGGAGGTTTCTCAAAAGACTACACATAGAACTCCCTTATGACCCAGCAATCCCACTTTTGGGCATTTACCCAAAGGATCACAAACAAGGCCATACTAGAGCTACCAGCACAATCATGTTTATCACAGCATTATTTACCATAGCTAAGATATGGAACCAACCCAGATGCCTCTTAGTAAACGAATGGATCAAGAAAATGTTGTGTGTGTGTGTGTGTGTGTGTGTGTGTGTGTGTGTGTGTGTGTGTGTGTATCAATTCTATGCCTCCATCAGAAAGAATGACATTGCCCCATTTGTTAGGAATGGAAAGACTTGGAAAAAATATATTAAGTGAAGTAAGCCAGACCCAAAGAAACATAGGTCCCATGGTATATATATAGGATATATCTTGGACAAGCAGAAAAAGGCAAAAGCTATGTACATATGTCCATATACGATGATGCTAAGTGAAATGAACCCCAAGATAGAGACACAAGAGGCTTCATTTTTGTTGCTGTTGTTTCTTTAATATTTATAATGTACTATGGAATTTTTTGTTTCTTTTGCATGTTATTCCCCCATGGTATAACCCCTGTTTTCACTGTATTTGATTCTGGTAACCTGCATCTTGTATATACATTTTTCTACTTTGGTGAGGAGAAGGGAAATAACAAAATGCTGAAATAAGGATGCATGTTGACCATTTTAACAATTAGATGTACAAGACACTATGTTGAAAACGAAGTTTACAACTTTGCAGGGGAGGGAGGAGTTGGGGTGGAGGGGAGGGAGGGATGGTAGGAGAAAATCAAAAGAAGAGGTAACAATGTTCAATAGGAAATGTACTCATTATTCACATACCTGTAACTCCTCTGTACAGTATTTTAACTATATAATATATATATGTTATATTTATATATATATATATATATATATATATATATATATATATAAAGAAATTAACCCCAAGAAAAGGAAACAAGAGTTTTTTCTTATTTTACTTTTTGTGGGGTTTTTTTCCTGTTTTTCCCTTTTGCTGCTGTTTTTTATTTCTATACTTTTTGTCTTGAATACATATTAATGTGACTAGAGGAGGGGAAGGTAAAGCACAGAAATGATGGATGAACTATTTCAGCAGTGATACTATATGCCATGTTGAAATGAACTAAACACCTGGAGGGGGGTTGAGAGGAAGAAATTGAGGATAGGAGTGACACTGTTCAGAAAGGAATGTACTCAGTACCTGACTTATATAACGTAACCCCCCTGTACATCACCTTTACAATAAAAATTTTTTTTTTAATGTTCAACCATTTGAGCAATTGGGAAAATACAAATCAAAGCTACAATGAGTTACCCATCAATGAAGGAAAAATTGCAATTTTGGTGATGGTTATTAAATAGCTTTGAGATTCCTTAAGAAATTAAAACTAACTGTGCTGATGGCCAATGCCTGTAATCCTAGCAGATCAGGAGGGTGGGATTGAAGGATCTTAAGTCAAAACCAGCTGGGGCAGTAAAGTCCATGACACACTTATCTCCAGTTAACCAAAAAAAAACCCAAAATTGGTGTTGTGGCTCAACTGGTAGAGCATTAACCCTGAAAAAAAGGCAGTCAAGGACACAAACAAACCAAGACCATTGGCTCATGCCTATGATCCTACCTACCTCAGGAAGCTGAAAAGGAACAGAAGAAACTATAGATATGGAAGAGAACAAAGGATATGAGACAGAGTATTAAAAATGGTCATAAATAGAGTGCATTAACATGCAGTGTGGAACTACAATATGAAGCAGATACTTGGCACAAGTTCCACATTGTGTAAAAATTAAGAAACATTGCCATAACATCAGTATGTATGGAGTTGAGTCAAATCACCTATTGATGTCTAATTCAGTCTACAAGAGACTTCATGAAATAATATTGCTATCTTTAGTTGATATCATGCATAAAATTTTACTAACCCAGGCCAGGCTTCTTTTCATATCTGTATACTCAGTGTGTCTACTGTGTTAACACACTTGCAAAATATTAAAATGTATTTTGGGAAATTAGGAGAAGGAAAAACAGCCAAACATAGCTAAATAGTGGGGGGAAAGAAAAATAAGCTACGCTAGGCACTGGTGCCTCGTGCCTATAGTCTTCAGCTACTCAGGAGGCTAAGATTTCAAGATCATGGTTCAAAGCCAGCTTGGGCAATTATGTCTGTGAGACTATTATCTCCATTTAACCACAAAAACAATGCCAGATGTGGAACTATGGTTGACGTGCTAAAGCACTAGCCTTGAGGAAAAAAAGCTTGGGGATAGCACCCAGGCCTGAATTCCAAGAACCAGTACAAAAGAAAGAAAGGTAAACACACTAGAGTAATTCTCATGGCTGCCATTTCTGATCCCAACTTCGGGCAGCTACCTCAGGCTATACTTGTAACTCCAGCACTTGAAAAGGAATGCAAATGATAGAGACAATAACATTTTCTCTTGCAATAGTTATCATATAGATTGCTAGAATTTCTTTTTTTTTTTTTGTCAGTGGTGGGCCTGAACTCTGGGCCTGGGCGCTGTCCCTCAGCTCTTCAGCTCAAGGCTAGTGCTCTACCACTTGAGCCACGGCGCCACTCCCAGCTTTTTCTGCTTACGTAGTGCTGAGGAATTGAACCCAGGGCCTCATGCGTACAAGGCAAGCGCTCTACCACTGAGCCACCTTCCCAGCCCAGCTAGAATTTCTTGAGGTTCTGTATAACCATTTTTCTTATTTTTTGTACAGCAAAGTGAGACCCTCTGCTACAGATGAAAAGCCACAGATATGCATGTGCACAAGTTAAGCAGAACTCATCTTGGGCAGATCAGATTCTCCCCATAATGGATCTTTGATCACACTGACATGCCTGGCAATGGCTGGATTGTGGAGCATATCTGACATGAAATAATGACACATTGCTTAGGTTTAAGCAGCAACTACTGTCTCCAGTAACTGTGTGAGTGTGTGTGTGTGTGTGTGTGTGTGTGTGTGTGTGTGTGTGCATGTGCATGTGTGCTGGCATGCACCAATATTAGGACTTGTAATCAGGGCCTGGACATTGTCCATGAGCATTTTTGCTCAAGACCAGCACTCTGCAACTTGGCTCTCAGCTCCGCTTCCATCTTTATGCTTAATAATTGGAGAATAAGGTCTCACAGATTTTCCTTCCCAGGTTTGCTTCAAACCTTAAACCTCAGATATCAACCCCTTGGAGCAGTTAGGATTACAGGCATGAGCCACCATCATACAAAAAGAATTTTTATCAATGTCCTCAGCATATAGGTGTTATTAAAGAAAAGTTCTCAGACCACTGGCCTGGGGGAAGGAAATGTATCTACAACCTTTTACAGAACTTGTGCAAATGACACAGGTTGTAATAACATCACTTCATCCTCTGCAGTGACAGCTGTGAAGGAGGAAGTACAGGAGTACTGGAGTAAAGTGAAAAGATTACAGCCCTGGACGGAAACCAAAGGCTTTTCTTACTAGCAGGCAGAAAATTATTCAAGAGTAGATGCAAGATAAAGTAAAGAAGCTGACCTGTTTGTGGTGCAGTAGGTGTTAGGAGCTGAGGGTAGACGATGCAGAGAGCATACCCAGAATTCCCTCAGCCATTGCCCATCTTGAAAACGAAACAGTAATGGAAATAAAATGAGTTTCTTACGGTGTGTATTCATCATGGTTGGAAGCATCTCTTTGAGTGCTGTCTGTTCCTAAAGTGTAGAGAGGGAAAAACCCAGCAATCATCACATCTCCATCCATGTGTGCTCTCTGTTTCATTCTAGAAAAGCAGCTAGTGGCAGCCAAGGACCTGATAAGGAGGGAAAATGGAAGAAAGAGTTTGAAAGTCAAAGGGTGCATCCCTGAAGCATCTGCAAAGCTGAAGTTCTGGGTGGAAGTAAGGCCCACAGCGTCAGGTACGTGTAATTCATATATATTTGTATATGTCCTATGTGTCTTTTAATGGACAGAGATGTACACTGTAACTTGTCCTTCATTGAACTCTCTTTTGAGGCCCCAGGAGGGATGTGTAAAACTTCCCTGAGGCTCTGCATCTGAGGCCTTGCATTCAGGAGAAAAACATGACTTGGAAAACGTGTTTGCAAGTTCTCCTTCACCCTAGGTGGTATGATTCCATCCAAGACCACAAATAGGCCCCAGGGATGAAGTCATCTTTGTTATATTTGGTCCAACATCTGTGTCAATGAAGTATATGCATGAAAACAATTTCAGATGATGCAACTGGATTGCATCAGAGAATGCCATGTCAGGTGCATGGGGAAATGGCCAGTAAAAGTCCATGCCAGTGAGATGTCCACCAAAATTATTAGAGCATCAAAACAGAGAGTCAGTTCACATACCCAGTATCCATAATAACTAAAAATGTTGGGTTGAGCTAGACAGGTGTCAATAAGAATTGTATGTGCAGAGGCCTCCACAGATGCACCTAATTTCTCTTGCCTAAGGAAGCAATGATCATCCTGAAATCAGCAATTACATGTCAACAAGTCAATGTCAATGCCGAAATTGAGTTGTATATTTGTATCCTTAACTTTCAGCTTCAAACAGGTAATTTTAACATAATCAAGATATTTCCATGATGTACTGACTGAGAACATGTGGTAATAAATTATTCTCTATCACAAACTTAAATCAATATCAAAATCAACTGTATGTATTCTACTTGTGAAAATACATTAGACCCAAATTCCTTACAGAGACCCCATTTGCCCTGGAGGACAGAGATAATTCAGGGCACTGAAGAAATTCTATATACAAGGCTGTACTGTTAAATGCACATGATAGCTCACTTGCTCTTAATTGTGCACTAAATATCAGAAAATATGAATCGCAGTAAAAATGGACTGAATGAATGACATATGTACTTCAAAAATTCAGGAGGAGGGGGCTGAGAAGGTGGCTCAGTGGTAGAGTGTTTGCCTTGCATGCATGAGTCCCTGGGTTTGATTCCTCAGCACCAAGTAAATAGAAAAGACTGGAAGTGGTGCCATGGCTCAAGTGGTAGAGCACTAGCCTTGAGCAGAAGACCTGAGGGACAGAGCCCAAGACTCTTATCTCTAAACCACTAGAAAACCAGAAGTGGTGCTGTGGTTCAAGCGGTAGAGTACTTGCCTTGAGCTGAAGAGCACAGGGACAGTGCCCAAGCCCAGAATTCAAGCCCCATGTGCGACAAAAAAAAAAATCAGGAGGAAAAAATTCCAATGAGATTTCTACTAGTCTCTTATGATTGTATACTCACTATGTTTTATAAGATTTTATCAGTTATTTTTTAAATTCTTAGTGGCATATGTTAGCTGGATAGATTATTTATTTAGACGTATATGTATGTATGCAGTGGGCCTCAGTCTCACTAGATGGTGGCACTGGTGGCACTGGTTCATATCATAAATTTATTTATACTTTCTTGAGGAACCTATATACTGATTTCCATAGTTGTTGGATGAAATTACATTATCATGAATTATAAGTGGTCCGTTGCCATATATTTTTACAAGTATGTGCTATTTATATTTATATTCTTTTTTATTGTGAAAATACTACACAGAGGGGTTACAATTACATGGGCAAGATAATGAATACATTTCTTTTTTTTTTTTTTTTTCTTTCTTTTTTTTTACACACAGAAAATAGGACATATTTATTAGGCTAAAGAACAGACTGTGTCGTCTCCATTTTCCCAAAACATCAAGACAGCACACATCATAATTGAGCACACAATATAAATTGAAATATGCAGTCACTTGTCCCCAAAAGGGCTGTTTTAAGTCTCAGTTTGGGAGTCCTTAAAAACTTACACTCTTTTTTTTTTTTTTTTTTTTTATTTGAAAACATACTGGACAGAGGGGTTACAATTACATGGGCAGGAAAATGCATACATTTCTTACCAAGCATTGCAGCCTCCTCCTTTGTTTACCCTTCACCTCCCTTCCCAGCCTCCCCCCTCCCCCCCACCCAATCATACCCCCCCTCCATCCCCCCCACCGACATTGTAAAGCTGGTTTTGACATGACATTTTGTACTTCTCATTGTTGCAACAGGTCCACCTGAATCCTTAAACGACTTGTTTGTCCCCGTCTCCTCCACATGTTATACTGACATCAAATATAGTGAAAGCGGGGGTTACACTGTGGGGGAGGGACATACAAAGCAACAAAGAAATAATATTATAAATGCATTAGAAACACATGCATGAATGAAACAAAAACATTAAAATACATATTTGAGGGTTCGTTTTCCTAACATCACATTCTCTGACTTTCCGCTTGACTCATACCTATACTAGATATTGCAAATAAGGGAAACCATGGGACCTATGTTTCTTTGGGCCTGGCTTACTTCACTTAATATAATTTTTTCCAAGCCTTTCCATTTCCTAACAAATGGGGAAATGTCATTCTTTCTGATGGAGGCATAGAATTCCATTGTGTATATATACCACATCTTCTTGATCCATTCATCTACTGAGGGGCATCTGGGTTGGTTCCATGTCTTAGCTATGCTAAATAATGCTGCAATAAACATAGTTGTGCTGGTAGCTATAGTGTGGCCTTGTTTGTGGTCATTTGGGTAAATGCCCAAAAGTGGGATTGCTGGGTCATTGGGGAGCTCTATATGGAGTCTTTTGAAGAACCTCCATACTGCTTTCCAAAGTGGTTGAACAAGTTTACATTCCCACCAACAATGAAGTAAGGTTCCTTTCTGTCCACATCCCCTCCAGCATCTGTTGTTGTTGGAGTTCTTGATTTTTGCTGTTCTAACTGGAGTGAGGTGATATCTCAATGTTGTTTTGATTTGCATTTCTTTTATGGCTAGGGATGTTGAACATTTCTTCATGTGTCTATTGGCCATCCTTCTTTCTTCTTCAGAGAAGCTTCTCTTTAGGTCTTTCGCCCACTTACTTATTGGGCAGTTGTTTCTTTGAGGATTTGTTGTTGGGTGGTTTAATTTTTTGAGTTCCAAGTATATTTTAGATATGAGACCCTTGTCCGTTGTATGGCTAGTAAAGATCTTCTCCCAATCCGTGGGCTTTCTATTGATCTTGCTAGCTATGTCATTTGCCCTGCAGAAGCTCGGCAACCTTATACAATCCCATTTGTCCAACCTTTCTTTGATTTGTTGTGTTTCCGGGTCTCTATTCAGAAAATTTCGGCCTGAGCCGAGGAGACCCAGGGTTTCTCCTATTCCATCCTGTAATGTTTTCAGAGTGTCTGCTTTGAGTTCAAGGTCTTTGATCCATTTGGAGTTGATTCTGGTGCAGGGTGATATATAAGGATCTAGCTTTAGTTTTCTACATGTAGTTAACCAGTTTTGCCAGCACCATTTACTGAAGAGGCTGTCTGTCTTCCATTCTATTGTTTTAGCTCCCTTATCGAAGATTAGATGGCTATAGGTCTGTAGGTTCATTTCTGGGTTTTCAATTCTATTCCATTGGTCCTGAGGTCTGTTCTTATGCCAATACCAAGCTGTTTTGATTACTATGGCTTTATAGTAGAGTTTGAAATTTGGTATTGATATTCCTCCAGCAGTGTTCTTTCCGTTGAGGAGCGTTTTTGCTATTCGGGGTCTTTTATTGTTCCATATGAATTTTTGGATTGCCTCTTCTATTTCCTTGAAGAATGAGGGTGGAATTTTGATAGGTATTGCGTTGAATTTGTAGATAGCCTTGGGAAGTATTGCCATTTTCACAATGTTAATCTTTCCAATCCAGGAGCATGGGAGGTTTTGCCATTTTTTAAGTTCTGTGTTGATTTCCTTTTTCAAGATTTTATAGTTTTCATCATAGAGGTCCTTCACTTCTTTAGTTAAGTTAATTCCTAGACATTTTATTTTTTGTGGGGCTATTACAAATGGAGTTGCTTTCCTAATTTCAGCCACACTTTTCTCATTGTTGGCATACAGAAAAGCCATGGATTTTTGGGGGTTAATTTTATAACCTGCTACTTTGCCAAAGTTTTGAATCAGCTTAAGTAATTTGGGAGTGGAGTCTATGGGATTCTTTAAATACAAGATCATGTCATCTGCAAAGAGGGAGAGTTTTATTTCTTCTTTCCCTATTTGGATCCCCTTTATGTCTGCATCTTGTCTTATTGCTGTAGCTAGGCATTCTAACACTAGATTGAAGAGAAGTGGAGAGAGTGGGCATCCTTGTCTTGTTCCTGAGTTAAGAGGAAATGGCTTTAGTTTTTCACCATTGAGTATAATGCTGGCTGTAGGTTTGTCATATACAGCCTTTATTGTACTGAGGAATGTTCCATGGATTCCTAATTTTTCCAAAACCTTCATCATAAAGGGGTGTTGGATCTTGTCGAATGCTTTTTCTGCGTCTATTGAGATAACCATGTGGTTCTTATTCTTGCTCCTGTTGATGGGATGAATAATATTAATTGATTTGCGTATATTGAACCAGCTTTGCATCCCTGAAATGAATCCTGTTTGATCGTGGTGTATGATTTTTTGGATGAATTGTTGAAGTCGGTTGGCCAAAATTTTGTTGAGAAGTTTTGCATCAATGTTCATCAAAGAAATGGGTCTATAGTTCTCTTTCTTTGATGAGTCCCTGCCTGGTTTTGGGATGAGGGTTATGATGGCTTCATAGAATGTGTTCGGTAGTGAGCTTTCTCTTTCAATTTCATTGAAGAGTTGGAGGAGAATTGGTGTGAGCTCTGTTTTGAAGGCCTTGTAAAATTCCGCTGTAAAACCATCTGCTCCTGGACTTTTCTTAGCTGGGAGGTCACTTATTGCTGTTTCTATTTCAATGCTTGATATGGGCCTGTTAAGATAGTTTAACTCATCTTGGTTTAGTTTTGGCATGTCAATATTTGCTAGGAAGAGGTCCATTTCTGTCAAGTTCTCAAACTTATTAGCATACAGTTTTGAGAAGTATTCCCTTATAATGTTCTGAATCTTGGTTGTTTCCGTGGTGATGTTTCCATTCTCATCTCTGAGTTTATTAATTTGGGTGTGTTCTCTTCTTTTTCTGATAAGATTTGCTAAGGGTCTGTCAATTTTGTTAAGTTTTTCGAAGAACCAACTCTTTGTTTTGTTGATTCTTTCTATAGTTTTTTTGGATTCTAATTCATTTAATTCTGATTTAATTTTGATTATTTCTTTCCGTCTACTGGATTGGGGTTTATCTTGCTGCTCTTTTTCAAGGAGGTTTAGATGCGTCATTAAATTGCTAGTTTCAGATCTCTCCAATTTGTTGATGTAGGAGCTCAGAGCTATAAACTTGCCTCTGAGTACTGCCTTTGCTGTGTCCCAGAGGAGCTGGTAATTTGTGTGTTCATTTTTGTTGAATAGCATGAACATTTGAATTTCCTTTCTAATCTCTTCCATGACCCACTCATGATTCAGCAGTGTGTTGTTCAGCCTCCATGTGATACCGGACTTTCTTTGGTGGCTTTTGGTGTTGAGTTCTAATTTTATTCCCTTGTGGTCAGAGAGAATGCAAGGTATAACTTCAATGTTTCTGAATTTAGACAAGTTTGCTTTGTGGCCTAAAATGTGGTCTATTTTAGAAAACGTTCCATGTGCTGCTGAGAAAAACGTGTATTCTGATGCTGCTGGGTGAAATGTTCGGTAAATGTCTGTTAAGTCTAGTTGATCTATGCAGCTGTTTAGATCTGTGGTTTCTCTGTTGAGTTTTTGCCGAGTTGATCTATCTAGTGGGGAGAGTGGTGTGTTAAAATCCCCAACTATTAATGTCTTTGGATCTATATGGGATTTGAGGGAAAGTAGTGTTTCTTTGATAAATTTGGGTGCTCCATTGTTTGGTGAATAGATATTTAGAATTGTAATATCCTCCTGAAGGAGAGATCCTTTAATTAGTATGTAGTGACCTTCTTTATCTCTTTTCACGAATTTTAATTTGAAGTCTATTTTATCTGATATTAGGATTGCAACTCCCGCCTGTTTATGCCGTCCGTTTGCTTGGTAGATTTTGTTCCAGCCTTTAACATTGAAAATGTGTTTGTTTTTACGGGCAAGATGTGACTCCTGCAGGCAGCAGATAGAAGGGTCTTGTTTTTTAATCCAACTAGACAGTCTATGTCGCTTAATTGGAGAGTTCAGTCCGTTAACGTTAAGAGATAGGACTGAGAGGTATTTGGGAGTTCCTGCCATGTTATCCACCTTCTTGGGGGCTGCGAAAACTGGGTTCTTCCTATGGTTCTTGGATTCTCAGTTTGGGTGCAGTTTCTTGGCCTTTGTTGCGGTCTTGTTCAAGGTTTTCTATGTGTAGGACATCTTTAAGAATCTTTTGTAGGGCTGGTTTGGTGGAGATGTATTGTTTCAATTTTTCTTTGCTATGGAAGGTTTTTATTTGGCCTTCAGTTATGAAGGAGAGTTTAGCTGGGTACAGTATTCTTGGTTGATAGTTGTTTCTTTTTAGGGCATGGCATACATCATTCCAGACTCTTCTTGCTTTGATTGTCTCTGCTGAGAAATCTGAGGTGATTCTAATTGGTTTCCCTTTATAGGTGATTACCCTTTTCTCCTTGACAGCTTTAAGGATCTTTTCCTTGGTCTGAGTTGATCCTGTGTGGATTATAATGTGACGGTGGGATGTCCTATTCTGGTCTGGTCTATTTGGGGTTCTAAAAGCTTCTTGTATCTGAATAGGCCTATCTTTTTGTATGTTTGGGAAGTTCTCTGCTAGGATCTTGTTAAACAAATTTCCTAGACCATTAACTTCTTTCTAGGTGCTCCTCTACACCCATTATCCTTAGATTAGGCCTTCTGATGGTGTCTTCCAGGTGTTGGATAGATCTATCATACTTCTTGGACTTGTCTTGGATGGTTGTATGTTCTTTCTCTATAATATCTAGGCTGTCTTCAATCCCTGAGATTCGATCTTCTGCATGGTCTAACCTGCTGTCAAGATTCTCTACTTTGTTTTTTATCTCTTTTCCTTCTAATTGGTCAGCTTTGATGGCTTCAAGTTCTTTGTTGAAGCTCTGTTTTAGGTCTTGTATGAATTTCCTTGCTTCCTTAATTTGGTGTTCAGTGTTTGTTCTCAAATCACTTAGTTGATTGGTTATGGTTTCTTTGGACTCCCATTCCTTCTGTTGGGTTCCATTCAGCATTCCCTTTGTGGTCTCCCTGGTTTCCTTCAGCTCTTTGTTAATGGATTCCATGAATGCCTTTAGTGATCTTTGTGTGTTCTCTACCTGGTCTCTCAATTCCTGAATTACTCTTTGATTAGCTTCCTCCCGTTTGTGGGATTCCTGCAGTTCTCTTTCCTCCCGTTCGTGGGATTCCTGCAGTTCTCTTTGAGTGTTCTCAGCCTGCTCACGCCATTCCTCCCTTTCTCTTTGAGTATTCTCAAGTTGTTCACGCAAATCCTGTATCAGTTTTTGAGTAGCTTCCTCACGCTTATGATATTCCTGTATAAACTTCTGGGATGCCTCCTCTCTCTCCCTGTCACGCTCATACAGAGTCCTTTGTACATTGTCAAACTTTTCATTTATCATGTTTGCCAGCAGTGTTTGTAGAGCTGTTTGGGAACTCTCCTCTCGATTATTCATTATCTGTTCTAACCCCTGATTATCAAGATTGGGAATTGAGATACCCAAATTTGCCATTTTTCTTGTGTTTTTTCCGGCTTACTCTGCCCATTTGAGATGAAGATAGCACCAGTTTTGTGCTAGAACACTATCTTAAGGCAACCATCAACCAAAGTTTGCATTTGTACAGTCAATAGTCTACAGATACAATCTAGTTCAACAGATACATCTATTCGACATCAAACAACTATATGTTAAAGGACTTCGAACCGCAGAGAAGAATTTGGAAAACCAGAAATTATTTGGGTTAGGGAGAGATGTGGGTAAAAAATAGGAATAGATTGGTGTGGGGAGGCACAGGGAGAGTTAACTATGTCCTAATCCCAGTGCAGGAAATAGGTTGGGTAGGATGCAAGTAGAGAGAGAGAGAGAAAGAAGAAAGGGAAAGGGGAATGAAAAGGGACCAGAAAAAAAAATAGAAACATAAAAATTAATGTTATTTTAGAGATTAAAAGACCATCTATTTATAGAGGAATATGAATATGTTGAGAGAAAGGGAGGGACATAGAGGAGATGTGGAAAACTTTTAAAAAATGCTTAAAATATTATATAGGTATAAAGAGGTAGTACTGCTATTATTGAATTTAAGTCTCAGAGGTTTTGAATTGAGTAATAAGTTTGTGGGTTAAGTGTGTACACAATGGGGGGTAGGGTCTACTAGTTAACTATGGGTTTATCTGAGGATGTGCAGGACAAGAGTTAAGTCACATAAAGAAGAACAAAGAGGAAAAATGGAAAGGATAGGAAAGTGAGAAGAAAAGATCAGAAGTTCAGTAGAGCTAGACAAAAAACAAAAAGATAATTAAGAATGAAAGAAAAAGAGAAAGAAGACAAGAAAAGAAAGGAAAACACACATTCACGTATTCCTAAAATAAAAATTATAAGAGGAGAAAAGAAAAAAAAAAAAAAGTTAATGGAAAACAATTATTTTTTAAGAAGAGGCAAAAATTAAAGATTAATAAAAGTTTTAGAAAAGCAAAAAAAATTTTTTTATATATATAAGGTAACAAAAAACGAAGAAAAAAAAACAAAACAAAAAAAAAAGAAAAAAAGAAAAGAAGAAGAAGAAAAAAAAAAAAAAAGGTCTTTGATTTTTTTTTTGGGGGGGGGGGGGAGGGGTGGAAAGAGTCCTGTATCTCCCTTTTGTCTGTAACCAGAGTGTGGTTGGAGTCTCTGGTCAGCTTGAGGTCCTGTGGCTTGATTGGTTTCTTAAGTCAGTTTGTAGGAACAGGCAGAAAAATGCTCTGCTTTACCCAAGATTTTGAGATTCCCCCTCCCAGGTTAGTTTACTGGGAGGGTGATCTGCTTTGAGAATCACAAAAGAGGGGGATGCAGTGATGAGGCTTCAACAAACAGTAGCTTTTCCCTGGGGCTATTTTGTGAAAGAAACTCACAGCACCCAGCCTGGAGCCATTCTCAGGGTTTCTGTTTTTCAATTGATTGTGGTGGCTGCTAGAGGGAGGGGCAGCCTCTGGCTCTGGTTACCCGGTGAGGAGAGCCACTCCAATGGCTGGCGCCTGAGCTGGGTGACTTTTCCCTGGATGGAACTGAGTCTGTGAGGTCACTTCGCCGTTAAGTTCTTGTGACCTGCTAAATGACTCGTTTTATTCCAAGGCCTGAGCTGGAGCTAGCCGCTCCTCCGAGCTTTGTCGGTATCCAAGATGGAGATCACCGGTGCTGGGGGGGGGAGGGGTGGCCTTCCCTCCTCTGCTCCCTGGGAAGAAGTGAGGAAGTGGGGCTACTCACACCGAGTCTTGGATCCTGGGTCGTCTCTGGTCTGCAAAGTGCAGGATGAAGTTGTCCGCTCCTTGTCGGTTCTTGCTGGTGTTGAGTAGAATCCGCTCGCCCGCTGCGTCTGGCTCCTTCGTCCCGGACTCTCTGTGTGAGCGCTCAGGTATGGCCGCGGCTGCGGTCGCCGCTGCGACCCTGCCGCCGCAGCAGCAGCTGCTGGCAGACGCTCAGATGTGTCTGCTTGGCTTCCCCTCTCTTGGCTAACTCTCTGTCCTGTGATGGCACACTTGGTGTGATTCTCTGGCTTGGGACTGTTCACTGGAACTCTGAAACTGTTTTCTATGCAAGAGCTTGTTCAGATTCCAGCTTCTCCTCCGCCATCTTCCCGGAACCTCCATGAATACATTTCTTATCAAGCATTGTTGCCTCCTCCTTTGTTTCCCCTTCCCATCACTTCCCATCTCCCACCCCCTCAATCCACCCACCCCAGCCAAAGTTGTAAAGTTCATTTTTTGAAATAACAACTTTTAAAGAATATAGTTTTGGCTCTTTAATGGTCTAAACACAAAGAACTAATACCTCCAAGAGGTTAACTAAAAATTACAACCTTATTTGGTATAATGGCTCAGGCCTGTAATCTATCTCCATAGGATGACAGAGGTCATGGTTGGACAGCTGATATACCAAATAATAACTGGAAATCTTCCTAAATATTATTATTAAGCATATATTAGATTTATAATTTTAAATTATTACTTACCATACAAAATATTTCAGTATTTTTAAATAACATTATCAAATGACATGATTTTTTGTGTACTTGATTGTGCCTGGTTTAACAAAAATATTCAAATATATTGTGGGAATTAAGCCAGCCACAATCAAGTACACAAGAAATAATAGTGGATGATAAGAAAGATAAACAGACAAACATGTAGGAGTGACCTGTGAGATCAGGAGATATATTTCTATATATTCCCTAACCCTGCTATCTCTGCCCCCCAAGGGTGGGAGATACCTCAGACTACACTTGTCACACGAGCACTTGAAAAGAGGGGCAAGCCATCAACACAGACAATTACATTTTCTCTTAAAGTAGGCATCAAATAGAATGTTAGAACCTCTTCCAATTCCTCCTTTGCCAATTATTGAGAGCCTTGCTGAAGACCAAAACCTCAAGGTGTGCAAGAGCACAAAGAAAATTCAACTTGGGCAGGTAAAATTCTCCCATAATGAATCTTTGATCTCTGATCTTCCTAGCACCTACCAGATTATGAACCTGTCTAACAGAAAATAATGACAACATGCTTAGTTTGAAACAGTAACTGCAGGTTTATGGTAGGAATTTTTTAATCAAGGTAGTCAAAATATTTGTCAACTCCTACTTATTAAAGAAAACTTGTCAGACTACTGTCCTTTGTGGAAGGAAATGTTCTTTCAGCTTCTTAGTACAGAACTCATGTCATTGAGCCAGGTGGTGTTTCTTTTATTTTTTATTGTCAATGTGTTGTACAGAGGGGTTACAATTACATAAGAAAGGTAATAAGTACATTTCTTGTCAAGCTTATCCCCCCTCATTTTTCTCCCGCTTTCCCTCTCCCCAACCCCCCACACGTTGTATAGATACATTCCAACATATTGTCTTGTGTATGTCGCTGTTGCATTGGTTCCCCCCCACCCCCCCCCCCCCCCCGTCCTTTGTCTCACCATTTGGTTGTTTCCCTTCCCTTCCCTTCCCTAATTCAAATGAACGAAAATACACCAGGGTACCAAAACCAAATACAGTCAGGTGGTATTTCTAAAAGCATCATTTCATCTTTGCAGTGACAGCTGGGATAGAAGAAACACAGTGATGCTGAAGTAAAGTAGAGAGCTCAAAGTCCTGGAAATGAAAAGCTACAGAAAAGAAAAAACAGCCCTCTCTTCTACCTGAAAAGAAAAATAATATTCAACACCAATAGTACATTTGAGCTAAAGTAATGAAACTAAGTTTCTGGTGGTGCACTGGGTGATATGTCAGGGTAGAAAATGCACAGAACAATACTGTATACACCCAGAATTCCCTTATCCACTACAATCTTGAGAACAAAACAGTAATGGAAATAAAATGATGCGTTACTTACAGCTTATAGCGTGTTTTCTTCCTAGTTGGAATCATTGCTTTACTGTGATCTGTTCCCAAAGTGTAGAGAGGGAGTATACCCCACAATCATCACATCTCCATCCACATGTGCCCTGTGCTTCATTCGGGGAAAAGCAGCTAGTGCCAGCCAAGGAGCTGACATGGAAGGGAAGCTGGAAAAGAAATAGGAAAATCGAAAGTGTCTGCCAAGCTGTAACTCTCTCTGGAAGTAAAGCCTGTAGTTTCCAGCAGGTATGTGCACATATATTGCATTTGTGTATATATCATACATGCCTTTTATAGCCACTGTAACCCAGCTTTTCTAATGGCAGCTTCCTGCAGTCCCTGGTAGTAATGCACTAACCTCTCTATCCTGGGGTTCTGCATTTATGACCCAGGATGCAGGAGAAAAACACAAATTGGAAAACATGTTCACAGAACCTCCTCTCTAGCCCACACCACAGATAGGCACAGGATGAAGTTCTCTTTGATAGATGTGGTCCCAAACTATGTGTCAAGAAACTATTTGCATGAAAGCCATTTGGGATGATGCAACTGGATTGCATGAGAGGATGTTCTGTGAAGGTGAAATGGTTACAAAGAACTCAGGCCAATGAGAGCTCAAATGAGTCATTATGACATCACACCATACAATGTCAAATACAAGCATGGACACCACACAAAAATGCCCAAAGCAGCCACAGAATATTGCTGGTTAGCCATGATGGTTTCAGTAAGAATTCCATGGGCAGAAGTATATACAAATGTATCCATTTACTACTGCCTAAGAAGGCAGTGATCAATCTGAACTAAGCAATTTCACATCAGCAGCTCAAGGTCAACGAAGAAGTTAAGTTGTGCATTCTGAGATTTGACCTTTTTAACTACTAGCAGTGTTTCTAGACATGCTGAATGCATGTGTCAATCTACTATTATAATGCATTGATACATCCACTAGCTTGGGTTTTCTGATTATGGTTTTCTGAGGACATGTGGTTCCCTCTTCTGCCAAAAATCAGATAATAATGTAAAAATATCTCCATATTTTCTCCTCTGAAAATATATGAAACTCAGAAACCATGCAGATTTCAATGGGCTTGGAGCACACAGAAACTTCAGGACAGTGAACTTGCTCATACAGTGTCCAACAGAAAATTTGAATACTGTGTATGTCAAACCCTGGACAACAAAATGACATGTTGAGATTGGCTCAGACAATGTGCCATGTCTCTCTCTGTCTCTCTCTGTCTCTGTCTTTGTGTGTGTGTGTGTGTGTGTGTGTGTGTGTGTGTGTGTGTGTATGCATGTGTGTGTATGCATGTGTGGCTACCCGTACTAGGTCTTAAACTCAGGTCCTGGGTGCTGTCTCTTAGATTTTTTTACTCCAAGCTCCTGCTCTGCCGCTTGAGACACTACTCGTTAATTCAAGATAAGAGAGAATCCTGGATCGGCTTTGAACTGTAGTCCTCAGATCTCTATCTCCCAAATAGCTAGGATTATGGACATAAGGAGCCATCAACAGGCTTCTATTCAGCACTGAAAAATAGAAGTATTTGTTTAAAAAATCACAATTTACATGAAGATAAACTGAAAGGACAGGTACAGGAAGAAGCAGGTATCTGCTATGAAAAGTCAGGAGCAAATGCCTGGTAATACAACAATCCCTAGACCAGGCAAGGAACACGCCAGGGAAAGGAAAGGAAAGCGCTGTTGCTGTTATTGGAGGGAAGAATCAGTTTGCCAGGCTTGTCAATCAGGTGTCCAGGGCGGGACTAGTTTTTTTTAGCCAATCACAAAGGCCATTGCTTGGCTCCAAAACTGTCCAATGAAGAGTGCCAGTGGAAAGCAGGGAGGCGGGAGGTAAGTCGCTAGCACTTCCTGCCCTTTGCCGCCATGTTTCTTCTTCACACGGGTGGTTCCGTGAGGCCTGAAGTGACCTGGCCTGGAACCTGTGCTTCCGCCGTAACTTTGGGAGCTCAGGGGAGACCCGTCAACAGGTGAGAAGGGAATGAAGGCAATGGTGCGTGTGGGTGGGAAGCTGGGGTCGTCGAAGACGGGCTGTGGGAACCAGGAATATCTGTGGCCTCCCCGCTGTCGCCTCAGTGGTCTGTGGGGTCAGTGGCTGAGACCTCAGTTGTCCCCGCAGGGCCCATGGTCTCCCCGGCCTGCGGGGTGTGGCTGGGAAGGCAGCTGGGAGCCTGTGCCTGCTGGGTGTCAACCGCCACCCGCCTCTCAGCATGCACGGAGCCCTTCTCCTCAGAGCTGCGGCGGCCCTGACAGTTTGCTCAGGGAAGACTGCGCCTGCGTAAGGACCCCCTACTCTCTCTCCATCTTTCATGGGAACACTTTTTTTTTTCTGAGTCTTTCAGTGTATAACGTAATAACCCCTGGGGCCCGGATAATCAGCGGGGCCCAATAGTCAGTGTGGCTCCGTGGCCGGCCTGCTGGAGGGGGCGGGGCATCAAGAGGAGACCCTCGCGGCTCCACAGACCAGGCCACAGGATAGAGCCGGGCTTTGAGAGGCTGACGTCACCGCCCCTGGGGGAGGAGGGCACTGGAGGGGCGCGCCATGCAGCCGAAGGAGTGGGGCAAGCCGCTGAAAGGGGCGTGGCATGCTACTGGAGGGGTGGAGCGTTGAGGCCCACATGGTGAGCTGTCAGGAAGTGATTGGACAGTGGCAGTCGGAAAATCCTTAGGGAAAGCCGTGAGAAGGACCGTAAGGAGAAAACCATTAGTACTAAGTTAGCGCGGAGGAAGTGGAGGAGTTGGAGTGGAGGAGAGACGGCAGGAGGGGAAAGCCTGCTGGAGCAGGGCAGGCCTGTGAAGGACAGGGCAAGCCTCGGGAGGTCATTTGGGGCTTCCTTGAGAGGCCTTTTGGGGGTCTCCTTCGGAGGTCATTTGGGGCCTCCTCGAGGAAGCCATTTGGGGCTCCTTGAGGGATCATTTGGGACCTCTTCGAGGGGCCATTTGGGGCCTCCTTTAGAAGTCATTCGGGGCCTCCTCTGGAGGCCATTTGGGACCTTCCTCTAGAGAGGCCTGTGGAGAGGCGCCTCCCGGAGCAGATCAGGGCAGGGCTGTGGAGAGTGGAGAGGCCTGCAGTGGAGGAGGAAGGGAAGAAAGGGGGAAAGCCTTCCCCTTTGGAGCTTTGGAGGTCTGAGGTTTGGAGGTTTGCAGACTGACTAATAAAGGTCGGGGGTCGGGACTGCCCATTGGAGGTTTGGAGGTTTGGTGGTTGAGGCTGCTCTGGGTTCTGGGTATCTAACCCAGGACAAGGTAGTCTCATGACCCTTTTCTGGTGTAAATAGTGTAAATAAACTTCTTTTGTCCACCTTTCACTGTCTGTGCCTTGATGGATTGACTCTCTCTCCATAGGTCATAAGTGTATCCTCCCCCAGGTCTTGATGACCAAGTCCCTAAACTTCATGTTTTCCCTTCCTCCATTGTTGAATCCATCAAAAATGGGGATCCACGCACACATATGGTTGAGGTTGGAGTGGGAAGACAGGTGTTTACCTCTCTGACGTGTTAGGCCCAGTGACACTTTCTAGACATGTTCGTTTTGTTTGTATTTTTTTTTTTTGTAAAGGGGATGTACACAGGGGTTACAGTTTATGTAAGTCAGGTAATGAGTGCATTTCTTAACAGTGTCACCCGCTCCCACATTTTCTATCACTATTTTTTAACAAAATATTAATGTTGGATTATAATAACCAGCGGGGCCCCATGGCCTGGCCCACTTGAGGGGATGGGCATCAAGAGGTGAGTCTCACCACTCCAAGGACCAGGCTCCCTGAGGATCAGGCCATTGGAGGGGGCAGGAAGCTGACATCACTGCCCGCGGGACATGCCGCTGGAGGGGCATGGTAGTGCTGCTGGATGGGGGTGGGGCAGGCTACTGAAGTGGGTGAGCATCAAGCCCCACATGGTGAGCTGTCAAGAAGTGATTGGACAGTGGGCAGCTTGGGGGAGGAGCATGAATGGCAGTTGGAAAACTGTTAGAGGGAAAACCATGAGTCCTGAGGAAAGCAGGGAGAGAACAACTAAGAAGAGAGAGAGAGACAGCAGGAGGGGAAAGCCTGCTGGAGTAGAGTAGAGCAGAGCAGGCCTGAGGAGGGCAGGGCAAGACACCAGAGGTCATTTGGGACCTCCTGAGGGACCATTTGGGACCTCCCTCTAGAGAGGCCTATGGAGAATAGAGAGGCCTGCAGAGAAGGAGGAAGGGAAGAAAAGGAAAAGCTTTCCCCTTTGCAAGTTTGGAGCTTTGTAGGTCTGAGGTTTGCAGGCCAACTAATAAAGGTTGGGGCTGCCTAATTGAAGGTTTGGAGGTTTGGTGGTTGAGGCTGCTCTTTGTTCTGGGTATCTAGCCAAGGACAAGGTAGTCACAGACCCCCTTTCTGGTTTAAATAGTGTAAATAAATTTGTTATCTTTAACTGTGCCTAGATGGATTGTCTCACTCTTTAAAGGTCATAAGTGGATAATGGAATGTGGCAAAGGCAGCTCTTAGTCTAAAAAAAGGTTTTCCTTGTAATTTTCCTGGTCTTAGTGTACAGTAAAAGAGAAATTTGCTGCTTTAGGTGGAGGTAGAGGCCAGTTATTAGAAAGTTAAGCTTTTAAAAAATTAACTTTTCTGAAGTTAGTTTTGAGATATTTCTACTGATTAATTCAACCTTTGGTTTTTAAAGTAAAACAAAATTTTCAAACTATAGAGGTAAAAGAGTGTGGAAAGTTTTGTGTAGCTGTTTAGGATGTTTGCTGTCTCCATGACGCTTCTAAACAGAAAGGCTGCAGGCAGAGTTCTGTAACCATAGCTGCTTACCCAGATGGATCATCACAGCATTTAGGAAAAACATTTCATCTGTTCTATTTTGTCTTCAGGTATTTGGTCCAGACAATGTACTTTATTGCAATTGAGAACAGCTGAGGGCTGGGAAGGTGGCTCAGTGGTAGAATGCTTGCCTTGCATGCATGAGGCCCCGGGTTCGATTCCTCAGCACCACATAAGAAAAAAGCCGGAAGTGGCGCTGTGGCTCAAGTGGTAGAGCGCTAGCCTTGAGCTGAAGAGCTGAGGGATAGTGCCCAGGCCCAGAGTTCAAGCCCACAACCGGGCCCAAAAAAAGAAAAAAAAAAAAAGAGAACAGCTGAGAATGGGCAGTCTGAAAGACACCTTTAGGTTCTGCTTGCTGGACAAAGATTTTTGTATTTGAGAGTTGATGTGAGTCCATAGTATGATGTTTTAGGAGTGGTCTATGTTTGTAGTATGTAGTATATTATTTATATTTAGATTTTATTTTCATATTTTATTATTCATTGTCATTGGAGATCAGAGATTTGAATACTAAAATGACTTTAAGTTCAGATACCAGGAATAAGGAGAGAAAGTACATTCCACCTCTTTCTTTCAACCTAAAGGGAGAAGAATTGAGGCAGAGAGGTGAGACTAGATTTTTGAGTTGTCACAGATAAATAGATTAAGAAAAAACAAAACAATGTGTATCTTGGAACTCAAATAGAAGTATGTAGTGTTTATGTCCAGATTGTTAGTATTACTTTAACTTAGCTACTTAAGTTTCCTATTTTGAAGAGTTTTATTTGGTTTTAATAAGAAAAACATACTTGCTTGTTCTTTTTTTTATTAAGGGAAGAACAAAGAGAATACCTACTGAAGGAAGGTTGACGAACTTGAAGGCCAGTAGAATACAAGGCTTGTTACATGAACTCAAATGGGGAAGACAGTGAAAGAGTAGCCCTCCCCTACTAATGGTTGTGAGTGGCCCTCACATGTACCAGTTGGTGTGTGTAGGTCCTGAGGCTTGAAATCAGGGCCTGGCCTCTGTCACTGAGCATTTTGTAGCATTTGCCACTTGAGCCACAGCCAACCCAAGCTGGTTTCTATCCTCAATTCTCAGATCTCAGCCTCTGAGTAGCTATGATTACAGGCATGAGCCACTAGCACCAAATGGATTCTTTTGTTTCAGTGCACTGATGACTGATGACAGGGAAGACTATCAGTCTTGCATCACTTTTTGCCTTATTTTAGTCCTTATGAGGTAGCTGTTATGGCATTAATTCATTTTACTATGAATTGCTTGTGTTGTTTTTGTGTCAGTAGCCCTTCTGTTATGCTTTTACATTATTCAAATTTGTGTAACATAACTGCAATGTAGCCCTCAGTGGATAGCTTTTCTCAAGAATAGATGGTAATGGAGAATGTTTCTATTCACTTCCATCAGCCATCCTCTAGCAAACATAGCTATCTATGCTTTATTCTTTGTCCTAACAGCAGATTTTACACAGAAGTGCGAATTTTCTTAACAACTGTATGCCTCACATAAATTTCCTGAAAATTTTTTCTGCAGTCTGCTATACTTTGTACTGATCTAATAGGAAATGCTTTGACTTTCTTTTCTGCTTTGAAGAACTGGATGAGAAGCAGCCAGTGATTAACACACATTGCTTAGAAAGTTGTAGTTATGCAGTGGTTCTGCAGGATTTTTCTTTGACATCAGCTTAGTATCAAGCAAGTAGATAATATCAGAATATCAATAATAATCATAATAATAATAATCAATAATATCAATAATATCAGAAGTTCTGCAGTCAAAAACTCAGTAGCCATGGCAGCCTTCAGCAAATACTACCCTCTGGTATGGGTTTGTAGATTGTAGTCAACTAGAAGAACCACCAAGTCTCCTAGAGTGTTTTGAAATTTGTTTTTTCTCTTCTTTCAGCAGTTCATCAACACACATTATATTTTCCTACCTTTATTTTTAGGAATTACAGCTGAAGGAAATTAATGCCTCTCTGAATCTTTTTTTTTTTTTTTTACATAGTGGGGCTTGAACTCAGGATGTGGCACAGTCCCCAAGCTCTTTTTGCTCAAGGCTAGTGGCCAAACTAAAAGGCACAGCATCATTTCTGGTTTTCTAGTAGTTAATTGGAGATAAGAGTGTCTTGGACTTTCCTGCTCTGGCTGGCTTTGAACTGTGATCCTTAGATCTCAAGCCTCTTGAGTAGATAGGATTACAGGTGTGAGCCACCAGCACTCAGCTGATTCTTCTATCACCTAGTGAATATTATGTATTCCATTTGGTCTTAATTCTCTGCATCTAAAAGAGTTGTTGGTCTTGGGGCTGGGAAGGTGGCTCAGTGGTAGAGTGCTTGCCTTGCATGTATAAGGCCCTGGGTTCGATTCCTCAGCACCACATAAGCTAAAAAAGAAAAAAATGCCGGAAGTGGCGCTGTGGCTCAAGTGGTAGAGCACTAGCCTTGAGCTGAAGAACTGAGGGACAGCGCTCAGGCCCAGAGTTCAGGCCCCACGACTGGACCCAAAAAAAAAAAAAAAGGAGTTGTTGGTCTTTATTTCTGTTTCTTTTCATTGTGTGCCTGAGAATATGATTCTCTGTATCCTTCTAGGACAAATTATAAAGTAAAAGTATGTGACTTATTTTACCATGATGGTAACAGAGCCTCACATGAAGATAAAGTGATCATGAGTCTGAGGACACATCATCCTATAGAGCTGTGAGGATACTCATACCACTCACACCTTTGCCCCATCAGTGAATACTCACCATACATACATAAAGTATTGTATGTGTATATTTAATATGTATTTCCAAGGGTATTTGCTATCAGACAGAGTGGCCTCATCTCCGGACCCCTAATTTAAGTGAGAAGTAAGCCTTTAAATGTTCTCTTGGGTTTTTTGTGCCTTTTATCACTAATATCAATATCAAAATTTTACCTCTCAAATTGACTAAAACATTTACACAACGTGAACAGGATGTATTCAGGACTGTCTCTTGTCTCTTTTTTCTTACTTAGACTTGATAACCTGCTCTTCTTCCAACATACCAGCATGGCCAACATGCACTGTGACTTCTGCAAATAGTAGATATTGGGGGACTCATGTTAATGATGAACGTTAATTGATTGCCACTGAATGGGTAGTCACTGTTTTACTCTCCCATAATAATAGAACCCTACTGGTGAAATTACTGAAATCAAGAAGAAAGATAAAATATTAAATAGAAACTGAAATATTTTGACAATCTGTTTATAGAAGCACTAAGGCTTTAGAAATATTTTCTAACTAGTATGCCTTTTTAAAGGGACATAAGCACAGTATTTTTTTTAGCCAAAACATTGTTGTATTTCCAATTTAAAATTAAAGAAATAGGAGCCCATGGTTGGTATATAATCACTCATCTATTTGAAGTACAAATGTCATAAGAAAAGTGTAATGAACAATAGAAGAGAGCAAGAAGGACTGTCATTATATGACCATATGTCTTAGTCATGTGTTTCTATGAATATAGTATAGAACCCAATGCATTTCTTATAAAATTAAAATATTGGAATTGTAACATTTTCATGTAATACCAGCTATAAAATTAATTGATAACATACCAGAACAATTTATGTATACATATAAACATGTATATAATGTATACACATTTTTATATGTAATATTAACATGAGACTTGGTTAAGAGGAAAATATTAATGAAATGCATTTTATGATTAAGCAACATAGTGATATGCAGGCAAGAACTTCATGTGCTTTAAAATTTAGAAAATACCCATAATTCTAGCTACTCAGGAAGCCACGATCTAGAGATCACAGTTTGAAGACAGCCTGGGCTGGAAAGGCCATGAGAATCTTATTTCCAGCTAAAAACCAGAGAAAAGTGGAGCTGTGGGTCAAGTGATCAAAGCTAGCCTTGAGTGAAAAACTAAGGGATAGAACCCAGGCTTTAAGTTAAAGCTCTATGACTGGCACCAAAAAATGTTAGACAGATGATTAGGAAAGCAAAATTAGAAAACAGGTCAACAGTGAAAATATGCTACCAGAGATGATGGGATTAAGTATAGAGGAACATACAGAATAAAATTCAAATTCACATGGCTTTTGCTACAACTAGAGACTGCACCATTATAAGAGAAATGATTAAGAGTTACTTATTCACTGAGGTGATTCCCACAATGTAAGTTAGTATCTAATGGGGAAAAGAATTTAGATTTAATCTAAACCTTCTTCTTGGCCAAGTTTTGGCCAAGACACTTGACCAAATATATATTTCGTCTTAAGAGGGTTTATTTCTCCCAATATATGTTTTGTCCCTGAAGCCATGCAGAAAATTTCTCTCTGGCCTTAACAAGATGATGTAGCACTTGGGAGCAAAAATGCAACCCAGGAGCCCTGCACTGGAGGTCAGGATGGATAAAACCTCCACAGCCACCATGACCTTCCCCTTGGCACTGTGGTAGACAGGTAGAAAAGTGAGCCAGACACTGCAGAACACCAACATGCTGAAGGTCAGGAACTTGGCTTCATTAAAGGCATCAGGCAGATTCCTAGCCAGAAAAGCCACCATGAAGCTGGCTAGGGCCAAGAAAACCAGATATCCCAAGACACAGTAGAAAGCAGTGAGGGATCCTTTGTTACACAAAATGATGACATGGCCACATTCAGATTGTGTATCTGTGTCAAGGAATGGAGGAGAAGTCCCCAGTCAGAGTGCACACAGAGTCACCTGGATCAGAGTACAGATGGGAATAATGAAGTTAGGAGCTCCTGATACCAGCAGCCACCTCATCCTTCTCTCTGGAGAAGTGACCTTGAAGGCCAGAACTACAGTTACAGTTTTGGCCAAGACAGTGGAAACAGCTACAGTGAATGCAACTCCAAATGTGGTCTGCTGCAGAATGCAAGTTACTATGTTGGGTCAGCCAATAAAGAGCAAGGAGCAGAGGAAACAGAAGATGAGGGAGATGAGCAGGATGTAGCTGAGAGCCTGATTATTGGCCTTGACAATGGGGGTGTTCTGATATTTTACAAAGACCCCAAAAACAACTGCTGTGAGTGTAGATAAACAAAGAGCTACGCAGGCCAAGGCCATCCCCAAGGGTTCTCCATAAGCCAGGAAACTTGCAGCTCTTAGGAGACATTGGTTTCTCTCGGTGCTGGCATACTGATGATCTGGACACTTCACACATTGCTCCATATCTGGCAAGGAAATCAAATAAACCATTAGTCCCTTTTCAGTACTTAAAAGTAAATTGGGAAATCCCTACATAGAGATAATTCTAACATGTCGGTAATTAGTATCACACAACTAATTACCAAGTATTACCAAACATGTTCAGTATTATTTTTATGTATTCATGGTCCCACAGTCATTCCTATATTCTCTTTTTTTCAGTTTGAAACATTTTTACTCACAGTGACTATCACACAGACTATCACACATATTATTCCTTGCCATTTCTAATCTCCTAATAACAACTTTCTGTACCTCTTCATGCTGCCCTAATAATTCTCAGCCTTGTGTGCACAACTCCAAGCCCCCACTCAGAATTGTGGATAATAAAGCTTGCACTTCCCTGGATGTCTCTGTGCACTATAAATAGGACCCCGGTGTCCCTTCTTTGCAGTTATTCTATTTGTGTCACCTACTCACGTGCAAAGCAGTGAACAGAGAAATTACACTTTAAAGCTCTAAAGTCATGCTATGCATACCACTTGTGCCTGCCTCTTTCACCAAACCCAACCCAGAGCACTGGCTCTGTTGGAAGAACAGTTCTGGGCACTAAGAAATAGATGTGCAGGATCTATGGGAGATTTTGGAATCTGAAGGTAGTTTTGAAGAAGAAGGAGACCTTGTTCTTAAAAAAGCTACACAAGATAATAGATGTTAAATTTACATTACTGAGTAGTTAAATAACCATGCATACAACAGACTAGAATAAAAATTAATTCTATATGTAATTCAGAACCCATGATTTGTGTTTAAAAAAGGAGCAGTATCCTTTATCACAAATTACAAATTGAAGGATGAGAGACTTTGACCCTGAAATCCTAATATATAACTTTTGCATTGACTTGCAAGGATTGGAGGCCACTAGGAGAGAATATGGATTTCTCCCCAAGTCATGACCTTACCTGTCCCATTGGCAATCTCATTCTCTGAGCAGGGGGTGCAATCAAAGCAACAGGCAGCCATTCCCTCCTGAGGGGATTTCCTGAATCCAGGACCACAACTCTCACTGCACATAGAGTGAGGAGTCTGAGGAAAATCAAATATGTGTCAGAAACTTTTTAGCCTTTTACCTAATACTCCAAAAATTCCGTTGTTTTAAAAAAAATTGGATTATTAAGTATAGTATTTTTATGCATGTAGGTCAGTTGATTAAATACTGTTATTGATTCCACATCACATGATCACCAAAGGCTTATGTGCTATAGCCCTGGTCTCTAGCCTATTGACCTATTGAGAAGTGAGGGGCTTTTTAAAAGTTAGAGATTAACAGTGAAAAAGTAAGTCATTGTGACCAGCACTATGGAACTTCTTTGAATTCATGTCATTGTATGTTGTTTCCTGCTCATCTATGACATGGTGAAGAGTAAGGAGGAAGAATCCTCTTTGAAGTATGTTGTAAGGTAAAACAGCACCATCCTATCTTCCCCTCTGTTTTACAGTTTCCATGAGATACGGACTTTCTTCATACATTGGCTTCTTCAATGACTCATGTCACCATAGATGCCTAAGTAACATGTCAGCTAAGCGTTGATGAAACAACCACAGAGATGAACAAAATAAACCTTCAACCCTATAAATGGATCCCTCAGATATTTTGTCTTAGTGTAAAAACTGCTATAATGTATCATTTATGTTTATGATAAGAAATGAATGAACATTTATGAACCATCTGTTAAGTTCCTTTGTGTCTTTCCCATCCAAAAGTCAATGAATAAGACAATTTTTTTAGAGTTGTAAATAATTAAATGTATAATGCTGGGCCATTCGTGAGCACAAGCATACAATCCAGGGGTTATTTTGATTACTTCTATGTAGTTCAAATCATGACAATTAGATATAACCCACCTCTTTCATTCCTATGGCCCACTCTATCATATCTTCAGACAAAAACAGCTGATGACCATGGGGAGCATATGGAGAATACTTCCCTACTTTCACCTTAAGTTCAAGACCTTCTGGAAAATTCCAAATATTTACAATATCATACTCTGGCTCTAATTTTCTTTTATCATCAACAAGCACTCTGTCTCCAGCACTGTTCTTCAGAAAAGGGTGCAGCTAAAAAACATACATATGTTGACTTGAATCCAAGAAATAAGGCAGAAAACCTGAATGAAGCAAAACCCTTCATTATCTTTAATCCTTAATTTATAATTCAAGATTAGCAGACATCAAACCAGTGGAACAAAAGAAAGTTTATGGATAAATTGGATATCAAACTGAAGAGTTTCTGCATGGCAAAGATCATAGCAGCAAGATAAATAGAAAACCCACAGAAAGTGGGAGATCTGAGGGGAGATCTGAGAAGATATCGGAGGTGCAGCTGGGGTCTAACTGGGCTCTCTCTAAGAAACAAGTTTAGCATTCCAGAAAAGTCCACCAAGTGAGCCATAAAAGTATAGAGATTTTGGGCAGAGAGGCAAAATTCAAGCAGTCTGTTTAAGAGGACAGATTTGAGCACACACCTGTGCTGGTGGCACTGGCCACAGGAGTGGCCAGACAGAGCCAGAACAAAGGCACCGAGACAGTGTGCACCTCCAACATAAGCTGGATGATTAGGAGTGGAAATCCACACCCTGCTGGCCACAGATGGATGCAGATTGCGGAAGGGGGAGGGGGGAGGATGTTTGAGTAGCCCACAAAAGACAAGCTCCCTCTCTCACAGAGCTTTTGGAAGATACTCCTTTCCCCACAGCAGAGAAAGGCCAGAATTAGACCGGCCAGAGCAGCAAACATAACTCAGGGCTGAGAAGCAGCAATTGCAGCACCATTTTTCAACAGGGCTAAAGAATCTCACCAGTGAGAACCATCTCTGCACCAGGGAAGGTTGTTCTGCCCAGGAAGAGGAAGTTCCTCCTAGGGAGGGACAACGTTCCTTACTTCACTGTGAGAGGCAGCCCTGCCTCTACAGCAAAGAAAGACATTCCATTCTGATAGTGGCTAAAACTGCAGCTTGGCCAGCTGCAGGAATTAAAAAGACAAAAATCTCTAAATATCACTAGAAAAAATTTAAAAATTCGATAGGCCATGAAAGCCCTGAGCAGCTCTAGCCTGGGCCAAAAGAATGCCTCAGGAGCTAGCCTCTCTGGGAAAGTCATTGATTTCAGACATGCCACAACCCCACCCCCAATCAAGATCGCTTGCAGTGACTCCAACCCACAGAAATCAGCCACCTCCTTCCTGTGTTACACACAAAGCAGATCACTCTCCCAATAAATTAGTCTTGGATGAGAAACACAAAGACCCCAAGTCTGTAAGGCAGAAATTTTTTCTGCATACTCATACTGATTTGACAAATCAACTAAGTCACAAGGAAAATTGACCATTGCCAGGAAATTAAAGGGTCAGGTTCATCAAGAGACTCAATAGAGGACCTAGGTCACAAAGAATTGGTGGAAACATGAAACATTTCCTCCTTTTCACTGACTTGTTTTTCTTTCTTTTTAATTATATTTTTATCTTAGGCCTGTTTTTCTTTGAAAGAACGTGAACACAGGTCTACAGTACCTTAGACATTTTTTTTTTGGGGGGGGGGGTGTCATGGGACTTGAACTCTGGGCCTGGGCACTGTTCCTGAGCTCTTCAGCTCAAGGCGAGTGCTCTACCATTTGAGCCACAGCACCACTTCTGGTTTTCAGGTGGTTAATTGGAGATAAGAGACTCACAGAGTTTCCTGCTTAAGCTGGCTTTGAACTTTAATCCTCAAATCTCAGCCTCCTGAGTAGCTAGGATTACAGGCATGAACCACCAGCACCCAGCCCTCACAGACGTTTAAACAAACATAGTTTCTCTTGAATTTAAAAAAAAAAGATACTTTAAATATTTAATTTCATCCTGTGAAAAACACTATTAGAAAATAACTTTGCCTATGGTATGTGAAATCCAACACAGAAGCATTACCTGTGCTAGGGAAGGTACCATCCCTTTCCCATCTCCCATTAATGTCACTTCTGTTTGATGAAGAAGCATCTCATGGAGGGCCTGGGCTACAACATACACAGCACTGTAGATATTGTAACTCTCTTCAGACATAGCAATGTCAAAAATGTGTCCAGGCAACCATTCCAAGGAGGCATCATGTGGACAGTTCTCCCATGTCACACAGTCAGAGTCAGAAACTGAACAATTGAAAGACAGAAACCACAACCTAGCAAGGTAAAAGTCTTCTGGGTATTTGTAAGGGTTAACTGCCCTTATAAAATCTGTGAATCCACTACTTTCTGCATGGTAGTGTGAAAAAATGAGAGGTATATGGAAGGAGCCTTGCATGAAATATTTCCTTTTCATGGTTAAATGCCACTGTGAGTTCATGATACAAACTTTGCCTGTTATTAAAAATTGCTCAACACATGACATTAAATCTAGTAGGGATTCATTATCACCATATATGATGAGGACATTTGATAAAGATTTATTAATCTTGTTATAAACTTTTACAAGTTTGAACACATGGGACAGGGAATGGTTCGGCATCACTAGCTCAAAAGCTACACAAACTGTGTTCTTGGCCATCTCTTCTTTCAGCTCAGGAAGAATCCACAAACCATTGTCATCGTCTGATGTCAGTAGTCCCACCCAGTTCCAGCTGAAGTGAAGCAGTAAGGAGACCATGGCAGTAGCTATTGATGTATCCTTTGGGGCCATCTGATAGAGAGCAGGGAACTTGTTATGGTCACTCAGGGCATGATCAAAAGGCCCGAAGTTAAGCTAAATGGAAAGAAAATTGGGTTCTTCATGAATAATATTGCTGTCCATCACAATCTCAGCCTTGATATATATATATATATATATATACATATATATATATATATATATATATTAAGCAACCACTTGAAGTAGGTGGAAGTTAGGTTTTTGTTTTAGAAAAAATACATTTTAAATAGCTGTACAAAATATTTATTTGTCATTAAACTCCATCCATATCAACCCCACACCATTCCCTGACTTCCCTAATTCCATTTTTACATATGTGAATATTGAATAGTATGTTGTATTAGCCCACCCATCCACTAATCCTCTTCCCCCTTCACATCCCCTGAGCACCTAACCACCTCAGACAAGTTATGGGTCAGCTTTCTTATATTCATTTTATTATACTGTTAGTTGATTAGAGAGGTTAAACCATGGAATACCACCCCTATATATACCCAACATTAGTCAGATTGATCATATATATTTGCAAATGTCTATGCATGTGTTCCATATTTATTTCATATTTCATGTTCATATTTTAGATCTAACTTTCACATATGAGAGGATACATTCTCCCTTTCTCTTTCTGAACCTTATTTCATTCAACGTAATACCATATGTGTATAAATGTGTCTGTGTGCACCAGTACACTTCCTTGGCTTTTCCCTTCAAGGCTGTTGCTCTACCATTTGAACCACACATTCACTTCCTGCTTTCTGCTGATTAATTGGAGATAAAAGTTTCATGAGTACCTGGATTATAGGTGTAAGCCACCAACATCAGCTCAACATTTCTTCACACTTTAAAGTCATTCTCCATTTCCTGATTTTTAAAAGAAAATTTGATGAGGCCTAAAACTCCAAATTTTCCTTTTGTCTGCTCTTACTTTTTTATCCCCTGTTCCAAACAATGAAAATACAGATATCCCACTATCTTTGAATCCTTACTCTTTGATAACACAAAATTTGATACATTTGTAAATCCAGTCTTTGCCTATCATTCTCTTAACACCTGAAATTAGACATTTTTAGATCCCTCTACTCCTCCTACCCTCACCTGTGGAAACCTGTAGAGTTCCAGCAATGTCCAGATCTGGGCAGATGTTATTCCTGATGGTCCTGTAAGTACTGCTATAGACTTGCTGTTTCTCATGCAGGAGTAGTTTGGAATCTTGTCCTCCCCAAAGAGCCAAATAAAGGGATTCTTAAATACTCCCCAAGCTCCAAATTGAACATCATAGATATCAATTCCCAGAGTCAAGTTATGTAAAAGATCAGGGTTTTGGTTGATCTGCTCAACAGCAAAAGCCAAGGCCAAAACAAACTGATAGTTCTTGAAGATAAACCTGCATAATGAACATAGAAATTTAGGAGGAGCATTTCAAAATTTACTACTTTGATGGATTAAATGCTTGGCTCTCTGCCAATAAATGTTAAAATATTCCCAATTAGGATGTAATTCAAGTATAGTGTCTTATGCTTGTATATAGGATTAGGTAAAGATATAAAGGAACTTGTCATGAATGAGATTCGGAAATGTATTTAAGCTGTGAGAAAGCTTTCTTATTCCCTGCTACTACATGCACCACAACAAAAAACTGTTGTCCATTAAACTTGGAATAAGCTTATTCTATTGCATTTATCTTTGGGTAAGTAGCTCCACTTGTGTGGAAAATGAGGTTATATGGCAAGTCAGGCTAACAAGAGTTCCATTTAATAACAACTTTCAGAAGCAAAGTGTCATTTAAGGGAGATTCTGTAGTAAGATTTGCTCACAGACCCAACATATTAAACAGCTCTGCTTGCAATATCAACCAGAACAAGAGTTCTGGTTGGAAATTTTATTATCATTTATTTAACAAAGGGAATGCATCCAATTCCACGGAACTCATTATGGAGAGAGGAACTTCCAACAAGGTGGATGAAAAGAAAATTTTAAACATTGAAATCCTAGTTCCAAGGACACTATGGTAAACTGCAGTGGCCACTACCCTCTTTCCCAATATATTGAGATTGAGATACCAAAATTGAAAAACTGCAGAAGAGTAAAGTGAATCAAAGTACTTTTCTTTCTATCATGTCCTGTGTGTTTGCAAGAGTATATGTCTGTGTGCATGCGCACATCATACAAGACACTGTTGAAAACGAACTTTACAACTTCGGGGCAGGGGTGGAGGGAGGATTTGGGGAAGTGGAGAGGGAAGGGAAAAACAAAGGAGGGGGTAACAATGCTCAATAAGAAATGTACTCATTACCTTACGCATTTAATTGTAACCCCTCTGTACAGTATGTTTACAATAAAAAATAAAGAAATTAATGAAATCTATATACATTATCTTAAAAAGGAAATAATGTAAACAAGATGGAAATACAAATGAGAGGATGAACTTGTTCAACATATTCTGCATGCAAATATGATTTTCACAATGGAAGCATAAGTGATATCTTCTGAAGAGAAGAAAATAGTGAGTGTGAATACAATCTAATTGAATATATCATGTGGAAGAGCAAACTGAAGCAAGAATAAAGATGTGCAAAAAATAAGTTCTGTCATTTCCCCATTTGTTAGGAAATAGGAAGACTTGGGAAAAAATTATGTTAAGTGAATTAAGCCAGGCCTAAAGAAACATAGGTCCCATGGTTTCTCTTATTTGCAATAACTAGTAAATGTCTGAGACAGGCAGAAAAGGTCAGATAAGATGTTGTGTTAGGTGAAATGAACCCCACAAGTGGTTTTTTCTTGCTTGCTATTATTTCTAATGTATTTATAAGGTGATTCTTTGTTGCTTTGTATGTCCCTCCCCCACGGTACAACCCATTTTCACTGTATTTGATGTTGATATAATTTGGAGAGGGGAAGGGAAAAAACAAATTGTTTAAATAGGGATGCAGGCAGGCCCATTGCAACAATGAGATGTATAAGATGCTATGTTGAAAAATGAACTTTACAACTTTTGGTGTGGGGGATTGTAGTCATGTAGATGGGAAGGCAAGGAGGGATGGTAGGGGGAAAACAAAGGAGGAGGCAACAATGCTTGATAAGAAATGTAGTCATTAACTTGCTCATGTAATTGTAACCCCTCTGTATGGTATTTTCACAATAAAAAATTTATTTTAAAAAATTTCTGTCATAAATTGACAGAATATATTTTCAAAAAAGGATATATTAGTGTTTTGTGGATTCAGTAAATATTTAAGAATGCCAAAACGTTAAAATGCTTGTTTTAATAAGTAATGATAATTTAAAATTCCTAACATAAACACAGAAGTGTAAGGCATCTGAAGTTGAAAGATTAATCGATTTTTTGGCCATGACATCTACAGCAAACTGTCTTAGGATCAAGCTCTCACACATGAAATATATGTAGAAAATTCTGGATAGATAGGTAGGTAGACAGACAGACACACAGACAGACACACGGACAGACACACAGACAGACAGATATTCCCAGGTAAATGCAGTTAAGAGAATATATCTCCATCAAATCTGTTCTACAAGCAATACTAAAGTAAAAATTTTAGTCCAAATAACAGAGCCATTAAACAAAGAAGAAAAATCTACAAGAATGTATAAAATTTACTGGTAAGCATGTCTACATGTGAGCTCAGAATGGTCTGGCTTTTGTAATGTACTAACAAAATAGTACATTTAATTCATATAAAGAGGGGAAAATCATAAAGTATTTACTAAAGAACAAGGGAAAATTTGATATTAAATACTACAAATGATGGGAAGGATAAAATTTGGTTTTTACTTGTGTCTTTAGTATTTGATCTTAAAATATTAAATGAGGGGTTAGTCTAGCATATATGAAGCCCTGGCTTCAATTCAGAAAAAGCCAGAAGTGGTGCTGTGGCTCAAATGGTAGAGTGCTTGCCTTGAGCTGAAGAGCTCAAGCACAGCATTGAAGCCCCACAACCAACAAAAAAAAATTATTTTTTTGCTCGATAGGAAATATGCTTATTACCATGCTCATATAACTGTAACCCCTTTGTACAGTATTTTTACAATAAAAAGTACATTTTTTTAAATTTAAGTATGGCGCTGGTGGCTCATGCCTGTAATCCTAGCTACTCAGGAGGCTGAGATCTGATGATCACAGTTCAAAGCCATCCCGGGCAGGAAAGTCCATGAGACTTTTATCTCCAGTTAACCACCAGAAAACCAGAATTGGCTCTGTGGCTCAAGTGGTAGAGTGCTCGTCTTGAGCTGAAGAACTGAAAGACAGTGCCAAGGCCCAGAGTTCAAGCCCCTGACAACAACAACAAAATAAAGCCAGAAGTGGCACTGTTGCTCAAATGGTAGAGTGCTAGCCTTGAGCAGAAGAAGCACAAGGATAGTGCTGAGGCCTGGATTTCAAGCTCCAACACTGGCTAGATATTGAAATGGTTTCATTAAAAATTTAAATGAAAATATTTTGTTATATCTGTACATTAACCTATGAGCTGTGATCACAGCCCACTATTGTGCATATGTTTATTTTCTCATTTTCTTTCATCCTCATCATCAAGGTTAATTGTCATCATTCCAAAATGGCTTTCTGTCACCTATTTTAAGCACCCCTAATTACCACCATATCTATAACAGATAAATGAAAACTCATAACCCCGAAATCAAAACACACGCCTATTGAATTCAGTAACCACTGAAGTTACTAGAAGAGAAAACTGGAAGAAGCTTCAAAAACCTGAAGAAAAGTTACATAATGACAATTGTGAAAAATGATCTGTCAACAATGACTGGGAATAGAAATGCAAGAAATTCTACCAATAATAGCTAGAACAGCTGAATGAATAATTTGTTTCCAAGAAACTCACTTCACTATTAATGACCCCCAATGACTGTAAGAAAAGAGTGGAATAAGTCACTCCATGCAAAAGAAAACAGGAGTATCTATAACACATCACATCAAATAGACTTTAATCAAAGCAACAAAAAAGTGGCAAGTTTGTAATGTAATGATGAAGGGATCAAATCAATAGATGGCATAGAAGTTCTAAATGTATAATTTACACATTATCCATGCACTTAACAATATTAACAGACTCTGAGATAGTCCTCAATACAATAATAGCTGAAGATTTTATGGAACAGAAACATACCAGAGTTTAATTTCACTCTTGATTAGTAAGGCCAGAACATTTCACCCAATTTGTGAATAAACCATCTCTCATAAACATACTCAATTCTTTCCAGCAGATACAAAACCAGCCCAATTTAAAATTTTTTGAAAGTATACTGAGCACACATGTAGATCACACTGTAGTAAGGCTAAATATTAACAAGGAAAATATGCCAATAACATAAAATAATTGAATTGTTTTAACCATAATTAAATAATAACTACAAGTATTCCATTTAACTGATTAATATGTGATTCCATTAATGGTCTTTCAAAGCAAATTTCAAGAAATAAAATATTCCTTGAATCAAATGAAAATGAAAATATCAGATCCTTGGGCATAGGAAAAGGATGAATAAAAAGAAACTAAACATTTTTGCTTAAATTAAGAATGGGGAGGGGAAGGGGAAAAACGAATCATTTAATAGAGGAACAGATGGATCAGTTGCAGCAATGAGATGTACAAGACGTTATGTTGAAAAACGAACTTTACAGCTTTGGTGGGGGGGCAGGGAGCGAGGGGGCGAGAAGGAAGGGGGTGGGAGATTGGAAGGGATGGTAAGGGGAAATAAAGGAAGAGGCAACAATGCTTGATAAGAAATGTACTCATTACCTTGCCCATGTAATTGTAACTCCTCTGTACGGTATTTTCACAATAAAAAGAATACAAATATTGAATTAACCTACACTGCATCTCAAGAAACTAGAAAAACAAACCCAAAAGTAGTAGAAGGAATGAAATAAGTAGAAGAAAAAGCAATAGACAATAAAAGTACAATAGCAATAATAAGGTAATAGGAGGTTCTACAAAAAGTTAAGACTGAAGTAAAAATCATGAAAAAGGAAAAAATCAACAAAATTACATATATCAACACATATCTCTCATTATTCTGGTTGAACAGATTCAGTATGGTAAAAATAACCATATTACCGAAAACTGTCTACAGATTCAGTGCAGTCTCCATCAAAATTCCTATCACTTTCACAGAAATAGAAGATGCATGACTAAATTTTACAAGAAAATCCTCAATTAGCAAGAGCTATCTTTAGACACACCAACAGTACTGGAAGTATCATTGATTTGTGTTTTTTTAATACCTCAGAGCCATTGTAGCAGAAAAAAAGTACTGTGGTTTAAAAAAAAAAAAAAAAAGATAAACCAATGGCATATAAGACCAAGAAATAAGTACAAACTACAGATATCTGATTCTTGGAGAAGTTGCCAAATAATACATGGGCTAAACACATCACAGTAAGGGGTGGCACTGTGAAACTAGGTATTCATGTGCCACTGAAACTAGACCCTACCTTTCAATCTGTATTTAAAAAAAAAAAACTAAAACTGTTTCGTTTTTAATAAGAGACTGGAACTTTGCAAGTAGTAGAGGAAATGAAGAGAAACATAAATACACAGGTAACTAACAGAACTCAAAGAACTCATAAAATAATAGCAAGAATTAAGCTCTGGATTTAGCTAAGCTGTACCATCATTTGTCTCATTCACAAGGCCCTAAATTCCACCCCCCAGCACTGGAAAGGTAAAGTAGCTGTGGTTACAGCAGATTGACAAGCCTTAACACAATGATAGAAACAGTTTGACAGCTAAAGGAATGGTTGAAAAATCTTCCTACCCATTTCACAGAAGATTAATAACATAGTATAAAACAATTCTAAATTTTAAATAACAGTAGAAAAATCCAATTAAAGAACAGACACAAGACAAAGCTTTAAAATTAAAACATCCAAATAGAAATTAACTTTGGAAAAAAAACTTTACACCATTTAAACATTAGGACAATCCAAATCAAAGCTACAATGAGTTACTCATCAACCAATATGATGGTATATAAAATGATTGGAGATTCTTCAAGAAATTAAAACTACCTATGCTGGTGGCTCATGCCTGTAATCCTAGCTGATCAAGAGACTAAGATCTAAGAATCCTGAGAACACAGCTGGGGCAGAAAACCATGATACCTTTATCTCCATTTAACCAACAAAAAGCCAGAAGTGGAAGTGTGGCTCAAGTGGTAGAGCATCAACCCTGGGGAGGGGGGGGAGGGGGAAGCCAACCAAAAGTGCAAAGCAAGCAAAGCCTAGTGGCTTATGCCTGTAATCCTAGCTACCTCAGGAAGCTGAAAATGAACAGAAGAAACTGGAGATATGGGAGAGGACAAAGATGTGGGACAAAGTATTTAAAAATGCTCTTAAAAATAAGCGATAACATCCAAGTATGTAACACGCAGTGTGGAACTACAATATGAACCAGATACTTAGCACAAGCACCATATGGGAAGGGATAGGAAGGGAAACAAAGGAGGAGGCAACAATGCTTGATAAGAAATGTACTCATTATCTTGCCCATGTAAGTGTAACTCCTCTGTACAGTATTTTCACAATAAAAAAAAATTGAAAGGGGCTGGGAAGGTGGCTCAATGGTAGAGCGCTTGCCTTGCATGCCTGAGACCCTGGGTTCAATTCCTCAGCACCACATAAGCAAAAAGAAAAAAGCCGGAAGTGGTATTGTTGCTCAAGTAGTAGAGCGCTAGCCTTGAGCTGAAGAGCTGAGGGACAGCACCCAGGCCCAGAGTTCAGGCCCCACGACCGGACCCAAAAAAAAAAAAATTGAAAAACCTTGTCATTACATCAGTAGGTATGGAATTGAGTCAAATCACTTACCAATGTCTAGGTGCAGTGGTTCATTTATCTACAAAAGACTTCGTTGATAAATATTGCTATTTGTAGTCAATGCCATGCCTAAAACTACTAACCAGACCAAACTTCTCTTCATATCTGTAGCTAAGAAACACCCATTAGCCGAAACCATGATACTAAATTTGTCAATATTAGCACATAACAAAAGTGCTCAAATATATTCTGAGAAATAAAAAGAAGGAAAATCAGCCAAACATGGCTAAATAATGGGAAATAAGGGAAGCTAGGCACTGGCGGCTCCTGCCTGTAGTCTTAGCTACTCAAGAGGCTGAGATCTGAGAATCATGTTTTGAATCAAGCTTGGTCAGTGATGGCTGTGAGACTTATCTCCATTTAACCACCAAAAAGTGCCAGAAATGGAGCTGTGGCTCAAATGGTAGAACACTAGCCTTGAACAACAAAGCTCTGGGACAGTGCCCAGATCTGAATTCCCAGGACAAGCACAAAAGAAAAATAAGCAAACATACCAGTGAAATATAACATATATATCTTCTATAACAGGAATGAGAGTAATTCCTGTCCCTGCCTTCTATGCTCCCAAGTGTATGCATCTACCTCAGTCTATACTTGTTATACCAGCACTTGAAAAGTAGTGTAAATGACATTTTCTCTTGTAGTAGTTATCAAATAGACTGCTAGAATTTCTTGAAGTTCTGTATAGTCATTTTCCTTTTCTATTTTTTTGTGTGTGTATAAATTTATTAGTGAGACCTTCTGCTACAGAACAAAAGCCAAGTATTTACATGTAAAGCAGAACTTATCATGGACAGATAAAATCTTCCCATAAAGGATCTTTGATAACAGTGACTTTCCTGGTAACAGCTGGGTTGCGGATCACATCCAACATGAAATAATGACACAGGGCTTAGTTGAAATGGTAACGACTTCTCTACAGTAAAACTGGGTGGGTGCATCTGCATGTACCAGTCCTAGGGGTTGAATTCAGATCCTAGACACTGTCCTTGAGTTTTTTTGCTCAGGACTAGTACTCTGCCACTTGACCCATAGATCTGCTTCCAGCTTTTGGCTAGTGAATTGCAGATTAAAGGCACGCAGATTTTCCTGCCTAGGTTGACTTTAAACCTCAATCTTCAGATATCAGCCCCTTGGAGTACTTAGGATAACAGGCATTAACCACTAGCATACAATAAGAATGTTTACCAATGTCCTCAAAATATATGTGTTAGTAAAGAAAAGTTCTTGTATCACTGGCCTGCAGGTAAGGAAATGTGTCTGCAGTCTTTTAAAGAACTTATGCCATTGACTCAGGTGTTTATAATAACATCACTTCATCTTCTGTAATAACAGCTGGGATGGAAGAGATACAAGGGTGTGGGGGTAAAGTGAAGAATTTACAATCCTGGAAAGGTGGCCTGGGAGGAAAGCATGTATGTCTGCAGCCTTTTCCAGAACTTGTGCTACTGACACAGGTTGTTTGTAATAACATCACTTCATCATCTGCAATAAAAGCTGGCATGGGGGAGATACCAGGATGCTGGAGTAAAGAGCTTGCAACCCTGGAAAACAAATTTCTTGGAAAGAAACCAGAGGCTTCTCTTGTAAGCAGGCAGAGTCACTCAGCAGTACATGCAAGACAGATAATGAAGCTGAGCAATACGCATTGGAAGATCAGGGAAGAGGATGCAGAGAACATTTATGTATGCCACTCAGACTTCCCTCAACCATTGCCCATCTTGAGAACAAAATAGTAATGGAAATAAAATGATGGTTTACTTACGGTTTATATTCTTCATGGTTGGAAGCATCGCTTTTACTGTGCTCTATTCCCAAAGAATAGAGAGGGAAAAACCCAGCAATCATCACATCTCCATCCATATGTGCTCTCTGTTTCATTCTGGAAAAGCAGCTAGTGCCAGCCAAGGACCTGACAAGGAGGGGAAAGTGGATAAGGAGTGTGAAAGTCAAGAGGAACATCCCTGAAGCATCTGCCAAACTGAAGTGCTGGCTGGAAATGAGGCCACCAATGTCAGGTAAAAATGTGTATATCTTTGTATATGTACATATGTGTCTTTTTATTGACAGAGATCTACAATCTAGCCTACTTTTCATGGAAGCCTCTTGTGATTCCACAGGAGGAATGTGTAAAAGCTTTCCCTGGGGCTTTGCATCTGAGGCCTCACATCCAGGAGAAAAACCTGAGTTGGAAAACATGTTTGCAGATTCTTCTTCAGCTCAGCTTGCTATGATTTCATCCAAAATCATAGGTCCCAGGATGGTTATCTTTGTTATGTTTGAGCCACCATCTGTGTCAAGAAAGTACTTGCATGAAAGCCATTTGGGATGTTGCAGCTGGATTGCATCAGAGGATGCCATGTCAGGTGCATGGTGAAATGGTCAGAAAAAGTCCATGCCAGTAAGATGTCTACCAACGTTATTACGGCATCCCACCCAGAGGGTCAGTTCACACACCCAATGGCCATAACAGCCACAGAACATTGCTGGTTGAGCCAGGCAGGTTTCGATAGGAATTCCATGTACAGAGGCTTCCACAGATGGATCCACCTACTATTGCCTAAAGAAACAATGGTCATGCTGAAACAAGCTATTACATGTCAATAAGTCGATGCCGAAATTGAGTTACACACTTGCATTCTCAACTTTCAGCCTCTAACATAATTTTAACACATATCAAGACATTTTCATAATGTACTTATCTGAGAATATATGGTGTAAGAGGAAATTTTTTCTATCACAAACCTAAATTAATATCAAAACCAACTCTCTTTTCTACCTGGGCAAATATATTAGACCTGAGTTCCATGCATAGACTTCAGTGGCCTTGGAGAACAGAGATACTTCAGGTCATTGAACATACTCTGTACAAGGCTGTAGTGTTGGATGCACATTATAGTATACTTACTCATGATTATGATCTGAATATCAGAAAATACTCATCACAACAAAAAATGAAGGACTCAACAATAGATGTACTTTAAAAATGCAAGAGGAAAAATCTAATAAGGTTGCCACTGGTCTTTTATGCTTGTATACTCATTACATTATATAATATCTCATCACTTATTTTTTAAGTTCTTAGCATGTTAGCTGGACAGAGTTTATTTAGATATACATGTATGCATGCAGTGGGCCTCAATTTTACAAGGTAGTGGAACTGGTTCATATCTTAAATCTATTTATAGTTTCTTGAGGAAACTACATACTGATATTCATAGTGGTTGCATGAAATTACATCCCACGAATAGTGTGTAAGTGTTCCCATTACCTACATTCTTACCAGCATTTGTTGTGTTCTTGATAATAGACATTGTCACTGCAGTGAGATAAAATTCAGTGTCATTTTGCTTTGCATTTCCTGTATGCCAAAGATGCTGAGCATTGTGGTTTTTATTAGCTATTTATACTTGTGTTTTTGAGAAGTGTCTTTAAGCTTGTCAATTTCTTAATTGGCTTGTTGATTCTTTAAAGTTTATTTTTCTGGGCTTCCTCCATAATCTGGTTATAAATCACCTGCCACATGTTTGTTTGGCAATTCTTAGGCCATCTTTTCAGTCTAGTGACTCTTTATTGTGCCAAAAGTTTTTAGTTTGAGGTAATCCCATTTGTCAATTCTTGCTCTTATTTACTGAGCTATTTGAAGTTTTAATCAGAAAGTTGCTGCCTATACAAAATGTTTCCTTGTTTTTGTTATCTGTTCTCTAGTGCTTTATCTTAAGTTTTACCTCTTGAATGTCTGACAGCTATGAAAACAAATATCATTCACAACTTAGGGCATCCTGGGACACCTGGCCACAGTTTCCAGGAGAAGATAGCTGCAAGTGTGGTCATATAGAGTCTCTGTGAGCCACAGCACCACTCTGATTTTCTAGTGTTTTATTGGAGATAAGAGTCTACCTGGGCTGGCTTTGAACCGCGATCCTCAGATCTCAGCTTCCTGAGTAGCTAGGATTACAGGCGTGAGCACCAGCGCCTAGCCAGGTTAGCACTTTACAAGGTGTTCTAGAACTAGACTTCACTTGTGGGAGTTGCTGGATTCTTCAAAATGCTCAACCCAATGCTAAAAAATATATCCCATGGAATTCAAGTGGCAAATATCCTTATAAAGATGCAGGGGAAGTGGTAGTTTCATGGTCAAGACTGAGGAATGACCATGTGTGAATCCTGTCCAAAGGAACCACAATGCCTGAGTCCAGGCCTCTGAAAATGGTGAGGGGGTCTGTAAAACTACAAACTTCTAGCAAGAGTTAAGAAAAATGTGTGGGTAAAAAAAAACAAGAGTAGCAATACCTCAGAAAGGCAAGAATATCATGACATCAGAAAATACTGAGAATCGCTTGTATTTCTTATGACAAGTGTCTGTATGTGACTTGTGTTCAGTAATGTGATTGGGACATGAGACATATTGAATAATATAAATGGACTTTAATGATAGTTGACATGTAGCAGTATGTTTCCTTGGCATTAAAAATGTACCTTTGAGTGCAGTCCTTAAGAACCTAAGCCAGAACCTGTATTGTGACCTCAAGATACATGAGGATGCCTCTGTTTTGTACTACACTCTGCATGTGCATCTGATTTATATTTGGGGAACCACTAACAAAATTTTCAGTGATTCACATGGCTATGTCTTGTACAGTAGTCAAGGCTGGATGTTGGGGATTCCTTCTCCTTGCTAACTTCAGCCTACTTATTGCTTGCCATATTTGTGAGTGAGCAGAGAAGTAGGTGGAGAAGGAAATATTGACAGTGGAATTTCTCATGAGGAGATATGTGTCTCCTGAAATTGAATCTCTTTCCAGCAAACAGACAAGTTTCTCCTCTTGGTCTGAGTCTTACAGGGATTATAAATAATTTCAAGAGATTGAGCTACATAATGTGTATAATTTAGTAAGCTAAGAAAGTATGTCCCAAAATCATTGATATTTCTTATATCTATACCAAATATTCCAAGCTCTATTGAATTACCTGAAAAGGAAGGAAAGCTTTTACTTTTTCTTCCTTAGAGCAAGTTTGGTAAGAGAAAGTTAATTAAACGTTCAATTTAGTGATAAAAGAGAGTAAACGGCATGATAGATGCAGAAAAATAGAGATGAATGAGAAAGTTTAAGTTCTAAGTAAGGAAGAATTTATTGCACTCATTAGGTCATGTTGGTATATTCAGGGAGTTATTCATAAGCTAAGATTTTTGTACTGTAATAGATTTGGGACAAAGCAAGGAGAAATTTTTATTTTCCAATTCTACATTAATTGATTTTAAATTTTAATTTTTATATTATCTTAGATTTTTATTAGTGTATATTTGTGAAAATGGGTGACATTTTTATTTCTTGTCCATTTATCAATAAACTTCTATCATTGCCATTGACCATTTCCCTGCCCCCTTTAGAACATCCATTCATCCATGCCTACCTTATCTTTACCCCTATATGTAATAGGATAAATATTTTGTAAGTTCACTTAAAACTACAAAGAAAGTAGAAAGGAGACTGGGAAGGTGGCTCAGTGGTAGAGTGCTTGCCTCCCATGCATGAAGCCCTAGGTTCGATTCCTCAGCATCACATAAACAGAAAAGGTCGGAAGTGGCACTGTGGCTCAAGTGGTAGAATGTTAGCCTTGAGCTGAAGAGCTGAGGGACTGCACCCAGGCCTAGAGTTCTAGCCCCACGACTGACCAAAACACACACACACACACACACACACACACACACAGAGAGAGAAAGTAAAAGAGAATACTATTGAGTGGGTCATTAAAATATTATGCAAGAGCTGGGGTAGGGTGTGGTGGTTCATAGTGTAATCCTAGCTTGTCAGGTTGCTGAGATTTGAAAATCACAGTGTAAAGCCAACCTGGGCAGAAAAGTCTGTAATACTATTATCTCCAGTTAATCACTTTTTAAAAGCCAGAAACAGAGCTTTGGCTCTGTAGAGCACTTGATTTGGGCACAAAAGCTCAGGGACAATACCCAAGCTCAAAGTTCAAGCCCCAGGACTGGCAAAAAAATTATACAAGGAACTAAAATAAAATATCAGTTGTCTCATAAAGTACATCACAAAAATGAGGATTCAGTGTTTTAATCAGTAGTAAGTATTCAATCCTATTAATGAAATTCCTGAACTCAAGAAGGAATATAAAAACTAAGTACAGAGCCAGGCGCTGATGGCTCACGCCTATAATCCTAGCTTCTGAGGAGGCTGAGATCTGAGGACCACTGTTCAAAGTCAGCCCAGGCAGGAAAGTCTGTGAGACTCTTATCTCCAATAAACCACTAGAAAACCAGAAGTGGTGCTGTGGCTCAGGCGGTAGAGCACTTGCCTTGAGCTGAAGAGCGCAGGGGTATCACCCAAACCCAGAGTTCAAGCCCCATGACCGACAAAAAAAAAAAAATACATTAGAAACAAATGTTTTAGCTATATTTTGATTAACATATTGAGCAAGTTAGAAATATAAGAATACATTTTGATGTGCTAAATAGTACCACCTCAAAAGGCAACTGTGTTTTTTGACTAAAACATTGTTATATTTTCTACAAAAACAGAAATAATAGAAACCAATAATTTTTTAATCAATTGTCGTATTAGCAATAGGAGACAGAAGAGGAAATGATGAATAGAAGAAAATAGAACAGCCATTATATGACAACATATGATGGTCATATGAGTCTGTGGACTAGAATCCCATAAACTTGTCCCATATAAAATAATATTTTCTTTATAAAATATAAGTTGTTTGAATTGTTGGAGATAAGTATTTTAGGCTATTAACATAGCCTAAAAACTTTAATTGATACTAAACAAGGAAATGTTATTTATGCATATTTTAAAAATTAAAATTTATATTGTAATAAAGGGTAATTAAGGAAGGATAAATTGATAAACATTTTCAATTGATTATTCTGTCTTGCATTTCCCAATCCACTTAAAACAATGGGAAAAATCTGTGATAGGACTGGCAGAAACAAAGGTCTTCTTTATGGTGGCAATTTCTGACATTGCTGTTCCTCGACATAACACAAATCATAGGCCTTGAAGTAAATATTTCTTTCATTTTCTACTTCATTACAGGTAAGGTTATGTCAAGATATACTTTTATTGAGGAGTTCCAGGAAGATGGTGGAGGAGAAGCTGGAGGCAAAACAAGCTCTCCCATAGAAAGCAGTTTTAGAGTTCCAGTGAACAGTCCTAAGCCAGAGAACCACACCAAGTGTGCCATCACCGAACAGAGAGATAGGTCAGAGAGGGAAAATCCAGGCAAGGAGACAGACCTGAGCTCTTGCCAGCCGCTGCCGCTGTGGCGGCAGCTGTGGCGGCAGCGGCAGCGGCCTTACTGCCATATCTGAAACAGAGAGAGTCCGGAACGAAAGAGCCAGACGCGGCGGGTGAGCAGATTCTACTCAACACCAGCAAGAACCGTCAAGGAGCAGACATTTTCATGCTGCAGTTCGCAGACCAGAGACAACCCAGGAACCAAGACTCAGCATGAGTAGAAGCCTTCTCCTTCTCACTCCTTCTCAGGGAGCAGAGGAGGGAAGGCCACCCCTTCCCCCGCAGTACAGGAGATCTCCATCTTGGATACCGACAAAGCTTGGCAGAGCTGCTAGCTCCAACTCAGGCCTTGGAATAAAACTAGGGTCATTTAGCAGGTCACAAGAACTTAACAGCCTACCAGACTCAGCTCCACCCAGGGAAAAGTCACCCAGTTCGGGCACCAGCCCTAGGAGTGACTTTCTTCATCGGGTAATCAGAGCCAGAGGCTGCCCTTCCCTTTAGCAGCTTGGACAATCAATTGAAATTCAGTAAACAGAAACCCTGAGAGTGGCTCCAGGCTGGGCTCTGTGAGTTTCTCACAAACTAGCCCCCAGGAAAAGCTACTGTTTGCTGAAAGGCCTCAACTCTACCCAGAACTTAGCCTCATCACAGCATCTCCAAACTTAAGGAAAAAGCCATCTCCCTCTTTTGTGATACTCAAAGCACACCCCTCTCCCATTGAACTAACTTGGGAGGAGGATCAAAAAATACTGGGTAAAGCAGAGCATTTTTCTGCCTGTCCAAACAAACTGACTTAAGAAACCAACCAAGCCACAGGACCACAAGCAGACCAGAGACTCCAATCAGAGGCTGATTACAGACACAAGGGAAATACAGGATTTTTCCCAACCCTCCCAAAAAAATCAAAGAACTTTTTTTTTCCTCTTCTTTTTTTTTTTATACCTTTTAAAAAATTGTTTTTTCTTTTCTAAAACTTTTTTTAATTTTTAATTTTTACCTTTTTTTGAAAAAAATTGCTTTCTAGTAACGTTTTTTTTCCCCTTACAATCTTTATTTTAGGGATACATGCGTGTGTGCATTTTTTCTTTGTTTTTTTTTTTTCTTCTTCTTTTAAAAAGAAATTTTTCTTTTTGTTTTTTGCTTAGCTCGACTGAACTTCTGATCTTTTTTTTCTTTCTTCCTTATCCTTCTCACCTTTTCCTCTCTTTTGTTCTTCTTTATGGGACTTAATTGTTGTTCTGCACAGCCTCAGATAAACCCGTAGTTGACTATTAGACCCTATCCCCCATTGTGTACACACTTAATCCACAAATTTGTTACTCAATTCAAAAATTCTGAGACTTAAATTCCTTAATAGCAGTACTACCTCTTCATATCTATATATTAAGTATTTTTATTTTTAAGTTTTTCACATCTCCTTTATATCCCTCCCCTTCTCTCATTATATTCACGTTCTTTGAATAGATTGTTCTTGATTATTATTAATTTTTATTTTTCTATTTTTTCTGGTGTCTTTTTTTTCCCTTTCTCTTTCTTCTCGTTTTCTCTCTCTCTACATTCTTTTCCTATCTAACCTATTTCCTGCTTTGAGACTAGGACTTAGTTAACTCTCCCTGTACCTTCCCACATCACTCCATTCCTATTTTTTACCCACATCTCTCCCTAACCCTAATAATTTCTGGTTGACCAAATTCTTCTTTGTGGTTCATAGCCCATTAATATTGTTGTTTGATGTTGAATAGAGGTATCTGTTGAACTAGATTGTATCTGCAGACTATTGACTGTGCAAATTCAGACTTTGGTTGATGCTTGCCTTAAGTTAGTGTTCTAGCACAAAACTGGTATTACTTTCATCCCAAATGGGCAGAGTAAGCCGGAAAACCACAAGAAAAATGGCAAGTCAGGCTAACTCCACTCCCACTCATGATTATCAGGGGACAGAACAGATAATGAATAATCCAGAGGAGAGTTCTCAAACAGCTCTACAAACACTGCTGGCAAATATGATAAATGAAAATATTGAAAATATACGAAGAACTCTGTATGAGCGTGATAGGGAGAGAGAGGAGGCAATCCAAAGGTTTATACAGGAATATCATGAGCGTGAGGAAGCTACTCAAAAACTGATACAGGATTTGCGTGAGTAGCTTGAGAATACACAAAGAGAAAGGCAGGAACAGGCTGAGAACACTCAAAGAGAACTACAAGAATGGCATGAACGGGAAGAAGCTAACCAAAGAGTAATACAGGAATTGAGAGAGCAGAATGAGAATACACAAAGATCACTAAAGGCATTCATGGGATCCATTAACAAAGAGCTGAAGGAAGTCAGGGAAACCACAAAGGGAATCCTGAATGGAACCCAACAGAAGGAATGGGAGTCCAAGGAAACCATAACCAATTAACTAAGTGATTTGAGAATAAACACTGAACACCAAATTAAGGAAGTAAAGAAGTCCATACAAGATCTAAAACAAAGCTTCAACAAAGAAATTGAAGACATCAAGGCTGACCAATTAGAAGGAAAAGAAATAAAAAAACAAAGTAGAAAGCCTTGACAGCAGATTAGACCATGCAGAAGATCGAATCTCGGGGATTGAAGATAGCCTAGATATTATAGAGAAAGAACATACAACCATCCAAGACAAGTCCAAGAAATATGATAGATCTATGCAACACTTAGAAGACACCATCAGAAAGCCTAATCTAAGAATAATGGGTGTAGAGGAGCACCTAGAAACAGAAGTTAATGGTATAGGAAATTTGTTTAACAGGATCCTAGCAAAGAACTTGACAAACATGCAAAAAGATAGGTCTATTCAGATACAAGAAGCTTTTAGAACTCCAAATAGACCAGATCAGAATAGGACATCCCACCATCACATTATAATCCACACAGGATCAATTCAGACCAAGGAAAAGATCCTTAAAGCTGTCAAGGAGAAAAGATTAATCACCTATAAAGGGAAACCAATTAGAATCACCTCAGATTTCTCAGCAGAGACAATCAAAGCAAGAAGAGCCTGGAATGATGTATGCCAAGCCCTAAAAACAAACAACAATCAACCAAGAATACCGTACCCACCTAAACTCGCCTTCATAACTGAAGGCCAAATAAAAACCTTCCATAGCAAAGAAAAATTGAAACAATATATCTCCACCAAAGCAGCCCTACAAAAGATTCTTAAAGATGTCCTACACATAGAAAACCAACAAGACCACAATAAAGGCCAAGAAACTGCACCTAAACTGAGAATCCAAGAACCATAGGAAGAACCCAGTGTTCACAACCCCCAAGAAGGAGGATAACATGGCAGGAACTCCCAAATACCTCTCAGTCCTATCTCTTAAACGGACTTAACTCTCCAATTAAGCGACATAGACTGTCTAGTTGGATTAAAAAACAAGATCCTTCTATCTGCTGCCTGCAGGAGTCACATCTTGCCCATAAAAACAAACACATTTTCAATGTTAAAGGCTGGAGCAAAATCTACCAAGCAAACGGCACCCATAAACAGGTGGGAGTTGCAATCCTAATATCAGATAAAATAGACTTCAAATTAAAATTCCTGAGAAGAGATAAAGAAGGTCGCTACATACTAATTAAGGGATCTCTCTTTCAGGAGGACATTACAATTCTAAATATCTATTCGCCAAACAATGGAGCACCCAAATTTATCCAAGAAACACTACTCTCCCTCAAATCCCACATAGATCCAAAGACATTAATTGTTGGGGATTTTAACACACCACTCTCCCCACTAGATAGATCAACTCGGCAAAAACTCAACAGAGAAACCGCAGATCTAAACAGCTGCATAGATCAACTAGATTTAACAGACATCTACTGAATATTTCACCCAGCAGCATCAGAATACACGTTCTTCTCAGCAGCACATGGAACATTTTCTAAAATAGACCACATTTTAGGCCACAAAGATAACTTGTCCAAATTCAGAAACATTGAAATTATACCTTGCATTCTCTCTGACCACAAGGGAATAAAATTAGAACTCAACATTAAAAGCCACCAAAGAAAGTCCAGTAACACATGGAGGCTGAACAACACACTGCTGAATCACGAGTGGGTCATGGAAGAGATGAGAAAGGAAATTCAAATGTTCATGCTATTCAACAAAAATAAACACACAAATTACCAGCTCCTCTGTGACACAGCAAAGGCAGTACTCAGAGGAAAGTTTATAGCTCTGAGCTCCTACATCAACAAATTGGAGAGATCTGAAACCAACAATTTAATGAGACATCTGAACCTCCTTGAAAAAGAGCAGCAAGATAAACCCCAATCCAGTAGACGGAAAGAAATAATTAAAATTAAATCAGAATTTAATGAATTACAATCCAAAAACACTATAGAAAGAATCAACAAAACAAAGAGTTGGTTCTTCAAAAAAGTTAACAAAATTGACAGACCCTTAGCAAATCTTATCATAAAAAGAAGAGAATACACCCAAATTAATAAACTCAGAGATGAGAATGGAAACATCACCATGGAAGCAACCAAGATTCAGAACATTATAAGGGAATACTTTTCAAAACTTTATGCTAATAAGTTTGAGAACTTGACAGTTCTCAAACAGGACCTTTTCCTAGCAAATATTGACATGCCAAAACTAAACCAAGATGAGTTAAACCAGCTTGACAGGCACATATCAAGCATTGAAATAGAAACAGCAATAAGAGACCTCCCAGCTAACAAAAGTTCAGGACAAGATGGTTTTACAGCGGAATTCTACAAGGCCTTCAAAGCAGAGCTCACACCAATACTCCTCCAACTCTTCAATGAAATTGAAAGAGAAAGTTCACTACCGAACACATTCTATGAAGCCATCATGACCCTCATCCCAAAACCAGGCAAGGACTCATCAAAGAAAGAGAACTATAGACCCATCTATTTGATAAACATTGATGCAAAACTTCTCAACAAAATTTTGTCCAATCGACTTCAACAATTCATCCAAAAAATCATACACCACGATCAAACAGGATTCATTTCAGGGATGCAAAGCTGGTTCAAGATATGCAAATCAATTAATATTATTCATCACATCAACAGGAGCAAGGATAAGAACCACATAGTTATCTCAATAGATGCATAAAAAGCATTCGACAAGATCCAACACCCCTTTATGATGAAAGTTTTGGAAAAATTAGGAATCCATGGAACATTCCTCAATACAATAAAGGCTGTATATGACAAACCTACAGCCAGCATTATACTTAATGGTGAAAAACTAAAGCCATTTCCTCTTAACTCAGGAACAAGACAAGGATGTACACTCTCTCCACTTCTCTTCAATCTAGTATTAGAATGCCTAGCTACAGCAATAAGACAAGATGCAGACATAAAGGGAATCCAAATAGGGAAAGAAGAAATAAAACTCTCCCTCTTTGCAGATGATATGATCTTGTATTTAAAGAATCCCATAGACTCTACTCCAAAATTACTCAAGCTGATTCAAAACTTTGGCAAAGTGGCAGGGTATAAAATTAACCTCCAAGGAGGCTGCAATGCTTGGTAAGAAATGTATGCATTATCCTGACCATGTAATTGTAACCTCTCTGTACAGTATGTTCTCAAATAAAATAAAATTAAATTAAAAAAAATAAAATAAAATAAAATTAACCTCCAAAAATCAATGGCTTTTCTGTATGCCAACAATGAGAAAAGTGTGGCTGAAATTAGGAAAGCAACTCCATTTGTAATAGCCCCACAAAAAATAAAATACCTAGGAATTAACTTAACCAAAGGAGTGAAGGACCTCTATGATGAAAACTTTAAAATCTTGAAAAAGGAAATCAAAACAGAACTTAGAAAATGGCAAAACCTCCCATGCTCCTGGATTGGAAAGATTAACATCGTGAAAATGGCAATACTTCCCAAGGCTATCTACAAATTCAACGCGATACCTATCAAAATTCCAACCTCATTCTTCAAGGAAATAGAAGAGGCAATCCAAAACTTCATATGGAACAATAAAAGACCCCGAATAGCAAAAACGCTCCTCAACGGAAAGAACACTGCTGGAGGAATATCAATACCAAATTTCAAACTCTACTATAAAGCCATAGTAATCAAAACAGCTTGGTACTGGCATAAGAACAGACCTCAGGACCAATGGAATAGAATTGAAAACCCAGAAATGAACCTACAGACCTATAGCCATCTAACCTTCGATAAGGGAGCTAAAACAATAGAATGGAAGAAAGACAGCCTCTTCAGTAAATGGTGCTGGCAAAATTGGTTAACTACTTGTAGAAAACTAAAGCTAGATCCTTATATATCACCCTGCACCAGAATCAACTCCAAATGGATCAAAGACCTCGAAGTCAAAGCAGACACACTGAAAACATTACAGGATGGAATAGGAGAAACCCTAGGTCTCCTTGGCTCAGGCCGAAATTTTCTGAATAGAGACCCGGAAACACAACAAATGAAAGAAAGGTTGTACAAATGGGATTGCATGAAGTTGCAGAGCTTCTCCATGGCAAAGGACATAGCTAGCAAGATCAACAGAAAGCCCACAAATTGGGAAAAGATCTTCACTAGCCATACAACGGACAAGGGTCTCATATCTAAAATATACTTGGAGCTCAAAAAATTAAGTCCCCCAACAACAAATCCTCAAAGAAACAACTGCCCAATAAATAAGTGGGCTAAAGACTTGAAGAGAAACTTCTCTGAAGAAGAAAGAAGGATGGCCACAGACACATGAAGAAATGTTCAACCTCCCTAGCCATAAAAGAAATGCAAATGAAAACAACATTGAGATACCACCTCACCCCAGCTAGAATGGCTATAGTCAAGAACTCTAACAACAACAGATGCTGGAGGGGATGTGGACAGAAGGGAACCTTACTTCATTGTTGGTGGGAGTGTAAACTTGTTCAACCACTTTGGAAAGCAGTATGGAGTTTCCTCAAAAGACTCCACATAGAGCTCCCCTATGACCCAGCAATCCCACTTTTGGGCATTTACCCAAATTTTTACAAACAAGAGCACACTAAAGCTACTAGCACAACTATGTTTATTGCAGCATTATTTATCATAGCTAAGATATGGAACCAGCCCAGATGCCCCTCAGTAGATGAATGGATCAAGAAAATGTGGTATATATACACAATGGAATTCTATGCCTCCATCAGAAAGAATGACATTTCCTCATTTGTTAGGAAATGGAAAGTCTTGGAAAAAATTATATTAAGTGAAGTAAGCCAAGCCCAAAGAAACAAAGGTCCCATGGTTTCCCTTATTTGCAATATCTAGTATATGTATGAGTCAAGCAGGAAAGGTCAGATAATGTGATGTTAGGAAAATGAATCAGGTAGTATTTAAATGTTTTTTTTCTTTCATGCATTTGTTTCTAACTCATTTAAAAGATTATTTCTTTGTAGCTTTGTATGTCCCTCCCCCACAGTACAACCCCTGCTTTCACTATATTTGATGTCGGTATAATTTGTAGAGGAGATGGGGAAAAACAAGTCAGTTAAGGATATTGGTGGACCCGATGCAACAATGAGAAGTACAAGTTGTCATGTCAAAAATGAACTTTACAACTTTGGTGCAGGGAGGGGGGGGTGGGATTGGGTAGGGGGGTGGGGGGAGGCTGGGAAGGGAGGTGAAGGGTAAACAAAGGAGGAGGCTGCAATGCTTGATAAGAAATGTACTCATTATCTTGCCCATGTAATTGTAACCCCTCTGTACAATATGTTCACAAAAAATAAAAATTAAAATTTAAAAAAAAAGAAATACTTTTTATTGCTATCTTAAGAAATTCATAGAAAAGCTGAATTTATTAAATTGAAAATAGCTATAAGCATGGTGAGGTCTTTGCAACATTAATCATTCGATAATGAAACACATTTCCTTATCACTGCCATGTTTTTCTTTAAGAATACATAAACACAAACCTAGAGAGTTAGCTCCTAGTCGTGTAAGCAAATACAGTGTCCCTTGGGCTTTTGGATAAGGATCTAAAAGTACTTAGTTTCATCCTTTATGAAACCTCTTTAGAAAATCATTCTGCTCATGGGTGTGTGCAGTGCAACAAAGCAGGCATTACCTGTTCAGGGTAAAGTGCCATTCCTTTCCCAATTCACAATAGAGGCACTTCTCTTTGAAGGAGAAGCATTTCATGGAGGGTCTGGGCCTCAGAATACATAGCACTGAACATATTGTAACTCTCTTCAGACTGGTCATGTCAAAAGTGTTTCCAGAAAAACCATTCTAAGAAGGCATTATGTGGACAGTTCTCCCACATTGCACATTCAGACTCAGAATGGGAGCAATTAAAAGAGAGAAACCACAACCTAGCAAAATAAATGTCTTCGAGTATTAAGAGGAGTTAGTGCCCTGATAAAATTTGTGAATTGAGATATGTCTGTGTGTTGGTATGAAAAGAAGGCACCTGGAATAATCCTAGCACCAAATACCTCTTTAAAGTCATACTGTGAAGTTATGACCCACATTATCCCAAAGCTATGTACAAATTCAGTGCAATGCCCAACAAAAGCCCAACAACATTCTTCAATGATATAGAGGAAGCAATCCAAAAATTCATATGGAATAATAGAAAACCCCAAATAAAAATAATCCCTAGCAGGAAAAACAATGCTGGAGGAATATCAATACCAAACTTCAAACTCTATTACAAAGCTGTAGTAATAAAAAAAAAAAAAAAACAGCTTGGTACTAGCACAAAAATAGGCCTGAGGGTCAATGAAATAGAAGACCCAGAAATGAATCCACAGACCTATAGTCACCTAATATTTATAAGGGAGCCAAAAACACAGGATGGAAGAAAGCCACTTCAACAAATGATGCTGACAGCATTGTCTACACATGTACAGAAAATTGAAGCTAGGTCCTTTTATATCAGAATCCAAGTGGATCAAAGACCTCAATAGAGGATCAGATACCTTGAAAATATAGCAGGAAAGGAAAAGGGGAAGCACTAAGGCTCCTTGGCATGTGTCAAAACTCCCTAATTAAATATCCAGAATCACAACAAATCAAAGACAGACTGAATAAATGGGATTGCATCAAACTGAAGAATTTCTGCATGGCAAAGAATAGAGACAGCAAGATACAGCCCATAGAATGGGATAAGATCTTTGCTAGCTATGCATCATACAAGGACCTCATATCTAAACTATGTAGCTCAAAAAATTAAACTCCCCCAAAACAAATCCTCAACAAAGCAACAACCCAATTAATAAATGGACTAAAGACTTAAAAGAGAGACTTCTCAGAAGACAAAGTAAGAATGGCCAACATAAAGAGATGTTCAATATTTCTCACCATAAAAGAGATGCAAATCAAAACAACTTATCACAGTTAGAATGGCCATTATCAAGGAAAATAACAGTAACAGATGCTGGTGGGGATGTGGCCAGCAGGGAACACTATTATACTGTTGGTGGAAATGTAAGCTTGTCCATCCACTCTAGCAAGCAGTATCAAGGTTCCTCAAAAGACTGAATATAGAGCTTCCCTATGACCCGGCACTCCCATTCCTAGGCATTTATCCAGTTAACCACAAACCAAACCACACTAAAGCTACCAGCACAACTATGTTCATAACAGCATTGTTTAACATAGCTAAGATATGGAACCAACCCAGATGCTCCTCAGTGGATAAATGGATCAAGAAAATGTGGTATACATGCACAATGCATTCTATACTTCTGTCAGAAAGAATGACATTTCCACATTCATAAGAAAATGAAAAGACTTGGAAAAATTCTAAGTGAAGTAAGCCAGACCCAAAGAAACAAAAGCTGCATGGTTTTCCTCATTTGTAATAACAGAATGTGCCTATAAATCTACAAGTAAATCCAATGGATAGTAAAAGAAAAAAATTACAATCGGACATGATAAACAGGACTAAACATTCACATAATGTGACCAAAGGAGGATATTCATAGAAGAGGATCACATGGGCTCAATAGCTGTATACATATGATCATATAAAATGATGTTTATCACAATGAACTCCAAGAAATGGAAACAAGAGATTTTTATTTCTCTTTTTGCAAGTTTTTTTTTGTTTTTTCCCTTTTGTTGCTGTTTTTTTATTTCTGTACTTTTGTACTGATTTGGAGAGTGGAGGGGATGCACAGAAAGGTTGAAGCAAATGGGAAACCTCACAAGACACTATGTTGAAAATGAACTATACGAGCTTATGAGAGAAGATGGCAACGCTCTCACAGGTAGTCCCACTAAGTGTCTCTGACCAAACAAAGATCTAGGGTTACAGCACATACTTTACCTCAAGAGACCCACTCTAATCAAACTCTAAATATCTAAAGACTTCCTACTACAAGAGGAATATCCTAGCAAGCAAACAAGGCTAAAAAAGAAACAGTGAATGGTACACCCGCAGAGCAGCTGTGCCATGCAGATCTGCGGCCATGCTGGGATTTTCTGGATATTTTAAGCAGAGAAGCACCCAAAAACTGAAGAGAGTGCTCAACACCAGACCCAGGTAGGAATCTGGGGAATGGCCTCCACTCCAACCTGCTGTCCCCTCCAGGGCAGCTACTGGGAAGGAGAGAATCCAACAATCACTTCCATTGCAACTGCCAGAAATCAGCACCACTGGGTAAGCCCCCAAAGTCATCCTATGCCTTCAGCACTGGCAGGATCCCCGTGAACCCCCACCACTTCTGCGCATGGCCCCCAAGAAACCACAACTGCAGCCAATCCCTCACTCCTTGGGCCAACAACCCTGCCAACTGAGAGCTCTGCTGGGATCTGCTCCCTCCCTGCCACCACCAGGTGCAGACCTGGGTTCCCACAGCCACTGTGGCACCTGCTGCTGCTGCAGGCACCACCACTGACACAGCTCAAAGCCACAGGCAGCCACTCCCAAGGCTGCCCACTGTCTCCCACTACCACCGCTGCAGCCCAGCATGGTCACTGCAGCCCAGAGCAGCCTGCTGAACCAAGCTCCACCTGGTCCTCCCAGCGCTCTAACTCCCCAGCTGCAGAGTGAGACCCTTCAGTTCTGCAGATGCCACCCCCTGCCCTGGTCCTGCTGAGAACCCACCAACACCTTCCTGGCGACCACAACACAGGTTCTGTGATCCAGTGCACCACCAGCTACAGACCTTGTGAGTAACTCAATTGGGTCAGCTCCCTGGGGGTGGCAACTCTCTGTGAGATCCCAAAGCCCTCTGACCCAAGCCTCCTTCCAAAAGGGAGGGATCACATCAGAGGAGAACACAGACCTGAATTATATTCCTAAAACTCCTGTGGCTACCTGAGGAAGCCTGGGAACACAGCTTCAGGCCTCTGATAGCAGACTACAAATCTGAAACCCCCAAACTCACACCATCAGACCTTGGAGTGGAATTCTAGGAACCAGTCACCCTCCCTTGTCATAAGGTCGTCTGGATCCAACCAAGCCACAAGGAAAGTGGACTATTGCAAAGCATACAAGATTTTATCTGGAATCAGCTTAGAGGACTACGTGGAGACTCAAGCTCCCCAAACAACCCGAAAACCCCACTCTACATTTTTTTAGTTTGTTTTATGTCTGATCATTTGTTGTTTGTTTTTGTTTCTGTGTATTATTTTTGTATATTGTCCTTTAGAATTTCACTTAAATCTTCTAATTTTTTCTTCCACTTTTCAATTTCCTAATTTTAATTTTTTCTTTCCCCTCTCCCCTTTTCATTTCTCTTCACATTATACTGCTACTACATCAGAACTATTTTGTCTAGTTCTATACACAAAGTAAGGCCTTCTTCTATGTGTGTAAACAATAATTACAGGAGTTAGATTAAGCAACTTCCTAATGCTCTTTGAATAAAACTTTTTCTTTTTCTTTTCTTTTTTTTTGTCGGTCGTGGGGGTTGAACTCTGGGCCTGGGCGCTGTCCCTCAGCTCTTCAGCTCAAGGCGAGTGCTCTACCACTTGAGCTACAGCGCCACTTCCGGTTTTCTGGTGGTTTATTGGAGATAGGAGTCTCACAGTCTCTCCTGCCCGGGCTGGCTTTGAACCGCGATCCTCAGATCTCAGCCTCCTGAGTAGCTAGGATTACAGGCGTGAGCCACCAGCGCCCGGCTGAATAAAACTTTTTCTACTCTTAGCAACTCTCCCACATATACTTATATATAACTTCTTTCCTTATCTTCATCTAGATATCTAAGCTATTCCTTTCTTCATTTTTTTTTTACCTCTTACACTCTGAAACAAGGTCTCTAGTCTCTTCCTACTACATGTACCTCTTCTCTAAGCTGTTCTTACCCCTCTACTATCATTATACCCAGTTTTTCTTCTGAACTTAAATTTATATCTCTCCAATCCTAACCCTTCTCTTCTCCATTTTCTCCAGTCTATTGATCCCTAATGCTTTATATCTGACCCAACTTACAGTTGGTTCCATTTTGACTGAGTACAAAGGGCCCATCTTGTTAAGGTGGAGACTAAGGTGCAGACAGACTACTTATCAGCCAAATCCAGACCATCTCACAAGTTACAACTATATGTAATCTCTACCCGGGAGCCACAACATCCCTCTCCAAGTAAAGAAAAAGAGAGCTAAATAGGGAAACACCTACCCATAATTCTGAAACCCTAAGATCTATACATCTACATGATGCTGGCTTGGCACCAGCCCTAAAAGACTATCCTATTGTCATACCAGTGTGGTTCTTGTCTTCAAATAGGTAGAACTGACCACAGAAACACAAGAAACATGGCCAATCAACTAACCCCAACACCATCTCCACATAAACAAGCTACAGAGCAGTCTCAGAATGACCTAGAGGATAATGCTCAAGATATTTTAAATGCATAGCTGGTAAATCTGCTGAATGAAAATTAGACATCTTGCATAGGGCTATAAGAGAACGTGATGAGGCCAACCAGAAGCTAATAGACAACTTTATGGCCTCCACAAATAAAAGGATAAAGGAACTCCAACAGAAAGAGAAAGAGTCCAATGAAAAAATAGAAACCCAGATAAAGGAGTGGAAAGAGAAATCTGAAAAACAACTCCAGGAAATAAGGCAATGTATTCAAAACTTAAAGCCTCAATCAACAGCTGGCCACCATTAAGAAAGGCCAGCAAGAAGGAGGGGACATAAACAGCAAAGTAACAAGCCTTGAAAGCAGAATGGAGGAGGAGGAAGAAAGAATCTCTGAGGCAGAAAACAGTTCAGACTCCATACAGAAAGAGCATTCAGATATTTATAATAAAACCAAGAAGCATGACATCACTGCAGGAAATAAAGTATACATTCAGAAAGCCTAATTTGAGACTAATAGGTATACAGGAGGGCCTGGAAAGGGAAGCCAGTGATTAGGAAATACATTCAGCAGAATCCTAGCAAAGAACTTCCCAAATATACAAAAGGACAGGCCCATCCAGATACAAGAAGCCTTTAGAACTCCAAATAGACCAGACTAGGATAGGTCATCACACCACCACATTATAGTCTGTACAGCCGCTAAGGAAAGAATTCTTAAAAGTTGCAAGGAAGAAGAGAACAATCACATATAAATGTAAGCCAATCAGAATTACCTCAGACTTAGCAGAGACCATAAAAGCAAGGATGCACTGGAAAGAGGTATGCCATGTCGTAAAGACAAATCACTACCAACCAAGAATATTCTACCCAGCTAAGCTCTCATTCATAGCAGAAGGACAAATAAAAACCTTCCACAGCAAGGAAAAACTGAAACAATATATTACTACCAAACCACCTCTACAAAAATTCCTCAGACATTCTACACATAAAAAAACAACAATTACAGAATACTGGCAATGAAACAGTCCACAAAGAAAGAACTACGTTATCACAGAAAGAACAGCCAAGCACAACTACCCCCCCCCCAAAAAAAGGATAAAAAGGTAGGGACAAACAAACACCTCTCAGTCCTAACTCTCAATATTAAAGGACTTAACTCTCCAATTAAGCAACATGGATTGTCCAGTTGGATCAAAAAGCAAGATCCTTCTATCTTCTGTCTTCAAGAAACACACGTTGCCCACCCAAAAAAACATTCTGAAAGTGAAGGGCTGGAACAAAATCTACCGAGGAAACAGCTCCCATAAACAGGAAGGAGTTGAATCCTAATATCAGATAAAATACACTTCAAATTAAAATCAATGAGAAGAGATAAAGGTCACTACATACTAATTAATGGATCTCACTTTCAGGAGGATATTACAATTCTTAAATATCTACTCACCAAATAACAGAGCACCCAAATTTATCCAAGAAACATTACTTTCCTTCAAATCACACATAGATCCAAAAATAATAACTGTTGGGGACTTTAACACACCAATATCGCCACTGGATAAATAAACCCAGCAAAAACTAAACAGAGAAACCTCAGATCTTAACAACTGCGTATATCAACTAGACTTAACAGACATTTACTGAATATTTCACCCAGTAGCATCAGATTACACCTTCTAAGCAGCACACAGAACATTCTCCAAAATAGACTACATTCTAGGTCTCAAAGCAAATTTGTCCAAATTCAGAAACATTGAAATTATAGCTTGAATTCTCTCAGACCACAAGGGAATAAAATTATAACTCAACACCAAAAGCCACCAAAGGAAATCTTGTAACACATGGACAACACACTGTTGAACCACCAGTGGGTCATGGAAGAGATTAAAAAGGAAATGTTCATGCTATTTAACAAAAAAAAAACTATCAGCTCCTCTGGAACACAGCAACAGCAGTACTCAGAGGCAAGTTTATAGCTCTGAGTTCCTACATCAACAAATTGATGAGATATGAAACCAACAATTTAATCAGGTACCTAAAGCTCCTTGAAAAAGAACAACAAACTAAACCCTAATCCAGTAGATGGAAACAAATACTTAAAATTCAATTCAGAATTAAATGAATTCGAGACCAAACCAAAAAAAAAAAAAAAAAGAAAGAGCCAGACCCTAAAAGACAAAAACACCATGGCTCCATTTACCCTAGGTGCTATCAGATTCATTGACAACAAGGAAGATGGCAGTAACCTGGACTTTTGTGGGGAGGAGGGACTGGGAATTAGTTTAAGTGGACAGAGTTTCTGCTGGTGATAAATGGTGATTATTGCATGGTGTTTATGGACTTTATGCTGCCCAACTGCACATTTACAAGTGGCTAAAACAAAGCAAGGTACCGGTGCTCAAACCTGTAATCCTTAGCTACTCATGGAGGTTGAGATCTGAGGCTTGAAGTTTGAAGCCAGCCTGGGCAGGAAAGTCTATGGGACTCCTAGCTCCAATTAGCCTGCAAAAAGCCAGAGTGGAGCTATGGCTCAAGTAGTAGAACTAGTCCTTTTTTTTTTTTTTTTTTGCCAGTCCTAGGGCTTGAACTCAGGACCTGCGCACTGTCCCTGAGCCTCTTTTTGCTTAAAACTAGCGCTCTACTACTTGAACCACAGCACCACTTCTGTTTTGTTTTGTTTCTCTCTTTGTGGTACTGAGGAACTGAACCCAGGACTTCATGCATGCTAGACAAGAACTTTACTACTAAGCCACATTCCCAGACCCATCTTGTTATAGTCTTGAGTTAAAAAGGCCCTGAGTTCAAGCCCTAGTACTGGTACAAAAAAGAAAGAAAGTATGTTCAAGGCTTGTTGCTATGATAACATGTACTAGAACTTTTTCTTTTCTATGACTGGATGGTATTCTTGTATACACATGTACTACATTTTACTTATCCATTCATTGACAGGCACTTGAATGGCTTCCATCTTTGGGCTATTATGAATAATGCTGCTGTAAACACAGGTGTATAGTATCTGTTAAGAGTTCTTTGTTTTGGGCTGGGAAGGTGGCTCAGTGGTAGAGCGCTTGCCTTGCATGTATGAGGCCCTGGGTTCGATTCCTCAGCACCACATAAGCAGGAAAAAAAAGCCAGAAGTGGTGCTGTGGCTCAAGTGGTAGAGTGAGAGCCTGGAGCTGAAGCGCTGAGGGACAGTGTCCAGGCCCAGAGTTCAGGCCCCACGACCAGACCCCCCCCAAAAAAAGAGTTCTTTGTTTTGAGAGAGAGAGAGAGAGAGAGAGAGAAAACTCAAGGCTAGACTTCGGCTTGCTTGCTCATGACTGGTGCTCTACCTTTTGAGCTACATATCCAGTAGATGGAAACAAATACTTAAAATTCAATTCAGAATTAAATGAATTCGAGACCAAACCAAAAAAAAAAGAAAGAAAGAAAACGAAGAGTTGGTTCTTTGAAAAAATTAACAAAATTGATAGACCCTTAGCAAATCCTATCAGAAAATAAAAGAGAACACACCCAAATAATCCCAGAGTTGAGAATGGAAACATCACTACAGAAAAAAAAAAAAAAAACAAGATTCAGAACATAAAAAGGAGATACTTCTCAAACATTTATGTCAATAAATAATTTTGAGAATCTGGAAGATATGGATGAATGTCTAGCAAATATTGTCATGTCCAAACTAAACCAAGATGATTTAAACCAACTTAACAAACTCGTATCAAGCATCAAAATAGAAACAGCAATAAGAGACCTCTCACCCTAGAAAAATCCAGGGCCAGATGGATTTACAGTAGAATTCTACAAGGCCTTCAAAGCAGAACTCACACCAATACTCCTCCAACTCTTCAATGAAATTGAAAGTGAAGGCTCACTACCAAACACTTTCTATGAAGCCATCATAACCCTGTTGTGTCCAGGTCGCAGGACCCCCACCAAGAAGACCACCGAGAGTCAGACTCTACAGCTGTTTTAAGGTTTTATTTAAACAGGCTGCAGCTCAGGCCTCATCCTACACTCAGACACAGCGGAGCCTAAGAGAGAGCCCCGAGCTAAAGATTTGCAGGGGTTATAAAGGCACACAACCAACCAGGTGTTTGGATTACCACCACGTGTTGCTCTGCTAGAAACAAGCAACAAGTGGTCGCTGCCTCAAAACTTTAACCCTTCAACCCTAATCCCAAAACCAGTCAGGGATTCATCAAAGAAAGAGATGTTCCTTGATGGACATCGACACAAAGCTTCTCAACAAAATTTTGGCCAATCGACTTCAACAACTTAAAACAAAAATCATACACCACAATCAAACAATTCATTTCAGGGATGCAATGCTGATTCAATATACACAAATCAATATAATCCATCACATCAACAAGAGCAAGGATAAGAACCACATGATTGTCGTAATAGATGCAGAAAAACTATTTGACAAGATCCAGCATCCCATTATGATGAAAGCTCTGGAAAAATTAGGAGTCCATGGAACATTCCTCAATAAAACAAACCTACAGCCAGTATTATAATAAATGGCAAAACTTAAAGCTATTTCCTCTAAATTCAGGAATGAGACAAGGATGTCCACTCTTTCCACTCCTCTACAACTTAGTATTAGAATGCCTAGCTAGGGCAATAAAACAAGATGCAAACATAAAGGGAATCCAAATAGTGAAAGATGAAGTAAAATTCTCCCTCTTTGCAAATTACATGATCTCGTATTTAAAGAATCCCATGGAGGAAGTGGCGCTGTAGCTCAAGTGGTAGAGCGCTCGCCTTGAGCTGAAGAGCTGAGGGACAGCGCCCAGGCCCAGAGTTCAAGCCCCACAACCGACAAAAAAAAAAAAAATTAAGAATCCCATGGACTCCACTCCCAAGTTACTTGAGCTGATCCGGGTATAAAAATATCAGGTATAGGGCTGGGAAGGTGGCTCAGTGGTAGAGCGCTTGCCTTGCATGCATGGGCCCTGGGTTTGATTCCCTAGCACCACATAAGCAAAAAGGAAAAAAGCCGGAAGTGGTGCTGTGGCTCAAGTGGTAGAGCGCTAGCCTTGAGCTGAAGAACTGAGGGACAGCGCCCAGGCCCAGAGTTCAGGCCCACCACTGGATCCAAAAAAATATATCAGGGTATAAAATTAACCCTCAGAAATCAATGACATTCCTGTATGCCAATAATGGGAAGAGCATGGCTGAAATTAGGAAATTAACTCCCTTTTTAATAGCCCCCCCAAAAATAAAATCCCTAGGAGTAAACTTAATTAAAGAGGTGAAGGGCCTTTATGATGAAAACTATAAAAATCTAAAAAAGGGAATTATAGCAGAACTAAGGAAGTGGGAAAACCTCCCATGCTCCTGGATTGGGAGGAGTAACATCATGTACATGACAATAGTGCCAAAGGCTATATACAAATTCAATACCATACCTATCAATATCACAACCTCATTCTTCAAGGGAATGGAAGCAGCAATCCAAAAATTCATATGGAACAATAAAAAACACCGAATACCAAAAACAATCCTTAGTAGAAAGAAAAGCACTTGAGGAATATCAATTCCAAATTTCAAACTTATTACAAAGCCATATTAATCAAAACAGGTAGGTACTGGCAAAAGGACAGACCTGAGAACCAATGAAATAGGACTGAAGATCCAAAAATGAGTCCACAGACCTCTACCCACCTAAACTTTGACAAGGGAGCTAAAAATAGAATGGAAGAAAGACAGGGAAAATTGGTGAAACACCTGTAGAAAACTAAAGCTACATCTGTATATATCGCCCTGCACCAGAATCAACTCCAATGGATCAAGGACCTCAAAATAAAAGCAGACACCCTCAAAACATTACAGGAAGGAATAGGAGAAACTCTACTGCTCTTTACCACAGGCCCAATTTTTCTTTTTATTTCTTTTTTATTCATTTTATTTATTTTATTAATAAGTTTTTATTGTGAAAATACCGTACAGAGGGGTTACAATTACATGAGCAAGGAAATGAGTGCATTTTTATTATATTTTTTTCTTGTGAAAATATCCTACAGAGGGGTTACAATTACATAAGCAAGCTAATGAGTACATTGTTGCCTCCTCCTTTGTTTCCCCTTACCATCCCTGCCCTCCCATTTCCCCCCATCCTCCAAGCCACCACCTCCTCCACCCCCACCAAAGTTGTAAAGTTCCAAAGATAAGGACTCAAATTGTTTTGCTTTCTTGCTATTTTTTCTAACATATTTATAAGATGATTTCCAATTTTTCTTAATAGAGACTCAGAAACACAACAAATCAAAGAAAGGTGGGACAAATGGGATTGCATGAAGTTGCAGAACTTCTGCATGGCAAAGGACATAACTAGCAAGATCAATAGAAAGCCCACTATTGGGAGAAGATCTTCACTAGCCATACAACGGACAAGGGTCTCATATCTAAAATATATCTGGAACCCAAAAAATTAAATCCCCCAACAACAAATCTTCAAAGAAACAACTGCCCAATAAATACGTAGGCTAAAGACTTAAAGAGAAACTTCTCTGAAGAGGAAAGAAGGATGGCCAATAGACACACAAAGAAATGCTCAACCTCCCTAACCATAAAAGAAATGCAAATCAAAATAACATTGAGATACCACCTCACCCCAGTTAGAATGGCTACTTTCAAGAACTCTAATAACAGATGCTGGAGGGGATGTGGACGGGAGGAAACTTCATTGTTGGTGGGAGTGTTCAACCACTATGGAAAGTAGTATGGAGGTTCCTCAAAAGACTCCACATAGAGCTCCCCAGCAATCCCACTTTTGGGCATTTACCTGAATGATTACAAACAAGACCATACTAAAGCTACCAGCACAACTATGTTTATTGCAGCATTATTTACCATAGCTAAGATATGGAACCAACCCAGATGCCCCTTAGTAGATGAATGGATCAAGAAAATGTGGCATATATACAATGGAATTCTATGCCTCCATCAGAAAGAATGACATTGCCCCATTCGTTAGGAAATGAAAAGACTTGGAAACAATTATATGAAGTGAAGTAAACCAGGCCCAAAGAAACATAGGCCCCATGGTTTCCCTTATTTAAAATAACTAGTACATGTCTGAGACAAGCAGAAACGGTCAGGTGAGTTGATGTTAGGTGAAATATACCCCAAGATAAGGAATCAAATGGTTTTCTTTCTTGCTATTGTTTCTAGCATATTTCTGGGATGATTTCTTTGTTGCTTTGTATTTCCCTCCCCCACGGTATAACCCCTGTTTTCACTGTATTTGATGTTGGTATAATTTGTGGATGGGAAGGGAAAAAGCAAATTGTTTAAATAGGGATACAGGTGGACCCATTGCAACAATGAGATGTACAAGACATTATGTCGAAAAACAAACTTTACAACTTTGGCTCAGGGTGGGGGGGGATGGGAAGGAGAAACAAAGGGGGATGCAATGATCCTTGGTAAGAAAGTACTCATTACCTTACCCATGTAATAGTAAACCCTCTCTGCAGTATTTTCGCACAAAAAAAGAAATGCAAATCAAGACAACATTGAGATTCCACCTCACCTCAGTTAGAATGGCTATAATCAAAAAATCTAATAACAACAGATGCTGGAGGGGATGTGGCCAAAAGGGAATCCTACTGCATTGTTGGTGGGAGTGTATACTTGTTCAACCACTTTGGAAAGCAGTATGGAGATTCCTCAAAAGACTCCACATAGAGCTCCCTCAAAAGACTCCACATAGAGCTCCCTTATGACCCAGCAATCCCACTTTTGGGCATTTACCCAAACGATCACAAACAAGGTCTTACCAAAGCTACCAGCACAACTATGTTTATTGCAGCATTATTTACCATAGCTAAGATATTGAACCAACCCAGATGCCCCTCAGTAGATTAATGCATCAAGAAAATGTGGTGTATATATATGTATACACACACATACACATACACACACACACAATGGAATTCTCTGCCTCCATCAGAAAGAATGACACTGTCCCATTTTTTAGGAAATGGAAAGACTTGGAAAAATTATATTAAGTGAGGTAAGCCAGGACCAAAGAAACGTAGGTCCCATGGTTTCCCTTAACTGCAATAACTAGTACATGTCTAGGATGAGCCAATAAGGTCAAAAGCTATGTACATATGACCATATAAGATGATGTTAAGTGAATTCAACCCGAAGATAGGAACACAAGTGGTTTGTTTCTTTCTTTCTATTGTTTTTAATGTACTTATAATGTACTCTGTGACTTTTTTTGTTTCTTTTATACGTTCTTCCCCCCATGTTATAACGCCTGTTTTCACTGTATTGTTTCCAGTGTCCTGTACCTTGTATACACATTTTTTTTTAATTTTGGGAGGGGAAGGAAAATAAAATGCTTAAATAAGGATACAGGTGGACCCATTGTAACAGTGAGATGAACAAAACATTATGTTGAAAACGAATTTTACAATTTCGGGGAGGGGCGGGGAAGGAGTATTTAGGGAAGTGGGGAGGGAAGGGATGGTAGGGGAAAAACAAAGAAGGAGATAACAATGCTGAATAGGAAGTGTACTCATTACCCTACTCATGTAACTGTAAACACTCTCTTCAGTATGTTTACAATAAAAATATATATAAACAAAAAGAAAATTAACTATACAACTTGTGGAAAGGGGGATAGGAGGGAAAAACTTGGAGAAGATGAGGGAAGTGGTGTCACTGTTCAAACATAAATGTATTCAGTACTTGACTTATGTAACTAACCCCTCTGTTCATCACCATTACAATAAAATTTTTAAGAAAATAGTCTCACATTTTCTTGATCCATTCATGTATTGAGGGGCATATGGGTTGGTTCCATAGCTTAGCTATGGTGAATAATGCTGTGATAGACATGGTTGTGCTGGTAGTTTTAGTATGGCCTTGTTTGTGATCATTTGAGTTAAATGCCAAAAAGTGGGATTTCTGGGTCATAGGGGAGCTCTATGTGGAGTCTTTTGAGGAACCTTCATACTGCTTTCCAAAGTGGTTGAATAAGTTTACATTCCTACCAACAATGCTATGTATGTATGTGTGTGTGTGTATGTATGTATGTATGTATGTATGTATGTATGTATGTGTGTGTGTGTATAATGGAATATATATATACATATATATATGTAATGGAATGTGCCTCCATTAGAAAGAATGACATCGCCCTAAATATTATTAGGAAATGGAAAGACTTAGAAAATATTATATTAAGTGAAGTAAGCCACATTCAAAGAAACATAGGTCCCATGTTTTCCCTTATTTGCAATAACTAGTATATGTCTAGGACAAGCAGAAAAGGTCAAAATCTCTGTACACATGACCATATGACCTGATGCTAAGTGAAATGAACCCCAAAATATGGACACAAGAAGTTTTATCTTTGTTGCTCTTCCTTTTAATGTACCTATAATGTGCTATGTGATTTATTTTTGCTTCTTTGTATGTTCTTCCCCCATGGTACAACCACTGTTGTTACTGTATTTGATTCCAGTGTCCTGCATCTTATATATAGATTTTTCTAATTTGGTGAGGGGAAGGGAAATAACAAAATGTTGAAATAAGGATACAGGATGACCCATAGTAACAATGAGATGTACAAGACAGTATGTGGAAAACAAACTATACAACTTTTCCAGGTGGGGGAGGTGAGGGAGCATGTGGGCAGGTGAGGAGGAAAGGGATGGCAGGGGTAAAATAAAGGAGGAGGTAACAATGGTGGATAGGAAATGGAATTATTACCTTGCTCATGTAACTGTAACCCCTCTGTACAGTATCTTTACAATAAAAATATGTATTAAGAGAAAAAATTACTCTCACAGACCTCCTGCCCAGCCTGGCTTTGAGCCATAATCCGCAGATTTCAGCCTACTGAGTAGCTAGGATTACGGTTGTGAGCTCCTGGATCCAGCTCTGACCACACATACGTGAATAATAAATGTGGGGAAGAGTTTTCATTGTGATATCTCACAAGTGCATGTATTGTCCTCTCATCAGTTAGCTTCATCTATTACTCTTACCTCTTTTCCCATCTCCCCATTTCTCAACAATTTTCAGTGAGTTTAGTTATGCCACATAGATATAATGTATTGTGATATTACCCTCTATAATTCTTTCTACCTGTAACTCCTTCAGATACTCCCCAGTTTAATAAAAATATATATGTATGTATATGTATGTGCACATATATGTACACATATAAATATATATGGATATATGTATATGGGAATTTGGAAACACATATATGTACACATTTATACACATCCATACATATATCCACGTGTATAGATATATGTGTATATATACTCATAGATGTATATATGTTTATTTTTTGCTTTAGATCTAGATTCCATGTATGAAAGACAATATGACATTTTCTGAACTTGGCTTATTTCACTTAAATAATAATCTCCAGTCCTGTCCATTTACTTGCAAATGACATAATTTCATACTTAGTGCTCAAAAAACATATTTTTGACAATTTTTCACTTACAGGGCATCTAGGCTAGTTCACTATTGTGAATAATGCTACATTCAATGTATGTGTTGTGTGTGCTTATTCTATACTGACTATAATCTGAGATATATTTCCTAACGTGTATCACTAGTTCATATGGTCAGCAGATTTTAAATTTTATTAGGAACCTCCTATTATTTTGTATGGAACTTTTACTGATGTATATTTACAAGGACAGTGATTACAGGTATCCATATTCCCTCAATCCTCAACAGCAACTTATGGGTGTTGTTTTGTTTTGTTTTGTTTTTGCATCAGAGCAAAAATTGTTGAGACAGTCCAATTCAGAACCATGATGGCCACAGCAAACAATGGCACATACATTCTTCCAAGAACTGAATTACATTAACACCAGGAAGGAAATGTATACTGCAAAGTACAGAAGGATTTGTTGAATACATTTGAGGGGTAAGTGAAGGTTTTCCCAGCTCCATATGGTCCAAGCTGCCTACCACAGGGAGCCCTCTTGAACAGGATTGTAAAAGAACATGCTGAACTTCTGCAGGAAGTCTCCATTATCTTGGAAAGGAATTCCCACCCATTTTGTGGAAGGAAGTCCCATCCACCTCCAGAAGGAAGTCCATTTTAAGGAGTCCCTGCCTGTGTTGTTTCAGAGACAACATAATCCCAACCATAAAACTATTCGTTTAACCTTTTTGGAAAAGTGACTTTCTTTGAGTGAACAGGCCTAGCAGACTAGAAATAGCAAGGCTTCCCAAGCTATTGCTATAGCAACCCAGCACAAACAAACCCACAGATTCTAGAACTGAATGTTGCATTGCAAGGATAAACTTAAGTGCATCCAAGGCACTTTAGACAATGCTGAACAGAGCCAGCCCACCAAGCCCCAGAAACTCTCCCCAGTGCAGAGTTCTAAGTGACTACAGGAGACACAAGTCTGCACAGCAAGAAAAGTTACATGAAGAAATACAATAGGACAAAATAGAGGATTAGAGATGGGAGGAGAGCACCCACTGCACTGACAGAATCCAGGAAGTATACATGCTTCCCCTCAACAAAAAAAGAAATACTACTATTCTTTCTATTTTTTAATTGGTTCAGTTTTTAAATGTTCTAAATTCAGCACTAGTTTAAAAACTCTTCACATATTTACTGTTGAAAAAGGAAAGGCATTGTAAGTCAACAGAACCCCCCCTCCCAGACATAAGCTCTGCCCTCGATGGCAGTACCTGCAGTGCAGGGGAGACACCTCCCACCTCCTGCCTCATATCTGCATAAGGGTCCTCTTGGGAGACAGAGACCAGCAACATTTTCTTTTCCCTTTGTGGGAACTTGACCTTGTGAGCTCTGCTGGCAATAAACCTCTTTGTCTACATAACATTGTCTGCGTGGTCTTCTGTGTTAATTTCCTTGCAGTCATAACATTCAACATACCCATGTGAAAATAGAACCAGGTAACTTCAGGAGATGAGTGGGAATGGAACAAATAAATGGGCGGGAAGAATGGAAGGGTTGACAGGATGCACTGTACTCATAACCTGACTAGTGAAATCCCTTTGTATACCTACTTAATAAATATTTTTAAATGAAATCACTAGTTAATAAAACAAAACAAAATCAAAGTTTCCTGTAAGCTGGACTTATAGACCTTCCTCCCTCACCCCTCACTTAGATGGGAATTACTGGAGCATCACATTCTTCTTTCCTTGGCAGGTGGCTGGTATGTTGGGATGACTCCATGTAACTCCTGTTTCACTTATTTCCTTTGGGATTTAACTCTTTCTTTCATATGCTTTATAAACTTTTTGCTAAAATTTCTAATTTAATAATTCTGATTGTAATGTTAAGTCTAGGCACTTGAGTTTTATCTACTCAATATATATCACAGTTCAGGTTCTGTGTCTCACAATTTCAAATTATATCATACCTGTCTTCTTCATTTACATTAGCTTTGTTTTTCTTTTGGGCTGTATCCCAGATTGCTTTTCTCATGTAATATTATGGTTGCTCCTCCCTTGCAGACCTTAAATGTACATTGTGTATGTACATTCATTTTCAAATTTCCCAATATTGTCAGATTGAATTCTGCTCCCAAGTACCCATTGCCAGCCTTTGCTTTTAATTTTCCTTACAAGCCCTGCAATTTCCATTTGCTGTCCTATAAGGAGTATTATTGTCCTCCTCCAATGTCTTAATTCATGTCTAACTACTTATGTCTGCCTTTTACTTGCAGTCAGCAAACTCCAAAGAACTTGGACATATGAGGATGTTTATTGTAATTTCACAATGCTGGACCAGATTCACAATAACCAAGATCTGGGTGTCTCTTCTCAAATTCTAAGGCCTAGTATCTCTCAGAGAAAATGCACTGGTGTCCATGAACAATGTTCTCTGCAGTTACAAGGGATGAGGAAGCCTACTTAGCCCACACTCACTGTACACTCTCCTGTCAGTGTATATATTCTAGAACCTAGTGGAGCATCCATGTATTACTGGGGAAGTAGGAAGTTTGAGTTTATGTGTAGAATATAAGCATGCTTTCTGGCTATTATCCTGTCCTGAGGAATGTGGTTGGTGCAGATATACTCATCCATGGCAAATAGAAATGGGGAGAAAGTTTGTATATTAGAACTCAAATATTCAGCTTGGTAGCTGTTGAGGCTCTTACTTGGAATTTCTGAATTCCCTGTGATGATTGCTTCCCAAGATAAAGCATGGCACAGCCAATAATGCAGGGTGGGGGTGTTGTCACATATGACTGGTGTGGAGATGTACAGGGAAAGGTTCTGTGGCTTCTCTGCACTCTGACTGTATGGGACAGCCCCTCCTTATCTCAGACATTTGGAGATAGAATTCTACATGTTTCTATAGGCCCCATGGTTTCCCTTATTTGTAATAACTAGTATGTGTCTGAGACAAGCAGAAAAGGTCAGATATGTTGATGTTAGGTGAAATGAATCCCAAAATAAGTATTCAAATGTTTTTTTTTACTTTCATGCAATTGTTTCTAACATATTTATAAGATGATTTCTTTGTTGCTTTGTATGTCTTTCCCCCCTCATGATAAAACCCCTGCTTTCACTGTATTTGATGTTGGTATAATTTGTGGAGGGGAAGGGAAAAAACAAATCGTTTAAATAGAGATACAGGTGGACCGATTGCAACAATGAGATGCGCAGTCGTTATGTTGAAAAATGAACTTTACAACTTTGGCTGGGGGGGGGGGAGGCGTGTATGGGAAGGGATAGGAAGGGGAAACAAAGGAGGAAACAACAATGCTTGATAATAAATGTACTCATTATCTTGCCCATGTAATTGTAACTCCTCTGTATGGTATTTTCATAATAAAAAAAATTTTTTTTAAGAATTCTACATGCTTCTATATTAACCTGACTGACACGGGCACTTTCTGGCTATTTCTGTTCACATCTGACTCTGCAATAGATGTTGCAATCCACTGATTTTGTTTGCAGTAGTATTGGTAGGAATTGCTTATTGACACAGACCTGGCACAAATTGGGCCAAGAAAAGTCCATCCCTGGGGCCTCCCTATCAGTGGACATAGGTAGAGAGGAGGAGGCTGACACATTTTATGCTTATGTTTTTCATGTGGATGTAAGACTTAAGAATCAGAGCCCCAGCTCAGGAACACTTGAGATTTCTGTAGAGGAGTTGGGAAGGCCTGGATGAAGATCCTGGAGGGTATGAGAATGAGGACGGTGAAAAACAATACAAAACACAAACATATATCCTCTCTGTATACCTGGCTGATAACATAGTTCCCACCTCTGCTTCCAGTTAAGGCTTTCAGAAATGAATATGAATTTCAGAGAACTCATTGCTGGAATGCCTAGAAACTGCTGGATCATGCATTACAACTGATACAACATGAATGATGAAATTGCTTAGTTTGAAACTGTAGCTGCATCTCTAAAGCAAGATTTTTTTCCTTAAAGTCAACAAAATATATGTTAACTCATACTTGCTGAAGAAACCTTCTCAGACCACTGGCCTATGGGGAAAGAAATACATCTGCAGCCTCAAAATAAAGAATTTGTGTCACTAACTCAGGTTGTTTGTAACAACATGACTTCATCTGCAAAGACAGCCAGGATGAAGGAAATAGAAAGATACTAGAGTACTGGAAAACTCACAGTCCTGTAAAAGAGAAAACACATGAATGGAAAAAAGAGTCCTCTACTACTAGCAGGCAGAGAAATCCCTCAAAAGTAGATGAGCATACACAAATATACTAACTAATATACAGTAAATTCAAGGAGAGCTCAAGTACTTTAATGCCTTAGAAAGACAAACTCAAAGTTCAGCAACATAAAACATCAGAAAGCAGATACTGGAAATGGGTTGGGGGGTTGTTTAAGGGGAAAGTGGTACATGAATGAAGAGAAGACAGAGAAAATGCAGTCAAGACTCTAACATAGTTCTGGGAAGGTGGCTCAATGATACATTGTTTACATTGCATGCATGAGACCCTGGGTTCAATTCCTCAGCACCAAATAAGCAGAAAAAGCCAGAAGTGGTGCTGTGGCTCAACTGGTAGAGTGCTAGCCATGAGCTGAAGAGAGAGGAACAGCAGCCAGGCCCAGAGTTCAGGCTCCACGACCAACCAAAAATAAAAAAGGAGTCTAATGTAGTTGGACACTGATGACTCATGCCGTGCCTATAATCCTAGCTACTCAGGAGGCTGAGATCTAATGATAGTGGTTCAAAGCCATCACAGGCAAAAATATCCATGAGAACCTTACCTCCAACAAACCACCAGAAAACAGAAAACTGGAAGTGTGCTGTGGCTGAAAGTGGTAGAATGCTAGCATTGAGGAAGAAAGCTCAGAGACAGCACCCAGGCCCTGAGTTCAACCTCATGACTGGAAAAAAAAAAAAAGAATCCAAAGTATGTCCTAAAAACTTAAGAAGAGGGCTGGGAAGGTGGCTCAGTGGTAGAGTGCTTGCCTTGCATGCCTGAGGCCCTGGGTTCGATTCAGCACCACATAAGCAAAAAGAAAAAAGCCGGAAGTGGTGCTGTGACTCAAGTGGTAGAGCGCTATCCTTGAGCTGAAGAGCTGAGGAACAGCGCCCAGGCCCAGAGTTCAGGCCCCACGACTGGACCCAAAAAAAAAAAGAAAAAAGAAAAAAAACTTAAGAAGAACCAGAGAATAGGATAGGTAAGGAAAACATAGGTGAAAATGTTGAAAATTGTGATTTTGATCAAAATATGTTGTATTCTTTTTTTGAGTGTGAAAATACCATACAGAGGGGTTGCAATTACATGAACATGGTAATGAGTACAATTATTATCAAGCACTGTTGCCTCCTCCTTTGTTCCCCTTCCCATCCCTTCCCATCTTCCCCCCAATCACCACCCCACCCCACTCCCCCCTGCCCCCACACATCCCCCACCCCCTCCCGCCCCAGACAAAGTTGTAAAGTTAGGATTTCAACGTAACATCTTGTACATCTCATTGTTGAAATGGGTCCACCTGTATCCCTTTAAACAAATTGTTTTTTCCCTTCCTCTCTACAAATTATATCAGCTTCAAATACAGTGAAAACAGGGGTTATACCATAAGAGAGGGATATGCAAAGCAACAAAGAAATCATCTTACAAATATGTTCATTTTGCCTACATCAACTTATCTGACCTTTTCTGCTTGTCTCACATATATATATAATAGTAATTGCAAATAAGAGAAACCATGGGACCTATGTTTCGTTGGGCCTTGCTTACTTCACTTAATATAATTTTTTCCAAGTCTTTCCATTTCCTAACAAATGAGGCAATGTCATTCTTTCTGATGGAGGCATAGAATGCCATTGTGTATATATACCACATTTTCTTGATCCATTCATCTACTGAGGGGCATCTGGGTTGGTTCCATATCTTAGCTATGGTAAATAATGCTTCAGTAAACATAGTTGTGCTGGTAGCTTTAGTATGGTCTTCTTTGTGATCATTTGGGTAAATGCCCAAAAGTGGGATTGCTGGGTCATAGGGGAGCTCTATGTGGGGTCTTTTGAGGAACCTCCATGCAACTTTCCAAAGTGGTTGAACAAGTTTACACTCCCATCAACAATGCAGTAAGGCTCCCTTCTGGCCACATCCACTGCAGCATCTGTTCTTACTAGAGTTCTTGATTATAGCCATTCTAACTGGGGTAAGGTGGTATCCCAGTGTTGTTTTGATTTGCATTTCTTTTATGGCTAGGGAGGTTGATTCTTCATGTGTCTATTGGCCATCCTTCTTTCCTCTTCAGAGAAGTTTCTCTTTAAGCCTTTAGCCCACTTATTTATTGGGCAATTGTTTCATTGAGAAATTGTTGTTGAGGACTTAATTTTTTGAGTTCCAGGCATATTTTAGATGTGAGACCCTTGTCCGTTGTATGGCTAGTGAAGATCTTCTCCCAATACATGGGCTTTCTATTGATCTTGCTAGCTATGTCCTTAGCCATGCAGAAGCTCTGCAATTTCATGCAATCCCATTTATCCAACCTTTCTTTGATTTGTTGTGTTTCTGGGTCTCTATTAAGAAAACATCGGCCTGTGCCAAGGAGACCTAGGGTTTCTCCTATTCCATCCTGTAATATTTTCAGTGTCTACTTTGACTCCTAGGTCTTTGATCCATTTGGAATTGATTCTTGTACAGGGTGATATGTAAGGATCTAGCTTTTGTTTTCTGCAAGTGATTAACCAATTTTTCCAACACCATTTACTGAAGATGCTGTCTTTCTTCCATTCTATTTTTTTAGCTCCCTTATCGAAGATTAGATGGCTATTAGTGGGCTCATTTCTGGGTTTTCAGTTCTATTGCATTGATCATGAGGTCTCTTCTTGGGCCAGTACCAAGCTGTTTTAATTATTGTGGCTTTGTAGTAGAGTTTGAAATTTGGTATCAATATTCCTCCAGCACTGTTCTTTCTGTTAAGAATCATTTTTGCTTTTCAGAGTCTTTTATTGTTCCATATTAATTTTTGGATTGCCTCTTCTATTTCCTTGAAGAATGAGGTTGGAATATTGATAGATATCACACTGAATTGTACATAGTCTTGGGAAGTATTCCCATTTTCACAATGTTGTTCCTTCCAATCCAGAAGCATAGGAGTTTTTGCCACTTCTAAGGTCTGTTTTGATCTCCTTTTTCAGGTTTTTAAAGTTTTCATCATAGAGGTCCTTCACTTCTTTGGTTAAGTTAAATCCTAGGTATTTCATTTTTTGTGGGGCTATTACGAATGGAGTTGCTTTCCTGATTTCAGCCACACTTTTCTCATTGTTGGCATACAGAAAAGCCATTGATTTTTGAGGGTCAATTTTATACCCAGCTACTTTGCCAAAGTTTTGAATCAGCTTGAGTAATTTTGGAGTGGAGTCCATGGAATTCTTTAAAGACAAGATCATGTCATCTACAAAGAGGGAAAGTTTTACTTCATCTTTCCCTATTTGGATCCCCTTTATGTTTGCATCTTGTCTTATTTCTGTAGCTAGGCATTCTAATACTATATTGAAGAGCAGTGGAGAGAGTGGACATCCTTGTCTCATTACTGAGTTTAGAGGAAATGGCTTTAGTTTCTCACCATTAAGTATAATGCTGGCTGTAGGGTTGTCCTATACAGCCTTTATTGTATTGAGGCATGTTCCATGGATTCCTAGTTTTTCTAGAACGTTCATCATAAAGGGTGTTGGATCTTGTCAAATGCTTTTGCTGCATCTATTGAGATAACCATGTGGTTCTTATCCTTGCTCTTGTTGATGTGAATTATCTTAATTGATTTGCATATATTTTTTCTTTTTTTTAGTGAAAATACTGCACAGAGGAGTTACAATTACATGGGCAAGATGAGTACATTTCTTATCAAACATTGTAGCCTCCTCCTTGGTTTCCCCTTCCCATCCCTTCCCATCCTCCCCCCACCCCTCCACCCAATCCTCCCCATCTCCCTCCTAGCCCCCCCCCCACACCAAAGTTGTAAAGTTCATTTTCGACATAATGACTTATACATCTCATTGTTGCAATGGGTCCACCTGTATCCCTATTTAAACGATTTGTTTTTCCCCTTCCCCTCCACAAATTATACCAAAATCAAAAACAGTGAAAGCAGGGGTTATTCTGTGGGGGAGGGACATACAAAGCAACAAAGAATCTTATAAATGTGTTAGAAACAATCACATGAAAGAAAAAAAACATTTGAATACATATCTTAGGGTTCACTTCCCTAACATCACCTTATCTGACCTTTTCTGCTTGACTCAGACATATACTAGATATTGCAAATAAGGGAAACCATGGGAATGATGATTCTTTGGGCCTTTGCCAGATAATTAGCTGGCAAGTTCTCAGGCCATCTATTCTAAACAGTCTAGTGACTGTTTATTTTGTTGTGCCAAAAGGATTGTAATTTGATGTAATCCCATTTGTCAATTCTTGCTCTTCTTTGAGGAACTATTGAATTTCATTCAGGATATTACTGCCTTACAAAATGTTCCGTTCCAGGGGCTAAAGTGGCTCAGTGGTAGAGCATTTGCCTTGTATGCTTGAGACCCTGGGTTCGATTCCTCGGCACTACATAAGCAGAAAAAAAAGAAGCTGGAAGTGGCGCTGTGGCTCAAGTGGTAGAGTGCTAGCCTTGAGCTGAAGAGCTGAGGGACAGTGCCCAAGCCCAGAGTTCAGGCCCCATGACCGGACCCCCCCAAAAAAATGTTCCATTCCATTGTTTTCATTATCTGTACTGTAGTACTTTCAATGTTTCAACTCATTAGTTCTTAAGGACTAGAAAACTAGAATAACTTTGATTAGAGCATTCTTGTACTCCTGTATACAGTGCCCAGAAGAAGGTGGCAGCAAGTGTGGTAATAGGGAGAGAAAGGCTGATGCTATTGAGTAGACTTTTAATCAGCAAATATGCTTCCTTTGGGTATACTCATGCATGCATTTTCTTGTTCATTTTCCCCTTGCCTCTGTTCCTCCATCTACTTATTTATGAATTTCTCCTGTCCTTTGTGTCATTAACCTACTGCCTGCCTCCTATTTATCCTCTATAACATGCATCCATCCATGCCTACAAGTTTTTCACTATCATCTTAATGAAAAAACTCACTTTAAAATACAGCTATGTCAGGCATTTGTGGCTCAGGCCCCTAAACACACACACACAAGAGGCTGAGTCTGAGGCTCGCAATTAGAAGCCAAGCTGGGCAGTAAAGTCCAGGAGAACATTTCCAATTAACTACCAGAAAACCAGAAGTGGCATTGTGACTCAAAGAGGAGGAGTGCTAGCCTTGAGTGAAAAAGCCCAGAGACAGTACCCAGACCCTAAGTTCAGGCCCCAAGCCCTCCTCTCCCCCACCCAAAAGAAAAACAGGTACAAGAAAACTAGAAAGGAATACTACTTGCTAAGTCTTCAAAATGCAATGAAAGAGTACTAAATATATATTCTCTCAACAGCCGCATTATATAATGGGGATTTGTTTTTCTCAGTAATGGAAGTTAACCATATCAATGAAATCTTTAAAATTAAGAGACAAGATATACAAATAACTTCTTCGGACATGGAGCTATATTCTCACAGCTTCTCTGAAAACACAGTACAGAAGTTAGAAATATAAAAATATGTTTCATTTGTTACATAATATTGCCTCAAAATGGTGTATGGGAGCCAGGCACTGGTGGCTCATGCCTGTAATCCTAGCTACCCAGGAGACTGAGATCTGAGTATTGCCATTCATAGCCAACCTGGGAAGGAAAGTCTGTGAGATTCTTTTTTTTTATTGTGAATATACTGTACAGAGGGGTTACAATTACATGGGCAAGATAGTGAGTACATTTCTTATCAAGCATTGTAGCCTCCTCCTTTGTTTACCCTTCTGTGAGATTCTTATCTCCAATTAAACACCAACAACTTGGAAGTGGCACTGTTGCTCAAACTGATAGACCATGAGCCTTCAGTAAAAAAAAAATAAATACATAAATAAACCTCTGTCATCTACTGATAAATATGACAAAAATATTATAAATGACAATCTAATATCTGCATATTTATACTATGTTAATAGAGGTGATTAAGCAAGGAAAAATTCACTGGTATACCCAGCCATGGTTGTCTCAACTGCTACTATATTGCCTCTACAACTTTCATCAAATATTAGTACTTAAATTCAATACACTGTGAGACAACACTGAAGAGTATTTTTATAGCATCTACCTAGCCTTTCCTACAAGTGAAAAGACAGAGAGGGGAAGGAAGGGCTGAATTCTGAAAAATATACTCAGGAATATTTCAAAAGGCAAATGTGTGAATGGTATTATATAACTACTGAATACAACATACTCTAATGGGTATGGAAATCTGGTAACAGGAAATAATAATGGAAGGTATTAGACAGCTAAAAAATATGATATAGGGAAGAATTCAATTTATTTAAATGTTTTGAAAAGTGAGAAATCAAGTAAAACAGGAGAAGAAGGATAATATACTAATTGGGGGTGGTAGTATTAAATGCAGATTGAATTGGAAGAAAATGTATAATACATATAGACTAAAATTCACCTTAAGATGGTGATAGTTATAACTTGGCCACTACTTAACAAACAATACCTAATTACTCATTGAAATAGTTCCCATAATAAACTACTAGCTTAAGAGAAAATGGTGTTTAGTTCAGACCTCCTATACTTTGATCAAACACACAGGGTTAATCTTACACCTTATTTTGCTGTTTATGTGTTTTATCCCTGAAGCCAAGCAGAGAATTTCCATCTGATTTTATCAAGATAATGTAGCACTTATGGGCAAAAATACAGCCCAGAAGCCCTCCACTGGAAGCCAAAATAGAGAAGACCTCAACAGCCACCATGACCTTCCCCTTGGCACTATGGTAGACAGGCAGGAAGGTGAGCCACACACTGCAGAACACCAGCATGCTGAAGGTCAGGAACTTGGCTTCATTGAAGGCATCGGGCAAGTTCCTGGCCAGAAAAGCCACAGTGAAGCTGGCCAGGGCCAGGGTTCCCAGGTATCCCAGGACACAGTAGAAAGCAGTAAGGGAACCCTTGTTGCACAGGATGATGATGTGGCCATGTTCAGAGTGTGCATCTGTGTCAATGAAGGGAGGAGAGGTTCCCAACCAGATTCCACAAAGAGTCATTTGTATCAAAGTACAGAAGGGAATGATGAAGTTAGGAGCCCCTGATACCAGCAGCCACCTCATCCTTCTCCCTGGAGAAGTGGCCTTGAAGGCCAGAACCACAGTCACCGTTTTGGCCAAGACAGTAGAAACAGCCACAGTGAACACAACTCCAAAAGTGACCTGCTGCAGGATGCAGGTGACTGTGTCAGGGCGACCAATAAAGAGCAAGGAACAGAGGAAACAGAAGATGAGGGAGATGAGCAAGATGTAGCTGAGAGCCCGATTATTGGCCTTGACAATGGGAGTGTTTTGGTACTTCACAAAAACCCCAAGAACAACTACAGTGAGTGTAGACAAACAGAGAGCCATGCAGGACAGGGCCATGCCCAAGGGTTCTTCATGAGCCAGGAATCTTTCAGACCTCAAGAGGCACTGGCTTCTCTCTGTGTTGGCATACAGATGACTTGGACACTTCACACACTGCTCCATATCTGGTGAGTAAGATAACTATTAGTCTGCTTTCAATGATACACTTTCTTCAATTAAAATTAAAAACTCCCTTAAAGATAAAACTAACAGCCAGGCACTGCTGGCTCACACCTGTAATCCTAGCTATGCAGGAAGCTGAGATCTGAGGATCACAGGTCAAAGCTAGAGCTGGCAGGAAGGTGCATGAGACTCTTATGTCCAATAAACCACCAGAAAAACTGGAGTGGCACTGTGGCTCAAATGGTAGCACACTTGCCTTGAGCTGAAGAGCTGAGGGACAGTGCCCAGGCACAGAGTTCAAGACTCCTGACCGACAAAAATAAAGAAAAAAAAAGATAAAACTAACACGTCAGTGTTTGTGATCATAAAAGCATTGCCAATTAGAGTAAGAAATGTTCAAAGTTATTGAGATTCCACCTCACCCCAGTTAGAATGGCCACTATCAAGAAAACTACCAATAACAAATGCTGGCAGGAATGTGGCCAAAAGAGAAATCTATTTAACTATTGGTGGGAATGTAAACTTGTTCAACTACTCTGGAAAGCAGTATAAAGGTTCCTCAAAACATAAAACTACCCTATAACTCAGCAATCCCACTCCTGGGCATTTATCCAATGGAACAGAAACAACACCACACTAAGACTAACAACACAACCATGTTCATTACAGCATTGTTTGCCATACCAAGATATAGAATCAACCCAGATGCCCCTCAGTGGATGAGTGGATCCAGAGAATATGGTATATGTACACAATGGAATTCTACTAATCTATCACAAAGAATGATATTGTACCATTCATAAGGAAATGAAAGACTTGGAAAATAGTATATTAATCAAAGTAAGCCAGAGCCAAGGAAACATGAGTTTTGTGGTTTCCTTCATTTATGGTAGATATAATGCACCTATAAATCTACAAATAAACACTAAATTAGATAGATAGACAGACAGACAGACAGACAGACAGACAGACAGACAGACAGACAGACAGATAGATAGATAGATAGATAGATAGATAGATAGATAGAGATAGATAGATAGATAATCATTCACTGTGCTTATTCATCCAGTGTGTCATTCATTATATATGTATGTATATAAGAGAGAGAGACAGACAGACAGAGAGAGAGAGAGAGAGAGAAAGAGAGACTAGGACATGATAAATGTCTAGGACTCTAGACAATCACACACTGAGGCCAAAGGAGGATATGGACAGGAAGGATTGACAAAGGTTCAGTAGCTATGTGCATATGATCATATAAAATAATATTTTATGATGACCTCCAGCCAAAGGAAACAAGAGATTTTTTTAGTTGCTGTTGTTGCTGTTCTTGGTCTCTTTTCCTTTTGTCTTGTTTGTTATTTTGTTTGTGAGACAGTAAAAGTGGGCACTGAAAGGCAGAACAAATACAAGAGTGGTACTCGGTGGACACTATGGAAAATGAACTATAAATCTTTTGGGTGAGGAAAGGAGGGAAAAAGTAAGAGAGAATGAGGAAAGGGAAGACATCACTCTAAGAGAATTGTACTCATTACCTGATTCTTGTAACTGTAACCCCTCTGTATATCAACTATGTAATAACAAAAATAAAATTTTTTAAGAATATTCAGTGTTGTTTTATTGTACTCTTTTCTAACACATGACCTCAACCACACTACCACAGTGTTTTTTCAGTCACATTGAACCTTTTAGCTTAGTGACTATCGTACATATTGATAAGGTGCCATTTTTGTCATTTTTAATACCACAATGATTTTCCACACTATTTTAGGCTGCTATAATGTTCATTTTAGCACTCTGTTTACGGTTCCCTAAGCCCCATTGAAAATTGTGGATATGGCTTACACTTTAGTAAATATCTCTGTGAAATATTAATAGAAACCCTGGGGAACGTCTTTGAATCCATGACATATTTTTGTCTCTCCTCCTTACCTGTGTAGTGGTGGGAAACAGAAAAACCACTCTGAGAAGTTCTAACATCATGCTATGCACAACACTTGTTTATTTCTAGGCTTGGGCACTGTCCCTGCACTCTTCAGCTCAAGGCGAGCGCTCTACCGCGTGAGCCACAGCACCACTTCTGATTTTCTAGTGCTTTATTGGAGATAACAGTCTCACGGACTTTCCTGCCCGGGCTAACTTTGAACCAACATCCTCAGATCTCAGCCTCCTGAGTAGCTAGGACTACAGGCATGAGCCATTGGCTCCTGGCTTCACTTGTTTATTTCTTAAACCAAACCCAGCTTCTGAGCACTTCCTCTGTGGCAAGAGCAGTTCTATGCACTGGGTACATGATCCATGTTTTCCTTGATTTGTAAAATGCAGTCTGGAAGAACATAGAGATCCTGTCCTTAGTAAGGCTTTGTATTTAATATTATGACCAAAGTCTAACTTCCATTCCTAAGTATCAAGAAGTGAGTTTTCTTCAAATAACCATGCATACATTGGGCTAGAGAAAAAAAATGCCAGATGTAATTCAAGGCCATAATTTGTGTAATTTCAAGGAGCAACATCAATTGTTAGAAAAGGGAAGCTTTGGCTCTGTAATCTTGATTTCTTTTCACTGGGAATAATAAGGGAACATTACAGAAAATATCTACTTAAATCATGGACTTACCTGACCCATTAGAAATCTCATCCTCTGGGCAAGGGATACAATCAAAGCAACAGACAACCTCTTCCTCCTGAGGGGATTTCCTGAATCCAGGATCACAATTCTCACTACAAACTGAGTGAAGAATCTGAGGAAAATCAGATATATGTTGGCAATTCTTCAAACTTTTACCTACCGCTCCAAAATAATTAGGTTTCCTTAGCAATTGGGTCATTAAAAACAGTTTCTATATACTTATCAATCAGTTGATTGGATACTATCAGAGATTCCATGTGATGATCCTCAAAGGCCTATGTGCTATAGTCTTGATCTGTAGCCCAGTGTACTATTGGGAAGTGTTGAACCTTTAAGAGGTAGACCCTAATGCTAAAATAGTCATTGATAACCAGCCCTAAGGAACTCTTGGAATTAGCTGTGTGCGTGTGTGTGTGTGTGTGTGCGTGTGTGTGTGTGTGTGTGTGTGTGTGTGTGTGTGTGTGTGTGTGTGTCCGAGTGTGTGCTGGTCCTGGGGCTGGAACTATGGACCTGGACATAATCCCTGAGCTATTTTGCTCAAGGCTAATGCTCTACCAATTTAGACCATAAGTCTATTTCCAGTTTTTGGGTTTAATTGGAGATAAGTGTCACAGACTTTCCTGCCTGGTCTGGCTCTAAACCCCAATCCTTAGTCTCAGCCTCCTGAGCAGCTTAGATTACAGGCATGAGATACTGGTGCCCAGAATATTCATTATTGTCTTCTAATGATTCCTGAAATAGGAAAACCCTCACTGAAGCTGTCAAAGCATTCCCTAAAGTACAGACATGCTCCACACAGGATCATGTGAAGCCCATGCTCATCATCTCCTCCTCTCTGATTTTCAATTGCCAGGAAGTGAAAATCTTATTCTGGTACAGTCTTCTTGGATGATTCCTGTCCCTCCTGATGCAGACATCAAAGATCAAGTCAACCTGGACTGAAACAGCCATAGTATGGGGCAAAAGGAACCTTTCTACTGTATAACTTGATTCCTCAAGTATTTTGTCACCATATTACAAAACAGTAATTACATGTGTTCAGATTTTCTGATAATAAATAATTTAACACTTAGAAACATAGAATTTGTATATTCCTTTTCCATCTAAGAGTCACCAAATAAGAAACTTCATCAAGCTAAAAATAATTATCCAATGCTGGATAGTTAATAAGAACAAGGGGACTTAAAATCTAGGGATTATTTTGCTTCTATGCAGTACTCCTCATTGTGGTCAGGTCTAACTCACCTCAGTAGTTCCTATGGTCCACTCTATCATATCTTCAGATATTGACAGTTGAAGACCATGTGGAGCATATGGAGAAAATAGTCCTACTTTCACCTTAAGTTCAAGACCTTCTGGAAAATTCCAGATGTTCACAATATCATACTCTGCTTCTAACTTGTCTTTCTCATCCAAAATCACTTGGTCTCCAACAGGATTATGAAATTGGATCTTCTTCAGAAAAGGGTGTAGCTAAAAAAGATACATGTTCTGGTGAAGTGAATTCAAGAATTAGGACAGAAAAAATTCTACAATGCCCTTCATTGTCTTTAACACTTCCTTTATAAGTCTAGCTTGACACATGAAATAGAACAAAAGTCTATCAAAGACTAACAATGTTTCTGAGTGCTACTCACTCAGGAAAGGATCATAAGGCCCCTTTTCAAGACAAACCAGCTCCATGCAAGTAGTCATGAATGAGACTGCTCTAAGTTGTATAGCAGAAGAACTACTCATTTTGTGAATAGCCAGGAACTTTCAGTTGACTAAATTAGTACAACCTAAAGTGGAATTAAAATAACTCATTTCTTTTTATGACTATCTCAGGATATGACTTTTTATGACTATCTCGGGATATGGTTAAATTGGTAGTACCTAAGGTGGATTTTAACAAACTCATTGCTTTTTAGGTAAATATTTATAAACAGTTTCTCTTAGGATTTTAAAAATTTTTAACATTTGTCAATTCACTTTGTTTTGTGTGTGTCAAATCCAACAAACTAGACCTTACCTGTGCAGGGGAAGGAACCATCCCTTTCCCATTTCCCTTTAGTGGCATCTCTGTTTGATGAAGAAGCATCTTGTGAAGGGCATGGGCCACAGCATACACAGCATTGTATATATTATAACTCTCTTCAGACATGGCCATTTCAAAAATGTGTCCAGGCAGCCATTCCAAGGAGGCATCCTGGGGACAGTTCTCCCATGTTCCACAATCAGACTCAGAATATGAGCAATTGAAAGAGAGAAACCACATCCTAGCAAGGTAAAAGTCTTCTAGATAGTTAGAAGGATTAATTCCCCTGACATAATTCTTAAACCCAGAAATGTCTGGATGGTGATGTGAAAACATGAGAGGAACATGGAATGAGCCTAACATGAAATGCCTTCTACTGATAGATAAATCACTCTGTGAAGTCATAAGCCAAACTTTGCTTGACACTAAAAACTGCCCAAAATACAGCCTTAAGTTTAGAAGGTATTCGTTATCGCCATAAATGATAAATACATTTGCTGATGAGTTATTAATTTTTCCATGGATTTTCAGGCTGCTAAATACCTGTGTAAGGATAGTGCTTGGAATCACATGCTCAAAGGCTACACAGACTCTGTTCTTGGCCATCTCTTCCCTCAATTCTGGAATTATCCACAAACCACTTTCATCTAGTGAGATCACCAACCCCACCCAGTTCCAGCTGAAATGAAGCATTAAGGAGACCATGGCAATGGCTAGTGATGTGTCCTTTCTGGCCATCTGATAGAGAGAAGGAAACTTGCTTTGTTCACTCAGGACAGGATCTAAAGGCCCACAGGTAAGCTACAGGGAAAGAAAATTGGGGAGTTTACCAATCTTCACAATCTCAGACTTGACTTACATTAACAAAGAATTAAATGGGTGGAAGGAAGGGTTTTTCTTGTAGTTTTGGAAAAAACAAATTTTAATTGTTTTAAAATAGCTGTACAAAGATATTTTATTTGAGCATGTCAGTTTCTGTGTGCAATGCCTGTCTGTGTAACTGTTTCTATTATTCCCCCAATCTATACCAACCACATTCGTCTCCTCATTTTATTTTACATATATACTTGAATATTATCACTGTATTTGCCATCATTCATCTCGTCATTCCTCTGTTCCACATACCATTCCCATATACTTACCCCTATTATCAGGTGATACATGTTTTCAACCTCCTGATGTTCATTTTTTACCTTAATTACACCATACTTCAGTCAGCACATTCATGTATACGTGCTAATGCCTGTGTGTTTTCATATTTCATGTTTATATTTTAAAGCTAACTTCCATATGTGAGAGAAAACCTGCCCATTTTGTCTTTCTCAGCCTGACTTCATTCAGGAAATGAATTCACTTATTTTGCCAGTCTTAATGCTTAAAACCAAGTATTGAGCACTGTCCCTGAGCTCTAGTGCTCAATGCTAGCACTCTACCACTTGGAACTACAAGTCCATTTCTAGTTTTTTACTGGTTAATTGGATATGAGAGTCTCATGGCATTTCCTGGCAGTGCTACCTTCAAACAACAGTCCTCCTTCAGTAGCTAGGATTACAAGAATGTGCAACCAGTACCCAGATAATTTCAGTTTTTATCCATTATTTTTTTCACTTCACATTATTAAAGTTATTTCCCACTTCCAGATTGTTTTCTACAAAATTATTCAACAGACTCTCAGATCTAGGTAATCCCCTAGTCTGCTCCAACTTCCCCATTCTCTCTTAACCAATGGAAACATGGATATCCCATTGTGTTTGTGTGTTTAGCTTTGATATGATAAAATCTGATGGGTTTCTTTTTTTTTTTTGTAAAGGTGTGGTTTTTTAAAAAAATCTGATGGGTTTCTATATCTTATCTCTTCCTATCATCTGCAGAAACACCACAGAAGACATCTTTACACATCTGCATCCCTCCCATCCTCACCTGTGGAAACCTATAGAGTTCCAGCAGTGTTCCATTCTGGGCAGATGTTATTCCTGATATTCCTGTAAGTACTGCTACAGACTTACTTTCTGTCATGCAGGTATAATTAGGGATCTTGTACTTCCCAGAAAGCCAAGTAGAGGGATTGTCAAGTGTTGACCAAATTCTGAAATCAACATTATAGATATCAAATCCCAGAGTCATGTTATATAAAAGATCAGGGTTCTTGTTGATTTCCTCAACAGCAAAAGCCAAGGCCAGAACAAACTGGTAGTTCTTCGAGATAGACCTGCACCGTAGACATCAGAAATTTATCAAGAGTAATTCAAAATTCATCTTCAACTCAATGCAATGATTTTGATGAGTTGAATGTTTGTCTGCAAAATGAATATATTGAAATAGTACAGCCTTCAAGATGGATTAGTAATGTAGTGTCCAGAGAGGATGATGCTCTAATGCTCAGAGAGGATGATTATTCTCTCTTTCATATGCAATACACCAAAAAGTTTGCTCTCTATTAAAAGTGGAATAGGTTCTCATGAAACACCAAATATTTTTGCCTTGATCTTGGAGAAACTAGCTCCATGTGTGTGAAAAACAAATCTTTGTGTTCCAGCCACAGAGTTTATATTACATGGTTTTGTGGCAAGTGATGGGCTCATTTGAGGAAGATCCTTCAGCTCTCCCCGGAGACCCACCACCTTCAACAGCTCTTTCTGCACTAGCTATCCAGAACAAAAATGCAAATATCAGGAGGCAGATCTTAGTTCTGATTTAAATAGTAGAACAAATAAGACACCTTAAAATGCAACAGAAAGTAGTTTCCCATGTTAACTCACTTGACTAAATTTCAAGAAACTAATGAAGAAAGGAGCTTCCAACTTGAGGGATGGGGAAAGAATTGTCATGAAATGAAGCCTTATGCTGAAATCCCTGTTCCAAATCCCCCATGGCAAAATGCAGTTTTGGAAAATGCCTAGATGATCACTACTTGCTTGCTGTACATTGAGATAGTGGAAAGGAAAGGATACAGGGAGTAAAGAGGATCAAAGTCCATTTACTCTGTCTCTCCCTCCATCCTTTTCTTCCTCCATCCCCCCTCTCTTTCTCTCTGTCATATAAACAAATAACAGCATAATGAAATGCAACACACTATTTGAAAAAAGGAAGTGATTGAGGTAGAATGTTACAAGTGAGAGAGTGAACTTCTCCAGCAGTTCCTATGTGCATGTGTGGAATTAATAAAAATGGAATTCCTTGTCATTGATTTATGCTGTTTGAAAATAAATTTTAACCTAGCCCATGTAACTGTAACCCCTCTGTATGGTATTTTCAAAATTAAAATAAAAGAAAATAAATTTGTAAAATTTAGTAAGAGTGAACGAAAGGAAGTGATTGTCCAAAGAGAAATATACTCATTACCTGACTTTTGAAATTGTACCCTCTCTTTTTAATAGTAAGAAAATTTTAAAATGCAAAAAACTAATCTTAAACAGATAAAACAAGAAAATAGTGAGCTTGAGGAAAATCTAAAGAGATTGAAAATATTCATGTGGAAAACTAAACCAAAGGAAGAATTGTAGACATGAAAAATATTTGTTATATCGGGGCTGGGAAGGTGGCTCAGTGGTAGAGCGCTTGCCTTGCATGCATGAGGCCCTGGGTTTGATTCCCCAGCACCAAATAAGCAAAAAGAAAAAATAGCTGGAAGTGGGGCTGTGGCTCAAGTGGTAGAGCGCTAGCCTTGAGCTGAAGAGCTGAGGGACAGCACCCAGGCCCAGAGTTCAGACCCCACGACCGGACCCAAAAAAAAAGAAAGAAAGAAAGAAAAGAAAAATATTTGTTATGGGGCTGGGAAGGTGGCTCAGTGGTAGAGCGTTTGCCTTGCATGCCTGAAGCCCTGGGTTCGATTCCTCAGCACCACATAAGCAAAAAGAAAAAAGCCGGAAGTGGCGCTGTGGCTCAAGTGGTAGAATGCTAGCTTTGAGCTGAAGAGCTGAGGGACAGCACCCAGGCCCAGAGTTCAGGCCCCACGACTGGACCCTAAAAAAAATTGCTATAAATTGGCAAAAAAAAAAAAATAAATGTCACTGCTGTTGAAGTTTAGTAAATGGCAGGATAATGTAAAATGCTTGTTCAAAGAACAGAATAAAAATTATTTTATTACATGAAGAAATGTTCAACATCCCTAGCCATAAAAGAAATGCAAATCAAAACAACATTGAGATATCACCTCACCCCAGTTAGAATGGCAAAAATCAAGAACTCTAACAACAACAGATGCTGGAGGGGATGTGGACAGAAAGGAACCTTACTTCATTGTTGGTGGGAATGTAAACTTGTTCAACCACTTTGGAAAGCAGTATGGAGGTTCCTCAAAAGACTTCACATAGAACTCCCCTATGACCCAGCAATCCCACTTTTGGGCATTTACCCAAATGTTTACAAACAAGACCACACTAAAGCTACCAGCACAACAATGTTTATTGCAGCATTATTTACCATAGCTAAGATATGGAACCAACCCAGATGCCCCTCAGTAGATGAATGGATCAAGAAGATGTGGTATATATACACAATGGAATTCTATGCCTCCATCAGAAAGAATGACATTTTCCCAATTGTTAGGAAATGGAAAAACTTGGAAAAAATTATATTAAGTGAAGTAAGCCAGGCCCAAAGAAACATAGGTCCCATGGTTTCCCTTATTTGCAATATCTAGTATATGTATGAGTCAAGCGGAAAAGGTCAGGTAATGTAATGTCAGGAAAATGAACCCTTAGATGTGTATTTTAATGTTTTTTTCTTTCATGCATGTGTTTCTAACGCATTTATAAGATTATCTCTTTGTTGCTTTTTATGTCCCTCCCCCACAGTATAACCCCTGCTTTCACTATATTTGATGTCAGTGTAACTTGTGGAGGAGATGGGGAAAAACCAGTTGTTTAAGGACACAGGTGGACCTATTGCAACAATGAGAAGTACAAGTTGACCAAAACGAGCTTTACAACGTCGGTGCGGGGGGGGGGGGGGGGGGGGGGGGGGGGAGGGGGGGAAGGAGAAGGATTGGGATTGGGGGGGAGGGGGGGAAAGGATGTGAAGGGTAAACCAAAGGAGGAGGCTGCAATGCTTGGTAAGAAATGTACGCATTATCCTGCCCATGTAATTGTAACCCCTCTGTACAGTATGTTCACAAATTAAATTAAAAAAAATTATTTTATTGTCATTGTAGAGTTGATATAGAAAACAGTCATAGTTACATGAATCAGGTAATAAGTAATGAATACAATCTTTTTGAATATTGTCTCCCTTTCTGTACCTCTGTCCCAGTTTTTCCTTTCCACAAGACATAAAGTTAATTTTCCACATAGTGTCTAATGAATATCATTGTTCTGTTTGTTCACCCTTGTTCCACTTTTTATATGCCCTTCTTTACCCTCCCAAATACAAACAAGACAAAGGTAAAAGAAAAAATAGCAACAATGGCAACTAAAAAGTGCCTCTTGAAGTTTTGTGTATTGTAGAGCAACATAGCTTTTGTTTGTGCTTAGATAAATTTGTAAAATGGCCTGTTGTATCTAATTTTACCACTGTTTCATCCTTTGTCTGAAACTGATGATCGGTGAGACATTTACATAGAACAGAAGAGTAATGTGATTTACCTGTAAGTCATAGTCAACTTTTCAATGTCAAGACTGATGTCTTGCATATGGATACTACAAGGAAAACAACTTGAAAACTATGAAAATGGTATGGGCTGGGAAGGTGGCTCAGTGATAGAGTGCTTGCCTTCCATGCATGAGGCCCTGGGTTCAATTTCTCAGCACCACATAAGCAGAAAAAGCCAGAAGTGGCACTGTAGCTCAAGTGGTAGAGTCCTAGCCTTGAGCTGAAGAGCTCAGGGACAGCACCCAGGCCCAGAGCTCAGTCCCTACAACCAACCAAAAAAAGAAATGAAAATACCAATTTCCAATGATTAAGCTTTTTTGTAGAAAAAATGTCAATAATTTGTCTTTCATTTGTATATGACTTAAGAATGTTTTCAAAACTAGTACCATAAATAAATAAATAAAAGATAAAAAGTGCCTCTTGTTTCCTTTTCTTGGCATTTATTTCATAGATTATTATATTATATGATCAAATGCACATAGCTATTGAGCCTTTCTCAACCACTCCTAAACATAACCTTCTTTAGTCTCATTGTGTGATTGTCTAGAGTCCTATGTAATCTATCATGTCCCAATGTGTGTGTGTGTATATCTTTATTTATTTACTTATTTAAATTATTTACATGTGTTTACTTGTAGATTTATGGGCACTTTTTTATTAACACAAATGAGGGAAACCATGCAGCCTGTGTTTGTTTAGCTCGGGATAATTTTGCTTAATATAATTTTTCCAAGTCTTTTCATTTCCTTAGGAATGGTGCAATATCCTTCTTTCTGATGGATTAATAGAATTCCATTGTGTATATATACACAATTTCTTTTTTTAATTTTATTGTATTGTAAGGATGATGTACAGAGGGGTTAAAGTTACATAAGTAAGGTAATGAGTACATTTCTTGTGGAACATTGTTATCCCTCCTTCATTTACTCCCATGTTCCCTCTCCCTCCCAATTTCTTGATCCATTTTTTTACTGAGGGACATCTAAGTTGATTCCATACCTTGGCTATCATGAACAATGCTGCACTGAATATGGTTGTGCTGGTGGCTTTAGAGTGGCCTTGTTTGTGGTCCACTTGGTAAATGCCGAAGAGTAATTGCTGGCTCTTACAGAAGATTTATGTTTACTCTTTTAAGGAACCTCCATACTGCTTTCCAGAGTGGTTAAACAAGTTTACATTCCCACCAAGAGTGTAGTAGAGTTCCTTTTGGTCACATCTTTAAGTCTTTAGCCTATTTATTGACTAAGTTGTTTTGTTTTTTGGTTTTTGGTTTTTTGGTCGGTCGTGGGGCTTGAACTCTGGGCTTGGGCACTATCCCTGCATTCTTCAGCTCAAGGCAAGCACTCTACCACTTGAGCCACAGCACCACTCCTGGTTTCCTAGTGGTTTATTGGAGATAAGAGTTTCATGGACTTTCCTGCCTGGGATAACTTTGAACTGCAGTCCTCAGATCTCAGCCTTCTGCGTAGCTAGGATTACAGGCGTGACCCGCCAGCACCTGGCTGAGTTTTTGAGGGTTTATTTGGTGATGGATAATTTTTTGAGCTCTAGGTGTATTTTAGATATGAGGTCCTTGTCTGGTGTATAGCTAATAAAGATCTTCTCCCATTCTGTGGGCTTTCTATTTATCTTGCTAGCTATGCCCTTTGCCACACAGAAGGTCTTCAGTTTGATACAATCTTGTTCATCCAGTGTTTCTCTAATTTGTTGCGATTCTGGATCTTTATTTAGAAATTTTTGACTGCTGCCTAGAAGCCCTAGTGTTTCCCATATTACTTCCTATAATATTTTAAGGGTATCTGTCCTTTCATTGAGGTCTTTCATCCATTTAGAGATGTTTTTGGTGCAGGGTGATATATTTGTATCTAGATTCAGTTTTCTGCATGTAGACAGCTAATTTTTGCAAGCACCATTTGTTGAAGAGGCTGTCTTTCTTCCAACCTGTGTTTTGGGCTCCCTTATCAAATATTAGATAGGGCTTTTTTTATTTGTGGGCTTTTTCTGGGTTTCTATTCTATCCAATTGGTCCTCGGGCTATTTTTGTGCCAGTACCAAGCTGCTTTATCACTATGACTTTGTAATAAAGCTTGAAGTTTGGTATTGATATTTCTCCATCATTTTTTTCTTCCTGCTAAGGATTTTTTTTGCTAGTCTGGGTCTTTTATTATTCCATATCAATTTTTATTGATTTCTTTATCTCCTTAATGAAAGTTGTTGGGATTTTGATGGGTATTGCATTGAATTTGTATATTGCTCAGGGCAGAATTGCCATTTTTACTATGTTGATTCTCCCCATCCAGAAGAAGGAAGGTTTTTCCATTTCCTTAAATCTGCTTCAATTTCTTTTTTCAGAGTATTAAAGTTTTCACAACAGGGGTCTTTCACACCTTTGGTTAAGTAAATGATTAGGTATTTTTTTAAGTCTATGACAAATGGTGTTGCTTTCCTGATTTCAGCATCACTCTTCTTATTGTTGGCATACAGGAAGGCTACTGGTCTTGTGAGTTCATCTTCTACCCTAGTACTTTGTCAAAGTTTCAAATCAACTCAAGAAGCTTGGGTGAGGAATCTCTAGGGTTCTTTAAATATAGGATCATGTCATCTGCAAAGAGGGATAGCTTTACTGCTTCTTTTTCTGTTTGGATCCTCATATGTTTTTCTCTTGCCTTATTACTCTTGCTAAGAATTCCAGCACAGTTTTGAAGAGGAGTGAAAAGAGTGGGCATCCTTGTATCATGCCTTAATTTAGAAGGAATGGTTTTAATTTTTCTCTATTAAGCATAATGCTGGCTGTTAGTTTGTAATACACAGCCTTTATTATATTGAGAAATATTCTATAGATTTCTAGCTTACTGTACATAAAAGTACAAATATCCATGGTTAGGAACATCAAAGGTTAATAGAACTTTTTTGTCAGTTATGGGGGATGAACCCTGACCTGGATACTGTTCCTCAGCTCTTCAGCTCAAGGCTAGGGCTAGTGCCCTACCACTTGAGCCACAGTGCCACTTCTGGCTTTTTTTCTGCTCATGTGGTACTGAGGAATTGAACCCAGGGCCTCATGCATGTGAGGCAAGCACTCTACCACTGAGCCAACATCCCAGCCCCATAAATGGAACTTTTACAATGACATCTCTTATGATCAAGATCTCATAAGTGAAATATATAGGAATATACAGAAGATTCTCAAGTCTGCAAGAAAATATGACCTTGATTCCCTAATAGCATACTTCTCTCAGTATAGTCCACATAGGCCAGGAGGGCATGGAATGAGAGCTATATAATTCTGAAGATAACAAGTATAAATTATCCACAAAGAATATGGCACCTAGGAAAAATATCCTGCACAAATGAAGGCTAGATAAGCATGTTCCCAAACATGCAAAACTAAGAAAATATATTTGTAGCAGATCTACTCTAGAAGGTATAATAAAGGAAAGTTTCCAATTGAAAAGAACCATTAATATGGAAGGCAACAATGAGATTACAAGACATTATGTTGAAAAATGAACTTCACAACTTTGGCGTGGTCAGGGAGGAGATGGGAAGGATAAGGGAAAACAAAGGAAGAGGCAACAATGCTTGATAAGAAATGTACTCATTACCTTGCTCATGTAATTGTAACCCCTCAGTACGGTATTTTCACAATAAAATAAATAAATAAAAACAAAAATATATAGAAATGGATCATACTTACTGGTAAAAATGACTATACAAACATAGTGGCAATGTTCTACCATGTAAATGTGCTAGTTCAAACATACATATATTTCTTACAAAATGGAAAATATTAGCATATTTCTAATATTCAATATACAAAAATGTAAAATCAGATATATAATACTTGAAATGATGAGAAATATGATCCATGATCCAGTAACAGAGTTTTCATTGTACATACTTATATTTCATTGTACATACTTAGTTTTGGGTTTTTTTTCTTTTGAAACTCTGGGTTGAACTCTGGGCCTGGGTACTATCTCTGAGCTTTTTTGTGTCCTAGGCTAATGCCCTGTGACTTGAGTCACAGCACCACTTCCAGTGTTTTCTGAGTACTTATTTGGAGATAAGAATCTCAGGGAATATCCTGCCTAGGCTGGCTCTAAACCATGATCCTTACATCTCAGCCTCCTGAATAGCTAAGGTTACAGGCATGGGTCACTGGCACCCAGCTCATATTTGCTGCTTTAATTATATGAAGAGATTTCGCTGTGACTTATTTTACATTTACTTAATGGATTTTGACCATAGTTTGCTTTCTGTGTACATTTTCTCTTGTTCTTTCATTTGGTTTTCATTATTATCATCAAGGATAATGGTTATAATTACAAAATAATTTGCCGTAATCAAGTATATTTTAAGCTTCCTATAACCACAAATGGAAATCCGTAATAGACAAAAAGGAGTAAGAAATCAAAACAGGCTGGGAAGGGAAGGGATAGTAGGGGAAAAACAAAGAAGGGGATAACCAGGCTAGATAGGAAATGTACTCATTACTCGTGGAACTGTAACCCCTCTGTACAGTATCTTTACAATAAAAAAAAAACTTTTTTAAATCAAAACAGGAGTTAGAGGCATTGATCTTGTGGTAGGGCTCCTACCAATGAGCAAAACAGTTTGAATCTGGCCTTAGACAAAAAAAAAAAGAGATCAAAATAGATTACTAGGGAGAGGCAAGCTACCATGAAACCCAGACCCAGAGCTTCCACCTCCATACTGCTCAACCCTTAATCACCACAACTGAATGTGTTGGCCATGGGAACCAGCAAACTACAGCACATACATACAGAGTTCTGCCACAGCATCGCTGGACAGCCCTTAACCTGTTCCAGGATCAGTGAGTACCCCACAGGGGACACCCTTCTGCCCCTGCCACAGGAACTGTGTGCAGGCTCCAGCAGCCTCTGAAGCAAATCCCACCTATAACTGCTCCTGTGTGCCCCAAGTGGGAGGTCTAGCAGCCATCACCCAGGGTCCCTAGATAATGGAGCTGGGAATCATGCATAAACTTGCACACCTGGAAGAGTACCACCAACCCACTGGGAACTGACAAGCAAGTGTACCCCAACTGAGATCCTAAGCCGCCTAGGCCACTGGATTCTGACTGATACCATGAAACATGTGTGTGCTCCAGCAGCAACCCAGGATAGAACTCCAGTGAGAGTGAAGAAGAAATGGAGAACAAAAGATTAAAGAATTATGAGCCAAGTGTCTGTGGCTCGTGCCTGTAATCCTACCTACTCGGAAAGCTGAGATTTGAGGATCACGGTTCAAAGCCAATCTAGACAGGGAAGTCCATGAGACTCTTATCTCCAATAAACCACTAGAAAACTGGAAGAGGCACTGTAACTCAAGCGGTAGAGCACTATCCTTGAGCTGAAAAGCTGAGGGACAGCGCCCAGACCAAGTTCAAACCCCACAACTGACAAAAAAAAAAAGGCAGAATTGACCAAAGTAATAAAAAAAAAAAGAGTTACAACAGCAATTTCAAAAGTACAAAGAAGAAATATCAAAGGAATTCCAAGACCTAAAAAAAAGATTCAGTCAAAAATAGACACATGCTTCCTTAAAAGATGAAATTAACACTATGAGAATCGATATGAAAACCATTACACATCTCTTGGTGATTATATTAAGGTTCTGTGGGTTTTCAGCCTTACAAGGGGCTAATAAAAGACAAGTAGCTCTTGGAGCTATTTTTTGTAATTATTCTATAAATCTAAAATTATCTCAAAATACGAAGTCAAAGAACTGTGTTCCCCAAAGTCCTTTAAGTAGACAACAGGAAACTTTAATGGTTTGAGAGGGCACAAATACAACACAAATTTGAAATGTATTATGATATTGAAATTAGTTATCATTTACATAATCCTTTTACTCTGTTATTGTACATTCTTCAAAATGCACCTATGCCTCAAACTTGGAACCAGTCAGTTAGTAGTCAGTGGCCTCTGAGTCTTCACAGATATTTAGTATCTGGGGACAATTTTTATCACAGCAAGTATACCTTCAGATTGTTGATGTTTTGCTACTTGTATTTATTGAATTTGCATTTTTGATGTTATAGCATGCATTCTTTTCACAACCATGCATCAGTAACTTCAGAAATTTGTAGGGTATAAAATTTGAGACAGAAATGTTCATGAATTACCTCAGAATTGCTAACACAAATGTAAACTGAGAAGAGTAATCTATTAAAAGGAAAAATTGCAGTAACTATGTATTGTTGAAAGTTAAGTTTTAATAATTTGTTGCATTAGTATGTTGTCTGAGATGAAACTCTATATAGAGTATCTCAAAGAAGGAAATAACAATGCTTGATAGGAAATGTACTCATTATCTTGCTCATGTAACTGTAGCCCCTCTCTACAGTATTTTTACAATAAAAATGTATTTTAAAAAAAAGAGTAGCTGCAAGAACTATGATGTTTTCTTTAATGGCATTTCCACAGAATGTTTCAGGACATATTTAGTAAGCTGAGAGTATGAATAAAAAAATTACTACCACAGATTTTGTGTCCAGAAACCTAGGCTAAATGCTAGAGTTGTGTAAATTCGGAAAATAAATTAATTTCTAAATGCCTAACTTGCTCACTAATAAAGTGGGGGTAATGAAATACTTAAATCACAGTTGTAGTGAAGATTAAAATAAATAATACTTAGAACAAATAAGAACGTTTCAATAAGCATCTAACAAGAAGAGATATTATTGCTTTCATTATTGTCACTGTATTATTGTGATATTGGAAAAATTACCTGTAACAATGTACAAAAAAGTTGAAAAACTTAAAAAATAGACTACTAGTGAACTCACTTATGAACCATTGAGTCAAGGGACAAAGAATAGAAAAACCTTTAATGAAACTAGAGTACAAGTCACATAATGACACTAAGGAGAAGTGATCTATCATCCGTGACTAGGATCAAAAATGGATGAAATTCTTCATTTAAAAGATATGTGACTGAAGCCAAGCATCTGTGGCCCTCCCTGTAGTCCTAGCTACTCAGGAGTCTGGGATCTGAGAATCATGACTTTTCCTGCTCAGGCAAGCAAAGGCATGAGACTCTGATCTCCAGTTGGCCACAAAAAGCTTGAAGTAGAGGTGTGGATCAATAGTAGAGGGCTAGGCTTGACCAAAAGAACTCTGGACCTGCACCCAGGTTCTGATTTCAGACCCCAGTACCAACATATGCCAAACTCTATGCTACCTCTAAGAACCACAGTTCACCTTTAAGAGCTCTCATACACTGCAAGGAATGCAGACAGCTCGTGCAAGTGGAAACCAAAAGAAAGCAGGAGTATCCATAACACATGTCAAATAGACTTTCAACACAATGAAAAGTGACAAAGGTCACACTTCAAAGACAAAAGAATCAAATCACCAACAGGACTTAGCAGTTTTAAATGTATGTTTACTCACTGTACAAGCACTTCATTCCATGAAGGAAATAGCAAAAGAAAAAAAGAGAGAGAAGGGGGTCCCCAGTACAATCGTCGCTAAACAATGACTGGAGAGATTATTCAGACAAAAGCACAGAGATTCATCACAAAGATGGGGCTGGGAAGTTGGCCAAAGAAATTACACCTTAGATCAAGTGAGCCTCACAGCTACACAACATATTAAACTAAGGAAAATAGGTCTAAGTATTATCACCTTGTTCTCACAAGCTACCATGGTGCCTAGCTGGGTGATGGCGTGTTTTCTCCCAGCTTCAAAAGCCTAGAGGTGAGACAAGCCATCCTTTCTTTGCAGATGCCTTGCTCGGGTGATAGAGCAAGGAGGGCTCTGATCTGGATGATATGCAAATGTATCCAGTTGTTTAGACCCAGAGGGAAAAAGCCATGCTCCTGGTGCCTTTGTTTTGTTGGGGTTTTGTCATCACCCAAACATGTGGATTTTATATTTAAAAGCTTGGGGTACCCACTGTGCAGGGCTGCAGGGCTTTGAGACAATAGTCTACCTGCAGATGCCGACTTTCTAATAAAGATTCTAATTCTCTCTCAAAATGTGGCTTCTCTGTTTCTCATGATTGGGTTCACCTTACAAAGATGGTTACAACAATATCACCCAGTTTATGAATAGGACAGCTCTTCTTCACTCATTGAACATTTTTCCTGATAGATTAAGGGAGATGACCCATAACCAATCTCAAAATATAGAGAACATTGGAATTTTCTTTAACATACATTGAGACTACTTAGACATTACAAGCATGAGACACCAGCATCTGGCTTTTTTATCTTTAAGTAATTGGTTTTAATTTAACATGTCAGTTTATAAGTAAAATGTATCTCAATATCATCCCTTCCATTGTTCTTCCCCATCCTTCCCAGCCCCATCTATACAACCAAGTTGCTTGACTCCAATGGAAACTATAACAGTCATTGAACCTTACCTGCATTTCAAGGAACTGGAAAACAACCAAACTCCAAAATTAACAGAGTGAATCAAATAATTTGATAGGAGTAAAAGAAATTAAGATTAAAAACACAGATATGGTTTGACAAGAAATATACATTGCTGCCTTATTTATGTTACTGTAACTCCTATGTACATCACCTTGACAATAAAATTAAATTTTAAATTTAAAAAAACACAATAGTAATCAATAAAATAAAGAGGAGGTTCTTCAAAAACAAAAGGGAAAAGTCATTGACTAGACTATGAAAAACAAAGCCATTAACATGAAATCAGAAACAGAAAGATTAAAAAAAAGAAAGAAAAGAAACAAACACAAAAGATCGTTAAAGATATTTTCAGAAAATGACATGTCACTACATTTTATAACATGGAAGAAATGGCATGGAGCACTTTCCAAAGCTAAAATAGGAAGACACAAAAACAATACATTTGGAAAATATGCATTTTATGAACTTCAGTCAGTAATAAAAACCTTGTCAGCCGGGAGCGAGTGGCTCACGCCTGTAATCCGAGCTACTCAGGAGGCTGAGATCTGACGATCGCTGTTCAAAGCTGGCCTGGGCAGGAAAGTCCTTGAGACTTTTATCTCCAATAAACCACTAGAACACCAGAAGTGGTGCTGTGACTCAAGTGGTAGAGCGCTCGCCTTGAGCTGAAGAGCACAGGGCCAGCGCCCAAGCCCAGAGTTCAAGCCCCGACCAAAACAAAAAAAAAACTTTGTCATGGACTGAGAAGGTGGTAGAGTGCTTGTTTTGTATGCAGGGGGCCCTGGGTTCAATTCCTCAGCACCACATAAGCAGAAAATGCTGGAAGTGGCACTGTGGCTCAAGTGATAGAGCACTAGCCTTGAGCTGAAGAGCTGAGGGCAGTGCCCAGCCCCAGAGTTCAAGCCCCACTACCGACAAAAATATGTATTTTTTAACGTTGTACTGGTTTTTCATCGTTGAATTGTTCCAAATAACATTCAATAGCTGCTAAAACTCATTTTTCTTATTTTGAAAGACAGCAAGTGGCAGGAATTTCTTAACCACATCTCATAACTCCAACATTACCCTAAAACCAAACCAGAGAAGGAAGTTAAACTATAATAACTATATTTGATGCCTATGATAAACATAGTGGCCTATATCCTCATCAATATACTAACAAGCTGATTACAACACTAATAGCCTGTTCTGCATGAGCACGAATTGAAAAATGAATTACAATCTTATACTCTTAAAGTTTCAGCTCTAAAGGAACAATTACCAGAATCTTCACTAGCTAGTCAAGAAAAGAAAACTACCCTGGTTTTCCAAAGATCTCAAAAAAAAGTGGAAAAGAACAAAGAATCTAAATAATAAATGAGCAATGATTTGGACAGGTCCCAGAAGAAGCAATACAAATTACTTAAAGATACCCAAAGAAATGTTTGACATCCTTCAACAGAAATGAAGTGCAACTCAGACCTACATTAACATTTCATTTGGTATCAAAATAGAAGTCATGAAGCAAACGAATAATGCTGTAACGCATAGAAAGGAACCTCTTACATTGTTGTGTCTGTAAACATTTGGGCAAGCAATATAGGCATCAACATGGAGGTTCCTCAAAATTCTGAAAATAGGTTTACATTTGAATCCTATCCTGCCAGATTCTTGTGTAAATATGGAAGATCAGAGGATTTCAGTTGTAATCAGCACAAGCAAAATGGTCTTGGATTCTCTGGTTTATCAGAAAAGGCAGGATTATAGACATAGCTCCACAAGTAGAGCACCTGCTGTGAGCAAGGAAGCAAGGGGAGACTGCAATGCCTCGTGTTCAAGTCACAATATGTGTGCACAGAGAGGGAGGAGGAAGAGAAAGAGAGAAAGGGATGCAGATGGTGAACAGAGGATTGATACAACATGTTTGGGCTTAATCTTCAGCAAAGTATAAATCTAACAACATAATGACATCATCTCACAAGGTTAAGAATAGTTAATGTATGGAAGACTAAGAACAAAAGGGGCTGGTGAGGAGTTGAAGAAAAGTGAATTTCTGCACTCAGTTGGCAGAAATGTACATTGGTCTAGACACTGTGGAAACTTTTGTTTGAGAACATCAAAATTAAGTCAAAGCCCCATATGATTCAGTAACCTCAGTGATAGCTGCATAACCAATGGAATACAATTAATACAGTAAAAAGGCACCATCACTGCCATGTTCTCTGTATGATTAGTAACAGTCACTGATAAACAGAAATTACCTGTAGGTCCATCAATTAATTGGTGGATAAATTTGAAGCTTTAACTTTTCTCAGCAGTGCTGTGGATTGAACTCAGTGCCTTGCACTTGGTATGCAGGACTTTCATAGGCACAATCTGCTCAGGACTTTTCACCTTTGTGATTCTTTTGAACAAAACTTTATTCCTAGGATTGCCTAAACAGTGGGATTTCTTTTTTTTTTGTCAGTCCTGGGGTTTGAACTCTGGGCCTAATCACTGTCCCTCAGCTTTTCAGCTCAAAGCCAGCGCTCTACCACTTGAGCCACAGCACCACTTCCAGTTTTCTGATTGGTTTATTGGAGATAAGAGTCCCATGGACTTTTCCTGCCTGTGCTAGCTTTGAACTGTGATCCTCAGATTTCAGCCTCCTGAGTAGCTAGGATTTCAGGTATGAACCACTGATGCCCAGCTTAGTCTGAAAGACTAACTGCATCTCTACAGTAAGATCAGCAGAATATATGTCACTCCATACTTACTAAACAAAACTTCTCAGACCTCTGGCCTATGGGGTAGGAAAGGTATCTACAGCTTCAAAGTACAGAACTCATGCCACTGACTCAAGTTGTTAGTAATAACATCACTTCATCTTCTGCAAAGACAGATGGGGTGGAAGAGATAGAGGGATGCTGGAGTGAATTGGAGAGTTCACAGCCCTGGAAAAGAGAAATCACATGGAAGGAAACCAGTCCTCTCCTATTAACAGATAGAAAATCTCTCCTAAATAGATGAGCATACACAAACGTATTAACTGAAATGTGATAGATTCAAGAAAGAACTCAAATTGTGTAAGTGCTTAGATCGGCAAAGCCAAATTTAAGAACAAAAAAAAAAAAAAACAGGGAACAAGTATTTGAAAGGAATTGGGTGAGAGGAAAAGGATGAACAAATGAAGAGGAGAAGAGGGAGAGAACTCAGTCAAGAATCCATTGTATATCTTACAAAATTAAGAAGAGAAAGGAAAGTGATAGGTAGGAGAGGGATACATGAGAATGTGGAAAGGGCAACATTGATCAAGATACATTACACTCATAAACAGCTGGGTTAAATGGCAACTCCTTTGTAAAACTATGTAAAGAAGAAGATGGTGGTAATAATAATGATTAAAGATGTGTCTACTTCAATAAACGTCAGGGTAGAGGATACAGAGAACATTGATGTTTGCATCCAGAATTACCACAGTCATTTCCCATTGTGGGCACAAAACAGGAAATGGAAATCAAACAATAAGTTGCTTACCGTGTGTTCTCTTGCTTTGGAGTATCACTGAAACTTTCGCTTCCCAAACCGTAGAGAGGAAAAAATCCAGCAATCATCATGTCTCCATCCATGTGTGCTCTCTCTTGCATTCTAGAAAAGCAGTTCGCACCAGCCAAGAAACTGGCAAATCTAGGAAGCTGGAAAAGGATTAGAAGTGTCAAAGGAAACATCACTGAAACATCTGCCAAGCTGGAATTCTGGCTGGAAGTGGAGGCAACAATTTCAGACCAGTATATACTTATATCTTATATTTGGTTATATATGTGTAGATGTGTCTTTATGGACAGAGATGGCCATTTAAACTGCCTTCTTTCATCATACCCTCAAATAATACCCAGAGGAAAGGTGTAAAACTCAGCCCTAGGGCTCTCCATCTGAGGCCCGCATTCAGGAGAAAAATACAAGTTGAAAAACACATTTGCAGAGCCTCTTCTCAACCCCAGGTGCTATGATTTTTTTTTTTAAATTTTATTTTATTTTATTTGAGAACATACTGTACAGAGGGGTTACAATTACATGGGCAGGATAATGCATACATTTCTTACCAAGCATTGCAGCCTCCTCCTTTGTTTACCCTTCACCTCCCTTCCCAGCCTCCCCCCTCCCCCCCACCCAATCATACCCCCCCTCCCCCCCCTCCGACATTGTAAAGCTGGTTTTGACATGACATTTTGTACTTCTCATTGTTGCAACAGGTCCACCTGAATCCTTAAACGACTTGTTTGTCCCCATCTCCTCCACATGTTATACTGACATCAAATATAGTGAAAGCAGGGGTTACACTGTGGGGGAGGGACATACAAAGCAACCAAGAAATAATCTTATAAATGCGTTAGAAACACATGCATGAAAGAAACAAAAACATTAAAATACATATTTGAGGGTTCGTTTTCCTAACATCACCTTCTCTGACTTTTTCCGCTTGACTCATACCTATACTAGATATTGCAAATAAGGGAAACCATGGGACCTATGTTTCTTTGGGCCTGGCTTACTTCACTTAATATAATTTTTTCCAAGCCTTTCCATTTCCTAACAAATGGGGCAATGTCATTCTTTCTGATGGAGGCATAGAATTCCATTGTGTATATATACCACATTTTCTTGATCCATTCATCTATTGAGGGCCCAAGTGCTATGATTTGATCTAAGACCGCAGATAGTGAGGCCCCAGGGTTGAAGTTCTCTTTGTCAGATGTGGTCTCAGATATTGTGTCAAGTAAATGTTTGCATGAAGGCCATGAAGAATGATATAACGAATATATCAGAAGATGACATGTCAAGTGCATGATGAAATAGGCAGAAAAAGTCCAAGCTAGTAAGATGTCAGCCAACCAAAGTTAATAGAGCATCAAACCCACAAGGTTGTTTCACGTATCCAATGTCCATAACCATTACAGAACATTGCCAGTTGATCCAGGCAGGTTGCAATAACTATTCCATATTTCAGAAGTCTTCACAAATGCACCTGCTGAAACCAGCAATGGCAACTCAGTAACTCCATGTTGATGCAAAAGGTAAATTGCACATTTACATTCTGAACTTTGACCTTCAAACAAGTAATTTGTACTAAACATGCTAACATAGATCAAGACATTTTCATGGTGCACTGATAGAGCCAGTGTATTTTTCTATTTAGGGTTTTCTCAGAACACGTAATTATGGTGGAAATCCTGTCTTTCACAAACCTAAATCCATATCAGACCACCTCTATATTTTATACTGGTCAATGTATATTAGAATCAAATCCCATGTAAAAGCATCAGCAGTCCTGGAGAACAGAGATATTTCCGGACAGTAAACATACTCTGTACAAGATTGTAGTGTTTAATATATATTATGATACATTGCCCATAATCATGCACCCAGAATCAGATATAAGAATCACAGACAAATAATTACACTTGGATATGATTAAACAAACAGCCCTCCAAACTCACAGTGAGACTAAAGGGGGATATTCTTAGTAGAGAGGAACACATAGGCTCAATAGCTATAAGCCTATGATCATATAACATGGTGCTTATCGATATAAACTTCAAGAAATGGAAAACAGAGGTTGTTTGTTGTACTGTTTGTGGTTCTCTTTTTTTTTCATTTTCTTTTTCTTTGGTTTATTCCTTTTGTGGCTGTTTTTATTTCTGTACACTTTGCCTTGTATATAGGTTTATCTGATTTGGGGAGGGGAAGAGGAAGCACTGAAAAGGTAGTACTAAGGGCAAACTAGTTCACTAGAAACTACGTTGGAAATGAACTATACAATTTGGTGAGCCAGAGAGTCAGGAAAGGAAAAATGAGGAGAAAATGAGGGAGAAGGTAACATTGTTCAAAAAGAAATATACTGAAAATAAAAAATTAAAATAATTTTTTTTAAATATATAGTCATTGCCTGACTTATGTAACTGTAGCCCTTCTGTACATTGCCTTTACAAAAGAAATTTGATGGTAGAAAAAAAATAAAGTTACCAAATACGTTAAGACCTAAACAATTTATATTCTTTATATGTCTATGATATTCTAAACAGAAGATCTCAATAACCCAACTGCTTAGTGCATAGGACCATATATAATGAAGTTCATCAATATTAGCTCCAATATATGGAAACGTGAGGTTCTTATTAGACCCTGTAGGTAGTTTGTTCTTTTTTTCCATTTCTCTTAGTTTTCTGTACATCATGTCATGCATATAAGATTATTCAATATGTGGAAGGGAAAGGAAGTCACAGAAACAGCAAAACAAAGATGAAACCAAAGCAACATTGATACTTGAAGTGTCAAGTGAATTGGATATGAACATTGCAACTGGGAGTGGGGGAGGGGGAATGGCAAGGGGTAAGTGGGAAATAATGAGGGATGGGGTAACAATGATTAAAAATAAATGTACTCAAAAAAATCTGGGCACCTGTGGCTCATGCCTGTAATCCTACATACTCAGGAGGCTGAGAGCTGAGGATCATGGTTCAAAGTCAGCCCAGGCATGAAAGTCCATGACACTCATATCTCCAATCAACCACTAGAAAACCAGAATTGGTGTTGAGACTCAAGAGGTAGTGTGCTAGCCTTGAGCTAAAGAGCTGAAGGACAATGCCTAGGCCAGAGTTCAAGCCCCACGACCAACAAAAATAAATAAATAAATAAATGTTCTCATTACTTATGTAACTGTAACCCCCCTGCTCGTCACCTTTTCAATTAAAAGTGAATATTCTTTAAAGAGCATATGGCTCTCTTTTTTATTGTTATCAAAGAGTTGATATACAGAGAGGTTACAGTTACATTAATCAGGTAACAAGTAATGAGTACAATTCTTTTTGTTTGTTTGATTGATTGTTTTTGTCGGTCGTGGGGCCTGAACCCTGGGCCTGGGCGCTGTCCCTCAGCTCTTCAGCTCAAGGCTAGCGCTCAACCACTTGAGCCACAGCACCACTTCCGGCTTTTTCTGCTTATGTGGTGCTGAGGAATCGAACCCAGAACTTCATGCAAGCAAAGCTAACACTACCACTGAGCCACCTTCCCAGCCCCTACAATTCTTTTTTGAACCATATCTCTCCTTCCGTCGCTTTCTCCCAGTCTTTCCCTACAATCCAACCCACAAGATATCCAGTTCATTTTCCAGATAGTGTCTAGTGAGTGTCACTGTTGTAATTGTTCATCCTTGTTCCACCTTTTATGTGCCCTCCACCCTCCCAAATAAGAACAAACTAACGAACAAGACAAAAGGAAAAGAAAACAAAAACACCAACAATGGCAACTAAAAAATATCCCTTGTTCCTGTTCTTGGAGTTCATTTCACAGAATATTATTTTATATGATCATCTGTACTTAGCTATTGAGCCTTTGTCCACTACTCCTATGCATAGCCTCCTTTGGCCTCGGTATGTTTATAACTAGGTCCTATATAATTTAGGAAGTTCCAGTGTGTTTATGTGTGTATGTTTGTGTGTGTGTCATTCAAGTGTGCTTATTTGTAGATTTATAGATACATTCTAGTTACCACAAATGAAGGAAAACATGCAGCCTGTTTCTTTGGGTATAGTTTACTTCACTTAATATAATTTTTTCCAAGTGTTTCCATTTCCTTATAAATGGTACAATATCATTCTTTCTGATGAATGAGAAGAATTCCATTGTTTGTGTGTGTGCGTGTGTGTGTATCTGTGTGTGTCTGTATGTGTCTGTGTGTATTTGTGTGTATCACATTTTTTTGACCCATTCATCCACTGAGGGACATCTAGGTTGATTCCATATCTTAGCTATGGTAAACAATGCTGCAAAAATCCATTTCTGATGAAGTTGCCACAGGCCCCTTATACTTGTATATTTGCAATATATAGGATTTTATCCCTTATCATTTAAAATTTTAGTAGTATATGTTAGGTACACAGAGGGCTTTAAACATGTGCATATGTAAATTCAATGATTCCCATTCAGAATCACAAGGTGGTAACACTGGATCATATCATAAATCTATAGTTTCTTTTTAAAAATTTTTATTATCATTATAAAGGTGATGTACACTAGGGTTACAGTTATGTAAGTCAGATGAACAGTACATTTCTTTTTTAACAATATCACCCCTCTTCTCTCTCTTCCAGTTTTTTCCCTCCCATTCCAGCTCATAATTAGTATAGTTCATTTTCAACCTGGTGTCTACTGAGTACTACTGATGCATAAATCCATAGTTTCTTAAGGAATCTAAGTGCTGATTTCCATAGTGGTGGCATGAAATTACATTCCCATGCATAATGGGAATCACCAGAATTTATTGTCATGATCTTGATGATAGATCTTGTGACTAGAGTGAGATAAAGTTCAATGATATTTGGCACTGCAATTGGTTTGGCCAGGGAAATTAAGCATCTCTTCCTGTATTTCTTTGCCATTTGTTCTTGCTTTGCATAGCATCTTTAAGTTCATTTGACAATCTGCTAATTGGCTTGTTGATTCTTTAGGAGTTTAGTTTTTGAGCTTCCTGTATATTGTGGTTATGAATCACTTGCCAGATAATTTAGCTGGCAATTTCTTTTTGTTGTTGTGGGTTTTTTGTTTTTGTTTTTGTTTTTGTCTGTCGTGGGGCTTGAACTCTGGGCCTGCACTCTTCAGCTCAAAGCAAGCCCTCTACCTCTTAAGCCACAGCACCACTTCCAGTTTTCTAGTGGTTTTATTGGAGATCAGAGTCTCATGGACTTTTCTTCCCAGGCTGGCTTTCAACCATAATCCTCAGCTCTCAGCCTCCTGAGTAGGATTACAGGTGTGAGCCACCGGTGCCCGGCTTAGCTGGCAATTTCTGCAGGACATCTATTCAGTCTACTGATGGCTTTACTTTACTGTGCCAAAGATTTGTAGTATGATATAAACCCATTTGTCAATGTTAGCTCTTCTTTTCTGAACTATTAAAGTTTTCTTTAACAAATTCAATATTTTTAGAAACAATTTGTCACATTTTACCATTATAACAAAGTTTTTCTTGTTAATGGTCTAGATACAAACCAAACCAAAGAACTTATCCTATCTCCAAAAGATAATTTAAAAATTCTAAACTTGCTGGGTGCTGGTGGCTCATGCCTGTAATCTTAGGTACTCAAGAGGCTGAGATCTGAGGATCACGGTTCAAAGCCAGCCTGGGCAGGGAAGTTAGTGAGACACTCTTATCTCCAATAAGCCATCAGAAAACTGGAAATGGTGCTGTGGCTCAAGTGGTAGAAGGCTGGTCTTGAGCTGAAGAGCTGAGGTACAGTGCACAGGCCCAGAGTTCAAGCCCCATGACTGACAAAAAAAATTGTAACCTTGCTTGACATAGTGACCCAAGCCTATAGTCTGGCTCCATGTGATGAGAGTGATCAAGGCTGGACAACTAATGTACCAAATAATAATGGCAAGTTTTACTAAATATTATTATTAAACATTATTAAACATATATTAGATTATAATTTATTTTTTAATTTTATTGTCAAAATGATATACAGAGGGGTTATAGTTACATAAGGTGGTAGTTACAGTTCCTGTATAACTTGTTACCTCTTCCTTCATTTTTCTCCCTCTTTCCCTCCCCGCCCAATCCCTCCCCCTCAAGTGGTACAGATTATTTCCAACATATTGTCTTGTGAGTATCACTGTTGCATAGGTTTCCCCGTTGCCCTTTGCCTCACCATTTTGTTGTTCCCTTCCCTTCCCTAGTTCAAATAAACATATATACAATACTCGGGTACCAAAATCGAATGCAGAGAAAACGGGTGATAAACCATAGGGAGAAAAAAACACAAAAGAAAAAAGAAATCGGGTAGTACATTGAGAACAACAGCAACAAAGAAAAACCTCTTGTGTCTTGGAGTTCATTTTCTTTAGTATCATCTTACATGGTTATATGTACATAGCTATTGAGCTATTCTGCTCATCTGCTAAGACAATCCTAGATTTATATTAATTATTACAAATAAGGGATATCATAGGACCTCTGTTTCTTTGGGTTGGCTCACTTCACTTAATATGATTTTTTTCCAAGTCCTTCCATTTCCTTACAAATGGAGCACAGACAACATTGAGATTCCACCTCACCCCAGTTAGAATGGCTATAATCAAGAAATCTAATAACAACAGATACTGGAGGGGAGGTGGCCAAAAGGGAACCCTACTGCACTGTTGGTGGGAGTGTGAACTATTTCAACCACTTTGGAAAGCAGTATGGAGGTTCCTCAAAGGATCATGATAACAGAAAGCTAGCTCTACAATAGAGCCATAATAACAAAGACAACATGGTATTGACACAAAAATAGACCTGAAGACCAATGAACAGATTAAAGATCCAGAAATAAAATCACATATGTATAGCCACTGATATTTGACAAAGGAGCCAAAGACATACAGTGGAAAAAATATAGTCTCTTCAACTATTGGTGCTGGGAAAACTGGGCAGCCCTATGCAGAAAATTAAAAGTGGACCCCAGCCTGTCATCATGCACTAACATCAACTCAAAATGGATTAAAGACCTTAATATCAAACCTGAAACTACTGCAGGAAAGAGTAGGAGAGACACTTGAACTTATAGGCACAGGCAGGAACTTCCTGAACAGAATCCCTGGGGCAGAACAAATTGGAGAGAGACTCAAAAAATAGGACTACCTTAAAATAAAGTTTCTGCACAGCTGAAGACATAGCTACCAAACTAGAAAGACAGCCACACAATTGGGAAAAAATATTTCCGAGCAATATATCAGACAAAAGCCTAATATCAAGTATGTACAAAGAACCTCAAGAAACTAATCCTCCCAAATCTAACAAACCAAACATTAAATGGGCAAGGGAACTAAAGAGAAACTTCTCAAAAGAAGAGATAAAAATGCCAAAGAAACATATGAGGAAATGTTCATCCTTCCTGGCTATAAAGGAAATGCAAATAAAAACAACCCTAGATATCACCTTAACCCAGTCAGAATGGCCCATAACCTAAATTCAGCCAACAACAAATGCTGGTGAGGATGTGGAGAAAGAGGAACCATATTGTACTGCTGGTGGGAATATACACTAAGACCACCACTTTGGAAAGCAATCTGGAGGTACCTCAGAAAGCTAAATATAGTCCTCCCCTATGACCCAGCCATACCACTCCTAGGCATCTACCCTGAGCAACAGGAACCAGGATACAAGGACACCTGCAGCACTGTTCACAATACCCAAGATATGGAAACAACCCAGATGCCCCACTACAGATGAATGGATTCAAAAATTGTGGTACCTTTATACAATGGAATATTATGCCGCCAATAGAAAGGACAAAATAATGACATTCCCAGGGAAATGAATGGTAAGCCAAGAGCAGACAGACAAATGGCCATGGTCCTTGATATATGGATAGTAAATTCAAAATGCAAGGAGATGTGACAAAGTAAACAGAACTCAAGAAACAAAGGACCTCTACTTAATTTGTCATATCATTTCTAAATGACTCCATGTTCTTGACCACATGTATGGGGTGTGTGTGTGTGTGTGTGTGTGTGTGTGAGAGAGAGAGAGAGAGAGAGAGAGAGAGAGAGAGAGAGAGAGAGAGAGATCTGGAGGAAGCTAGGAGGAAGGCACAGAATCAGAGGGATACAGGGGAAAATATACAACAGAGGGGCCCATCAGCTTCACTGGACATAGATGAAAACAAACTAAGCAAATCAAAGGCAGCCTTGGGAGAGAGGGAATGAGAAGGAAAGAGGGAACAGCTTACACTAAGCAAAAGGAAAATAAATGTACACGTCATCCAATGTGGAAGAAATAGCTGTATTGTCAAAGCTCATAGAATTCACAAGCTTTATAGACCATGATAATTACAATTTGCCTTGTGAAGGTCAAAATGTGTCTGTGAAGCAGCTCCTGTGTTCATCCTAGCATCTAGGGCTGTCCCCTCTCTTTTTGCTGTCCACATCCACAGATATGATTTTCCCCTCCCCCAAAATTCTTGGAAAGCTAATGAGTCTTCTGGAGCTCAGGCTGCAAATGACAAGATAGAACACTCAGTTGTTTTAAGGCCCCCAAGTTGTGAGTGTTCTACACATTCTCAATTGACTCCCTTAGCATTGGGGATCAGAAGGGAACAATGAAATATTCCATCTGTAAAACAGACCTCAATCTTACCTCCAAGGCCTAAAGCTCTTAGTGTCCAAACAACTCTAATTTAAACACACATGGTAGTATCTTTTACCTCCATCAGCCTCGACCTCTTGACCTTATTTGAGATCAGCCCCCAGCATTCCAAGGGAACTTTGAGCTGGCATTCCAAGCTCTTGAACACTTTCAGGTCTCATAGCCTGGTATCAGAGGCCCTCAAGAGAAAACAGATCAACAGTGAAAATATACAAGCAGAGATGATTGGATTAAGTATAGAGTAAATAGGAAGAACCAAACATGTACAGAATAAAATTCAAATTTACCTACAACTTGTGATTGTACCATTGCAAGAGAAATGAGTAAGAGTCACTTAGTCATTGAAGTGATTCCCACCATGTAAGTTAGTATCTAACAGGAAAAAGGAATTTAGATTTAGTCTAAACTTTCTCCTGTACAGTTGATCAAACATGTAAGTTTCAAATTGTTTAAATAGGGATACAGGTGGACCCACTGCAACAATGGGATGTACAAGATGTTATGTTGAAAAACGAACTTTACAACTTTGGCATGGGGAGTGGGGGAGAGATGGGAAGGGATGGGAAGGGGAAACAAAGAAGGAGGTAACAATACTTGTTAAGAAATGTACTCGTTACCTTGCCCATGTAATTGTAACCCTTCTGTACGGTATTTTCACAATAAAAATAAACACATGTAAGTTTCATCTTAAGAGGGCTTTTTTCTCCCAGTATATGTTTTGTCCCAGAAGCCATGCAGAAAAATTCTCTCTGGCATTAACACGATGATATAGCACTTGGGAGCAAAGATGCATCCCAAGAGCCCCTCATTGGAGGCCAAGATGGAGAAGGCCTACACAGCCACCATTACCTTCCCCTTGGCACTGAGGTAGACATGTACAAAAGTAAGCCAGACACTGCAGAACACCAGAATGCTGAAGGTCAGGAACTTGGCTTCCCTGAAGGAGTCAGGGAGGTCCTTGGCCAGAAAAGCCACAGTGAAGTTGGCTAGGACCAAGAAAACCAGGTACTGGGGCTGGGAAGGTGGCTCAGTGGTAGAGTGCTTGTCTTGCATCCATGAGGCCCTGGGTTTGATTCCTCAACACCACATAAGCAGAAAAGGCTGGAAGTGGTACTGGGTCTCAAGTGGTAGAGTGCTAGCCTTGAGCTGAAGAGCTGAGGAACAGTGCCCAGGCCCAGAATTCAGGCCCTATGAATGACCAAAAAAACAAACAAACAAAAACAGGTATCCCAAGACACAGTGGAAGGCAATGAGGGAGCCCTTTTACTCAGAATAAGGACATGGCCACGTTCAGAGTATGGATCTTTGTCAAAGAGGGGGGGAAAAAGTCTCCAGTCAGAGTCCACAGATAGTCACCTGGATGAGGGGACACATGGGAATACACCTCCAGCCCTCCAATACATATTTTTATACATGATTGTATATACAAATCATGTATTATGTGTTTGGGGATGGTTTAAGAAATTTTCAAGAGTAATTTTGACTATTTATAATCAAACATTGTACTGCTGCCCTTAATGAAAAAGATTGCTTCAAAAAGTGACATTGAGCTGGGCACCAGTGGCTCATGCCTATAATCCTAGCTACTCAGGAGGCTGAGATCTGAGGATCATGGTTCAAAGCCAGCCAAGGCAGGAAAGTCCGTGAGACTCTGATCTCCAATAAAAAATAAACCACCAGAAAACCAGAAGTGGCGCTGTGGCTCAAGCAGTAGAGCGCTCGCCTTGAGCTGAAGAGCGCAGGGATAGTGCCCAGGCCCAGAGTTCAAGCCCCACAACCAACAAAAAAAAAAAAAAAAAGTGACATTCAGATGTTTCTCATCAATATATTGTAATGTTTCCTATAAAAATAAAAGTAATAGAAACTTTAGTTCTACAAACAATAATCATATTAGCAAAATGAAAACACAGAAGAAGCACAATAAACAATGGAAGAAAGCAGGAAGGACTGACATTATGTGATATATGTATAATGCTGATTCATTATGTCATTATTTATTAACTTATAATTTCTAATGTGATCAACATTAGGAGCAACATCCTCAGATTATTACTATATCCTAAAAACATCTATTGGTAATATGACAACAAAAATAGTAAAAATGGGTACTTAATATATATATATATTTACAGAATCCTAATATACAGTGATTAAGCAATGATAAATTTACTAATATATCCAACATAGTTGAGTCAACTATTCCTATTTTGCCTCAACAACTTTCATCAAATAATAGTTCATACATTCAATCCATTGTGAGACTATGTTGAAGTGTATTTTTGTAACATCTAAGCAACCTTTCCTATCATTCAAAAGGCAAATGTGCCCTTTGCCTCTGGACTTCTCTGGGGCCAGCAGCCGCCCGACCAGGGGCCCAGGGCTGCGGACTCAGCCGACGACCATGGGTTAGGTGTCCAACCAGCAGTTTGCAGGTGGCTGCGCCAAGGCTATGGGGAAGCCGCACAGCTGCTGCACGGGGCCAGCATCTGTAAGTGTTTCAACGTGTGCATGGGGTTCGGCTTCCTGTCCATGATAGCCCGCACTGGGGCCACGCTCAACCCTTCCCACCCACCCACCCCCACCCCCGTGGATGTCTTTGTGCACCAGAGTAAGCTGTACATGGAGGGCTTCCGTAGCCTGAAGGAGGGAGAGAATGTGGAGTTCATCTTGAAGAAGTCTGACAAAGGCCTAGAATCCATCTGAGTTACTGTGCCCTGTAGGGTGTTCTGCATTGGGAGTGATAGGCGGCCAAAGGGGAAGAACATGCAGAAGCCCAGATCCAAAGAAGACAGGTGCTACAATTGGTTTAGACCATCATGCCAAGGAATGCATGCTGCCACCACAGCCCAAGAAGCGCCACTTCTGCCAAAGCATCAACCACATGGTGGCCTCCCGTCTACTGAAGGCCCAGCACGTCCCCAGTTCCCAGGGAAAGCCTGCCTACTTTCAGGAGGAAGAAGAAGAAGAGATCCTCAGCCCTGCCCTGCTCCTCGAGGCCCAAAATTGAGCAACTAGAGTTGGGGGGGGGCGGGGTGGTGGCTACTCTGGCCAGCAGGAAGTTTCAAGGAGCAGGCATCAATTCGCAAAGTGGAGAAAGTGGGGATAGGGTGGGTTGGCGAGTAGCTGGCACTGCCATACGTCTCAGGCCGCCATGTCCCAGCATCACCCCATCTTCTCTTTTGGTGAGGGGAAGGGGTGATGCATAGGAACTCCCATCATGATCTATCCCAATTCAAGTGAGGGGTTTTGGGGGAACCACCTTTGAAACCTGCATAAAAGTATGATAAGCTTCACCTGCCCCACCTTCTCCCCCCACCCCCAGCCTCCAGCTTCTAAAAATGACCCAGATTGGCAAGTTGTTCCTTTAAAGAAGGATGTGTCCTATTTCCCTTGCCGGGGTGTGAAATAATTAAGCATCAGACCAGTAGATGCATGGGCCCAAATTCCCAAGGTGTCATACCTTGTGTAGGAGGGCCCATCAGAAGCAAAGGAGGTTATTTTTGTTTTGGTTTGGTTTGGTTTTGGTTTTTTGTCTCCCCCCCCCACTCCCCTCCACATCTTGTTTCCTCATCACCCTATCTTGAGTAGCAGTACTGGGAGAGCCGGCCCAGGCATTGGGTTGTGATGACAGGCAACATGGGTGACTAAGGAATGGCTGCAAACCTGCTGCTCTGAGCTACCCACACACACCCCTTTCTGGGCCAATGTGACTGTAACTTATTTGTTCCCTTAGATAACTCCACCTTGGGTCCCCACTTTCTCCAGGATGCCAAAACTACACTATCTGTGCCAATGACATATTTTGTGCATTTTAACTTCTTTTCTTATTATAAATATTCTGGTTTTGTATTTTTATATATTTTAATCTTAAGGCCCTCATTCCTGCACTGTGTTCTCAGGTGCATGAGCAATCTCAGGGATCAGTGGGCAGCAGCTCCAGGTCTGCACAGCAGGAAGACTTTGTTGGTTTTATCACCATGGAGAGCAACCATTTGTAGTGCATAGCCTATTGAACTACCTCATTTTTGCCAATTAGAGCTGGCTTTTCTGCCATAGGGTCCTCTTGAAACCCCCTCCACCCTTGGAAATGTTTCATGGGAGACTAGGTTTTTATTGGTTTGCCCCATGACTTGTTCTCCTTCTGCTGGAAGAATGGAAATTAGTCTAAACAGGAAAAGGTGGTGCAGACAAGGTAAAAGAGGCCCAAAGAGGAAGCCAAAGTTAGTGATGATTGTCTAATCCTACAGCTCTGGGACTTATTTTCTTTCCACATACCAAATCTATCCTTTACTAGGTTAGCCAGGGATTACCATGCATATAACTGTATATGTATTTTTCCCTCTAAAGAATGGGAGATGATATGGTTAGATTTTAAGACCACAGATTTGTGTCCACCTTGTACTAGCCACACAGAGATGGGTCTATAAAAAGTTAGAACCAAAATCCTCAGTCTCAGCTTCCAGGGAAACCCATAAGTGAAGGCTATTCTGTGGTACCCGGAGCCTGTGTCCTGCCCTGCTGCATAATGGTTTGTGGTGTTGTGTTAGCTAAGGGAGCAAAAGGGGGTTTCGTTTACATGCTGTGAGATCACCGCAAACCTACCTCACCATGTTGAGGACAAATGCAATAGAATGCATTGGGTGATGTGTGTCTGATCCTGGTTTCTTTTCTTCCCACAAATGCTGCCCTCTCTAGTTAATTGTATTTGTCTAGGCTCCGTAGGACTTTACTGAGTTTCTGAGCTGCTAGGTGGCCTATTTTGTGCAAATAATAATGTGTGGGTCTTTTCTCCATGTTCTTTTTAGGGTTTCATTGTTTACAAACTTCTTTTGGAATTAAGAAAAATAGCCAAAGCATCTTTGACAGAAGATTCTGCACTAGACAAAAGGATCTGAAGCTAATTGGGGGACCTCGTCTAAAGTGAAGATCCTGAACCATTGTTTTTCTTTTGTACCCTCACTTCCCCTATTTCCCATTTTGGACAGATCTTTGTTGCTAAAAATGTAAGTCCTTATCCCCTGCCCTTTTCTCCCTCAAAAGAAAACCTACATGCCCATACACAGATAATTCTTGGAATGTCTCTTCAACTTTTATGCAACTTATGCAAAGATTCTGAAGACGCTAGGTCTCCAACCTCCCCCCCCCACACACACACACACACACCTTGTTCCCAACCTGAGTCCATATTTTTTAAACATAATTCTCACCAAATATGACATTTGTGACCAAACCTATTTGTTCTGTAATACTAGAGAAAATAAATTGGGGAGAAGGGACCAAGTTGGCGATGGGACAGTAGAGAAACACCACAGCTCTCTCCAACCAAAAAAAGAATTCGAGTTCCAATGCTTAATTTCCCCAAGAGACTGACAACAACGAAATGATGAACACTCGGAGAAAAACAGGAGGCAGAAAAGAAAAGAAAAGGAAGAACTTCAGAACAGAGAAGCACGAAGACCCCTCCCCCAACCTTGACTGGCTGCACAGCAACACGCCAAGCCATGGCCAACCTGGCCCAGAGGGGGCTGCTGGAGTCCCCAAAGATGCAGGGGGTCATCTCCAGATCATCTGAGCAGAAGATGCCTGAGATACCAGTGTCAGATCAGATCTCGATGAACTGAGAAACCTACAAGCTGGGAGCCTGCACAAAGACCACTCCCCTACCTCTCATTATCTGAGCAGAAGGGCTCCATCCTGCCAAAGCCACTCAGTCCCACGGCGGGAACCCCAGAAATACACAGGTTGCCCACAGAACACCAAAGCAGAAGACATTCAAGGTAGTGGTGCTGATCCAGAGAGCGCAAACAGAGACAAACCTCAGTGCTCAGAACCTGCACGGAGACCCCTACTCCACCCCTCAGCCAGAGGCCAGCATGCAGCCCGCCTGCTGTGTGGCCCATCCCATGGGCTGAGCTGAACAGCATCAACAGAGGCAAAGATGGAGGAGAAACATGCAGAGCCACCACCACCTGACCCAGCGCACAAGCATCTCAACTGAACACTGATTGCAGCAGCAGCCAGCGACCTACATCACACAGAAACAACTAGCTCCAGGGTAATTACCTGCAGGGGACAGCGTATCCCTCCTCAAGGGAGACCAGAGCTGGTGGGAACTCCCAGATCATGACCCAGACCCCTACACCAACACCTGGACTATAGGACCCACTAAAACTGGGAACCATGAGAGTGTTCCACCAGCCTGTGGAGCTCATCCAGCTGGCCAGGCTAGATCAAGAGTGCCCCTGGAAGGGAGCTTAAAAACCACACCAGGAACAGCGCCTGTGGGTCACAACAGCCAACAGTGGAAGAATCCTGAACTGTGTACTCCAGGCTGCATAACCCAGGTGGATACACAGCAGCACAGGTCCAACTGGCATGGCCCAGACTGGGGATCAGGAGCCAGGACCAGGCCTGGGGATCAGGTGCCTGAGCAACACAACCAACTCCTCCCGATTGAAGTCAGAAACTGAGCATATGCCTCAGCAAGGGGGGAAAACAAGGAACTGCACTCCCTGGTAATCACACCCGTGACAGCAAAAGACATGGGTGTCCAGGGCAAGAGAACCAGAAGCCCAAACCCCACCAGAACCTGACCCATATATCCCAGGCTGGAAATTGGACAACTCAGCCTGCCAGCACCTGATAATAGTCAGAAGCTCAGGCTGGTAAGGTGGCTCAGCAGTAGAGTGCTTGTGTTGTGTGCATGAGGCCCTGGATCAGATTGCTCAGCACATAAGCAGAAAGGGCCAGAAGTGGCGCTGTGGCTCAAATGGAAGAGCGCTAGCCTTGAGCTGAAGAGCTCAAGAGGGACAGCACCCAGGCCCAGAGTTCAGGCCCACAACCAACAACAACAACAAAAAAAAAAAAATCAGGAGCCCATAGCAGACTCCAGCAACTGGGAGAGTATATCCAGCACACCTGATCTCACCAGGAGTAAACAGGAGCAGTCTAGGCTACTCAGTCCTTCTAAAGGCTGAAACTGCCAGTGATCTACAACAGACAGCCAAGAACCCTATGTGGATCAGACCAGCAGCTGGAGGCCGGCCCCCAACAGAACCGAGACCAGGTACAGACTCTCTCCACCAACCCAGAAACGGCAACCAAGCAAAGACAGACACCTATTGACCAAAACAAAATTTCAGATAATCTCCAATAATCCCTGAATCTCCATGCAAAAATCACAGAGGAAGTGGCGCTGTAGCTCAAGTGGTAGAGCACTCGCCTTGAGCTGAAGAGCTGAGGGACAGCGCCCAGGCCCAGAGTTCAAACCCCATGACCGACAAAAAAAAAAAAATCACAGAGAAAAATTACAAGGTTTATCAACACCAAAGATAGCAAGCTACCCCCAAAAGCCAGCAGACACCCAGGGGAGAGCCCCAGTGGAAGCAAAGCAAGAAAGGAAGACAAAAGCTACATCCAAGAGATTCTGGAAGCAATGACTCAAGAATTAAAGTGAGAAATAAATCAGAAATTTAAAGAACACAGGAATGAACTATAAAAAGACATTCGGGATTTCAAAAGGAGATGCATGCAAAAATAGAGGCAGTACACACCTCACTAAGAGGTGAGATTAGTACTTTGAGAACCAACATTGTATCCATACATGAGTCCATTTCCTCCATGCAAACCACAATGGAAGCCATAGTTAACAAAGTGAACAAAATGGAATTTACAGTGTCAGATACAGAAGACAGAATGCACCAACTGGACAAAAAAAGTCACAGATATGAAAAAAATCACTTAAATTATGCCAAACAGAAATCCAAGAGCAAGCAGACAGTGCCAAGAAATTTAACCTTCGTATAATTGGAGTGGACAAAGGCGAGGAATATCAAATCGAGGGAATGCAATACCTATTCAGCAAGATTATCAATGAAAATTTCCCACATCTTAAAAGAGAACATCTTACATACATAACAGAAGCATATAGAATACCTAGCAAGCAGGATCCCAGGACAAACACTTCTAGGCACATTATAGTAAAAATGATATATCTGAATAATAAGGAAACAACCTTGCATGCAGCAAAAATGAAGAAGGAGCTATACTACAATGGGGAAAAAAAATCACTGCAGATCTCTCCACACATTGAATGCAATGTGGGAAGTACAATCTGAGCCCTAGAACCAATAACTGCCAGCCCAGACTGATATATCTAGCAAATCTAGCATTCACATTTGATGGAGAAACTGAAATTTTTGATAGCAAAGAAAAACTAAATGAATTAATAAACAATAAGCCAGCATTACAAAGAATACTAAGAGGGGGAACACAACCTGAAGCAACCAGGAACGGGGACCTGCACCAGACAGGCATTAATAGAAGTCTAACTTAGCACAGGAGGAAAGGAAAGAAGAAAAACTTAGGAAAACAGGGAATGACAGGAACCGCAATGTATCTCTCGATAATATCCTTAAATGTTAATGGACTAAATTCAAAAGAAAAAGAACTGCAGATTGGATCAGAAAACATGACCCATCCATCTGTTGCCTTCAGGAGACCCACCTCTCAGCCAAACATACAAACAAAGAGTGAAGGGTTGGAAAAGGATCTAGCAATCAAATTCTCCCAGTAAGAAAGCAGGAGTAGCTATCCTGATATCTGACAAAATAAACTTTTCATTAAAATCAGTACAAAAAGACAAGGAAAGACACTACATATTAATACAGGGAACAATCCAAGAGGAGGATATTACCATTATCGACTTATATACTCCCCAAACAGTGAAGCACCCAAATATGTTAAGCAAATACTCTCAAATAGATACAGAATAAAATAGATCCCAATACGATAATACTAGGAGACTTTAATACTCCACTCTCACCAAAGGTCAGGTCTACCAACCAGAAGATTGGCAAAGAAGCTACCAAATTAAGTGAGGCCATACTCACAGTACACGTTCTTCTCAGCAGCTCAGGGGACTTTCTTCAAAATAGACCACATCATAGTTCATGCAAGGAACTTAAGCAAATACAAAGGGATTGACATAATCCCCTGTATCCTATTCGACCACAGTGGAATCAAACTAGTTCTCAATAACAAAACATACTTCAGAAATTACTCACATACATGGAAATTGAACAGCACACTTCTAAGCAACACCTGGGTAACAGAAGAAAATAAATAATAAATTAAAAAGTTCCCACAATTCAATGAAAATGAATATACATCACAAAGAAACTTGTGGGACTCAGCAAAAGCCATCCTGAGGGGCAAATTTATTGCTCTCAGTGCCCACATCATGAAAATAGAGACAGACCAAGTAAATAATCTCATGTTGCAATTAAAATAGCTAGAAAAACATGAAAAAATGGAACCTAAAGTTACTAAGGAGCCAGATAATCAAATTCAGAGTGGAAATTAATGAGATAGAGAATGCGAAAATTATAAATAAAATGAATAAAACAAAAATCTGGTTCTTTGAAAAATAAATAAAATTGATGGACCTTTGAAAAGAAGAGAGGAAACCCAAATTAACAAGATCAGGGATGCCACGGGAAAAATCACAACAAATCCCCAAGACATCCAAACATTTATAAAGAACTATTTTCAAAAAAGAAAAGAACTATTTTCAAAAGTTATACTCTCTAAAGAAAGAAAATCTAGCAGAAATTGATGCATTTTTAGAGACATACAAGTTGCCCAAACTGAGCAAAGAAGAAGTAAATCAATTAAATAAGCCATTATCTTACGATGAGATACAGGAAGCAATCAGAAGTCTTCCAACAAGAAAAAGCCCAAGACCAGATGGATTCACAACAGAATTCTATAAGACCTTTAAAGAACTAATACCCATACTCCTCAAGCTCTTCAGAGAAGTAGAAAAAGGGAGCTATCCCAAACTCATTCTAAGATGCCAATATCACACTCATCCCCAAAACAGGCAAAGACCCAACCAAAAAAAGAACTACAGACCAATCTCCTTGATGAACACAGATGCAAAGATCCTTAACAAAATTCTAGCTCACAGAATCCAGAAACACATAAACAAAATCATACACTATGACCAGGTAGGCTTCATCCCAGAGATGCAAGGATGGTTTAACATACATTAAATGTAATAAATGTAATCCAACACACCAACAGATCCAAGGTCAAGAACCACATGATTATCTCCATTGATGCAGAAAAGGCTTTGGATAAGATACAACATTCATTCATGTTAAAAAGCTCTGGAGAAAATAGGAATAGAAGGAACATTCCTTAAAACAATAAAAGCCATATACAACAGACCAATAGCCAATATTATACTTAATGGGGAAAAACTACAACCAATTCTCTTAAAATCAGGACCAAGGCAAGGATGCCCACTGTCTCCACTCCTCTTCAATATAGTCCTGGAACCCTTAGCCAGGGCAATAAGGCAAGAAAAAGACATGAAAGGGATCCACATAGGGAAGGAAAAAGTTAAACTATCCCTTTTTGCTGATGACATGATACTATACCTTCATGATCCCAAAAACTCCATCCCCAATCTCTTAGAAATTTATAAACCACTTAGGCAAAGTAGCAGGATACAAAATCAACCCAGAAAAAATCAGTCACCTTCCTGTACACTGACAATGTACAAGCAAAGAGGGAAATAAATGAAGCAACCCCATTCACAATAACCCAAAAGAAATAAAAATATTTAGGAATTAACCTAACCAAAGATGTAAAAGAACTTTTTAATGAAAACTATAAAAACTTAAAGAAAGAAATTACAGAGGACACCAGAAAATGGAAAGACCTCCCATGCTCTTAATATAGTGAAAATGGCATACTGCCAAAATTAATATACAAATTCAATGCAATTCCTATTAAAATCCCAATGATGTACATTTCTGAAATACATAAAACAGTCCAAATATTCATATGGAACAACAAAAGACCTAGAATAGACAATTCTAGGCAAAAAAGACAACATGGGAGGGATCTCGATGCCGGACTTCAAATTCTACTACAAAAAGCCATACTAACAAAGACAGCATGGTACTAGCACAAAAACAGATCCGAAGACCAATGGAATAGAATAGAAGATTCAGAAATAAAACCACATGCCTACAGTCAGCTGATATTTGACAAAGGAGCCAAAGACGTACAGTGGAAGAAACACAGGTTCTTCAACTACTGGTGCTGGGAAAACTAGGCAGCCACATGCAGAAAATTAAAAGTGGACCCCAGCCTATCACCATGCAGCAACATCAACTCAAAATGGATTAAAGACCTTAACATTAAACCTGAATCTCTGAAACTACTGCAGGACAGAATAGGAGAGACACTTGAACTTATAGGCACAGGCAGGAACTTCCTGAACAGAGTCCCAGGGTCACAACAAATTGGAAAGAGACTTGACAAATGGGACTACCTTAAAATAAAAAGTTTCTGCACAGCTAAAGTTATAGCAACCAATCTAGAAAGACAACCAACTAACGGAAAAAAAATATTTACCAGCAATATATCAGACAAGGGGTTAATGTCCAGTATATACAAGGGAACTCAAGAAACTAATCCCTCCCAAGTCCTACAAACCAATTACTAAATGGGCAAGGGAACTACAGAGAGACTTCTCAGAAGAAGAGATAAAAATGGCAAAAAAAAAAAAAACATGAGGAAATGTTCACCATCCCTGGTTATGAAGGAAATGCAAATAAAGACAAACCTGGGACTGGGGGTTTAGCCCGGTGGAAAGGCACCCGCCCAGCGTGCACAAGGCCCTGGGTTCGGTCCTCAGCCCTGGAAAAAAAAGAAAAAAAATAAAATAAAATAAAGACAAACCTGAGATACCACCTTACCCCAGTAAGAATAGCCCACATCCTAAAGTCAGACAATGACAAATGCTGGAATGTGGAGAAAGAGGAACCCTATTACACTGCTGGTGGGAATGTACACTTACACAACCACTTTGGAAAGCAGCAAGGAGGGTCCTCAGAAAGCTAAATATTGACCTCCCCTATGACCCAGCCATACCTCTTCTAGGCATCTATCCTGAAAAGGAACCTCACGCACCTCCATGTTTATTGCAGCACTGTTCACAATAGCCAGGATATGGAAACAACCCAGATGTCCCACCACAGATGAATGGATCCAAAAATTGTGGTATCTATACACAATGGAATATTATGCAGCCATTAGAAAGGACAAAATAATGACATTTGCAGGGAAATGGATGGAGCTAGAAGAAATTATGTTGAGCGAGGTAAGCCAAGAGCAAAGAGACAAATGTCACATGGCCTCCCTGAAAAGTTGATGTTAAATCCAAACCTTAAGGTGATATGACAAAATTAACAAGGCTTAAGAAACAAAGGACTTCCACTCATCTGGTCCAATCACTACTAAATAACTCCATGCTGCTGATCACATATATGCTATATAGGTGCACACCGGAGAGAAACCAGGAAGAGGACACAGAACTAAAGGGAATCAGAGAAAAACATACAACAGCAGGATCCATCAGCTGGACTGGACATTGATCAAAATGAACTAAGCAACTCAATGGCAGCGATGGGAGGGAGGGAACAAGCGGGAAAGAGGGGACACCCTATGATATGCAAAACAAAAGAAATGTCCATATCGCCAAATGTGGAAGAAATAACTGTATTGTCAAAGCTCATAGAACTCATAAATGTTATAGACCACGATAGACAAATTGCCCCATGACACTGTGGCTCAAGTGGTAGAGCGCTAGTTTTGAACTGAAGACCTGAGGGACAGCACCCAGGCCCAGAGTTCAGGCCCCACGACGAGACCAAAAGAAAAAACAAAACAAAACAAAACAAATTGCCCCATGAAAGTTAGAATGTGTTTGTGACTTTAACTAAGCATCACTATCCCACAATACTGTGAAATCTGGGAAATTATTAAATCACAATAAAGAATTTGAAGAAAATCAGTTGAGGCTTTCCATGTAGAAAGTGGGGTCAGGAGACCAGAAAAGGGATATGAATAGATGTTCAAGTCACTCAGGAACTTGTACATAGGTGCAAGAAAAGTTATGTCAAAGTGGCCACAAGATTGTTTAATAGGAGACGGACGAATGTAACTCCATGTTTACTGCTAGAAACCAAAACTTTTTGAGAAATCTTGAATTTATAGGTAGGGAGGGTGGGAAAGTTTGTACCTATCTGTCCTTTCTCTGATCCCTGCAGACTAAAGCTTCCTTGGACTTTGATGATCCTAGTCCTGAGGTGTTTTATTTCATGATTGATTCTTGCTGTACCCGAGTACTTCCTTTCCCCTTTTCTAATCATTTTTAATAAGTTTTTTATTGTGAAAATACCATACAGAGGGGTTACAATTACATGAGCAAGGTAATGAGTACATTTCTTATCAAGCATTGCTGCCTCCTCCTTTGTTTTTCCCTTACCATCCCTGCCTTCCCATCTCATGACTACACTCACCCCCTAATCATTTTTTTGTAACACATGCTGACTCTTCCCTTCCCTTTCTTTCCTGGGAAAATACAATGAATAAATAAATAAATAAAAACTTATTGGTTAAAAAGGCAAATGTGTGAAAGGTAATATATAACTAATTGAATTCAGTATACTCTAATGAACATATTACAATATGGAAGTATGTTGAAAGGAAAATATTCGTGGATAGCTAATAAATACGATATAAAGAAGGATGTATTTTGTTGAAATGTTTTGAAAGTAATTGAGAAATCAAGAGTAAGACAGGAAAACAGGGGTAATATACTAATTGGGAATGGTAATGTTAATGATTGGAGGAATGATAGATAGATAGATAGATAGATAGATAGATAGATAGATAGATAGATAGATAGATAGATAAATAGATAATAAAATTTACATTATGGTAGTGATGGTTACAAGTTGACAAATGAGTAAGGGCCATTTACTCATTGCAGTAATTCCCATAGTATGAACTTATAGCTTACTGGAAAATGGTGTCAATTTAATTCAGACCTTCTATACATTGATCAAACACACAGGGTAATCTTGAATCTTATTTTTCCATCTATTTGTTTATCCCTGAAGCCATGCAGAGAATTTCTATCTGATTTTAACAAGATAATGTAGCACTTGGGGGCAAAAATGCAGCCCAGGAGGCCTGCACTGGAGGCCAAGATGGAGAAGATCTCCACAGCCACCATGAGCTTCCCCTTGGTGCTGTGGTAGACAAGCAGGAAGGTGATCCAGACACTGCAGAACACCAACATGCTGAAGGTCAGGAACTTGGCTTCATTGAAGGTGTCAGGCAGGTTCCGGGCCAGAAAAGCTACAGTGAAGCTGGCCAGGGCCAGGGCGCCCAGGTATCCCAGGACACAGTAGAAGGCAGTGAGGGAGCCTGTGTTGCACAGGATGATGATGTGACCATGTTCAGAGTCTGCATCTGTGTCCACAAAGGGAGGAGAGGTTCCCAGCCAGACTCCACAGAGAGTCATTTGAATGAGGATGCAGATGGGGATGATGAAGTTAGGAGCCCCTGATACCAGCAGCCACCTCATCCTTCTCCCTGGAGAAGTGGCCTTGAAGGCCAGAACCACAGTCACTGTTTTGGCCAAGACAGTAGAAACAGCCACAGTGAACACAACTCCAAAAGTAACCTGCTGTAGGATGCAGGTGATGGTGTTAGGACGACCAATAAAAAGCAAGGAACAGAGGAAACAGAAGATGAGGGAGGTGAGCAGAATGTAGCTGAGAGCCCGGTTATTGGCCTTGACAATGGGAGTGTCTTGGTACTTCACAAAAACCCCAAGTACAGCAGCAGTGAGTGTGGAGAAGCAGAGAGCCATGCAGGCAAGGGCCATGCCCAAGGGTTCTCCATGGGCCAGGAACCTTTCAGCCCTCAAGAGGCACTGGTTTCTCTCTGAACTGGCATAGAGATGATCTGGACATTTCACACACTGCTCCATATCTGGCGAGGAAGATAAATAACCATTAGTCCCCTTTCAATAATGCACTTTCTTTAATGGAAATTAAACATTCTGCTTAAAGATAAAACTAACATGTCAGAAAAATATTTACCAGCAATATGTCAGACAAGGGTCTAATATCCATTATGTACAGGGAACCCAAGAAATTAATTCCTCCCAAACCTAACAAACCAATTACTAAATGGGCAAGGGAACTAAAGGGAGACTTCGCAAAAGAAGAGATTAAAATGGCAAAGAAATACATGAGGAAATGTTCATCATTCCTGGCTGTAAAGGAAATGCAAATAAAGATAACCCTGAGATACCACCCTAACCCAGTCAGAATGGCCCACATCCTAAATTCATCTGGAGGTAATGTGGAGAAAGAGGAACCCTATTGCACTGCTGGTGGGGATGTACACTAATACAACCACTTTGTAAAGCAGTCTGGAGGTACCTCAGAAAGCTAAACATAGATCATCCCCTATGACCCAGCCATACCACTCCTCAGAATCCACCCTGAGCAACAGGAACCAGGATACCTACACCTCCATGTTCATTGTAGCACTGTTCACAATAGCCAGGATATGGAAACAACCCAGATGCCCCACTATAGATGAATGGATCGAAAAATTGTGGTACCTATATACAATGGAATATTATGCAGCCATTCAAAAGGACAAAATAATGGCATTCAAAGGGAAATGGATGGAACTAGAACAAATCATTTTGAGTGAGGTAAGCCAAGAGTAGAAAGACAAGTGGCACATAATATCCCTGATATGTGGATGTTACATACAAAATGTAAGGAGATACAACAAAGTAAACAGGACTTGAGGGCTGGAAAGGTAGCTCAGTGGTAAAGTGCATGCCTTTCATGAATGAGGTGCTGAGCTCAATTCCTCAGCACCACATAAGCAGAAAAAGCCAGAAGTGGCACTATGGCTCAAGTAGTAAAACTCTAGCCTTGAGCTGAAGATCTGAGGGACAGTTCCCAGGCTCAGAGTTAAGGCCCAACAACCAACCAAAAAAAAAAAAAACAGGACTCGAGAAACGAAGGACCTCCACTCATCTTGTCATATCATTATTAAATGACCCCATGCTGTTGACCACATATATAGTATATTTGCACACATCTGAGGGAAACTAGAAAGAGGTCACAGAATCAGAGGGAAACGGGAAAGCATACAACAGAGGGGCTCCTCAGCTGCACTGGACATTGATGAAAACGAACTAAACAACTCAAGGGGAACAAAGGAAAGGAGGGAATGAGAGAGATAGGGGGTACAGCTAACCCTGAGCTAAAGGAAAGAAGTGTACATACCATCCAATGTGGAAGAAATAGCTGTATTGTCAAAGCTCACAGAATTCACAAACTTTATAGACCACGATAATGACAATTTGCCTCATGAAGGTTAAAATGTATTTGTAACTTTAAGTATCACTATCTCACAATACTGTAAAATTTGTGACATTTATGTAATCACTTAATCACATTAAAAATTATTTTAAAAACTTAACAGGTCAGTATTTGTGATCATAAAAGTATTACCAAATAGTATACGAACTTTTTTTACTCTTTTCTAAACCATAACTTCAACCTCACTCCCACATTGGTTCTTTTTAATATGCATTTTATTGTAAAGATACTGTACAGAGGGATTACGGTTACATGAGTAAGATAATGAGTACATTTCTTATAGAGCATTGTTACCCCCTCCTTTGTTTTAACCCTACCATCACTTCTCTACCCACCTCCCTAACTCCTCCCTCCCCCCAAGTTGTAAAGTTCATTTTCAACATAGTGTCTTGTACATCTCATTGTTACAATGGGTCAACCTGTATCCTTATTTCAGCATTTTGTTGTGTCCCTTCCCCTCCCAAATTAAAAATGTAATATACAAGACGCAGGGCACCAGAATCAAATACAGTGAAAACAGGGGTTATACCATGAGAGAATAACATGCAAAAGAAACAAAAAAAATCACATAGTACATTTTAAATACATTTAAAGAAACAATAGTAATTTTTAAAAAGCCTCTTGTGTCCCTATCTTGAGGTTCATTTCACTTAGCTTCATCTTATATGATCATATGTGCATAGCATAGCTTTTGACCTTTTCTGCTTGTCTGGTAATATTATCCTAGAAGTGTACTAGTTATTGCAGATAAGGGAAACCATGGGACCTATGTTTCTTAGGGTCTGGCTTATTTCACTTAACATGATTTTTTCCAAGTCTCCATTTCCTAACAAATGGGGTGGTGTCATTCTTCCTGATGGAGGCATAGGATTCCAGTATACACACACACATACATAAATATACACACACACACACACACACACACACACACACACACACACACACACACATATCACATTTTCTTGATCCATTAATCTACTACAGGGCATCTAGGTTGCTTCCATATCTTAGCTGATGAATAATGCTGAGATAAACATAGTTGTGCTGATAGTTTTAGTATGGCCTTGTTTGTGATCATTTGAGTAAATGCCCAAAAGTGGAATTGCTGGGTCATAGGAGAGCTCTATGTGGAGTCTTTTGAGGAATCTCCATACTGTTTTTCAAAGTGCTTGAACAAGTTTACACTCCCACCAACAGTGCAGTAGGGTTCCCTTTTGGCCACATCCCCTCCAGCATCTGTTGTTATTAGATTTCTTGATTATAGCCATTCTAACTGAAGTGAGGTGGACTCTCAATGTTGTTTTGGCTTGCATTTGTTTTTTTATTAAATATATATTTGTCTTGTAAAGATACTATACAGAGTGCTGACAGTTACGTGAGTAAGATAATGAATACATTTCCTATCGAACATTGTTTCCGCCTCCTGATTTGTATTTCTTTTGTGTTTTTTTGAAAAATCAGATTCAATCTTTACCTTCATTGACTATCAACATATTGATAATATGCCATTTTGTCAATTTTAATATTCTAAAAATTCTTTTCTACATTATTTTAAGCTGCTATAATATTAATTCTTATCACTCTGCACAACTTCCTTAGTCCCATTTAAAATTGTGGATAATATGACTAACATGTATGTATACATGAGATGTTAATAAAGCCCTGTGGCATGTCCTTGAATTCATGACATTGTATTTGTCTCTACTCTTCACCTGTGAAGCAGTGGGGAACAGAGAATCAAACCACACTTTGAAGCTCTAACATCATCCTATGCGCAACACTTGTCTGTTTCTTAAACCAAACTGAGCTTCTAAGCACTTGCTCTGTGGCAAGAGCACTGTGTACATGATCCATGTTTTCCTTGTTTTGTAACGGCAATCTGGAAAAACATGGAGAGCCTGTCCTTAATATGACTTTATATTAATATTAGAAGTTAAACTTTCATTAATGAGTATCAAGTGAGTTTTCTTAAGATTCCCATACATATACTGGGCTAGAGAAAAAATAATGCTAGATGTAATTCAAATGGATGATTTGTGTAATTTCAAGGAGCAATACAATCAACTTAGTAACTGAAGGAAGGGAAGCTTTGGCTCTGAAATCTTGATTTCTATTGGATAAATCAGAGAACATTAGGGAGAATTTCTACTTAAGTCATGGACTTACCTGTCCCATTAGAAATCTGATCCTGTAGGCAAGGGATGCAATCAAAGCAACAGGCAGCCTTTTCCTCCTGAGGGGATTTCCTGAATCCAGGACCACAACTCTCACTGCAAACTGAGTGAGGAGTCTGAGGAAAATCAGATATATGTTGATAACTGTTCAGACTTTTACCTACCACACTAAATAGTTAAGTGTTCTTACTATTAAACATGATTTCTATATGCTTAAAGCTAATCCATTGACTGGATACTGTTAGAGATTCCATACAGCATGATCCCCAAAGGCATATGTGCTATAGTCTAGATCTGTAGTCCAGTATACTATTGGAAAGTGTTGAACCTTTAAGAGGTAAACCCTAATTCTAAAGTAGTCATTGATGGCCAACCTTAAGGAACCTCTTAAATTTATGTTTGTGTGTGCATGCGTGTGTGTGTGTGTGTGTGTGTGTGTGTGTGTGTGTGTGTGTGTGTGTTGATTCTGGAGTTGGAACTCTGGGCACTTTCCCTGAGCTATTTTGTTCAGAAAAAATTGGGGCCACAGCTCCATTTCCAGCTTTTTGAGGCTAATTGGAGACAAGAGTCTCACAGATTTTCCAGCCCAGGCTGACTTCCACTCCCAAAGCTCAGATCTCAGCCTCCTGAGCAGCTAGGAATACAGGTATCAGCCACAGGAACCTGGCAAATTCATAATTGTTTGTCTCCTACTGATTGCTGAAATCTGAAAACAAGAAGGAAAACCCTTACTGAGGCTATCAAAGCATTCCCTAAAACACAGACATCCCTTATATTAGGTTATGTGAACTCCAGGCTCATCATCTCTTCCTCTGTGATGTCTAGTAGTAAGGAAGTAAAAATCTCTTCTTCCGGTATAGTCTTGTTAGATAATTCCTGTCACCCTTGCTGCATAAATTACAGGTCAAGTTAGCCTAGACCGAAAAAATCTCAGTGGAGCAAAATGAACCTTTCTACCTTATTAATTGATTCCTCAGGTGTTTTGTCACAGTATTAGAAAATTGTTATGTCATTTAGGTTTTCTGACAATAAATAAACTAGCACTTACACATATAGAATTAGTATGTTCCTTTTCATCAAAGAATTGGAAAATAAGTAAGTTATTCAAACTGAAAGTTATTAAATTTACAATGTTATATAATTAATAAGATCAGGTGGACCTGAAATCTAGGGATTATTTTGTTTCTATGCAGTACTCCTCATTGTGATCAGGTCTAACTCACCTCAGTAGTTCCTATGGTCCACTCTATCATATCTTCAGATATTGACAGTTGATGACCATGTGGAACATATGGAGAAAATAGTCCGACTTTCACCTTAATTTCAAGACCTTCTGGAAAATTCCAGATGTTCACAATGTCATACTCTGCTTCTAATTTCTCTTTCTCACCCAAAATCACTAGGTCTCCAGCAGGATTATGAAATTGGGTCTTCTTCAGAAAAGGGTGCAGCTAAACGAGATACATCTTATGGTGAAGTTAATCCAAGAGTTAAGAGAGAAAGCCTAAATTCTGCATTGCCCCTCATTGTCTTTAGTACCTGCATTATCCTTCTAGATTAAGACATACACCACATGCAGTAGAACAAAACAAAGGTCTATAGAGGACTGAAATAATGTTTCTGAATGCTACTCACTCAAGGAAAGGATCACAAGGCCTCTTTTCAAGACAAACCACCTCCACATAAATAGTCATGAATGAGACAGTTCTGAGTTTCATAGTTACAGGTTAGCAGAACTGCTCATTTGTGAATATCCAGGGAGTTGCAGTTGGCTAAATTAATAGTATCTAAAGTGGAATTAAACAAGCTCATTTGTTTTATATATATATATATATATATATATATATATATATGTATGTATGTATATATGTATATATATATGTTTATTAGTATTTTACACATGTAAGTGGTACATTGATTTTTTAATTTTTCTTATTATCTTTAAGTGTTATACAAAAGGGTTTCAATTCAATGAGTTAGTTTATGAATACAATACATCTTGATCAGTGTCACCTATTACATTATTCTCCCCCATCTTTCCTGCCCCACTTATCCCTCCAGCTACTTTCTGAAATCATCATCATTTAAGTACTTAATTACATAAAGAGCTGATAATCCTTTGCTATATAAGAAACTCATAGTAAAAGCTATAAGTTTGAAAACATTAGCTATGAGCTTACTGAGGTCATTTGTAACATGAAATGCATTTCCTCCTTTCAGGTGTGAAGAAACTTCAGAAACATTTAAACAAAGTTTCTCTTGGGATTTGTAAAAGCTTCAACATATTTAGGTTCACCTCATTTTTGTTGTGTCAGATCTAACAAAGACGACCTTACCTGTGCAGGGGAAGGAACCATCTCTTTCCCATTTCCTTCTGTTTGGTGAAGAAGCATCTTGTGAAGAGCATGGGCCACAGCATACACAGCATTGTATATATTATAACTCTCTTCAGACATGGCCATTTCAAAAATGTGTCCAGGCAACCATTCCAAGGAGGCATCCTGGGGACAGTTCTCCCATGTTATACAGTCAGATTCAGAATATGAACAATTAAAAGAGAGAAACCACAGCCGAGCAAGGTAAAAGTCTTCTGGATATTTGGAAGGATTAATTTCCCTGACATAATTCTTAAACCCAGAAATGTCTGGATGGTGATGTGAAAACATGAGAGGAACATGGAATGAGCCTAACATGAAATACCTTCTACTCATGGATAAATCACTCTGTGAAGTCATAAGCCAAACTTTGCTTGACATTAAAAACTGCCCAAAATACAGCCTTAAGTTTAGAAGGTATTCATTATCACCATAAATGATAAATATATTTGCTGATGAGTTATTAATCTCACGATGGATTATCAGGCTGCTAAATATCTGTGTGAGGATAGTGCTTGGAATCACATGCTCAAAGGCTACACAGACTCTGTTCTTGGCCATCTCTTCCCTCAATTCTGGAATTATCCACAAACCACTTTCATCTAGTGAGATCACCAACCCCACCCAGTTCCAGTTGAAATGAACCATCAAGGAGACCATGGCAATGGCTAGTGATTTGTCCTGTGGGGCCATCTGATACAGAGAAGGAAACTTGCTTTTGTCACTCAGGACAGTATCTAAAGGTCCACAGGTAAGCTAAAGGGAAAGAAAATTGAAGAGTCTGTGAAAGGATTGCCATCCTTCACAATCTCAGTCGACTTATAGTAAGAAAGAATTGAATGAGTGAAAGGAAGGAGATCTTTTCTAGTTTTAGAAAATAAATTTTAAATTGTTTTTAAATAGCTATACAAAGATCTTTCATCTGTGCATGTCAGTTTCTGTGTGCAATGCCTGTTGATCAGTGTAACTGTTTCCATTGTTCCCCATCTATACCAATCCCACTCATTTTTACATATATACTTGAATATTATAACTGTATTTGCCATCACTCCTCTCTATTCCTTTGTTCCCCACACCATTCGCTTTACACTTACCTCTATTATCGGTGTGACATGTTTCAACTTTCTCTGCTCATTTTTCAGAACAATTACACCATGGAAATCCTCCATTTTGTACACCATTCTTCAGTCAGTTTTATCATTTATATTTGCTTATGGCATGTATGCATTTTCATGTTTATTTCACATTTCAGGTTTATATTTTAAACTTCCATAGATGAGAGAAAACCTGCCCATTTTGTCTTAGCCTGATGAAATAACTTCAGTTTTGTTTTTTTACTTTTTTGTGTCATGTGTGGTTTTTTTCTGCCAGTCCTAGGATGAACTCTGGTCCCTGAGCTTTAGTGCTAAATGCTAGCACTCTACCACTTGGAGACATAGTACTTCCAGCTTTCCTTTTTCTTTTTTCTTTTCTTTCTTTTTTGGTGGAGGGGTGTCAGTTCTAGGGCTTGAACTCAGGGTCTGGGGTCTGAGTACTGTCCCTGAGCTTTTTCTGCTCAAGGCTAGCACTCTACCATTTTTAGCCACATTGCCAAAGGTTTTCTGGTTGTATGGAGATGAGTCTCACAGCCTGCGCTGGCTTCAAACTATGATTCTCAGATCTCAACCTCCCGAGTTTCTAGGATTACAAATGTGAGCCATGGGTGCCTGGCTTACTTCCAGCTCTTTTCCTGGTTATTTAGAGATAAAAGTCTCATGTCCTTGCCTGCCAATGCTGGCTTCAAACATTATCCTTATACCCCATCCACCTTGAGTTAGCTGGAAATACAGGCATGACCCACCAGCATCTGGCTAATTTCACATGTTTATTTTTTTTAATTTCACATTTTGAAAGTATTTCCCACTTTCTGGATGCTTTCTACAAAATTATTCAAGCTGAGCACTGGTGGATCACACCTGTCATCCTAGCTATTCAGGAGGCTGAGATCTGAGGATCACAGTTCAAAGCTAGCCTGGGCAGGAAACTCCGTGAGACTCTTATCTCCAATAAACCACTAGGAAACCAGAAGTGGCACTGTGGCTCAAGCCTTAAGCTGAAGAGCTGAGGGACAGAGCCCAGGCCCAGAGTTCAAGCCCCACGACCAACAACAAAAAAAAATACTCAATAGGCTGTCAGTCCCAGGTCATTCCCTAGTCTGCTCCAACTTCCCTATCCTCTCTTAAATAATGGAAACATGAATTTCCCACTGTTTGTGTGTTTAGCCTTTGATATCATAAAATTAGATAGGTTTTTATATCTTATATCTTCCTATCATCATAAAAAAGCACCAAAGTAGACAATTTTCACATCTGCATCCCTCCCATCCTCACCTGTGGAAACCTATAGAGTTCCAGCAGTGTCCCAATCTGGGCAGATGTTCTTCCTGATATTCCTGTGAGTACTGCTACAGAGTTACTTTCTCTCATGCAGGTATAATTAGGGATCTTGTACTGCCCGGAGAGCCAAGTAAAGGGACTGTCAAGTGTTGACCAAACTCTGAAATCCACATTATAGATATCAAAACCCAGAGTCATGTTAGGTAAAAGATCAGGGTTCTTGTTGATTTCCTCAACAGCAAAAGCCAAGGCCAGAATTAATTGGTAGTTCTTCAAGATAGACCTGCACAGTAGACATCAGAAATCTATCAAGAGTAATTCAAAGTTCATATTCAAGTCAATGCAATGACTTTGATGAGTTAAATGTTTATTTCCTTGCAAAATGAATATACTGAAATAGTACACCCTTCAGGATGGAGTGTAATAGTGTCCACATGAATGCTCAGAAAGGGTGATTTTTCTCTCTTTCATATGCAATACACCAAAGTAGTTGGTTTCTTTAAAGCATGGAATAATCTCTCATGACACCCAAATATCTTTCTGCTTGATCTTGGGGAAACTAGCTCTATAGGTATGTAAACAAATCTTTGTTTTTCAACCACCCAGTTTATGTTACATGGTTACAGGGCAGGTGATGGGCTTGTTTGAGGAAGATCCTACAGCTCTCCCCAGAGATCCACCACCTTCAACAGCTCTTTCTGCACTAGCTACCAGAACAAAAATGCAAATATCAAGGGACAAATCTTAGTTCTGATTTATATAGAAGAGCAAAAATTCAACAGAAAGTAATTTCCCATGTTAACTCATGTCACTAAATTTCAAGAAACTAATCATGAAGAAAGGAGCCTCCAACTTGAGGGAAGGGGAGAGAATTGTCATGAAATGAAGCTTTATGCTGAAATCCCAGTTCCAAATCTCCCATGGTGAACTGCAGTTCTGGGAAATGCATAGATTATCACTACTTGCTTCCCAAAATGCATTCATTGAGATTCTGAAAAGGATGGATACAGGGAGTAAAGAGGATCAAAGTCCACTCACTTGGACTCTCTTTCTCCCTCCCTCTTCTGTCATATACACAAATGACAACATAATACACACTATTTGAAAAAATGAAATGATAGAAGTAGAATGTTAAAACAAATGAGTGGACTTGTCTAATATTTCTTATATGCATGTGCATAATTATCAAAATGGAAGTGCTTCATATCACTGATGTATGCTAACTCAAAATAAATTTTTAAAACTGGGAGAGAGTGAAGGAAAGGATGACATTATCCAAGAAGAAATGTACTCACTACCTTACTTTTGAAATAATGACCCCTCTGCACATCACCTTTTTTTTTAACTTTTCTTTCCAGTTTTGTGTGTGTGTGTGTGCATGTGAAAATACCATATAGAAGGGTTACAATTACACGGGCAAAGTAATGAGTACATTTCTTATCAAGCATTGTTGCCTCCTCCTTTGTTTCCCCTTACTATCCCTTCCTATACCCCCCCTCTGCCCCCGAGCCAAAAGAAAGGGAAAGACTTGGAAAAAATTACACTAACTGAAGTAAGCCAGGCCCAAAGAAACATAGGTCCCATGGTTTCCCTTATTTGCAATAACTAGTATATTTCTGAGACAAGCAGAAATGGTTAGATAAGTTGAGGTTAGGCGAAATGAACTCCAAGATAAGGATTCAAATGTTTTTTCTTTCTTGCTATTGTTTCTAACATATTTATAAGATGATTTCTTTGTTGCTTTGTATGTCCCTCCCCCACAGTATAACCCCTGCTTTCACTGTATTTGATGTTGGTATACTTTGTGGAGGGGAAGGGAAAAAACAAATTGTTTAAATAGGGATACAGGCTGACCCATTGCAACAATGAGATGTACAAGACATTATGTCACAAAACAAATTTTAGCGGGGGGGGGGGGGAGGCAGGGGGTCGCGGGGCAGGAGGATGGGAAGGAGGTATGGAAAAGGATGTAAAAAGGAGGAGGCAACAATGCTTGATAAGAAATATACTCATGGGCTGGGAAGGTAGCTCAGTGGTAGAGCACTTGCCTTGCATGCATGAGGCCCTGGGTTCGATTCCTCAGAACCACATAAGCAATAAAGAAAAAAGCTGGAAGTGGTTCTGTGGTTCAAGTGGTAGAGTGCTAGCCTTGAGCTGAAGAGCTGAGGGACAGTGCCCAGGCCCAGAGTTCAGGCCCCACGACCGGACCCAAAAAAAAAAAAAAGACAGAAATGTACTCATTACCTTGCCCATGTAATTATAACCCCTCTGTATGGTATTTTCACAATTTAAAAAAATTAAAAAAACAAAACCTGCCTCAAAGTTTAACAAATATTAGATTTTTCCTTAACATGCTTTGAGTCCACAGTGTAGTAAAGGTAGATATTAACAGTAAAATTAGGGAAATTTGAATTTACACAAAATTTTAATGAATTATTATTAAGCCACCAAATGGTCAAGTCAAAATTCAAGAACTAGCCGGGCACAAGCTGCTCATACCTATAATCCTAGCTACTCAGGAGGCTGAGATCTGAGGATCATGGTTCAAAGCCAGCCCAGACAGGAACATCTGTGAGACTTTTATCTCCAATAAACCATTCAGAAAACCAGAAATGGCGCTGTGGCTCAAAAGGTAGAGCACTCTCCTTGAGCGGAAGAGGTGTGGGACAGCACCCAGCCCCAGAGTTCAAGCTCCACAACCGACAAAAAAAAAAGTGGGGGAGTCCTTGTCTTAGGCTATGAAAAAAGGAGAGAAGACTGAAGTGAGTACAATGAAAACAGAAACACAAAAGATCATTCAAGATCTTTACAGAAAATGACGTGTCAGTAAATTTTGTAGCATGGTTTAAGTGGCATGCAACACCTTCCAAAGCTAAACTAGGAAGACACACACACACACACACACACACACACACACACACACACACAACCTTGAAAATAAACCTTGCTTGCACTAGCTTGGAATTACAACTGAAAAACATTAGTGTGATGTCTGTGGGTGTAGATCTGAGTCTAAATTTTAACCCTCTGAAATCTAATGCAGTGGTCTATTTATGACAAAGACATCCTAGAGGACATATTAGTATGTTTAAACAGTACCATCCATACATTTTACTTCCTGATTACCAACAACAATGCTTCATATTTTTAAGGAGGTAAGACACATACAGATACTTCTGCAATAAGATTCAATGTGTCTATTTAAGAGCAGTAATAAAATTATATTAAAATGACTTAATATAATTAGGAATGTCAGAGAAAGGAAAATCAAGTAAAAGTAGAAAAATAGTGGAGTTTAAGAAAAACAAGTAAGATATGGAGCTAACTCAGATGCCCCTCAGTAGATGAATGCATCAAGAAAATGTGGTATATATATATATATACAATGGGATTCTATGCTTCCATCAGAAAGAATGACACCACCACATTTTTTAGGAAATGGAAAGACCCAAAGAAACATAGGTCCCATGGTTTCCCTCATTTGCAATAATTAGTATATGCCTAGGATAATTTTATTAGATAGCAGAAAAGCTCAAAAGCTATGTACAAATATAAGATGATGCTAAGTGAAATGAACACCAAGATATGGACATAAGAGGCCTTTCTTTGTTGTTGTTGTTTTTAATGTATTACTTGATTTTTTTGTTTCTTTTGTATGTTCTTCCCCCTATGGTATATCACCTGTTGTCACTGTACTTGATTTTGGTACCCTGCATCTTCTATATACATTTGTCTAATTTAGGTAGGGGAAGGGGAATAACAAAACGCTGAAACAAGGGCATAGGATGACCCATTGCAACAATAATACCCACAAGATAGTATATTGGAAATGCACTTTGCAACTTTGGAGAGGAGTGGAGTGAGGAAGGTGGGGGAGGGAAGGGATAGTGGGAGAACAAGGGAGGGGGTAACAGTGCTTGACAAGAAATGTACTCATTGCCACACTCATGTAACTGTAACCCCTCTGTACAGCATCTTCACAATAAAATAAATTTAAGAAAAAAAAAGAAAAACAAGTATTTAGGAGTGATAGGAAAAAGCAGAGTTTGGATCCTTCAATGGTTCAGATCTCTACAATAATGGGGAAGACAGTAATTGCTTCGCCCACCATCTCTGTCCCCATGTGTGGCAAGCTACCTCAGGCTACCGTTGTCACACGAGTACTCAAAAACAGATGAAAGAAATTCACAGAGGCCAAGAATTCAATGTATGTCTTATAAAATTAAGAAGACTGAGGGAAAGGGTGACTAGGGTAGGGATGAATGAGATGATGAAAAGAGTGATATTGATGAGGAGATATTGTATTCATAAATTGTTATATGACAACTCCTTTAGCAATGGCATTTCTCTTGCAATAGGAATCACATCAGATGCTATAATTTCTTGAAATTCCTCCTTAGCATTTTAGCAGACCAGAACCTCAGGGTGTGTATGTGTACCAATAAGGAAAACAAATCTAGGCCAGATATGCCTATCAGCTCTGGGCCATGCAATAAACCAGACATATAATGAAATAGAGCTTAGTCTGAACGACTAACTGCATCTCTACAGTAAGATATTTTTTAAAGTCAACAAAATATATGTCGCTTCATACTTACTGAAGAAAACTCCTCCGACCACTCTCCTATGGATTAGGAAAGGTGTCTGCAGCCTCAAAGTACAGAACTCATGCCACTGACTTGGGTTGTAAATAATAACATCACTTCATCAGCTGAAAAGACAGCTGGGATGGGAGAGATAAAAGGATTCAAAGACAAGTAGAGTGGTTATACCCCTGGAAAGGAGAAGCTTCATGGAAGGAAAACAGTTCTCTCCTATTAGCAACAGAAAAAATCTCTCAAAAGTAGGTGAGTGGACTGGTTCCGGGAAGATGGCGGAGGAGAAGCTGGAAGCTAAACAAGCTCTCGCATAGAAAGCAGTTTTAGTGCTCCAGTGTACAGTCCTAGACCAGAGAATCACACTAAGTGTCCCATTGCAGTAGAGAGTTTGGCCAGAGAGGGAAAATCTAGGCAAGGAGACAGATCTGAGCACTTGCCAGGAGTCATGGCTGTGGCTGTGGCTGTGGCAGTGGCAGAGGCAGCTGTAGCCGCCATACCTACAACACAGAGAGTCCGGGACAAAGGTAGATGCAGCGGGCGAGCAGATTCTACTCAACACCAGAAAGAACTGACAAGGAGCACATATCTTCATCCTATAGATTGCAGGCCAGGGACAACCCAGGAACCAACACTCCAGTGTGAGAAGAACCCTAACACCCTCACTCCTTCTCAGGGAGCAGAGGAGAGAAGGCCACCCCTCACCCCTCCCACTACTGGAGATCTCCATCTTTGATACTGATAAAGGCCCAGCAGCTAGCTCCAACTCAGGCCTTGGAAGAAAACAAAAGAGTCATTTAGCAGGTCACAGGAACCTGACCTGCCAGGCTCAGCTCCACCCAGGGGAAAGTCATCCAGCTCAGGCAGAGAAAACTCTGCCCCTGGAGGAATGGCTTTCTTCATTGGGTTAACAGAGCCAGAGGCTTCCCCTCCCTACAGCAGCCTAGAAAATCAACTGAAATTCAGTAAACCTAAACCCTGAGAATGGCTCCAGGCTAGGCTCTGTGACTGTCTCTGGAGCTGCCCACTCAGGGAAAAGCTACTGTTTACTGAAAGGCATACCCAGAACCTATCCTCATCACAGCATCTCCAAACTAGAGGAAACAGCCATCTCCCTCTTTTGTGATACTCAAAACAGATCTCCCTCCCACTGAACTAGCCTGGGAGGAGGATTACAAAATCCTGGGAAAAACAGAGCATTTTACTGCCTGCCTAAACAAACTGACTTAAGTCACCATCCAAGCTACAGGAAAATCAAACACCACAAGCAGACCAGAGACTCCACCAAGAGACTGGTTATGGACACAAGGGAGATACAGGAGCTTCCCATCCAACACTCTCCCTCTCCCCCCGCCGCCAAAAAAAATTTAAAGAACTCTTTTTTTGGTACCTTTTTTTTATTTTTAATTTTTTTAAAAAATTGTTTACTATTAATCGTTTTTTTTCCTTCCATTTATAATTTTTATTTTAGGTGTATATGTGTGTGGGTGCTTTTTTATCTCTACTGACCTTTTGGTCCTTTTTTTCTTCTTCTTTCTCATTCTTTTACTTTTTCTTCTCTATCGTTCTTTTCTGCGCGACTTAATCACTGTTCTGCTCATACTCAGATATACCTGTGGTCAATTATTAGACCTTATCCCCCATTGCATGCACACTTAATCCAGAAATTTATTACTCAGTTCAAAAACTCTGAGGCTTAAATTCCTTAATAGCAGTATTATCTCTTTATACCTATATAATATTTTAAGTATTTTTATTTTTTAGTTTTTCATGTTTCATTTCTATCCCTCCCCTCCTCTCATCCTATCCCCATTCTCTTCTCAATATTACTTCTTTTACACTTGCATAATTTTTAAGTGTTTCACTTTTTAAATTTAAATTTTTGTTCTTCCATTTATTCTTGTCTCTCTTTTTTCTTTTTTTTCTCTTCTCTCTCTCCTACTATTCTGTCCAATCCATTTCCCTCTTTGAGATTAGGACTTGGTTAAATTCACTCTACTTTTACATTTCCACATCCCTTTAATTCTATTTTTCCCCACATTTCTCCCTAAACCTAATAATTTCTGGTTTGCCAAATTCCTCTCTGCTGCTCATAGCCCATTAATTCATAATTGTTTGATGTTGAATAGATTGTATCTGTTTAACTAGATTGTATCTGCAGACTTTTGACTGTGCAAATACAGGACTTTGTGTTGATGCTTGCTTTAAAATAGTGCTCTAGCACGAAAATGGTGTTACTTTCATACCAAATGGGCAGAACAAGCCAGAAAAACACAAGAAAAATGGCAAGTCCAGATATCTCAACTCCCACTCATAATAATCAGGTGACAGAACAGATAATGAATAATCCAGAGGAGAGTTCCCAAAAAGCTATACAAACACTACTGGTAAACATGGTGAATGAAAAGATTGAAAACCTGCAAAGGACTCAGTGTGAGTGCGATTGGGAGAAGGAGGAGGCAAACCAAAGATCAATACAGGAAGCTCATGAGCATGAGGAAACTACTCAAACATTGATACAGGAATTGCATGAGAAGGTTGCGAACACTCAAAGAGAAATAAAGGAATTGTGTGAGCAGGCTGAGAACACTCAAAGAGAACTACAGGAATTGTGTGAGCATGAGGAAGCTAATCAAAAAGTAATACAGGAATTGAGAGAGCAGGATGAGAATAAACCAAGATCAATAGAGTCATTCATGGAATCCATAAAGAGACAGCTGAAAGAAGTCAGGGAGATGACAAAGGGAATGCTGAATGGAGACCAACAGAAGCAAGGGGAGTCCAAGGAAACCGTAACTAATCAACTAAGTGATTTGAGAATAAACACTGAATACCAAATTGAGGAAGTAAAGAAGTTCTTACAAGATCTAAAACAAAGCTCCAACGAAGAATCTGAAGCCATCAAAGCCACCAATAAGAAGGAAAAGAAATTTAAAAAAAAAACAAAGTAGAAAGTCTTGATAGTAGGTTAGACTATGCAGAAGATCAAATCTCAGGGATTGAAGACAGCCTAGATATTATAGAGAAAGAACATACAACCATCCAAGACAAATCTAAGACATATGATACATCTATTCAACATCTGGAAGACAATATCAGAAGGCCTAGTCTGAGGATAATGGGTGGAGAGGAGCACCTAGAAACAGAAGTTAATGGTCTAGGAAATTTGTTTAACAGGATCCTAGCAGAGAACTTCCCAAACATGCAAAAAGATAGGCCTATTCAGATACAAGAAGCTTTTAGAACCCCAAATAGACCAGAACAGAACAGGACATCCCACTGTCACATTATAATCTGCACAGGATCAATTCAGACCAAGAAAAAGATCCTTAAAGCTGTCAAGGAGAAAAGATCAATCACCTATAAAGGGAAACCAATTAGAATCACCTCAGATTTCTCAGCAGACACAATTAAAGCAAGAACACCCTGGAATGATGAATGCCATGCCCTAACAACAAACAACTATCAACCAAGAATACTGTACCCAGCTAAACTCTCTTTCATAACCGAAGGTCAAATAAAAACCTTCCACAGCAAGAAAAACTGAAACAATATATCTCCACCAAAGCAGCCCTACAAAAGATTCTTAAAGATGTCCTACACGTAGAAAACCAACAAGACCACAATAAAGGCCAAGAAACCACACCCAATCTGAGAATCCAAGAACCACAGGAAGAACCCAGTTGCCGCAGGCCCCAAGAAGGTAGATAAAATGGCAGGAACTCCCAAATACCTCTCAGTCCTATCTCTCAACATTAATGGACTTACCTCTCCAATTAATCGACATAGACTGTCTAGTTGGATTAAAAAGCAAGATCCTTCTATCTGCTGCCTTCAGGAGTCACACCTTGCCCATAAAAACAAAAAACTTTTGAAAGTGAAAAGCTGGAACAAAATCTACCAAGCAAATGGCCCCCATAAACAGGCAAGAGTTGCAATCCTAATATCAGTTAAAATAGACTTCAAATTGAAATTAGTGAGAAGAGATAAAGAAGGTTGCTACATACTAATTAAGGGATCTCTCCTTCAGGAGGATATTATAATTCTAAATATCTATTTGCCAAACAAAGGAGCACCCAAATTTATCCAAGAAACACTACTTTCCCTCAAATCTCACATAGATCCAAAGACATTAATTGTTGGGGACTTTAACACACCACTCTCCCCACCACATAGATCAACTCGGCAAAAACTCAACCGAGAAACCACTGATCTAAACAATTGCATAGAACAACTAGAGTTAACAGACATCTACCGAATATTTCACCCAGCAGCATGAGAATACACGTTTTTCTAAGCAACACATGGAATATTTTCTAAAATAGACCACATTTTAGGTCACAAAGCAAACTTGTCCAAATTCAGAAACATTGAAGTTATACCTTGCATTCTTTCAGATCACAAGGGAATAAAATTAGAACTCAACACCAAAAGCCACCAAAGAAAGTCCTATAACACACAGAGGTTGAACAACACACTGGTGAATCACCAGTGGGTCATAGAAGAGATTAGAAAAGAAATTCAAATATTCATGGTATTCAACAAAAATGAGCACACAAATTACCAGCTCCTCTGGAACACAGCAAAGGCAGTACTCAGAGGCAAGTTTATAGCTCTGAGTTCCTACATCAACAAATTGGAGAGATCTGAAACCAACAATTTAATGAGACATCTGAGCCTCCTTGGAAAAGAGCAGCAGTAGACTTTTCAGTAGACTGAAAGAAATAATCAAAATTAAATCAGAATTAAATGAATTAAAATCCAAAAAAAACTATAGAGAGAATCAACAAAACAAAGAGTTGGTTCTTCAAAAATATTAACAAAATTGACAGGCCCTTAGCAAATCTTATCAGAAAAAGAAAAGAATACACCCAAATAAATAAACTCAGAGATGAGAATGGAAATATCACCACAGAAACAACGAAGATTCAGAACATTATAAAGGAATACTTCTCAAACCTTTATGCTAATAAGTTTGAGAAGGTGGCAGAAATGGACCTTTTCTTAGCAAATATCAACATGCCAAAAACAAACCAAGATGAGTTAAACCATCTTAACAGATCCATGTCAAGCATTGAAATAGAAACAGCAATGAGACCTCCCATCTAAAAAAAGCCCAGGACCAGATGGTTTCACAGCAGAATTCTACAAAGCCTTCAAAGCAGAGCTCACACCAATACTCCTCCAACTCTTCAATGAAATTGAAAGAGAAAGTTCATTACCGAACTCTTTCTATGAAGCCATCATAACCCTCATCCCAAAACCAGGCAAGGACTCATCAAAGAAAGAGAACTATAGACCCATTTCTTTGATGAACATCGATGCAAAACTTTTCAACAAAATTTTGTCCAATCAACTTCAACAATTCATCCAAAAAAATCATACACCATAATCAAACAGGATTCATTTCAGGGATGCAAAGCTGGTTCAATATACACAAATCAATTAATATAATTCATCACATCAACAAGAGCACCGATAAGAACCACATGGTTATTTCAATAGATGCAGAAAAAGCATTTGACAAGATCCAACACCCCTTTATGATGAAGGTCCTGGAAAAATTAGGAATCCAGGGAACATTCCTCAATACAATAAAGGCTGTATATGACAAACCTACAGCCAGCATTATACTTCATGGTGAAAAACTAAAGCCATATCCTCTTAACTCAGGAATGAGACAAGGATGTCCACTCCCTCCATTTCTCTTCGATTTAGTATTAGAATGCCTAGCTACAGCAATAAAACAAGATGCAAACGTAAAAGGGATCCAAATAGGGAAAGATGAAGTAAAACTCTCCCTCTTTGAAGATGACATGATCTTGTCTTTAAAGAATCCCGCGGACTCCACTCTCAAATTATTCAAGCTGATTCAAAACTTTGGCAAAGTAGCAGGATATAAAATTAACCTTCAGGGGCTGAGAGGGTGGCTCAGTGGTAGAGTGCTTGCCTTGTATGCATGAGCCTCTGGGTTCGGAAGTGGCACTGTGGCTCAAGTGGTAGAGCACCAGCCTTGATCTGGGACAGTGCTCAGGCTCACAGTTCAGTCCCTATGACTGACAAAAACAAAACAAAGAGTTCTAAAATTAACCCTCAAAAATCAATGGCTTTTCTGTATGCCAACAATGAGAAAAGCACGGCTGAAATTAGGAAAGCAACTCTATTCATAATAGCCCCACAAAAAATAAAATACCTAGGAATTAGCTTAACCAAAGAAGTGAAGGACCTCTATGATGAAAACTTTTAAAACCTGAAAAAGGAAATCAAAACAGAACTTAGAAAGTGGAAAAAACCTCCCATGATCCTGGATTAGAAGGATTAACATCATGAAAATGACAATACTTCCCAAGGCTATCTACAAATTCAATGTGATACCTATCAATATTCCAACCGCATTCTTCAAAGAAATAGAAGAGGCAATCCAAAAATTCATATGGAACAATAAAAGACCCCGAATAGCAAAAATGATGCTTAACAGAATAAAACAGGGTTGGAGGAGTATTAATACCAAATTTCAAACTCTACTACAAAGCCATAGTAATCAAAAAAGCTTGGTACTGGCACAAGAACAGACCTCAGGACCAATGGAATAGAATTGAAAACCAAGAAATGAACCTACATACCTATAGCCCTCTAATCTTCGATAAGGGAGCTAAAAAAAATAGAATGGAAGAAAGACAGCCTCTTCAGTAAATGGTGCTGGCAAAATTGGTAACTACTTGTAGAAAACTAAACCTAGATCCTTATATATCACCCTGCACCAGAATTAACTCCAAATGAATCAAAGACCTCAATGTAAAAGCAGACACTGTGAAAACATTACAGAATAGAATAGAAGAAATGCTAGGTCTCCTTGGAACAGGCCAAAATTTTCTTAATAGAGACCCAGAAACAAAACAAATCAAAGAAAGGTTGGACAAATGGGATTGCATGAAATTGCAGAGCTTCTGCATGGTAAAGGACATAGCTAGCAATATCAATAGAAAGCCCATGGATTGGGAGAAGATCTTCACTAGCCATACAATGGACAAGGGTCTCATATCTAAAATATACCTGGAACTCAAAAATTAAATTCCCCAACAACAGATCTTCAAAGAAACAACTGCCCAATTAATTGTTGGCTAAAGACTTAAAGAGAAACTTCTCTGAAGAGGAAAGAAGGATGGCCAATAAACACATGAAGAAATGTTCAACCTCCCTAACCATAAAAGAAATACAAATCAAAATAACATTGAGATACCACCTCACCTCAGTTAGAATGACTACAATCAAGAACTCTAATAACAACAGATGCTGGAGGGGATGTGGCCAAATGGGAACCTTACTGCATTGCTGGTGGGAGTGTGCGCTTTTTCAACCACTTTGGAAAGCAGTATGAAGATTCCTCAAAAGACTCCACATAGAGCATCCCTATGACCCAGTAATCCCACTTTTGAGCATTTACCCAAATGATCGCAAACAAGACCATACTAAAGCTACCAGCACAACTATGTTTATTGCAGCATTATTTACCATAGCTAAGATATGGAACCAACCCAGATGCCCCTCAGTAGATGAATGGATCAAGAAAATGTGGTATATATACACAATGGAATTTTATGCCTCCGTCAGAAAGAATGACATTGCCCCATTTGTTAGGAAATGGAAAGACTTGGAAAAAATTATATTAAGCCAGTCCCAAAGAAACGTACGTCCCATGGTTTCCCTTATTTGCAATAACTAGTATATGTCTGAGAAAAGCAGAAAAGGTCAGATAAGTTGATGTTAGGTGAAATGAACCCCAAGGTAAGTTTTCAAATGTTTTTGCTTTCATGCAATTGTTTCTAACATATTTATAAGATTATTTCTTTGTTGCTTTGTATGTCCTTCCCCAACGGTATTACCCCTGCTTTCACTGTATTTGATGTTGGTATAATTGGTGGAGGAGAAGGGAATAAACAAATCGTTTAAATTGGGATACAGGTGGACCCATTGCAACAATGACATGTACAAATCGTTATGTCGAAAAACGAACTTTACAACTTTGTCGGGGGGGAGGGAGGAGGGGAAGATGGGAAGGGTTGGGAAGGGGAAACAAAGGAGGAGGCAACAATGCTTGATAAGAAATGTACTCGTTATCTTGCCCATGTAATTGTAACCCCTCTGTGTGGTATTTTCACAATAAAAAAAAGTAGATGAGTGTCTGCAAATGTATAAACTAAAATATAGTACATGCAAGTATATAATTGCTTTGAGAGGCTAAGTCCAAGTTTAGCAAAAGAAAACACCAGAAAGTAGGCACTCAAAAATAGTGGGGTAAGAGGAAAGAGGTGAAAAAATGAAGAGAAGAGGGGACAATGCGGTGAAGACTGCAATGTATATCTTACAAAATTAAGGAGAATGGGGGAAGGGGTAGGTAGGGAAGGGGTAGGCAGGGGAGGGATGTGTAAGAATGTTCAAAGGGTGACACTGACCAATATATATTATATTATGAACTGCTTTGTTAAATCAAAACTCTTTGCACACCTACCTAAAGATGACAAGAAGGAGAAGAAAACAGATGTTTCTACTGCAGTGGAAGAAAGGATAGAGGAGACAGATGTGTGTACCCATAGTTTCCTCAGCCAGTGCCCACTCTGAGAACAAAACAGTAAATGGAAATCAAACGATGAGTTACTTACCTCGTATTCTCTCCTTGCTTAGAAGTATCACTGATGCTGTGCTCTCCTCCAAAAGTGTAGAGAGGGAAAAACCCAGCAATCACCACGTCTCCATCCTTATGTGCTCTCTTTTTCATTCTAGAAAAGCAGCTTGTGTCAACCAAGAAACTCACAAAAGGGGTAAGCTGGAAAAGGATTAGAAAAGTCAAAGGAAACATCACTGCAACAAGCTGAAATTCTGGCTGGAAGCAAAGCCCACAGTGTCAGGGGTATGTACAAGTTTTGTGAATTGGGGTGTAGATGTGCAGGTGGGTCTTTATAGAAAGTGATGAATACCCTAACCCACATACTTTCATAACACCAACCCCTAGTGCCCAGGAGAAATGTGTAAAACTCTCAGCCCTGGGGCTCTACATCTGAAGCCCCGCATCCAGGAGAAAAACACAGGTTAGAAAACAGTTTGCAGATCCTCTTCTCCACCCCAGGTGCTATGATTTGATCTAAGACTACAGATAGTGAGGCCCCAGGGATGAAGTTCTCTGAGACACATCTGTGTAAGACAGTTTTTGCACAAAAGCCATGTGGGATGATGTAACTTGATGGTATTGGAAGATGCCATGTCAGGTGCATGTGAAATGACCAGAAAAGTCCAGGCCATTAAGATGTCAGTCAACCAAAGTTAGTAGTGTATCACACCCATGGGGTTGCTTCACATACCCAGTATTCAAAACAGACACAGAACATTGCCAGGTGATCCAGGAAGGTTTCAGTAACTATTCCATATGCAAAAGTCTCCACAAATGCACCTGGGGAAGCAATGGTGCTGCTGAAACCAGCAATGACACATTAGTAACTCCATGTTGATGCTAAGTTTGAGTTGCACATTTGTATTCTGAACTTTGACCTTACACAGGTAACTTGTACTAAATATGGAAACATGGATGAAGACATTTTCATGATGCACTGATAGAGCCAAAACAGTGTGTTTTTCTATTTAGGGTTTTCTCAGAACATGTCGTTATGGTGGAAATCCTTCTGTCTTTCACAAACCTAAATCCATATCAAAGCCAACTCTATCCAGGTGCCAGTGGCTCACACCTGTAATCCTAGCTACTCAGGAGGCTGACATCTGAGGATCACTGTTCAAAGCCAGCCTTGGAAGGAAAGCTCATGGGACTCTTATCTCCAATAAACCACCAGAAAACCAGAAATGCTGTGGCTCAAGTGGTAGAACGCTGGCTTGAGCTAAAGAGCTCAAAGACAGTGCCCAGGTCCAGAGTTCAAGGCCCATGCCTGACAAAAAAAATCTCTATTTTATACTGGTCAACATATATTAGAACCAAATCAACAGCATTGAACTATGTGACTTCACCATACTGTACAAAGTTGGAACAAAACTGTATAGTATTCACATAATAATTATTTTTGAAAAAGTAAGAAAAAACATGGGAGAGAGGACAGTTTCCATACTTCAGGAAATGAAGTATAGAAATTAGATATCTACCAAACAATGAAGCAAGCATCCTACCAAGATCAAACCAGAGTGGATGAAATGCTCCCATTTAAGACATGAAATTATGAAACTACCACAAGCAAACATAAAGGAATTGCTCCATCATATTGGAGTTGTGAAGGAATTACTTTTATAAAAACCTCAGAATTACAGGAAGTGAAAATAGAAATAGATGACTGCCTTAAAATAAAAATCTACTCAGCTAAGGAAACACTCAACAGAGTGCATAGAAAACTTTTACAGAATTGGAGGGACATGTTCAGTATATGGGGTTGATATCCAAATTATATAAAAAGCTTCAAGAACACAAGAAAAAAACAAAACAAATAGACCTATTCCAACATCATACAATAGATTTATACAGACAGCTCCCAAGAGATAGAAATGACCAAAATGAGTGTGAAATATGTGCAACCTCCAACATGAATGAGAAGCAAGTCAAACCACAAGGTAGCTCACACCAGTGTAAAAGGGCGAGCATAAGGTAGAAAGGCTGGTGAGTGGAACAAAGCAAATCTCCTCCCTTTCAGTAGTGCAAAAGCACACTGGCTTATCTATGGTAAGAGAAAAGTAATTTTAAGGTTCATCAAAATTTTAAAAAGGGGTTATACCGTGGAGGAGGTACATATAAAGCAACAAAAAAAATCACATGGTACTTTATAAATACATTAGAAACAATAACAAGAAAGAAAAAAACCACTTGTGTCCCTATCTTGGGGTTCATTTCGCTTAACATCATCTTATGTGACCTTTTCTGCTTGTCCCAGATATATACTAGTTATTGCAAAGAAGGGAAACCATGGAACTTGTGATGGGCAAGACACTATGTTGAAAACCCAACTTTACAATTTAGGTGGGGGAGGGGGGGAGTGTAGTTGAGGAAGTGGGAGGGAAGGGATGGTAGGAGAAAAACAAAGGAGGAGGCAACAATGCTTGATATGAAATGTACTCATTACCTGGCTCATGTAACTGTAACCCCTCTGTACAGTATTTTCACTATAAAAACTTATTTAAAATTTTTTTAAAAAGGAATTCCATAAAATGCGCTTATGCCAGGTGTGAGTGTTTAACCAAGAGAATGAAATGAGCACAGCAAAGAGGTGTCTGCACTACTGTTCTCTGTATCACTATTCTCAGTATTGAGAAATGGAAACCACCCAAATGTCCATCGAGTGATGGATGGATGTGAAGCTTAATCTTTTCTTTGGTGATGCTGGGGTTTGAAGTCAGGCATTGCTACTTGGTAGGCAACACTCTCCCACGGGAGCCATGTGTGAGTGATTTTTTAATAGGATCTTGAATTATTCCTGGGCTGGCCTGAAACATTGATTCTCCTTTGTGCACCTTCCATACAGCAAGTATGAGATACATGCACCACTGCATCCGGTTTTGCCTTGGTTGAGATGAGGTCTCATGAATTTTTAACCTTGGCTGGCATGAGTTGTGAGCTCCAATCACCACCCACTGAAGAGCTAGTGTTACAGGCATGAGCCACTACCCTGCTTGATACTTAATCATGAGAAGCCCTAAGAAGTGAGATGAGCACACCTCTGGATTTATCTGAGAAGGCATTTCCAGAAAGGATAAATAAGGGGAAAAAAACCTTACTCTGGATATGGGTGATACCATCCCATAGGCTGGAGGCACTTTGAGACCAAGGGGAGAAGAGGAGAAAACGATTATACAGGCTTTGTCTGTTTCTACATCCTGACCAAAATGATGTGAGCTACTCTGCTCTGCCATGGCCTCTGTGGCCATGATGGGTTAAAAACTGTGAGACAAGCTGAGCTCAGGTGGCTCATGCCTGTAATCCTAGATACTCAGGAGGCTGAGATCTGAGGATCACGGTTCAAAGCCAGCCCAGGCAGGAACATCCATGAGACTCATCTCCAATTAACCACCAGAAAACCAGAAGTGGTGCTGTGGTTCAAGTGTTAGAACACTAGCCTTAAGCTGAAGAGGTGAGGGATAGCGCCCATACCCAGAGTTCATGCCCCATGACTGACAATAAAATAATTTTTTAAAAGAAATGTGAAACATAGATAAATCAGTGTTTCCCCTATTAAGTCGTTCCTTAAGGGCAATGTCAGAACATCATTAGAATGGGTAAAGATTTGGTCTTCCTTCACCAGTATATATTTCCCATCCCTTCATTCCATGAATATTTTCCCTTTCCTCTATTGCATAGGCTCTCTTCTCTTTTTTTTTAATAGTATTTTTTTTCATTGTCAAAGTGATATAGAGGGGTTACCATTACATAAGTAGGGTAATAAGTACATTTCTTGTCAAACTTGTGACCTCCCCTCATTTTTCTCCTACTTTCTCTCCCCCCACCCCCCCATCCAGCCACCAAATTGTACAGTCATTTCCAACATACTGTCTTGTGTATGTCGCTGTTATATTGGTTTTCCCCATTGTCCTTTGTCTCACCATTCTGTTGTTCCACTTCCCTTCCCTTATTCAGATAAATGTATATATAGTACCACAGTACCAAAATCAAATACAGTGACAGCAGGGGTTATACCATAGAGAAACAAAAAGAAACAAAATATCACATAGCACATTAAAAAAAAAAAATAAAACCTCTTGTGTCCAAGTCTTGGAGTTCATTTCCCTTAGCATTATCTTATATGATCATGTGTAGATAGCTATTAAGCTATTCTTCTCATCTAGTAAGATTATCCTGGATGTAAAATAATTATTGCAAATAAGGGAAACCATGGGACCTATGTTTCTTTGGGTCTGGCTTATTTCACTTCATATAATTTTTTTCCAAGTCTTTCCGTTTCCTTACAAATGGGGCAGTATCATTCTTTCTGATAGAAGCAGAGAATTCCATTGGGGGGGGGGTGTAGGTGGGTGGGTGTATACCACATTTTCTTGATCCGTTCATCTGAGGGGCATCTGGGTTGGTTCCATGTCTTAGCTATGCTAAATAATGCTGTGATAAACATAGTTGTGCTGGTAGCTTTAGTATGTTCTTGTTTGTGATCATTTGGGTAAGTGCCCAAAAGTGGGATTGCTGGGTCATAGGGGACCTCTATGTGGAGTCTTTTGAGGAACCTCCATGCTACTTTCCAGAGTGGTTCAATAAGTTTACACTCACACCAACAATGTAGTCAGGTTCCCTTCTGTCCACATCCCCTCTAGCATCTGTTGTTATTAGACTTCTTGATTTTAGCCATTCTAACTGGGCTGAGGTAGAATCTCAATGTTTTTTTGATTTGCATTTCTTTTATGACTAGAGAGGTTGAGCATTTCTTCATGTGTCTATTAGCCATTCTTACTTCCTCCTCAGAGAAGTCTCTCTTTAAGTCTTTACCCCATTTATTAATAGGGCAGTTGTTTGTTTGAGGATTTGCTGTTGAGGGATTTAATTTTTTGAGTTCTAAGTATTTTTTAGATATGAGACCCTTGTCCATTGTATGGCTAGTGAAGCTCTTTTCCCAATCTGTGCACTTTCTATTGATCTTGCTAGCTATGTCCCTTGGTCTGCAGAAGCTCTGCAGTTTCATGCAATCCCATTTGTCTAACCTTTCTTTGATTTGTTGTGTTTCTGGGTCTCTATTTAGAAAACTTTGATCTGTGCCAAGTATACCTAGAGTTTCACCTATTCCTTCCTTTAATGTTTTCAGGGTTTCTGTTTTTACTTCAAGGTCTTTGATCCATTTGGAGTTGATTCTGGTGCAGCGTGATATATACAGATCTAACTTTAGTTTTCTACCGGTGTTTAACCAATTTTATAGGCTCTCTTTTCTTTCCCTCTACCCTTTCTAAAGTCATGGAAGATTAGGATAAATGTTGATTACACTCAAAGAGAGAATTAAAGAAAAAGCATTAGAAATCACAGACGGCATTTCTAAGATCTCTGAAACCTGATCAACAAAGCAAACCTATGCATCGTCATGTAGAAGAAAATGCTGAGAATGAACTAAATAAAGCCATAAACCCTTATTCAGTGAAATGATTGCCAATTCCTTCCAAACCTCAGCCAAATATGTGGATCCAAGTATCGAGGCCTCTAGACACCCAACTTTACCTGACTTGAACAAGAGCATCCCAGGTCACATTATACAGTGTTGAGGTGTCAGAACAAATAAAGAACATCAAGATGTGTAAGAGAAGCATCAGGATTAGGTTTAAAAAAAGATAATATCACCCACTTTACATCAAGCTATCAGCTGAAACCCTAAAAGCAACGAAGGTATGTATGGAGTGATGAATTAGGGAAAGAAAAATAAAGTCAATATGGAAAATAAGAAGATAAGCAAAGATCTAGGATTTATGTATAAAACAGGGACATATACCTTTTATAGCAGAGATGAGACTAATTCCTAACTATGTCATCTCTGTTCTCAGGTGTGGGCATCCACCTCGGGCTACACTTGTCACACTAGCACTTGAAAAGGGAGTGGGAAGAGCCAGGGATACAAGCAATGGGAATCAATACAGATACTAGAATTCCATGGTTGTAGATGGCATCGCTAGCTGAGGATGGGCACGTGCCCAAAGAAAGAACTCATCTTGGGAAGATAAAATTCTCCCATGATGGATCTTAGTCTCTGAGCTGCTTGGCAACTCCTGGATCATGGAGTTTATCTGGCGTGAACAAATAGCTCAGTGCTTCATTTGTAAAGGTAGCTAGAGCTCTACAATAAAAACATTTTTCGGGGCTGGGAAGGTGGCTCAGTGGTAGAGTGCTTGCCTTGCATGCATGAGGTCCTGGGTTCGATTCCTCAGCACCACATAAGCAAAAAGAAAAAAGCCGGAAGTGGCGCTGTGGCTCAAGTGATAGAGCACTAGCCTTGAGCTGAAGAGCTAAGGGACAGCGCCCAGGCCCAGAGTTCAGGCCCCACAACAGGACCCACAAAAAAAAAATTTCATCAAGGTCGTCAAAATATATGTCAACTCATACTTATTAAAGAAAACTTCTCAGACCACTGGCCTATGGGAAAAGAAATGTGTCTGCAGCCACTTAGTAGAGAACTTGTGCCATTGCTTGAGTTGTTTGTAATAATATCAAGTTGTCCTTTGCAATTACAGCCAGGATTGAAGAGATGCAATAATGCAGGAATGAAGTGGAGAGCTCACAGCCCTGGAAGGGAGAAGCTACATAGAAGGAAAACAGAGTCCTCTCCTACTGACAGGCAAAAAATAATCACTCAACAATAGATGTAAGACAGAATAATGAAACTGAGCTGTTTGTGGTGCATCAGGGGATCTGTAATCTGGGTAGAGGCTACAGAGAACATTGATGGGAGCACCCAGAGTTCCCTCAGGCATTGCCCATCCTGAGAACAGAACAGAAAATGGAAAAAGAATTAATTACTTATGGTATCTTCTCTTCATGGTTGGAAGCATCACTGTTACTGGGATCTGTTCCCAAAGTGTAGAGAGGGGAAAACCCATCAGTCATCTCCATGTGTGCCCTGTGCTTCATTCTGGAAAAGCAGCGAATACCAGCCAAGGACCTGATAACTAGAGGAAGCTGGAGGAGAAAGAGTGTGAAATTCAAATAGAACATCTCTGAAGCCTCTGAAAAATCTGAAATTCTGGCTGGAAATGAGGTTCACAGTGTCAGACAGGTATAACCAAGTATCTTGTTCTTGCATGTGGATGTGGATGTGTCTTTTTATTGACACGGAGAGCCATTCTAACTCCCAACTTCTTCATAGCCCCTGCCAGTTCCCTGGAGGAATATGGGCAATCCTCACCCCTGATGCCCTGGATCCTCTGCATCCAGGAGAAAAGCACAAGTTGGAAAAAGTGTTTGCAGAGCCTCCTCTCCACCCCAGGTGCTCCGATTTCACCCAAAACCACAGACAGCGAGGCCCCAGGGATGAAGTTCTCTTTGTCAGATTTGGTCCCCAGTATGTATCAAGGAAGTGTTTGCATGAAAGCCATTCTGGATGATGCAACTGAATTGTATCAGAAGATGCCATGTAAAATAAAGGTGAAAGGGTCAGAAAGAGCCTGTGCCACTAAAAGATCAACCAAAGTCATTGGAGTTTGACACCCACTCAGTGTCTACAACAGTCACAGGATATTGCTGCTTGACCCAGGCAGGTTTCAATAAGAATTCCATGTGCAGAAGCCTCCACAAATACACCCGCTCACCACTACCTGGTTAAGCAACTATCAAGTTGAACTCAGCAATTAATTGTCAATAAATCAAGATCAATTCCCAAGTTGAGTTGCCCATTTACATGCTGAACTTTGATCTTTACAACTGGTAATTTTGCTAGACATGCTGGATACTTGGGTCTGTATACTATCATGATGCATTGATACTCCATTCATTGGATTTTTCTACTTAGTGTTCTGCAGGAAATCTTATTTCCCCCTAAGCCCAAAACAGTAACATAAAAACTACATTTACTTCCACTGAAAATATATTATACTAGAATTCATGCAAAGACCTCAGTGGCCCTGGAGAACAGAGAAATTCAGGAGAGTGAACTTTGTACAAGTTGTAGTGTTGGGACTGTGCTAATACATTGGCCCATATTCATGTAATGTACAACAAGAAACATAAATCGCAGTGTAGGTCAAGGACTGAGCAGCATCATGATGTGTTGAAGTTGGCTCGAAGATTGTGCCACGTGCTACATGAATGCAACATGTCAGAATTAGGGAAAACACTAAAGGTGAGGAGTGTGATTCGGAGAAACTTCTTTGGCTTTCTGTTTAAAGCTAATATGGCTTTGAAAAATAGAGTGTAGTAGTTCTCAGAAGATTCAGTTTCTAAACATTATATTAAGTGAAGTAAGCCAGGCCCAAAGAAACATAGGTCCCATGGTTTCCCTTATTTGCAATAACTAGTATATCTCTACAAGCAGAAAAGGTCAAAAGCTATGTACATATTACATAAGATGATGTTAAGCAAAATGAACCCCCAGATAGGGACACAAGTAGTTTTTTTTTCTTTCTTGCTATTGTTTTTAACGTATTTATAATGTACTATGTGGATTTTTTTTTTGTTTCTTTGGTATGTTCTTCCCCCACGGTATAACCCGTTTTCAGTGTATTTGATTCCGGTGCCCTGCATCTGTTATATACATTTTTCTAATCTGGGGAAGAGAAGGGAAATAACAGAAAGCTGAAATAAGAATACAGGTTGACCCATTGTAACAATGAGATGTGTAAGACACTATGTTGGAAATGAACTTTACAACTTCAGGAGGGGAGGGGTTGGGAGGACTTGGGGAAGTGAGGAGGGAAGGGATGGTAGGGGAAAAACAAAGGAGGAGGTAACAATGCTCAATAGGAAATGTACTCATTACCTTACTCATGTAACTGTAACCCCTCTGTACAGTATTTTTACAATTAAAAAACATAAAAAAGATGCAGTTTCTAATCAGGTCACTATTGATCTCATATTATTTTCATATTCATTGCCTCATATAAGATTTTCACACCTATTTTTACACCTTTTTCTATTTTTACTGGTCCTGGGGCTTGAACTCTGGGCTTGCACACTATCCCTGAACTCCTTTTTGCTCAAGGCTAGCACTCTACCATTTGATACCTAGGCTCTCTATGAACTGTAATCCTCTCAGTCTAGCCATGTAACAAACTTGCACTACAGTCATGAGCTATCACATCTGACTCTGTTCTTCAGTGTACTAGATATGGAACCCAGGGCCTACAACTAAGCGGCACACCAACCAGCATTAATCAATTTTTGCTCTTCTTTCCTAAGCTAAAGCAGTTCTATTTAGAAAATCCAATGTCTGTTTCTTGAAGTGTTTACCTTATGGATCTATCTGGTAATTTCAGGGAACTATTTGCAGTCTTCTACATGCGGCAAAGCCATTTTCCAAACAAAATTTGTCACAGAAGCAATCTTTTATCCACAGTATGTAACTGGGAGTATTGCCAAGAATGATTTATTTTTTTCTTTCCATATCTGTTTTGGTGTCAAGGTCATTGTGACTTTATTTCCTTGGTTGGGAAGCACAGTTTTAAATCAAGCACTGTCGCATTTCCAGCATTGTGATTTTTGGCTCATGATTGAGTATTCATTTATTTTGTGAATTTATATAAATTTTAAGAGACTTTTTTCTATTTTTGTGAAGGACATCATTGAAATTTTGATGGGGACTGCATGGAATCTATAGGTCACTTTGTAACTTAGGCATTTCAACAATACTCATTCTCCTCATCCCTGAAAATGGGAGTCTATCGTTTTCTATTGTCTTCTCTGATTCTTCCTTCTACACCCTCTGGTTTCCAGGAGTGGAAGAGGATTTCAGTGTATTAGGTTCATTTTCCCCTAGATGTCTTCAGAGGCTGTGGGAGATGAGTTGTTATACTGACCTCTTTCTTCATCAGTGAGTTTGTCTTGGTAGAAAGCCTTCTGCTGGAATCTTTAGGGTGTTTAAAATATAAGATTCTATCATCTGCAAAGAAGAGATGTTTGCCATCCAGTCTATAGTAGGTTTGTGTGTGTGTGTGTGTGTGTCTGTCTGTCTGTCTGTGTGCTGGTCCTGGGGCTTAATCTCAGGCCCTGGCATTATCCCTGAGCTCTTTTGCTCAAGGCTCTACTTGAGCCATAGTTCCATTTCTGGTATTTTTTGGTAATTAATTGGAGATAAAACAATCATGAACTTTCCTGCCTGGGCTGGCTTCAAACCAGTCCTCAGATCTGAGTAGCTAAGCTTACAGGCATAAACAACTGGCGCCCAGCTTGTACCTGGTTTTTAATTAGTATGTCTTAATTATGCATATAATGTATAAAGCAGCACAGATGGAATTGGAGGACATTATGTTCAGTGACATAACCCAGTCACAGAGACATTTGTAGTATCTTCCATGAGTCCTATTTCATAAAACTGAAGCTAAAAAACATTGCTCTTACAGAACTAGCATGGAATAGCACTCACTGGAGGTGGGGACATGTGGAGAGAGGGGAAAGAGGGTAAGTCAGATGATGACGATCAAAACTCCAACATGGCAGGAAGATAAATATGCGAGAGTTCTACACCCCAGGAGAATGAAGAGGATTTGTAACCATTTCTGATATTTTATACAGAACTATGGAGAGGAGTTCTATGATTCCTGAATGGGAATGCCAATTGCTCTGATATATTCAGTAATTTATAGGACTATCACAGTGTAACTTAGTAAGTACACTAATGTTTAATAAAAACAAAGTGAAATCACCAAGCAATAAAACAAAACAAAATCAAAACTCCTTGAAACATAAAAGACCTTCAATTATACACAGTCTTCCCTTATTCCTCACTTGATGGGAATTAGCTGAGTGTCACTTTCTTCTTTCCTTGGCAGGTATTTGGTATGTTGAAACCTTCAACATAACTCATGTTTCACTTATTTCCTTTTGTGCTTTAAAAATTCCTCAGTAGCCAGGCAGCGGTGGCTCACACCTGTAATCCTAGCTACTCAAGTGGCTGAGATCTGAGGATCACAGTTCAAAGCCAGCCCAGGCAGGAAAGTCTGTGAGACTCTTATCTCCAATAAACCACCAGAAAACCGGAAGTGGTGCTGTGGCTCAAGTGGTAGAGCACTCACCTTGAACTGAAGAGCTGAGGGGCCGCACCCAGCCTGAGTTCAAGCCCCACAACCAACAACAAAAAAAAAAAAATTCCTCAGTAAAATTTCGATTTGATAATTCTGTGGTTGCAGTGTTAAGACATGATAATATATATCATGTCATGTTATGTGTTGTTCTTTCTTACAATTTCAATTTTTACTAATCATCTACTTAATATTAAAAAATTGTTTTCCTTTTTGGCCATCACCCAGTTTGTTTTCCTTTATATAATGTTATGGCTGTTCCTCCCTTGAAGAACTTTTAAAAATGGTTTCCTGTACATTCATTTTTAAAGTTTCCAGTGGGATCTGCATTTTCTCAGAGTGAATACTGTTCTCAAGTGTCCATTGCTGGCCTTTGCTTTTAGTTTTCCTCACAAGCACTAGAATTTGAATTTGCTGTCCAGTGTGGAGGATTTCCTCCCTCTCCAGCATCTAAACTCGTGTCTAACTACTTATGTCTGCTTTTACTTATTCCAAAGGAGAACTTGGAATTATGTGAAGGTATATTGTAATTTCACAATGTTGAGCCATTTCACAATAACCAAGACCTGGATGTGTCCTCTCAAATTCTAAGGCCTAACATCTCTCAGAGCAAATGCATGGGTGTTCATGAACAATGTAAGGCTGTTCAGCCCATACTCACCATGCACTCTCCTGTCATTATATATATTCTAGAACCTAGTGAAAGACCTATGGATTACTGGAGAAGTAGAAAGTTTGAGTTTATGTGTGGAATGTAAGGATGCTTTCCTGCTATTATCCCTGTCCTTATATCAACGTGAGGAATGAAGGCCCCCCAAGTGGTTGGTGCAGAAATGTTCAGCCTAATACTGAGCCATGGGAGTTGAACAGGGAAGTAGTTTATATATTAGAACTCAAATATGCTGCTTGGTTTCTGCTTAGATATTGAGGCTCTTACTTGGAATTTCTGAATTCCCTGTCATAATTCCTTTCCAAGGTAAAGAAGAGCAGAGACATGAACGGGGGGGGGGGGGGGGTAGTGGAGGTGTGTGTGTGTGTGTACCTGTGACTGGTATGGAGATGTACAGGGAAAGGTTCTGTGGCTTCTCTGCACTCTGGGTGTATGGGACAGCCCCACCCTATCTTGGACATTTGGAGAATTCTGCCTGTTTCTAAACTAGCCCTGACTGACACAGGCACTTCTTGGCCATTTCTGTCCACATTTGACACTGCAATAAGTGATGTAACCCACTTATTCTATTTGCAATAGCATTCATGGGAATTGCTTCTTGACACAGGCCTGGCACAAACTGGCCCAAGACCAGACTATCCCTGAGGTCTCACTGTCAGTGGACATGGGTGAAATTATGGCACCTGAGGGTAGAGCAGAGGAGGCTGACACATATTTTCTACTTTTGTTTTTCACGTGGATGCAAGACCACAGATGCAGAGCCTCAGGTCAGGAACATTTGAAGTTTCCATAGGGGAGTTGGGGAGGCCTGGATGGAGGTAGTGGAGGCTTGAGAGTAAGGTCTGTACAAAACAGTACAAAACATCTAGGAACACATGTGTACATGATCTGTGAATACCTGGCTGCCACTAGTGTCACATGTGAGCTGTGTGTACCTGGCTGATACTGTAGTTCCCGCCTCTGCTCACAGTTGCTTGGCAGAAATGAGTAGGAGTCTCAGTTTGATTTTTCTCTCCTTGATGCTGAACCTCTCTCTCCTGCTATGCAGGGTCACCACCCCGCAATGCTTTTCAACTGTGAAAAGCCATGTCTACATGGATGGAGATGTGCTGATTGCTGGCTTCTTCCCTTTCTACTCACAGGTGTTCTCCCTGCCCCAGGGAGAACCTGATATTACAACGGAATTTCTCAGGTCAGGTGCATTTATTTTTTTCATTTAATTTTCCATTTCATTGTCGTGATGCATATGCTTACATTGGCTTGAACTCAAGAGCCTTAGCTCTCTAGCTCACAGCTGGCACTCTACCGCTTGAGCAATGCATAAGTCCAGTCTGGATTTTTGCTGGTTAACTGGAGATGGAGTTGGTCAATCTTTTCTGCCTGGGCTGTCTTTGAACTTCAATCCTCATCAGTAACTAGGATGACAGGAGTGATATAGGTTCACAGCTTCTCCAGTACTTTTCTGAGCCATGCCACTCTGTTCTGCCTAACATCTGCCTCTTTACCTAAATACATACTATACCTTTCAATAAGGTAAAGAGAATATTTTTTCCTGGATAGAACCCCACCTTTCTCAATCATGTCTCCCTCTCTCCAGCACTTGCCAGGGAATGAACTCAAGTGTGTCCCTTGGCGATAGGAGCCATTTGTATGAGTCCAGTACTAAGAGACTGCAGCAAAATGCCACTTCCCCAAGCCAAGGTTCTGCTGTGATTTCTTCCAATAGCACGTAGGTGATGCCATCCCTCCAGGTGGGCCTTTCTCCTGAGGCCCCATCTACTTGGCAAGAAATCTTTGTGTAGATATTTAGATATTGTTTCAAATTAGCAGCATGCCAGCATTCCCTCCAAGCATGCGCCAGGCTTCTGTGCTGCAATCCAGACCAGGATAAAGCAATCCATCCTGTGGGAAGGTTTCATGTGCTGGTTTCATCCTGACTCACAGACACTGCACTGTGTCAGGGCTGCAGACAAAGTCAAGTGAATGGATGAGTGGGGCAGATTTGTTAAAGATTTTATTTCATCTTGGTTTAGTTTTCATACGTCATGTATATGCAGGGTTTTTTCCACTTCTTCTAGATTTCCAAATATACAGGGATGTAAGTTTTCAAATATGCTCAAATGACCTCCAGATTTCATTTTTCTCTGTTGTGATATCCTCTTTTTATCTCTTAATTTTGTTTATTTGCTGTTCTCTCACTCACTCTCTGGATTTGTTTGAACAAGTATTTGTCATGTTTCTTCATCCTTTCAGAAAAAAGTCATTCTTTCTTTCACTGATTCTTTGTATTTTTCCCTTTAATCGGCTCAGACGTGTTCTCCCTTGTCTAACGTGTTCAGGTGCATCATCATGTTTTTTGTTTGTGAGCTCTCTGATTTGCAGCACTGGAGTACAAACCATACACTTACCTCTTAGAATTGCTTTTGCTGCCATAAGTTCAAAGTGCAGTGCCACAAATTTTCTTTGGCTGCCTTTCAAAGGTTTTGGTAAGTCAACTTTTCATTTTCTATGATTCTGTGAATGCTTAAATTTCCTCTTTTGTTTCTCCATTCAGCCATCCAAGGCTATACTGCAATTTCCCTGTGCTTATATAGTTATTGTTTCTCTTACTATGGGTTGTTTTTTCATGATGATGGATCAAAATTAAAGAATGATGTTTTTTTTAATTTAATTTAATTTTATTTGTGAACATACTGTACAGAGGAGTTACAGTTACATGGGCAGGATAATGCATACATTTCTTACCAAGCATTGCAGCCTCCTCCTTTGTTTACAATTCACATCCCTTCCCAGCCTCCCCCCTCCCCCCCTAATCCCAATCCTTCTCCTTCCCCCTTCCCCCCCCCTTCCCCCCCTCCCCCCGCACCAACGTTGTAAAGCTCGTTTTGGACATGACAACTTGTACTTCTCATTGTTGCAACAGGTCCACCTGTATCCTTAAACAACTGGTTTTTCCCCATCTCCTCCACAAGTTATACTGACATCAAATATAGTGAAAGCAGGGGTTATACTGTGGGGGAGGGACATACAAAGCAACAAAGAGATAATCTTATAAATGTGTTAGAAACACATGCATGAAAGAATAAAACATTAAAATACACATCTAAGGGTTGATTTTCCTGACATCACATTATCTGACCTTTTCCGCTTGACTCATACATATACTAGATATTACAAATAAGGGAAACCATGGGACCTACGTTTCTTTGGGCCTGGCTTACTTCACGTAATATAATTTTTTCCAAGTTTTTCCATTTCCTAACAAATGGGGCAGTGTCATTCTTTCTGATGGAGGCATAGAATTCCATTGTGTATATATACCACATTTTCTTGATCCATTCATCTACTGAGGGGCATCTGGGTTGGTTCCATATCTTAGCTATGGTAACAAATGCTGCAATAAACATAGTTGTGCTGGTAGCTTTAGTGTGGTCTTGTTTGTAAACATTAGGGTAAATGCCCAAAAGTGGGATTGCTGGGTCATAGGGGAGTTCTATGTGAAGTCTTTTGAGGAACCTCCATACTGCTTTCCAAAGTGGTTGAACAAGTTTACATTCCCACCAACAATGAAGTAAGGTTCCTTTCTGTCCACATCCCCTCCAGCATCTGTTGTTGTTAGAGTTCTTGATTTTTGCCGTTCTAACTGGAGTGAGGTGATATCTCAATGTTGTTTTGATTTGCATTTCTTTTATGGCTAGGAATGTTGAACATTTCTTCATGTGTCTATTGGCCATCCTTCTTTCTTCTTCAGAGAAGTTTCTCTTTAAGTCTTTCGCCCACTTATTTATTGGGCAGTTGTTTCTTTGAGGATTTGTTGTTGGGGGGGTTAATTTTTTGAGTTCCAAGTATATTTTAGATATGAGAGCCTTGTCCGTTGTATGGCTAGTAAAGATCTTCTCCCAATCCGTGGGCTTTCTATTGATCTTGCTAGCTATGTCATTTGCCCTGCAGAAGCTCTGCAACTTTATGCAATCCCATTTGTCCAACCTTTCTTTGATTTGTTGTGTTTCCGGGTCTCTATTCAGAAAATTTCAGCCTGAGCCAAGGAGACCCAGGGTTTCTCCTATTCCATCCTGTAATGTTTTCAGAGTGTCTGCTTTGACTTCAAGGTCTTTGATCCATTTGGAGTTGATTCTGGTACAGGGTGATATATAAGGATCTAGCTTTAGTTTTCTACATGTAGTTAACCAGTTTTGCCAGCACCATTTACTGAAGAGGTTGTCTTTCTTCCATTCTATTGTTTTAGCTCCCTTATCGAAGATTAGATGGCTATAGGTCTGTAGGTTCATTTCTGGGTTTTCAATTCTATTCCATTGGTCCTGAGGTCTGTTCTTATGCCAATACCACGCTGTTTTGATTACTAAGGCTTTATAGTAGAGTTTGAAATTTGGTATTGATATTCCTCCAGCAGTGTTCTTTCCGTTGAGGAGCGTTTTTGCTATTCGGGGTCTTTTATTGTTCCATATGAATTTTTGGATTGCCTCTTCTATTTCCTTGAAGAATGAGGGTGGAATTTTGATAGGTATTGTGTTGAATTTGTAGATAGCCTTGGGAAGTATTGCCATTTTCACGATGTTAATCTTTCCAATCCAGGAACATGGGAGGTTTTGCCATTTTTTAAGTTCTGTGTTGATTTCCTTTTTCAAGATTTTAAAGTTTTCATCGTAGAGATCCTTCACTTCTTTAGTTAAGTTAATTCCTAGGTATTTTATTTTTTGTGGGGCTATTACAAATGGGGTTGCTTTCCTAATTTCAGCCACACTTTTCTCATTGTTGGCATACAGGAAAGCCATTGATTTTGGGGGGTTAATTTTATAACCTGCTACTTTGCCAAAGTTTTGAATCAGCTTGAGTAATTTGGGAGTGGAGTCTATGGGATTCTTTAAATACAAGATCATGTCATCTGCAAAGAGGGAGAGTTTTATTTCTTCTTTCCTTATTTGGATCCCCTTTATGTCTGCATCTTGTCTTATTGCTGTAGCTAGGCATTCTAATACTAGATTGAAGAGAAGTGGAGAGAGTGGGCATCCTTGTCTTGTTCCTGAGTTAAGAGGAAATGGCTTTAGTTTTTCACCATTGAGTATAATGCTGGCTGTAGGTTTGTCATATACAGCCTTTATTGTATTGAGGAATGTTCCGTGGATTCCTAATTTTTCCAGGACCTTCATCATAAAGGTGTGTTGGATCTTGTCGAATGCTTTTTCTGCGTCTATTGAGATAACCATGTGGTTCTTATTCTTGCTCCTGTTGATGTGATGAATAATATTAATTGATTTGCGTATATTGAACCAGCTTTGCATCCCTGAAATGAATCCTGTTTGATCGTGGTGTATGATTTTTTGGATGAATTGTTGAAGTTGATTGGCCAAAATTTTGTTGAGAAGTTTTGCATCAATGTTCATCAAAGAAATGGGTCTATAGTTTTCTTTCTTTGATGAGTCCCTGCCTGGTTTTGGGATGAGGGTTATGATGGCTTCATAGAATGTGTTTGGTAGTGAGCTTTCTCTTTCAATTTCATTGAAGAGTTGGAGGAGAATTGGTGTGAGCTCTGCTTTGAAGGCCTTGTGAAATTCCGCTGTAAAACCATCTGCTCCTGGACTTTTCTTAGCTGGGAGGTCTCTTATTGCTGTTTCTATTTCAATGCTTGATATGGGCCTGTTAAGATAGTTTAACTCATCTTGGTTTAGTTTTGGCATGTCAATATTTGCTAGGAAGAGGTCCATTTCTGTCAAGTTCTCAAACTTATTAGCATAAAGTTTTGAGAAGTATTCCCTTATAATGTTCTGAATCTTGGTTGTTTCCATGGTTATGTTTCCATTCTCATCTCTGAGTTTATTAATTTGGGTGTGTTCTCTTCTTTTTCTGATAAGATTTGCTAAGGGTCTGTCAATTTTGTTAAGTTTTTCGAAGAACCAACTCTTTGTTTTGTTGATTCTTTCTATAGTTTTTTTTTATTCTAATTCATTTAATTCTGATTTAATTTTGATTATTTCTTTCCGTCTACTGGATTGGGGTTTATCTTGCTGCTCTTTTTCAAGGAGGTTTAGATGTGTCATTAAATTGCTAGTTTCAGATCTCTCCAATTTGTTGATGTAGGAGCTCAGAGCTATAAACTTGCCTCTGAGTACTGCCTTTCCTGTGTCCCAGAGGAGCTGGTAATTTATGTGTTCATTTTTGTTGAATAGCATGAACATTTGAATTTCCTTTCTAATCTCTTCCATGACCCACTCTTGATTCAGCAGTGTGTTGTTCAGCCTCCATGTGATACCTGACTTTCTTTGGTGGCTTTTGGTGTTGAGTTCTAATTTTATTCCCTTGTGGTCAGAGAGAATGCAAGGTATAACTTCAATGTTTCTGAATTTAGACAAGATTGCTTTGTGGCCTAAAATGTGGTCTATTTTAGAAAACGTTCCATGTGCTGCTGAGAAAAACGTATTCTGATGCTGCTGGGTGAAATGTTCTGTAGATGTCTGTTAAGTCTAGTTGATCTATGCAGCTGTTTAGATCTGCGGTTTCTCTGTTGAGTTTTTGCCGAGTTGATCTATCTAGTGGGGAGAGTGGTGTGTTAAAATCCCCAACAATTAATGTCTTTGGATCTATATGGGATTTGAGGGAAAGTAGTGTTTCTTTGATAAATTTGGGTGCTCCATTGTTTGGCGAATAGATATTTAGAATTGTAATATCCCTAAAGGAGAGATCCTTTAATTAGTATGTAGCGACCTTCTTTATCTCTTCTCACGAATTTTAATTTGAAGTCTATTTTATCTGATATTAAGATTGCAACTCCCGCCTGTTTATGGGGGCCGTTTGCTTGGTAGATTTTGTTCCAGCCTTTAACATTGAAAATGTGTTTGTTTTTATGGGCAAGATGTGACTCCTGCAGGCAGCAGATAGAAGGGTCTTGTTTTTTAATCCAACTAGACAGTCTATGTCGCTTAATTGGAGAGTTCAGTCCGTTAACGTTAAGAGATAGGACTGAGAGGTATTTGGGAGTTCCTGCCATGTTATCCACCTTCTTGGGGGCTGCGAAAACTGGGTTCTTCCTATGGTTCTTGGATTCTCAGTTTGGGTGCAGTTTCTTGGCCTTTGTTGCGGTCTTGTTGGTTTTCTATGTGTAGGACATCTTTAAGAATCTTTTGTAGGGCTGGTTTGGTGGAGATGTATTGTTTCAATTTTTCTTTGCTATGGAAGGTTTTTATTTGGCCTTCAGTTATGAAGGAGAGTTTAGCTGGGTACAGTATTCTTGGTTGATAGTTGTTTCTTTTTAGGGCATGGCATACATCATTCCAGGCTCTTCTTGCTTTGATTGTCTCTGCTGAGAAATCTGAGGTGATTCTAATTGGTTTCCCTTTATAGGTGATTACCCTTTTCTCCTTGACAGCTTTAAGGATCTTTTCCTTGGTCTGAGTTGATCCTGTGTGGATTATAATGTGACGGTGGGATGTCCTATTCTGGTCTGGTCTATTTGGGGTTCTAAAAGCTTCTTGTATCTGAATAGGCCTATCTTTTTGTATGTTTGGGAAGTTCTCTGCTAGGATCTTGTTAAACAAATTTCCTAGACCATTAACTTCTGTTTCTAGGTGCTCCTCTACACCCATTATCCTTAGATTAGGCCTTCTGATGGTGTCTTCCAGGTGTTGGATAGATCTATCATACTTCTTGGACTTGTCTTGGATGGTTGTATGTTCTTTCTCTATAATATCTAGGCTGTCTTCAATCCCTGAGATTCGATCTTCTGCATGGTCTAACCTGCTGTCAAGATTCTCTACTTTGTTTTTTATCTCTTTTCCTTCTAATTGGTCAGCTTTGATGGCTTCAAGTTCTTTGTTGAAGCTCTGTTTTAGGTCTTGTATGAATTTCTTTGCTTCCTTAATTTGGTGTTCAGTGTTTGTTCTCAAATCACTTAGTTGATTGGTTATGGTTTCTTTGGACTCCCATTCCTTCTGTTGGGTTCCATTCAGCATTCCCTTTGTGGTCTCCCTGGTTTCCTTCAGCTCTTTGTTAATGGATTCCATGAATGCCTTTAGTGATCTTTGTGTGTTCTCTACCTGGTCTCTCAATTCCTGAATTACTCTTTGATTAGCTTCCTCCCGTTTGTGGGATTCCTGCAGTTCTCTTTCCTCCCGTTCGTGGGATTCCTGCAGTTCTTTTTGAGTGTTCTCAGCCTGCTCACGCCATTCCTCCCTTTCCCTTTGAGTATTCTCAAGTTGCTCACGCAAATCCTGTATCAGTTTTTGAGTAGCTTCCTCACGCTTATGATATTCCTGTATAAACTTTTGGGATGCCTCCTCTCTCTCCCTATCACGCTCATACAGAGTCCTTTGTAAGTTGTCAAACTTCTCATTTATCATGTTTGCCACCAGTGTTTGTAGAGCTATTTGGGAACTCTCCTCTGGATTGTTCATTATCTGATCTGACCCCTGATTATAAGATTGGGAATTGAGATACCTGGATTTGCCATTTTTCTTGTGTTTTTCCGGCTTACTCTGCCCATTTGAGATGAAAATAGCACCAGTTTTGTGCTAGAACACTATCTTAAGGCAACCATCAACCAAAGTTTGCATTTATACAGTCAATAGTCTACAGATACAATCTAGTTCAACAGATACATCTATTCAACATCAAACAACTATATGTTAATGGGCTTCGAACCGCAGAGAAGAATTTGGAAAACCAGAAATTTTTAGGGTTAGGGAGAGATGTGGGTAAAAATTAGGAATAGATTGGTGTGGGGAGGCACAGGGAGAGTTAACTATGTCCTAATCTCAATGCAGGAAATAGGTTGGGTAGGATGCAAGTAGAGAGGGAGAGAAAAAGAAGAAAGGGAAAGGGAAATGAAAAGAGACCAGAAAAAAAATTAGAAACGTAAAAATTAATATAGTTATGGAGATTGAAAGACCATCTATTTAGAGAGGAATGTGAATATAATGAGAAAACAGGAGGGAGATAGAGGAGATGTGAAAAACTTAAAAAATGCTTAAAATATTATATAGGTATAAAGAGGTAGTACTGCTATTAAGGAATTTAAGTCTCAGAGGTTTCGGATTGAGTAATAAATTTGTGGATTAAGTGTGTACACAATGGGGGATAGGGTCTACTAGTTAACTACGGGTTTATCTGAGGATGTGCAGGACAAGAGTTAAGTCACATAAAGAAGAACAAAAGAGGAAAAGGTGGAAAGGATAGGAAAGTGAGAAGAAAAGATCAGAAGTTCAGTAGAGCTAGACAAAAAAAAAAAGATAATTAAGAAAGAAAGAAAAAGAGAGAGAAGACAAGAAAAGAAAGGAAAACGTACATTCACGTATTCCTAAAATAAAAATTATAAGAGGGAAAAAAAAGTTACTGGAAAACAATTATTTTTTCAAAAAAGGCAAAAATTAAAGATTAATAAAAGTTTTAGAAAAGGAAAAAAAATTTTTATATATATATAAGGTACCAAAAAAAAGAAAAAAAAGTTCTTTGATTTTTTTTTTTTTATTTTTTTGGGAGGGGTGGGAAGAATCCTGTATCTCCCTTTTGTCTGTAACCAGCCTCTTGTTGGAGTCTCTGGTCAGCTTGAGGTCCTGTGGCTTGATTGGTTTCTTAAGTCAGTTTGTTCGAACAGGCAGAAAAATGCTCTGCTTTACCCAAGATTTTGAGATCCCTCTCCCAGGTTAGTTTAATGGTAGGGTGATCTGCTTTGAGAATCACAAAAGAGGGGTGATGAGGCTAGGTTCTGGTAGAGTTGAGGCCTTTCAACAAACAGTAGCTTTTCCCTGGGGCTATTTTGTGAAAACTTCACAGAGCCCACCCTGGAGTCATTCTCAGGGTTTCTGTTTTTCAATTGATTGTGGAGGCTGCTAGAGGGAGGGGCAGCCTCTTGCTCTGGTTACCCAGTGAGGAGAGCCACTCCAATGGCTGGCGCCTGAGCTGGGTGACTTTTCCCTGGATGGAGCTGAGTCTGGCAGGTCACTTCGCCGTTAAGTTCTTGTGACCTGTTAACTGACTCGTTTTATTCCAAGGCCTGAGTTGGAGCTAGCCGCTCCTCCGAGCTTTGTCGGTATCCAAGATGGAGATCACCGGTGCTGGGGGGGGAGGGGTGGCCTTCCCTCCTCTGCTCCCTGAGAAGGAGTGAGGACGTCGGGCTTCTACTCACGCCGAGTCTTGGATCCTGGGTCGTCTCTGGTCTGCAAACTGCAGGCTGAAGATGTCCGCTCCTTGTCGGTTCTTGCTGGTGTTGAGTAGTATCCTCTCACCCGCTGCGTCTGGCTCCTTCGTCCCGGACTCTCTGTGTGAGCACTCAGGTATGGCCGCGGCTGCGGTCGCTGCTGCGACCCTGCCGCCGCCGCCGCCGCGGCTGCTGGCAGGCGCTCAGATGTGTCTCCTTGTCTTGGCTTCCCCTCTCTTGTCTAACTCTCTGTCCTGTGATGGCACACTTGGTGTGATTCTCTGGCTTAGGACTGTTCACTGGAACTCTAAAACTGCTTTCTATGCGAGAGCTTGTTCAGATTCCAGCTTCTCCTCCGCCATCTTCCCGGAACTCCTAAAGAATGTTTTTTAGCTATCTTTTACCTGCCAAGATTTTCTCTTTGGACTAAAATGCAATTTATTTTGGAGAAAACTTCAGGGGTTTTTGAGAATGTATGTGCTATAGCTCTTGGGTGAAATGGTTTGTAGATGTCCCCTGAGTACATTCAATATTTGGATCATCTAAATCTTTAAGCTTTAAGCTTTTTGTTTTTCTTTTTCTTTCTTTTTTTTTTTTTTGTCAGTTGGGGGGCTTGAATTCTGGGTCTGGGCACTGTCCCTCAGCTCTTCAGCTCAAGGCAAGTGCTCTACCACTTAAGCCACAGCGCCACTTCCGCTTTTGGAGATAAGAGTCTCCCGGACTTTGCTGCCCAGGCTGACTTTGAACTGTGATCCTCTGATCTCAGCCTCCTGAGTAGCTAGGATTCCAGATGTGAGCCACTAACACCTTGCAATCTTTAAGCTTTCTATTCATTTTTTTTTTCCTGAATCATCTCTCTGACACAGTGAGTGTAGTAGCAAAATCACCACAACTGTTGTGTCTGGGCCTCGCTGTCCCTTTATGCCCAATCGTGCTGTTTTTGTAAAGTTTGTTACACCACTCTTCAGTGCATGTGTACATTCACATGCCCTCAGTGTGGACAAAAAACAGTTAAATTTCTTTTTTCAGTCACTGCATCTTTTAGTGGGAGATAACACTGATTATTATTTATATGACACTGGTTATTATTGAGAGGTGTTGACTGATTTCCTGTCATTTTGTGTTATTTTTATGATTGGTTCCAGTGTTTACTTTTTCTTTTTCTCTTTTTTTTATTGTCAAGGTGATGTACAGAGGAATCTAGTACTTATTCTCTCTGCCCCACATTTATCCTGGGAGTTTGCTGGTTACCACGCTGAACATCTTTGCTTCTTCCCTTTCTGTCATGTTTTTATCTGTTCCATTCATGAAATTCAGTCTTACCTGCTCTCTGGTGTTTGGGATATCTAGAGTCTTCCTTCCTCAGCTGTCTGTAAGATTCTTGTCCTCTGCATTTCTAGCTTCAAGTGTTCTGGAATCATTCGTTTATTGTTATCATGGGATCTCTTCATTTCCCCATCAAATTCTAAGGGAAGTATGGGTGATAGATTATTCTTCCTTGGAAGTTATTTACATTATGCTCTTGCTTTTCAATATTTTAGGATTAGTGCTAATAGATCTGATGTAATCCTGATGGGTTTGCCTCTGTCCAAGTTGGTGTTTTATTTTGTACTTTTAATCATTTTTCTATGTTCTATAGTCTGTTGTCTATAATGAGACATGGGGAGTGTGTTTTCTGGTCTTTCTTTTGTTTTTTGTTTGGTTTGGTTTGGTTTTGGTTTTTTGCAACTCACTGAAATTTTTTTATCTATGCTTCTGTTTTTTTCATCCAAAGTCTTAAACCAAATTTCCTCACTTCACTTAATTTTTTTTTCATTTATTCCCTTTGAGCTTCCATGATCATTTTCTAAAACCAGACTTTTGGATTTTTTGTCTGTCATTACACTCCTGTGTGTCTGGATTTGTGGCCTTATGGGCTGTTTGAGTTCTTAGGTGTGAATCCAGGCCTTGTGCAGACTGTGAAAGCATGCTACCACATGAGCCGTGCACCCAGCATTTCTCATCTTTCTTTGATTTGAATATTGCTAACTTTGCCCATGTGAGCCTCAAGCATACAACTCTCCTGCCTCTGCCTCCCAAATAGCTGGAATTATAATACGCATGGGCCGCTGTATCTGGCTCACTTTCAGGCTTTTGAAAGGGTCATATTTCATTGGCTTTTCCTATTTCTTGTTTTTCCGCATTGCCCTTAGTGTATCTGTTTGAGGGATGTCGTTTTCATGTTCTTTAGTTTTTTAACTCAGCCAATGACTTCTTAGCAAGCAGATTTCCTTTGGGATTTTGTTTGTGTCTACCACTCAGAGAAAAGAAGGCCAAGGACGGGATCCTGATTGATTCTGTTGGCCCTTGTCTCTCAGCTCTGGTTCTATCCCCAGCACATAGCTGGTTTGCCTCCTGTTTGCAGAGTCTGGCCTGGAGTTCAGCAAATGTGTTCATCTGTGGCTTCCCTCTGCAGCACAGAGAGTGTTGACAGCTGGCCTTTGTAGCACAGCATGGCCCTCAGGTCCTCTCTTTAGTTTAACATGTGCCACACCTTCCTTCTGGGGAGTGCTATGGCATCTGGCTTTTGATTGGCATTTCCAACCAAAGCACATTTGTGAGTGCGTGTTACAACCAGCTTTCTGAGTCCATGCTGCGTTCAGCAGTGATCACTCCATTAGAAGTAGAGGAGGCACCAGGTACCAGTTCTTACCCACAATGCTAGCTATTCAGGAAGCTCAGTTCTGAGAGTCACAATTCAAAATCAGCCTTGGGAGAAAAATCCCTGAGAGAGACTCTTATCTCTAATTAAACAGAAAAAAATTGCCGGATGCAGGTGGCTCATGCCTGTAATCCTACCTACTCAGGAGGCTGAGATCTGAGGGTTATGGTTCAAAGCCACACTGGGCAGGAAAGTCCATGAGACTCTTATCTCCAATAAACCACCAGAAAACTGGAAGTGACGCTGTGACTCAAGTGGTAGAGCACTCGCCTTGAGCTGAAGAGCTGAGGGACAGCGCCCAGGATCAGAGTTCAGGCCCCACAACCAACAAAAATAAAAGAAAAAAGAAAAAAAAACCTCTTCTTTCCATTTCCTGGAATTAATTTAAATAAATATTATTTTGTATGATCAGAGGCACATAGGCATTGTGCCTTTGTATTCCCCTCTTAAGAGTTTCTCCTTTGATCTCACTGTGTATGAATGCCTAGAGACCTATATAATTTATCATGTCCCAGTGTATGTTAGATCTAGCTTCCATGAAAACACATGGTGTTTGTCTCTCTGAGCTTAGCTCCCCTTACTTAATAAGATTTATTGTAGGTCCATCCATTTTCCTGCAAATGATATAATATTCTTTCTAAAGCTGTATAAAATTCCATTTTGTACAGGCACCACATTTCTTTGGATCCACCCATCTATTGTAGGGTGTCTGGGCTGTTTTCACAACTTGGCTATTGTGAATAGCGCATGTTCACAGTAGTGCATGTGAAAAACAAATAGTGGATGTTCAAGTGTTTTTTTTATCATATTCTGGCCTGTGATGTTCTGAGTGGATGCCCAGAAATGGTGTGGCTGAGTTGTAGGGAAAATGTATGTTTAGCTTTTTGAGGAACCTTCAGACTGCTATCTAGCATGGTTGTACTAGTTGACATTCCCATCAACAGTGCAATAGGGTTCCTTTTTCCCCAGATCCCTGCCAACATCTGTTGTTGTTCAAATTCACAATGTTGCCAATCTAACACGAGTGAGATGGAGCCTCAGAGTTGTTTTGATTTGCAATTCCTTCATGACCAGGGATGATGAGCATTTCCTAAAAAGAAGTCTCTCCTTAACTCCCTTGCCCATTTAGTGATTGGTTTCTTAGCTTCAGGAAGGGTTAGTTTCTTGAGCTCCTTGTATATTTTGGATATTAGGCCTTTGTATGGTATATTACTGGTAAAGATCTTCTCCTCGTCTGTTGGCTGCCTTTCTAGTTTAGTAACTATGTCCTTTGCTGTGAAAAAATTTTTATTTTGTTGTAATCCCATTTGTCAAGTCTCTCTCCTATCTGTTGTGCCCTTGGGACTCTTTTCAAAAAAGTGTCTACCTATACCTTTGAATTCTAATGTTTCTCCTATTCTAGAGGCACACTTTTAAAACTGTTATTTTATTTAGAAGAATCATTCAGTCAAGAATAGCCTTTTGGTTAGATTTCAAGACAATCATGTTGGTCATGCAGGTTTCAGTCCAGTAACTACCAGTATATTCTGGCATTTCGTTTTGCCATTGAGGAGATCAACATGAACTCCAACCTTCTGCCCAACACATCCCTGGGATTTGACCTCTATAAAATCTTCTATCATGAGCACCTGGTGTTGAAGAATTCTGTCACTTGGCTGTCTGGTTTGAATGAGAACACCCCTAATTATAACTGTAGGAAAGAACACAAGTCCGTAGCAGTACTTACAGGATCATTTCGGGCAGCATCTTTCCAATTTGGCACACTGCTGGACCTCTACAAATTCCCTCAGGTGAGAGTCAGGGTGAGGGGCTCATGGGAAACCAGATCTCCAAGGCTGACAACCTGAGATGTGTAAACAAATTGAAAGGAGGACAGTGGGGTTCAACAAGTGTCAAACTATGTTGTCCTTAATTCTAAGAATGGGCAAAGTGGCAGAGAAGCCATACGTCCTTAGGGAGGCGGAAGAGGTAGAATCCCAGAAGGAGCTTTTCTACAATTCTGAGTCTCATTAGTTATTTCATAGAATGCTCATGATGTGCTTCCTTGTATTCTTTGCCTTTAGCTGACCTTTGGGCCTTTTGATCCAGTTCTGAGTGACAAGAGGCAGTTTTCTTCTCTCTACCAGATGGCTTCCAAGGACTCACCCCTGGCCCTCGCCATGGTCTCCTTGATGGTTCATTTCAGCTGGAACTGGGTGGGGTTGCTCATCTCCGATGATGAGAAAGGTTTTCAGTTTCTCTCTGAGTTGAGGGCAGAAATGAAAAGAAACAAAATCTGTATAGAATTTGTGAATCTGATTGCAGGACCAGGCCTTTCAAGTTTCAAAGAAGTTGAAATGTTTCAAAGCAATTTCATAGCTTCCTCAGCAAAACTTGTTATCATTTATGCTGACATCGACTCTTCCTTTAACCTGATCTTCAATAGATGGCGGCATTTATTCACACAGAAAATCTGGCTCACCACTTCACGGTTAGATACTAGCACCACCAAGAAACATTTCCTCTTTGACTCATTCCATGGAACTCTCGTTTTCTCCCACCATCATGGTGAGATTTCTGAGTTCAAAACCTTTGCCCAGACAGTAAACCCTTCTAAATATCCAGATGATATCTATCTTTCTTGGTTGTGGTGGATGTTTTATAATTGTCCAGTCTCAGAGTCTGACTGCAAAATTTTGAAGAACTGTTCATCTCAAGGCTCCTTGGAATTGTTACCATGGTATCATTTTGACGTGGCCATGAGTGAAGAGAGTCACAATATCTACAACGCTGTGTATGCTGTGGCCCATGCCCTGCATGAGATGCTTGTTCAACAAGTAGAAACACAGCCACTGAAAAATGGGAGCACAGGCTTTCCCCCCTGGCAGGTACTGTTTCTTCCATTTAATACTGAGTAGTCTTGTCAAGATGGGGTTCCAAGACAGTTAACAGCTGAAAAGATCAAGTAGGGTAAGATTCTTTCTCCCAAACACTATTTCTCAACTACCCTTCCTACTTAGGAAGTATATGTATCTGAGTGAAGTAAGATGTCCATTCATGGAAAACAGATTTTTGAGTCATCATCAGTACAAGTTATGGAGGACATCAGCTTCCTGACTACATGAAGTTTTCCTTAGGAAAACACCAGCCTTTCCCCCTGATGTTCTTGATTCACACTGAAAAATTTAACTGTTTTTTAATATGTTTTATTATTGATATTGTTGTTGTTCTTATTATACAGGTGATATACAGGGAGGATTAAAATTTCATAAATCAAGTAATGAGCGTATTTCTTTTTGGACGTCACCTCATTCCCTCACTCTCTCCCCGTTTTCCTCTCCCATCCCCACCCACAATTTGTATAGTTCATTTTTGACATAGCATCTATGCACTGCAGAATTTGTTCACCCTTGAAACTAACCCTTTATGCATGCCTACAGTGTGTGAGCACATTCACTACTGGTTCTCACAGTGATCTTGCCTAGTCCTGCAAGAAAAACTCATTTTACTGATGGGCTCTTGTAGAAAAGGAAAATTAGAAATGGTGTGGAATTGGACTACAATAGCCACTGATCATTTAAGTGTGTTTGTTTGGGGAATCTTTTCTCCTAAGATGAAATGTATAAGTTATCTTCATTGTCCATCTGCTCTTCCTTGCTTAGTTCCATCTGTGTCTGTAATCAAGTTTCATTGAGAAGAAAAGAGTTAAGACAGGGCAGGCATCTCCTGCTAATGCTGCTCAGACTTAATACTGGGTGAACTTTCATCCTATAACAGTGGTCTTTTTTAGCTGCACCCCATCTTGAAGAACGTCAAATTTCGCAATTCTGCTGGCCATGAAGTTGATATGACTCAGAAAGAAAAAGTCAGCTCTGAGGTTGACATTCTCAATTTCTGGAATTTCCCAGAAGGTCTTCATCTTAAGGTGAAAGTAGGAAATTTTTCCCCACACTTTCCACCTGAATACCAGTTATCTCTATCTGAGAACATGATAGATTGGGCCACAGGATTCTCCCAGGTGAGTTGGAAGAAATTGTGATGCTTTTCTCTGAAAAGCTCTCTCCAAATGGTTGAGGGCCTCTGCACAACTCAGAAATGGGCCACACATGAACTATAGTGACTCACTTCTGTCTTCTAAGATTTTCTTCCTTACTCACTGATGGTTGGGAAAGGAGCACATGTTTGTTTGGGGGTTTTTGGTCAGTTGTGGGGCTTGCACTCAGGGCCTGAGCACTGTCCCTGAAGTTTATCGCTCAAGCCTGGCACTCGGCATTTTAAGCACAGAGCCACTTCCAGTTTTCTGTGGGTTAATTGGAGATAAGAGTCTCATGGACTTTCCTGCCTGGGCTGGCCACAAAAGGAACACATTTATTCACCCATATGATAAGAAGAGTTCATAGGTCACATTGCATGGCCTACCTGGTATCCGCTCCATTATTTGAATAAAACACATATCAACCATTTCTTAGTGTTCTAATGCTCTGAGGTTCGGTAGTTTCTGGAGGGTTATACAAAACTACCGTCTGCTACTACCAACACATGTTGCTTGTCCTCAGACCCCTCACTGTGTGTGCAGCGCAAGTTGCAGCCCTGGATTCAGGAAATCCCCCCAGGAAGGAAAGGCTGCCTGCTGTTTCGATTGCACCCTGTGTCCCGAGAATGAGATTTCCAATGGGACAGGTGGGTGCGTGCCAACTCTCCACTCCTCATTATTTCTCTCATCCATGAAAGGATCCTTGAAAACGTGCATGAGAACTGTGGATTCATGTATTCCTTTCCTCATTTAACCACATCATTGTTATAATAAATAATAGCCCTTCCTAGAATTAACACGCATCTATGCCTTAAAATGCATACTTTGACTTATAGTTTTTGTGGTATTCTTGTTGGTCTATGGTAGTTATTGTTTGGTTTTTCCCTTTTTTGTTGTTTTGACCACTTTCTTCGAGAGTACTTCCTTTATTCTGTGCCCCCTTGTCATTGTTCTAGAATTTTCTTTACCTTTGTATTCTTTCTATTCTTTCCCACTGTGCATCTTCTCTCTCTCCCATCATCAACAATCCCAATAACATTTTGACAGAAATAGTAAACACAACCCAAACATTCATATAATGCTTATGTAAGTGTAATCCCTCTATACAGCACTGGGCACCAGTGGCTCACACCTATAATCCTAGCTGCTCCAGAGGCTGAGATCTGAGGATCTTGGTTCAAAGTCAGCCCTGGCAGAAAAGTCCCTGTGAGACTCTTATCTCTAAACACTCAAAAACTGGAAGTAAGCCAGGCTGAAATCTGAGGATCATGGTTCAAAGCCAGACCAGGCCGAAAAGTCCCCATGAGACTCTTATTTCCAATAAACTACTCAAAAAAGCCGGAAGTGGCACTGTGGCTCAAGTGGTACAGTGCTAGTCTTACACAAAAGAGCTGAGGGTCAGTGCCCAGGCCCTGAGTTCAAGCCCTACAACACAATGGCTGGAACCATCTGATTCTTTATAAAGCTGACCAATTCACCCCCTGGGGTTGCCTTTTAGTACCTCATTTTCACCTTCCCATATATTCTATTGTCCTATCATTCTGCCTACTCTTTACTGAAGCTTCTGTACTTTCCCCTCATTGCTCACAGTAGACTGTAGCTGATCTCCAGCCGTTCCTGGTTTATTCATTCTAGCAAATGCTGGTGGCTCTGGTTCAGGAACTTCAACCTCCTTCCAGATATGTTGCTAAGGCAGGTGCTGGTGGCTCACACCTGTAATCCTAGCTACTCAGGAAGCTGAGATCTGAGAATCACAGTTTGAAGCCAGCCTGGACAGGAAAGTCTGTGAGACTATTTTCTTTAATTAACTGCTAAAGAAGCTCAGGGACGGCATCCAGCCTCTGAGTTCAGGACCAACACACACACACACACACACACACACACACACACACTAACAAGAAACATGTGCTTTGCCAACTACTCTGTCTATGGTATTTTCCTATAGCCTCTGGAATGTTTTTAGAAGAATGTTTTCTTTTAGTAAGGTAGTAAAAATGATGAGCTGGGATGTAGACTACCAAGTACAATGTCCTGGGTTCAATCCCCAGTACCAAAAAATAAAAGACAATAAACACAGTTTTTTTTTAAAAAAAAAAAAGAAAGAAAAATGACATTACATAAATACAAGACATTAAAAACACACCTGTAGCCAAAACCATAAATAATAGAGACAGTGTGAATTAGCAACTCTTCCATGCACATTATTCTTTCATTCACTTTCTACTGAACAATGAGGGAGGCGCAGCAGAGCTTCTCTGACACACTGATTTTAGGGCCCTGGGAATTAAGGAGGATTCCTGAACCAGGAAGAATGACATTCCACTTCTCTCTGCAGACATGGACCAGTGTATGAAGTGTCCAGATCACCAGTATGCCAACATAGAGCGAATACACTGCATTGAAAAAGTCGTAACATTTCTGGCTCATGAAGACAACTTGGGGAAGACTCTGGTCTGCACAGCCCTGGGCTTCTCTGTCCTCACAGTTGTTGTTCTTGGGATCTTCATAAAGCACCGAGACACCCCCATTGTCAAGGCCAATAACCGGGATCTCAGCTACATCTTGCTCATCTCCCTCATCTTCTGTTTCCTCTGTTCCTTACCCTACATTGGCCAACCCAGCACAGCCACCTGTATCCTGCAGCAGACAGCATTTGGGGTTGTGTTCACTGTGGCTGTTTCTACTGTCTTGGCCAAAACAGTGACTGTGGTTCTGGCCTTCAAGGCCACTTCTCCAGGGAGAAGGATGAGGTGGCTGCTGGTATCAGGGGCTCCCAACTTCATCATCCCCATCTGTACCTTGATCCAAGTGACTTTTTGTGGAGTCTGGCTGGGAACCTCTCCTCCCTTTGTGGACACAGATGCACACTCTGAACATGGTCACATCATCATCCTGTGCAACAAGGGCTCCCTCACTGCCTTCTATTGTGTTCTGGGATACCTGGGTGCCCTGGCCCTGGCCAGCTTCACTGTGGCTTTTCTGGCCAGAAACCTGCCTGACACCTTCAATGAAGCCAAGTTCCTGACCTTCAGCATGCTGGTGTTCTGCAGTGTGTGGCTCACCTTCCTGCCTGTCTACCACAGTGCCAAGGGGAAGGTCATGGTGGCTGTGGAGATCTTCTCCATCTTGGCCTCCAGTGCAGGGCTCCTAGGCTGCATTTTTGCCCCCAAGTGCTACATTATTCTTGTGAGATCTGAAAAGAACTGTGTGAAAGGTTTAAGAGATAGAGTTGACTCAAGGGGAAAACAGGCAAAATTTGAAGATTTGAAGGCTCTATGAGAACTTGAGAGTTTCAACAACCACTGCCAACCCCATCCTAACTTTGCATTCTGATCCTACAAAATGACTCAGAACACCTCACACTTCTTCAGAAAGAGCATGCAAGATCTTTCATTGTTATTCCTTAATAGTTTATATGAATTAAGAAATTTTTTTGGTGCCTGGGACTTGAACTCAGAGCCTGGGTACTGTCCCTGAGCTTCTTTTGCTCACAACTAGTGCTCTGCCACTTGAGCCACAGCTCTACTTCCAGCCTTTTTTTGGTAGTTTAGTGGAGATAATCTCACAGACTTTCCTGCCCAGGCTGGTTTCAAACCATGGTCCTCAGATATCAGCCTCCTGAATAGCTAGGATTCCAGGCATGAGGCACCAGTGCCTGGCTAGAAATTCTTTAATATACTTTAGGATTCTTCTGAAAAACTAATTCATTACTCACAGTAAATAACTTTGCTTAAGAATAAAAGATTTCCACTGGGATGGCATGAAACTACAGAGCATCTGCATGGCAAAGGACATAGCTAGCAAGATCAATAGAAGCCCAGGGATTGGGAGAAGATTTTCACTAGCCATACAACAGACAAGCACCTCATATCTAAAATATACTTAGAACTCAAAAAATTAAATCTCCCCAAATCAAATCCTCAAAGAAACAACCACCCGATTAATATGTCTTTAAAAACTTAAAAGACAGACTTCTCTGAAGAGGAAATAAGAATGGCCAATAGACACATGAAGAAATGCTCAACCTCTCTAGCCATAAAAGAAATGCAAATCAAAACAACATTGAGATACCACCTCACCCCAGTTAGAATGGCTATAATCAAGATCTCTAATAACAACAGATGCTGGAGGGGATTGGACAGAAGGGAACCCTATTGTATTGTTGGTGGGAGTGTAAACTTGTTCAACCACTTTGGAAAGTAGTATGGAGGTTCCTCAAAAGACTCCACATAGAGTTCCCCTATAACCCAGGAATCCCACTGTTGGACATTTACCCAAATGAACACAAACACGACCATACTAAAGCTACTAGCACAATTATGTTTATCGCAGCATTATTTAACATAGCTAAGATATGGAACCAACCCAGATGCCCCTCGGTAGATGAATGGATCAAGAAAATGTGGTAGGGCTGGGAAGGTGGCTCAGTGGTAGAGCGCTTGCCTTGCATGCCTGAGGCCCTGAGTTTGATTCCTCAGCGCCACATAAGCAAAAAGAAAAAAAGCCGGAAGTGGCGCTGTGGCTCAAGTGGTAGAGCGCTAGCCTTGAGCTGAAGAGCTGAGGGACAGTGCCCAAGCCCAGAGTTCAGGCCCCATGACCGGACCCAAAAAAAAAAAAAAGAAAAGAAAATGTGGTATATATACACAATGGTATTCTATGCCTCCATCAGAAAGAATGACATTGCCCCATTTGTTAGGAAATGGAAAGACTTAGAAAAAATTATATTAAGTGAAGTAAGCCAGACCCAAAGAAACAGGTCCCATGGTTTTCCTTATTTGCAATAACTAGTATATGTCTACGACAAGTAGAAAAGGTCAAAAGCTATGTACATATGACCATATAATGATGGTCAGATGATGCTAAGCAAAAGGAATCCCAAGTAGGGGCACAAGAGGTTTTATCTTTGTCGCTATTGTTTTTAATGTACTTATAATGTCCTATATGATTTTTTTGTTTCTCTTGTATGTTCTTCCCCCATGGTATAACCCCTGTTTTCACTGTATTTGATGTCAGTGCCCTGCATCTTGTATATACATTTTTCTAGTTTGGGGAGGGGAAGAGAAATAACAAAAAGCTGAAATAAGGATACAGGATGACCCATTGTAACAATGAGATGTGCAAGACACTATGTTAAAAATGAACTTTACAACTTTGTGGGGGAGGAAACAGTTAGGGGGGTGGAGAGGGAAGGGATAATAGGGGAAAACAAAGGAGGGGGTAACAATGCTCGATAGAAAATGTACTCATTACCCTATTCATGTAACTGTTACCCCTCTGCACAGTATCTTTACAATAAAATATATATATATAATAAAAAGATGTCCAAAACCTTTAGCATTGTTTTACAAAATAAAAGGTTTTGTTTTAATTTTATGCATGCATTTAAGTATTAAAATGAAAGGTTAAAACCAGGTACCTGGGAGAAAGCGAGGGAAGGGATAACATTATCCAAAAAGAAATGTACTCTTTACCTGACGTATGTAACTTTCACCCCTCGGTATATCACCTTTATAATAACAATCTTAAAAAAAGAAAAACAGGTACCCATGGCTCATACCTATAGTCCTAGCTACTCAGGAGGCTGAGAGCTGAAGATTGCAGTTCAAAGCTAGCCTGGACAAGTAAGGCCATGAGACTCTTATCTCCAATTAACTACCAAAAAGTCAAAAGTAGCACTAGCCTTAAGCAGATAAAATTCAGGTGCAATGCACAGGCCTGGAGTTCAACTTCCAGGACACACACACACACACACACACACACACACACACACACATAGTCAGAAGTTAAGCACTGGTGGCTCATGCTAGGCTCTAGATATTCAGGAGGCTGAGATCTGAGAATCTCAATTCAAAACCAGCCCAAGATGACAAATCAGAAAGACTCTTATCTCCAGTTAACCAGCAAAAAGATGGAAGTAGAGTCATGGTTCAAGTGGTAGAGAACCAGCCTAGAGCCAGGAAAAGCCAAATGAGGCCCTGAGTTCAATCACACACACACACACACACACACACACACACACACACACACACACACACACACACACATACTGAGAATGTGACTTAGTGGTAGAGGGCTTGCCTAGCATGCATGAAGCCCTGGATTCGATTCCTCAGCAACACATAAATAGAAAAGGCCAGAAGTGGCACTGTGGCTCAATTGGTAGAGCACTAGCCTTGAGCACAGAGAGGCTCAGGAACAGAGCCCAGGCTCTTGAGTTCAAGCTCCATGACAAAAAAGAAAGAAAGAAAAAGAGAAAAAAAACTGGTCAGGATATTGTCAAGATTAAGTCAATGTGATTTCTTGTTCTACTCGAGCTTTATCTATAGTGCTCTCTGTCTCTCTCTCTCTGTCTCTCTGTGTCTCTGTCTCTGTCTCTCTCTGTGTCTCTGTCTCTGTCTCTCTCTGTGTCTCTGTCTCTGTCTCTATCTCTCTCTCCTTCTTCTTCTTCTTCTTCTTCTTCTTCTTCTTCTTCTTCTTCTTCTTCTTCTTCTTCTTCTTCTTCTTCTTCTTCTTTCTTTCTTTCTTTCTTTCTTCCTTTCTTTCTTTCTTTCTCTCAGAATCCATTAAACTGGAATTTTCCTAAAGTAGAAACTTATTTGTAAAACATCAGCCCATCTCACTTGTTCCTTAAGTGTCCCATCATGTCAGGATTGACCCAGGGTCTTAGCTTCCCTAGCTTCCCCACCCACCCTCTCCCACTCTCCCCTGTAGACTGGTTGTTTTCTTTTCTTTTCTTTTCTTTTTTTTTTTTTTTTTTTTTTTTTTGTCTGTTGTAGGGCCTGAACTCTGGTCCTAGGCGCTGTCCCTCAGCTCTTCAGCTCAAGGTTAGCACTCTACCACTGGAGCCACAGCACCACTTCTGGCTTTTTCTGCTTATGTGGTGCTGAGGAATCAAACCCAGGGCCTCATGCATGCAAGGCAAGCACTCTACTACTGAGGCATCTTTCCAGCCCGGAACTGGGTTCTTTTGAGTCCTCAACTTGGAAATAAAGCAGACAAGCCAAGATCCTCAGATCTCAATCAGGCTGAGTTAGACCCACAACTCTAGCTGCCAGGTCCCCCTTCCAAACCGCAGCAACCTATGGAATGAAAACTAATCCTCGCTGGCCATTCTTGCACCTAGAAAGTGAATGGACAGCTATTTTTCTGGCCACTAGGGGGCAGCATGTCCAAGGACTACCAGTAGGTCTGAAGCAAACTGGGTAACCAGACTTGAAATACAACTCACCCCAAATGACAGGGAAGAATTAAGAGGGTGTGGGGAGGAGGAAAGGAATGGAAGGAATAAGAAGAGGGAGGCAGAAGGACAGGGAGAAGTGGAAGAGGAAAATGGAGTCAAAGAAGGTTAGGAAAAGAGAGGGAGGAGAAAGGGAGGAGGGGGAGAGAGAGAGAGAGAAAAAAAGAGAGAGAGAGAGGGGCACCTAGGAAACACACAGAGCCCTCACTCGAACCAAGCTGTGTTCCCCCACCAGCAGCCTCAATCCTTCCCTAGGCCAGAAAGTTTCTCTCCAATCCTTGGGACACAAGCCCCTCACATTTGTGCACTTCTGGTGAGAAAGAGCTCTTTACCTCATAGCTACCTAGGAATCATGGGTAAGACTATTGTCTCAAACCCACCCTGCCTGGCTTTTGCAAATCCCCAAGATTCTTTTTTTTTTTTGAGGGGGGGAATTGTCATGGGGCTTGAACTCTGGGCCTGGGCACTGTTCCTGTGCTCTTCAGCTCAAGGCAAGCACTCTACCACTTGAGCCACAGCGCCACTTCCGGTTTTCTAGTGGTTTATTGGAGATAAGAGTCTCACGGACTTTCCTGCCCGGCTGGCTTGAACCGAGATCCTCAGATCTCAGCCTCCTGAGTAGCTAGGATGACAGACGTGAGCCACCGGCGCGAGCCACGGGCGCCCGGCTTAAATCCCCAAGATTCTGACACACACCTGCACCTCTCCCATGCTCCTGAATGCCTAGGGTCTGGACTCTCCCAAGGCCAGCATCCCAAATTGTCCCCACACACACACATACCCCTGTTTCTGTTTTTGAGGCCTTCATAACATAGACATTCATCAATCAACTACTGTACTAAAATTCAAAGCAAACATTGCCAAACAGAAACCTGAAGTTTCAAGCTACCAGACCCTCCTGGAAGGGGCTAACCACACAAAGAAGCCCATCACATCTCTGTGTTATATACATTTCCTCCAGCTTCCAAAAAAATATAGAATCTGCCAGGCACTGCTGGCTCATGCCTGTAATCCTAGCTACTCAGGAGGCTGAGATCTGAGGATCATGGTTCAAAGCCAGCCTGGGCAGGAAAGTCCAGGAGACTCTTATCTCCAACTAACCACCAGAAAACCAGAAATGGCACTGTGGCGCAAGTGATAGAGCGCTCGCCTTGAGCTGAAGAGCTTGAGGGACAGCACCCAGGCCCCGAGTTCAAGCCCCATGACCAGATCCCTATGTCCTTCCTTTCTAGGTCTCCCTGATGCCATCCCCCTCTCTCTATCCTCCTCTCCATCCCCCTTCTCCATCCCAACAGATATCCCCCTTTGTTACTCACTTGGATGATTGGAGGAGCCACCTCTTAGGTATATTGCTCACCCTCCAGAGAAGGCTTGAAGAGGACTTTTATATTAAACAAACATCAGGGACCAACCATCCTACCTCTCTGAGGAAACCTGGCTGCCCTCTTGTTCCACACTCTTCCTCAGCACAAACAAGCCTGATCAGACATCTCCTATTCTCCTAAGGGCAGCAAGAGACCCTAATAAGAGAGGGGGAGTTAAGGAAAATTAAGAACTGTAGGCAGTATAGAGACCCAGCGAAGGGACACCACCTCCTCTTCCGGGGCACCTTAAAAAAGCAGACAGCTTGTAGAGCCTGCACCCCCTCTTCCCAAAGACCTTGAGAAAACAGAGATCGCCTGCTGGAGTCCATACAGGTATAAAATGACAAGCTACAAACACCCACCTTTCTCCCTAACAGCTATAAAACTGCCCTTGCTGTAGACCTTGCTGAATCTGAATCTCCCACCCACTTCCCTCTCCCTAGACATATCCAGAGGTTGTAAAAGAGAAGCCATGAATTGAGGGCCCTTCCATTTGTTGACATGTCTGCTAAAAACAGATACTTCCTTATAACTCAATGGAAGATACCATATCTGCACAAAGAGCCCCTTCCCCTTTTCCCATCCTGCCCCGCTCCAATGACCCCCTGCCCTGCCTCACTGCACCCTCTCCACCAATAGGAGATTTTAGCTGGATGATAGTCTGCCATTGTCTTTCCAGTCTGGCTATGAGACTTTGGTGTCCCTCTTAGACTTTTACCCTGGAAATAAAAGTCTGTTGAGTTTGGAGGAAAAAAAAAAGAACATATCCTCATGGCTTTTCATCCCATGCAAAACAAACAAAAACTTATTATGATCCTTGAATCCTCCTCCAGTCTTTCTCAGCCTCTCCTGGGCTTTTCTTCACATCCCCCTTTGCCACTAGCCCATGTTATGGGATACATTGTGTCTTGGGAAATTCATGTGGTAGCCCTGACCCCCAGGACCTCAGAATATAACTGCACTTAGGACAATGTCTTTAAAAAGGACCTTAAGGTTAAATGAAATGACTAGTGTGGCTCTTAGAACACAGGTATATACAGAGGAAGAAACATTGACATAGCAAGGAAAGAATCCTCCAGCAACATAGCCAGTTTCAAAGCTATATATTGATTTCTATCTTTTTTGTCAGTCCTGGGATTTGAACTTAGGGCCTGGACACTCACCCTGAGCCTTTCTGTGCTCAAGGCTAGTGCTCTACCACTTGAGCCACAGTGCCACCCAGCTTTTTCTATTTATGTAGTACTGAGGAATCAAATCCAAGGTTTCATGCATGCTAGGCAAACACTCAGCCACTAAGCCACATTGCCAGCCCTGATTTCTATCTTTTTAAGATATAGTCTCAGAAGAAAATGACAATCACCCCTCCTCTGGGTAAATAGTTCTCAAGCTTTAATGAGCCTTCAGATCACCTGAAGATCTCAATTAAAAGCAAATTTTTCTGGGTGCTGGTGCCTCATATCTATAATCCTAGCTACGTAGTAGGCTGAGATCTGAGGATCCCAGTTCAAAGCTAGCCTGAACAGGAAAGCTTATGAGGCCCTTATCTCCAATGAACCAGCAAAAAGCCAGAAATGGAGCTGTGGATCAAGTGGTAAAGCGCCAGCCTTCAACAAAAAAAAAAAAAAAAGCTAAATGACAGCGTGAGGCCCTGAGTTCAAGCTCCAATACCAGAAGAAAAATAAAAATGAGGACAGAGAATGCAAGAAAAAAAAACAGGCCATGTACAGATTAAATGAGATTGCGTTTCCTCCAGTTAAGAGTGTTGTTTTCCACTCGAGAGAAGAGGGATTGGCCCAAGGTTGTGTTGAAAAGTGTCCACATCGGCATTTCCAACGCCCTCTCTGCCCCAGAAATCATCAACTGAGCCAACAAAATTTTTTACTCAATGTTTATTTGAACATTTTACGTAGACCAGAGACACATGACACATTTTTATGCCTTTGTGTGCAGAGTCTGCCAGCCTGGAAGGATGGATTGATGAGGAGAGTAACCTATGGTTGGATAACATCCTAAAATTGGATGACCCAACCCAAGGGGTACATAGCGAACCCAGGGTGGAAAGTCATGCCAGAGTTTTTTACATTGCATCTTCTTGGATGGAGGGGGGAGGGGGGAGGGGGGACTTCATGGAAAGTGGTTCTCAGAGGGCAGTAGTCACACCTGTGGTTCTCAGCTGCATGCAGGGCTAGAGTAATTGGCACATCTGGGACCAATATTCTAGACACTCAGGGGAGTTCCCCCTTCCCACACAGACTGCCTGTTTCCCTCATTCAGATCTTGATTGACATAGAGTAGAAACTCAGAAAGGTATTAGTTGAAATTACGTATTTGATGAATGAATACATGATTGATATTCTCTTCCTGGAGCCATCATATATAAATAGTATTTTCAAAAAAAGAAAAGCCAGGGGCTGGGAAGATGGCTCAGTGGTAGAGTGCTTGCCTTGCATGCCTGAGGCCCTGGGTTCAATTCCTCAGCACCACATAAGCAAAAAGAAAAAAGCCGGAAGTGGCACTATGGCTCAAGTGGTAGAGCGCTAGCCTTGAGCTGAAGAGCTGAGGGACAGCGCCCAGGCCCAGAGTTCAGGCCCACAACTGGACCCAAAAAAAAAAGAAAGAAAGAAAGAAAAGAAAAAGAAAAGCCAGGCTGGGAAAAAGTGAAGGAATTTTGAAGAATGAGAGGACTTTTTTCTCTAAAACAGCACTAATTCAGGACAGGAAACATGAGAATTGTCTACACAGGAAAGAGGAGCTACATCTAGTGAGTGATTCATTTGTGCCAAGCTCTGTATAAAAGGCCACATACAAGCCAAGCACCGGCAGCTCACACTTGTAATTCCAGCTGCTAAAGAGGTTGAGATCTGAGGATCAAGGTTTGAAGCCACCCCAGGCAGGCAAACTCATGAGACTCTTCTTTCCAATTAACCACCATAAAGATGAAAGTAGACAAATGGGTCAAGTGATAGAGTGCCAGCCTTAAATGAAAAACTAAGAGACAGTACCAGGCTCTGAGTTCAAGTCCCAGTAGTGGCATCAAAAAAAAAAAAAAAAGACCACGTACAGATGAAATGAGAGTTAGTTTCCTCCAGTAAAAGTACTGCTCTCCACTTTAGAGACAAGGGATTGGAGTCTTCTTCTATGGTGCCAGCCATCTCCAAGCAGAGGAAAGGAAGAGAGACAGAGGACAAAATGAACAGCACCAGAGGTAGAAGAAGAAATGGGTTTGCGCTCAGGAGAAAAAAATTAAATAAAGTAGCTTTGCAGGGCATGACTTCTCCAGTGATAGAAATACACAAGTAGAAAAACACAAGAAAAAAAAGAAAAAAGAAAAACACAAGAAACCCCATAGAACTATTCATAGAAATATACAAGTAGCCTCCACATGTAAGCCTCCAACTTATGCCCAAAGATAATATAAAAGGCAGGGCACCAGGGCCTTGCCCCAACCACACCTGGAACAGCAGTTGAGCCAATGGGACACATTCTCAGAAGGGTAGGGCTGGCCTCACCCAAGACGGACTGCGAGGCTGTGACCAGAAGAATGGTAGAGAGAATCTAGCTGCGTTCTCTTTTGTGCTCCTGCTGGAAGGCCAGGCACAGCCCAGTCCTGACCCTGACCAGAACAAGAAGGGAGCGCAGGCCAACAGTGGGTCTGTGTCTGGGGAGTGCAGAGGCCTGTGTTGCTCAGTCACAGCCAGGCTCCTGCCTGTATAGCAATACCGGCCACGTGGGTGAGGGGACGGATGGAAGGATCTATGAGGGATGGATGGATGGATAGATGGATGGATGCACACATGGATGGGTAGATAAAAGGATGAATTATAAGTGCATATGGATGGATGGATCAACAGCCAAAGTCTCGTCAGTTCATCCGTTCTCTTGGGGGGAAGGAAGGAAGGGAGGAAGGAAGGAAGGATGAATGGATGAACAGATGAAGTGGATGGATGGATGGATGGGTGGGTGGATGGATGGATAGATGGGGTGGATGAAGTGAATGAAGTGGATGAATGGATGGATGGATCAATGAATAGGTAGATGGGTAGGTAGGTAAGAGGAAAAATGGACAGATGGAGGGATAGACAAATGGACAGATTGATGGATGGACAGATGGATGGATGGATGATGTACAGAAGGATGGATGCATGTATACACAGATAAATGATGGACAAATGAATGCATAAAAGTGACAACCCAAAGCACAGGCTATCAAACACCCAATGGCTATGTGTTACCAATTAAGATAGATGCACATCTCCTCCCCTAGAGGCCGGGTCTAGACACAGAGAAGTGGACATTTACAGACAGGGTACCTCCTGCTTCCTACAGGCCTGGCCCAAATCTGGGAGCTAGTGAAGGCTAAGCCACTAATCCTTTAGACTAACAATCCATCCCTCCACGATGCAGATCTGGACCTGCCCAAAGGAGGCTCTCAGAGAGGGCCCTGGCCCCCTTCCCAATCTCCACATGCTCGGCCGAGGCTTGAGTGGCTTGAGTCTTCAGACGCAGCTTGTGTGGCAGGGCTGGCCGGTCCACAGCCTGGTGACTGTGTTCCAAGGTGGGGTGGGCAACCCCAGCAGGCGGCCCCTTAGGACCTGAAGAGGTGTTTAACAACAACACATCAGAGGGCCCTGAGGTCTGGCTCCCAGTGGGCCTGGACCACCAAAGCCTCCAGCAAGGCTTCCACGGACAGCCAAAGCGGGCAGTGGGGCCAGCAGTCTGCAAGATCCCATCAATTCCCTTCGGGGTCAGGGACCCCAGCTCCTGGGAGACCCTGGGGAGAGCAGCCGGGCCAGCCTGCCCATGAGCCAGCAGGCAGCACTGGTGTCCTGGCATGGCAGCCTGCAGGGCAGATGGCCTCAAGAGACAGCTAAAGGAGCCAGGCAGAGAGCAACATGACTCAACCCCAAAGTGGTGCTCCCCAGGCCAGGGAGACTCCCACCGAGGCATCAGCAAGGGGGAAGTCTGGGGGCCCCTCAAAGGGGGCAGAAGGCCAAAGTGACGTTTGAGGGCTTGCAGCTCGGCCCTGAGTGCGGCATTGTCGTGCAGCAGTGCAGCCAGTTGGCCCTCGATGGCCTGGTCGTGGAGCCGACGCCTTTCCCGCGATCTCTTGGCCGCCGCGTTGTTCTTCCTGCGCTTCTCCCAGTAAACCGTGTCCTTCTTCTCCTCCGCCATGAACTCCCGCTGCCGACGCGTGGCTGGACCCCTCCCTCGGGAGACCCCCAGAGCCTTGCTGGCATCCTGAGATCCATAGGGCAGGTTCAAGACACCCATATCCATGGTTGCTTAGGGCTCCTGGGGAGAAGGAAAAGAGGCTTGGCATTGGAGGCCGAAGGCTGAATGACCCCTTCTCATTTACTCCTGTGTCCTTCTCCGTCCCCAGGGAAGAACAGGTGGTCTGGGAATGGGACACTGCGGGGGGGAGGGGGGGGAGACAGAGAGGGGGTGCAGGGAATTGAAGCCGGTGGGAATGTGGCAGACTAGGTGAGCCACAGCGACAATGCACAGCTGAGAGAGGCTAGAGGGGAGCCCACGGTCATCAGAGAGGGGATAGTTAGGTGCTTGTGTGGACACAGACTTCTTGCCACTGAGAAAGGCCACAAACAAGCCACAGGTGTGGCTGAGATCCACAGTAAAATTCTGGGAGACCCCAGAGGGAGACAGGAGGAAGACCACACCTAAGAAAGAGAGATCGTAGCCAGCTTCCTGTAATCCTAGCCACTCAGGAGGCTGAGAGCCGAGGATCAAGATTCAAAATTGCCAGCCTGAGGAAGGAAATTCCACAAGACCCTTACCTACACTTAACCACCGAAAAGCCAGAAGTGGTGCAAATGATTCAAGTGGTAAAGTATTAATCGGGCAGAAAAAGCTAACAGACCATGCCCAGGCCCTGAATTCAAGCCCTAGAACAAGCACAGACACGCAAAATGTGTCCACCATACTAAATGTAGTGATCTGGACAGAAAGACAGATGATTCCATGTGTTCCCGCTCATAAAAGTAAAGAAAGAGTCATGTTGAGCAAAGACCAAGGGAAGAGAAGAAAAGGGAAAGGGAAAGGAAGAGCGTGAAGGAGGCTAGGTTATAGATACAAAAATCACTGGGGAAACAGGAGCTGTACTGTGCTGCTGCATGTGTCGTAGATTTCACAGAGTAGCAGAAGAGGGCTCCCTCCCACCCCCACCCCTGCAACATGAGGGAACAAGGATTATATTGGAAGTGATGAATATGCTAATTAGCCAAAGCTGATCATTGTACTTGTGTATCAAAATATCACCCTGTAGCCCCATGGATAGGTAAAATGACACTGTAGCAATTCAAATTTTCTGACAACACTGGCATTTGAACTCAGGGTCCTGTGTTTGCTATTGCTAGACAGGCACTTTACCACTTGAAACATACATACACACACACACACACACACACACACACACACACACACACACACACACCCCATCCCATTTGGCTCTAGTTATTTATTTTGGGAATCAAGTGTTGATTTATGCCTAGCCTGGTCTGGACATTGATCCTCCTGTTTACACCTCCTACTTACATGGGATGACAAGCCTGCACCTCCACACCCAGTTGGGGTGTTTGGTTTAATTCACTAATTGTGAGGGAGGCATGGTGAACTTTTTGCCTACGCTGGCCTCAAACTTCCTGATCTCTACTTCCACCCTGAGTAGCTGGGAGTATAGACATGAGCCACTGACCTTAGCTTCAATTAAAAATTTTAAATGGTTTCAAGTAGGGTAGAGGTTGTAGCTTGGCTCAATTGGTAAACTATTTCCCTAGCATGCACAAGGCCCTGGGTTCCATCCTCAGCCCTGCAAACTAACAGGTTCACATACAGATGATTTAAAAAATTAGAAGATGTATTGCCTAAATAACACACTCAGAAGAGAACACCTCCCTAAGAGACCACCACCCTCCCCTTAGAGTCCAAGGACAACCTGTATGAGGATCTACCTACCATAACCTGGGGAGCAAGTGCCCAACAGAGGAAAGACTGAAGATTTTGCAAGAGAAAAAAAATGAAGAGGAAGAGAAAATCCTAGTGTTCATGGCTCACGCCTGTAATCATAGCTCCTCAGGAGACTGAGATCTGAGGATCACTGCTCAAAGCCAGCCCCATAAGGAAGGTCCATGGGAGTCTTACCTCCAATAAACCACCAGAAAATTGAAAGTAGAGCTGTGGCTCAAAGTGGTAGAGTGCTAGTCTTGAGCACAAGAGCTCAGGGACAACACCTAGGTCCTGAGTTCAAGCCAGAAGGAGAAGAAGAACAACAACAACAAGGAGGAGGAGGAGGAGGACTGGGGGGAGAGAAAAGGGGAGGGGGAGGAAAGTCCATGAGACTCATCTCCAATAAACCACTCAGAAAACCAGAAGTGGCACTGTGGCTCAAGTGGTAGAGCGCTAGCCTTGAGCTGAAGAGCTGAGGGACAGCGCCCAGGCCCAGAGTTCAGGCCCCATGACAGACCAAAAAGAAAAAACAAAAAACAAAAATCAAAGGAGAGGGAACTAGGATGCTCTCAAATCCCCGCCCAACCCTTTGGTTGGCCAAAGAACAACCACAACCTTTCCTTTGCTTCCTGCTACAAGGAAAGGAAGAGCTTGCCACAAACTCCCCCGTGGGCAGACTGCTTACCACCCTCAAGAAAGAGGCAGCATTGATAAAGCCAAGACACATGTTGACCCATCAAGCACCTTTGTCATTTACAAAATAGTCCCTTGGCCAGGTGCTGGTGGCTCACACCTGTCATCCTAGCTACTGAGGAGGCTGAGATCTGAGGATTGCGGTTCAAAGCCAGCCCAGGCAGGAAAGTCTGTGCGACTCTTATCTTCTATGAACTACCAGAAAACCAGAAGTGGCGCTGTGACTCAAGAAGTAGAGCGCTCACCTTGAGCTGAAGAGCTGAGGGACAGCGCCCAGGCCCAGAGTTCAAGCCCCATGACCAAAAAAAAAAAAAACTCCCCTGCTTGAGTTCACACAGTGAAATAACAAATTTTCCTGTTGAATTGACAGTGATTTAGAAAAGTGATAACACTCAAAGCCAGCAAGGATGTGGTGAGATGGGCATGCTGGGTGCTCAGAAGGTAGAGGGTGTGAATTGCTTCCTGGCAAAGCAACGAAGAGATATGAAATGGGAACTGGGTCCTGTGGACTCACTCTTGTAATCCTAGCTTCTAAAGAGACTGAGATCTAGGATCACAATTTGAGGCCAGCTGGGAAAGAAAGAAAAATCTGTGAGACACCCTGCCATCTCTAAAGTAACCAGCAAAAATCTGGAGTAGAGACATGACTCAAACAGTATAGCACCAACTGAGTGAGCATGAGTTGGGGTTTATGTCTCCAATACCACAAAAAGATGAGAGAGAAGCCAGGCACTGGTGGCTCATACTTAGAATCTTACCTACTCAGAAGGCTCTGAGGGTCCCAGTTCGAAGCCAGCCCAGGCAGTAAACTCCGTGAGACTCTTTATCTTCAACAAGCTACTCAAAAAAGCCACAAGTGGCACTGTGACTGTAATGGCAGAGCGCTCTCCTTGAGCAAAAGAAGCTTGGGGTCAGCATCCAGGCCCAGAGTTTAAGCCCCAGGGCTGCCAACAAAAATTTTAAAAATTAAAAAAAAAAATTTAAAAAGATGAGCGAGAGCAACTGTAAATAGCTGGGGATGTGGCCCTGAGTTCATTTCCCTATCACTAAAAGGAAATAAGAAACAAAGTTGAAATCACACCCTGTCCCGAAGAAGAAGGGAGCTTTTTGGTAGCCCTGGAGATGAATCTAAATCCCAACTTCAGCTTCTAGAAGGCTCAGCTTAGCATACTGACTCCAGTCCTGTAGACCAGGAGCTGTCCTGGGCTCCCAGAGCCCAGTGAGATTCAACCATCCATCACCCAGGGGTGTCTGACATGTCCACACATCTCCAGACAAGCAATAAAGGCGGGAGTTATTTGAAGAAGGGAAGCTGCTCTGTGTGGTACAAAGAAGTGGACAAGAATGGGGATCCAGGCTCATCTGAAATTCTGATTTATTTTACTTTTTTAATTATTTTTAATGGTACTTAGGTTTAAACTCAGGGCCTTGAATTTGCTCTACCCCTGGAGCTACAACTCTGCCATGTAAGCCACGCCCTTACCACTTGAGCCCCACCTCTGCCACTTAAGCCACGCCCCTACCGCTTGAGCCCAGCCCTTACTTCTTGAGCCACACCCCTACAACTTGAGCTCTGCCTTCCTCTAAGCCACGCCCCCTGTATCTTGAGCCACGCCCCTACCATTTGACTCATGCTTCTGCAGTTTGAATCCTGCCCATGTTTCCCTTTGGCGGGGGAGGGAGGAGAGTCCCAGACACTTTGAGGGCTGTTTTGATTATCTTTTAAAATCTGTGCCCATGTTTGGTTGTGAGAATAGTCTCATGCTAAGTTTGAAGAGGGATGTAGGAGGAAAAAGAGCCTTCTGGGCCCATTCCTGGGTCCCTCCTTCCCCCAGCTGTGTGATCATGTACCAGTTCGAGGTAGGGGTCTCTCTGCTTTATGCCCAGGCTGGTGTGGACGGCAGTCCTACCGGTGCTCCCCCTGTGCTGGCTGGGGCCGACCGGTGTGCACCAGATTCCCCCACAGCTGAGATGACAGGTATGTGCACTGTTGGGGAAGGCGGCCTTCCCGTGCCCTCCCTCCTGCCCTCCCTCCTGCCCTCCTTCCCAGAGACCATGGAACTGCCATGTGCCACCCAGCCCGTTCCTTAGAAAAAAGCCTCATTGCCCCAAGAGGCTGCACTCTCATGGGGTTCCCACAGCCCCACGGGAACAGGGGGCCCCAAACTCTCACAATGAGTGAACCCCTTCCTCACCAAAGCCCCCACTGAAACCGATCTCTAAAACCGAGAAGCCTCTGTGGGAAGACGGAGTTCATAGGAAGGCATTCAAGGCCCTCAGACCCGGGGCTGGTGCATTCGCCCCCTCCCCCCCAACTTCTCCTCACTCCTTCCTTCCCCGGCCCAGGGCCCAGGGCAGAGACCAGAAGCCGTTGATACCACACACACACACACACACACACACACACACCTGTGCCCCGCCCACAAGCCCAGCCTAGGTCTGGGGTGCCCAGAGGAAGTGGGGTGCTGAGGGCTGGGCCTGTCCTCCACGCCTCAGCCACACACAGGATTAGACACACAGAAGGACAGGAACTCGGGCTGTGGCTTAACCCAGCATCCCAGTAGATCCTTAGTCTCTAGGCTCACAGAGCGCCCCCTCCCTTGCGAGGAGAACGCAGGGTCAGGTATCCCCATCCTGAGGGGACCCTCAGCCTTCCCCCATTCCTCCAGTATCTGGGTTCTTCAAGTTCTGCCTTTCCCTCACTCCAAGGCAAATTGAAGCAATCCCCCCCAAAATGACTCTGATCTCCTCTCCTTTCACACCCCGAACCCCGACCCTGGCTACCAGTCTCCCTAGGGTCACTGAGGGTTAGCCTCTGTTCACAGTAGGGATCCCCAAATTCCTACCCTCCCACCCCTAATACCTGAGTGGTGTCAGAAGGTGGGGGACACATAGCCCCCATCAGCGGCCCCTGGGGAAGGAGCCTCAGAAGTGCTTCCACCACAAGCACCTGAGCCCCAGGGGCAGGGGCCTGACCCCCATCCAAACCCCAGGTTCTGAGCCCCCCCCACCCCACCCAGCCAGCTTCTGTCCATCTGACCCCAGGTCTCCAGCCCAAACCACCCAGGTGATCTCCATCCTCTCTCATCTCTCTCCTGTCTCTGCTCTGCCAACAGAGCAGCCGCAGGATCTTAGCTCCTGCTGTTCCCTCTGCCTGGAATGCTGTTCCCACCATACTCAAGCCTCCAGCATCACACACACACACCTCTTCATCTTCTTTCTGATCTTGCTGTATGGTTAACCAGAGTGCTATCACCCCTTCGCTTTGCTTTTGTTTTACTTTTTTTTTTTTTTTTTTTGGTTGGTCGTGGGGCTTGAACTCAAGCCCTGAGCGCTGTCCCTGCGCTCTTCAGCTCAAGGCGAGTGCTCTACCACTTGAGACACAGTGTCACTTCTGGTTTTCTGGTAGTTTATTGGCGATAAGAGTCTCATGGAACTTTCCCGACTGGGCTGGCTTTGAACTGCGGTCCTCAGATCTCAGCCTCCTGAGTAGCTAGGATTACAGGTGTGAGCCACTGGCACCTGGCTTTGTTTTACTTTGTTTTATTTTCCTTTTTCCTTTTTTACCTTTTTTTTTTTTTTTTTTTGATTGGTCATGAGGCTTGAACTCTGGGCCTCAGCTCTTCAGCTCAAGATGAGCGCTCTACCACTTGAGCCACAGTACCACTTGCTCCTTTTCTTTTCTTTTCTTTTTTTTCTAGTATACTAAGGTTTTGCACTCAGAGCCTCCTACTTGCTAGGCAGGCATTCGACTCTGTGAGCCACGCCCCCACTCACCCCCAGCTCTTTTTGCTTTTGTTGTCTTTGGAATAGGGTTTGTTGTTATTGGTGTTGTTGTTTTGCCTGAACCTTCTAGAGCACCATCCTGGTATTTATACTTCCTGTGTAACTGGGAAGACAGGGTGAGTCATTGCACCAGACTTTTTCTGGTGGAGATGGGGTCACGAGAACCCTTTTTGCCCACACTGGCCTTGAACTGCAATCCTCCCAATCTCTGGCCCCCTATGTAGCTAGGATTACAGGCAGGAACCACTGTAACCTGCTTACATTTTAGTTTCAGTGGATAAATAAGAAGTGCACAGGTTTGTGGTGAATGGGATGCTTCCATGTAAGTTTCCGGGATGGAACCATAAAATTAACAAATCCCTCACTTCAAGTGTGAAGAGAAATCAGCCTGGACAAGGAAACCAAGGTAGCACACATTCATCATGGCCTCACTCACAACCACCAAGATGTGGACACAACCCAAATATCCACTACAGGATGATCAGATAGAAAACATGAAGTAGAAGCCGGGCTCTATGCCTCACGCCTGTAATCCCAACTACTCAAGAGGCTGAGCTCTGAAGATCATGGTTTTAAGCCAGCTCTGGCAGGAAAGTCCAAGAGACTCTTATCTCTAATTAATCACCAAAAAGCCAGAAGTAGAAATGTGGTTCAGTGATCACAAACAAGGCCATACTAAAGCTACCAGCACAACTATGTTTATTGCAGCCTTATTTACCATAGCTAAGATATGGAACCAACCCAGATGCCCCTCAGTAGATGAATGGATCAAGAAAATGTGGTATATATACACAATGGAATTCTATGCCTCCATCAGAAAGAATGGCATTGCCCCATTTGTTAGGAAATGCAAAGACGTGTAAACAATTATATTAAGTGAAGTAAGCCAGGCCCAAAGAAACATAGGTCCCATGTTTTTTCTTATGTACAATAACTAGTATATGTCTGAGACAAGCAGAAAAGGTGAAAAAAACTATGTACATATGACCATATAAGATGATGTTAAGCAAAATGTATGCCAAGATAGAGACACATGTGGTTTTATCTTTGTTGCTGTTTTTTTTAATGTACTTATAATGTACTATGTGATTTCTTTTGTTTCTTTTGTATGTTCTTCCCCCATGGTATAACCTGTTTTCACTGTATTTGATTCCAGTGCCCTACATCTTGTATATACATTATTCTAATTTGGAGAGGGCAAGGGAAATAACAAAATGCTGAAATAAGGATAGAGGTTGACCCATTGTAACAATGATTTGTACAAGACACTATGTTGAAAATGAACTTTATAACTTGGGGAGGGGAGGGAGAAGTTGGGGAGGTGGGGAGAGAAGGGCTGGTAGGGGAATAACAAAAGGGGGGTAACAATGCTCTATAGGAAATGAACTCATTACCTTACTCATGTAACTGTAACCCTCTGTACAGTATCTTTACAATAAAAATATACACAAAAAAAGAACTGTGGTTTGAGTGGTAGAGCTCCAGCCTTGAGAGGAAAAACCCAAGCATGAGCACCCAGCTCCTGAGTTCAAGCCCCTGGTGCCTACACAAAAATTTAAAAAACAAAACAACAGTATACTTCATCCTGGGAAACAATGGCTCCTTACAGACAAGCCCCAGTTGAACCCCTGAGGGCCTCTGAGAGTCAGGACTGGACCTTGAGACCCTCCAGAGGTCCTGCTGACACCCACTGACGTCATCAGCCACCGACATCTTTTCTGGTGCCTGGCACCACCGGGGTGGCTCACTCAGCAGAACTCTATCTGCCCTGAGATCTGTTTGGCAATCAGATGGTGCCATTTTCCTGCTTCAAACCCTCAACCTACCAGGGAGGCCTTCCCTCACCCCACCCATGCTCCACCCACGGTGGCCTTCCCACCATTCCAACTCACCACAGGGCCTTTGCACAGGGGGCCCCACAGTCTGGGTCACACTCTTTCCTCCCCTTATTCTCTTCATTCTTGCCCTCGATCACAACTCCTCTGAGAAGCCCTCCCTGACCTTCCAGAATCATCCATGCATGCTAACAGGCACTTACTGAATGACAAAGGTTTCTACTTCTTTCTTCTTCTTTATGGCAGTATTGGGGTTTAGACTCGTCAGCTCATCCTTACCAAGCAGGTACTCTACCACTTGGGGCATTCCCCCAGCCCTTTTTGCCTGTTTTGTTGTTGTTGTTGTTGTTTAGATATGGTCTCATGCTTTTGCCCTGCCAGTCACCACAATCCTCCTATTTATGCTTCGCACACAAGTACCAATCGCAGCACCAGCTGGTGGTTGAGATGGGGGTCTTCATGAACTTTTTGCACGGCTTCCCTCAAGCCTCAATCCTCCTGATCTCAGCCCCTGGGAGTGGCTGGGATTGCAGGCGTGAGTCGCTAGACCTGGCTTGTTTCTGATCCTTAAAACTCAGGCTCTCAGACGTATTAATGTTATATTCTCCCATGAGGTTGATAACTGGGTTCTTCCTACATGCCTACCACCAGGCCCAGCACTTGCTGGATGAGTAAACACACCCCAGGTGGGCCGGGACCCACTATATGCTATATGCTAAGCCCCCACTATTCCCCTCACTCTGTTCCAGCCTCACAGGCCCCTGGATGTTCTTGCAGCATACCAAGCCACCGACCTCAGGGCCTTTGCCCTGGCTTTCCTGCTACAATGCCCTTTCCTAGTTGTTTGGCTGGTTCCCTGTCCCAATGCCTGGAACCTTTTCTGTTCCCCAAAAGGAAATCGTTACATCCACGGAAGTCTCGGATGTACCACACCCACCAAACTCCTCAGCCTAAGTCTTAAAGCATAAGGAGTGAACCTCTTTATGTTCAGTGGGAAGTCTCTGAGTCACAAATAACCAGACCTTTTGCTCCAAGTGAATCGGGGACTCCTACTCCCAGTAACAAACATGGGTGATAGGAGAGAGGCCTCCTCCTCCTCCCCCTCCCCCTCCCCCTCCCCCTCTCCCTCCCCCTCCTCCTCCTCCCCCTCCTCCTCCTCCTCCCCCTCCCCCTCCTCCTCCCTTCCCCCTCCTCCTCCCCCTCCCCCTCCTCCTCCTCCTCTTCCTCCTCCTTCCTGAACAGCATCCAGAGGCCCCAAGGACCTCTGTAGCCAGGAGATGAACATAAGGCAATTCTTCAGTAAGTGTTTCAAGGATGGAATTTTTGCCCGTTTGTTCATTTGGTTTTGACAGTATCTCACTGTGTAGCCCCGGCTGGCCTCAACTCAAAATCCTCCTGAGTGCTGGGATTACAGGCATGCACCACCACACCTGGCTTCGGTGACTGTCTGAATTAAAATGCAGTGTGGAAGGACAGAGAGAGTGGAAAGGGCAAAATGGGCAGGAAGTTGTGGGGGGGAGACAGAGACAGAGAAGGCAGGCAGACAGACAGACAGACAGAGAAACCTAATCTTTGCACCAACTTCGTTCCCCCAAGTCAGCCCCTGACCAAACCCTGGACAGCAGAAGAGCTCAGAAAAAAGCTGGGTTCCCAACCCCTGCTCCACTAGCCCCAAAGAATAATTACCCCCAAGCCCCACAGCAGCCAGAGCTCCCCACCCCACCTTGGTGCCCCAACAAACCATATCAGAGCCCTCCTGTGCCCCACACAATTGAGTGGCTGTCACTGTGGCCAAGGGCTTTGCCCTGACGGTGGAGCCCATGCAATCCCCATAGCAAGAGAACCCACTGCTGCATGTGGGGAGTAGGGCTGGCTGTGGGGGTACACCATGGGAGAAGCCTGCACATGGACAGAGGCAGGGAGAGGCCAGAGGAGGGGGGACTGAAGCAAGCTCAGTGTCTCTCTGAAGAAAAAGATGGAGAACCTTCAAAGAGGGAAACTGAAGACCAATGGCTCCCACCTGTAATCCCAGCTACTCAGGAGACTGGGATCTGAGGATCCAGGCTGGAAGTCAGCCTAGGTAGGAACCTCTGAGACACATATCTCTAATTCACCAGCCAAAAAAAAAGCCAGAAGTGGCGCTATGGCTCAAATGGTGGAGTGCCAGCCTTGAGTGAAAAAGCTCAGGGTCAGCACCCCAGGCCCCGAGTTCAAGCCCCAGGACTAACACAAGACAGAGAGAGAAAGAGAGGGGAGAGGGATGGAGGGAGGGAGCGAGACACACAAGCAAGGCAGAAACCCAGTGACAGAACAACCAACAGAAGAGAGACAGAGCCATAGAGACCCAGGAGCTGATGGCAGGGTGAGCTGAGTGGGGGACATGTGTGGACGCAGCAGGGCCCCACATTTGGAGAGCTGGGAGGTGGGCCATGCAGGGAGAAAGACAGAGTGGGACAGGAGGAAAGGGTGCATACAAGTCCCCAACAACACCAGCCCTCTGAAAGCTGGCCAGCCCAGTTGGGCCTCTACCTGTGGGCTCACCTCCTCGGCCTCCCGTGTCCTCTGTGCGTCTCCTCTGAGCCTTTCACCGGGGCGGAGCCTCCAAACCCCTTGGCGGTGGAGGGAGTCACCCACACATCCACCAGGGGACACCTGGGCCCCCAACCTACAGGAGTGGCTTTCTGGTTAGGCCTGTCCTCTGTCTGGTGACCCAAGGGAGAATCCTCACTGGCTGAAACCACAGCTGAAGCCTTTCATTCCAACCACCTGAGAGAGACCCTTCTAGAAAGATCCAGAGGAATCTTTCTGTCTTTTCACCTGAAAACACTTCCTGCTCAAATTCCCTCCATGGCTCCATATTCCAGGCTCCAAAACCCAGGCACTGTCCCTGACCGTTTTGCTTAAGGTTGATGCTCTATCACTTGTGCCACAGCTTCACTTCCAGCTTTTGGGTGGCTCTTTGGAGATAAGAGTCTCAGATCTCAGCTTCCAGAGTAGCTAGGATTACAGGGGAGAGCACCAGCGCCTGGCTCCACATTACCTTTCTGAATGGCTAAATCCTTACCTTCCTTGCTCTAACCTATCTAACCCATCCAAAACAGGAAACTGATTCATACAGCACAAAACCAAATATGTTCCCCACCCCCCCAACACCTGGGGAAGGTGTGAGGGAATGGAGGGAGGGAATCAGCCAAGTGAAAAGACCACAGGATTTTGGGGGGTATGGAGAGACAGAAGAAACCTGAGCCACACCCAAGGCTGTGAGATAAATCCTGGGGTGCAGCCCCCTAAACTCCGATTCAGACTTTGGTTCCAAATGGAACAGAGCACGTCTTGACTTAAGAACAATGATGCTAACCACCAATGTCTGTAATCATGCCTGTAATCCTAGCTACTCAGGAGGCAGAGATCTGAGGGTTCCAGTTCAAAGCCAGCCCCAGCAGAAAAGTCTATGAGACTCTGATCTCCAATTAACCACTATAAAACTGGAAATGGTGCTCAGGCCCAGAGTTCAAGACCCACGACCAATCAAGAAGAACAGCATCACCTGGTGGGTGGACCTGGAATTGCACCCCATTTCATTGATCTGTTCATTCATAAAGCAAAAATTTTTGTTTGTGGGGGATTGAAAGATGTGGCTGGAGATAAAACACTTCCCCAACCCTCAGGAGCCAATCATTTCCAGCACCAAGATGGTCTCAGTGTGTTTGATACCCATCCATGGTCATTTTTAATCCCTCTTTCCTATAAAATAAGCTTGTCTTAACCACACACTGTTGAATCACCAGTGGGTCATGGAAGAGATTAGAAAGGAAATTCAAATGTTCATGATTTTCAACAAAAATAAACACACAAATTACCAGCTCCTCTGGGACACAGCAAAGGCAGTACTCAGAGGCAAGTTTATAGCTCTGAGTTCCTACATCAACAAATGGGAAAATCGAAACCAACAATTCAATGAGACATCTGAACCTCCTTGAAAAAGAGCAGCAAGATAAACCCCAATCCAGTAGACAGAAAGAAATAATTAAAATTAAATCAGAATTAAATGAATTAGAATCCAAAAAAAAACACAGAATCAACAAAACAAAGAGTTGGTTCTTAGCAAATCTTATCTGAAAAAGAAGAGAATACACCCAAATAAACTCAGAGATGAGAATGGAAACATCACCACAGAAACAACCAAGATCTAGAACACTATAAGGGAATACTTCTCAAACCTTTATACTAATAAGTTTGAGAACTTGGCAGAAATGGACCTTTTCCTAGCAAATATCCACATGCCAAAACTAAACCAAGATGAGTTAAACCATCTTAACAGGCCCATATCAAGCATTGAAATAGAAACAGCAATAAGAGACCTCCCATCTAAGAAAAACCCAGGACCGGATGGATTTACAGTGGAATTCTCCAAGGCCTTCAAAGTAGAAGTCACACCAATACTCCAACTCTTCAATGAAATTGAAAGAGAAAGTTCACTACAGAACTCTTTCTATGAAGCCATCATAACCCTCATCCCAAAACTAGGCAGGAACTCATCAAAGAAAGAGAACTATAGACCCATTCCTTTGATGAACATTGATGCAAAACTTCTCAACAAAATTTTGGCCAATTGACTTCAACAATTCATCCAAAAAATCATACACCACGTTCAAACAGGATTCATTTCAGGGATACAAAGCTGGCTCAACATACTCAAATCAATTGATATAATTCATTACATCAGCAAGAGCAAGGATAAGAACCACATGGTTATTTCAATAGCTGCAGAAAAGGCATTTGACAAGATCCAACACACCTTTATGATGAAGGTCCTGGAAAAATTAGGAATCCAGGGAACATTCCTCAATACAATAAAGGCTGTATATGGCAAACCTACAGCCAGCATTATACTTCATGGTGAAAAACTAAAGCCATTTCCTCTTAACTCAGGAATGAGACAAGGATGTCCACTCTCTCCACTTCTCTTCAATCTAGTATTAGAATGCCTAGCTACAGCAATAAGAAAAGATGCAAATATAAAAGGGATCCAAATAGGGAAAGATGAAATAAAACTCTTCCTCTTTGCAGATGACATGTTCTTATATTTAAAGAATCCCATGGACTCCACTCCCAAATTACTCAAGCTGATTCAAAACTTTGGCAAAATTGCAGGGTATAAAATTAACCCTCAAAAATCCATGGCTTTTCTGTATGCCAACAATGAGAAAAGCATGGCTGAAATCAGGAAAGCAACTCCATTTGTAATAGCCCCACAAAAAATAAAATACCTAGGAATTAACTTAACCAAAGAAGTGAAGGACCTCTATGATGAAAAGTTTAAAAACCTGAAAAAGGAAACCAAAACAGAAAGTGGCAAAACCTCCCATGCTCCTGGATTGGAAAGATCAACATCATGAAAATGGCAATACTTCCCAAGTCTATCTACAAATTCAATGTGATACCTATCAATATTCCAACCTCATTCTTCAAGGAAATAGAAGAGACAATGCAAAAATTCATATGGAGCAATAAAAGACCCTGAATAGCAAAAAAAAAAAAAAACCTTAACAGAAAGAACAGTGTTGGAGGAATATCAATACCAAATTTCAAACTCTACTACAAAGCCATAGTAATCAAAACAGCTTGGTACTGGCACAAAAACAGACCTCAGGACCAATGGAATAGAATTGAAAACCCAGATATGAACCCACAGACCTATAGCCAGCTAATCTTCGATAAGGGAGCTAAAAAAATAGAATAGACTCTCCAGTAAATGGTGCTGGCAAAATTGGTTAATCACTTTTAGAAAACTACAGCTAGATCCTTATATATCACCCTGCACTGGACTCAACTCCAAATAGATCAAAGACCTCGGAGTCAAAGCAGACACCCTGAAAACATTACAGGACAGAATAGAAGAAACCCTAGGTCTCCTTGGCACAGGCTGAAATTCTTTTAATAGAGACTCAGAAACACAACAAATCAAAGAAAGGTTGGACAAATGGGATTGTATGAAATTGCAAAGCTTCTGCATGGCAAAGGACATAGCTAGCAAGGTCAATAGAAAGTCCACGGATTGGGAGAAGATCTTCACTAACCATACAACAGACAAGGGTCTCATATCTAAAATATACCTGGAACTCAAAAAAATAAATTCCCCAACAACAGATCCTCAAAGAAACAACTGTCCCATTAATAAATGAGGTAAAGCCTTAAAGAGAGACTTCTCTGAGGAGGAAATAAGAATGGCCAATAGGCACATGCACAAATGCTCAACCTCTCTAGCCATAAAAGAAACACAAATCAAGACAACATTGAGATTCCACCTCACCCCAGTTAGAATGGCTATAATCAACAAGTCTAATATAACAGATGCTGGAGGGGATGTGGACAGAACGAACCCTATTGTATTGTTGGTGGGAGTGTCAACTTCAACCACTGGAAAGCAGTATGGAGGTTCCTCAAAAGACTCCACATCGAGCTCCCCTATGACCCAGCAATCCCACTTTTACCCAAATAATCACAAACAAGACCACACTAAAGCTACCAGCACAGCTATGTTCATTGCAGCCTTATTTACCATAGCTAAGATATGGAACCAGCCCAGATGCCCCTCAGTACATGAATGGATCAAGAAAATGTGGTATATATACACAATGGAATTCTATGCCTCCATCAGAAAGAATGACATTGCCCTATTTGTTAGGAACTGGAAAGACTTGCAAACAATTATATTAAGTGAAGTAAGTCAGGCCCAAAGAAACATAAGTCCCATGGTTTCCCTTATTTGCAATAACTAGTATATGTCTGGGATAAGCAGAAAAGATCACATAAGATGATGTTAAGCGAAATGAACCCCAAGATAAGGACACAAATTTTTTTTCTTGCTTGCTATTGTTTCTACCATATTTATAAGGTACCACGTGATTTTTTTTTATTGCTTTGTATGTCCCTCTCCCATGGTATAACCCATTTTCACTGTATTTGATGTTGGTATAATTTGGGGAGCGGAAGGGAAAAACCACATTGTTTAAATAGGGATACAGGTTGACCCATTGCAACAATGAGATGTACAAGACGCTATGTCAAAAAACTAACTTTACAATTTAGGCAGGGGTGGGGTGTAGTTGTGGAGATGGGAGGGAAGGGAGGGGAGGGGAAAAACAAAGGAAGAAGCAACAATGCTTGATAAGAAATGTACTCATTACTTTGCTCATGTGATTGTAACCCCTCTGTACAGTATTTTCACAATAAAAAGACTTATTTAAGGGCTGGGAAGTTGGCTTGCCTTGCATGCTCGAGGCCCTGGGTTCAATTCCTCAGCACCACATAAGCAAAAAGAAAAAAGCCGGAAGTGGCGCTGTGGCTCAAGTAGTAGAGTGCTAGCCTTGAGCTGAAGAGCTGAGGGACAGCGCCCAGGCCCAGAGTTCAGGCCCCATGACCAGACCCAAAAAAAAAAAGACTTACTTAAAAGATAAATAAATAAAATAAGCTTGTCTTTATGCATAATCCCAAAGTAAATGTCAGAAACTGACTATAAATTAAATGGGGGGAGCTGGGTGACATAGAGCATTCTTGTAATCGCAGCACTCAGGAGACGGGAGCAGGAGGATGGCAAGTTCAAAGCCAAGCCTGTGCAAGCTAATGAGACCCTGTCTCATAATAAATACATAAAATAAATAAATGAAAAGTATTGCCATAAAGCTCCACTAGGTATGTAACAAGGCCCTAGCTTCCATGTTTGGCTCTAGATAGATAGATGATAGTCACATTTATAGGTAGATTCATACATAGATTGATAGATTTATAGAAATATTTATAGATAATAGATTGACAGGTTGATAAATACACACTGGACACTTAATATAGTATTTCATATAAATAAATACTAATATAATATTCTATATAAATCATAACCTAGTGAACTTTAACAAAACTTCAATACCTATGAACAGCACAATCTCAGATACTGCTAAATCTGTGATGTCAAAGGAGAATGTAAAATAAAATGAAGCCAGATTTGATTATCTCAATTTATTCTGCAGTGCTAAACCACTAAATGATTTTTGAGAATGGAGCTGGGTGACTGAGAACCTGCTCACCACTGGGAAGGCCCTGGGTTCAATCCCCAGCTCCAAAAAGCGAAGAACACTTTTCTTAATTTCTTTATTGAGATTAAGTGATTACATATTGTAGGATAGTGATACTTAGCTAAAGTCCCGAACACATTTTAACCTTCACAGATGACTTGTTATTATCATGGTCTATAAAGCTTGTGAACTCTACAAACTTTGACAGTACAACTATTTCTTCCAAATAGGGTGATATGTACATTTTTTTTTCCTTTTCTTAATGTAAACTGTTCACCTCTCTCTCATTCACCCCCTCCCATTGCTGCCCTTGAGTTGCTTAGTTCACTTTCATCAATGTCCAGTGCGGCTGATGGGCCCCTCTGTTGTATTTTTTCACCTGTTTCTCTCTGATTCTGTGCCCTCCTGCGAGCCTGCCTCAGATGTGCACATGTATATTCCATATGTGAGGTCAAGATTGTAGCGGTCCTCAAAGAACATTATTAACAGAACATGTTGCCATTTTAATATTATTCAGATTCAGTCTTACCTTCCATGTGAAAACTAAAATTTACAGGTATAATTATACATGGCAGGGTTTGCAAAACTTCACTGGTTTGTTGTTGTTGTTGTTGGTTTGTTAGTTTTTGGCCAGATCTGAAGCTTGAACTCAGAGCCTGGGTGCTGTCCTTGAGCCTGTGCTCAAGGCTAGCTCTCTACCACTTGAGCCACAGCACCACTTCTGGCTTTTTGTGAGTAGTTTATTGGCCTTGAACACAAGAAATTCAGGGGCAAAAGGAAAAAGTTAAGTTAAACTGTGGGTAAGTCAGGGACTGGTCTGTATTTCCAGGCCACACATTCTCTGTTATTTGCTAGTGTGACCACTAGGTGGCGACATTTTTTAATTCAAATTCCCACTTGATCTACAGACTCCATCTCCAATTTATAACAAAACTAATGAAATCCCTTATTTTGTACAATTAACAAAAAAAAAAGAGAGAGAAAACTATGCAATACCTCATGTGGTATGACTTTTGAGCTTATGTATTGGTTAAAATTAAATTTAAAAAAAATTTTTGAAGCTGGCTGTGTTGACCTGTGCCTGTAGACTTAGATATCTCAGAGGCTGAGGAAGGAGGGTTGCTTAAGCCCAAGAGTTCAAGGCCAGTCTGGGCACATGGGGAGACATATACATACACACACACACACACACACAGAGCCATTGCTGGTGGCTCTGCCTGTGATCCTATCTACTCAGGAGGCTGAGATCCAGAGGACTGCAGTTCAAAGACAGGGCAGAAAGAATAATCCTTGAGACTCCAGCTCCAATTAGCCAGCAAAAAGTTTGCCTGGGGACATGGCTTGAGTGGTAGACTAGCCGAACAACTGAGAGGTCCTGAGTTCAAACTCCAGAATTGACAACAAAAAAAAAAAAAAAAAAGATTGTGATAAAAGTAAGAGCTAGCCAAGTGGTAGAGCGCTAGCCTTGAGCTGAAGAGCTGAGGGACAGCGCCCAGGCCCAGAGTTCAGGACCCATGTCCGGACCCAAAAAAGAAAGAAAGAAATGTACTCTTTGGGCTGGGAAGGTGGCTCAGTGGTAGAGCACTTGCCTTGCATGCATGAGTCTCTGGGTTCAATTTCCCAGTACCACATAAGCAAAAAGAAAAAAGGCGGAAGTGGCGCTGTGGCTCAAGTGGTAGAGCGCTAGCCTTGAGCTGAAGAGCTGAGGGATAGCATCCAGGCCCAGAGTTCAGGCCCCACGACCGGACCCCAAAAAAAAAAAAAAGTAAGAGCTAGCTAGGTACTGATGCTTCATGCCTGTAATCCTAGTTACTCAAGAAGTTGACAGCTAGGTACTAGTGTTTCATGCCTGTAATCCTAGTTACTCAAGAAGTTGACACCTGAGGATCATAGTTCAAAGACAGCCTGCGCAGGGAAGTCTGTGAGACTCTTATCTCCAAAACCACCAAAAAGCCAGAAGTAGAGCTGCGGTTCAAGCAGTAAAGCACTAGTTTTGAGAAAAAAAAAAAAAAAGAACTCCATAGCCAGGCGCCTTTAATCCTAGCTACTCAGGAGGCTGAGAGCTGAGGATCATGGTTCAAAGCCATCCAGGGCGGGAAAAGTCCATGAGACTTCTCTCCAATAAAACCACCAGAAAACCAGAAGTAGCGCTGTGGCTCAAGTGGTAGAATGCTCACCTTGAGCTGAAGAGCTGAGGGACAGCACCCAGGCCCAGAGTTCAAGCCCCATGACTAACAAAAAAAAAAAGGTGGGGGGGAGAAAAAAAGAACTCCAGGCACATTGCCCAGGCTCTGAGTACAAGCCCAGGACCATCACACACACACACACACACACACACACACACACACACAGAGTGGGGGGAGAGAGAAAGAGAGAAAGCGTTACCATTTACTGAAGCAATCATTCTCAGGGCTTTACCTGTCATTTAACCCTTAAAACATAACCACTAAATGAATGTCATCATTACTCCCATTTTACAGATGAGGAAACTGAAGTACCTAGAGACTGGCATCTCTAGCCAAAGTGGATAACTGGTAAGGGCTGTGTCTGCTGATGCTGGTTATCTGTGTGACCCTAAGCAAGTTTGATGTGTTCTTGTCTTATTTCCTCTTGTATTAAACAGAAGTAAACTAAATCTCATGTTGTGGCCTCCAAATGGGTTTTATGAATAATGGCTTAGAAGCAACCATTTAAAACTGGCAAAAAGCCGGGCGCCGATGGTTACGTCATCCTAGCTACTCCAGAGGCTGAGATCTGAGGATCACAGTTCAAAGCCAGCCTGGGCAGGAAAGTCCATGAGATTCTTATCTCTAATTATCCACCAGAAAACCAGAAATGGTGCTGTGGCTCAAGTGGTAGAGTGCCACCTTGAGCTAAAGAGCTAAGAGACAGTGCCCAGGCCCAGAGTTCAAGCCCCAGGACTGGCAATAGAAAAAAGAAAGAAAAAAGAAAAGGAAAAGAAAAGGGGCTGGGAAGGTGGCTCAGTGGTAGAGTGCTTGCCTCACATGCATGAGGCCCTGGGTTCGATTCCTCAGCACCACATAAGCAGAAAAAGCTGGAAGTGGAGCTGTGGCCCAAGTGGTTGAGCTGAAGAGCTGAGGGTCAGTGCCCAGGCCCAAAGTTCAGGCCCCACGACCAGCAAAAAGAAAGAAAGATGTGAAGGGTAAACCAAAGGAGGAGGCTGCAATGCTTGGTAAGAAATGTACGCATTATCCTGCCCATGTAATTGTAACCCCTCTGTACAGTATGTTCACAAATAAAATAAAATTAAATTAAAAAAGAAAAAGAAAGAAAGAGAGAAAGGAAGGAAGGAAGGAAGGAAGGAAGGAAGGAAGGAAGGAAGGAAGGAAGGAAGGAAGGAAGGAAAAGAAAGAAAGGAGAAAATAAAGGATACTGGGTTTAACTGGCACCATCATGTCTTCATGGTGGAGACAGGGAAGTTCCATTCCCAGATGATGGGCATGCCTGAATTCCTAGAGGGAGGGGTGGGGACCTAGATGATAGGTTACTGGACCTGCCAGTCTTGGGTCATTAAGTCTAAAGCTCCCTGTGGCCCTGCCCCCTGATCAGGACCTTATTTAGGTCCAGAACAGCTCAAGCACCAGGATACCATGCCTCATGTCTTGTGGCTTCTGTCTTGTGGCGCGTGGCTCTCCTCCATCACCACACTATCCCACTTCAGCTCTCCACTGGGGTTGATCTGGTTTGTTGTGATTGTTTTTCTGCTCTTTCTTTCCTTTCCTGCTCTCGTGGCTCCGTTTCCTAACAGTGTTCAGTGTATTCGAGAGCTTGGAAGGCCTTAATGACAGGAGTCCACCTGCAGCCACCGGATTCTCCAATAAAGACTTCCAGTGCGACTTCTCAAAATGTGGCTTCTCTGGTTTTGTTTTGTTGGGTTTTTTTTCCAACTGGGTTCCTGTACAACACTCAACCGTGCTCTTCTTCGCCAGGCTTGAGCTGAATGAGTCTTTCTACTACGTGAAGGAACTAAAAGCATCTGGAGGACGGGCAGGGGGGGTGGGGGGGGTCCCCCATGCGTCCCCTGCCATTCAAGGTTCTCTGGCTTTGACTACTCATCCCTGTCTGGCTACACCCTGAGAAAGCAGTTTGTGATTACAGAGACTCAAACAGGAATGGACAACACATTCTATTGGCAGCCCTTGCTGAATTTTCCAGAAGTCTGGCTCCATGTAGCTGTTTCGGATCCCTTGATGTTTGCCTGGGATTAATTGCTAAGCACCCCCCATCCTGTAGGGGCCACCTCGATGTCAGGGCCAGCCTCTATTCCTGCAGCCCTGCCTCCCTGGCCCAATTCCTGAGCCAGCTTGCTATGAAAATCACCTCCAGCCCTTCCCAGACATTTGACCTTGGGTGTCCTTTGTTTGCCTCCTTCATTCTAAGCCAGTCAGCACTCTGCTGTGTTATGCAAGCAATGTGCACATTTTATTCCCCCAGACTTTGGAATTCTCTATCAAGCAATGTCTTCCATTAAAAGCTAAACAATATCAAAACCATAGGATCTGTATTTGGGGGGGAGTGAGGAACCTACAAGCAGTCAGAGGGCATAGACCAGGCTAATCTGCAGGGAGCAGGTAGGGAATCAAGAAAACAGGGCTGATTTCTCCAAAAGAGAGTGAGGTGACCCCAAGAGGGTGTAGCTGGCAGGAACTAGGCCAAGAAGAACAGAAGCCCTGGGAATTAAGACCCCGAAGGGAGATGCTGGTCATCTCCCAGGCCGTGGGAGAAAGGCGGGCGCAACTGACCCTGGCTGACAGCTGAGTAACATCTGTTTGACAGAAAACCCAGTCCCAGCAGAAAGCCACAACCCCAGCAGGGCGTTTAAAACACCCAGTGGGTTTGCTTTTTGTTTTGTTTTGTTTTGTTTTTTTTAAATAGTGTTAGAGAAATCTTTCTCTGCAACAGACTTTACTAATCACCACCCGATTTAGCTGCAGTTCGCACTCGCCCCCAAAACACACAGGCAACCACATAGAATAACAACCTAACATTGGAAGCCTGGGGCAATGGCGGCACACCTTGAACTATAGCTTTATACCTATTAATATTCTACAATCCTTGAAATAATTCTGTAGGCTGGGTGTTACTGGAAGCCAAATGGCAGCCAGTGGGAGTCCAGGGGTGTTGCTTCCACCTGGGAGAGTTCTTCCCACATCTTTGTAGACCCAGCAGACTCTGCTCATTTCCCACCTCCACCCCTACCTGCTCTCTCCCTCTTTCTGCTTGCTAGTCAGGTGCTCTACCACCTGAGCCGGTGTGGCTCTAGAGCCACCACTAGAGCCATGAGCCATGCCTTTTGATTAAGCCTTGATCCCAACCCATTTTGTTTTATTTTTCAAGTAGACTCTTGTTTTTCTTTCCAGGGCTGTTCCATACTATGTCCCTCTATTTATACCTCCCACCTAGCTGGGATGACAGACATGCAACACCATGCCCAACTTTCTCTTGACATGAGGTCTTGCAAACTTTTGGTGCAAGACTTTTTGTCCTCAAACTTCCATCCTCCCAGTCCCTGCCTCCTAAGTAGCTAGGATTATGGGAGTGAGCTACCAGTATCCAGCTCTGTTTCTCATTTGACTTTTAAAGACTATAGAGTTCTGTGATTTGTTGAATATCACAAAATTTTACCCCAAAATGGATAAGCCTTACTATCAGTAGATTATACCATGTGTGTGTGTGTGTGTGTGTGTGTGTGTGTGTGTGTGTGTGTGTGCTGGGGCTGAAGTTCAACTCCAGAGGCTTGTGCTTTCATTCAGCTTTCTTGTTCTATCACTTGAACCATGACTTCAGTGAGGCTTTTTGCTGGTTCATTAGAGATGGGGGTCTTCAAACTTTTCTGCCTGGGCCATCTTCGAACTGCAATCTTCCAGATATCACTCTTCTGAGAAGTAAGGATCATCAGCATGAGCCACTGGCACCTGACTTTATTTTCATGAAAGGAAGTTGAGAGATAGAGGAGGTAAGACATGCCTTGCAGTAAAAATTAAGCTAGAGCTGGGCGCCAGGGCGCCCGCGGCTCCCGCCTGTGGTCCTAGCTATTCACGGGGCTGAGATCTGAAAATCACCCTTCAAAACCAACCCAGGCAGGAAAGTCTACAAGACTCTTATCTCCAATGAATCACCAGAAAACCGGAAGTAATGCTGTGACACAAAGTGGAAGAGCATTGGCCTTGAGCAAAAAAGCTCAGGAACAGCGCCCCCAGGCCCTGAGTTCAAGCCCTAGGCCTGGCACCAAAAAAAAAAGGAAGAAGAGGAGGAAGGAGGGAGGGGGGAAGAAGTTGCATTCCGTGGGAACTTTCAATCTTGTTGTACCTTCCCTGTCCCATGACTACAAGGACAACAGCTATGATTATATGATTCTAACGCACTCTGTCCCCTGGGACCCATGAGGGGAAGCGGGTATAGAAGGAGGCCAAGGCTGGAGAGGGGGCAGAGGAGGGCTGGTGGAAGAAAGGGAACCAGCAGAGAGGGATTACATTCAGAAGAGGGCCTATCTGGGGCCTCCCACAATGAGGGGAGGAGAGGGGGCAATAGTGTGTGGGGGGGGGGGAGAAAGGAACCAGATGTTTCTCTGCTTAGCTAAACCTTGGACCTTGTCCCAGGGGACTCTATAGCCTTCCCAGAAGGACCCCCGCCCCATCCCTCATCCCCTCCACTCCCCCCACCCCCACACTCGGAGATCAGGGCTCATCATCCAAGGGCAGAGGCAGAGCTCCAGTTCAGGAATCCTGCCTCTCCATCCCCCATGAGCCCTCACTCCCATAGCCCAGCCTCCATCCTGCCTAGGGTGACCCCATACAACCTTCCCTGTTCTGAATTTGGCCCAAAGTCTGCAACCCCGCTGGGCCACCCCAAAGAAAGCCTTGTTCTCAGTGCCCAGGTCCCAGGAGGAGGGGGAACCACACAACAATCCTTGAGGCTTAGCCAGCTGTCTTGGCCTGGAATTTCGTATTCGAGTTTCTGCTTTGGGTAAAGGCGGCATTTCCTGTATCACTTCCAGAACCCTCTACCCACCCTGCCCCCCTGCTCACCGGCCCCCAGAGGAAGGTTTATGATGTGACACAGCCAGCCCCAGGAAGGGGGACCTCTCCCAGTATGGCCTCAGGGACCTGCTTGGAGCTGACCCAAGCCACCTGTTGCAATCTGGTCCCAAAACTGCCTATGGGTTCCTACATCCTCTGTCCCCAGGCCTCCTTGCTTAAAGAACCTTCCTGAAGCTCCCCTTCTATCCCTAGATGGCCCCGGTCTTTATCTAGGAAATCTCTCCTCTGGACTCCAGGCTAGGATACATTCTTCTTAAATAAGATCCTCGCCAAAAGGTGAGGATAGCCAGGAGCCAGTGGCTCATGCCTATAATCCTAGCTGCTCAGGAGGCTGAGATCTGAGGATCAGGGTTCAAGGCCAGCCTCGGCCAAAAAGTCTGGGAGACTTGTCTCCAATAAACTACTAAGAAAAAGCCAGATGTAATCCGGTATCCAGTGACTCACGCCTGGCAGGAAAGTCCATGAGATTCTTTATCTCCAATAAACTGCTCAGAAAACCGGAAGTGGCGCTGTGGCTTAAGTGGTAGAGCACTAGCCTTGAGCTAAAGAGCTGAGGGACAGCGCCCAGGCCCTGAGTTCAAGCCCCACAAGTGGTAGAGCACTAGCCTTAAGCACAAAGAGGCTCAGGGACAGTGCTTAGGCCCCAAGTTCAAGCCCCAGTGCAAGCATAAATTCATTATTTTTGGGGGGGTCCAGTCATGGGCCTGAACTCTGGGCCTGGGCGCTGTCCCTCAGCTCTTCAGCTCAAGGCTAGCGCTCTACCACTTGAGCCACAGCGCCACTTCCGGCTTTTTTCTTTTTGCTTATGTGGTGCTGAGGAATCAAACCCAGGGCCTCAGGCATGCAAGGCAAGCTCTCTACCACTGAGCCACCTTCCCAGCCCCATAAATTCATTACTGATAATTGGAGATAAGCATATTTTGGGCTTGTCTTCCTAGACTAGTTTCAAACCGTGAACCTCAGATCTCAGCCTCCTGAGTAACTAGGATTACAGGCATGAGCCACCAGCACCCTGCCAGAACAAGGAACTTTTCTAGTTGTCTGCAACTAGTTCAGTAACCACAGAAGTTACCTCTCCACGTGATAATGGCACCTACCTCCTAAAGCAGTTGTTTAGCTCAAACAGCCCTCAGAGCCAGGGTCCTCATGGGTAACCTGACTTTCCCACGCTCCACTATCGCAGGCCAACAATGGGAACTCCACTGCGCATCCCAGTGGCAGGATTCAGGTACTGCATTCCTCCAGAAACGACATCTTTTGAGCATCTAAAGATGGCAAAATTACGCCTTCTCCTGAAAAGGAATTGTGTGTGTGTGTGTGTGTGTGTGTGTGTGTGTGTGTAGTAGTAGTAGTAGTAGTAGGGCCCAAACTACGGCCTGGGCACTATCCTTTAGCTTTTTCACTCAAGGCTGGCTCTCTATACCACTTGAGCCACAGCCCCACCTCTCAGCTTTTGGTGGTTAGAGTCTCACAGACTTTCCTTCCCTAGGCTGACTTTGAACTGCAGTCTTCAGCTCTCAGCCTCCTGTATAGCTACGACTATTTGTGTAAGCCATGGATATCGAAGCTTTAAAAGGGCTTTGGGGGCTGGGAAGGTGGCTCAGTGGTAATGTGCTTGCCTTGCATGCATGAGGCCCTGGGTTTAATTCCTCAGCACCACATAAACAGAAAAAGCCGGAAGTGGCGCTGTGGCTCAAGTGGTAGAGCGCTAGCCTTGAGCTGAAGAGCTAAGGGACAGTGCCCAGGCCCAAGGCCTCACAGCCGACAAAAAAAAAAAAAAAAACACTTTTTAAGTCAGCCCAGCCAGGTGCAGTTAGCTCACGCTACTGGGGGCTTTGAGCACAAATAAGTACATGCCTGTCATCGCAGGTCCAGCAGGAAGTATAAAATAGAACACTCACAGACTTGTTCCTGGACAAAAAGTAAAACAGAAGACAGTTATCTCAAACACAAAAACAAAAAAACAGGGAGTTGGAGGAGTGGTTCAGCAAGCAGGAAGGCCTGAGTTCAAACCCCCATACACCCAAAATAAACAAGCAAATAAAAAAAGATAAAATAAAGCCGTGTGCAGGTGGCTCACACCTGTAATCCTAGCTACTCAGGAGGCTGAGATCTGAGGATCTCAGTTCAAAGATAGACCAGACAAGAAAGGCCGTGAAACTCTTATCTCCGATAAACCATCAGAAAGCCGGAAGTGGTGCTGTGGTTCAAGTGGTAGAGCGCTAGCCTTGAGCTGAAGAGCTGAGGGACAGCGCTCAGGCCCAGAGTTCAAGCCCCATGACGGACAAAAAAATAAATAAAAATAAAACCAGGAGGGGCTGGGAAGGTGGCTCAGTGGTAGAGCGCTTGCCTTGCATGCTCGAGGCCCTGGGTTCGATTCCTCAGCACCACATAAGCAAAAAGAAAAAAAGCCGGAAGTGGCGCTGTGGCTCAAGTGGTAGAGCGCTAGCCTTGAGCTGAAGAGCTGAGGGACAGCGCCCAGGCCAGAGTTCAAGCCCCACTACCGGACCCCCCAAAAAAAAATAAAAATAAAAATAAAAAAAATAAAACCAGGCGACAAAGGATGCGGGGTCCCAGTGAAGGCCAGACTGGCAAAAGTTAGGAGACCATATTTGAAAAATAAACTAAAAACAAAAGGATTTGCTGGGGTCCTGTGGCCACATGGTAGAGCACGTGTAGTTATAAGGCTCTAACGTCAATCCCCAGAATTGAAAAAACAAAAACAAAACAAAACGCACAAGCACAAGACTCACAATACAGAAGTCTGTTTCCCAGGATTCCCAGCAAAAGCATGGACTGAGAGTAGGTGTCGTGCCCATCCCCCAACCCGAAGCCACAGGCCCCGCCCAGACAGGAAAAGGAGACCCCAAGGGAACCCCAGAGCTGCCTTGCAGCTCAGGAAAGAGAGGAGAGGGGGGAAAAATGAATGTAAAGAACCAAAGTTTGCAGAATAATTATAGAAAGAGGTTTCACAGACAGTAAATGACAGCGCCTGGGAGTGCCTGGGCTCAAAGCGGCCATGAAATTGCCACTGTGGTCTGGAGGCCACCCACCCCCAGACCAGGGGCAGGTGGCCCAGCCACATGAGAAGAGCAAGAAGGATCCAGAAGAGGCATCTGGGTAATCATGAGATGATGAGTATAGACCAGGAGATGGTTTAGACTCCTTTCTCGAAGAGGGAGGGGGAGGGCAAAGGGCCCTGGGAAGTGGGAGGTGGAGGCAAACACAAGGCTGAGTTGCCCTAGAGAGGTTGGGGGTGAGGACAGGGGTGCTGGAGTTCAAGAGTCCTGGAGTGTGTCATTCCAAGTTCAAGAGGAAGTGGAAGGGAGAGACTGCTACTGGGTCCTAGCCCTGTCCCCAGTGAAACCCCGCATTTAAATGTTTGTGGCTAAATGAAACCCCTCCTCTCTTATCCCAAACACCCCATAAAGCCTCTTATTATCCCCACTACCAGAGTGAGTAAATCTAGAATCAGAGATCAAAGCTTGGCCCAGCTGGGGGGCAGGGGGGGTGGAACGAACAAGGATGGGGGGGGGGTGTCTCCTGCCTTGTGCCCTCCTACAGGCCTCCAAGGGGCTGAGGCTGGAATCCCAGCTCTGCCTGGCCAGGGCACTTTCATTCACTGGCTCCTGGGAACAGAGGACCAAAGGAGGGGAGGGGGGAGGGGGGGATCAGAACCCTTGTTGCTGCTCTCAGTTTCCTCATCTGTGACTTGGGACCAGCCTTGAGTTCCAGCACCAAACCCAAACGTAGGCCCCGAGGCGGATCAAACCCCTGGAGGAGAGATCCCGGGGCGGGGTGGGGCCCCAACTGGGATTTATGCCCTTGCCCCTGGGCACAGTGCCTGGCACACACGGGAAGCGCCCAATAAATGCCTGTTTGAGCGGGGACCAGCCCTCAATAAATAACAGCTGTTATTGATGCTGAGGAGGGAGTGGGCTCTCCCCTCCCCCCTCCGGCCCCATTCCTGTCCCCCCCCCCCCCGCCCCCCACGGCTCCTGTCCACTGGCCCTCCCACTCCTCCCTTCCATTCAAACTCTGCTCCTCCGCGGGTCACCTCTATTCTGTCCCTTCTCCACCCGCTTCCTCCCCCTCCCCCACTCTTCTCATTCACCCCCCCCACCTCCCTCCACCCAATCAGCCACCTAATCCCCGCCCCCACCCGACCTCACCCCCCCCACTCAATCCCCGCCCCCATCCAACCTCCCCCCCACCACTCAATCCTCTCCCCCATCCAACCTCCCCCCACCACTCAATCCCCGCCCCCATCCAACCTCCCCCCACCACTCAATCCCCGCCCCCATGCGACCTCCCCCACTCAATCCCCGCCCCCATCCAACCTCCCCCCCCACCACGCAATCCCCGCCCCCATCCGACCTCTCCCCTCACCCCCCTCCCGCTCAATCCCCACCCTATCCGACCTCCCCTCACCCAATCCCCGCCTCCACCCTCCCACCCCCCCAACACTCAATCCCATCCGACATTTCCCCCCCCATATTCAATCCCGCCTCCATCCGACCCCCCCATTTCTTCCCCAGCCCCGGGGTCCCCGGCTGGGGTCCAGCCTTTAGCCCGGGCCGGCGGCAGCGGCGGCGGCGGGCGGGGTTTCTGGCCCTGCGATTTGGGTTTTTTTTTTTTAATAACCCTGGCGGGCGGCTCAGGAAGTGCGGGCCCCGCGCCCCCTCCCCCGGCCACGCCGCCGCGCGCCCTCCCTCCGCCCTCGCCCTCCGCCCTCCGCCCAGCGCGCCGGCCAGACGGCGGCGGCCAGCGCGGACCCCAGGCCCCGGGCGCGCCGACCCCCATCCCACGGCCGGGCCGGCGGGGCTGAGCGCGTCTGCGGCGGACCGCGGGGCCGCGGGGCCCGCGCACCCGACTGTCCCGCCGCGAGCCAGGCCGAGCGGTGCGTAAAGGTCCCCAAGTCCCCGAGTGTGCGGGGTGCACGGATGGTCGGGCTGTGCGGGGCTCTGCGCTGCCCGTGTGTCTGTGAGTGGCTGCGTGTGTGTGTGTCTGGGTGTGTCTGCCTGTGTACGTGTGTCTGGATGTTTTTGTGTGTCTGCTTGGGGGTGGGGAGCTGAGTATGTATGTGTGTGCTGCTGTGCATCTGGGTGTGTCTGGGTGTGTGTCGAATGTGTGTGCATGCACACGTGTGTGTCTAGGTGTTTTTGTCTGTGTGTGCGTGCATATGTGGGTGTTTTGTCACCCACATATGGGGGGGTGAGTGTGTATGTGTGCTTGTGTGGGCCTGTGTGTATGTGTGTGTATATGGGTCTTTCTTGAGTGTGAGTATGGGTCATCTGTGCCTGTGTCTGGGTGTGTATGTCTGGGTGTCTGTATCTGCTTGTTTGTGTGGTGTGTGCATCTATGTGTGTGTTGGTGTGTGCGGCCATCCACGTATATGCAGATGGTTGTGCACCTGCATGTGTACGTCTGCTTGTCCTGGCTTTGTGTATCCAAATCTGAGCGTGTGTGATTGTGTTTGCCTGAGTGTAAGCCAGTGTGTGTGTCTCTTTGAGCATCTCTGTATGTGCCTGTTGAATGTAGCAAGTGTGCAAATGTCCCTGTGTGTGTGTGCGTGTGTGCGTGTGTTGGGGAAGGTCAGGATCTGGAGGACATGTGAACTTGTGTCTGGTCTGCTGTTTGTGATTTTGTATGTGTTTTGTGGGTCTGTGTCGCTGTGTTTTCTGAGAGTAGGCCCAAGCTGTGTGTATTTGGGATTTCTGGGTTTGTGAGTTGTGTATCCATGTGCAAGTAAGTGTGTCTGCACACACTTAAGAGTGTAAGCGTCTGTGTATCCAAGCTGAGAGGGTCTTTTCATAGGGCACCAGGCCTTCAGGCTGTACAGGTGGGGGTCACCCTGGAACTTAGGAGGGGGGTTTCCCTGCCAGTGTGTTTGTGTCTGGGTGAACCAGTGGCGCCGCCCACTTCCCCTGACTTGGTCACGGAGACTGTGTCTGTCTCCAGTGGTCAGCCCTGGCCTTTAATTAGCAGCTTCTTGGGGGGGGAGGGCACCCCAGCCCTCCTTCCTGCAGGCCGGCTGGCAGGCAGGCTGGCGACGGAGCCTTTGTCTGCTTTCTGGCCAGGGACTGCCCTGGCAGATCGTCTGCCCAGCCAGATGCACAGAGCCCAGAGCTCCCCTGGGCTCCACAGAGAGGCCCCTCGGCCTGTGGGTTCCCCCAGGATCCCCGGGAGGGGATGGAGCCCCGGTTTCCGGGAGGCACTTCCTCCTGTGGGCCTGCCCCCTCCCCCAGGCTGCCGGCCTCCCTACTCCTTCTAGAAGAGCTATGTGGAAAATAACCTAACCTAGCGTACACATACACACACACCAGGTCACACACACACGCATATATACAGTACACATACTACACATACACCTCTCCTTAACCTTCCCTTTAAAATCTCCTGACATCACCCATGGGTCCCTCATCACTGATACCGCATTAGGGGTTTTTTGATAACTTTTTTTAGGGGGGTGTTCAGTCGTGGGCCTGAACTCTGGGCCTGGGCGCTGTCCCTCAGCTCTTCAGCTCAAGGCTAGCGCTCTACCACTTGAGCCACAGCACCACTTCCGGCTTTTTTTTTTTCTGCTTACGTGGTGCTGAGGAATTGAACCCAGGGCCTCATGCATGCGAGGTAAGCTCTCTACCACTGAGCCACCTTCTCAGCGGATCATGTTTTTTGGAACTCTTGCCTTCACCCTGATACTTAAGGGCCTCCTGCAGACCCCACCCCACCCCTGTGGGAGGGGTAAGTCCCCTCCCTCTTCCCATCCATGCTGTGTCCTGCCCCCCCCCAACACCTTATCTGAGCTAAAAGTCACTGTTAGGAGCCTCCAGGGACAATGGTAAAGGGCTAGAAGGACTATTTGGGGACCAGAATGAGAGACCCAAAAATGATAGCCAGGCCAGCACTGGGTGGCTCACACATATAATCCTGTCTACTTAGGAGGCTGAGATTTGAGGACCATGGTTTGAAGCCAGCCTAGGCAGGAAAGTTCTTGAGATTCTTATTTCCAACTTGCTAACTAACCAAAAAAACAAAAACAAAAACCCTACACAATAGTGGAACTGTGGTAGAATGCTAGCTTTGAGAGAGAAAAAAACAAAAACAAAAAAAATCCTCAGCCACAACAACAGGCACTGAGTTCAAACCTCAGGACTGGCACCAAAACAAAAAAAGATAGCCAGGACTAAGAGAGTCACTGGCAGTGTGGGAGGGGCAGAGGGGCAGGGGCGGGGAGGGATGGGGATAGTGGGGTGCAGGCCCTTTGGGTAAGGGGTGGGAGTTAAGGCAAGAGGCAGTTAGAAGAGCCCATCCTGGAAGAATCTCGAGTCCAGATCTGGTTGAGCATGTCTGATCTCCTGATGCATCCTAGCCTGATTCCTCTTTGTCCCTTTCTTTGCCTGTCTACCTGCCCTGGCTTTACAGAAAAGGCAACTGAAGCCCAGAGAGGCCCACAAGCCCAAGTGTACACTGCAGGGAAGGACCTACCCTGCAAGGTTTGAACACCACGCCACCAACTGAAGCTACCTTAAGGTAATTTTAAAAAAAGAAGAATGGGAGATGGGAAGGTGGCTTAGTGGTAGAGTACTCGCCTAGTATGCATGAAGCCCTGGGTTCCATTCCTCAGGACCACATATACACAGAAAAAGCCAGAAGTGGTGCTGTGGTTTAAGTCATTGAGTGCTAGCCTTGAGCAAAAGAAGCTCAGGGACAGTGCCTAGGCCCTAAGTTCAAGCCCCAGGGCTGGCAAAAATAAAAAAAGAATGGACATTACCCTCACTGACTGGGATAGCAGGGAGTCAAAATGTGTGGGAGTAAGCTGCCCATGAGTGGAGGAATCCAAGCCCGAGAGAGGAATGTGGGCCTTCTACATCCACATCACAAAGAAACCTGGCTTCCCTCCCTTGTGGCCCTGTTTGAGGACCGGCTCTCAGACTTGGCTGGACCACAAAGAAAACAAGAGAGTGTGTGATCATACAGAGGAAGAGGGAAGGGGGGAAGGAGGCCTTGGCACAAGGTTGTGGCCCAAAGTCATGTCTGCAACCAACCGGCTGGCCTGAGCCACAAGCCCCAGAACAGCCGAACCTCCCCAGCCCAGAACCTGACGATGCAGGATCAGGAGCCAGGCTAGAAATGGAGGAGGGAGGGACAAGAGGCCTCAGGAACAAGGACCACCATATTGGGAGTTTCCAGCCCCATTTAGTGTGTGGTATAGGGTGTTCCCCACCCAGGATGGGGGCTGGAGGACCTCCATACTTGCCTTCGCTATTTAGTCTGGGTCAGAATTTCACACTGACCATCACCCCTGTCTTCAAGTGTACCCTGTGCCAACCTTCCCATTCTTCACACACACCCCCCCATTCCCGTCCTACCCCAGCCCCTGGGCCCCCTGCCAGGCCCCTCCCTGCCTCCCTCCAAGCCCTTTAACCTTGCAGAGATTCTCTCCCAATTGATTTCTTCCCTTTGCTGCCACGCAACTCTCAGTCCAGGGTGGCCACGTGACAGTGTCTCTCAGGAGAAGCTGTACCCCTGTGGTGTGCAGCTTCTGTCCCCGCCTCCCCGCCCCCAGCCCAGTCATTGAATCTGGTTTCCAGTCTTGGTGGCCACGTGACCTTCAATCTTTTCATCATCATCCACTCTCCTTCTACAAAGGGAGAAGAAAGTGGGGACTTCTTCGTTAATCTGGGAAACTTGTGAGCCACACACTGGCACGTGGTAGGTGGCCACAGTGTCTCAGCCCCTGACAGTCCCGTTCCAGAGCGGGACGCAACCTCCTTATTCATGAGGGAAGTGTCCTGGTCATCTGAGGAGCTGTAGGTCTCCCCCTGCATCCCCCATCTCCCGATCAGTCAGGTAAAGGGATCTTGTGTTGGTTATGCCAGGCAGGTCCTTCTTCTGACGGGGCTCCCTCTTCTCTCTACCCAACCCCCCCACCACCAGGAACCCGGTGATGCTGCCCAGGCTGTGAACAAGGGGGCAGCACTGTGGGGGCTGCCAGCAGCCGGGGCTGGGAGAGACATGTGGACACGTAGCCCCTATGGCTCCCGCCTACCAGATCCTCCGCTGGGCCGTTGCCCTGGGGCTGGGCCTCACATTCAAATTCACACAGGCCTTTCGATCTCAAGGTAGGCACTGTCCAAGGATGGCAGTGGGGAGGGAGAAGGATGTTAAAGAAGCCAGTTAGGACTCAAGACAAAAAGGGTTGAAGCAACTTACAAGTATAGCCTGTAACCCTGGGGAAGACATATGGAGGCTCAAAGTTCAAGGTAAGCCTTGGGCAAAAAAAAAAAAAAAAAGAAACAAGTTCTGGAGACCCTACTTCAAACAATAAAAGCTGAGCTTTGAGCAGGAGCCCACCATCCCAGCTATTTGGCAAGTATCAGCAGGAAGCTTACCATCCAGGTCAGCTGGATCTCAAATCAACACCTTGTTTGAAAAACAACTAGAACAAAAAAAGCTGGAGGCATGGTTCAAGTAGTAGAGCACCTGCCTGGCAAATGCAAAGCTGTGAGTTCAAATTCTGATCTTACCATAAATGGGTCAGGGGAACGGGGTAGGATGGGTGTGTCGTGGATGAAAGCTGGGGTCATTTAGGCCGAGCCTTGCCATTGGTGACTTGGGTCTGGGGTTGGTAAGGCCAGTATTATCTGCCCCAGACCAGGGTACACTCCAGATTTCTGATGCTCACCCACAGATGAGTTCCTGTCCAGCCTGGAGAGCTATGAGATCGCCTTCCCCACCCGTGTGGACCACAACGGGGCACTGCTGGCTTTCTCTCCCCCTGCCCAACCGAGGCAGCGCCGGGGCACGGGAGCCGCAGCTGAGTCCCGCCTCTTCTACAAGGTGGCCGCACCCAGCACCCACTTCCTGCTGAATCTGACCCACAGCCCCCGTCTGCTGGCAGGGCACGTCTCTGTGGAGTACTGGACCCGGGAGGGCCTGGCCTGGCAGAGGGCTGCCCGGGCCCACTGCCTCTATGCCGGCCACCTACAAGGCCAGGCCAGCAGCTCCCATGTGGCCATCAGCACCTGTGGGGGCCTGGTAAGCTGAGGATTCTGGGAAGCTGTGGGGGGTGCGGCGGCTGCTCACAGTGTGGGCAGTTAAGATAAAACATTTCTAAATAGATATCAGAACCAGTTGCCAGTGGTTCACACCTGTAATCCTAGCAGGCTGAGATCTGAGGGTTGAGGTTAAAAGGCAGGCCAGGCAAGAAAGTCCAGACTCTTAAGTCCACTAAACTTCCAAGAAAGCCAGAAGTGGAGCTGTTGCTCAAAGGATAGAGAGCTATCCTTGTGTAAAAGAAGCTCAAGAACAGCACCCAGGCCTTGAGTTCAAGCCCTAGGACCAGCAAAAAAAGAAAAAATAGAAGTCAGCAAAGGACTCTTAACAGGACCTACTTAAAGTATTTTGAGCTAATCAGTACTTTTTGAAATGCAGCTAAAGCAGTACTTACCGGAAAATGTTGGGTTCCAGTGGTTCATGCCTATAATCCTAACTACTCAGGAACTGAGAATCTCAGTTCAAAGCCAGCCCCACAGGAAAGTCCATGAGACTTTTATCTGCCACTAAAACCACAGAAGTGAAGCTGTGGCTCAGGTGGTAGAGTACCAGCCTTGACTAAAGAGCATTGCTGTGGCCTTGAGATTAAGCCCCAGTGCCATCACAAAAATAGGCAAAATAGATAAACATCCCAAGAAATTAGAAAAGGCATAATAAAATAAAACCAGTAAAATAGAAGGAATGAGGCAGGTAACTGGTGCATACCTATAATCTGAGCTATTTGGGAGGCTGAGATTGGGAGGACTGCAATTCAAGGCCAGCCTGAGGAGGAAAGTTTTGTGAGACTTCCTTATCAATCCATAACTGCTCCCAGGGTCACACATGCTGTCATCCCAAACTATATGGGAGGCTGAGATTTGGGATGATCAAGGCACCAGGCCAGACCAGGCAGATAAGTCTGAGAGACTTCCATCTCTGTGGAGGGAACCTGGATGTGGTAGCATGCCTGTAACCCCGCTGAGGATGAGTCTGTCGGAGGCAGATCACAGGTATACAGCCAAGTGGGAATCAAGACCCTCATCTAAAACGAACCAGTGAAAAACATCACTGGAGGGATGTCTTGGCCATATTGCACCAGCCTCGCAGAGCTTGAAGCCCTGTGTTCGAATCCCCAGAACCACCAAAACAACATGAGGTTGGAGGCATGGCTCAGTGTGTAAAGCGCCAGCCAGTGAGCAAAAGCATCAAGTACAGAGTTCAAGTCCTCTTGTGGGATGCCCCCAACCCCCGCCAAAAAAAGAAAAAAAGACAAAAGACAGAGGTGAGACTGTAGAGTTCTAAGGCAGCAGGAACGGAGCTGAGCTTTCTCTCCCACCACAGCATGGCCTGATTGTGGCAGATGAGGAGGAATACCTAATCGAGCCCCTGCGAGGGGGTGCCAAGGGGGCCCGGGGACCAGAGGAAAGCGGCCCGCATGTGGTATACAAACGTTCTTCCCTGCGCCACCCCCATCTGGACACAGCCTGTGGAGTGAGAGGTGAGCCTGTCTCTCAGGGTGGGCAAGAGGTGGCACCACCCTTCCCAGAGGCTGAGGCACAGGTAAGCAGTGGTGTCTGGCCATCCAGAGGTCAGCTACCAGAGGGACAGAGATAGATCCAGAGATGTCACTTGGGAATTGCACCTGCATAAAGTCAGGAACAGCAGCAGCGCTGAGCCCCATAGCACTGAGGCTTAATTACATCACAGATTACCACCACCACCACCACCACTCCCCCCCCCCCCCCCAGCCCCAGGAAAGTCAACAGTGAGCCTGGAATCCCAGCTACTCAGGAGGCTGAGATCTTAAGGATGGAGATTCAAAGCCAGCCAGAAAAGTTCAAGAGACAGTATCTCCAGTTAACCAGTGAAAAGCTTGGCTGGAGGAGTGGCTTAAGTAATGGAGCACCTGGAAGGGAGGGAAGAAAGAAAGGAGAGAGGGAGGGAAAAGGGGAAAGAAGGAGGGGAGAGAGGGAAGGGAAGAGCAAGCTAGGCAGCAGTAGCTCACGCCTATAATCCCAGCTCTTCAGGAGGCTGAGGTCTGAGGAGCAACAGTTTAAAGTCAGCTTGGATAGGAAAGACTGTAAGACTCTTATCTCCAACTAACCAGCAAAAGAATGGAAGTGGTGCTGTGGCTCAAGTGGTAGAGCACCAGCCTTGAGTGAAAAAGCTGAGCAAGAGTGTGAGGCCCTGAGTTCCAGTCTAGTTAGTGGCACAAAAGAAAAACGACAGAGGGAGGGAGGGAGGGAAGGAAGGAAGGAAGGGAGGGAGGGAGGAAGGGAGGGAAGGAAGGAAGGAAGGAGCAAGCAAACTCCCACAGTCCATCAGGGCAGTGGGGGACAGGAAGTCTGGAATGACAACTGGAGTGACTTTCATGGCACACTGAGCAGCTGTTCAGCCAGGCAGCTTGGCCAAGGGGCAGATGTGGTGTCTAGTTGGACATCTGGGCGGTACTGGAGCTGATGGTTTGACAGGAGACGGGCTAATACGCAGTCAGCCCCTTCTCAGCTGCAGTAAGGAAGGCGGTGTTGGGCATCTCCGGCCCCGCCAGCACTGTGGGGGGAGGGGGAGAGCTCAGCTGCATCACTGGCTTCCCCCAGATGAGAAAGCATGGAAAGGTCGGCCATGGTGGCTGCGCACCCTGAAGCCACCGCCCGCCCGGCCCCTGGGGAATGAAACGGAGCGAGGCCAGCCGGGCCTGAAGCGCTCAGTCAGCCGAGAGCGCTACGTGGAGACCCTCGTCGTGGCCGACAAGATGGTGGTAGCCTACCATGGCCGCCGAGACGTGGAACAGTACGTGCTGGCCATCATGAACATTGTAAGTGCCTCCCCCTTCCTGCAGAGGTCAGGGAAAGAGAGCAGATCCCTAAAACACCACTTGGGTCCAGAGGGGTTCTACAGAAAGACCGGCTAGGCAGCCAGCCTGGACTTATACATTTCAGCCTGAAACTTTTTTGTTTGCCTCTAAGCAAGGTGCTGCCCCTCTGGGCCTTGACTTTTACCCATCTGTAAAATGAGGATATGGCAAGATAGACTCAGGCCAAGCATGGTGGCGCATGCCTATAATCCCAGCTATTTGAAAGTATAGAGATTGAACATTTGCTTCTGGTCACGTTGTGTCTTGCTTCTGATCTGCCTCCCTTTCTCTTGGGCTTGCCACATTATCTAAAACTTGCCAGAGTTCTTGGAGGGTTCCAGACAGGACAGTGTCAGCCCAGGACTCCACAACCCCTGCCTAGCCTATTCTGCATCATTTATGCCCATGCCTGCTCTTCCCCCACCACCACTTCTGCCCTTCCTCCTGTGCCCACAGCTTATATGGGTGCCTCAGAAACCTGTGGAGTGATGTCCTATGGACACCCTTCCATCAACCTCTGTGCAAAGACACAGCAGCCAAAGGGGTGAGCAGGGGTCAGAGGTCAAGTAGACAGATCAAGGATACACCGACTCAGGACGGCTGGAAAGAAACATGCTGTTTCCCCAGTTCCCACTTTTTTTTTTTAATGTCAGTCATGGGACTTGAACCCAGGGCCTGGGCACTGTCCCTGAGCTTTTTCAAACTCAAGACTAGCGCTCTACCGCTTTGAGCTACTGCACTACTTCTAGTTTTCTGGTAATTCATTGGAGATTTAAGAATCTCATGGAGGGCTGGGAAGGTGGCTCAGTGGTAGAGCGCTTGCCTTGCATGGCTGAGGCCCTGGGTTCGATTCCTTAGCACCACATAAGCAAAAACAAAAAAGCCGGAAGTGGCACTGTGGCTCAAGTGGTAGAGTGCTAGCCTTGAGCTGAAGAGCTGAGGGACAGTGCTCAGACCCAGAGTTCAAGCCCCACGACCACACCAAAAAAAAAAAAAAGAATCTCATGGACTTTCCTGCCCAGGTTGACTTCCAACCTCGATCCTCAGATCTCAGCCTCTTGAGTAGCTAGGATTATAGGAATGAGCCACCGAGACCCAGCTTTCATGACACCACTCTGTGTATGTGTGTGCTGCCCTTTCTGATCTCTGGTCTGCAAAGTAAGGGTGCAAATGGAGCATACCTGGGAGAGGATACAGGCCATAGGCTGTGTGGTACAGCATCCAGTAGGTGCTCAATTAAAGCCCGCTCATAGTGTTGGTATTGTTCCTGATCTCTAATCTGGGCTCTTGGAGCTTGAACTCAGAGCCTAAGCACTATCCCTGAGCTTCTTTTGCTAAAGGCTAACACTCTACCACTTGAGCCACAGTGCCACTTCCAGCCTTTTCTGTTTATGTGGTACTGAGGAATTGAACCTAGGGCTTCATGCATGCTAGGCAGGAGCTCTACCCCTGAGCCACATTCCCATCTCTGGGCTACTCTTAAGACTCGGTTTCTCTTGTTTCTTGGAGGTCAGGTTGCTAAACTTTTCCAGGACTCAAGTCTGGGCAGCATCGTTAACATCCTGGTAACTCGCCTCATTCTGCTCACTGAGGACCAGGTGAGGGGTTGCTGGGGCGGGGGAGGGGGAGCGCAGGGTGGAGGGCCGTGCGCACCTCACAGAAGCTGTCCAGGCTGACAGGGCACCCACGCACCTCTCTCTGCCCATCCTCAGCCCACCCTAGACATCACCCACCACGCTGGGAAGTCCCTCGACAGCTTCTGCAAGTGGCAGAAGTCCATTGTGAACCACAGTGGCCACGGCAATGCCATTCCAGAGAACGGCATGGCCAACCACGACACGGCAGTGCTGATCACGCGGTGAGGGCCGGGAGGGCTCCAGGCTTTGGGCTCAGAAACCACCGGGGTCCAGGGACCACCAGGGTCCAAACGAGGGTCACATCTGCTGATGGAGGTTAGGGGAGGGGCTGGGGACCCGGATATGTGAGGAGGGAGGAGGGCAGTTGGATTGTTTAGGTCCTAACTATGGAGGCACTCACTTTCCTATTCATCCAAGCCGCCATTCTCCCATTCATGTATTTGCACTCTCATTCACTCAGTCACTCACTTGCCATTCCTTTCATTCAGTCACTCTGCCATTCATGCACTTCCTCGTTCATTCATACCCATTCATTCTTCCATTCAGGCACGCTCCCATTTATTCAGCTACTCACCATTCTGTCAGCCCCTCTCCCATTCACTCCTGCAGCTGTCCCATTTCTTCATTCAGTTCATTCAGTCACGCCTTTAACAGGAATCCTCGCCTCCCCAAGGCCAGCTGGGGCATAGCATGTGGTTTGGGGAAAGAAGCAAGTAGCACCTCCTAGGCAGGATGGTCCCGAGAGCTGGGCATGGCAACATCCCAGGGGGAGACGGGCCACCCCTCTCACTGCGCCCTCCCCCTTCTCTCCACAGCTATGACATCTGCATCTATAAGAGCAAACCGTGCGGCACATTAGGTACTGGGGTCCCAAAGGTTCCGGACACCTGTGAGGGTGGCTTCGACCCTGGGGTGAGCCCTGGCGGGGTGATTGGGGCTAAGAAGCTCCCCCTGAGACCCTCCCCCATGGCCATTCCCTAGGCCTGGCCCCCGTGGGTGGGATGTGCGAACGGGAAAGGAGCTGCAGTATCAATGAGGACATCGGCCTGGCCACCGCCTTCACCATTGCTCACGAGATCGGGCACACGTGAGGCCGGGGAACACAGGAGGGGGGAGGACAGGAGGCATTGCGGGGGGAGGGTCCCCTCAATGTCTGGCAGAGCCGAGGACACCCCTCTCTCCAGATTCGGCATGAACCACGACGGTGTGGGGAACAGCTGCGGCGCCAGGGGCCAAGATCCAGCAAAGCTCATGGCTGCCCACATTACCATGAAAACCAACCCATTCGTGTGGTCGTCCTGCAGCCGGGACTATATCACCAGCTTCCTGGAGTGAGGATGGACCCAGCCCAGTCCTACTGCGGGGGAGGGGAAGGGCCACAATCACAGTGGGGATGGGGCCTGTGGAAATCAGGGCTGCAGCCCCCCCCAAGATGTCTATCCAAGCTAAGGGGCTCCCTGAGGTGTTGGAATGACAGCTCCTTTCTTGTCGTCACAGTTCGGGCCTGGGGCTCTGCTTGAACAACCGCCCCCCCAGACAGGACTTCGTGTACCCAACCGTGGCCCCCGGCCAAGCCTATGATGCCGACGAGCAATGTCGGTTCCAGCACGGAGTCAAATCGCGTCAGTGTAAATACGGGGTAGAGAGAGCCTTCCTGCTTTCCTTCCTGGGAGGGGAGGGGTTTGCAGAGGGTCCCCACTGGGAAAGTGGGGTGGGAGAGCCAAGAAGTGGGGGTGAGGTGAGGAGCTAGAAGGAATGAAGTATATGGGGTATACAGATGTCCCCCAACTAGCCAGGGACAGAAATGAGATCCCTGGCTGGGGATGGGCATCTTGCCGGCTATCCCAAGACCTCTCACTGGGCAGTTTTTAACTAAATATCCTTGCTTGGTGTTAATGGTTTCCTTGGGAATGAGCCATCTACTTTGCTTGGCAACAAATCGAAGAGAACCTTCCAGGGACTGTCTTCACTCCCCGTGTCCCCTACTGACTGGTTCACAAGGTCTCCTGGCTCTGGTCTTTGACTGGACAGGCTGTGAGTTTCCTGAATGTTCTTTGCTGTTTCCTGAGGTTCAGATGCCCAAAACTCTTTGGTCCGTGCATCAAGAAGTGAGCTCGGAGCAGGATGTGGTAGTGAACACCTGTAGTCTCACCTACTTGACGAAATGGAGTTAGGAGGATCACAAGTTGAGGCTGAGTTTGGCATACTTGGCAAAGAGAAGACTATATGAAAATCAAACTAAAGCAAAAAAGGCCTGAGGGAGCGTTTGGTCTAGGCCCTAAATTCAATCCCCACTACTACTCCAAAAAAGTTTTGTAAAAAATGAGTTTGGGGGCCGGGAGAACCCAGGAAGCTGATAACTTGATGTCCTTCTGCTTTGACTGTCAGAATTCAGCATCTCCTCTGCCCACCTCTCTCCATTCCTGAATTCTACTTCTTTTTTCTTTTTCTTTTTTGTTTTCCCCCTGTTTCTGTCGTGGGGCTTGAACTCTGGGCCTGGGCACTGCCCTTCAGCTCCTCAGCTTAAGGCAAGCACTCTCCCACGTGAGCCACAGCATCACTTCCAGTTTTCTGGTGGTTAACTGGAGATAAGGGTCTCATGGATCTTCTTGCCCAGGCTGGCTTTGAACCATGATCCTCAAATCTCAGCCTCCTGAGTAGTTAGGATTACAGGCATGAGCCACCAGCGCCCAGCCTTTGAATACCACTTTTTGAGTCCTTTCAGATTCAGTCCTAGTGTGTCCTGGCCCTACCCAGTTCTCTACACCTTCCAGAGAAAGGATATGTCCAAGATAATATAGAATCCAGGCCCTCACTTCACCTCATTCACTGTCACTCATGGTGGCTCACACCTGTAAAGATTGGAAGAATAGTTCAAGGCTAGCCCAAGACAAAAAGTTGCCAGATCCCGTCTCAGTCAATAAGATTGAGCATGGTGGTTTTGCCTAAGAGCCCAGAAGCCATAGATAGGAGGATTGAGGTCTGAGGCCAACCCTAGGGAGAAAATGCAAAACCCTATCTGAATAGTAACTAGCCCTACAAGTGTCCCTTCTTACAGCCACTGATTAGTTCAATGCCAAATCTGCAAAGTTTGGAAGCATTTGGGTTCAAAGAGCTCTCCTCAGAAGAAAGATCCTGAAAGCATAGGGCAGGGTGGAAGAGGTAAGATCTGACTACAACCTAGTGCTGATTGGTTCTCTCTGGTGATAGTACCTAGAGCTAAAAGGTCACAGTGATCGCCTGAGATTAGTGCAGCTTCCTGCCATGGACCAGGGTTGCCAAGGTCAGAATAGGCCCCTGATCTCTCCTGCACTGTTAAGCCCGTCCGAAAAGGAAGTGAGACTCCTTCCTGTCCCTTCCCACAGCAGGTCCGAGTTTTAGAAGGCACTAAGGGGCTTTAGCCAACATCCCACTTTGAAGATCTGGACTAGACTACAGGCTGCCCCTTAGTTGCAGTGTAGCTTTTAGTTAGAAGGCCTTGCCTCTCTGAACCTTGATAAAAATGCAAGTAAAATCAGCCAGAGGATTGATCCATGGTATACCAAGGGGCTCCACAAAGCATAGATTGTTGGCAGACAAGTCCAAAGGGGACCCAGGATAGCAGTGAGTCCTTTCCAGCAAGAGAGGCAGCTCTCAAGGACTGGGGTGTGGAGGGTCGAGCCTGAGCGGGTGCCTTGGCCCGCAGGAGGTCTGCAGCGAGCTTTGGTGTCTCAGCAAGAGCAACCGGTGCATCACCAACAGCATCCCGGCCGCCGAAGGCACGCTGTGCCAGACGCACACCATCGACAAGGGGGTGAGCGCGGGCCCCGCCTTCGGCTCGGGGCCACGCCCCCTGCGCGTAAGAGGTTCCCTCTGCTTTGGCCACGCCCCCATTTGTGGATCTTGTCCTGGTTTGCCCTTCCCGATTCCGAAGCCACGCCCCTCGACGCCGCTCGCTCGTCCCGGGCCCGAGGCCACGCCCCCGCTCACTGAAGCCACGCCCCTCACCACTCCAGCCGCACCTCTGTCTGGTGGTGGCGGCTTCCTGGCTGTGCCTTGACGCTCCAGCCGATCCCCAAAGTCCTTAGACCCCGTACCTCTGTCCACCCCGGCCTCGTCCAGAGGGACTGCAGCTGGGGGCGGAAGAGGGGGACGGACCCTGAGCTCCCCATCCCGTTTCCCCCACCCCTGTTGTCCAGTGGTGCTACAAGCGGGTGTGTGTCCCGTTCGGATCGCGACCAGAGGGCGTAGACGGGGCCTGGGGCCCCTGGGCCCCGTGGGGTGACTGCAGCAGGACGTGCGGCGGCGGTGTGTCCACGTCCAGCCGCCACTGTGACAGCCCCAGGTCAGTCCTCAGGAAAGAGCCGGGTGAGATGCTCCCCTCCCCAACCCCATTGTCCTCCCCCCCACACACACACACACCATCTCTTTCGGGTCTCCCCCACTTCCAGGCCAACCATCGGGGGCAAGTACTGTCTAGGGGAGAGGCGGCGCCACCGCTCCTGCAACACCGAGGTGAGATCCCCGGCACCCCAAACCGCTTCCTGAATTCCCCAGGTACCTGCTCCAACCTTACCCGACCTATGCCCTGTTCCTCTCCACCCACTTCCTCTCTAAGCTTGGGTTTCTCTCCAGCTACCCCTTTCCTCCAGTAGTTTTTTTTTTTTTTTGGTGGGGTGGAGGGGAGGGTGGTACTGCAGCTTGAATTTCGGCTTCTGCCCTAAGCTTTTTGGCTGAAGGTTGGTGTTCTACCACTTGAGTCACAGCTCCACTTCCAGCTTTTTGCTGGTTAATTGGAGATAAAAGTGTCATAAAGTAGCTGGGCACCAGTCGCTCACAACTGTAATCCTAGCTACTCAGGAAGGTGAGCTCTGAGTCTCATGGTTCAAAGCCAGCCCAGTTAGGAAAGTCCATGAGACTCTTCTCTCCCGAGAACCTCCCAGAAAACTGGAAGTGGTGCAGTGGCTCAAGTGGTAGAGCACTCACCTTGAGCTGAGGAACAGGGCCCAGGACCAGAGTTCAAGCCCCACGACCAACACACACAAAAAAATATGTCATAAACTTTCCTGCCAGCTACCTTCAAACCACAAATCTCAAATCTCAGCCTCCTGTGTGTCTAGGATTATAGGCATGAGTACCCACAACCAGCTCTACCTCTAGTGTTTACATTCTTTTACTAGAGGAATGTCCCTTGCTTGCCCTCCCCCCCCCCCCAAGTAATTGTTCTGTCCTCATACCCTAGATCCATTCCAGTGTGTGGCTCCTCCTTCACGGCCCAACTTCCCCCAAAGCCAAGCCCCTGTCCCCTTATTGTCATCTCCCCCCCCCCACCCCCGCAACCTGACTGACCGTCCTCTCTCCAGACCTGGAGCCTGGCTGGCTTGTTTGCTTCTTACTCTCTTTCTTCTTTTTTGCTTCTGTTTGTGCCTATATCTCACCAGGAGTGACCATCTTTGCTTCTCTCTGGAATTTTCTCTTCTATTCCTTTCTAACGCAATGCCCATGGCTGAGTCTCTTGTGTAGAGAGTTTTAGATAAACACATATAAGCCAGAGGCTGACAGGAGGAGGAGAGGATGCTCAGACAGCACAAAGAGTTTGGAGGGAGCAGTGGCCTTTCTTCCCTCCCCACCACCACCTGAGGAGTCACGTCTCTGGGGGTCTATGTGCTCTCATTCATGAAGAACCCAGTCATCACCCCTAGCCTCTAATGGGTCATCTGCTTCAATCACCTGGACATCTAGCATGGGTCACCATCAAGTCTGTCCTGGACCATTGCAGCGTCCTCCCTAGTCTCTCTGCCTTCATCTGATCCGTGCCAAGCTTAGCACCTCTTCTGTGCCCCAATTTCTTCCCTCTCCCCTCCCCAGGACTGTCCTCCTGGCTCCCAGGATTTCAGGGAAATGCAGTGTTCTGAGTTTGACAGTATCCCTTTCCGTGGAAAATTCTACACATGGAAGACATACCGAGGGGGTGAGCAGGGAGCCCCTGAGGGTTTAGGGGTGGTGAAGGGAAGCTATGGGAAGCATCCAGCATTCCAAGGTTCTTCCCAAGGAAAGCATGCCCAGGATGTGGTGAATGGTGGCTGGATGTATCCTCCACCCACCCCAGCCTTGGTGTTGGGTCTAGGGTCTGTCCTTGGCCTCGATTCTTCCTATGAAACAGACAGGGACTTCCAAGGGTGGCCTGGCCCCAGGTCTGATTGGTCTATGCCCCCCAGGGGGCGTGAAGGCCTGTTCCCTGACTTGCCTAGCAGAGGGTTTCAACTTTTACACGGAGAGAGCGGCGGCCGTGGTGGACGGGACACCCTGCCGCCCGGACACGGTGGACATTTGTGTCAGCGGTGAGTGCAAGGTAAGTGGAGATTCCCAGGAGAAGGAGAAGGGTCGGGCATCTCCAAAATACACACACACACACACACACACACACACACACACACACACCAGCACCAGCACCTTTCCCTTGCAGCACGTGGGCTGTGACCGAGTCCTGGGCTCTGACCTGAGGGAGGACAAGTGCCGAGTATGTGGAGGTGACGGCAGTTCCTGCGAGACCATCGAGGGCGTCTTCAGCCCAGCCTTGCCTGGGGCAGGTGAGGATCCCCCGTTCCCCTCCCACATGCCACACGAGGGCCTGGTGGCTCGAGTCAGGGTTGGCCTACCACAGTAGTCAAGATGAAGTAATTCTATAGATTCCAGCCTTTCTGTGGAGTCTGAGTTAGGCTTAGAGGTTGGGTATTAGGGATCCCCAAAAGTCCTATTGTTGGGAGATGGGAACAAAAATGCCCTCAAAACAGGAGGAGGAAGGGCCTCAGGTACTGGTGTGGGTCCCGTTTGCCTAGATCTTGGTCATTTAGATAACGAAGACAAGGCAAGCTCAGCTCTTGCCCTCCACCATCCTTGGGGTGTCAGGATGGGTGAGAAGGGGTTTACTATGCATCCCGTGAGCCAAAGGGGCTAGGGGACTCAGTGTGCCAGCAGGGGAAGTCTTCTTTGGGGGAGGGACACTGGAAGGATGTGGAGAACCCCCTTCCCAGCTTGGGCTGGGTCCAGGGATTGAGGAGATTGGGGAGTTCGGGAATCATCCAAAAGGCTGGCGAGGCTGGGATGGTAAGAGCAAGTCAGGAGTCAGCAGGAATTGCACACGGTCTGCTGGGTATGGGTCTTAGAATGTGGGTGTCATTCCCCAGGCAGAACTTGACTGGGTTTTTTAAAGAACCAAATAGCTTTGTGGAGAATGATATTCTACAGATGGGCCAGAGTTAGGGAGAATAATGAAGATAAAGAAAAGATGGAATGGAGTGCCCATCTGTAACCTCAGTTACTTGGGAATGTGAGCTCTAGAGGATTGTGGTGTGAAGCCAACCAGGGTTTAGAGGGGGAAAAAAGTACGTAAGGGCTGGGAAGGTGGCTCAGTGGTAGAGCGCTTGCCTTGCATGCATGAGGCCCTGGGTTCGATTCCTCAGCACCACATAAGCTAAAAGAAAAAAGCCAGAAGTGGCGCTGTGGCCCAAGTGGTAGAGCACTAGCCTTGAGCTGAAGAGCTGAGGGACAGCGCCCAGGCCCAGAGTTCAGGCCCCACGACTGGACCCAAAAAAAATTAAAAAAAAAAAAAAAAGTACGTAAGATCTCATTTCAACCAACAAGCCACCTAGAGTGCTTCATGGCTTGTGATCCCAACTCTGAAGAAGGCATAGGTAGAAGGATCTTGGTCCAAGGCCAGCCCAGGCAAAAAGGGAGTTTATCTGAAAAATAATTAAAGCAAAATAGAGAGAAAGGGAAGGAAAGGAAAGAGGAATAAGAATAATATAAGAGGCACAGGTGGCTCACACCTGTCATCCTAGCTGCTGAGGAAACTGGGATCTGAGGATCACAGTTCAAAGCCAGCCTTTGGGAAAGAAACTAGCAAAAGGCTGGCAGTGGAGGTAGGGCTCAAGTGGTAGAGTACCAGCCTTGAGCAAGAAACCTAAGCAAACAGCATGAGGCTCTGATTTCAAGCCCCAGTAGGTCAAAGACACCTTGGCGCCCTTCCCCGCTACCTCTGCCCAGCCTTGCTGCTTAGTGAGGAGGTAAGTGGTTAGTAGCGCAGTGAAAAAGTTGGAGTTCAAATCCCACCTAGCCACAGAGCCTCCATTTTCTGATCTATAAGACATACACTTCCCGTGGTCCCGTGGCTATCTTCTATAATGGGGTAATAGCTGTAATTATCAAAGGCCCAAAGGTTGGGGGCAGGTGAATTGTGGGGGACCGGCATAGTGGGTAACATCTGAGCTTCCCCCATCCAGGGTATGAGGATGTCGTCTGGATCCCCAAAGGGTCAGTCCACATTTTCCTCCTGGACCTGAACCTGTCCCTCAGTCACCTGGGTAAGCAATGGGGGTGAGTAAGGACTGCAGATCTGATGGGGTTGGAGGGTTCACTGTGACTTCATTCCTGACCCCTGTGCCATCCCCCCAGCTCTAAAGGGAGACCAGGAGTCCCTGTTGCTGGAGGGCCTGCCGGGGACCCCCCAGCCTCATCGCCTGCCCCTAGCCGGAACCACTTTTCACTTGCGTCAGGGACCAGACCAGGCCCAGAGCCTTGAAGCCCTGGGACCCATTAATGCGTCACTTGTTGTCATGGTAACAAGATGGTGGGCAAGAGACAGGAGGACCTGAGCATCTTTTTCTTTTTCTTTTTCTTTTTTTTTTTTGAGGGATGGAGACTCTGGGAGACATTTTTCATTGGCTGCTCCTCACCTTCCCCTCTCACCCATCTACCCACCCACCCCAGGTGCTGGCTCGGAAAGAGCTTCCTGCCCTTCGCTACCGCTTCAACGCGCCCATCGCCCGGGATACCCTGCCCCCCTACTCTTGGCACTACGCGCCCTGGACCAAGTGCTCAGCCCAGTGTGCAGGCGGTGAGGCCAGGGCAGGCTCAGGGGTGGGCAGTAGACACCTGCCTCTGGTGCTGTGGGCTGGCCCCGGGCTGAGCGAGCCCCTCCCCTCCCCCAGGCAGCCAGGTGCAGGTGGTGGAGTGCCGGAACCAGCTGGACCGCTCCACCGTGGCCCACCACTACTGCAGCGCCCACAGCAAACTGCCCAAGAGGCAGCGCGCTTGCAACACGGAGCCCTGCCCACCTGAGTGAGTGCCCAGGGTGGGGTGAGGATGTCCCCTAGGAAAGATGGGACACAGAACTAGGAGACGAGGCTGAGCACTGCAGTGAAGTGCTGTGGTCTGGGGAGTGACAAGGGGACTCTTAGCTGTCATCCCAGCTACACTGGAGGTAGGAGGCTCGCAGTCCAAGGCTGGCTGCAGACAAAAATGCTTTGTCTGGGGCTGGGAAGGTGGCTTAGTGGTAGAGTGCTTGCTGAGCATGCATGAAGCCCTGGGTTCCATTCCTCAGTACCACAGAAACAAAAAAGCTGGAAGTGATGCTATGGCTCAAGTGGTAGAGTGCAAAAGAAGCTCAGGGACAGTGCCCAGGCCCTGAGTTCAAGCCCCAGGACTGGCAAAAAAAAAAAAAAAAAAAAAAGTGCTTTGTCCATGGCTCATCCTTTGTTCTGTCATCCTAACTACTCAGGAGGCTGAGATCTGAGGATCATATTTTGAAACCAGCCCAGGCAGGAAAGGTCATGAGATTCTTCTTAACCCATTAACCACCAAAAAGCCACAAGTGGAGCTGTGGATCGAGTGGTAGACTGGCCATTCTTGAGCCAAAAAGCTTAAGGACAGTGCTCAGGCCCTGAGTTCAAGACTTAGGACCAGAAAACACACACACACACACACACACACACACACACACACACACACACACACACACACACACACACACACACACACACACACACACACACGGGCATGACTCCAGAGTTGGGGGTGTGGCTCAAGTGGTAGAGTACCTGCACAAGACACTGAGTTCAAACCTCAGTACAGACAATTTTTCTTTTTTCTTTTCTTTTTTTTTGGGGGGGGGGGGGGCAGGTCTGGTCGTGGAGCCTGAACTCTGGGCCTGAGCGCTGTCCAGCTCTTCAGCTCAAGGCAAGTGCTCTACCACTTGAGCCACAGTGCCACTTCCAGCTTTTCTTTTTTTTTTATGTGGTGCTGAGGAATCGAACCCAGGGCCTCATGCATGCAAGGCAAGCGCTCTACCACTGAGCCACCTTCCCAGCCCCCAAAATAATTTTTTTTTTGGTCGGTCGTGGGGCTTGAACTCTGGGCCTGGGCGCTGTCCCTCAGCTCTTCAGCTCAAGGCGAGTGCTCTACCACTTGAGCTACAGCGCCACTTCTGGTTTTCTGGTGGTTTATTGGAGATAGGAGTCTCATGGTCTCCCCTGCCCGGGCTGGCTTTGAACCGCAATCCTCAGATCTCAGCCTCCTGAGTAGCTAGGATTACAGGCGTGAGCCACCGGGCCCGGCTCAAAATAATTTTTAAGTTATAATGTTCACCAGGCACTGGTGGCTCACACCTGTAATTCTAGCTACTCTGGAGGCTGAGCTCTGAAGATGGAGGTTCAAAGGGAGTCGAAGTGGGAAAAAAAAGTCCATAAGACTCTTATGTCCAATTAAACAGCAAAAAAGCTGGAAGTAGAACTGTGGCTCAACCTTGAGCATTGAAAAGGCCAGGCCAGAACTTGAGGTTGAGTTCAACTCTCAGTGTGGGCTAAATAAACAACTCAATGTTACGGAGTTCATGGGGTCAAAGTCATAGTGTTTCCCAGGGTAAAGGCCAGGCTAGATGGTCCTGGAGCCAGAATTCATGCTAACAGTCAAGGAATAATCAAGCTAATAGTCCTAGGGATCAGCCCTCATTCTCCCCACCCCCCAATGACAGTACTGAGCCTGGTTGCTGTCCTTTAGACTTTCAGTTAAGGCTAGTGTTCTACCACTTGAGCTCTATTCCTGATTTTTTTTTTGCTGGTTAGTTGGAGAGAAGAATCTCACTGACCCAGCGGGCTTGGAACCAGGATCCTCAGATCTCAGCCTCCTGAGTAGCTGGGATTACAGGCGTGAGCCCCCACACCCAGCTGAACCTGCTCTTGGCTGGTTGGGTGCTCCTTACCCAGTACTGGTTCACCTGGGAAGAGTTAGGAGAAAGTAACACCCCTGACCCCTGACCCCTGCTGCGCCCCCACAGCTGGGTGGTGGGGAACTGGACGCGGTGCAGCCGCAGCTGCGATGCGGGCGTGCGCAGCCGCTCGGTGGTGTGTCAGCGCCGCGTGTCCGCCGTGGAGGAGAAGTCGCTGGATGACAGCGCGTGCCCGCAGCCGCGCCCCCCGGTGCTAGAGGCGTGCCAGGGCCCCACGTGCCCGCCCGAGTGGGCAGCCCTGGACTGGTCTGAGGTCAGCACACACTCAGCCCGCCCTCTTCGGGTGTTTGGTGGGTGAGGATGGGGAGGACGGTGACTGATGAACCCCTTGGAGGGGAGGCCGCCGTGGGGGGGGTCCCCTCTGCCATCTATGTGATCCCTGAGGGAGGGAAGAATGAAAATTGGGGAACCCTCTGGGGGGGATCCCCTCTGTCATCTGTGTGAGCCCTGAGGGAGGGAAGAATGAGAATTGGGGAACCCTCTGGGGGAGGACCACAGTGGGGGGTCCCCTCTGCCATCTGTGTGAGCCCTGAGGAAGGGCAGGATGAGAATTGGGGAATCCACGTGAGGCGTGAACATCATGGGGTCCCCCCTGCCATCATGCTCGCTTAAGGGATGGGGGCCCCCTTGTGTTTCCATTACCTTCCCACTCCACGAGGCCTGCGCCCCAGTCTGAGACGCCTCCCCCTCCTCCAACCACAGTGCACCCCGAGTTGTGGCCCGGGCCTCCGGCACCGCGTGGTTCTCTGCAAGAGCGCGGACCACCGCGCCACGCTGCCGCCCGCGCAGTGCCCACCCACGGCCAAGCCCCCCGCCACCATGCGCTGCAACCTCCGCCGCTGCCCCCCGGCCCGCTGGGTGGCCAGCGAGTGGGGCGAGGTAGGTGGGCGTCCCCCCCCCCCACACACACCAGGGAGGAGGGAGGGGGGAGTCCCGGGCTGGGGCGAGCTCAGGGACTCCTCCCCACAGTGCTCCGCGCAGTGCGGCCTGGGCCAGCAGCAGCGCGCCGTGCGCTGCACCGGCCACACCGGCCAGCCGTCCCGGGACTGCGCCGAGGCCCTGCGGCCGCCCACCACCCAGCAGTGCGAGGCCAAGTGCGACCCTGCGCCCCCCGGGGATGGCCCCGAAGGTATGTGGGTCACAAGCACCCCACGGAGTGGGGGGGGGGGAACACCAGGAGGGCTTCAGGTGGAGAGGACTTCTGGAAACATCTGGAAACACAAGCCAGGTCTCCCAGGTTGCCTGTCACTGTCCAAGGCGAGTGCTCTACCGCTTGAGCCACAGCACCACTTCCGGTTTTCTGGTGGTTTATTGGAGATAAGAGTCCCTGCCTGGGCTGGCTCTGAACCGAGATCCTCAGATCTCAGCCTCCTGAGTAGCTAGGATGACAGGCGTCAGCCACTGGCGCCCAGCTTATCCTTGAGCTGTTGTTTGTTTTTATTTTTTAACAACAAAGTTGTTTTATTTTAGCACACAACCAAACTTTTTTTCTTTCAAACAAAACTTTCCCCAGATTTATTACTGAATCAACCTTCTAGAGCATGGCACAGAAACAGAAAAATCATATTCCCAACAAAACACGTTTAACTATCAAGACAATGATGACATTTTTCTCTTGATATGGCAAGATGATGTGTGTGCCATCTCTCCTGCAATTCCTTACAGACCAATTAACTGGATATAAGAGTCTCATGGATTTCCCTGACCTCCACAGGCTTCAAATGGTGATTCTCAAATCTCAGCCTAAATAGAGTTACAGGCATTAGCCACCAGCACCTGGCACTTTGTACTTTAAATCAGTTTATCAGCCTCAAGCACTCTTGAGGTTATGTTCCATAAGATTCTGTCCTGTACAGAATCAGTGCCAATGACAACTTTACCCCAGTTAAGGCTAAAAATGCCTGCAGATGTCACCCCATGTTCCATGGCCCCTTGAAAACCACTGCCCATTTATTAATTTTTTTCTTTTTTTAAATTGATCTTGTTATGATAGCCAGGCTGGACCCAGACTTCTAGGCTCAAGCAATCATCCTGCTCAGACTCCCAAGTGCTGGGATTACAGGTGTATGCCATTATGCCCAGCTATAAATTTGTCTTTTCATATAGAGCAGTGGATGATGTGTTTGGGACTACCTTTCACTCTTGTGCCTCAGTTTCCTCATCTTGTCAAGGGGGGTAAGTAATAGACTCACTCAGAATGAGGTACCACTTTAGAGGTGGAATAAAAATGATCCACTGGATGACCAAGTGCTAGTGGCTCACGCCTGTAATTCTAGCTACTGAGGAGGCTGGATCTGAGAATCACAGTTCCAAGCCAGCCTGTGCAAAAAACTCTAGGAGACTTATCTCCAATTAATCACCAAAAAGCTACAAAGTGGAGCTGTGGCTCAAGTGGTAGAGTACTAGCCTTCAACAACAACAACAAGCTTAGGGACAGTGCCCAGGCTCTGAGTTCAAACCCTAGGATAGGCACACGCACGCGCACACACACGCACACACACACACACAAGATCTGTTGGAAACCACAGACATTACAAGCTGGTAAGCACTCTTTATTGTCATCATGAACATACACTGTTGAATATGTGAATACAAAATACACAGATTCTTCCAACCAGGGATCAAGATGTCAGTTATGACATGGGTGTGGTGGCTCACACTTGCAGTCCTAGCTATTCAGGAGGCTGAGTTCCAGAGGGTCAAAGTTCAAAGACACCCTAGGTAGAAAAGTCTTCAAGACTCCCATCTTCAAAATAACCAGCAAAAAGCTGGGCTGGAGGTGTGGCTCAAGTAATAGACCATCCGTGAAGCAAGCAAGCTCAGCAAATGTGTGAAGCCCTGAGTTTAACATCAGTTTTTTAAAAAGACAAGGCTATGATTCATACCTGTCATTCTAGCTACCCAGGAGACCCAGCAATGAAGGATTATGAGTGGAGGCCAGCCCCATTTCAACTGATTGAATAGGAAAGATTTTTTTTCATGGATAATCCTGAGCTCTCTCCATGCTGAAAATAGCCTAATGACAGGAGTTATAAGCCTCCCTTGACAGTTGAGGAAACCCAGCACAGAAAGGCAAAGTCACTGGTTAAGTAGAACGTGGCTGGGTGAGGCAGTGAAAACTGATGGCTCCTCTCCTGCAGAGTGCAAGGATGTGAACAAGGTCGCGTACTGCCCCCTGGTGCTCAAATTCCAGTTCTGCAGCCGAGCCTACTTCCGCCAGATGTGTTGTAAAACCTGCCAGGGCCGCTAGTGGGGCGCGCAGTACCTGGAGCCGTCGTGGAGCCGCAGGCTGAGGGGGAACCCCAACCAGAGAGGGTCCCAGAGGGCGGGAGCTGGGAGTGAAGGGTGACATGGAGCTGGAACTTATTTATTGGGAACCCCTACAGGGCCTCTGGTTAGGGGATGAAGAGGAGCTGGCTACCCCCTCCCCAGTCCCTCTAAAGTCCTTTGTCCAATTCATAACCAGATCCCCCCCCTCTTCAGGGATGGATTTAAGGAAGGGGGTACCTAGTTGTCCCAGCACCATTTGCACCCACCCTTAAGGAGTCCCCTCCCCTACCCTCTGATCGAAATATGTACTGTGAAGAGTGGGAGTGGGAGAGGGGGCTACCAGCACCCTCCCCCCAGCACTAACTCCCTCCCACTCTGAGCTGGTGGGGATCCAGGCTTGCTAAGGGGGACAGGACCTAGCACCACCTCCATGACACCCTCTCCCAAAACCGACCAGGGGGAAGATTCACCCCAACCTCTGCTCTCACTGATCCATGGGGGGACCCCAACATCCAAGCCACCCCCATCATGCCGGTTACAAGGCCTCACCCTGGGGCTAACGCTCCTCGCAGGAAACCCTACATCAATAAAGTTCTGTCTTAAATAGATTTCTGTGAGTGTGAGTGTGTGTGTGGCTGAGTCCCTTCCTGCGCCTGCCCTGGGGCCAGAAAAGACCACAGCTCCTCAAGGCATTAGTGGCTCACACCTGTAATCCCAGCTATTCAGGTGGCTGAGACCTGAAGGTCACGGTTCAAAGCCAGCTCAGACAGACAAATTCCAGAGACTGGTTTCCAATGAGCCAGCAGAAGGATAGAAGTGGAACTATGGCCCACAGAGAGTGCCAGCCTTGAGTGAAGAAGCTAAGGTTGAATGCAAGGGACCTGAGTTTAAGTCCCAGGACTAGCATCAAAAAACAAACCAAAAAAAAAAGTTATCCTAGCTGCCAGAGAGGACTTGGGCCAACAGAGACAAGAACACGGCCATGGGCTGGGAAGGTGGCTCAGTGGTAGAGTGCTTGCCTTGCATGCATGAGGCCCTGGGTTCAATTCCTCAGCACCACATAAGCAGGGGGAAAAAAGCTGGAAGTGGCGCTGTGGCTCAAGTGGTCGAGTGCTAGCCTTGAGCTGAACAGCTGAGGGACAGCACACAGGCCCAGAGTTCAGGCCCCACGACCGGACCAACAAAAAAAAAAAATTAACGGCCATTTTAAGACAAAAGTACAGCTTCTTGTGGAACGCAAAGCCAGCAAAGTGGGGTCCTGCCTGTAGTTTGATATCCCTACAGCAAACCTGCTCTGGATCCACAAGGAGACACAGGCTCTACCCTCACATGGCCACCAGAGGGCGCCCGCTGGAGCACCTGTTAGGATGTGCATAGGTCCAGCCGAAGATAACAAGAACATCTGGCCGAGTGGCTTGGAAAGGTGATAGCCTCTTGGCACTGCCATTTCCTCAAATGCCAATGGAAAAATCCTGTGTGGTCTGGTGTGATCTTAAGTCAGGTAGGGTGCTGCTGGGAGTCGCTGTTTTACACTGAGGAGATGGGGGAACCAAGCGGTCAGGTGATGAAATCTAGGCGTGGCACAGAACGTTTTGAGAACTTCTAGGTGCATTTGGCTTCTGGCCCCACCCCCCCCACCCCCACCCCCACTCCTGTCTGTCCCTTACCTTTCCCAGACACAAGAGGGTGTTCGTCCCAAGGTTGCCTTGAGCCGCTCAAAACAGCTCCCAGCAAAAGACTACAGCTGGTCCTGCAGCTGGCTGACCTAAGTGCACACATTGCTGTAGCCTATAGCCTTGAGGAGATGGAGAATGGGGCTCTGGGGCTCTGGCTGTGTCTGGCAACCATCTTTGACCTCTCCTGTGGCTCACAGCACAGTCTTCCATCACCCCCACCCCACCCCCAAAAAACAGCCAGCTTCCCCTAGCCCAGCCTGGGACTACTGAGCTTTCTCCCCGCCCTCGGGGCTCAGCTTCCCTCCCCAGTGGCCATGGCCCCTCCCGTCAAAGGAAGTGAGAGAGCCGAGGTGGCTGTAAGAGGAACTCAGGCCAGAGCAGGAGAAGGACCATGTCCCCAAGAGCCCCCTAGGTGAGCCTGGACCCCTGCCACAGCCCAGCCAGGTGCCCCGGGAGCTGGGGCACCAGCTGCCACCATGGTAAGTCCTCAGGGGTACGGTGGGGGGAGGGGGTAAGTGAGGGAGATATCAGGTAGATAGTGGTGCTCTAAGACCACCACCAGAAAGTGGGGAGGAGTGATCCTTTATGGGGGGGGGGTCCCTCAAGGCAGCTCAGGTACCCCACTTTGTGTCCCTTTCCTAGGACCAGGCTCCCACGTGAGTTGTAGATTGGCTATGGGACCGACAATGAAGCAGTAACTGGCAGATGGGGGGAGGGAGGGGAATCTCTGAGGGGGTTCACACAGCCCCTTCCCTGGGCCTTAAGAAACCCAGTGCCCTGCCAAGCTGGGGACTCCTCTTCTCCCCAGTGGCCTTGAGCCAAGTCACTCCCCTTCTTGGGGCCTCTGACCACACTTAGAAGTCAGAAGCTGTGGCTCCCAGACAGTAGGGTGAAGTGACAGTGTGGGTCTGCGGGTGACAGAGGCCGGGGGTATAGAGCTGGGGGTACAGCGGAGTGGTAGTGTGCTTGCTTAGCTGCTGAAAGCCAGGCTTCTAATCCAGGTAGGCAAAAGACAAAAGGGAAAGGGGAAGAGGACTTGGTTCATGCCACCACCCAAACATGGTGATGGAGACACTTAAAACAGCAATGTCACTTGCTGTAATATGGAGGCTGGGGGTCCACTGGCAATGGTGACAAGATGGAGGGACTGGCACAGGATGTCCCAACGACATCCTGAGACAACACAGTCATCCCACAGTGCTGAGAGTCCTCAGACCACTTCAGCTTTCATTCTTTGTCACTCAAGGATGAGGGTGTGTTCCTAGGACAGCGACAGAGGCAGGGAGATGGCACAGGAAGCAGATGCTGCAAAGATCGTGCAGAAAGCCAGTGAGGAATCGGGTGGCCCTGGCTAAAGATGCTCTGGGTGATTCGCAGCCCTACATGTGAACTTGCAGTGGTAATCACTAAGAGGCATCTAAGCCAAGAGACCAGATGACAGAGATCAGATGGACAGAATGAGACAAACGCACAGGACAAATTTGCTACCTGAAAGGAAACGAACCCCGCCCACTGAAACCCGGAAAAACCCTTAGTCAACAAGACGACTCAGCAGATGGGTGTCTGAGAGGGAAGAAAATGCATCAGACAATGTATAGGCAGTCGTGGTAGAGCAAGCTTGTAATCCCAGCACTGGGGAGGCTGAGGCAAGAAGATCATGCATTCCAGGCTGGTCTGGGCTACCTAGCAAGACCCAAAATCAAACTCCTCTCCCTCAGAATCAAAGCAGATGATGGAACAGAAATGAAGACACTGCAATTCATGCCTGTGATCTCAGCCATCAGGAAGCAAAAATTGGGAGGATCTCAGGCCAGACCAAGCAAAAAATTTGTAAAGATTTCCTTATCAGTCTATAAACCAGGCATGATAGCACTTGTCTGTGACCCTAGTTACACAGGAAGCTCTAGAGAGAAGGGTCATTGCCTGAGGCCTGCCTGGGGGCACACACACACACACACACACACACACACACACACACACACACACACAATCTATAGCCGGGGATTGGTGGCTGGCATCTATAATCTTAGCTACTCAAGAAACTGAGATCTGAAAATCAAGATTCAAAGCCAGCTCAAGCAGGAAAGTCCATAAGACTCTTATCTATAGGCACCAAAAGGCCAGACATGGAGCTGTGGCTCAAGCGGTAGAGTGCCACTTTGAGAGGCACTTTTTTACATTGAATGAAAAAGCTCAGGGACAGCACCCAGGCCCTGACAGACCCAGGACAGAGCAAAAAAAAAAAAAAAAAAAAAAGTTGGGGGGGCGGCTGGGAAGGTGGCTCCGTGGTACAGTGCTTGCCTTGCATGTATGAGGCCCTAGGTTCGATTCTTCAGCACCACATAAGCAGAAAAAGTCAGAAATGGCACTGTGACTCAAGTGGTAGAGCGCTAGTCTACAGCTGAATAGCTGAGAGACAGCACCCAGGCCCAGAGTTCAGGCCCCATGACAGACCAAAATAAAAGAAAGAAAGAAAGAAAAAGAAACCTATCTGAAAAAAATAAATAAAGTAAAAATAGATGGGGATGTGGCTCAAAAGGTAGAGTGCCTGCCTAGCATGCAGAGGCCTGAATTAAGAAAAAGAAAAAATTCCTTTCAAACAGTGATCTTAAAAGTCCTTTAGGGAAGCAAGGATGTGAGGTCAGTACCCATAGCTGACCTGGCTTGGGCTTTAAGATGGGCTGGGTGCTTGTTCTTGGTGAATGAATTGCTTCAGGTGCTTGCTGCTAGGTTGCTGTTGGGTTGTTGTTGGCTGTGGTGTTATTGCTGCTGTTTGTTTCAGGTTGCTGTTAACAGCAATTCTTGTGTGTAGTGATTGTGGGTATCTTTGATGAGCGCTGGTCTGGAAAGTTGGTCGTTGATGGCAGGTTGGTTTGGGTAGGAAATCTTCGGGATTTGATAAGAGTGGTGGATAGGTGGTTGTGTTCACTTTTGATTGGTTGTTCATCGCTGGCTGACAATTCATTGTTGGCTTTTGAATGGGACACAGGGTGTTGCTCATGGTAGTCATGTGTGGGTAGTCTTTGGATGGACTGGTGGTATTGCCCATGCTTGCTGTCAATGGTGGAGGTTTTCTTTTTTTTTTTCTTTTTTTTGGGGGGGAGAGAGGGCCCGGTCATGGGTCCTGAACTCTGGGCCTGGGCGCTGTCCCTCAGCTCTTCAGCTCAAGGCTAGCGCTCTACCACTTGAGCCACAGCACCACTTCCGGCTTTTTTCTTTTTGCTTATGTGGTGCTGAGGAATCGAACCCTGGGCCTCATGCATGCAAGGCAAGCACTCTACCACTGAGCCACCTTCCCAGCCCCAATGGTGGAGGTTTTCTTGTGGGCTTGCTTTGTTTGTTTTTGTTTTTGTTAGTCATGGGGCCTGAACTCTGGGTCTGGGCTCTGTCCCTGAACTCTTCAACTCAAGGCTAGCACTCTACCACTTGAGTCAAGCCCCACTTCTGGCTTTTTCTGCTTATGTGGTGCTGAGGAATCGAACCCAGGGCCTCATGCATGCAAGGCAAGCACTCTACCACGGAGCCACCTTTCCAGCCCCTGGTTTTTCTTTTAAGAAAGAGTCTCACTGTGTTACCCATTGTGTAGCTGGCCTCCAACTCTCCATCCTCCTCCTTCAGCCTTGTAAATGCTGGGATGATAGCCCGGCTGGTTGTCCTTGTTGATGGTAGGTAGCGATTTACGACTGGTTGATGACCACAGATGGTGGTGGGTGTTTGTAGACAAGGTTGATGATCTTGGTTGTTTCTTTTGATTTTCTGGAGGTGGAAAGGGGGCAGTCAACCAGTTGACAAAAATGGTTGTTTTTAAGGTTCAGACACAAAGCAAGGGAGGTCAGTGATATGGCTGCTTGGTCCAAGGCCCAGTGGCCAAGAAAGTGGACAGAAAAGGAAGGATTTCTGAGGGAGAGTCATTAAAACCAGCAACTGATTGGACAAGAAAGAGGAGGAGAGCTAGCTTGGGTTTACCTTTGGGCCCAGAGACCCCATGTCCAAAACTCTTCCGTAGAGAGCAAGAAACTTAAGGCCAGGATTTCCCAGCTGTTTGAGGGAGGTGGGTACAGCTCAGAAAAGCAAGGGCCCCAACCCACAGCTAAGACTTCTGGAGGCAGAAGTGGAGGATGGAGGCCCAGAAACTTCTGGAGGTCCAAGTGTTGTTTGCATGGTGCATGTGTGGGTGAGTGGAGTGGGGTACAAGGTGTGGCTGCAGAACCCCACTGAGCTGCAGCAGAAGGTCAGGACCCAGCTCCCCAGCACCCGGGGGGGGGGGGGGGGGGGGGGCGGGGGAAGGGCGGGGCCGGGGAGCCGAAATGGTTCCATGATGGCCACTGTTGCAGCGTCTGAGGTGCACAGTTCAAGGTCCCCAGGAAGGAAGTGGCTGTTGTGTTGCTGTGTTCTGTCAGCCCGTGAGCCGTGAGCCTAGAACCTCGGGGGCAAATTGCAAAAGCTCTGTCCCTTCCTGTCCATCTCTTCCCCCTGACCTCAGGCCAGGAAATGGGAGTCAGGAAGTCAAAAATGGCAACTAGTAGCCAAGCCACTGGTGACTCACACCTGTCATCCCAGCTCCTCCTCAAGAGGCTGAGATCTGAGGATCACCCAAAGCCAGCCCAGGAAGGAAAAGTCTATAACATTCATCTCTAATGAATTACCAAAAAGCTAAGAGTGGAGCTGTGGCTCAAGTGGTAGAGCACCAGCCTTAAGCACAAAAGCCAAGTGAGAATGCAAGGCCCTGAGTTCAAGCCCCAGGACACACACTCTCTCTCTCTCCCTCTCTTTCTCTCTCTCTCCCTCTCTCTCTCTCACACAGAGAGAGAGAGGGAGAGAGAGAGAGAGAGAACAGGGGGCTGCCTGGGGGCAGTCAGGGACCAGGAAGTGTGTTCACTGTGGAGCTTGCTCACCCCCATCTGACCACCTTGACCACAGCCAGTCCCTACCTTCTTGGGCACTGGGAAAGCTGTTCCCTTCCCCCACCTAGTGCTTTGGGCTGAGCTGAAGGAAGAGGCCACTTCCCCCTCCCCTCAGCCACCTCCAGCCCCTGACTCTTTCACAAGATCCCAGCAAGAGTTGAGTCATATTTGGCTTGTGGTCACCACAGCCCCTGTATAGCCCTCCACCCCCAAGAGACAGACTTAGACACAACAATTTCTCCCTTGGAGATTTTGGGGGATACAGGGCAGGGCGGGGGGCCTCACGAGGAAGACTTAGGCCTGTGGTATTTCATTCGTGCCCTGATTCATTCCCTTGATGTGTGGACCAACTATCATTTCCCAGCCTTCTATCAAACACTTTTTGGGTTGTTTTGAGTTTGGGTTTTCTGTCCAAGCTGGGGCTTGAATTCAGGGCCTGGGGGTTTTCCCTGAGCCCCTTCTCTCAAGGCTGATGCTCTACCACTGGAGCCACAGCCCCACTTCCAGCTTTGTGCTGGAGATAAGAGTCTCACACACTTTCCTGCCCAGGCTGGCTTTGAACTATGACCCTCAGATCTCAGCCCCTGAGCAGCTAGGATTACAGGCATGAGCCATGGGTGCTTGGTGCACTTACACACTATTGGGGTCACGACTGCCTAAGCCCCCTCAGATCTACATTCACTTGATGACCCCTTTCACCAATGCCACAGGAGATCATAATGACGTGACAGATGGGGAAACTGAGGTTTGGATAAATCCACCCTAAAACATCCTGGAAAGCCTTCTTCCCACCACGTAATCAGCCTGTGCTATTCAGGACCCATGGGTGTCTAGGGGAATCTGGAGACCACAGGCAGTATGTAGGGGGTGAGAAACAGAGGCCCTTCTGCTGGGTAAGGGAAGAGGAGGGACAGGAAGAGGAACAATTCTGAAAGCTAGAGGAGAAAGAGGCCAGACAGCTGGCCTTGGGGCCTCGGCCCCAGCAAGCGGAAGTGGCCTTGGACCACTTGGCCAGAAAGGGGAAACCCGGGACAGGACCAAACTTGTTCCCATCCCTGTTGAAACTGGGGTGTTTAGAACCAGGCCCCAACTCCAGAAATTCTACATTAGAACCAGCTACTCGCCTCCATATGCCAAATAAAGAGACATGATGAAGGGCAGAGAAAGGAGATTTGGCTGAGTGCTGGTGGCTAAAGCCAATAATCCTAGCTACTTGGGAGATGGAGATCTGAGGATCTCAGTTCAAAGCCAGCCTGAGCAGCAAAGTCCATGAGACTCTTATCCCCAATTAGCCACCAGAAAAGTGGAAGTGGCACTATGGATCAGTGGTAGAGTGCTAGCCTTGAGTGACAAAGCTCAGGAACAGTGCCCAGACCATGAATTCAAGCCTCACAACAACAGATAGACAGGAAGGAAGGAAGGAAGGAAGGAAGGAAGGAAGGAAGGAAGGGCCCGCAAGCCAGTGCTGCTGGTTCATGCCTGTAATCCTAGCTACTCAGGAGGCTGAGATCTGAGGATCACAGTTCAAAACCAGCCTGGTCAGGAAAGTCTGTGACTCTTATCTCCAATTAACTTCCAGAATACTGGAAGTAGTTCTAGGATTCAAAGTACTAGAGCACACTACCCTGAGTTCAAGCCCAACAACAAAGAGAGAAAGAAAGAAAGAAGAAAGAGAGAGAGAGGGAGGGGAAGGGAAGGGAAGGAAGATTTGTTACCTCAGGTCTTCTTTGCTTGATAGATTTTTCTATGACCATCCAGGTACTTGAACTCTGGGCCCAAGCACTGTCCCTGAGTTTTTTTGTTGTTTTTGCTGGTGGTGGTAGTTGTGGGGCCTGAACTCTGGGTCTGGGCTCTTCAGCTCAAGGATATCGCTCTACCACTTGAGACATGCATCACTTCTGGTTTTTTCTGCTTATATGGTGCTGAGGAATCGAACCCAGGGCCTCATGCATGCAAGGCAAGCACTCTACCACTTAAGCCACAGCTCCACTTCTGCCTTTCTTGTAGTTAATTGGAGATAAGAGTCTTACTAGTCACGGCTTTCTGACTCCCCCCCACCCCGGGGGTGGGGGGAGGTGGGTAGCTTTGAACTGTGATCCTCAGATCTCAGCTTCGTGAGTAGCTAGGATCACAGGTGTAAGCCACTAGCACCTGGCTTCAGATAATCTTTTGGGGGTACAGACGTGAGTTAAATAGGGAGATAGGGGCAGGGGTGAGGTGCGCAGAGTTTAAGCAGTACCAGGCTTGCTCAGAGGGGGCCTCAGGTAGTCCTACAGGGCGCTGTCCCAGGACTGGGCAGGGGGAATCCTTATTTCAACATTTCACTGGCACCTGGCAGGGAACCCTCCCTGACAGGTGCCCCCTGATGGGGGGGGGGGGGCAGCTCCCGTCAGCCCCTTCCTGGCTTCCAAGATGGCTACAAAGTGACTGCAGGGGAGGACAGCTCAAAGAATGTAGACACAAAATGGAATGTGACTTAGTGGTAGAGTGCTTGCCTAGCATGCATAAAGCCCTGGGTTCAATTCCTTAGTACCACATACACACACACACACAAAGCCAGAAGTAGTGCAGTGGCTCAAGTGGTAGAGCACAGAGAGGCTCAGGGACAGAGCCCAGGCCCTGAGTTCAAGCCTCACGACCAACAGAAAAGGAAGAAAGAAAGAAAGAAAGAAAGAAAGAAAGAAAGAAAGAAAGAAAGAAAGAAAGAAAGAAAGAAAGAAAGAAAGAAAGAAAGAAAGAAAAGAAAGAAAGAAAGAAAGAAAGAAAGAAAGAAAGAAAGAAAGAAAGAAAGAAAAAGAAAATAGAGTCTGGGTACTCAGCTTTGATGCTTCACCCAGGCAATTTGTGGGCCTAAGTATGGAGTCAGTGTTTCTCAGAAGTAAGTACCTTCCAAGCACTTCTTACACAATCTTCCTCAGCTGACTGGAAACACCAACCCCCGCCATCTCCTCCCCAGACTGGACTGGAGGCAGCCAGCCTCCTGTGCCTTCTCTCCTCCCGGCTGGCTCTGCTCCCGCTGAGTGACCCGACTCCTCAGTGCCACAGTTTTCTCTTCTGCAAAATGAATCTAATAATAGTATGGTGAGATGAAACAATTCACTTAAAAAGCTGAGGTCAGGGGCTGGAAAGGTGGCTCAGTGGTAGAGCGCTTGCCTTGCATGCATGAGGCCCTCGGTTCGATTCCTCAGCACCACATAAGCAAAAAGAAAAAAAAAAAAGCTGAGGTCAAAGCCAGATGCCTATGGTTCACGTTTGTTATGCTAGCTACTCAAGGGGTTACGATCTGGAGGATTGTGGCTCAGGTTCAAAGGCATCCAGAAAAGTGAAAAAGGCAGTCAGAAAAGTCAGTAAGACTCATCTCTAATTAACCAGCAAAAAAGCCAGGTTGGAGGAGTGGTTCAAGTAGTAGAACACCAGCTGAGCAAGTATCAGACCCTGAATTTAAATTCTAATACTGCCACACACACAAAAAAAAAAAAAAGGAAAGAAAAAGAAAGAAGGAAACAAAGGAAGAAACGAGGGAAGGAAGGAAGGAAGGAAGGAAGGAAGATGGCTGGGCTGGGAATGTGGCTTAATGGTAGAGTGCTTGCCTAGCATGCATGAAGCCCTGGGTTCGATTCCTCAGTACTACATAAACATAAAAAGAGGGAAGGGCACTGTGGCTCAAGTGGTAGAGTGCTAGCCTTAAGCAAAACAAGGTCAGAGACAGTACCCAGGCCCTAAGTTCAAGCCCCAGAACTGGCACAAAGAAAAAGAGAGAGAAAGAGAGAGAAAAAAAAGAAAAGGTGAGATTAGAATTAGGGATGTGGCTCATTGGTAGAGTGAGAGTCTAGCATGAGTAAGGCCCTGGATTCCATCCCATCATCACCACAGAAATTAAAAAATCTTGCCTGTAATCCTAACTACTCAGGAGGCTGAGATCTGAGGATTACAGTTCAAAGCCAGCCCAGGCAGAACAATCCATGAGACACTAATCCAATAAACTACTCAGAAAGAGCCAGAAGTGGCTCTGTGGGTCAAGTGGTAGAGTGCTAGCCTTGAGCACAAAGGTTAGGGACAGTGCCCAGGCCCTCAGTTCAAGTGCCAGGACCAACAAGAAAGAAAAGCAAAGAAAAGAAGAGAGAAAAAAGAAAGAAGGAAGGAAAGAAAGAATTACACTGGAACAAAAGAAAGAAAGACAATGTTGCTTTGTATGTCCCTCCCCCACATTATAACCCATACTTCCACTGTATTTGATGTTGGTATAATTTGTGGAGGGGAAGGGGAAGAAAACAAATCGTTTAACTAGGGATACAGGTGGACCCATTGCAACAATGAGATGTACAAGTTGTTATGTCGGAAAAACAACAACTTTGGTGGGGGGTGGGGGGAGAATGGGGTGGGGGAAGGGGAGGAATATGGGAAGGGGAAACAATGAGGAGGCAATAATGCTTGATAAGAAATGTATTTGTGGGGGCTGGGAAGGTGGCTCAGTGGTAGAGAGCTTGCCTTGCATGCCTGAGGCCCTGGGTTCGATTCCTCAGTACCACATAAGCAAAAAAAGAAAAAAGCCAGAAGTAGCGCTGTGGCTCAAGTGGTAGAGTGCTAGCCTTGAGCTGAAGAGCTGAGGGACAGCGCCCAGGCCCAGAGTTCAGGCCCCATGACTGGACCCAAAAAACAAAAACAAAAAAAAAGAAATGTACTCGTTATCTTACCCATGTAATTGTAACTCCTCTGTACGGTATTCTCACAATAAGAAAGAAAGAAAAGAGAGAAAGAGAAAGAAAGAGAGAAAGAAGGAAAGAAAGAAAGAGAGAGAGAGGAAGGAAGGAAGGAAGGAAGGGAGGAAGGAAGGAAGGAAGGAAGGAAGGAAGGAAGGAATTACACCAGAACCTGGCAGCAAGCAAATGCTAGTAGGATGCTAACTTTTGTCCCAGGCCTCCAAACTCCCACCCGAGCCCTCAGCCCAGAGATTTCATAAAGTCCCCAAAATAGCACACCTATGGCCTTTTCTTCATAGCACTCACCCACACACCCTGGCCTCCTCATCTTGAAAACAGGAAATCCACCTGACCCTCCCACCCCTGCTTCTGTCCTTCCTCTTCGCAACCTCATGGGCACACAGCAGCCCCACCTCTGCACCCCATCTCTACCTCCTCACCTCCCACTTGACTTCTGACTCCCCAAGACAAAATAGCCAACACCTTCCTGGGCCTCTCTGAGAGTCTGTGGGGTCTCCAGGAGCCAAGCTTGGTGCAAGATTCTCGGCGGCTTCCCAACCATCCCCACCCTCCCATATCCCATCTGGGCCTCTCACCTCCTACCCAGCCCCACTCTGATGGCTGCCACCTTCAACCACTTGTATCCTGCTGCTGCTCCTCACAAACTTCCCCCCTCCCCTGGGCCCTGCTCCCTGCAACCTGGGGCTCTTGATGCATCACTCTAGTACCCCTATTTTGCCATCCTGGGGATGAATCACAAGGCCTCCTGCATGCTAAGTAAATACTCCATCACAGTCCCCACTTCTTACAGGGGCCCCAAATCCTGACATATAGCTTCATACCACATGGAACACACCAACTCCCATAGTTTCAAAAAGAATGAATGTGCTGTAATCCTAGCTACTCAGGAGGCTGAGATCTGAGGATTGCAGATCGAAACCAGCCTGGACAGGAAAGTCCATGACTATTATCTCCACTTAATCACTAAAAAACTGGAAGTGGAGCTGTGGCTCAATCAGTGGAGCACTAGCCTTAAGCAAAAAAGCTCAAGGACAGCATCCAGGTCCGGAGTTCAAGCCTCAGGACCAGCATACACACACACACACACACACACACACACACATTCATGCATGCACAAAACAGCTTCTGCCCAGTCCAGGATATTGTCACTAAGCTAAAATAACATTCTGAACTCAAGGCAAGGCCTCTGTCCCTGAGCCTCTCTGCACTCAAGGCTAGCACTCAACCACTTGAGCCACAGAGCCACATCTGCCTTTTTCTGAGTAGGTTATTGGAGATAAGAATCTCACAGACTGGGCTGGGAAGGTGGCTCAGTCGTAGAGTGCTTGCCTTGCATGCATGAGGCCCTGGGTTTGATTCCTCAGCACCACATAAACAGAAAAAGCCGGGAGTGGCGCTGTGGCTCAAGTGTTGGAGTGCTAGCCTTGAGCTAAAGAGCTGAAGGACAGTACCCAGGCCCAGAGTTCAGGCCCCACAACTGACCAAAAAAAAAACAAAAACAAAGAATCTCACAGACTTTCCTGCCTGGGCTGGCTTTGAACCATGATCTTCGGATCTCAGCCTCCTAAGTAGCTACGACTACAGGTATGAGCCACTGTCAACCAGCTCAGAATGAAAAGATCTTTGCCAGCTATATGTCTGACAATGGTCTTACTTCCAGGAAAACAAAAACAAGGAGCTCAAGAAACCAAATCCCCAGAGAATCAATAACCCAGTTAACAAATAGGCCCAGGAGCTAAACAGACACTTCTCTGAAGAGGTAGAAATGTCCAGTTTATAAATTAGTGCAAACACTATGGAAGTGTGTGTGAAGAGATTCCTCAAGACAAAAACTAAACCTAAACCCTAGGATCCAGGGAAGGAATGCCAGTCAGGGCATAATTACAGTCACTTGCACATCCATATTCATTTGCACAAAATAGGAGAGGGTCCATAAGAGATGGCGCAGACACTGGGCGCTGGTGGCTCACACCTGTAACCCTAGCTACTCAGCAAACTGAAATCGGAGGATTGTGATTTGAAGCCAGCCCAGGGAGAAAAGTCCATGAGACTCTTATCTTTAATAAACTACTCAGAAAAATCCAGAAGTGGCACTGTGGCTCAAGTGGTAGAGTGCTACCCTTGAGCACAAAGAGGCTCGGGGACAGCACCGAGGCCCTGAGTTCAAGCTCCAGGATTAGGGGAGAGAGAAAGAGAGACAGAGACAGAGAGACAGAGACAGAGAGACAGAAGGCGCGCTCAGGGATAGATCAGAGATTGGCTGGGACCTAGTCTGTCATTTTTTTGGGGGCGGGGGTCAGTGTGGGGCTTGAACTCTGGGCCTGGGTGCTGTCCCTCAGCTCTTCAGCTCAAGGCTAGCGCTCTACCATTTGAGCCATAGCACCACTTCAGGCTTTTTCTGCTTATGTGGTGCTGAGGAATCGAACCCAGGGCCTCATGCATGCAAGGCAAGCGCTCTACCACTGAGCCACCTTCCCAGCCCATTCTGTCATCTTGATCCAAGACAGAGAGGGCTGAGGTAGGTTAGACTCTGCAGCTGGTGGACCAGATTGGCCCTCTCCAGCATGGCTCACCCCCATTCCACCCCCAGGGCAGCAAGGAGCGGTTCCACTGGCAGAGTCACAACGTGAAGCAGAGCGGCGTGGACGACATGGTGCTGCTGACTCAGATCACAGAGGATGCCATCGTGGGCAACCTCCGCAAACGCTTCATGGATGACTACATCTTTGTACCCTGCGTGGCGGGCGGGGAAGGGCTGGAGGCTGACCAGGCAGTAGAGGAAGGGGTGGCAGGATGGAGGGGCTGAAGGAGGCACCGAAGGAGGCCAGACCCTGAGGGGAGGATGGGTGGCCGGGGGGGGGGGGGGGGGGGGGGGGGGAGGACCGAGGACAGTGATTTGACCCCAGGGTTAGGGGGGGACAGCTCTGGCTGCCCTTTGGTAGCTCAGCTACAACACCCCTCCAATTCACCTCCTTTCTGGACCCAGCTTTGTTTCCTGAAGAGAGTAGGGACACACCTGAGATCTTCAAACAGTGGGGGTTTTTGGAGAGCCTATGAGAAACAGAAGAGACCCCAGGGGGGTCCTTGGGGGACAAATGAGGACATTGCATGGCCCTTAACTTACTCCACCCTCAGACATACATCGGTTCTGTGCTTATTTCCGTCAACCCCTTCAAGCAGATGCCCTATTTCACAGACCGCGCGAGATCGACCTCTACCAGGGCGCGGTGAGGCCCAGGCCCCAACCCTAAGACACCCCCCCCCCCCCCAGCTCCCAGCCCAGAGCTGAGACCCAACCTCCCCCCTGCCTCCACCAGGCCCAGTATGAGAACCCTCCGCACATCTACGCCCTCACTGATAACATGTACCGGAACATGCTCATCGACGGGGAGAACCAGTGTGTCATTATCAGGTATGGCAGGGGGTGGAGGCTCAGGGATCACTAAAGGTCACCCCACCCCCCCATGGGGGCATTGGCCTAGAATTGGCGGCCCAAGGGCTATTCTCCTCTGTCCCCAACACCTTGTTCTACTTTCAAATACTTTGTGCTATTTGATGCCAGCTGGATTTTTTCTGTTTTCTTTTTGTCAGTCATGGGGCTTAAACTCAGGGCCTAAGTGCTGTTCTTGAGCTCTTTCTCTCAAAGCTAGTGCTGTACCATTTTGAGCCACGGCACCACTTCTGGTTTGCTGGTGGTTCATTGGAGATAAGAATCTCACAGACTTTCTTGCCTTGGTTGACTTTGAACCGAGATCCTCAGATCTCAGTGTCCTGAGTAGCTAGGATTACAGGTGTGAGCTACCAGTGCCTGGCTCCATTGGGTTATTTTCAAGGTAGTGTCTTACTTCATGCCCAGGCCAGTCTAGACTGCAGGCCTCCTACATTTGCTGCCCCCGTATCACAGGGGGGTGGTAGGCATGCCCAACACATCCAGCCATTAATTGAGATGGAGTCTCTCAAATTTCTTTTCTGCCTGGGCCAGGCCATAGAACTGAAATCCCCCTGATTTCTCACTTCTAAGTATCTGGGATTACAGGCTTGAGCCACTACACCCAGCTGGTAGAGACTTCTTTGGTATCTGGAGTTCTGTGTGGTACACAGTAGGTACTCAATGCATGACCGTTCCTTCCTCCACGGACCTCCAGTGGAGAGAGTGGAGCTGGGAAGACTGTGGCTGCCAAATACATCATGGGCTACATCTCCAAGGTGTCTGGAGGGGGAGAGAAGGTCCAGGTGAGTCGAGAAGGGACCGAGGGGAGGGATGAGCTGAGCCGTGTCCTCCTCAATTACCCACCTGACCTAGACCCACCCCTCCTACCTGCCACTGCCTCCAGCACGTCAAAGACATCATCCTGCAGTCTAACCCACTCCTAGAAGCCTTCGGCAATGCCAAGACTGTGCGGAACAACAACTCCAGCCGCTTTGTGAGTCAATATGACCCTCCCCTTTCCCTCCACCCACCCCCACATGCATACACATGCGCGCGCGCGCACACACACACACACACACACACACACACACACACACACACACACACACAGAGCCAGGATCAAATTTAGCAGGACACAACTACTTTTAGAAGTACGGTCCATTTGGGAAAATAAAATAAAACTAATAAAAAAAAAAAAAACATGTCCTCCAGCAGAATAGATCATATTTGAAGCCAGCCCAGTCAGGAAACGCTGGAAGACTCTTATCTCCAATGAACCAGCAAAATGCTAGCCTGGAGGTATAGCTCAAGTGGTAGAGCACCAGCCTTGAGGGGAAAGAGCTAAGGGACAGCATGCCAGGCCCTAAGTTCAAGCCCTAGTAATGTACAAACAGTATGTGTTTTGAGAACCACTTATGTCAATGTGTGTATTATTAGTTCATACTACGTAATTTCATTCACATAATGTTCCAAAACAAGTGAAAATGAAAACAATAGAAGGAAAATTAAAATTACTGGTATCTATGAGATGGATTTTAATATCATCCCCAGTTTATGGATAAACAGAAGAACATTAGGAAATTACCTTATTTTTATTGTTGTTACTGTTATTATTGTGGGTTTTAGGGTGTGATCCACATACCTAAACAATAAAAGAACTGAACCATGAATTCAGATCTCAAGAATTATTGGTTGAGAGAAAAACAAATAAATAAATGAAAGAAATATATTGCATTTGAAATGATAAAAGAGCCAGGCACTGGTGGCTTCCTTCTGTAATCCTAGCCATGCAAGAGGCGTCTGAGATCTGAGGATTGCAGTTAGACTCTAACCTGGACAAAAAAGCACATGAGACTCTTGTTTTTTGTTTTATTTTGTTGGTCATGGGGCTTGAATTCTGGGACTGGTTACTGTCCCTCAGCTCTTCAGCTCAAGACAAGCACTCTACTACTTGAGCCACAGTGCCACTTCCAGTTTTCTGGTGGTTTATTGAAGATAAGAGTCTCACAGACTTTTCCTGCCTGGGCTGGCTTCAAGCAGCAATCCGCAGATCTCAGCCTCCTGAGTAGCTAGGATTACAGGCGTGAGCACCGGCACTCAGCTTCCATAAGACTCTTTTTTTTTTTTTTGGGGGGGGGGGGTCCGGTTGTGGGGCCTGAACTCTGGGCCTGGGCGCTGTCCCTCAGCTCTTCAGCTCAAGGCTAGCACTCTACCACTTGAGCCACAGCGCCACTTCCGGCTTTTTTCTTTTTGCTTATGTGGTGCTGAGGAATCAAACCCAGGGCCTCAGGCATGCAAGGCAAGCGTTCTACCACTGAGCCACCTTCCCAGCCCCCATTCCATAAGACTCTTATCTCAAACTTACTACCAAAAAAGCCAGAAGTGGAGCTGGGGCTCAAGTGGTGCAGTGCCAGCCTGGAGCAAAGAAGTTCAGGGACAGGACTCAGGCCCTGACTTCAAGCCCTAGGACAGGAAAGGAAAGAAGGAAGGAAGAAAGGGAGGAGGGAGGGAGGGAGGGAGAAAGGAAGGAAGGAAGGAAGGAAGGAAGGAAGGAAGGAAGGAAGGAAGGAAGGAAGGAAGGAAAAAGAAATAAAGAGCCAGGTGCTGGTGGCAAACACCTGTAATCCTAGCTACTCAAGAAGCTGAGATCTGAAGACTGTGGTTCAAAGCCAGCCTGGGCAGCAAAGTCCAGGAGATTCTTATCTCCAATTAACCATCAGAAAACTAGAAGTGGTTCTGTGGCTCAAGTGGTAGAGCACTTGCCTTGAGCTGAAGAGCTGAGGGACAGCACCCAGGCCCAGAGTTCAAGCCCCATGACCAAAAAGAAAAAAAAAAAGAAGGAAGGAAGGAAGAGTGCAGTCAGGGGAAATTTTAAGGTATTCCACAAAAAGTACCATTTCCCTTTAGAGAGATCAGATTCATAGACCCTAATCCTGCAGCCCCACCCCACCCCTGCCCGGGCCCCAAGGCCCTTGTTGGGTGAGGGAGGAGGGCTGACTGGCTTCTCTGGGATTCAGGGCAAGTACTTTGAGATCCAGTTCAGCCGTGGTGGGGAGCCAGATGGGGGCAAGATCTCCAACTTCTTGCTGGAGAAATCTCGCGTGGTCATGCAGAATGAGAATGAGAGGAACTTCCACATCTATTACCAGGTGTGAGATGGGGGGCCATGGGACGGGGCATTGGGGGGACAGGGAAAGGGGGGGAGGATACCAGGAGGCCTGTGCTGGGCCAGCCTTACACCCAAGACCTTCGGCCATCTCCAGCTGCTGGAAGGAGCCTCTCAGGAGCAGCGGCAGAACCTGGGGCTCATGCCCCCTGACTACTATTACTACCTCAACCAGTCAGACACCTACAAGGTAGATGGCACCGATGACCGGAATGACTTCAGTGAGACCCTGGTGAGAACGGGCCGCCGCCATTCCAGCCCCCCAGCCACTCCCTCACAGCTCAGGGAAGATGTCAATGGCTCAAGCCTGTCATCCTAATAACTCAGGAGGCTGAGACCTGAGGATCATGGTTGCAAGCCAGCCTGGGCAGAAAAATCTGGGAGAATTATCTCCAATAACCAGCAAAAAGCTGGAACTGGGAAGTGGGGCTGTGGCTCAAGTGTTAAGAGTGCTAGCCTGGGGGGGGGGGGGGGGGGGGAGGGGAAGGGCTCAGTGACCAGGCACTGGTGCTCAAGCCTGTAATCCTAGGTACTCAGGAAGCTGAGTTCTGAGGATCGAGGTTCAAAGTTATCCCAGGCAGGAAAATCCATGAGACTCCTACCTCCAATGAACCAGCAAAATGCCAAAATGGTGTTGTGGCTCAAAGTGGTAGAAGCACAAAAAGCCTGTGACTTCAAACCCCAGGACCAGCAAAAAATAAACAAACAAACAAGTAAATAAGAAGAAAGAAAGAAAAAAGCTAGTCTCTGAGTTCAAGCCCTAGTACTTGCAGTGAGAGAGACAGAGACAGAGACAGAGAAAGGAAGAGAGGGAGGGAGAGAAAGGGAGGGAGTGGGGAGGAGGAAGGAAGGAAGGAAGGAGGGAGGGAACGAGGGAGGGAAGAAGAGAAAAGAAACCAAGGTTCAGGGAGGTACAGGGACTTAGCTAACATCACATGGCAAGTGGATGAAAGCCAAGTCAGGCATCCATGCTGTGGTTCTGGGAGCTTGTCACTGGGGTCAGGCTGGAGACTCAGGTGGGTGACACAGGCTGCGTCCCCTGTTGTGTCCACAGGGCGCCATGCAGGTCATTGGGATCCCACCCAGTGTCCAGCAGCTAGTCCTGCAGCTCGTGGCTGGGATCCTGCACCTGGGAAACGTCAGCTTCTGTGAAGAGGGGAACTACGCACGGGTGGAAAGTGTGGACCGTGAGTCTGGGTGCAGGGGAGGAAAGGCCTGAGGCCTCATGAATGCCATCTGCTTCCTCACTACGACGTCAGTGCTATGGGGAAAGACAGGGAGCTGGTGGCTCACGCCTGTAATCCTAGCTACTCAGGAGGCTGAGATCTCAGGGTCCTTGTTCAAAAACCACCCTGGCAGGAAAGTCCATGAGACTCATCTCCAATTAATTACCAAAAAGCCAGAAGTGGAGCTGTGGCTCAAGGGGTAGAGCACTAGCCTTGAGTAAGAAAGCTACAGGACAGTGCCTGGGCCCTAAATTCAATCCCCAAGACTGGCATAAAAAGGAAGGAAGGAAGGGAAGGAGGAAGGAAGGGAGGGAGGGAGGGAGGGAGGGAGGGAGGGAGGAGCATGTATGTCCCCAAGAGCCTGACCCGCTGCCTCCTATGCCTGGCCTGCAGTCTTGGCTTTTCCTGCTTACCTGCTGGGCATCGACAGCGAGCGGCTGCAGGAGAAGCTGACCAGCCGCAAGATGGACAGCCGCTGGGGCGGCCGGAGCGAGTCTATCGATGTCACCCTCAACGTGGAGCAGGCGGCCTACACCCGCGATGCCCTGGCCAAGGGGCTGTATGCTCGCCTCTTTGACTTCCTGGTGGAGGTGAGCGTCTAGGCCCCATCCCACAGTGAGGGCTAGTTGCCTCTTATCACCCAGAGCCGGGTAAAGGGTTGCCAAGGAGACAAAGTGATGGATGGAATGGGAGAGGAAGGGAAAATGACATGTTAAGGGCAAGAATAATCATAGCCCAGTACAGTGGCTCACTCCTGCAAATACAGGAGTATTTGGGAGGCTGAGATCTGAGGATTGGATTGGAAGCTAGCCCAGGCAAGAAAGCCCATGAGGTTTTTATCTCTAATTAAACACCAAAAAAGCCAGGAGTGTGGTTCAAGTGGTAGAGCACAGCCTTGAGCAGAGACACTCAAGGACAGCCCCCAGGCCTTGAGTTCAAACAAAGTTTTAAAGACCCCATCTCAACAGAAGAAGCTGAGCACTGTGGTGTGTACCTGTCATCCCAGCTAGAGGAGGAAATATAATAGAAGGATCATAGTACAGGCCAGCCCCAGGCAAAAAGTAAGAGCCTATCTCAAAATCAAAGCAAACAGGGCTGTGGGTGCAATTTAAGTGGTAAACAATGCACTTGCCCAGCAACTACAAATCCTAATACTGAGAAAAATAAATAATCCCAATTGCAGCAAAACGTTATATAACAGTATGTGCAGGCATTGACCTCAGTGTTTTATCCATCTCTACCATCTTAAGATGGGGTGGGGCTCAGTGCTGAGAGTTTGTTGTTGTTGTTGTTGTGAGTTTGTTTGTTTGATTTTTTAGCCAGTCATGGGGCTTGAACTCAGAGGCTTGAACTCAGAGCCTGGGCCCTGTCCCTGAGTTTCTCTTTGCTCAAGGCTAGCGCTCTACCACTTGAGCCACAATGCCACTTCTGGCTTTTTCTGTCTATGTGGTGTTGAGGAATCATGAATGCTAGGCAAGCACTCTACCACTAAGCCACATTCCCAGCTTTAGTGCTGAGTTTGCCCAGCAAGTTCCAGGCTGGGTTCCTGACACAGCACCACAAAAAAAGAAAAAAAAAAAGCCAGGGACCTTGAACCCTATATATTCAAGAGGATGATGGTCAAAGCCAGCCTGGGCAGAAAAGCCTTCTAGACTCCATCTCCAGTTAACCAGCAAAAAGCTGGACTGGAGGTGTGTTTCAGGGGGTAGAACATAAGCTGTGTGCAAGCAAGCCAAGCCAGAGGAGGCCTGAACGAGTTCAAACTTGAATACCAGGCAGAGAAAGAGCAAGAAAGACTCTGAGAGTAGCTTGCTGGCAACCTGGATTTGTGCGGATGATCACTAACTGGTCCCCACCTGTACACAGGCCATCAACCGCGCCATGCAGAAACCCCAGGAAGAGTACAGCATCGGTGTGCTGGACATCTACGGCTTTGAGATCTTCCAGGTTTGGTCCCTGGGCCTCTAATCCCCACCCCAGCCCTCATCCTGCTCCCCTCTGTGACTTTGAGGTAACCCAGTGGCCAGGACAGCCTCCAGCATCACCCCAGTGACAAGAGACCCCTTTCTTTCCTCGGCAGAAAAATGGCTTTGAGCAGTTCTGCATCAACTTCGTCAATGAAAAGCTGCAACAAATCTTTATTGAACTCACCCTAAAGGCAGAGCAGGTGGGCAGGGAAACCAAGGATGGAGTTTGGCCATGTGGAGGGGGGGGGGGGGGTCACTGGGAATCCACTGTGCCCCCTCTCCTGCCTCTCCCTCTGTTGTGTCAGTCAGTTTCAAATTGCTATAATGAAATGCCTGAGATAATCAGCTTATAAAGAGGAAAGGGTTTTGCTTTTTGTTTGGCTCATGGCTTTGAAATTCCAGTCCAAGGGTCAGAGCTTTAGGCCTCTAATGGGGACACTGATGGTGACGATGGGAAGTATCTGATGAACAAACTGCAAACTGCTCACCTCATGGTTAGGAAGACAGACAGACAGACAGACAGACAGACAGGCAGGTGGGCAGGCGGGAGGGCAGGCAGGCAGGCAGATGGGCAAAGAAAGAGACAGAGAGGACAAAGAGACACAGAAAGAGAAGTCCCACTGGCCACCTAAATGGTGCTATTGGAAAGTGGCAAACCCCAGTAGGTGGGGCCTACTGGGAGGTCTTTAGGTTATTGGGGGTGTGCCATTTAGAGGGATAGGGTGCAGGGGCTCAAGCCTGTAATCCTACCTGCTTTTGGAGCAGAGATCCTGAGGTCTTGGTCCAAGGCCAGCCCAGACAAAAGTTCATGAGATTCCATCTCAAGCAATGTCTGGGTATGGTGCCACTCATTTGTCATCCCAACCACTCCTGCCAAATAGGAAGATGGCAGCTCAGGCCAGCCCGGGCATAAAGACACACCCAACACTGCAAATAACTGATGGAGGCTGGGAGGCATGGCTCTTTTTGTTGTTGTTTTTGGTTAGTTGTGGGGCTTGAACTCTGGGGTCCGGGCACTGTCCCTGAGCTCTTCAGCTCAAGGAGAGCTCTCTACCACTTGAGCCACAGCACCACTTCCAGTTTTCTGGTGGTTAGGCGACAAAAACCCAAGCTGGCTTTGAACCTCGATTCTCAGATCTCAGCCTCCCGAGTAGCTAGAATTACAGGAGTGAGCCACCGAGCCCGGCAAGGCATGGCTCTTGGGTGGTGGGGTGTTTACCTAGCAAGTGCTAGACCCTGAATTCAATAACCTAGTATCACTGAAAAATAATTCTGGGGCTGGGAAGGTGGCTCAGTGGTAGAGCACTTGCCTTGCATGCATGAGGCCCTGGGTTTGATTCCTCAGCACCACATAAGCAAAAAGAAAAAAACCGGAAGTGGCGATGTGGCTCAAGTGGTAGAGCACTAGCCTTGAGCTGAAGAGCTGAGGGACAGCGCCCAGGCCTAGAGTTCAGGCCCCACGACTGGACCCAAAAAAAAATTCTGTACCCCCTTTTCTGCACCCCCCAGGAGGAGTATGTGCAGGAGGGCATCCGCTGGACCCCCATCGAGTACTTCAACAACAAAATCGTCTGTGACCTCATTGAAAACAAGCTGGTGAGAGCCAGGACAGACTTTGGGGAGTCTTGCTGTACCCCAGAACTGGGGCCTGGTAGGCCCAGGGGTGGCTGTGGTACCCCAGGACTTGCCACCATCGCCTTAAGCCCCACAGCACACCTGCTCCCCTCTCTCATTTATTCAGCCTTGGGGTAGCCATGTTGGCTCTCCCACCAAATGACTCCTGTCTGGAGAAGAAAAAGAGGCCTGGATCCCTAACGGGGTCCTCCACACTGTCTTCCACCCCAGCCAGAGGGTGACCACAGCAGCCCTCCCCTCCCATACGCACACAGCCGGGTGCAGGGGAGCAGCCTGAGCCCCCCTCTGCTCCCTCACAGAGTCCCCCGGGCATCATGAGCGTGCTGGACGACGTGTGTGCCACCATGCACGCCACGGGCGGTGGCGCTGACCAGACGCTGCTGCAGAAGCTGCAGGCGGCCGTGGGCACCCACGAACACTTCAACAGCTGGAGCGCTGGCTTCGTCATCCACCACTATGCTGGCAAAGTGTGTCCCTCCCTCCCCTTGCTGATCAGGGACCCTCCCAGTGCCCCCACCCCCAGGTTGCTAGAACCTGGCTCCCTGTTTCTCCAGCGTCCAGGCTGCCAGTGTGTACAGGCCCCACACGTGACAGCCTCAGCTTGGCTGGAACCCCCACCAGGAGCCCAAATTTGGGCAATCAGGACCCTTCCCTATGCATGCACAGCACCTTAAACCCCAACATGAACCACCCCAATCCCAAACCAGCACACAGCGCCCACCATCCAGATCCTACCTTGGAAAGCGAATTCCTAAGCTCCTGCAAGCCACCAAAAGTGGGTTAGATTCCCTCCTTCAGAGCCCTGAAGCAGGCTGGTAGAGACCCGTCCCTGGTCAGTGCCCACCCCACCTCACCCTTCCCCCCCACCTCCCCCCAGGTCTCCTACAACGTCAGCGGCTTCTGCGAGAGGAACCGAGACGTTCTCTTCACTGACCTCATCGAACTGATGCAGACCAGTGAGCAGTGAGTGTTCCAGGGCCTGGGGCACCTCGGGCACAGCCCCACCACCACCACCACAGAGATGGAGGGAGGACTGGGGGCCACACCACCTTCCCCAGAGCCCCCCAACACACCAGGGGCTTTGTCGGGGGCAGCACGTGATAGAGGCAAAGTTCTGATCTCCAACTGCACAGGCTAGGGGTGAACATAGCTGAGTTGCAGAGTGCTTACTTAGCATGCATGAGGACCCTGGGTTCTATCACCCAGCCAGCACCCCAGGAGTGAATCCTGTTCTCCTAATCCTCAGGGATTCTCCCCAGAGAAACCTGGGACCAACTCCTTACAGTTCCCATCCTGAGCTCCTCACTGAAAAGCACTGGTTGGACAGTTGTCTCTTTAGCACAGAAAACAAACACACACACACACACACACACACACACACACACACACACACACCTTGAATACAGCTAGGTACCAGTTTCTACCATTTCCATTTGGTTCCGGAGGTCCTATGATTGGAACTCAAAATCACTCACTTGCTCAACTGGCATTCTTATTTATGTAATTGTAACCCCTCTGTATATCACCCTTACAATAAAATATTTTTAAATGAGGGGGTGTGGCTCCAGTGAGGGGGTGTGGCTCCAGTGAGGGGGTGTGGCTTGCATGCTGCGGGGCATGGCTCATGTGGCAAGAGCTGATTCAGGCCTTAAGGGATGTGGCTTGAGCAGCAGAGCACCTGCCTCACAAGCCAGAGGCGCCGAGTTCAAGCCCCATTACCCCCAAGCAAAAACAAACAAAACAAGCCATGCTCCCACCAGTGGCTCATACCTGTCATCCTAGGTACTCAGGAGCCTGAGCTCTGAGATCATAGTTCAAAGTGAACCCTGGGCAGGAAAGTCTGAGAGACTCTTAACTCCCATCAAGCAGTAAAAAGTTGGAAGTGTGTGGCTCAAGTTTGTGGAGCACCAGTTGAGCAAGAAAGCTGAGCAAGTGGGAGGTACAAGCCCCAATACTACATGCATGCATATACATATCTATATATGAATATATGCATATATACATATATGTATATATATATATATATATATATATATATATATATATATATATACATATGCAATCCCCAGTTGATGGACACTTAGGGTATTTCTCATCGTTGACTATTATCTGCAGAGAGTCAACCACAAAAATCTTCACACATGCTTCTTCGCAGCAAAAGGACACCACCAACCTCACCCCTCACCCATCTCATTCAGGAAGAACCCTGTTGTGCATCCTGGCACAGCAGCGACCCACCTGTGGGAGGGATGCCCCAGGGTCCAGCTGCACTTCCAACACGTCCTCTCTCCTGCCCAGGGACTTCCTCCGAATGCTCTTTCCTGAGAAGCTGGACATAGACAAGAAGGGGCGCCCTAGCACTGCTGGCTCCAAGATCAAAGTGAGTCTAGGATATGTGAGGGGGAAGAGGGGTTGGAGGTGACTATGGTTTGCCCTGTCCAGCTGGCATAGTTTCTCTCTCATTGTCTGTAATTGGTCATTTGCCAATCATCTCCTCTTCCTCTTTCTCCTCCTCCTCCTCCTCCTCCTGCTCCTCCTCCTCCTCCTCCTCTTCTCTTCCTCCTCCTCCTCCTCCTTATCTTTTTCTTCTTCTTATCTTCTTTCTTTCTTCATTTATTTATTTATTTATTATTGCAGTCCTAGGGTTTGAACTCAGGGCCTGTGCACTTGTCCCCTGGGCTTCTTTTGCTCAAGGCTAGCACTCTACCACTTGAGCCTCAGCAGTACCACTTCTGGCTTTTTCTGTGTATGTGGTACTGAGGAATCGAACCCAGAGCTTTATGCATGCTAGGCAAGAAATCTACTACTAAGCTACATTTCCCAGCCCATCTTTCTTCATTCTTTTAGTCTCTTTATTGTTGTCTTTTCTTCTTTCCATCCTTTCTCTCGCCTGCTCTTCCCACCTTCTTTCCTTCCTCCTTTTCTTTGAACTGCTTGAGGTTGGGCCAAAAGCCTCCTATATAGGTGCTAAGCAAGCATTCTCCCATTGAGCTACCCCTCCAACCCATTTTCTCATTTGTAAAATACACATAAGGCCTGGCACCAGCGGCTCACACCTGTAATCCTAGCTACTCAGGAGGCTGAGATCTGAGGATTGCTGCTTGAAGCCAGCCCAGGAGGGAAAGTCTATGAGCCTCTTATCTCCAATAAACCACCAGAAAACCGGAAATGGCACTGTGGCTCAAGTGGTGGAGCATTCGCCTTGAGCTAAAGAGCTCAGGGACAAGTCCTAGGCCTAGAATTCAAGCCCCAGACTGACCCCCCCCCCCAAAAAAAAACCACATAAGATTGGCTATTTTTCCTTTTAGTGTGCGTGGAAGTTCAGTGGCATGAGCACATTTGCGTTGTGTGTTACTACCCGCACAATCCATCTCCAGCACTTTTGCATCTTACCAAACTGCAACTTTGTCCCTGTGAAACACCAACTCCCCTCCCAACCCTCTACACACACACACACACACACACACACACACACACACACGTGCGCACATGCCCGTCCCAGGCCCTCTATTCCACTTCTTGTCTACTGACTCTGTGACCCCACTCCAAGGCCCTCCTATGAGAGGGTCACACAGTATTTGTTGTGTGGGGTTGATTTTTACTAGGCATTGTATCCTCCAGATTCACTCATGTCTCAGCATGTCAGAATTGTCTTCCTTTTTGCAGCTGAGTAATATTCCACGTGAATGGACTTCCTTAGGTTTTACTTGGCTTACTTCCATGTTTCCGCTGTAATTCAAAAGGCTGCCATGAATATGGAAGGCCCATCCCTATAATATACCAACAGCCAATCAGCGAATCCTGGCGCAACAGGGACACAGACACACAGAAATGGTGCAGGCCCACTTAGAAGTTGAGGAGCCAAGGGCTCAAGGAGGGCAAGGCATTAGTCAGAGACACAGCCACACTGAATCTGTCCTGCCACTGCCACTAGTCCTCTCACCTGAAGGGACTGAGTTCCTTCCTTGTCCTACCCAAGTGATTAAAGTGCATAAGCCAAGACTGACTCCTGCACACCTCTAAAGCCCTTGTCCCCCTAAAAGACCAGTAGAAATACTCTCCAGGCAACCAACCTTTCCTCAGCACTTACTACCACCAAGCTATATGTTGAACTCAAGTCTTGGGCTGGAGGGGGATGGACACACAAGCAATCAGAAGTGAGGTGTGCATACCTGTGGCCTATCAGGTGCCTTCAATCCCCTCCACCCCCCACTTCCATGTCTCTGTTTATTGGCGATGGGGGAAGAAACAGGCCCCAGGGACCTACCTATATGCCTGTTCCCTCGACCACCTGCCTTTCTCTGTCTCAGAAACAAGCCAATGACCTTGTGGCCACCCTGAAGAGGTGCACACCCCACTACATCCGCTGCATCAAACCCAACGAGACCAAGCGACCCCGAGACTGGGAGGAGAACAGGTGACCCCAGTTGGCCAGGTCTGGCCACTAGTTGGACCTACCTGACCCACACACTGAGCCCTTGAGACCAGCTTAAAACCCCTTGGGGCTTCATGATTTCAGTCAAAACTCAACAAGACACCCCTGACCCCCGAGGTAACCCCAGACTGAGCGTGGGATGATCCAGGGACTTGCACACATACCTCCACAATTCCCCAGACCCCAACTCAAGAACTGACCACCGGGATGAATCCAGGCCCCTCTCCCAACCTTCCAAGCTGAGCCTCAAAGCCCCCCAGACCTCTGAACCGGCCCCAGCACAAATCTAGATGCTCCTCCCCCCACCCAGACCTTTGGGGTGCACTTTCCAGCCCTTGGGTACTCAGGACGCCCACCCAACAGGGTCAAGCACCAGGTGGAGTACCTAGGCCTGAGAGAGAACATTCGGGTGCGCAGGGCCGGATTCGCATACCGCCGCCAGTTCTCCAAGTTCCTGCAAAGGTAAGGAGCCCCGCCCCTCTCGACACCTCACTCCCAGTGCTCTGCCCCTTCCATATGCCCCGCCCCTCCCGACACCACACCCCTTTCGATGCCACGCCCTCATCGATGCCACGCCCCTGCCCGAAGCACGCCCCTCTGATTGCCCCACCTCTCCTCAACACCCGACCCACCCCTTCCCCAATGCCACTCCCCTTCCTAATGCCCCGCCCCTCATCAGAATGGCCAGCTGGCCCCATCTGCCCCCATCCCCCCCATAATCCCATCTGTCTCCAGGTACGCCATTCTGACCCCTGAAACGTGGCCGCGGTGGCGTGGGGACGAACGGCAGGGAGTTCAGCACCTGCTTCGGGCGGTCAACATGGATCCTGACCAGTACCAGATGGGCAGCACCAAGGTCTTCGTGAAGAACCCAGAGTCGGTAAGTGAGCACAAACAAGGGAGTGAGCCAGAAAGAGGAGAGAGAGAGAGGCTGAGAAAAACTGAAAAATAGATGGAGAAAGACACTAATTCCAGAGATAAGAGAGAGAAAAAATACTTGGGCATGGTAGTGCATGCCTGTAATCCCAGCACTTCGGAGGCTGAGGCAGGAGAATGGAGGACAGACTGAGCTACATAATGAATTTGAAGCTACACAGCAAGACCTAGTCTCAAAGAGAGAGGAGAGAGCCAGGTGCCAGCTATTGGGAAGACTGGGATTGGGAGGATCATGGTTCTCAGCCAGCCTGGCAGGTAAGTCCACTAGACTCCACTTCCAAAATATCCAGCAAAAAGCTGGGCTGAAAGTGTGGCTCAAGTCTAGAGTACCAAGCAAGCCAGCCAGCCAAGTAAGAAGGTAGCCCTGAGTTTAAATCCCAGTACTGCCACTGGGTCCTCTTCACAGAGCAGAAATAACATTTCAGGTGCTTGTCTTACCTGTCCAGAAGGTGTGGAGGTGGTTCCCAGTTGAGTGGACCACCCACTCCTACCTGGCTGGTCTCCTTTCTTTTTCTTTTCTTTTTGTCAGTCATGGGGCCTGAATTCTGGGCCTGGGCGCTGTCCCTCAGCTCTTCAGCTGTAGACTAGCGCTCTACCATTTGAACCTCTACCACTTGAACCTCAGCCCCACTTCTGGCTTTTTCTGCTTATGTGGTGCTGAGGAATTGAACCCAGGGCCTCATACATGCAAGGCAAGCACTCTACCACTGAGCCACCTTCCCAGCCGCTTGTCTGGTCTTCTCTTATTTGTTTGTTTGGTTGTTTATTGTCAGTCCTGGGGCTTGAACTCAGGACCCGGACTTGTTCCTGATCTTCTTTTTGCTCAAGGCTAGGATTCTACCACTTGAGCCACAGCATCACATCTGCCTTTTTCTGTTTACGTGGTACTGAGGAATTGAACCCAGGGCTTCATGCGTGCTAGGCAAACACTCTGCCACTAAGCCACATTCCCAGCCCTCCTTCTATTTATACCCTATCCAGTCAGCAAAACACAGAATGTACCTAGGAGGCCTGGCACACACATGGGCATGTGAACACCATGGAGAATTGCTCTGAGAAACACAGAACATGCAAGCTATATGTGACAAGTCCTCTGAGTGAAGTGCTAATTATCTTTGGCAGTGCTAAGGCTTCATCTCAAACTTGATAGGCAGATGTTTTACCATTTGAGCCATACACACACCTCTAGCCCCGTTTTTCTGCTCTGTGTGTGCATGCGCTAATACTGGGGCCTGAGCTTGGAGCCTTGGCTTTTTTGCTCTACCACTTGATCCACAGCTCAACTTCTGGCTTTTTTGGGTGGTTAATTGGAGATAAGAGTCTCAACTTTATTAGCATTTCCCATCACTGACTGACAATACTATTACTTTTTTTTTGGCGGGGGGGGGGGGGGGGTCGTGGGGCCTGAACTCTGGGCCTGGGCGCTGTCCCTCAGCTCTTCAGCTCAAGGATAGCGCTCTACCACTTGAGCCATGGCACCACTTCTGGCTTTTTTTTTCTGCTTATGTGGTGCTGAGGAATCCAACCCAGGGCCTCATGCATGCAAGGCAAGCGCTCTACCACTGAGCCACCTTCCCAGTCCCAATACTATTACTTTTTAATCTAAATTTCTATTTGAATTTGGGAGTTTTTCATGAATGTTCTATCCCAATAGACTGTTCAATTCCGTGCTTAACACCTCATGTGAGCCCCATAATGAGAGAGTCCCCTGGATCTTGTGATCTAAATGAACTAAAAAAAGTTTCCTGTTTTGGGTGTGTGTGTGTGTGTGTGTGTGTTTGTGTGTGTGTGTGTGTGTGTGTGTGTGTGTGTGTGTGTGTGCGTGTGTGTGTGGTGCCAGTACTCAGACCTGAACTCAGGACCTCGGCGCCATCCCTTTAGCTTTTGTACTCAAGGCTAGCACTCTACCACTTGAGCCACAGCTCCACTTCCAGTTTTTTGCTGGTTAATTGGAGGTAAGTCTCACAGACTTTCTGCCTAAGGTGGCTTTGAATCGTGATGCTCAGATCTCAACCACCTGAGTAGCTAGGATTACAGGCGTGAGCCACCATGCATGACCACAGTGCCTGACTATGTGGGAAATGGGGGACCCCGGGGAAAAGCAGACACTCCAGCCCTTCGGGAGACACAAGGACCTCCTTGTTCTCTCCGCCCTCCCCCCCCCCCCCCCCCACCACCAGCTTTTCCTCCTGGAAGAAATGCGAGAGCGCAAGTTCGATGGCTTTGCCCGCACCATTCAGAAGGCTTGGCGGCGTCACATAGCCGTGCGAAAGTACGAGGAGATGCGGGAGGAAGGTGAGAGGCTTGGGGTAGGAGGGTTGGCTGAGGACAGACAGACAGGGGAGCCAGCCCGTGACCTTCAGGAGTGATCCTGTGTCCTCTCAGCTTCTAACATCCTGCTCAACAAGAAGGAACGCAGGAGGAATAGCATCAACCGGAACTTTGTCGGGGACTATCTGGGGCTGGAGGAGCGGCCTGAGCTGCGTCAGTTCCTGGGCAAGAGGGAGCGTGTGGACTTCGCTGACTCGGTCACCAAGTATGACCGCCGCTTCAAGGTGAGGCCCAAGCTGGTGGACACACCCAGGATTGTCTCCAGAGGGATTGCCCCATCTGGTCCAGACACACCTGTCCACAGGTGTATATTTACCTATCTCCCATACATCCATCTCACCACAGGTACATCTTTACCTGGTCCTGGCATGCATCTATTAGAATCACCTAACCACATGCCCGTGGCTCACACCTATCATCCTAGCCGCTCAGGAGGCTGAGATCTGAGGATCACAGTTCAAAGCCAGCCTGAGCAGGAAAGTCCATAAGACTCTTATCTCCAATCACAGAAAAAAAGTGGAAGTGGTGCTGTGGCTCAAGTGGTAGAGTGCTAGCCTTGAGCAAAAGGAGCTCAGGGGCAGTGCCAAGGCCCAGAGTTCAAGCCCCAGAACTGGCAAAAAAAAAAAAATCACCTGGCCAGATAATTCCACATTTACTTATCTTAACCTAGAAACCCACACCACAGGCCCACCATTACCTTTCCTAGGTGCATCCATCCATTAGCCTCACCCAGCCTAGACAAATATCTATGCCAATTGGCCACATTTTTACCTGGCCCAGATACACCTATCCACAGACTCACTCATAGGCCCAGGAGGCCTAGTCCACAGGCACTAAGGCCTGATTGACCCATTCAGCATTGATTGATCAGGTGTGTGCTCTCAAGGTAGCACAGGTACTCATGTGCACCCAGCTTGTGCACTCTCACCTGGCCTAAACAGCCAGGCACCTCCATGCCAGGTACACCCTCATCTAGCACAGATACCCTCACCTGAGGTATACATTCCTATCTACCAGGTATAACTAACTGGATTCACCTAGCCCAGGAACTTGCTGGGCAAGTCCCATGGGGCAGGTATACTGAGGTCATCCATATAAATTTGCTGGGGTAGATAGTTTCACACAGCCTGGATGCCCCCACCCCACCCTGCTTTGGTCAAGTTTTTGTGGCCCGTATACCCTCTCAGCTTGAGGCCCATGCCCTGGGCTCCAGCCACCAGGCCTTCTGTCCCTCATCTCCACAGCCCATCAGACGGGACTTGATCCTGACACCCAAGTATGTATATGTGATTGGACGAGAGAAGGTAAAAAAGGGACCTGAGAAAGGCCAGGTGCGTGAAATCTTGAAGAAGAAGCTGGACATCCAGGCCCTGCGAGGTGTCTCCCTCAGGTGAGACAAGTTCCCTTATCTGCCCCATAGACACCCTTCAGCTGCACTTGTTTCTGTGTGTGTGTGTGTGTGTGTGTGTGTGAGTGTGTGTTTCTGTACTGGTGGCTTGAACTCAGTCTGGGTGCTGCTGTCCCTTAGGTTTTGCACTGTGGTATTCTACCATGGGAGCCACACCTTCACTTCTGGCTATGTGCTGTTTTAATTGGTGGATAAGAGGCCCATGGACTTGCCAGCCCAGGCTAGCTTCAAACTGTGATCTCAGATATCAGCCTCCTGAATAGCTAGGATTACTGGTGTGAGCCAGCAGCACCCAGCCTACTTCTGGTTTTTAACAGCCCATCAGACAGGCTGCTTAATTGGAGATGAGAGTCCTGCCTGAGCTGGCTTTGAACTGGGATCCTCAGAGTTCAGCCTCCTGAGTAGGTGGGATTACAGGCATGAGCCACCAGTGCCTCCTCCTTTCCCTGAGCCCTCCCTGGACCTTACCTAGACCACACCTAAGCCTTCTCTTTCTTGCTCCTTACCTGACCCTCCCCTACTAGATCCCACAAGTCAGTTCTCCAACCTCCTCCCCCCCCCACCACCTATCCTGTACCTGTCTTTCCTCCTATCTTCCCCAGCACACGACAAGACGACTTCTTCATTCTCCAAGAGGACGCCGCAGACAGCTTCCTGGAAAGCATCTTCAAGACGGAGCTCATCAGCCTTCTGTGCAAGCGCTTCGAGGAGGTGGCCCGGAGGCCCCTGCCCCTAACCTTCAGCGACACGTAGGCCCCCCAAGTACACCCTCATCCTCATCCATGGGCAGGCAGCTGAGCCTGAGGACCTGGATGGACCCCACGGGCCACAGCCCACCCACTTTCCCCAGCCCTGCCAGGCTGCGGTGGGAAGACACACACACACCCCAGCTGCTACCCCCGAACTCCCTTTTCTCCTCCAGACTACAGTTCCGAGTGAAGAAGGAGGGCTGGGGAGGAGGTGGCACCCGCAGTGTCACATTCTCCCGCGGTTCCGGCGACCTGGCGGTGCTCAAGGTTGGTGGCCGGACCCTCACGGTCAGCGTGGGCGATGGACTGCCCAAGAGCTCCAGTGAGTCTGCGCGGAACTAAAGGGCAGAGCCAAAGAGGCGTGGTCTGGAAGAGGCTGGCTCTGTGTGGGTGGGCGGTGCCTACATGGACCAATCAACGCTGAGGGGCGGAGCCTGGGGGACTCCTCTGGAGTGGGCAAAGGCCACATCAGGGCCGTTCCAGAGGCAACCGGAGGCGAGGCCTTAGAGAAGCAGCCAATGACTGGAAGAGAAATGTGGGAGGGCGTGGCATTCTAGAATGGCAGGGGTGTGTCCTGAAGTGGGAGGACCCAGGTGAGGAGCAGATCCTGGAGTGGTGGGCGTTGCTGATGAAAAAGCCAATGAGCCTAAGGGGGCGTGGTCATGGGCAGAGCCATGGTGGACAGGATTTGCAGATGGGGTGAAGAGCTTGGTCTGACCTGTGTACTGCTGAAATACATGACTCTTCCATTTTCAGAGCCCACACGAAAGGGGATGACCCAGGGAAGACCCCGAAGATCAGCCCAGGCCCCTACCCAAGCAGCCCCTGGGCCCCCCAGAGGTGAGATACACCTCCCTTTGTACCTACCTTTGCCTCTAGAGGACCCCATGGTCTAGACTAGACGTACTGGCAAGGGAATCTTCTCTGTCCAGACTTCATCATATGGCCTCATTCCCCGCAGAATACAGGTTAAAATTAATTTGACATTTAGGTCCTGGTTTTTGTTGTTGCTTTTGTCAGTCGTGGGGCTTGAACTCTGGGCCTGGGCGCTGTCCCTGCACTCTTCAGTCAAAGAGAGCACTCTACCACTTGAGCCACAGCACCACTTCCTTAATTTGATATCTAAAACTCTTCATGAACCAACCCCAGCTAGCCACGGACCTCTCCTTCCATCCTGTTATGCAAACTACATTTCATTTTGTCATACTCATTACATTTATTCTTCTACCTGCCTCACAAATTCTCACACTAGTTGTGAAACGCCTATTCATCCTTCAAGACCTACCCACAAAAGCCCTCTTATGGGATTGATATCCCTCTAGTCTTCCTGTCTCCCTCAGATTCAGTCCTTACCACACTGGCTTGAGAGTGTGGCCACCTTCTCTCTCTGACTGGGAATGTGAAGCTAAAGACTCCTCTTAAAGAAGCCGGGTACCGATGGCTCATGCCTGTAATCTTAGCTACTCAGGAGGCTGAGATCTGAGGATCTCAGTTCAAAGCCAGCCCGGGCAGGAAAGTCTATGAAACTCTTATCTCCAATAAACTACCAGAAAACTGGAAGTGGCGCTGTAGCTCAAGTGGTAGATGGCTAGCCTTGAGCTGAAGAGCGCAGGGACAGTGCCCAAGCCCAGAGTTCAAGCCCCACAACCGACAAAAAAAAAAAACAAACTCATATATCCCCATCCTTGCTTCCATCTCAGGCCTGGACCGAAATGGCGTACCTTCCTCTGCCAAAAGAAATCCCCTGCCCCTGGAGATCACATCCGGAAGGAGCTCCCAGAGGCCTCCCATGGGCCCCCCATCTTCAGCTCTGGGGGCCAGCAGACGACCTCGGACACGACCACCCTCAGAGCTCAACACAGAGTTCCTCAATGTGCCTGACCAGGGCGTAGCAGGGTAGATAGGGTGGGAGGGCTTCAAGTCCCAGGAAGTGGTGAGGGGCTAAGGGAATACTTGGAGCTGTGATAAACACCCCATCCTCATTCTTACAGCATGCAGAGGAAGCGCAGCGTGGGGCAGAGACCTGTGCCTGGTGTGGGTCGACCCAAGCCCCAGCCTCGAACCCATGGCCCAAGGTGTCGGGCACTGTACCAGTATATAGGCCAAGATGTGGATGAGCTGAGCTTCAATGTGAATGAAGTCATTGAGATCCTCATGGAAGGTTCGTACTGGGGCAGGGGCTGAGGGTGGAATGTAAGACCCATCACATGGCCAGGCAGCTGCCATTGCTGCCCACCTGTGTCTCCCCACAAGAACAATGTTAAGCAGCTTACAAACACACCCTCTTTTGTGTAGCATAGCTTGGTAGTCCTGGACACAGAGCTGCCATGCAGGCTTTCTCCAGAGCACCCTCTCAGATTCTGTTCTCCTACAGATTCCTCCGGCTGGTGGAAGGGCAGGCTGCATGGCCAGGAGGGGCTCTTCCCAGGAAATTACGTCGAGAAGATCTGAACTCTGACTCTGGAATTATATCCTCTCATTAGCCACCTGCCGAGTCCTGCTAGCAGGAGCCTCTGGCCAGAACAGCCAGATTACTGATGTAGGGGGTCACCACTGCAGCACCTCCAGCTGGACCTTGGCTTCCTGCATGTCATGCCTGCCATCCAAGTCTGGGTTTCTTCATGTGTCAAACAGAACTAACTGCAGAACCTACCTCCAAGCTAGCTGCCTTGTGTGTAGGAAATGTGTCATGTGCCATCTTGTAGAGGAAGTGGGGGGACACAGCCCTGGGGAGGGACTCTTCCCCCTCCTCTGATTACTCAGGCAAATAAACACATGCAAGGTGAAAGTGGGGGGTCATTTACTGAGCACCCACAATAAAGATGATGCTTTGTGTGTGTGTGCATGTGCTGGTACTAGGGCTTGAACTTAGGACCTGGGTACCGTGTCTTAGCTTTTTCACTCAAGGCTAGTGTTCTACCAATTGAGCCACAGTTCCACTTCCAGATTTTTGCTGATTAATTGGAGGTAAGAGTCTCATAGACTTTCCTGCCCAGGCTGGCTTTGAACCATGATCTTCAGATCTCAGCCTCCTGAATAATCTGGGATTATGGCTATGAGCCACCAACACCTGGCTAAGATGATGTCTCTTTTTTTTTTTTTAGTTGTGGAACTTGAACTCAGGGCCTGGGTGCTGTCCTCAAGCTCTTTTGCTCAAGGCTAGTACTCTACCATTTTGAGCCACAGCTCCACTTCCAGTTTTTGAATAGCTGGCTTTGAACTGCGACCCTTAGATCTCAGCCTCCTGAGTAGCTAGGATTACAGGCATGAGCTACCAGTGCCCAGCCAACATGATACTGTTTTAATCTTGTGAAGGGAGAACTGAAACGCCCCCCCCACTTTTTGTCTCAGTGTTTTGTTTTTCTGAGACAGGACCCCCACAATGTTGCCCGAGTTGGCCCTGACTATCTGGGCTCAGGTGATCCTTCTGATTCCCATGGCACCATTCCTAATGCTTCCATTTAATGGTGGATAACCAGAGGCTCAGAGTGGTTCAGTCACTTACCTGAGACTCCACAGTCAAGCCCAGCATTCATATGGGTTGCTTTTACTCATATTTGAATTTGCCCCAGTTCTATTCAGAAATCGCATCCCAAATGACGTAAATGTTGTTGGCCTTGAATCTGAAGCCCCCCCAAGCCCATCTGGGATACGAGTGGACCCTGGGGAAGGAGGCAGATCCCAATGATTCCCCCAAAGCCACCATGGATCACCCCTGGCTCTTGTCCCCCACTCTGTTGGTGCCCTCTCAGCCTTTGATAGACTAGGGTCCGAATCATTTCTGACATTTGGGGATGTTCTACTAGAGTCTGCGCATTCTAGGGCTCTCTGCAAGGCCAATTTGAACCAATGTCCACTCTGGTCATGTCCTGTAGACCCAGCCCCTCAAAGAGCAGCCAGACTGGGAGAGACAGGGCCAAGACAGAAGGGGTGCAGAGAAGCTTGGTAAGCATTGGAGGCTAAAGTGGAATGGTCCCAATAGCTCTTGATGGCAGACACCTTGTAATGAAGGCACTCTTATCCCACTAAAGAATGAGGTGTGATGGATCCCAGAAAGACTATCCATCAGAAAGTTCCCAGGTACTAGCTAGGTCTCAGCACTTTTGATTATTGCTCAATCATTTTGAAAAATTGCCTAACGATCCCTGGAATGTCTCAGAAGCTCTCCATTTTCCATTTCTGTCTCTCTGTGTGTGGGTATGTATATGTGTATACTATGACTTGAACTCAGAGCCTTCTGTTTGATCAGCCTTTTTTTCTCATGGCTGATCCTCTACCACACCTCCAGCTGGGCTTTTTGATGGTTGATTGGAAATCAACTCTCTCAGGGTTTTCTGCCCCACTAGCTTTGGATCATGATCTTCAGATCTCAGCCTCTTGAGTAGCTAAGGATTGCCCTGATTGAACCACCAGTGCCTGGTGTCTTCTAGTTTCTTTACTCTGCTGAGCAACCACCATGTGTTTCTCTCTGTGCAAGACCTGGAGGTGAGCAGAGGGTGGGGGAGGACTATGTGAGCCATCACGCTCATCAGCTGGGCTTTTCCTGGGTACAGAAGAGAAAATAGGGGTAGGACTGGGGCTATAGTTCAGTAGTAGAATGCTTACCTAGCATGAGAGGCTCCGGGTCCACCCTCAATACTGGAAGAAGAAAAAGGAAGAGGGAGAAATGGAGGAATCAAATTTCCATTTCCTTTCTTTTCCATCACCATAAAGATTGCCTTCCCCTCTCAGCACTGTGGGCCTCAATGCCATGAGGGTACCCACTGGCAAGAAGTAAAACCTTCTAGGCAGGGTGGAAGAATGGATGTTAGGCTGGGTACTGGGGATGGAGAGTGAATTTGGTGCATACTAACAGACAGCTATATAAATGTAGGTTACAGGCAGCTTCAGATTGCAAACCTCCATCACCTTGGCCCCACTCAACCCTCAACCCCACATCCTGTGGACTCATTTTTAAAATCTAGCCCCTCCTCTCTCTCTTCCTTGGGGCTCCGTTCCTTCTAAGCCTCACCCAATCTTTCCCTATCTTGCACCAGCCTTCACATACACACCCTTCCACCTGGTATGGAAATCATCTGTGTAGCCTGGAGTAGTATCACAAGTCTCTTATTCTGGCACTTGGGAAGCTGAGGCAGAAGCACACTGCATTTGAGCTTAGACCCTGTCTAAAACAAGAAAAACAATGTGTTGCTTTTTAAGAATATAGATAGAAATGCACTACACATACATATAGTTTATATTTGTCCTTGGCCAGGCAAGGACATGGCTCAAAGCCTGTAATCATAGCTACTCGGGAGGCTGAGATCAGAGGATCTGCGGAGCTCAAGGCCAGCCCAGGCAGGAAAGTCCGAGAGACGCTTTATCTCCAAATAACCACCAAAAAGCCGGAAGTAAACTGTGGTTCAATGTAGAGCGCCAGCCTTGATAAAGGTCAGGAACAGCGTCCACGGAAATCTAACCAAAGAGAAGATAAAAGGAAAAATGGCGAGGGCTGGTGATGGGGAGCCGGGAGGGAGGGGATGAAGGAGGTTCTGCAGGTGAGGACCTTGGGGCAGGAAATTGCTCAAGCCCCACGCTAAGCAAAGGTGCCTAGTTCGCAAATCCAAACCCTAGTCTAGGTGCACGGCGGCCTCTTGCCACGCCCCCTGGCCGAGAGCCCAGCGCAAGCCCCGCCCCTGCTCTCGCGAGAGCTGGGGGACAAAAAAAATGGCGCCGACGTGATCCCGAACGCGAGCTGCCGCCTCGTTGAAGAAATCGCCGTCGTCTGAGCCAGAACCTCCGGAACCTCGGAAGCAAGAAGTCTAGCTGAGTGGAAGATGGTGAGCGCGGTGCTCGGGACGCGGGCGCGGCGGAGCAGTGGGGATTGGCAGGGATCGGCCCTATCCCGCACACACCCTCCGACCGACCCCGCCCCCACATCCGGGCACCCGCCCGCTTTGGGTTGTCACTAAGCGAGAGTCCTGCGCCTACTTCCGGGCCTCGCCTGGGCGTGGGTCACGCCCACCAGGCTTGACGTTCCGCCCCTAAGCCTCACACATCCGGGTCCTCCTCACCTACACGTTCATTGAACAGAGCTCATGCCCGGCCAATCTGCCCCGCCTCCACAGTCTCGGCTCCGCCCACTGCCTCTAAGACACGCCCCTTCCCTGCCTGGATTGGCGTGGAGGCGATGCTTCTCACGTTTAATCTCGCACCAAGGACTCCTTTTGCATTTGGGATTTAGGAGGCCGGGCCTGGATCCACCCTAACTCTCCCTTTCCCCCTCCTGCTGGTGACTCCTTAGAATGCGGGATGATGGGTGATGCTTGCCTGGGGGAATTCAGGAGCGTTGAGGCGGGTGGACCTTTGGGGTGGGAGATGTTCTATGATTGGCCCAAGCAAACCCTGAATCCACACTGGTTCTCTCCGCCACTACTACCAGGAGAAGGAACAGTCCGGGCCCAGCCCGGACATGCTGGCCACTGCAGAGACCAGCTCCGGTGAAACCAACAAGGAGGTATTGCCCTTGGATGTGGCTGCCGGAGACTCCTCTTCAATGGAGGAGGAGCCAGGCCCGGACCCGGCAGCCACACTTCCAGTGTGGGACTGTGGACTGCAGGCTGCCTCCCCAGGCCCTGGCCCCGGCTCCGTAACCAGTGAGGACCTGCGGCCTCCCAGACGACGCCCTCCTGCAGGTGATCTGTGACGGGGTAAACCGGGTAATTAATCACAGGTCTTGAAACAATATCAGTGAGGAGTGTAGACTATCTCCATCTGAGGAATGTCTCAACACGTACTGAGCCGCCAAGTGTATGCCAGGGTTGGCTCCAGTAATGAGTGGGGCTAATCAGGCCCCTCCTTCTGGTTGTTCAGTCTGGATGGAGGGGGCTTATGTAGAGCCCTGGGGATGTAGTTCAGGACGTGTCAATAAGGGAAGGATTAGTGACACACACACACCCCCATATGTCCTGCAGGAAAACAAATACCCTGTTCTAGCCCTGGCTGCTGCCTCAGTTTCCCCAGCGTTCGCGAACTGGCACAGCATCTCCGGACCCATTGCCCACCTACACAGTCACTGGAAGGTAGGGTCAGGGTAGGTGGTGGGAGGCAGGTGGAGCCCTCAGGGCCAGCCCTGACCACTACACTCTTAAAACTCTGTCTCTGCCCCTACCAGGCAAGCTCTTCCACTGCTCAGCCATGAGTTGCTCAGAGATCTTCCCCAGCATGCAGGAGCTGGTGGCCCATGGCAAACTGCATTACAAGCCCAATCGCTACTTCAAGTGAGACCCTGAGCACCCCAACTGCACAATCCAGATCTTCACCCCTTTGTCTGGCTGTGAGGAGGCCCTGCCCTATCATAAACAAAAATGTGAACTGGGTGGGGACACAAATGGGTCCGGGCATTCGTGACTGATCATCCAGCTCCTCTTCACCTCTCAACTAGAAAACCTGACCCCCTAAAGATGAAAGCTTCCGGCCTGGCACCAGTGGCTCCCCCCCCCCCCCCCATATCCCAGCTACTCAGGAGGCTGAGATCTGAGGATCTCAGTTTGAAGCCAGCCGGGGCAGAAAAGTCCAAGAGACTTACAACAGTTAACAACCAAAAAGCCGGAAGTGGTGATGTGCTTAGAGGGCTAGCCTGGAGCAAAAAAAAAAAAAAGCTAACGGCCTAGGCCCGGACTGTCATGTGTAAACACCAGTAGGAAAAGAATTGAGGCTTCCTTAAGGGTTTTCCCAGCGCTGTGAACTGGAGATGGGTGGAAGGGTCAAAACAACGTTGGAGGTGGGGGGGGGGGACTCAGGGTAAGCGTCCTTCCTCCCCAGGACAGGTCCCCTGATAGTCCCCTGATAGTGGTGGTCAGGCCCCTTCCCTCTCGCCTTGTGCCGCCCCCAGGTGTGAGAACTGCCTCCTGCGCTTCCGCACGCACCGCTCGCTGTTCAAGCACCTGCACGTGTGCGCGGAGCATGCGCAGAGCCCCGCCCCGCCGCCACCACCCTCGGCCCTGGACAAGGAGCCACCTGCATCGGATCGAGCCTCGGAGTCCGATCCCGCGTCCGCGCCGGGCCTGCCCTTCCCGCTGCTCGAACCCTTCACGACCCCGGCCTCCACCGGGCCATTCCTACCCTACTTGAACCCCGCGCCCTTTGGCGTGAGTCCGCCCCGCCTGCGCCCCTTCCTGGCAGCCGCCCCCGGACCGCCAGCCTCCAGCGCCGCCGTCTGGAAAAAGAGCCAAGGTGAGTGCGGGGCGGGGGAGGAGGGCTGCCCGGAGGGAGGGCAGGCCTGGCTCCCCCGAACCCCAACTTTGACCCGCCCCTCGCTGCAGGTGCTGGCGGCAGCCCCCGGAGACCCCAGGGCGGCCCCGACGCGCCCTCAGGTGCGTGCAGGTGACCACCAGGGAGGGCGGATGGGGCTTACTGGGTTTTTTGTTTTTGCTTTTTTCTCCTGCGCCCTGCGGGGCCCTTTGGAAACGGGGAGGCCGCGGCGCCCGCCCCCCCCTCCCTTCCAGGTGAACGGAAATGTCACCCTTTAAAAATACACGATTTTGCCTTTAAAATCACTGGCAGCTACACCTTCATCTGCGCCGGCGTTCCTGCGTAAAAGTTGCGCCCCGTTCACCTCGGCGCGGTCCTTGCCCCCCCCCCTCTTCGTGGAGTCCCGGGCAGGGCTGGGGGGGGGATGGAGGACTCCGATCTGCCAGGCCTAGTGTCCTTCCCGATCGGGACATCGGCCCGGCTTGGCCCCGGAGCTGGTGGGGCGGCTCAGGGGAGGGTCTGATCATCCCTGGGGGACAGGTCCTCGCGGGGCGAGGTCCGTGGCTGACCGGGGGTCCTGCCTGCCCGCCCGCCCGCAGGGAGCGCGGCCCCGAGCCGCATCGTGTGGGAGCACACGCGCGGCCGCTACTCCTGCATGCAGTGCGCCTTCTCCACGGCCTCGCGGCCTGCCATGACCCTGCACCTGCGGGACCACCGCCCCGGCGCCCTGGCTGCCCCGGGGCCACAGCGCCCCCACGCCCCGGAGGGTAAGGCCGAGGAATGCGGGGAGCCAGGAGCGGGGGGCGGGGCCGAGGCTCCGGCAACCCCTCCTCTGCCCCACCCAGACCCGACCCCCGCTTGCACCTAAAGTGTCATGGATGCTGTAGGGGGTGGGAGGGTGAGGGTCCCACAGCTTTGAAACGCCGCCCCGCTGTGCGGGGGTGGGTGGCAGGGTGTGGGGATTTTTGTAACTTGAGGGGTGGGGACAATAAAGAGGCGCCATGAGCCAGCCTGTGCCGTGTGTGGGTCCCTTGCCCCTGACGCGCAGTGGACAGGCGCTTTGTGAAATTGGGGCACTCACGACATGGAAGCTGCACCTCCAGGTGGCTCCAACTGGGTACAGGACCCGTGCCCCACACCCTCCACCCGATCGCCTCAACCCCGGGACCCAGGTCCTCAGCTCCATGCCCACTACCCTGACCCACCAAGTACAGAAACCACACGCTATGGAATCTCCCAGGATTTTATTGATTTTAAAAGTCTCAGAGGTTGGACACTTGCTGGCTCACTCCTGGTTACTCAGGAGGCTGAGACCTGAGGATTGAAGTATGAAGCCACCCTGGACAGGAAAGCCTGTAAGACTCTTACCTCCAGTTAAGCACCAAATCCAGAAGTGGAACTGTGGCCACAAGTGGTAAAGTGCCAGCCTTGAGTGAAAAAGCCAAGGGACAGCACCCAGGCCCTGACAGCTAGTCCCAGGACTAGCACAAATGCGCATGTACACACGTAGGTATATATGTATCAGGGAGCCAGAATGAGTAGAGGAAGGGCCTTGGGCAGTATCTGCTCAGTGATTCCCCTGCTAGCAGTGACTCCCCCCTCTGGCTGCCTAGGACCCTCTCAAGAACTGAGTGGGGGGAGGGGTGACAAGGGGCCCATTGTACAGATGGAGGTGAGGCGAGGGGTCCCAGCCAGTTGCCCACAGAGGAGAAAATCCTGGCCCAGCACACCTGGAGATCTAGCTTTTGTCCAGTCCCCTACTTTATCCCTGGGTACAGGATCGCCCCGGCCCAGTTCTAGGGCATCAGTGGCCCCAGGGAACTCCTCTTGCCCATAAATTTCCTCAGCTGGCCACCCCCACCCCCAGATCGCGACTATGCTGCGCCCCAGCCTGCTCACGGAGGCTCCCCTTCCGTCAATTACCCACCGAGAGAACCAGGGATCCAGGCAGCCTGCGTAGCTCCCGCCGCACCCTGACTGCTAAAGGCCACAAGCAGTCCACCTTTCGCTCCCCTGGGCAGCCTTATGGTCTCTCCTGGCCAAACTGGGATGCCCCCAGTGTCCTGTGCCCCCTAACTGCGGAGCAGCAGTAAACTGAGTCGGGCCACTGCCGCGGTCGTCCCACAGGGGGCGCCCGGGAGCGCGGCCTAGGGTGGGGAAGGAACGAGCGGGGCAGTACCTGGCTGAGCGGCCGCCAGGTGCCCGGAGTTCGGTTACCCCCGAGGCCGAGGCGGCCGGCAGAGGAGTTGGCGCGCCCCGACCCCTGCGTCGGGCTCCTATCTGTGCTGGCGTCCCGAAGATTCCCCGTCCCCTCCAGGCGGTCCCTGGCCCGCCCTCCAGTCCGTTTTGCTCTGTTGCCTCCTGATCAGTTGAGATGCGGGCCCCAGCCAGGAAGCCGCCGCCAAAGCCCCAGATGCTCCGCGGGGAGGCGCTGCGCGCCCGAGAGGCTGGGCCGGGCTGGGCCCTGCACCGCTGGGCTGCGCTGGCCGTCCCCCACCAAGTTCCAAGGAGTTGGAGGTTGGGGAGAGCCACACCCCCAAACCCCTCCAGCTGCCATTCAGCCCTTTACCTTGCTTTGGTTTCACATGTTACGGATGATCCTGGACAATCCTTGTTTTTTTTTTTTTTTTTGTCGGTCGTGGGCCTGAACTCTGGGTCTGGGCGCTGTCCCTCAGCTCTTCAGCTCAAGGCTAGCGCTCTACCACTTGAGCCACAGCACCACTTCCGGTTTTCTGGTGTTTTATTAGAGATAAGTCTCACAGACTTTCCTGCCCGGGGTGGCTTCAAACCCTGATCCTCAGATCTCAGCCTACTGAGTAGCTAGAATTAGAGGCCTGAGCCACTGGCACTGAGCTCTATGCTCTTATAAAACTGTAAAAACGAAGCTCAAGCTTTCTCCTTCCTTCTGGCCTAGGCAGGATCCTTCTCATGGGATTTGTTCCCAAGGGTCTTCTGTGGTTTTTGTTGTTTTGTTTTCCTACTCTAAATGAGGTCCCCATACCACCTGGGAGCTGACTCACCACCTGAGCCAGAAGCTCTTCTTTCCCAAGATCTTAGGGTGACTCCAGGGACACTAGCACCTCACAACTCAACTGTACATTGAAGTCACCTGGCCAGGGGCTAAAATGCACCCCACCCCTATTTTTGATCAAGCCACACTGAGAACCGGGGTTCCTCAGTCCCCTCTGCTATGACTGAGCCTTGCAGTCAGGATTCGCCCACTTTTCCATTGAGTCTCACTGCCTTCATCCGCGCTTCACAGAGCACAGCTCAACTGGTTTCCTGCTCTCCTGTCCTGGCGTTTCTCCTCTTTCCATTTCCCTTCAGTGGAAACTTGGGGTGTCCTCACACCTACCCCCTTCCTCTTTGGGATCAAGGTCATTGACCTTGTCATTGACCCCCAAATCTGCCAACCTAGCTGAGCTCTCTGTCCTAGGCACCAGCCCTGGCCTGACATTTGTCCCTAACCAGGAAGTCTTGCTAAAAGGGAGGGGTGTTGAAATAAGGCAGATGTAGCAACACGGGCAGACAGATGTGGCCTTATCATCCCTTCAACCCCCATAACCTGGGTTTCTCCACTTTCCCAGAGGTCAGGACATGAAGGTGGACGAGTGTAGGGGATAGGAAAGAGTCAAGGCACTGGTGACTGGGGTAAATTACCAACTGCCAAAGGCACTAGTGCTCAGAGTAGCAGGCAGGACAGGGACTCTATGGGGGGTGAGGAGGAACAGCAGTGCCCCCTCAGGATCTGGGGACCCACTGGGGCTGTCTCCGCCTCCTTTCCTTCCTCCTCTGCTTTCCCCACCCTAGCAGCAGCCCCCACCTTGTACGCTGGGCTGGAGAGCCAAAACCACAGTTAACTAACTTCCTGGACACAACCACCGCAGCTTGTAGCAGCGGCACGTCACCTACCTGCAGCCATGGTGAGTCTCCAGGAACAGGGAATATAGGAGAGGCCTACAATGGCCGGGAAGCAAAGGGAACAGGTGGGAACTGGAGGGTATCCCGAGGTTGTGGGATGGGCAAGTCGCTGAGGGAACCAGGAGGAACCCAGGCCAAGGTGGAAAGGTAGGAAGCAACTGGGACACAACCGGGGCTCCTGCCACCTAAGCCCGGTCTGACCTTAAGGGCCCAGGAGGATCTCCCTTGGTTAACATGGATGGTAGCCTGGGAAAGGAGGCAGGGGTCAGAGCAGAAGCTTCCTGTTTGAAGGTGACTAAGTGGGTCATGTACTAGCTGCTGCTCCCTTTCTCCCCAAGCCAGTCACCAAATCCTGACCTGTTAATCTGACTTACGTAGTCCTATGGTCACCCAGGAGCCTTTGCTTTAACTCACTGAGGCTGAGGGATTTAGAGCAGCACTTCAAGCCCTCTCCCACAGGCCTGCCTGATCCCCTGAATCTCTGGATGGGGAAACTGAGGCAAGGACTGCATATAGATCTGCCCTCCTACTCCTTCCTCTCCTTGGTCCCAGGTAAAGAGAGGGCCCAGGTTCCAGGGCTCAGGAACAGAGCATCCTCAGAGGCTGGGCTTTCTTGGGCATCTGTGTCTGTAACCCATAGTACCTGGCCAACTGAAGTTGAAAGGGAATACCCTAAATCCTTAAATAGTGTGCAGAAGCCAGGGGGCTGCCCACTGTGAACCTCTCCCATGAGCAACGTGGGTGTCAGTGACTGATATGTGCATTCTGTCTTTATGGAATACTGAGTGAATACCTACTATATGCCAGGACTGGATGACAGCTAAAAGGAGCCAAGTCTCTTCTGCAGGAGGCTAGAGGAACTAGGGTTGCATGCGCGGATGGAGACTAAATTATTGTGTGGGGGTGTGGGCGTGTGTGTGCACGGGCGCGCGCGCACACATACACATGCACACGTACTGCTATTAGACTGGAATTCAAGTTGGTTTGTACTCTTGCTTGGCTTTTTCTGCTCTAAAGCTGATGGCTCTACCACTTCAGCTACAACTCCAGTTCTGGCTTTTTGCTGGTTCATTGGTGACAAGAGTCTCATGGACTTTCCTGCCTGGGCTGGCTTTGAACTGCAGTCCTTAGATCTCAGCCTCCTGGGTAGCTGAGATTACAGGGAAGAGCTACCAGTGCTCAGCACTACCCAGTCAAGTGGTGATGAATGACTGTAATCTCAGCACGGGCCGATGTCCCTGTCTCAAACAAAAACCCCAGGCAATGAAATGCAGCTTGTAGCTTAGGGGCAAAGCACTTGCTTAATGTGAATGAATTACTGGGGGTTCCATCCCCAGCATAGCATAGCAAAAAAAAAAAATCAACCTCATCAAACTGGGCACAGATGGCTCATGCCTGGAATCCTAACTACTCAAGAGGCTGAGATCTGAGGACCAAGGTTCAAAGCCAGCCTGGGCAGGAAAGTCTATGAGACTCTTATCTCCCTCCAATTAACCAAAAAAGTCAGACATAGATCTGTTGGCTCACGTAGTAGAATGCCAGCCTTGAGTAGAAAAAGCTCAAGGAGAGCATTTAGGCCCTGAGTTGAATCCTCAAGACCAGCATGCAGAAGCGCACGTGTGCACACACACACAGACACAGAGACAGAAAAATAAAACCTATTCAAGACATACAGAAAACCAATACATGTAAAGTTTGATACATGGTATCATATACGCACAGCTGGGTCACTCAGGGATCTTGGCTTTTCCTGGCTAGGTGAGGACTTCCTCTAATTCCTGTGGGGGGAAGGGGGAGGGGACTGAGCAAGCCTGGGGTGGGGGCAGCAGACTCAGAGAAGCCAGTTACTATAATCTGGGAGGCGGGGTTGGTTCCTCCAGCTGGGGTGATGGTAGAGAGAGTGGGAAGTGGTTGATTCCGGATGCATTTTGAAATTAGAACAGAAAGGACTTCGGGGAACATTAAGACCAACTGGGAGGAAGACCAACTGTGGGGAGACAGCTGGGAGAGAAGTCCTGGTGGGGGTGACAGCTAAAGTGGGTCAGTGGGCCCAGAGCTGAGGTCAAGGATGAGCCATGGCAAGCCTGACCCCAGGAGCCTGATGGAAAGGAGAGGTTGAGGGTGATGGTTTACGGCCATCACCTCTGTGGGTACCGTGCTGTCTCTTGCCTTCCCCACCATTCTGTGTGAACGAGCTTGATACTCCATGTCCCCCAGGGGAGCCATCAGGATTTTCGGAGCCTCCAAGCCAAGTTCCAGGTCTCTCAGTCACAGCCCAGTGACCTCCCCCCAAAACCCCCAAAGCCTGAATTCAACAAACTCCAGAAGAAGTTTCTGTCCCCGGAGTTCCCAGAGTTCCCCAAGAAGCCCTGCAAACTTGAGGTCAGTGGAGTCTCCAAGAAGCCGCTGCAGCCCGAGGCCGGGGAGACCAAGCAACCCTCGCAGCCAGAGCCTCCTGCGCTTGGCCAAAAGCCCCCGCAGCCTCAGCTCAACCATCCTGCCAAACCCCCCTCAGAACCCAGGCCCAGTGTACTCCCCAAGAAGTTTCAGCACCCTGGGGCCAGCCAGAGGCCCTCACCAGCTGAGTCCATTACCTTCCCCAAGAAGCCACCTCAGCCCCAGTCTGGAGGCCTCATCAGAAAGTCACTGCCACAGCCTGAGTTCAGCCAGGGGCCCCCACTGTCCCCCTTAAAGCCAGGGCCCTGTGAACCCTACCCCAACTCCCCACAGTCTGACTTTAGCACCTCTCCCAGGAAGTCTCCACAGCCCCAGGCCAGTGGGCCTCCCAAGAAGTTACTGCTGCAGTCCGAGTCCAGCGAGGTCCCTCTGACACCCCCCTGGAAGCCTGAGACCAGTGACCCCCAATCCCATGCCCCCCAGCAGGGGGGCTTCAGTATGTTTCCCAAGAAGCCACCCCAGCCCCAGCCAAGTGACCTCCCCAGGAAGCCCCCCCACCAGCCTGAGTTTGGTGACCTGGCCAGGACCTCCTCAGAGCCCCAAGTCAGTGTGATTCCCAAGAGGTCACAGCAGCTGGAGCTCAAGGTGCTTCCCAAGAAGCTCCCACAGGCTGGGGCGGGTGGTCTCCCCAGGACCTCCTCAGAGCCTGAATTCAGCTCGCTCCCTAGGAAGCTTCCACATCCTGAGCACCAGGGGTCACCTCGCAAGTTCTCACAGCCTGAGCCCAATGCTGGGGTTAAGAAGCCCCCCACACAGTCAGAGCCCTTTAAGGGTTTTCCTCGAAAGCCACCACTCCCCGGCTGGGTTTCTGAAAGCTCGCTGCCTGCTGCCATGGCCGGCTCCAGCCCTGGGTCTGGTCTGGCTGGAACCCCCCGCTGGAGGTCAGAGGACCTCCGAGCCCAACACCTACCCCGGAGAAGGCCTCTGCCACCTGCCAGCAGCCTGGGATCCCCTCCAGTCAAGCCCCCACTGCCCCCAGGCCCCCTCAATATCCAGAGTTTTCGGAGACTGTCAGCAGCAGGCACAGGTGGGTCAGGGTGGTAGCTCGGGTGGGAGAGGGGCTGGGGCTCCGGGGCAGGGCCGCCATCCTCCCAGTCTCTTTCCCCCCACAGCTGGAAGGACAACCTGCTCTTCAGTTGGAACCCAAGCCCAACAGCCAAAGAACACCCCACAGTGAGTGCAGAGAGGAAGGGAGCCCAGGACCAGGGGTAGTCCTGAAGGGGGCACCCTTCATCTCTGGTATCTTTGCAGGGACCCTGATGAGATCTACGAGTTATATGACAATGTGGAATCCACCGATGACCCAGGCCCCAGGGGCAGAGGTTTGTTGGCGGGCCAGGTGTCCAGGCAGCTAAGGCAAGGGAGGGAAGGGTTCCTTACAAGGATACTGTCTACCCCACATCTGTTGGCAATGATCCAGGGCACACTGGCTGTTGCTGGCCTGGCCTGTAACAAAGGGGAAACCCAGAGGCCACCAGCTAATAAGAACACTTTTTAGTGGTTAATTGGAGGTAAGAGTCACATGGACTTTCCTGCCCTGGGCTGGCTCTGAACTGTGATCCTCAGAACTCAGCCTCCTGGGTAGCTAGAATGACAGGTATGAGCCACTGGCACCAGGGAATGTGAGGTGTTGAGCCACCCTGTGATTGGGGATAAGATGCCAGCCAAGAACACAGGCCTGGACTCAGGGCATAGCAGTGGGGGGTAGACACAACTATCCCCAGGATTCCAAAAGACCTTTTCCTTCCAAGTCTCTGCCACTAGAAGTCACAGGGTGGGCTGGGCAGACCAGCATCTCCATGGCAACAGCGAGGAGCTTCATTGCTGCTGCAGCCCCCAACCCCACCCTAGTCAAGGCAGTGTCACCCTCATGTCACTGATGCACAAGTTTTGGGATCTGAGACTTGCTCAGCTCACAGCTGGTCCAGAGCTTCAGGGGGTAGGGTGGGGTAGTGGGAAGGGCTCCCAACTTCTCCCACCAGTCCATGCCTGGTACATAACAGGCCACCTCCAGATCCTCCAGCTCCACCTCCTTCCTGGGCTCCTTCACTTCTGGGCGATCCCCAGGAGCTGCTTACAACATCCTTAGCACAGCTTCCTGGTGGGGCCCCTCCTACTTCCACTGAGGGAGACTGTGGCTTGGGTCTGGGGTTGCTTTTAGGGGGTGTGGGAAGACAGTCCAGCACCCTGGCCTCTATTCCAGCAGCCTTCAGGTCCCGCTCATACTTCAGAGGCCCAGGGCCTTCCTTCCTGTAACAGATGACTGCTTCAGTGACAGCCCATTGTTCTCCCTACTCAGGAGGTTGGGGCTTCCTGGAAGGCAGAGAATGCTCACTCAAAGCCTGCACTGACTTTTAATTTTTAAAAAAAAATTTTTTTGGGGTCCGGTCGTGGGGCCTGAACTCTGGGCCTGGGCGCTGTCCCTGAGCTCTTCAGCTCAAGGCTAACGCTTGAGCCACAGCGCCACTTCCCGGCTTTTTTCATTTTTGCTTATGTGGTGCTGAGGAATCAAACCCAGGGCCTCAGGCATGCAAGGCAAGCGCTCTACCACTGAGCCATCTTCCCAACCCGACTTTTAATTAAATTTATTTTACTGCTGGGTGCCAATAGCTCACATCTGTAATCCTAGCTACTCAGGAGGCTGAGATATAAGGATTGAAGTTCAAAGCCAGCATGGTCAGAAAAATCTGAGACTCTTATCTCTAATTAAGCACCAAGAAAGCCAGAAGTAGAGCTGTGACAAGGGGTAGAGTGCTAGCCTTGAGTAAAAAAAGCTCAGAGACAGAAAATGCCCAGGTTCTGTGTTCAAGCCCCAAGATCAACACCAAAACAAAAAACTTTTTGAGCTACTTGGGACTTGAACCCAGAGCCTGCTACTATTACCACTTGAGTCACAAGCATAGCTATTCTGTATTTTTGAAACAGGTTCTCACTAACTGCATGGGCTACCCTCAAACTTCCTACCTGCCTCACTCACTAGCTGGGACTCGGGGCACTACTCCTGGCTTGCTTTGGCTTTTTCAAAATGATCCTCTCACTGGAAGATTGGGAGGGGGGAGGGGGAGCAGTCAGATGGACCAGGGCTCCCAGCTCTTCCCACAGTTCTCAGAACAGTAGGGATTCCTCAGAAGGGCCCAACGCCTTCCCAGGATATGAGCAGGCCTGGGGAAAGGCAGCAGTGAGTGGCCTGCTCAGGGTACCATGGTCCTTTGCAAGCTCCTGGGTGGAGCCTACTTACTGCCAGGCAGCCTTTGAAGCAGTAGCAGAGGTGCCTGGATGGTCTGTCAGTGGGCCCAAGGTCAGCAGTGGTGGAATGGGGTAGGTCTAACGTAAATGTCCCTGGACAGTATCACTCTGGCAAGGCTATAGTGTTGGTAAAAGCAGCCCTCAGCTTCAGGCCCTCACTCCCCTGGGGTTCCAGAGGCATCTGCTGGCAGCCAGATCCTTGGCCACCAGGGCCTACATGCCCAGAAGCCTGATTCCATTGCCAGGAAGTGGTATGGACTTTGTACCTTTGCTCTAGGAAACCCTGTCCAGTCTGTCAGTAGGGGCAGGCTAAGACCCCACTACAGCTTTTTAAAGATGGGCTATGGGGGTCTGGGAAGGTGGCTCAGTGGTAAAGCGCTTGCCTTGCATGCTTGAGGCCCTGGGTTCGATTCCTCAGCACTCATAAGCAAAAAAAAAAAAAAAAGCCGGAAGTGGCACTGTGGCTCAAGTGGTAGAGCGCTAGCCTTGAGCTGAAGAGCTGAGGGGCAGTACCCATGCTCAGAGTTCAGGCCCACGACCGGACACCCCCCCACCCCCAACAAAAAGATGGGCTATGCCTGCCTTTAGTGGTGCTGGGGTTTGAACTCAGGGCTTATAATGGCTAGACAGACACTCTTACTTTTTCCTGGTTGTAAAGATAGGATCTCACTTCCTGCAACAGAAATTCGCCTATGCCAGACTCCCTATTGTAGCTAGGATAACAAGTATAGGCCACCACATCCAGATCTTGGCTGAGTTCTGCGAAGTTTTCTACCCAGGCTGGACCTGAATCCCAATCTCTAAAAATCTCAGTCTCCCAAGGAGCTAATATGACAAGCTTTCTTTCTTTCTTTCTTGGGTCCAGTCGTGGGGCCTGAACTCTGGACCTGGGTGCTGTCCCTCAGCTCTTCAGCTCAAGGCTAGCACTCTACCACTTGAGCCACAGCGCCACTTCCGGCTTTTTTTTCTTTTCTTTTTTTTGTCGGTTGTGGGGCTTGAACTCTGGGCCTGGGCGCTGTCCCTCAGCTCTTCAGCTCAAGGCAAGCGCTCTACCACTTGAACTACAGCGCCACTTCCGGTTTTCTGGTGGTTTATTGGAGATAGGAGTCTCACGGTCTCTCCTGCCCGGGCTGGCTTTGAACTGCGATCCTCAGATCTCAGCCTCCTGAGTAGCTAGGATTACAGGCATGAGCCACCAGCGCCCGGCTCCGGCTTTTTTCTTATGTGGTGCTGAGGAATCGAACCCAGGGCCTCGAGCATGCAAGGCAAGTGCTCTACCACTGAGCCACCTTCCCAGCCCCGAGAGCTTTCTTTTGATTATTTTGGTGCCAGTTCTGGGCTTGAACTTAGGGCCCAGGCACTGTCCCTAAGTTTTTTCACTCAAAGATAGTGCTCTACTACTTGAGCTCTACTATCTGACTTTTTGGTGGCTAATTGGAGAGAAGTTTCCAACTGGAGTTAAAGAGTCTACTGGCTTCAAACCACGATCCTCAAATCTGAGCCTCCTGAGTAGCTAGAATTACAGGTATAAGCCACTGGCTTCCTTCTTTTTTTGACCCCCATCTCATTACACTTCCCAGCCCACTCCAGGAGACAGAAGCAAAACAGCCTACCTACAAAGCAATCTTACTAGGTGACCCTATAAGCTGCTTGACTTCTCTTAGCCTTTGTTTGTGCAGTAGCAAACTACAAATGTCAATATCACCTACTGGCACCAATAGGATGGCTGTGAGGGTCAGATGGGTTAGCATGTAGAGCCATTCCCTCATGTCTGATCGATGTCAGTCAACCCACTAGAACAAGGGAGCCCTGAAGAGGCCAAGAAAAGGATCAGATAGGGGCTGGGAAGGTGGCCTTGGGTTCGATTCCTCAGCACCACATAAACAGAAAAAGCCAGAAGTGGTATTCTGGCTCTAGTGGTAGAATGACAGCCTTGAGCTAAAGAGCTGAGGAACAGCGCCCAGGCCCAGAGTTCAGGACCAACCAAAAAATAAAAAAGGATCAGACACAGAGCAGCCTCACTCCAAATCTACCACTAGGATAGAGAGGTGCTGATGGGGGGGGGAGGCACACAAGGATCTTTATTCTGACTCGGTATTGACTGTCACCAGATAAAGTGGTATCTACCCACCCAGCAACCAAGAGGCCACTGCAAGAGCCAGAGCTCAGGTACTCATGATACACGGAGTGGGGTGGGGCTGAGCTCTCCGACTCTGAGAATGATAAACGGAGTGGGGTGGGGCTGAGCTCTCCGACTCTGAGAGGAACACTTCTTGCTAATGATCACCCCATTTGGGGGGTGGGGGGGAACATCAGGAAAGAGAAGGCCCCACCATCACAGCAGTTACCATCCATGGACCCAAAGCAGCTGAAGCAGATCAGAAAGGCAGAGAAGGCAGAGAGGGAGTTCCGGAAGAAGTTCAAGGTATGACCACAAAGCCAAGTTGAGAGTCCTGGGAGGGCTGAGACCAGAATGGGAGGTAGCTGCAGTACCACCTCTCTCTTCCCCCCCAGTTTGAAGGTGAGATCGTGATTCACACAAGGATGATGATCGACCCCAATGCTAAGACCAGGCGCGGAGGTGGCAAGCACCTGGGGATCCGGCGTGGAGAGATCCTGGAGGTGATCGAGTTTACCAACAAGGAAGAGATGCTGTGCCGGGACCCCAAGGGCAAGTGTGAGTGGACCAGGTGCCCCAGAGAGGGAGGAGCATGGAAGACACCCCAGGCCACAAATCACTCACTCACATGCCTCTCCCTCTTCAGATGGCTATGTGCCCAGGACCGCACTGCTGCCCCTGTGAGTACTGCTATGCCTGATGGTGACTGGGGAAAAGGAGGGATGGGGGGACAGAGGGATGGGCCAACAGGGCCCCCACTGACCCAACTGTGCTCTCTCAGGGAAACGGAGGTGTATGACGATGTTGGCTTCTGGGGTATGTAGACTCCCGGCTGGTGGGAGGGGACTGTGGTGACTCCCCAAGGGGCTGAGGGGCTGTCCACTGCTATGCCTCTGGAGAAAAGGGTAACTGGAAGTCATCCTTCCTTTCAGATCCTCTGGACAACCAACCATTTCCCAGGGCACAATAGGCCCACAGGTGGGTCCCAGGACCACCCACCCAGCCACCTACTAACACAGGAGCCCAGCTTGGCAGAGGTGGCTGCTCAGGTGCCCAGCGATCACATAAAACTCCTCCTTAAAGCAATCCTTGCTTCCTGTCTTTCCTCTCCTGTTAAGACTAGCACTCCCCGAGGAGCAGACCCCTGGTGAAGCAGAGGGGGGTATGGGAGGGGAAGAGGTTGTCTCCTCTCAGCCCTGAAGGTGAGGAGGAAGCCAGCAGCCAGAGCAGGTGACAGCACATGCTCAACTCCAGGACAAGTGGTAGCCCCTCAGCAGATGTCTCTGAGAGCCATCGGGAACAGGTGGAGTTCCAGATGCCCAGGGCCATGGTATCAAGTTCACCCCAATCTCTGATGGAAACTGCCACTGCTCAGCAGAAAAGAGCAGACTGGCCACAGAGAACATCATGAGACAGGTGGCTTTCAGGGCTGTCCTACAGCCAGCACTGCAGTCAAAGACCCCCTAGAAGGAGGCTCACACAGGAGTTTTCCTAACCCAGACATGACCCTGGTCCCTCCCAGGCACAGTCCACACAAACCCAGAAAGAGAAAGATAACTCAAGGGCCCAGCCCTCCAAACGTCAGATGGCTGCCTCAGCACACACACAAGGCCACTTGCTCTCAGGAACTGGTATTTATTATCAAAGTCATATTCGATGTCAAGATGCCACAACTACAAAAACAATTGTGCACATTGCAATCTCAATGCAAACAGTCAAATGGAACCCCAGTCATTAAAAAAGTAATTCAAATTACCCCAAAAAGCAACTGAATTTTTTAAACATCTTTATACATCCAGCCAACAAATTAAAATGGTTAACAAGAAAAAATACAAATTCGGAGGTCTGGTATTGATGTTTAAAAAAGGCAACCGCTTAAGCATTTCTATCAATTCGAACATCTATCTCCCGGCCACTCAGCTTCATGCCGTTCATCATCCGGCAGGCTCTTTCGGCTACCTCTGGCGACTCAAACTTAACCACACCGCACCCCTTGGACTTCCCATTCTCCATCTTGATGTCAGCATACAGCACGTGGCCTAGCACAGGGAAGGAAGAAGAGACCACACGCGTCAGACAAACCAGAGCCCAGCCTGAGAATGGGCTCCTTTTCACCTGATGGATTTTAGTGATAAAGAGTCAAAAGGGGAGGCCATGCATGTGAAGCATGAACGTTCACACAACCTCAGCCAGAGCCAGTGACCATGGCCCCTCAGCCACGCTGCCATTGTTCTGTGGGCAGAATGAGAGTCTTGCCTGCCATCAATAGATAGGCCTTCCTGGGCACTTCAAAAACTCCCTTTATGCTCTAGGAAGTACCAGCGACCCAGGGCTATGTGAGTTCTTTAGAGACTCCATCTCTGACTCAACTGCCCCTCTGTGCTGCCCCAACAAGCCCAAGGAGCTGTTCCACACTCATTAGAAGCCAGGGACAGGACAATGTAGTCAAGGGCAGGGGACCCCAGCCCTCTAGAGCCACCACCTCCACCAGGAGACCTCCCACCAAGGGTGTCTCATGGTCAAGTTCCCAAAGAATTTTGGTAGAAACTCAGCAGGACTTCTGCCAGGAATGCTGGCACTTTGTAGCTCAGGCTGAAGGACAAGAGGAGCTTAAGAGGGTGGCAGGACAAGTTCCCCAGGGCCTGTGGTGTGTGCACACCTTCTGGGTGGGTGGGGGGAGTGGCATGGTCACACAGTGTGATGGGGAAACTATAGTGGAAGAGAGGGTAAGAGATGAGCAGGAAAGCAGTTCTGACAACAGCTTCCCCCAGCCAAGGCCAAGGAGAAGCAGCAAGTGGTGAAACCTGAGCTAAGCCCTATGAACACGAAGTGAGAAGACAGCCCAGGGCAGACACAGCTGAGAAGGGCAGCAGTGATGCAAGTTGGGCTCACACCAGAGGGTGAAGAGATTTAAGCTTAATTTCAGCCACAAAAGAAGCCTTCCAGAAAGGTGGTCTGGTATGCCAAGAAATGGTCATCAGAGACCCTCAGCCACACTAGCAGCTCTATGGGAGAAAGCAACCTGGTCTCACATGAGATTCTTATCTGTAAAACCACGTGACCCCAGGAAGGCTGCTTTGTGTGACTCATCTATAGGAGATAGCACTACCTCCTTTCAAAAACCCTAAAAGGTTTAGTATAGTGATAATCAGCTGTAATCCCATTATTCAGGAGGCTGAATTTGAGCACTGAGAGTTCAAGCCCAACCTAGGTGACTTGGCAAGATCTTTCTCAAAGGGAAGGGAAGGGAAGGAACACAGGTGCATGTCACCTAACACATCCTGGGACACAGAACAATGATGAGGCCCAGTGCCATAGCTGATGGATAGCAGCTGGGGCGACTAGGAGGGTCTGCTGTGGACCCAAGCATCACCAACAAGCCACAACACAGGAAAACGCCTATAGACCCTTTCTCACACTTACCACATTCGTTGAATTTGTCCTTTAGCATCTTCCAAGTAAAATCAAATGGGAGCTGAGGGGAAAAAGAGGTACACTAATGTGCAATTCAACCAAGTCTAAAGTAAAAATATCCCAACCATCTATGAGGATGACTTGTTCAACCCATTTCTTTGTGGGTGGCACCAAGGGCAGAGTGCTCCCCTAGTGTACACCATCTCTAGCAGTTCCCATGAGCACGTCTCACCATGCAGCCCCTGTATATACACATGGCAAGAATATCTCACTGTATCTGGAATGAGGTTCTGGAGGGGCAGAGCCAGTTCCCTGTCCTTGGCAGATGGAAAGCCAGAGAGCAGAGTTCACAGGAGTAAGGGAGGTGGGGGGGATGGGAGAGGGGGAGATTGACCACAGTTTCCACTGGCCAAGGTACTACATGTAAGGCTTCCCTTCTCTGTCTGAATCACAAGGTTTGAGAAAGCAGTGTCTTCCACCCCCTGCTTGATCCCCTGGCATGTCAGGACCACTGTTCCTGCCTTCAATCCTCACATTCCAGCCTCCCTCCACCCCCATCCCGGGTCAGAGACAAATAAGACTTGCTCTCCATGATGCCCAGGTCCCTGCTGCCTACCAGTGTTTGGTCCACTGACCCTCTCCTATGCCTAACCATGTGAGGACTTCTTAGAGTCACTTACATTTCTTACGAATATCTGGCAGGCCTTTCTGGCCACCCCAGGAGCATGGCCTCCGGCTCCACCAAAGGAACCTGCGAAGCTTCCTCCAAAGTTTCCACGCTCCATCTCAATGGCGCGATCGAAGCTGGCACCTCCACCGCCTCCCATGGCCAGGCCCATTCGCTCAATGCCAGCACCTAAGGCTGGTCCCATGGCAGGGCCCATCCGCTCGAGACTGTTGGCGCCCATGCGCTCCAGGCCCATCCGCTCAAGACTGTTGGCACCCATGCGCTCGAGGCCCATGCGCTCCAGGTTGTTGGCGCCCATGCGCTCCAGACCAGTGGCCATGCGATCCATCACGGGGCCCATGCGCTCCAGGCCGGCCCCCATGCCTGCGGGCACCATGCGCTCCATGCTCAGGCCCATGCGTTCGATGGCAGGGCCCATACGCTCCACACCAGAGCCCATGCGCTCAATGGTCTGGCCCACGCGGTCGATGGGCGCGGCCATGCGCTCCAGGCCAAAGCCCATGCCGGCACCCATGCGCTCCACTCCGGAGCCAATGCGCTCCATGGTCTGGCCCATACGCTCGATGCTGGAGGCCATGTGGTCGAGACCCAGGGGGCCCATGCGCTCAATGCCAGAGCCCATGCGCTCCACAGAGCCCATGCGGTCCATGACTAGGCCCATGCGCTCCATCTCGGAGCCAACTCGATCCATGCCGTGGCCCAGGCCGGCGCCCATGCGCTCCATGCCGGCCCCCCCAATGCGGTCAATGCCAGGGCCCATCCTCTCGATCCCGGGGACGCTGCCACCTCCTCCACCTGAAATAGGGATACAGAACACGGGGCTATCAGGACACATGTGCCACAGCTGGGTACTGCAGTTCAACCACGACCATCAACATGCAGACACTCTCAAATGCTAAAACTGGGAAATTAGTTCACAGGGGTCCTAACCAACATTCTTCCTACTGCATGACACACATGAAATTTCCACAGCACAATCTAAAAACCTAAGAACACACCTCCATGGTGTTTCTGGGGTGCTGGATCTGTGGCAAACTCTGTGGGCCACACACTGTACTCCCGTGCAGCTTCCCTTCACCACACATAGAGCAATGCTGAGGACACAATTACTTGATGCAAGCAGGGGGCAGTAGTTATGTGGGGACTAAAACTCACAGTCACTCACCACACCCTGGTTCTCTCCCAACCTGACCCTAAAAAGCCCTGTGGGTCCAGCCTACATTTCCTTAGCTCTCCCCGGACACAGAGAAGCAATGACATAGCCATGTGAATAAGCAGAAACAAATGGAACAAAGAGAACGCCCATTTGGCTCCTGTGGGGACCAATGTGTGCAACTGTCCACTTCCAGGGACCTTACACTATCAGAGAAATTGCTAGCTGAATGTTACTTCACTGGTAGTGGAGGGAAGAGGCTGACACACTGTGGGGTGGACCTGCCAGAGGCACAGGTAGGTCAGCAGTACTGGATGGGTGTGTCTGGCCTAGCACCAAAGCCAATGCCACGGCCCAGCACTTCCCCAATTCAGAGCTCGAGGTCCAGGCAGCGCCAGCTCTACTAACCCATGCAGTTCAGACCCACATGCACAGGCAGGAAGAGGACACCCAGAAACTTCTGTAACTGGTTGTAAAAACTGACCAAGGCTGCAACCTGGCACAGTCACCCCACCTCCCTCTCTCCAGGCCAGTTTCCTTAGCTGAAAAGCAGTATACCACATGGCCAAACAAAGCCTAATGTGAACAATGATAAGAATCTGAGCAGAATGGGCCCAAAACTAACTTCTTCACTTCATTAGAAAAAAAGGAGCTTGCCCAAGAGCAGCAGGAAGGAGGGCAGCACCTAATGCCCATAGCAGAGGACCAGGAAGAAAGTGCCCACCAGAGCTCTGCAAGCAGTCCCCACAGATGTGCCCCGGCTACAGAGGACATTCTAAATGCCCATTAAACTGTACCCCAGGAGGGTACACACCAGCTCTTCCTGCTTGGTGATGGGCCTGCAGATAAAGACTTTTGTTATCATTTTCTGAATCTTTCCGTATATTTGCACATTTTAATAAGCACATGCTATGCATTAAGTAGTCTATTTTGTTTTATAGCCAGGTAGGAGAAAACATTTATTTTTAGGAATGGATACGTTAGCAGTATCAAACTACATCAGTGCAGTAACAGAGACAAGGCTAACAACACATACAACACAAGACAAACACACACAGGCTCAATTCTTCACAACTCTCTGAGGCAGGTACTATTATATCACATCTTACATGTGACTTCACATAAAAACAGGGAGGTTCAGCCACTTGCCACACATCACACAGTTAGGAAAAGGTAGAGCCGGCTCCCACCCTGAGCAGTCTGGATCAGAGGGGTTTGTTATACCGTTAGGCTGTCCCCCATTAATAGCCTCTTCTCAAAATCAAAACATCAAACTAAGTGTTTCCTACCTCCTCCCTGCTTTGCAATGATCTCTCCTCTCTTCAGTGCATTACTTAGGATTTCTAAGGAAATCAGGAAGAAAAAACAATTAGCCAAATTTCTCTGATAATAAAAACTTACTCATTACAGATTCCAAAGCAGAAATACTACTGATAATTCTTTTTTCAAAGAAAGCAAAGGAAAAAGGTTTGAGAAACACAGACAGACAAGATCACATGACAGAAGACTCAAGAGTCCTTGATGATAATGGTCACAACACTGGGACCTGCTGCAGCTCCAGAATGCGTCCAGCAGAGCGAGGAACCTGTGTACCCCCCCCCCCCCCCAAGCTCAAAGTCAGAGAAAAATCAGAGCCTCAGTCCTTGCTCAGGAGTTTCCCAAAGCTGGTCTGGACCCTCAGCCCTGAGGCTTTCCCATGACCACCTGGGCAGGAAATCCGGGCCTCCCTGGGACTCATGCTCACAAGTCTAAAGCCTCCACATTTTCTCAACATTACTCCCAGCCTCACATCTCATTGAAGCTACAACTACTTACAGTGAGAAAGGGGAAACCGACAGTGCTTGCACATGGGTCTGCCCAGAACAAGCCAAGCTGGAGACAAAGTACAAAGCCACTGTCCCACACAGAAAACACTGATGCTGGCCCATCAGACCTTGGTGTTGGTTGAATGCCATCGCTAGCATCCCCTTCCAAAGTCTCTTCGTTCTTTTGCTGTATGGAAGAACATGTACCCAACTGCTCAGGTCCTCAAGTTCTTGGACAAAGGCCTCATACTATCACCATAATACCAAGCAATTAAAAGCTAGCCCACAGTGGTGTCTTGTACTTGGTCTGCTAGACCAGGAAGGTGGGAAAGCACACCAAGAACAATGGACTCTGCTTGCCAGCAAGTAGCAAGCTCACTCTTCCATGACACCCAAGATCCTGTTAACTTTCCAGGCCTAGCCTGGCTCACTCTGCTTTCCTGGAAGCACTCACTGCTTCCCACCAGTGTACCACGTATCACCAGCATTCACTCTCAGCCCTGCTGACCCCCCACCTAAACCCATGCTTCCTACTTCTTCCTACCCTCTGCACCTGAAATGCTGCAGCCTCTGCCAACTCCAATCCTCCAGCATCAACTGTACTCCTGGCATTGCTGCTCTGAACAAAGCATGGCTGTTCATCAGGCATACAGAGCAATGCCTTTTCGATCCTGAGATACCTTCTGTGCTGCTCACATTCTGCCCCAGAGCTTGGGAATCATTACCCGACACTCTATCACTAGACCCCATCTGCGTGCTGACCTCTAATGCTCTCCTAGACAGCTCCAAGTGTCAGCCCTTCAGGTGCACTATATCTTCCAAGATGAAGGACCACAGATCTGTCTCTGAAGTAACAAATACAGATATCTGTACAAGTAAGATCTAATGCCACACTGGGAGAAGGGACAATGGGCAGGAAACAGTACATACGGCAGCAGACTGATGACTCAATCCTTAATGCACAAATCCTAGATAACTATCCTAGAGCTGGGCACTAATGGCTCACATCTGAAATCCTAACTACTCAAGAAGCTGATATCTGAGGGCTGAGATTCAAAACCAGCCAGGAGAGGAAAATCTGAGATTTTTATTTCCAATTTACCAGCAAAAAAGCTGAAAGCATAACTGTGACTCAAGTGGGAGAGCCCTGGACTTCAGCAAAAAAGCTAAGATACAGCACCCAGGTCTGGAGTTCAAGGAAAAGTACCAACAGATACACACAGAAATTTTATTTGCAACAAAAGAATGTTACCAAAGTACCAGGGGACACGGGTGAGATGCCCACTAAGGTCAGATCAGGAAGAGTTTCTTGTGCCATACAAGGTGATCTCATAGGCAAGAAGGCCATATCCACCCAAGCCACTGCAGTGATAAGACTTAAGGGGCACAGATTGGCAATAATTGAAGATGAAAAGCCAAAAGGAATTATGGGTGTAGTTATGTCATCTTGTTCTTCTGGCTAAAGGCAACCACATTTGAGCAAATGACAGTACACTTTTTAGTATTTTTTCAAATACTCAACTATTCTAAGACCATAGATGGACTGGCATTAAGAATGAATCTGGGCGCCGGGCACTGGTGGAGGGTCACGCCTGTCATCCTAGCTACGCTGGAGGCTGAGATATGAGGATCGAGGTTCAAAGCCAGCCCGGGCAGGAAAGCCTGTGAGACTCTTATATCCAATAAACCACTGGAAGTGGTGCTGTGGCTCAAGTGGTAGAGCACTTGCCTTGAGCTGAGAGGGACAGTGCCCAGGACCAGAGTTCAAGCCCCACAACTGACCCTCCCCCCCACAAAAAAAGAACAACCTGGAAGAGGCAGCAGCAGCCAGAGCAAGTACCTCCCAAAGACAATTATTCTCTAGAGCCTGTAAGATTCAAGGACACTAGCCAATATACCCAACTATGGTGAGAGAAAAGCCTCAAAAATTACCACCAAACTGGGCATCCAGGCAATCAGGCTCCAGTAGTTTCTGACCTCCAGAAAGAACACTGCAGATAGGGGGGCAAGAGATGACCTAAAGTGAAAGTGCTGAGCTGCATGATAAAACAAACCTCAAGATAATCTTTCTAGGCCTTCACAAATTCTATACATACAGCTTGTACCAAGTAGACACCAACTACACTGGATATCTGCCCACAGATATCCAAGCACTCTAACAGTGAAAGCCCCTGAGCAGCTTCGTGCAGGCACAGGAGGAGAGGCAGCCTGGGTGGGGAGGATGGGTTCTCTAGACTGCCTTTGAGAAAATAGCTTCAGAGCCCTAGAACAGACAGGGAAGTTCCAATTCTTACAACTATCTAAAATAAATGGAGAAAGATGACACCTATGGCAAAGCAAAAAGGAAACTGCTTTGCCAAACTAGAAAATAGGCCCCCAATATTCAAAGCGTGCAGTGCAATAAAATGTCCCTGTCTACCACATCTCTTCCCAGGGCATCCATAAGCTCACTGTACAGTCTGGGCCCTAGTGAGAGAGACTCCTGCCTGCTCAGCAGCAGGGCTATGCTAGGCAGCAGTGTTAATTCCTACAATAGCAGAAAACTTATGCCAATTTAAAAAAGAAGCTATCTGAAAGAAGAAAAAGGGTTCTATAAAGAACCAATAGGTCTACAAGACAGATTTTTTTTTTAAGCCTGAAGAAAACCAGCAGACTTTGCCTGAGAAAGAAGCCCCAACCTAAGGCTGAGCTTAGGCAGCCTATCAGCCCATGGGTGGACCCCGCCCACATGGGGTCTGAGGGGCTGTCTTACCCATTCCTCTGCCAAGGGGCTCTCCAAAGCTTCGAGCCATTCCCATCTCGTTTCTGGCAAAGTCTCTCTCAAATCCTGCACCCATGCCACGTTCCATCTCTGTGGAAAAAAATATTACCCTAGGCCTTTCCAGGAATAACCAGGATGTTTCAAACATGCAAAACAAAACAACTACAGACCCATAACAACCACATCATGTCAGCTACCTACCAACTCTGACAGCCATAACTACTGTAGCTACCACAGAAACTGGGAGACACCTGCAGCAGTCAACACAGGCTGCAGTTGGCTGATCTACCAGTGCCACTTCCTGGTACTCACCACAGGCCTAGCCAGGAGCTCTGTCATCATTCTACTGCACCCTCATACCCAGCCTGCCCTGCACTACCCATCACTGCTCCTTCACAAAGAAAACTGAGGCTTACACCAGTCAATAACATGTCAAGGTCACACACCAAGTTGGGGTGCAGTGAAGGTGATCAAGTTCAGAACACACTGACCATGCACACACTTCTCTACTGGCTCCTGAGCTAATTAACCCTCCTACATAATGGGATCTGGGCAACTTCTTTGTCAGCTTTTACACATTTATTTGTGTTGTTATGAAAAAAAATAATTAGCACATATTACTAGTATAAGCTATTAAAAACAAAACCTCAGCTTCTGGGGGTAAAGGTGCACAATAGTGAACACTTGCTTGCTACTCACAACTCCTACCTGGTACATCCATGTCACATCCCATGTTGAGAGAGGGGGGGTCCCTGAAAAAGCTAGTATTAGTGGGCTGGGGGCAGCTCAATGAGGTTCTATCTCTATGGGTTCTATCTCTAGCACCAAAGTTATTTTTTGTCGGTTATGGGACTTGAACTCAGGGCCTGGGTGCTCTCCCTGAGCTTTTTTGCTCAAGGCTAGCACTCTTACCACTTTGGAGCCAAAACACCATTTCTGGTTTTCTGGTGGTTAACTGGAGGTAAGAGTCTCATGGTGATTTTTCTGCCCAGGCTGGCTTTGAACTGCAATCCTCAGATCTCAGCATCCTGAATATTTAGGATTACAGGCATGAGCCACCAGTGCCCAGCTTAATGGACATCTTTTATGGCACAATTACAAACAATGCTGTCATATGGCCTGCATCCTTCTTTCCGTGAACAATTAAAATGATGCTCTAGAGGCTCAGAGGAGTTATGAATCACTGACTCTGGCAAAGATGGTATTAGCATAGTTTGAATCAAGGCTAGTGTGCTGCCTGAGGGTGGGCAGGCAGGGCTTGCTCAGCTTAAGAAACACCAAGCATCCCAGCTTCTCAGATGAAGAGGCCATATGTAGCAGGCCTGAATGCTTTGGCTAAAGCCTCACAACTCACTTTCCCAACTGCCAAAAGACCCTCGAGCACCAATGTGCCAGGCTTAGGTCAACACTAGTGTCCACAGGAATGGACTGGGGTTATCAATTAAACAAGTCAAATGCAAAATGGCTCTCAATTTTTCAGTATAACTCCCACCCAAGGGCTCTAAGGAAAGTTCACTCAAATCTGAGAAACCCAGATCCAGGATGAGGCTGGAGAGGGAGCTCACAATGTCAGCTTCACAGAGGCACCCAGCACAAACAACAGATACTCAGGTTTGGGTTCTCTGCAGAGAATAAGCATCTGGAACCTTCACAATGGACTATACCTACCTGTCTGTCACAAGCTCACCCATATTTATTTGCCCACCACAGAACTGCACTGCAACCTATCTTTCCTCCCCAATCTCTCATCTGTCCAGATTGATCAAGCCACACATCTCAAAACTTTTAATAAGCCCTATGCACACAAGCGCAGTAGGAAAGCCTAGTCACCCTTCAAACACAAACCTCTATTCCTGTTACTAACAGCAGACTTCCTACAAACCCCCCAACACACACCCGTTGCCTAGGTAAGGCAAGACAACAAAAGCCAACCCCACACCCAGCTTCCCAGGGACAGACTAAGATGCCTGCTCTCTCTCCATATTCTACTTACTACAACCCAAATCCTCCTAATTGCCCAGTCCAGGAAAGCAGAAAGAATAAAAACAGCAGCTTTCCAGTAGGCAGGGTAGGGGGAAGGGTCAGAGTCAACCAGCATAGATGGTTTTAAGAAGACTTCCAGATTCTCAGCACTGAGGCTGACGCTGTGCTGGAGGCGTTTCTAGAAAGCAGGATATGGGCATGACGAAGAGCCCGGCTTTGGAGCAGCCTGGGCTTACACCACAGCACCATCATTCACTAGCCACATGACCTCAGGCAAGTCACTGCCACAAATTCAGATGTGTGCCATGTGATGCTTCTAAGGACTAAATGGAATAACATGGTGTTAATGTTACAGACTTGTTAGGAGGTGGCAGGACAGTGAGATCTGAATGAGAGTACTTTCTAGAACGTGTGTGAATGCTATGTTAGTCTCTCTCTGCCCAGAACTTGGGAGTTGTCTGGACAGATGGTGAAGAACTACCCAACCCAGCTCTCATGGGAATCCCAAAGCATTCCTACACTGGAGATCATGTATAAAGCCTAAGAACAGATGTCTACATGCTTGAGAGCACTGGCAGCAGTAAGAAAATTCGCTAAAACTTTACAGGACAAGTAATGGGGAGATTCTAAACAATGGATACTTCAAGAGTTCAGTGACTAACTGAACCAAGTCTAGCTTTGAAATATTTAAAGCAACTCAAAATGTTTTGACATGTGATTCAGAAGAAAAGCAGAGGTGGGACATCAGCAGTCTAAAAGGCACTGGGAGCTCATAGCCAGCAGAGGTCAGTAGGAGCAGAAGGAAACATGGATCTTACCATTTATCCGGCCCATGTTCATCCCAGATCCAAATCGCCCCATGTTTTCCATACCACCACCAAAGGGTCCCTCCATGCCTGCAAAAAAGGTGTGTGTCTTAGCACCATCACAAGGAGACTGCTTGTCCAGACACATCAGGGAAAGGAAGAAAAACATCTCTTTGGCAGTTTCTGCCAAGAACTTACCAAGTTCAAGAGCATTGGAAAGAAAAACGCTATTTTGGAAACTATCACCACCTTCCAAAAGTTAACTTGGTCCCAACCCCCTAGATGATACACAAAGCAGAGAGAGGTCCAGAGAGATGGAGTGATTTGCCCAAGGTCACAGAGCTAGAGAGCCAGAACCAACAGCCACACCCACTGCAACAATGGATAGGTAGAATGGTTGATAGATGCAAATCTTTTGGAAACTCAAGTGGCAATATCATGCAAGGCATAAAAGAGAAAGAAGGCAGAGAGAAAAGCCAGACCTAAGAGATTATTTTGTACTTCACTTTCAATTTCTTACCTCCCATTTTATTTATTCCAAATCCTATGCCTTCCATTCCCATTCCTTGAAAAGAAAAAGTCAATGCAAACTAAAATTATATCAAAGCAGTAACATTTAACTTAAGCAGCACAAAAAAATTCCAAACCATCACATGACTCAAAAATACTTTAACAGACATATCAGGAGAAGGGATGGGACTGACTCCCATTACAAACTATTTAACCAAATAAAGTGTTATGTGGCTTAAAGCTCTATATTGTCTACACAGTTTCATTATGAACCAGGTTGGACATTTTAAACACAATAATCAAAAAGACCATGAAATACTTGTGTTATAGAATTCAGAATTCTATAGAACAAAGGTGGGCTTTTAATAAAATCCCTTTAAAGAGTCTTAAAAAAAAAAAAAAAAAAAGAGCAACTCCCCCCCCCCCCCCCCAATCTCTTCCTAGAACACGCCTTCCTCAGGGGGTCAAACTAGAAAATATGGCTCAGGTACAGCTATTTGGGCTTGTGGCCAAGATCTGAATGGGAGGAAAGCTAACAACTAGCAAAAATGACAGTGGCAGTATGGCAGTACAGAGGGACACCAAAGCACAATTTCAAAATGATATCAAGAAAAAAAAAAAACTTAATGTGTGATGTCATAAAAATCAAACACACCTAATAGTATAGAAATACCTCATGACACAAAATAACACTAAACAGCCACGTCTAGTCTATGCCCACACTTTTGTGTTGTGACCTGGGACAGTCATGTTGTCATGCAGTGAGACCCTCCCCACTTCTAGAAGACATGTGAGAAGCCAAGGAGGTCTAGGTGACAGACTTATCCGGGCACCAGAGCATGCTGAGGTATTGTAGCCAGACCTGTAGCCTGTTGGTGACAGTGTGGCCTTGGACAAGACCAACCCTCTGGCTGGAAAGGTATAATGGCTTTAAAAATAAACACAACTCAGTAAAAACACAAAACACTGCCTTTATCAAAATGAAGCTAAATAAGAATTTTATCTCAATTAGATCTTTATTCCATTTGAACTATTCAAGGTCCAATTATCCCAGTAATTAATAACTTTCACTTCTCCAGAAACCCTCCATCAAGGTATACGGTAATTCTCACCTGCAGGTCCTATGTTTCCCATGCCGATGCCCTTGTTTAGGTGATTGGCATCAATAGGCTGCCCTCCTGGCCCCAAACCCATGCCAATACCACCAAGTCCATCTAAAAGGCAAAGAGAAAGTCAGAAGTGTAGGTTCTTTTTTGAGAAAACAAACAAGTCAGTATGCTACGATCACTACTGTGATCACAGTCAGTTGCTATGATCACTGTCCCCCAACCCTAATCATCCTGTGGGTCCCCAGGGCCCAAACAGGTTCCTGTGTAGTTGGGAGCACTCTGCTTCACATGGCTGTTTTTTTGGTGTGTGTGTGTGTGTGTGTGTGTGTGTGTGTGTGTGTGTGTGTGTGTGTGTGTGTGTGTGTGTGTGTGTGTGTGTGTGTGTGTGTGTGTGTGTGTGTGTGTGTGTGTGTGTGTGTGTGTGTGTGTGTGTGTGTGTGTGTGTGTGTGTGTGTGTGTGTGTGTGTGTGTGTGTGTGTGTGTGTGTGTGTGTGTGATGAGGCATCAATTCTGGGCCTGGGTACTGTTCCTGAGCTCAAGGGGAGTGATCTGCCATTTGAGCCACAGCACCACTTCCGGTTTTTCTGGTGGTTAATTGAAGTTAAGAGTCTCACAGACTTTCCTGCCCAGCCTGGCTTTGAACCTCGATCCCCAGATCTCAGCTTCCTGAGTAGCTAGGATTACAGGTTATTAGCTACTGGTGCCTGGCCCACACGTCTTTTTAAATGCAATGTAGAATGGAGTTTATACAACAAAATCTGTTCACTTGAATGTTGCCAAGATCGAGACTAACCTATACAGTAAGAATCCTGAGTCTCTTTTCCTAAATTAAGAAAACATTTATGGAACCCAGGCACCAGTGCCTCACAGCAATAATCCTAACTACTAGGAAGACTGAGATTTGAGGATCAGTTTGAAGCCAGCCTGGGCAGTAAAATCCATCAGATTCTTATCTCCAATTAACTACCAAAAAGCTGTAAGTTAAGATCAGAGACAGCACCTACCTGAGTTCAAACACCAGGACTGACACAAAAAAGGGAAAAAAACAAAAACAAAAAAACAGGCCAAACCCCAGTGGCTCACCTGTCATCTTAGCTATTATTCAGGAAGCTGAGATCTAAGGATCACAGTTTGAAGCCAGCCTGGGCCAGAAAGTCCTATGAGACTCTTATCTCCAATTAACCAGTAAAAAGAGAAAAGTGGAGTTGTGGCTTAAGCAAGTAGAATGCTAGGCCTGAACAAAAAAGCCCAGGAGGGAGGGGGTTGGGGGTAGGGGGAAACAGGAAGGGATGGTAAGGGGAAAAAAAGGAGGCAACAATGCTTGATAAGAAATGCACTCATTACCTTGTGCATGTAATTGTGACCCCTCTGTACGATACTTTCACAATAATAATTTTAAAAAGCCCAGGAACAGCATGCAGGCCCTGACTTCAATCCCCAGTACCAGCACCCTAAATCCCAAGTTTTATCAAGTGACATAAAGCACAAATGTGTCCAGTGCCCACCCACATCCTCCTAAATCTAGCAGCCCAAAAGACTTTACTCATGAAAAACAATGCTATTCTGTCAGTTCACATACTGGGCCATACTACTCTCAATCTGTGCTATTTTAATAACAATGCAGCTAATGTACTCAAGGAACCCATCTCTATTCTTGCCCACAAAGTTCCCTAACTTGATACCCAGCCTACCCTCAGCTCCAAACCCCTCTATACACAAATGGGCTTGATGCATGTACCGCTCTGGGTAACCAGGTCTTGAGGCTTTAACCAACTGAGATGGAGTCACCAACAGCATCAGACACTTGAAGGTATTTAATCTGATTAACATCCCTGTTTCTAACTGCATGGCAACAGCACCAAGTCACCAAGGCTACTGACTCCCAAAGCAAACTAGTCAACCCTTGGAGCTGGGAAAGGAGACAAAGGGCCAGGGATAATGGCCTCCCTGGAGCCCAGGGCTCCTCCTCCTGCAAGAGGAAGAATCAACAGGAGCACCAGTGACCATTAACTTGAAAGTGGGCATGTTAAGATAATGTGGCCTTGCCCCCAAACAATGGTGCCTTTGAACAATAACACCCCCTCCTTTCCATATTGAAGCCATAGGCTTCCCTTAAGATCTACTTTAACTCCTACAATGTAGATACTTGATGCTCTAGCCTGGCTTGCCCTGCTTGGGGAGCAGGTGACTAGGACTTCATATTGATGTGCCATTCACACCAGTGACCACTCAAATCTACTAGCCTTCCTGGTCACAAAACATTTTCACCTTTCACCTACATGATGCAATAGCCAATTTCCTCTTTTACTCATTAACATTTTGTACCTGATAATCTTTTTTATGTATCATAACCTTCATTTAAGTACAGAATTCAGCCAGTGCCAATGCTGTAATCTTAGCTACTCAGGAAGCTGAGGTATGAGGACCATGGTTCAAAGCCAGCCCGGGCAGGAAAGTCTATGAGACTCTTAGCTCCAATAAACCACTCAGAAAACTAGAAGTGGCTCTGTGGCTCAAGAAGTAGAGTGCTTGCCTTGAGCCAAGAGCTGAGGGACAGTGCCAAGGCCCAGAGTTCCAAGTCCCACGACCGACCGAGAAAAAAAAAAAAAAAAAAAAAAAAGGTAAAGAATTCAGTGGGATTTTTTGTATATTCAAATCTATGCAACCACATTATTCCCTTAACTTTTTCATCACTCCTAAAAGAAACTATCCCCACTAACAGTCACTCCTCACCTCTCCCCAGCCCCTGGGAATCCCTTGTCTATTTTCTCCCTTTTTTAATCTCCTTCCTTTTATTTATTTTTTGGTCAGTTATGGGACTTGAACTCAGGACCTAGGAGCTGTCTCTGAGCGTTTTTTTTTTGTTTTGTTTTTTCTCTATTTCAACCCACAGATCTACTGCCAGCTTCTGGTGGTCAATTGGAGATGAGTCTCATCTTCATTACCTGCCTGGGCTGGCTTTGAACTACAACTCATTGATGTCAGCCTCCTGAGTAGCTAGGATCACAGATGTAAGCCACTAGGTGCTCAGCCCTCCTTTTTATGACTGAATAATATATTCCATCATGTGGATTTATCAGATTACACTTATCTATCCATCACATAATGTCTCATCTCTACTTGAAGTCTGGGTCTTCTGCCTCAGACTCGGTAGTGCTGGGTTTAATAGATATGCATCACCAAGCCTGACTAAGCACCTACCAAACTGCTATGAAGATGCTGTTAACATGTTTCTGTGCGGGCACCCAAGCTATCTTCTGATTCTCACAGCAGCCTCACCTTTGTCCCCCTCCCTTTTGCAGTTTTGGGCTCTTCCTTCCTTAGGATACTTCTGAAACTAAAATACTTACGGGGAAGTTGCTGGGGACGTTCAGGAGGGAAAAAGTCTCCCTTTGGTAAAGCCCTCTCATCCTGAAAGAGGAAGAAGATGAATGTATCTCAGAGTCCCTTGCAAGAGGGCTTGTCATAGCAAAAAGGATGTGTGAATAACTCCCATCCACAAAGAAGTGGGTGGCTGAGGCTGAAGCTCAAAGGAACAGCACTTGTGTACTTTGTGCAAGGCCCTAGATTCCATCCCCAGCACCACAAAATAAAAAAGAGAGGGAGAAAAGAGCAGAAAAAGACAGGGAGTACACACAAAAAATGCACTATTAAACAAACTGTATAAATTATGACACATTCCTGTCACATAGCACTGTATGAGGAGGAAAAGACACGTGAAGTGTGTTTATTGCCTTCTGGATAAAAATCAGGCATGCTGTTGTGGGGGAAAGGTTATGACCTGGGCAAGAAGGACAAATGAAACCTCGCTCTTTTCATACTTTTTGAGTCACGTGAATCCTTTTATCAACTCAAAATGCCAAACTGAATGTCTTAAGTAACTGAAGTATCATTTTATAATTCCTTTTTTGTTGTTCCTGAATTTGAGTTCTAACTCTAGTACCCTCGGCATGTTCCAGTGATGTCTGTATTAACTATTATCATCTTTGGCACCACTGTAGCAGAGCTAATATTTATTACAATTGAAATACCTTGAAATGCTGTCTGAATCAAAGACTTATGTTCACCCCAAGTATAATATGCTAACCAAACACTGTTTTGTAATACTTTGAAAACTAGAAGCCTACACTTCTAACCATTCCTCTTAAAACTCATCACATAGCCGGGCGCTGGTGGCTCACGCCTGTAATCCTAGCTACTCAGGAGGCTGAGATCTGAGGATCGCGGTTCAAAGCCAGCCCGGGCAGGAGAGACCGTGAGACTCCTATCTCCAATAAACCACCAGAAAACCGGAAGTGGCGCTGTAGCTCAAGTGGTAGAGCGCTCGCCTTGAGCTGAAGAGCTGAGGGACAGCGCCCAGGCCCAGAGTTCAAGCCCCACAACCGACAAAAAAAAAAAAAAAAAAAAAAAAAAACAAACTCATCACATGCTCAAGTAGGATATTTGACTTCCTGAACATACCAGCAACAGCCAAAAGGCAAACCAGAAAAATCTACAGATAAGCTGCAAGAGCAAAAGGTTATATCCGTCACATATATGTTCAACATAGGGGACCGTGTCTGTCAGCTCAGAGTAGAAGTTGTGGGAAGCTCTCAGGAACATTTTCATTACACGTATTTGATATCTGAGTATATGACAGAGAAAACAATCTCTACTTACCATTTTGACGTGCATTGGTCTATCAAATAGCAGCTGGCCATTAAACATAGCTAATATTGTAATTAAGGTTATTTGTTACATCAGTAAAACCACCCACAGCAGGAAAAAAAAATGGGGGGGGGGGGGGGGACAAAGAGTACCACTTCAAAGCTACCAGTCCCTCAAAGTCAGAGTGGGAAACTTTGTTCAGCTAAAGGTCATTTGGGTGCTTCCCACATGCACAGGTCATAGAAAACTCAACCCAGGGCACATGTCTATCCTGTCACAGACCAATGTCAAAAGCCTTGTACAACCCAGAGGCTAGATGACCCTGTGTCTGTTCTAAGCAGCAAATTCATAGCAATTTCAATTCTTCACTGTATTTTCATGCATGTGCTTCTACAATAAGCAGAAGGATAATAATTTATGAAAGCTAGAGGGAAAAAAAAAAGGTAAATCTCCACTTGCTCCTCTGGCCTGAAGCTTCAGGACCTTACATTTTTCACCTGACCTTCCTCCAGTAGTACCATCACACTTTTCTGTGTCCTAAATTCATTGAGTGTACTCAGAGACAGTCTTGCCAGTCCTTAATGACTGTGTGGCACTGTTCATTGTGATTCAAGAAGGTACAACTTAGCTGGACACTGGTAGCTCACACCTATAATCCTAGCTACTCAGGAGGCTAAGATTTGAGGACCATGGTTCAAAGCCAGCTTAAGCAGCAAAATCTTTTTTTTTTTTTTTTTTGCCAGTCCTGGGGCTTAAACGCAGGGCCTGGGCACTGTCCCTGAGCTTCTTTTTGCTCAAAGCTAGCACTCTACCACTTGAGCCACAGTGCCACTTCCCGCTTTTTCTGTTTATGTGGTACTGAGGAATTGAACCCAGGGCTTCATGCATGCTATGCAAGCACTCTACCACTAAGCCACATTCCCAGGCCCCAAGACACTTATCTTCAATGAACTACCAAGAAAGCTGGAAATAGAGCTGTGACTCAAGTGGTAGAGCGCTAGCCTTGAGTAAAAAAAGGTTCGATGATGGCACCCAAGTCATGAGTTCAAGTCCAGGACCCACAGCAAAAAATCCAAACAACAACAACAAAATTTAACTTCTAGGGTACACATCTAGGGCAGGGAAAACTGCCTCTTTCAAATGTCTATTCACTGAAGACACAGAATCCTTAAAAGGAGGCTAATAATGTTATCTCACCAGGAACTAGTGGCTCACACCTGTAATCCTAGCTACTCAGGAGGCTGATGCCATGGTTCAAAGCCAGTCTGAGCAGAAAAGTCTGTAAGACTCCTATCTCTAGCCACCAGAAAACCAGAGTGGCACTGTGGCTCAAAGTGGTAGAGTGCTAACCTTGAGCAAAAAGAGCTCACGAAAAGTGCCTAAGCCCTGAGTTCAAGCCCAGAGCTGACCAAAAAAAAATCTCTCGTGATGCATTTTCCAGACTTCTCCCTTCAAACCCAAACTCCTCTATAAACAAGCACTGGAAAACCCCACCTCTAGGCACTTACCTAGCTCTAACCACCCAACATATCTCACAGGGTATTCACTCAACCCCACCCCAGAGAATTTTCAAATCTCTCAGTAATGTGTTCCTTCCAGCATGCACAGTTATATAATTACTGCCTTAACACTGCTGAAGTCCCCCTGTTCACCATGTGTTAAACTCCTGCACAAGGATACATATAGCTTGCACAGCTTCGATGGACTGCTCGAAAGTCACAGTGCCTATCCCGCGACTTTTCCCATCTTTATCCTCCAGAATGTCTGCTCGGACCACCACACCAGCCATACTAAACACTTCCTTCAGTTTCTTCCAGCCAACTTTATAATCCAGCTAATCAGGAGAAAGGGGGGAGGGGGGATAGAAACTACAATGTTCACATTGTTAAACATCACATAAAAAATATTTTAAAAGAAGACATGCTTTGACTGGAAACAGGCATTAGGATTTCACTGCAGTGAAATTTTTCAAACAGGATTTTAATAGGGGCGTGGGCTTTACATCTACTGTCCGTTTCTTAAAAAGAACAATTTAGATCCCATGCTTGTCTCAAACACCGATTTCCTGGTTTTAAAAATAAATGTCCCCTGCTAAGGTTTACTACTGCCCAAATTGCTTTGTTCTACAAATATTTCCCCTTGCAAACAACAAAGATATCATCTACGCCACACATAAGGAGAGGCAGGTGTCAGTATTCCATCTCTGCCAACTTCTGCCCTGCCCTTGTTGCAGCCTCTGCAACAGCAATAAACAAGGCTCCAGTGCAGCTGTATGCATGCCCACGACTTACAACACAGTGGTTACCAGGCCACAAAACACAACCCTAAGGCTCAATTCTAAAAAATTAAGATGAGAATCCAAATTCTTTTCTCTCAAAACACAGAATTACTTGTATCACATATTGACAAGATTGGCTCAAAGGCCTGAGTCCTATACATTTTCCATGTTAAACAACATTTCCATTTACTTACATTTGCTACAAACACTGTGCTTCCAAGTCTTCCAGCCTGCAATGCATGGATAATCTCATTTGGGATGTTGGGATTATTTAGGATACTGGGTGGGATATTAATCATTCCTGGGCCACCAGGTCCCATACCCATCCCACCAGTCGTAGCCATCACCTTTTGCATTGCTCTCCTGGCATGTTCACCATCAGGATCCTGAAATAAGCACACAAGTGTTACACTGAACCGACTTAAGAGTAGGCAGAACCAGGTTTATAATAATTGGTTTTTAAATAATTGTGTTTTTTAAAAAACCTTCAGAGATTCATGCTAATCAAGATAAACCTAGCTCAAAAAGACATATAGACTCACGCCTATAATCCTATTCAAAAAGATGAGATTAACTATCAAAAAGCCAAAAGAGGTCACGAGACTTGGCTCAAATGACAGAGCACCTAATTAGCAAGTTCAAAGCCCAAAGTTCAAATCTCAGTATAACTAGAGAAAGGAAAAAGGGGGGGAAAAAAGAGCCAGGTAACAGTAATTCACACCTGTAATAGCTACTTAGGAGGCTGAAATGTGATAATCACATTTTGAAGCCAGGCTGGGTAGAAAGTCTGTGAGACTCTTATCTGCAATTAACTAGCAAAAAACTGGAAGTGAAGGGCTGAGAAGGTGGCTCAGTGGTAGAGTGCTTGCCTCGCATACATGAGGCTCTGAGTTCAATTCCTCAGTATCACATAAATAGATAAAACCAGAAGTGGCACAGTGGCTGAAGTGGTAGAGTGCTTGCCTTGACATGAAGAGCTGAGGGATGGCAGCCAGGCCCAGAGTTAAAACCCCACAACCAACAAAAAAAAAAAAACTGGAAATGAAGTTGTGATTCAAGTGGTAGAGCACTAACCTTGAGCATAAAAGCTCAAAGATAGCTGTGAGTTCAAGTCCCAGGACTGGAACAAAACAAACAAGAAAACTGAAAGAACATAATGAAATCCACTAGAAAATGTCAAAAGGGCAGGAAGAAAAAGATTATGAAAGAGTATTATAAACAAGGTTAATTTGATCAAAGTGCATGATGTTAAACATCACAAATGAAACTCCTTTGCACAATTAATTTATTCTAATAAAATTTAAAACATAAGCCAGGCACCAGTGGCTCACACCTATAATCCTAGCTAATCAGGAGGTTGAGATCTGAGGATCAAGGGTCAAAGCCAGCCTGGGCAGGAAAATCTGTGAGACTCTTATATCCAATTAACCACCAGAAAACTGGAAGTGGCACTGTGGCTCAAGTGGTAGAGTGCTCACCTTGAACTGAAGAGCTCAGGGACAGTGCCCAAACCAAGTTCAAGACCTATGACTGACAAAACACACACACACACACACACACACACACACACAACATCAGAGATTAAAAAAATGTTTCGGGGCTGGGAAGGTGGCTCAGAGGTAGAGGGCTTGCCTCCCAGGCATGAGGCCCTGGGTTCAATTCCTCAGCACCACATAAATAGAAAAGGCTGGAAGTGGCACTGTGACTCAAGTGGTACAGCACTAGCCTTGAGCTGAAGAGCTCAGGGACAGCGCCCAGGACTGACCAAAAAAAAGAAAGTTTCTAAGACATTTCTCAAAGGTATTCAATAACAAGACAAAATGAATTAAACCAACAGTCTAAAAAGAGCTCCAACTAAAATGAAAGGGCATAAAGTTCAATGTAAAAAAATATAACTCTCAAGAGAACCAGTAAGTGAAGAAGGTGAAGAAGTAGGGTGACACAACTGGCTAACCTTATGCAGTATTCCAGATAGGAATAAGATCTTCATGGTTCCACATGGTTGAATCTAATTAGTGTAGTGGGGTTTGTGCAATGTCTGAAAACAGTTATGCATTCCCCAGGCTCCTCATCCTGATGTAGGGTCTGAGAAGGAACTTCTGGGCATGTTTTGTAGAATTTTGGTATTAACAAGATTTTTTCGGGAGCTGGGAAGGTGGCTCAGTGGTAGAGTACTTGCCTTGCATGCATGAGGCCCTGGGTTTGATTCCTCAGCATCACATAAGCAGAAAAAGCTGGAAGTGGGGCTGAGGCTCAAGTGGTAGTGCGCTAGAGCGCTAGCCTACAGCTTAAGAGCTGAAGGACAGCGCCCAGGGCCAGAGTTCAGGCCCCACGACCGACCAAAAAAAAAAAAAAAAAAAGATTTTTTTCGGAAGCAGAGTTGTGACTCAAAGTGGTAGAGTACTAGCCTTGAGCAAAAAGAGCTCAGGGACAGTGCCCAGGACCTGAGTTCAAGCTTCATGATCACAGGTGGGGGGAAAAAAAAAGAACATTTCTCGAACTCTGTCCTATCATTATTTACTACCACAAAGAAACCTAAACTCCAGAGAAACCTTAAACTCTACCATGCTTTTTTTTTTTTTTTTTTTTTTGTATCAACACACTGAGCTATCAATACACTCTTCCTCCTCAAGACTTAAAAAGAAGTAAAGGAGGGTGGTACATCACTATAATCCCAGCTTTTGAGAGGCTGAAGCAGTAGGACCATGAGTTTGAAGATGGTGAGACTGTCTCCCAAAAAAAGTCAAAGAAGGATTTAATCACCACCAATAAAAAAAAAATTGTCTTCCTAGCCAGGTCCCAGTGGCTCACACCTGTAATCCTATCTACTCAGAAAGCTGAGATCTGAGGATGGAGATTCAAAACCAGCCTGGGCAGGAACATCTGTGAGAATTCAATTAACCAGAAAAGGGCTGGAAATGCAGGTATGGCTCAAGTGATAGAGCACCACCCTTGAGTTTTTTTTAAAAAGCTAAAAGCATGAGGCTGAGTTCAAGTCCCAGTATTGAGACAAAACAACAACAAAAAAATCTCTTAAAAAAAAAACAACAACAACCAGAGCTGGGCATTGGTGGCTCACACCTATAATCCTAGCTACTCAGGAGGCTGAGATCTGAGGATCAAAGCCAGCCCAGGCAAGAAAGTCCGTGAGACTCTTATCTCTAATAAAAGACTCAGAAAACCGGAAGTGGCTCTGTGGCTCAAATGGGGGAGTGCTTGCCTTGAGCTGAAGAGCTGAGTAGGATAGCACCAAGGCCCAGAGTTCAAGCTCCACGACAGACAAAAAAAAAAAAAAAGCAGCCATCTAGAAGCTAAGGACAGTGCTTACAGAGTGCTGGCATAACCTGCATAAAGCTTTTGAGTTTGATCTTCATCACAAATAAAAAGATACCAGAGTTCCAGGTGCCAGTGGCTCACAACTATAATCATAGCTACTCAGGAGGCTGAGATCTGAGAATCACAGTTGGAAGCCAGCCCAGACAGGAAAGTGCCTGTGACTCTTATCTCCAATTAACCACCAAAAAAAGCCAGAAGTGGCGGTATGGCTCAAGTGGTAGAGCACTAGCTAGCCTTAAGCAAAAAAAATCTCAGAACAGTGCCCAGACTCCAAGTTTAAGCCCTAAGATCAGTATAGGAAAAAAATGTAAAGAGGGGCTGGGAAGGTGGCTCAGTGGTAGAGCGCTTGCCTTGCATGCATACATAAGGCCCTGGGTTCGATTCCTCAGCCCCACATAAACAAAAAGAAAAAAGCTGGAAGTGGCGCTGTGGCTCAAGTGATAAGAGTGCTAGCCTTGAGCTGAAGAGCTGAGGGACAGTGCCCAGGCCCAGAGTTTAGGCCCCACCACCGGACCCAAAAAAGAAAAATAGAGAAAAAAAGTGAGCAAGAAAGAAGAAAATGAGCAAGAACAGTGTTTCGTCTGGTAGATGTAATAAGTCTCTTACTTGCACCATAGGCCCAGAACAAACCCTTAGAGAAGCAGTCGGCTTAGCTAAGGCCACTCAGAGTCAGCCTGGCCACTGTACCAAAGATCCCACAGGAAAGCTGCAGGAACACGTGACTGATCCTCCTCGTCCACTCTGTTCAAGATTCAGCCAAGGCTCATTCTCACTCTGAACAGGCACAACTCAAGAACTAATACATGGTACATATAGTGTTAGCCAAGAGTTTACTCTGGGGCTAGGGTTAGAATTGAGTGGTAGAGCACTTGCCTAGCTTGTGCAAGGCAGAGAGAGAACTTACTTCTTTGACTTTCAGTGGTCTTCCACTCAGACTATGCTTGTTTAGAACTTCAGCAGCTTTTTTCATGCTCTCTTCCATCTTGAATTCAACAACACTATGAGGAGTCAAAAGACAGTGAGTGGAACCAGTCCTACAACTTGAAAGGCTCAAATAACATCAGTAAGTAACTAGAGGATACTTACGCACATCCCTTTGGAAGAAGCCAAGACCAGTCAGACGAGCAAGGAAAGGGGAAAAAGAAGAAAAGAAAAACATAGTAAATATCAATGACAGTCATAAACAGATTATAAATATATGATTTATGTAACGAAGGAAGTTTTATTTAAAAATTAACCCTTCTAAGGGGAAGTTGACAAACAAAAATGCCTGGCCTAGCCTTCCTTATTAAAAGCTGGGCTCCTGAATGTCATTTTCCTGCACGTTACCAGCATTGCACTATAGCAGAAGAAGCTATAATGAGCAGACCTAAGTTCAGGTTCTCCAAGAAATCACACCAACTTTAGATCTGCTTCCCTCCATACTCAATCAATTCCTTGTCCTGCTCCTAAGTCCATCCCTTCCATAAATTAAGCTCATCCTTGTGATTAATTCTAAGCCATTCTATTGCACGACAAAAAATCATTTATGTTCTTCTCATTGAACTAGGCCAATTTTGAACGTTCCGATTTGTAGTGTTTGGTTTACAATTTACTGGCACAAAGGCAACTTTTCGGAATCTTTGGTTCACACAACTTTCAAATTCAGCAAACAACCAAGAGTAACATTTTCTAGACAAGAACACACGTTTTACATTAATTGTACCACCGCCAAAATTCCATGCATAATTCACACACAGCCGATTCCTCTGTTAACAAAGAGACAATACTGCTATGGTCCCCAGTTATCCAAATTGGGCATCCAAACAGAATACCAAAAAGCTCTTTGGCCAGCCATTTGGAAAAGCGGGACTCCCGTTTGCAAACCCCCTCCCCCCTACTGGAGTGTTGGCAAGATCAAACATAGCTACTGTAACATGAGCACTCACTGCCTTCCTGATTTCATTCGAGTCCACGCCACCATACAGTAACATTTGTCATGTAGTAAATCCACAGAAGAAATTCTCTCAGACACTTACCCTTGACTTTCCTTCAGCGTCCATTAAGAGCTCCACGTATGTTACCTCACCAACTACAAATCAGTTTCCAGACGACACATAAACCAAGGGAGAAAAGCCAAGAAAACAATGGGAATTTAGAACAATCATCAGCAACCTTGTATGGAGCCTCTGCCTTATAAGAAAGCCCAGAAACACTCCATATTCTCTAAACCACCAAGCTAGGCATTACAGGTGTGCAGTAAAAGTAGGTGAAAACTCATTAACAATATGTCCTTGATTTTCCTCCCGCCACAAACAAGCTACTTCCACAGATTTCCATTGTCGATGGCCCTGCCTGGAATACTCACTCATGACTAGAGGCAATCCAAATCTCTAGGAAAGAAGTCTGCACGATTCACTTTTTAGGAAGGGAGGGAAAGTTTTACCTCTATGCTCTTACTATTGACATCAGGTTAAACAGCACACAGGTTGTAATGCCACAGATTGGAGCTTGCCCAGTAACTAACATAAAGATGGGTACAAGCTCAAAGGCACAGAATGGCCGCAGGCCAGCTTCATGGGTGTGCAACCTGTGTAATGACACAGCCCGCATGGGTTTAATGTCTTTAAGGCCATCTTAAAATTCTTCATTTGTGACAAGAGGCCCTTCACTTTTATTTTGCACAGGACCCCACAAATTCAGTAGCTGGTCCTACACACAACACTAGGCCCCAAAGCTTAGAAACAGAATGTTTAAACATACAATCCGAAAACCGTAACAGCATCTGGATTCTCTTCAGTGAATTAAGACAGCCTTTACTCTGGCTGCCTGCTAACCCTCCCCATAAGAGGATACAAATTCAAATTTAGGGTTCAGGTGGTAACTAAACAATTAAGTAGACTCACATAATTCTAAGCCACACAAAGAGGGGAAAATTGAAAGATTTCAAGAGCTACTGCAGATTTTCCTCAAGGTTTGGATTGCCAACTCATGACCACCATGACCAGATGTTAGACTCCATCAATACAACCACCAAAATGGCTGCTGAACTTTAAGATGGCACACAAAAAACAACCTTAAAGCATTAACGGGAGCACAAGATCTCTAAACAGACTCTCAAAAGTTTAAAAGGGAGGAGCCTTTATGTCAGAAACCTCCCCCCCGACTCTTTCCAAAGGATGAACTCATGAAGTCTGGTTTAGCTGGATAAGGGTAAAATGAACGCACTACTGGCCTTCATTGATCCTGCTCATTAAGATTATGAGAATCTGTCTGTCTTTTTTGTTTGGTCGTGGGTCTTGAACTTTGGGCCTGGGTGTTGTCCCTGAGCTGCTCTTCAGCTCAAGGTGAGCACTCTACCACTTGAGTCACAGGGCCACTTCTGGTTTTCTTTTTTTTTTTTTTTTTTTTGTCGGTCATGGGGCTTAAACTCTGGGCCTGGGCGCTGTCCCTTAGCTCTTCAGCTCAAGGAGAGTGCTCTACCACTTGAGCCACAGCGCCACTTCCAGCCTTTTTTTTCCTGCTTATGTGGTGCTGCGGAATCGAACCCAGGGCCTCATGTATGCAAGGCAAGCGCTCTACCACTGAGCCACGTTCCCAGCCCAGCCACTTCTGGTTTTCTAGTGGTTAATTCGAAGTAAGTTTCATGGACTTTCTTGCTCAGGCTGGCTTTGATCCTCAAATCTCAGCCTCCTGAGAAGCTAGGATTACAGGCGTGAGCCACCAGCACCCAGTTGAAGATTTTTCAAATCCATACAGCAATGAAACTTGTGTGGAAAAAAGGTAAAATTATTTCACAAATAAAAATCCATGTGCTGAAGGACATCTTTACTAATAGAGTGCAGTAACTAAAGGCAGGAAGGCCAAGTGGAAGCCATCACCTTACCTTTCTAGTCCTTTCCAACAAAACAGGAAGGATTAATGCAAAGGAAGGAAGAAGGAAAACAAGAGGGACCAATCTAGTTAACTTGTGGAGTAGTACACACTCTCATGGGACAAGTTTAAGAACAATCTCAGCCAAAGGACAGTCATGCAAATTGGCTTTATTTTACCCTTACAAATAAAGCAATTCCAAAAGTACAGTTCACGAGGCCATGTTAAGCGCCATTTATTTCAACAGCAGTAGACATTCAAGGACCAATAGCTTTTGTCTCCAAGTGTCCCAAACTTAATTCCTACAAGCTGTGCCTACAGCTCAAAAAACCTTAAAAAAAATCACTCTCTGAGTCAAGACAGTTGTAACTGTTTGTCAAAACTCAAATACTGTTGCACTTGAAAGTTTCTAACCTGTGTCTAGAAAGTTATTATTGTAACCTATAAAGCAAGCAAATCCAAACCAAACCTTTCACCATATCACCAACAGTTAAACCAAGTATCATTTAGCATTCCAGTGGTGGCACCCTCAGCTTCAATCTTGTGCACTTAAAAAAAAAAAAAAAGGCTGCCTAAAATTGTTTATTATAGCCAGGCGCTGGTGGCTCACACCCATAATCCTAGCTACTCAGGAAGCTGAGAGCTGAGGATCAAGGTTCAAAGCCAGCCTCAGCAGCAAGACCCTTATCCTCTACTAACCACCAAAAAGCAGGATGTGGATCCACTGTGGCTCAAGTGACAAAGAGTGCCAGCCTTGAGCAAAGGAGCTCAGGGACAGTGCCCAGGCCCTGAGTTCAAGCCCCACAACCAACAAAAAAGGAAAAATTTGTTACTCCCTTTTCCCCTTCCAGTGGAGTAAGTGACATACATGGCTTGAACTTGAGTAATTCTAGGGCACCAGCAGCAACTAACCATGCTCTTTACCAGATCTTAACACTGTAAATCTGTAAACCTTTATCAGGTTAGATTAGGAGGTCTGCATTTGTTTCTAATTTGTGCTTTCCCTGTAGGAAGAGACAGCTTCCTTAGTGGCACTATGGTAGATCACAAAGAGGCTCAGGGACAGCGCCCAATTCCTGAGTTCAACTAGGACTAGCGAAGAAAAAAAAAAAAAAGCTCATTTTTTAGTTCTACTTTACTAAAGCCAAATTTTGTGTAGTAAGGACAGTGTCAGAATTTGAAGGCAAAACTTGCCAATTACATACACATAAGCCTGTCACATTCCACAAAGCAAGTGTATAAGAACAAACCATCCAGAGCACAGCACTGTCTCAAGCAAGCTGGAGCAAGGCCAGAGGTGGAATTATTTGGCACCAATGAAAATAATACTCTGCTCCTGGTGCAATGATAGAGCCCATGAAACCCCAAGAGGTGGCTAAGATAAATTCCACTGCAGCTTTAAACATGAAAGTACGTAAATGAAAATAGTAACGTCTGACAAATCTAACACCAAACGTCACACTCTACCTTATTTTAATATGCTAAGAAATCAGTTTGGCCAACATTTAAGTGGATTATAAAAATACTGCTTCACAAACAAAATACATTCTCAGTGAGCAACTCAAAAAGAACTCAAGCAGTTTGGAGTTAATTTGATTCAATCATTCCATACAAACTTTCATCACAATAAATGATTGCTTTTGTGTTTCCATTTACTGCTCAGTCTGAAGCATCAAGAAAAGAAAATCAAGATAATACAGAGGCCAAAGTTTCACTGAAGAGAATTCGTATGTGATAAGGCCTTTAATTTTTTTGTTTTTCTTTGAGGGGAGCAGGGGTGCTGGGACTAAACCTAGCACCTCATACAGGCATGCACTATGCCACGAAGCTACATAACTAACCTCAGCCCCCACAAAAATGGGACAGAGCATGGAGTAGAAAGCAGGGCATGTTGCTAAACAGCTTATTTACCTCATAGTGGTCAACTTTGAGATAGTCACTCTAAGAGATTGTCACATAGAATCATCAGTCGTTGCAGGTTTCAGAAGCTTCTTTCTCGGATATGACAACTACTTAAGTATTCCACCCAGTGACATCTTGACATGTACAAGTCAGAAAATGACTGAGCCACACAGGCTGCACCGCTGGGGCTCATCTTCAGCTCACACAGCATGAGTGTTTCAGCACCAGTCTAATTTCCCACAAGGGAAACTAGACTGGGTAGAGACTATGTTTAAATTGAAAGAATCCTGCCCTATAGACTCACAATGCAGATTACCTCCAAGAACCAGCAGAAACTTTCTACTGGACTACAATTGCCCTCTGGGCCTCAGTTTTCAGTCAGTTGCAATCTGAAATTTACTTAAAGTAATACATTAAATAATAACAGATGGATTAAGTGCCTAAAGAAATCTGCATACACAAGTTAAATTGACTGCTCCTAAACTAAGGATTGATTTAAGTATAAAGGACATCAGGGACCTTCCTTTCTACCCCCTCCTACCTAGGCTCCATGTTTATTCAGTGGTAAGCCCAGGCCTGCGTAGGAGGCAGCTGCCCCAGCTCCATACTGGCTCTCTGGGTAGACCAGGAAAAAGCAGCCCAGCACCCGGAGGATTTCATGTTCTCCAGTGGAGTGCAATACTACTTTAATTTTAAATTTCTAAGGATCCTCTGGCCACAGAAATTTTTATGCTTTGTGCCCTTATGATAAAACTTTTTTTTTGGGGGGGGGAGGGGGTCTGGTCATGGGGCCTTGAACGCTGGGCTTAGGCACTATCCCTCAGCTCTTCAGCTCAAGGCTAGAGCTCTACCACTTGAGCCACAGCGCCACTCTGGCTTTTTCCTTTTTGCTTATGTGGTGCTGAGGAATCCAACCCAGGGCCTCAGGCATGCAAGGCAAGCACTCTACCACTGAGCCACCTTCCCAGCCCAATAAAACACTTTTAACTTGTGGCTCTTATCATCTCTCCGTTGAAGCAACTGAGTAGCTGTGGACTGTTATAGACACTTTCCAACCTGGTCTGACAATCCCGATTCAAATTTCATATAACAATGGTTCTTAATTGTCTTGTTTTGAGCTATGTTTTTTTGTTTTTTTACTTTTCAGCTCCCAACTGTTTTTTCAACCAGAAACTCATAGCACTCTGCATGAGATAAGTTCAAGGCCAGCCTAGGCTACAATAGTAAGATCAAGGTCAGCTCCACTACATAGTGAGACCTTGTCTCAAAACAAAACTAGTAAAATAAAGCCTAAACAAGAGGAAAGGCAAGAGAATCTTTTCCTCTGTTCCACTAGGTCAGCTAGAGTAGGAAGTGGAAAACAGGTATGCAGGCAAAGGCAAGATATAAAGTGCCTATCCCATGTTCCTGATTGATAGGAAGAGGGGGTTAAGAAAAAGTAAATTTGGCTTAGAACAAAACAAAGCTCTCAAAATGCATTTTTCTCTTTAAAACCAGCAATGTTGACTTCATGACTAATGCCAACCAAAAAAGTCTTGTGAGCCAGGCAGTGGTGGCTCATACGTGTAATCCTAGCTACTCAGGAGGTTAAGATCAGAGGATCACAGTTCAAAGCCAACCGGGCAGGAAAGTCCTTGAGACTCTTACCACCAGAAAACAGGAAGTGGAGCTGTGGCTCAAAATGGTAGAGTACTAGCCTTGAGCAGAAGAGCTCAAGGACTGCCCAGGCCCTGAGTTCAAGCCCCCCAACCAAGCAAAAAAAAACTGTTTTGTGATTCTATAGAGAAGGAAAAGTGTAAAAGTCTAGTTCATATGGTATCAGATTAACACCAGAATGTCCTAGAATGGAAAATATACACCTGGTGAACAAAGAAGGGGAAGATTAGGAATCAGGAAGGGTACTGGTACTTAAAAGACAATTTCATGCATGATTATCCTTAGAAAAGCTCCACTCTTGGCAAAAGTACTACTTTAGCTCCCAGAAGCTGCAATTAGACACTGCTGCAAATGACAGAAAATTCAAGTTGAGGACAACTAATTCTAGTTCTCATTCCACTAGTTTCCTCAAACAACAGGACTAGGGTTTCATCAATCATAGTCTCTTCAAATGCAGACAGAAGAGGGGTTTGATTATTGTGTCTTCCCAATCTCTGTGGTCTGTCCACCTGGGATTATTTGGAGACTATACTTTCAGGCCATTAGTGTCTATATGCATTTTTTCTTTTGCCAAGTCTTCAAAAGAACTTAAGATCTCCTGCCAAGAGATTTCAAATAATTATTTAAAATAACCATGTAGACATATTTTTGGTATTCCAAGACATGAGTGTAAGTCTATTTTTCAAACCTCATAATGAATAGATATTTCTTAAGGAGCCCTATACATGTAAACAATTTCTTTAGATTTCATATACTGAAAAGATGAACATCACTATAAAAAATATTACCTTTCTGTTATGAATCACTTTACCCACAATGCACTATGACTAATTTAATTAATAGCAAAGTAATTAATTTAACCAGAACAGGGGAGCTCTAAACAAGAACATTTTAAGGTTCATTAAAAATAACAAACAGATTTACTGCACACCTGTAATTCTAAATTACACCACCAAAAATACACTGAAAGGGCTGAGCCCAGGCATTCATAGCAGTATGCCAGGGGAATATGAGAACCAGTTTGGAAGTATCCAAATAAACCACCAGGCTGGCTCCACACTTAATACTGTGCAAATAGTAGATTGAGGTGAACTGCTTCTACATCCAGAAACGGCATGGCTGCTGCTGCTGCTACCAGCTTGAAGGCTTCCAAAACTGAATTACTGAATTAATTGTAAAGCAGTAAAAATATCACCTATTTATCCATCATGTCCCAAAACTGGATTACACACTCCTAAAAATGAAAAATAATTTGGCCTGCAATCTCTTACAAAAATTCTAACAAATTACATTTTCAAAGCCACATTCCTGGTTCTTGGAACTACTATGCCTTATTATCAATGGAAATAGCAATTCAGCAGTTCAACCAAATCACAAGAACACAAATTTGGGGGTTATCCCAAAACTAAGTCAAATAATACCCAACCATACTGTTCAGAAATTCTAAACTTATATTAAAGCAGCAGTCCCAAAAACCAAGAACACTGCATCTGGGATGCCACATGACACGTCCTTCAGACAAAAGAAACTTCACTCTTGCCCCAGGAGCACTGGCAGGAATGATTTGGCTGATCAAGGCAGGAAAACACACGTCACACCAGAACATGTTTCCATCTGTGTTATCTGGAGAAGTACAAACGGGAGCAGCATACATGACTGTATGCAGTCTCCCTGTGCCCAGTGCTTCTTATATGTCATGGTAAAGGAAGTGATAGGATAAGGATGGCAGTGGCCATTAATGGCTTCAAAACCCAATTCAGGGAGCACCAATACACATACCGAAAGGCCTGGCCAAGAGGCATCTTTGCCACTGAAATGTCAATCATTTGACAAATCAAGCCTATCTCTCTCTTCAATATGAATGCTCCAGAAAAGCAATACCTTTCACTCCTTCAAACAGCCTTCAAACACTCCTTCACAGCCTTCATTAAGGCTGATTGATTCTAGCTTCTGCCAGGAGAGGAGCTCAAGGCACCACACAACTTGTTCTCTATGAATGTTTTATCTAAACCAGGGCTGAGTGATCTCTTTAGTCCTCAGTGCCACCAGCAGGACCAAGAATCAGCAAACAGAAGACAATAACAGAACAGGAATGAAGGAGAGGATTCAGCAGTGTTCAGAGGGGAGGCAAATGACAATGGGGTGGCCTCCTCAGACCTCCTGGTGGCAGTAGAGCTGAGTTTGCTTCCCCTGTCCTAAGCCAGGATTTGGACACCTGACTAGAACAATGTGCACCCTTATTTAAGACATTTCATCACAGGAGATTTCTTTGAACTCTCCAACTATATAATCTCTTTTTTTCTTTTCTTTTTTTTTTAACCCAAAGTGGGGAAGCCTAACAGCTCAAAACAGAAGCTAGGATTTTACAATCTGGAATTGAGCAGCACAAATTCCAGCTACCAAATATTGATCCTAGAAGGACATCACAAAATTTAAACAAATTACCTTCCTGCCAGACTCTAGGAGATTAATCTCCATTTTAGTTAAAAAGAAAAATAACGTGAAGAATTTGATAAACTTCTTTAACACAAATAGGCTCCCCTCAAACCTAACTGAGCCCTACTAATGGTAGTAAGCCAATAAAATCATCTGTAGGCCAAAGACCTATACCTTGGTCTGACACATGGACTTGACAACAGTAAGAAGTGAGGTGGGGTTAAGTCTAAACTGGACACAACACACTCTCTTCCAGAGCAACTTCCATTGACAAAAGAGAAGCAAGGAATTAGCCACAGAGAAGACACACCAACCTTCTTACCCTACTCCACCACCAGTACCATTACCTTTTTCTTTAACCAGGTCTTTAAGTGACTGCCATTTCACATCAAAAGGTATGTTTGTAATGAAGGCTCTGTATCTTTTAGTTGGGTTGGCGTAGGGCTCAAAGCGGCTGCCTCCTCTTTTTATGTTTTTCTCCTTCCTCTTCTCATTCTGAGTAGGTCGTTCTCCTTCACTGAATTCAAAAAGAGAAAAATAATAAAGGGTTTATATGTCACCACAGTGTGAAAGCCAATGCTGACTTGCCAGCTTGCAATTCTGTAGGCATGTAGAACAAGACCAATACTGGTTTTTATTTGGGACATTCAAGCTAAAAGCCTCCATACCAGGCAGAAAGTTGTAATGATGGATTCTGGTGGCTCATGCCAGTAATCCTAGCTATTCAGGAGGTTGAGATCTGAGGAGTATACCTTTCTCAAGAGAAAAACTTTCCTAGGCTTATGACCATCCTTATGGACTGTAACAAGAGACGGGGTCCCAGCTCAAGTGCTCTTATTCCAAAGTAGAAAAAGGAAAAAGGGAGGGTATTTTAGAAAGCAGAGGAGCAAAGTCCTGCAATACTGGTTACTAAAGGATCTAGAGAACTGCAGCCACAGGCAAAAACCATTAGACCCTATCTGAATAATACCAGAAGGGAAAAAAAGCTAAAAGGATGGCTCAGGTGATGAAGGGCTGAACCAATTCTAGTTTCATATCTTCTGCTGTGTTGGGGGGATATAGAAAGATGCTGAATTTCTACCTTCCAAGGGTCACAGGTCCAAGGTTTTGCTTATCAAGTTACATTTCCTTATTTTTTATTTTGCCTCTTATTGATATCAGAGTGCAACTTTGCTAGTTTCTAGTTAGCCAATCGGTTTGTGTTCACACATAACTTCGTGAAATTTTTAGTGCTTAATCCATGTTAGGAATCATGATTAAAATCTTTCTAGCTTCTGGGGGGGAAAAAAAAAGAAAGATGAGGCTGATATTTAGTAGAGTTCAGTGTTTAGTTAAAACTAAATTACTGGGAAGGGCTAGGAGGATAATTCAGTGGTAGAGGATGTGCTTACAGCATGTGCAAGTCCCTGGTTTCTACTCTACTCCTAGCATGGAGTGGGAAAAGGAAGCATTAGCCTCTCAATTCTGCTAGGTAGACGCCAACATGCAAACAAATCCACCTTTGGCAAATAAGGGTGGAGACTCTGTTGGCTTCCCCTTCCCTGATAATCTCTTTTCCAGTCTCTGTCTGGAAAATAAAGCATTGGAGACTGCCATGCTGGACTTCTCTAGGTTCTACAGATACAATTCTGGTTTGGAATAGAACATGACAAAGTTTCAAAAGAAATACACACTTCCAAAGCACAGCACAGGTCATCAAAAGCTAACTGCAAGCCAGGTACTGGTGGCTCACGCCTACAAGCCCAGCTACTTAAGAGGCTAAGATCTGAGGATTGTGGTTCAAAGCCAGCAAGAGCAACAAAGTCCATGATACTATCATCTCCAATTAACTATGAGAAAACTAGAAGTGGCACTGTGGCTCAAAGTGATAGAGCACTAACCCTGAACAAAAGAGATCAGGGACAGTGCCCAGGCCTTGAGTTCAAGCCCTAAGATGGACCAAATAAAGAGTGTCAGCAATCCTGTGCACAGCCAGAGCAGCAGGTATGTACAGGTAGACTGTGCTGTTCTCTTAGATGCTGTGTGAGTTCAGCCATCTCAGACTATAGAGACCCCAATGGGAGATGACAAGTGGGAGACTAAATGTGTACATTTCTGCTTCCCACCTAGTGACCCTCCCCCCCAAAGTCCAGGCTCTAGCAGAATTTGTGATCCACAAAATCATTAGGAAAAAAAAAAAGCCACAACTATGATATCAATGATTTATAAAGCTACTTTTAATTTAAAGGGCTTATATTCTGGGATATGACTTTCTTTGGTGGAAAAGGGGACAGTGTTCTCTACCAATGAAGGTACCATTAGTGTAACTTATATCCCTACTTGACTAACACAAAGCAAAGCTGCTTCCTCCACATTCAGCAGGCTTCCCTACTTATGGCTGGCAGAAGGACATGTGTTAGGGCCTCTCTAACTCCCAGATTCCTAGAACTCTTCTCTAGCACTCAGCAGAACTTTTCTCTAGCACTGTCTCCCTGAATGTTGTACAAGCACACATAGCTGAATACAGAACCCATCTCAAAATGAACTCACAACTATGACACAGGTCATCTGCATACTCAGCAAAAAAGCCCTGACCCCCCCCTCCAAAGTTTGCGAGCAGCATGATCTGCCAAACTGTCCTTTATTCTTTCTTAGCAAATGAGGAAAAGTGTTGGTAAAAATTCATAAAATAGATATCAACATATCCCAGTCCACCAGAAGGTCTATGGATAAAAGTGTATTTTTATTTTGTTGTTGGTTGTGAGCCTTGACCTCAGGGCCTGGGCACTGTCCCGGAGCTCTTTTGCTCAAGGCTAGCCCTCTACCACTTTTAGCCATAGTTTCACTTCCAGTTTTTGAGTAGTTATTTGAGGAGTTTCATGGGGACTTTTCTGCCTGGGCTGGCTTTAAACTTCCATCCTCAGATCTCAGCCTCCTAAGTAGCTAGGATTATAGGCTTGAGCCTGCATTTTAATAGTTAGTTGCTGTTGCTGTTTTTATTTTCTTTTTTGGCCAGTCCTAGGGCTTGAACTCAAGGCCTGGGCACAGCCTGAGCTTCTTTTGCTCAAGGCTAGCACTCTTAACACTTGAACCACAGCACCACTTTCAGCTTTTTCTGTGTATGTGGTGCTGACTTATCTAACCCAGTACCTTCATGCATGCTAGGCGAGCATTCTACCACTAAGCCAGACTCCCAGCCCTAATAGTTACTACTTAAACCGCAAATTTTGAAGACTTTCATTTTACTTTAATACAAGTATAGACTGCTCAGCTTACATGTTACAACTGTACATAAATAATTACAGGGGCTGGGAAGGTGGCTCAGCGCTTGCCTTGCATGCCTGAGGCCCTGGGTTCAATTCCTCAGCACAACATAAGCAAAAAGAAAAAAGCCGGAAGTGGCGCTGTGGCTCAAGTGGTAGAACACTAGCCTTGAGCTGAAGAGCTGAGGGACAGCGCCCAGGCCCAGAGTTCAGGCCCCACGACCAGACCTCCTCCCCCCAAAAATAAATAATTACAGCCACAGCAGGTAATAGAGTAGTCTATATTCTCCTGATCAACATAGAACTAAGAATAAACTACCCAATCTAATTGCAGGTGCTGGGCATTTGGTTTGGGGCTAATCCACATCACATGGCTCAACACTGAGCACACCACCACAACAAATCCTGCTCTGGCTAATCATGATCTCTCCCATCAACTCTCCTCCTAAGTAAACAGGGTTAGAATTCCTACCACTTCTAGCAGTACTGCAGGTACTAGGGTCACTTCTAAGTCTGAACCCCAAAGTTACTGGCCTTTGTTTGGCCTGTTTTCTCATGTATAAACAGAGGTGTTAGTTCTTATGTTTCCATGTTGGGACTTGACACAGTGTCTTAAGGCAATGATTTTCCTACAATAATTTTCTTGACAGAGCAAAGGAGATCTATACATATGTTTCCCCTCCCCCTTTCTGAGGGGGTGCCATTCCTGAGGCTTGAACTCAGGGATTGGGCACTGTTCCTAAACTTTTTTTGCTCAATGCTATATTGTTCTACCACTTAATTAAGAGTCTCAGACTTTCCTTCCCAGGCTAGCTTCGAACCAGGAGCCTCAGATCTCAGCCTCCTAAGTAGGCAGGATTACAGGCATGAGCCACCAGCACCTGGCCCACACATAGCATTTTAACAACAACAAAACATGCTATAAACATTGTTTTAAAACATACCAATCAAGGGCTGGGAAGGTGGCTCAGTGGTAGAGCACTTGCCTTGCATGCTCAAGGTCCTGGGTTCGATTCCTCAGCACCACATAAGAAAAAAGCCAGAAGTGGCGCTGTGGCTCAAGTGGTAGAGCGCTAGCCTTGAGCTGAAGAGCTGAGGGACAGCGCCCAGGCCCAGAGTTCAGGCCCCACGACCGGACCCAAAAAAAAAAAAAAAAGGTACCAATCAAGAGCTCTAGCTGGGGAAACCTAAACATTGAGCCTCCTGAAGAAAATTCAGTTTTAAACTCTATGACTGAAAACCATGGAAATGGAGAGCCCATTTGCGAATTGCCATCGAAACAAAACAAGCAAAACAGGCAGATCTCTGTGCCCTGGGATCTTTCTCTGGTCCTGAATAAGATCAAAGAAAGACAAGGTGAAAGCAAAGATCTGACAGTGTCCATTCCAATCAACTAGAAACCCCATAATCTAATGTCCTCAAAAATCCTTTTCCCAAGTATACCTTTTTTTCCCCCCTCTGCCAGTCTGGGCTTGAACTCAGGGCCTGGGAGCTCTCCCTGAGCTTCTTTTTGCTCAAGGCTAGCACTCTACCACTAAGCCACATTCTCAGCCTACCTTCACTTTTTAAAGTGCAGCATCATCTTTAAAAGAATGGGGAAACATAGGAAGCCTGGGTAAACCAGTTCAAATAACTTAAGATAGGTTACTGGAATAGTATATGGCAAGGGCTGGGAACTGAAGTTCTCAATCATAGGAGTTAATACTAGCAGTAGTGCCTCTACAAATTAAACTAAGTATACATTTTTATCTTTAAAACAACCATTCAATCAGGAAATAGGTGAAATCAGACTTTGCCTGTGTGTATGCACGTGCGAGTGAGTGTGTGTGTGTGTGTGTGTAATCACACCTAAACTTTAGAAAAAAAAAAAACTTTCAGCTGGGCGCTGGTGGCTCACACCTGTAATCCTAGTTACTCAGGAGGCTGAGATTTTAGGATTGCAGTTCAAAGCCAGCCTGGGCAAGAAAGTCAGTGAGACTCTTATCTCCAATTAACCACAAGAAAACAGGAAGTGGCACTATAGCTCAGTGAGACTCTTATCTCCAATTAACCACAAGAAAACAGGAGATGGCACTATAGCTCAAGTGGTAGAGTGCTCACCTTGAGCTAAAGAGCTGAGGGACAGCGTCTAGGCCCAGAGTTCAAGCCCCACAACTGACAAAAAAAGCCAGAAGTGGTTCTGTGGCTCAAGTGGTAGAGGGCTAGCCTTGAACACAGAGGTTCAGGTACAGTGTCCAAGCCCAGCAAAAAAAAAAAAAAAGAAGGGAGGGGAAAGGAAAAAAGGTAGGTAGGTGTTGGGGGCTCACATCTGTAATCCTATCTACTTAGAAGGCTGACATCTGAGGATAACAGTTCAAAGCCAGCCTGGGCAAAAAGTCCAAGACTCTCATCTCCAATTAACCACCAGAAAACCAGAAGTTGCACCGTAAATCAAAGTGAAAGAGTGCTAGCCTGGAGCAGAAAAGAGCTGAGGGGCCCAGGCCCTGAGTTTAAGTACCCCAATCAACAAAAGAAACAGAGGAGGTGCCAGTGGTTCACATCTATCATCCTAACTGCTCAGGAGGCTGAGATTTCAGGATCACAGTTCAACACCAGCCCAGGCAGGAAAGTCCATGAGATCCTCATCTCCAATTAATTACCAAAAAGTCAGAACTGGAGCTGTGGCTCAAGTGGTAGAGTACTAGTCTTGGGTAAAAAAGCTCAGTGTCAGTGTCCAGGCCCTGAGTTCAAGCCCAGGAATGAAAATAAATAAATACGACAGGGTTGGGTATACAGCTCAGTGGTGGAGCACTTGTTTGGCATGCATGAGGCCCTGAGTTCTATTCCTAGAACCATCATGCATTCAAATTATTCTATTTAAAAAATAAAGCAGGGGGGCTGGGAAGGTGGCTCAGTGGTAGAGTGCTTGCCTTGCATGCATGAGGCCCAGGGTTCAATTCCTCAGTAAAAGCTGGAAGGGGTGCTGTGGTTCAAGTGGTAGAACACTAGCCTTGAGCTGAAGAGCTGAGGGACAGCATCCAGACCCAGGGTTCAAGCCCCACAACCGACAAATAAAATTAAAGCAAGGGCTGGGAATGCGGCTTAGCAGTACAGTGTTTGCCTAGCATGCATGAAGCCCTGGTTCCATTCCTCAGTACCACATAAATAGAAAAAACTGAAAGGGATGCTGTGCCTCAGGTGTTACAGTGCTACCCTTGAGCAAAAGCAGCTCAGCAGCAGTGCCCAGGCCCTGAGTTCACACCCCAGGACTGGTTTAAAAAAAAAAAAGAGCATACTCGAAATCCCTGATCTTTACCTCATCTCAATCATTTTCTATTCTCTTCCTCTTAGCCCCTAAACAGTAGTGGAAGGTGGAGTTCCACACTCTACCCTGCCACTTCTACTACAGCATAATCACTACAAAAATATTAACTGATCTCCCTCCTCAAGGAATAGGTTTCTAAAGAGTTCCTTCCAGAACTTTATTGTTGCAAAGGTATGTTTTCCACCTGGCATAGAGGTATATTAAGCCTGGCTCAGCCTTTCCAATGAAAAGTAAAATTCGGGTAGTCTGCCAAGTGATTCCATTACAAGATGGCTATTTGAAAATGCATAGTGGACACTATGTTGAAATGAACTTTACAACTTGGGGGGGGATGGAGAAATTGGGGAGGTGGGGAAGGAAGGGATGGTAGGGGAAAAACAAAAGGAGGAGGTAACAGTGCTAGATAGGAAATATACTCACTACCTTACTCATGTAACCATACACTATTTTTACAATTAAAAAAAAGCATATAAAAAAAGAAAATGGACAGTGGAAAATTTGCCTAAAATTTAGTCCCAGTGCTATAATCCTCAACAAATTTAACTCTCACCTATAAAGGTTGTAGCAGTACTCCTATGTGGACATAAAAGTATCTTTTTTGGGGGGAGGGGAGGGCAGGGTTGTGGGGTCTGAACTCTGGACCTGGGCGCTGTCCCTCAGCTCTTCAGCTCAAGGCTGGCGCTCTACCACTTGAGCCACAGCGCCACTTCCGGCTTTTTTCTTTTTGCTTATGTGGTGCTGAGGAATTGAACCCAGGGCTTCATGCATGCAAGGCAAGCACTCTACCACTGAGCCACCTTCCCAGCCCCAACATAAAAGTATCTTTAAAGCCCTCCAAATAGGCCCTTCAACAAGTCTTCTGGGAACAAATGCTGAAAAAAGTCAAAATGAAGCTAGGAATATTCTTAGTACAATACTTCGCTATAACACATATTCAAGCCCTCTCTCCCCCACATCAACACCACCAACAAATGGGTAGGAAGACACATCCCTATTCAGAGGCTTCCACAGTAAGGTGTTGGGAACAGAGGACACTTTTCTCTTGTTGCTGTTTTGTTGTTGCCCTCAGAACTGAGGATTAAACTAGCAGTGAACTACTTAACTACATTCCCAGCCCTTTCTCTTTGATTTCCAAGGACCAGAAACTGTTTTTCTTCCTCACCTAAGAGGCTGGAATTTCTTACAGAAGAAACATAATAGTAAAGTAGCCAATACTCAAGTGCATGCTCATTAAATACATTTACTTTCAATCCGCAGAGTGTATCACAAAGTTTCACTCCTTAAAAAGTTTGAGCAAAGCACAGCAGGAAATTGGGGGGGGGGGGAGGAGTTTAGTGGCTGATGGCTACATTTTACATTTTATTCACAGGATGAAAACAAAACAAGTTCAGAACAAGGACAGTGGTGACAGTTGCCCAACACGGTCAATGTCAACTGAACTGCACACTTAAAAATGGCAAATCTTATGTAGGGAAATGGGGGGGGGGGGGGAGAACGGATATTAGCACTGCGTGCCCACGACTGCTGGCATTTGAAGCCAAAAACCCTTCTCTGAGTCTTTTTCTCAAGTGACTGCTATTTTGAGTTCCAAGGCAACACAGCTGATCCTTTCCTCCTTTAAGGAAACAAACAAAAACAAACAAAAAGACACACACAAAATAATACCAAAAACAACAACAACAAAACAACAACAACCAGGGACCCTAAGGCTGAGTTCAAAGCAGGGCTCTGAAAGATGAGAAAGATGATGGGAATGTGGAAACGGGTGACCCTAAATAACGGAGTTATCTCCCTTTCTCAACAGAGTAGCAATTCTCTACTAATACCTACTGCGCACCTGGGGAGGAGGCGCGAGAAGCATCGGAGGACTCATTGGGCCGGGACCAGCCGGGGAGGTTCGAAGGCAGGGACCAAGCCGAGGGGTGGGGTGGGGTGGGGGTAGGGGGTGGAGTAGGATCCCCGACTCCGGCTCGGCAGCCGTTTATCCCCGGCTGACCGCGCGAGAGGCTTTGCGCGCGCACTCTCCCCCCCCCCCTCCCCCCACTCTTAGGCTCGGGAAACTGAGATCCGAGGCCGAAAGGCCCCGGGGATTGGGAGAGGGGTTGAAACCACTCGTCCAAGATCAGTTTCAGAAGCAAGCGGGTCTCGAACTCGGCAATCTCCAACTCCAGAACCCGCGCCATCACCCCGCTACGCGCAGCGGCTGCACCGCCAACGGTGCCTGTCTGGCCCTGAGGTACTTAAGGCCCGGCAACGGCAGGAAACGAGCCTGGAGACGCACCGCGGGGCCGTCCGGATCCCCGCCTCACAGCCTTGGCTGCCCCCACCACCTGCAGCGAAAGGCCCGAGCCAAGGCCGCGCTGAGGGGGAGGCCGCCGACCGGGAGCCCGACCCGGGAGCCAGGAACCCTGGGATACTCACCCCTTCGGACCCGGAGCCCCGTTGCCGCTTGGCACGCCGGGCGCGCCGCTTTCTTCCTCCATTTTGGGCTCCGTCGCCGTCACCTCCGCCGCTGCTTCGACCCCTGCCGCCATTTTCTCCGCGTCTGGGCTTTGTGTAAGAGAGCGGAGCTGCGCGGAAATGCGCCTGCGCACTCACGTGACCCGACGTGACCAGTAACGCCTGCGCGCGCCGCGACTGGAAGCCTCGGGCCACGCCCCTCACCCAGGGCCACGCCCCCTCGCCCCCCGCAGCCGGAGACTAACCGTTTCGTGGCTTTCATTCATTGCCTGGGACAAACTTGGGTTCAAACACTCTGCCGGCCCAACAAGTCAAGTTGGAGAAGCATCGCTCTTCGCAAACTTACATGCACCCACCTGGACCTAGTCACTGCCATCTTTCTGTAACCAGAGGTGGGGTCCTGCAAGGTCTAAAGGATTATTATAGACAGGGTAACATCAAACTTGACCTTTCTCCCTCGTGTAATCGGAAAGTATTAGATTTACAAAGGAAACTGCTTCCTCTCCTTAATGGCATCTCTGGAGCATCCCTACATCATTTCTAGGGGCGCCACATTCCAAAGTGAGTTCCAAGCTGTGTGGCTCCTTAGGAGAGGCCAAGAGAGCTAACGTGCTTGGCTATGATCCCAAGAAAACACAAGCAGCTCGCCACTCACCTGATGTCTGTGAGGCCCCGCCCACCTGCCTGAGCCGGAATGAGCAATCTCAAGGTTCCAGCCTTTCCAAGTCTTCTCCACTCTCTTTCCTACAGGCCTAGCAGCTCCCAACATTTGTTTTCTAGTTGTTTTGTTTTTCTTCCAGTACTGGGCGTGAATTAGGCCTGGAGTTCTCTCAGCTTTTCCCACCCAAGGCTGACACTCTACCACTTAAGCCACAGTTTCACTTCTGGCTTTTTGCTCATTAAATGGAGATAGAGTCACAGCCTCTGGAACTATGATCCTCAGATCTCAATCTTCTGAATAGCTAGGCTTACAGGCATGAGCCACCAGCACCTGGGTTTTTCCCCTTTGCAAAACTGGCTTCCCCTTTCCCTTCCCATCTTAGCATATCTTTTTCTTCTTTTTTTTTTTTTTTTGGGGGGGGGGGGCCCGGTCGTGGGGCCTGAACTCTGGGCTGGTGCTGTCCCTCAGCTCTTCAGCTCAAGTCTAGCGCTCTACCTCTTGAGCCACAGCGCCACTTCTGGCTTTTTTCTTTTTGCTTATGTGGTGCTGAGGAATAGAACCCAGGGCCTCATATATGCAAGGCAAGCACTATACCACTGAGCCACCTTCCCAGCCCCTCTTTTTCTTCTTTATAAGTGAGTTATGCAGGGCACTGGTGGCTTACACCCGTAATCCTAGCTACTCAGGAGGTTGAGAGCTGAGGATTATGGTTCAAAGCCAGTCTGAGAAGGAAAAGCAGTGTAACTCTTATCTCAAATAAACCACCAGAAAACCAGAAGTGGCACTATGGCTCAAGTGGTAGAGTGCTAGCCTTGAGCTGAAGAGCTGAGGGATAGTGCTCAGGACCAGAGTTCAGGCCCCATGGAAAAAAAAAAAAAAGAGTTATGTATCAGGACTATATTTGTGCAAAAACAACAGAAAGCAAATCCATCAGTTGTAACCTTGAGCAACTTACCCAACTGTTCTGAGCTCAGTTTGTTGCACATCTGTAAACTGGGGGTTAAAAAGAGATTCCCCAGGGCTGGGAAGGTGGCTCAGTGGTAGAGTGCTTGCCTTGCATGCATGAGGCCTTGAGTTCAATTCCTCAGCACCACATAAGCAGTAAAAGCCACAAGTGGTGCTGTGCCTCAAGTGTTAGAACGCTAGCCTTGAGCTGAAGAGCTAAGGGACAGTGCCCAGGCCCAGAGTTCAGACCCCACAACTGGCAAAAAAAGAGAGAGAAAGAGAGATTCCCCAGAAGCCCTCTTTCAGGGCTGAGCATTAAATGTAAACAGAGCCCTGGAATGGAACTAGCTCAGCAGACAAATAGTGATCAGAAAGCTGGACACCCATGGCTCACACCTGCAATCCTAGCTACTCAGGAGGCTAAGATCTGAGGATCAAAATTTGAAGCTAGCCCCAGCAGGAGAGTCTGTGACACTCTTAAGAGTCACAGTTCAAGTAGTAGAGCTGGCCTTGAGTGGAAAAACTAAGAACAGTGCCTAGGCCCTGAGTTCAAGCCCTAGTACCAGCACACACACACAAGTGTTCAAGAAATAGGTCCTATGAGCATGACCACATTCAACTTCTTTTCTGTCATCCTAGAAGGTAAGACACACAGCTCAGCCTTGATCAGGGCAGCTTTGTAAGGATTCAGATAAAGGTTTTTCTGCACTGGATCTCAAATTTAATCACCTATAACTGATAGCAGGACTCAGAGAAGGGGAGGAGACCCAAGAAAACTCAAAATGGGGCCTCATCCATGGTGACACCAGATAAACGTGGACAGTAGCACCACTAGTGAGTAATAAATGCCAAGGAACTAGCCTACTCATGGACAATGCAAAGAAACTGTTTTACAATACCAGGGCTTCACATAGACTAACCACATGTTCTACTACTGAGCCATACCCCAACCCATTGTATACATTTAAATCATTTATTAAATATAGCCTAAGCTATGATTGTATAGAACATGCAATCCTACCTCAGAATTCTCAGGGCTGATATTACAAGGGTGCAATGCCAAGCTCATCTTAAGCATTTATTATAAAACCCTGCGACCTGCTCCTCACTTTAAAACTCAGCTTGCTTCTTCCCCGGGGGGGGGGGGGGGGGCTTAATAAGGGATCCCTCAAAACAAGCCAAGATGTTTATATTTTCCCTCAGATAGTCCTTCCCTTTGAGCAGTTTAGAAATGTACCTGACAAATCCATTTTGTCCAGCAAGAGCTCCTTTTATTCATTCAGGGGTGGGTTTTGGAAACGCAGTGCAACTTTATAAAGTCAAGGGTGCCAGGAAAGCAAGCCTGCCAAGGTGCAGAAAAGCGCAAGAAGCTTGCTGGAACCTTCCAGCCCAAAGGACACCCTTGACACAACTGGCCACAGTTGCTGGCCCAAGAGGCGCCAAGCACACATGAGAGATCAGAGTGCCTGCTCCATCCAAGCTCAGGACCACGTCCGTCTGTCTTTGTCATGTACTAGTGTGCAAAGAAAGAAAAAACCCAAACTATATTCACACAGGATCTCCAATTGGCGTGGTTTTCAGCCTGAGAAGCATTCTGGCCGTGCAAGAAGGATCGGGCAGTTTCCGGCCTTCCAAATGCCAGGGCATTGCCAGGTCACTCTGGCCCCTGTACACACTGCAGGGTCCTGGCAGCCTGGCTTTCACACAGGGGTTTCCTCCGCCATCTTTTTAAGGAGTCCAGCAGCCAGTGGTGATTGGCGTGAGTTCTCAGAGCCATCTGTGTCCCGGATCTTTAGCCGAACTTTCTGGTTAGTTCTCCTCCACTCGGAATACAGCTGGCAATGGTAGCGGAAAGAGACCTGTGGAGCAGTCCTGCTGTCAGGGGGAAGGTCCAGAGAGGCTCCATGCCCAAAGGAGGAAAAGGGGCCTCAGAGAGTCCTGAAAAGTGAGGCATTCCAGCACCCCAGCAAGAATCCAGCACCCCGCCTCCCTTTTCTGCTTTGGGGGAATGAAATCATCCAGGCTCTTGGAAAAGGATTCAATGTCAGTCAGCCACATAACATGGAAGCCTAAGAGCACCTCACTATGTGAATGAATGAATGAATGCACATCTATCTAGTATTATCCTGTGCTAAAAAGAAGGTGTGGCTCAGTGGTAGAGTGATTGTCTAATTAACATGTGTCAGACCCTGGTTTCCATCCCAACTCTAGGGAAACAGAGGCAGAAGCAGGGGGGATAGAAGGAGAGGAGGAAGAAGGGAGAGAAAGAAGGAATGAGGGAAGGAAGGATAGGAAGGAGAGAAAGAGAAAAAGAAAGGGAGGAGGAACTGGGCACTCCTCCTGGCTCATGCCTATAATCTTAATTACTCAGGAGGCTGTGATCTGAGGATTGCAGTTCAAACCCAGCCCTGACAGGGAAGTCTGTGAGACTTATCTCCAATAAACTTCTCAGAAAAAGCTGGAAGTAGTACTGTGACTTAAGTGGTAGAGCGCTAGCCTTGAGCAAAAGAAGCTCAGGGACAGTGCCCAGGCACTGAGTTCAAGCTCCAAGACCTGCAAAAAGAAAAAGAAAAGAGAGGAAGAGAGAAAGAGAAAAAGGGGGGAGAGAAAGGGAAGAGGGAAGAAGGGAAAGAGGAATAAAGCCACACTGGAAAGAATCCCAGTGTCTGTCAAAGGGATTGGCTAAATAAATATGGCACACTCAAACAATGAAGGACTGCTGGCTGGCTGCCTTTTTTTTTTTTTTTTTCTTCCCAAAGGACATCAGCAAAGTGAAAAGGAGCAGATTGCAAAACAGTATCTTTGGTTTCATACTGTTTCTATTTTACAAATGCAGTCATGGATGCCAGACACCCATGGCTCAAGCCTGTAATCCTAGTTACTCAGGAGGCTGACATCTGAGGATCAAGGGTTCAAAGGTAGCCCAGGCAGGAAAGTCTAGGAGACTGATTTCCAACTAACCAGCAAAAAGCTAGAAATGGGGTTATGTGTGACTCAAGGGGTAGAATGTCAGCCTTGAGCAAAAAAGCTCAGGAACAGCTCCAGGCCCTAAGTTCAAGCCCTAGAATCGGCACATATACACACACATACATATACACAAAAAAAGTCCTAAATTGATTACTGATTGGAATTTTTTTTTTGCTTTTTTGTTTCATTTTGTTTTGTTTTGTCGGTTGTGGGGCCTGAATTCTGGGCCTGGGCGCTGTCCCTCAGCTCTTCAGCTCAAGGCTAGTGCTCTACCTTGAGCTACAATGCCACTTCTGGCTTTTTCTGCTTATGTGGTGCTGAGGAATTGAACCTAGGGCCTTATGCATGCAAGGCAAGCACTCTACCACTGAGCCACATTCCCAGTCCCCTTTTTTTGCTTTTTGGGCTGAGGCTTGAACTCAGAGCCTGGGTGCTATCCCTTAGCTTTCTTGTTCAAGGATGATGTGCCAGTCCTGGGTCTTGAACTCAGGGCACTGTCCCTGAGCTTCTTTCGCTCAAAGCTAGTACTCTACCACTTGAGCCACCGTGCCACTTCTGGCTTTTTCTGTTTCTGTGGTACTAAAGAATTGAACCCAGGACTTCATGCATGCTAAGCAAGCACTCTACCATTAAACCACATTCCCAACTAACATGATGTCTTTATATACTATAACAGCTATGTTATTATTAGCAACATACTCTTTGGAGACCACTATTGGGTCTGTTATAGAAAACATCACTACACAATGCATGACTATTTATACTGGTAAGTGCATTGAATAGTCATTCTTCATTTGTTCATTCACTCATAGTTAGGGTCTCACTTTGTTGCCCAGGCTGGTCTCAAATGAAGAGCTCTAGTAATCCACCTTCCAAAAAGTTGAACCACTGTAACCAGCTTCTTTCAAGAAGTAAGTTTCACCCAGGCATAGAGGTTCCACCTGTAATCATAGTTACTGTAGAGACTTAGATCCAGAGGACAATGTTAAAGGCCAGTCTGGAGCAAAAAGTTCATGAGGTCTTATCTCAACCAATAAGAAGCTGGGCCTGGTGGGGCTGGGAAGGTGGCTCAGTGGTAGAGCCCTTGCCTTGCATGCATGAGGCTCTGGGTTCGATTCCCCTGCACCACATAAGCAAAAAGAAAAAAGCCAGAAGTGGCGCTATGGCTCAAGTGGAAGAGCGCTAGCCTTGAGCTGAAGAGCTGAAGGACAGCGCCCAGGCCCAGAGTTCAGGCCCCACGACCAGACCCAAAAAAAAAAAAAAAAAAAAAAAAGCAGCTGGGCCTGGTGATTTATGCCTGTCATCTCAGCTTGGTAAGGAAGTGTAAATAAGAGTGTTGAAATTCAGACTAGCCAGGATATAAAAGACCTTTAAAAATTAACAAAGGCAAAAAAGACTGGAGCATGACTCAAGTGGTAGAACACCAGCCTAGCAAGTATGAGTTTAAACCTCAATACTGCCAAAAATTTAAAAAGAGAGAGAGAAAAAAAAATATTTTTCAAGACAGGCATAGTGGCTTACAATTGTAATCACAGACACTTAAAAAGCAAAGATCAGAAAAATTAGGGTTTAAGGCCATCCTAGAGTAAGCTGAGTAAAGTGATTCACTTCTGCAATATTAGCTACTTGGGAAGGATAGGTAGAAGGATCATGGTACAGAATACTGAGTCAAAATCTTGAGACGTAGGGCTGGGAAGGTGGCTCAGTGGTAGAGCGCTTGCCTTGCATGCATGAGGCCCTGGATTCGATTCCTCAGCACCACATAAGCAGAAAAAGCCAGAAGTGGGGCTTGACTCAAGTGGTAGAGTGCTAGCCTTGAGCTGAAGAGCTGAGGGACAGTACCCAGGCCCAGAGTTCAGGCCCCACGACCGGACCCAAAAAAAAAAATCTTGAGACCTATGGAGCACTGGTGGCTCATACCTGTAATCCTAGCTACTCAGGAGGCTGAGATCTGAGGACTGTGGTTCAAAGCCAGCCTGGGCAGCAAAGTCCATGAGACCCTTATCTCCAATTATCTGCCCAGGGCCAGAGTTCAAAACCCACAACTGACAAAAACAAAAATCAAACTGAGACCAGCTGGGTGCTTGTAATCGTAGCTACTCAGGAGACTGAATCTGAGAATCATGGTTCAAAGCCAGCCTGGGAAGAAAAGTCCATGAGACTCTTATCTCCAATGAACCACCAGAAAACCGAAGTTGTAGAGCACCTGCCTTGAGCAAAAAGAGCTCCTAGGCTCTGAGTCCCATGACTGGCCAAAACAAAAGACACTTAAGATCATACCTGAAAAATATCTAAAGCCCAAAGAAGGTTGGGGGTGTGGCTCCTGTGGTAAGAGTGTCTGCCTAAGATGGTGCTAGTGGCTCACACCTGTCATCCTAGCTACTAAGGAGGTTGAGATCTGAAGAACTCAGTTTAAAGGCAGTAAAGGCAGAAAAGTCCTTGAGAGTTTTTTTTTTTTTTTTGTCAGTCATAGGGCCTGAACTCTGGGCCTGGGTGCTGTCCCTCAGCTCTTCAGCTCAAGACTAGTGCTCTACCACTTGAGCCACAGCACCACTTCCAGTTTTTTCTGCTTATGTGGTGCTGAGGAATCAAACCCAGGGCCTCATGAATGCAAGGCAAGCACTCTACCACTGAGCCACCTTCCCAGCCCATCTGTGAGACTCTTATCTCCTATTAACCACTCAGAAAAACCTTGAAGTGAAGCTGTGGCTCAAGGGTAAAGCACTAGCCTTGAGCAAAGAAGCTCAGGAACAGTACCAAAAAAAAAAGTCTGCCTAGCAAATATTAAGCCTTGAGTTCAAATCCTAGTACTACACAAAAAGAAAAGAAGTTTTTAGAGACAGGTACAGTGACATAGGCCTGTAGTCTCCAGTACATGAAACACTGAAGCATTGAGCCATGAGTCTAGACCAGCCTGAGCAACACAGCAAGACCCCATTGCTTAAAAGAAAAATAAGGTCTGGGAATGTGGTTAGTTACTGGTAGTGTTTGCCTAGCATGCATGAAGCCCTGGTTTCCATTCCTCAGTACCACATAAACAGAAAAAGCCAGAAGTGGTACTGTGGCACAAGTGGTAGAGTGGGGTTTTTGTTTTTGTTGGTTGTGGGGCCTGAACACTCTACCACTGAGCCACCTTCTCAGCCCCATCAAGTGGTAGAGTGGTAGCCTTGAGCAAAAGAAGCTCAGGGACAGTGCCTAGGCCTTGAGTTTAAGCCCCAAGACAGGCCAAAAAAAAAAGAAAAAGAAAAACAACATTGCTTTTGGAGTGCTGGGATGGAAGCCAGGGCCTCTCCTGGGATCAGCACAAGTTCTACCACTGGGCTTCAGCCCTGAACACTACTTCTTGAGGGTTAGTTTTCCCGGAGCTGGACAATAGTGGAGTGTGAGGTCTGACAGTGTGGGAGACTTCCTCTAATACAAGTCCCCCTCTCTGCTTCAGTCTCTCTCCCTTCCATCCTTGGTCTCAGTCCTTCATCTGTCTGTCTCATTCTCCCAGTTTCTTTTTGTGTTTTCTCATGGATTCATAAGAACATATAAATTGTACGTATTTACGGACATCTCTTCCAATTTCTTTTGGGTGGGGGGCAGTACTGGGGATTGAACTCTGGGCCTCACGCTTGCGAAGCAAGTGCTCTTCTACTGGATCCACATCCTCAGTCTGGCTCTATGTAGCCCAGGCTGGCCTTGAAACTATCTCTTCCCTTAGGATTCCAAATGCTGAGATTACAGGTGGGAGCCACTATAGTTGGCATTCCTCAATCTCTTTTTCTTTTCTTTTTTTGTTCATTTATTTTGGTGTCTTTGGGGAGGGGGTATATGCATGTGTATATGCCAGTACTGGACTTGAACTCAGGGCCTTATGCTCTCCCTTGGTTTTTTTCACTCAAGGCTGGCACTCTACCATGTCTCCACCTGCAGCTTGTTGCTGGGAAACTGGAGATAAGAGTCTTAACAATGGGCTGGGAATGTGGGTTAGTGGTAGTGTTTGCCTTGCATGCATGAAGCCCTGGGTTCCATTCCTCAGTACCACATAAACAGAAAAAGCTGGAAGTAGTGCTGGATTAAGTGGTAGAGCACTAGTCTTGAGCAAAAGAAACTCAGGGACAGTGCCCAGACCCTGAGTTCAAACCCCAGGACTGGCAAAAAAAAAAGTCTTAACAAATTGGTCTAGCAGGATTGGGTTCAAATCAGGATCCTCAGATCTCAGCCTCCTAAGTACCTAGAATTATAGACATGAGACACTGGTGTCTGGGTTCCCTAATTTCTCAATATCTCTCCCATCTCCCTTTCTCTGAGTCTTTCTTGCTTATGCTTTTGCTGTGCATGCTCTGTCTCTGTCTCTCTGTCTCAGTCTCTCTCTCTCTGCTATGTCACCTGGTTCAAATTTCCCTAAATCTTTGTCAAGCTCAGAATCTGGAGCTCCCACGCTGGGCTCCAGTGGCTTACACATTAATCCTAGCTACTCAGGAGGCTGGGATCTGAGGATTGTGGTTTGAAGGCAGCTTTGGCAGGAAAGCCCATGAGATTCTTATCTCCAATTAGTCACAGAAAAAGCTGGAAGTGGCACTGTGGCTCAAGTGGTAGAGTGCTAGCCTTGAGCAAGAGGAGCCAAGGACAGCGCCCAAGCCCAGAGTTCAAGCCCTAGAACTGGCAAAAAAATAAAATAAAATAAATAATAATAATAGGGCTGGAAAGGTGGCTCAGTGGTAGAGCGCTTGCCTTGCATGCCAGAGGCCCTGGGTTCGATTTCTCAGCAACACATAAGAAAAAAGCCGGAAGTGGCGCTGTGGCTCAAGTGGTAGAGCGCTAGCCTTGAGCTGAAGAGCTGAGGGACAGTGCCCAGGCCTAGAGTTCAGGCCCCACGACCGGACCAAAAAGAAAAATAATAAATAATAATAATAAAAATCTGGAGCTCCCCAAGGCAAGGTGAATTAGGGAATGGCTTCGACCCATATACACCCAGGCCCTGCACACACACACACACACACACACACACACACACACACACACACACACACACACACACACACACACACACACACACACAACTTTTCCCTAACCTTATCACTGAGCAAACCCCAGGCCCAGCCTCTCCCAGCTGAGCTCCTCCCCCTGCAGTCACTCACCAGTGTCCAGAGGACGTAGATGGTGAAGAGGGCTATGGTGAGAGCAATGAGCCCCACAGCCTCCAGTCGGCTGTGCAGGCGGAGGTGGTCCTGGGCCCCGCGCAGGCACAGCCAGCCGGAGATGGCAGCCAGGGGCGTGATGAACAGAAAACATACCATGTCACAGCACAGCGTCCGTTTCTCTGTCCGAGGCCCCGGGTCCCTTAGCCACTGTAGGGGAGCAGATAAATAGGGGGGAAAGAGAACTGAGGGGTGGGGGACCCTGCAGGCCTACACCGGGCCTACACCTCCCTCAGTCAGTCCTTCATTTCTTTCCTGCCTGCGAGGTGTTGACCACGTCTGCCCCCATTTTACAGATGAGCAAAATGAGTCATACAAGGATAAACTTGTTTGTGTAAATTCACACTGGTAGTACAGATTGAATCTGCAAAGCTCCAAAACCTGAAACTTTCTAAATGATGTCACAAGGGGAAAATTCTACATGGTCTAACTTTGTCTTATACACAGATTATTAAGAATATATTAAGGAGCCCTGCGCTGGTGGCTCACACCTGTCATCCTAACTACTCAGGGGGCTGAGATCTGAGGATCAGGGTTCAAAGCCAGCATGGGCAGAATAGTCCATGAAACTCTTATCTCCAATAAACCACCAGAAAACCAGAAGTGGCTCTGTAGTAAAGCGTTCGCCTTGAGTTGAAAAGCTCATGGATAGCGCCCAAGCCCAGAGTTCAAGCCCCATGACTGACCAAAAAAAAAAAAAATTAAGTAATAAATAACTTTTCAGAAATAAAGAATATTAACAGTTCAGTTAGGTGTGGAAATACACATCTGTAATCTCAGCTCATAGGAGGCTGAGGTAGATAGATAAAGAATTGGATGGCAAACCTGGTACCTGTGGCTCATACCTGTAATCCTAGCTACTCATGAGGCTAAGATCTAAGGATTGCAGTTTGAAGCTGGCTGAAGCAGAAAAGTCTATAAGACTCTTATCACCAATTAACCAGCAAAAAGCCAGAAGTGGAGGAGTGGCTCAAGTGGTAGAGCTCCAGGGCTGAGTGAAAAAGCTAAGGGACAGCCAAGCACCAGTGGCTTTTACCTGTAATCCTAGCTACTCAGGAGACTGAGATATGAGGATTACAGTTCAAAGCCAGCGTAGGCAAGAAAGCCCATGAAACTCTTATCCAATTAACTATCAAAATAAAAAAAGCTGACAAGGGCTGGGAAGGTGGCTCAGTGGTAGAGCGCTTGCCTTGCATGCCTGAGGCTCTGGGTTCGATTCCTCAGGACCACATAAGCAAAAAGAAAAAAGCTGGAAGTGGCACTGTGGCTCAAGTGGTAGAGCGCTAGCCTTGAGCTGAAGAGCTGAGGGACAGCGCCCAGGCTCAGAGTTCAGGCCCCATGACCGGACCCAAAAAAAAAAACTGACAATGGAGCTGTGGGTCAAGTGATAGAGCAACAACCTTGCATGAATAAGTTAAGGGACAGAGCCCTGAATCAAGCCCCAGGGTCAGTACCAAGAAAAAAGCTAAGGGGCTGGAAAGGTGGCTCAGTGGTAGAGTGCTTGCCTTGCATGAATGAGGCTCTTGCATGCATGAGGCTCTGCATTCGATTTTCTCAGTACCACATAAGCAGAAAAGACTGGAAGTGGTGCTGTGGCTCAAGTGGTAGAGTGTTAGCCTTGAGCTGAAGAGTTGAGGGGCAGCGCCCAGGCCCAGAGTTCAGGCCTTACTACCAACCAAAAAGAAAAAAGAAAAATGCTAAGAGACAGGACCCAGGTCCTGAGTGCAAGCCCCTAGTACAGCACGCATGCATGCGTGCAGATACACACACACACAAAAGAAAAGGGGAAAAAAAAGGAAAGGAACTTGCAGGTCAGGATACAGGGTTTGGCATGCCTGTAAGCACAGGCCTAGTCACAAAGGGATGGCAAGGAGGTCCATTTCCCCAGCTAGCCCAGGGCCCCCCAGGGTAGCATCTGCATCCCCACTCCCCCCACTGCCATTCTTCCCCTGCGTAGGCCAGGCCCACCCCAGCACAAGTTGGCAATACTTACCTCTGTGAGAGGGCGAGGCCGCTTCTCCACTGCAAACTCCGTGTGGCACAGCTCACAGTAGCTGGTGTTGGATGAGGAAAGCCACTTCTCCAGGCAGCTCTTGTGCACGGCTCCCAGCGTGCCAGTGCAGCCACAAGGGGACAGCAAGCTCTCTCCATTGGCTCCCTCATGGCAGATCCGGCAGAAGGGACAGTCACTAGAATACCAAGAGGAGACAATGATCCAGCTTCCTACTTAAAACCTACCCAGCTACTCACTGGATTACCAGCTCACTATCGCCCCCGGGTGGCTCCTTGGAGAACTCCTACTCAATCTCCAATGCCAGGCTCCAAATGTCCTCTCCTTCAGAAAGTTTTCTCAAGAGTCTTACAGGGGAGGCAGAGTAGAAACCATTGTAGACCCAGGGTGAGCATCTTTTTATTTTTTTTTAAATCAATACTGAGGCTTTGAGATTTGGGTTGTTTTTATTTTTTATTTTTTGGTGCTGATTCTGCCAGCACCAAAGTCTCATGGACTTTGCTGCCAGGCTGGCTTCAAACCTCAATCCTTAGATCTTGTCCTGAATAGCTAGGATTGCAGGCATGAGCCCAGTGCTTGGTTTTATTTATTTATATATTTATTTGTGTGTGTGCGTGTGTGTGTGTGCGTGTGCATGCTCACATGCTTAGCCTGAACTCAGGGCCTCTTTTTTTTTTTTTTTTTAATCGGTCATGGGCTTGAACTCTGGGGCTGGGCACTGTCCCTCAGCTCTTCAGCTCAAGGCTAGCACTCTACCACTTGAGCCACAGCTCAAGTTTTCTGGTGGTTCATTGGCAATAAGAGTCTCATGGCCTTTCCTGCTTGGGCTGGCTTTGAACTGGGATCCTCAGAGCTTAGCCTCTTGAGTAATTAGGATTACAGGCATGAGTCACCAGTGCCCAGCTTTTTTTTTATTTTACTCAAGGCTGGCCCTCTACCACTTGAGCCATACCTCCACTTCCAGCTTTTTGCTGGCTAAGTGAAGATAAGAGTCGTAGGGTCAGCCGAGCATCAGATTTCAGCTTTCTAAGTATTGAGGATTACAGGCACGAGCCACTGGTACCCATCAGCTAAGGTTTTGAACTCTGAATTGGGCACTTGCTCTCAACAGGTGCTGTAGCCAGAGTGTGCATCTTGCATGCCTATCTGCCCAATGGCCAATCTGTCTTCTGCAATACAACTAGTCACTCTTTTTCATTGGTCCTCAAGGACTGAGGCAGAGCCAATGTCACCCTAAGGACTTCAGGTCTGACCAATCAGAGCAGCATGGGCTGCAGGGCCCAACCCAGAGGAGGATTTGTATGATATAATCAGAGTCCCTGGGAAGCAATACTTGATATTCTGTCCCCCTACCTCTCCTACCCCAGATATCAAAACAGCAAGGCTGATGTAAGCTGCTGGCAGTCACTTGATCTCCATGTGGAGCCTGGGAATGTAGCCCACACAGGGGAACACAGAGCCAAGAGACAGGGAAAGATGGATTCTTAAGAATATTTTTAAATGGCATGGCGGCTTATGCCTTTAATCTTAGCTACTCAGGAGTCTAAGGATTATGGTTCAAAGCCAGGCTTGGCAGGAAAGTCTGTGAGACTTATCTCCAATTAACCACCAGAAAAAGCTGGAAGTGGTACTGGGGCTCAAGTGGTAGAGTGCTAGCCTTGAGCAAAAAGGAGCTCAGAGACAGCACCCAAGCCTAGAGTTTGAGCTCCAGGAGTGGCAAGAAAGAAAGAAAGAAAGAAAGGAAGGAAGGAAGGAAAGAAAAGAAAGGAAAGAAAGAAAAAGAAAGAAAGAAAGAAAAAGAAACAAAGAAAAGAATATCTTTAAATATTATCAGAATGGGACATACTTGTCATCCCATTACTCAGGAGGCTGCAGAAGGGTGACTCTGTTATTATTTTATTTATTTATTTAGATGTGTGTGTGTGTGTGTGTGTGTGTGTGTGTGTGTGCGTGTGTGCATGCATGCCAGTCTTTGAGCTTGAACTCAAGGCCTGGGTGTTTTCCCTGAGCACTCTATCACCAGAGCCACAACTCTGCTTCCAGCTTTTTTGGTGACTAGTTGGAGATAAAAGTCTTATGAGGGCTGTGAAAGTGGCTCAGTGGTAGAGTGCTTGCCTTGCATGCATGAGGCCCTAACTTCGATTCCTCAGCACCACATAAGCAGAAAAAGCCAGAAGTGGTACTGTGGCTCAAGTGGTAAAGCGCTTGCCTTGAGCTGAAGAGCTGGGGGACAGCACCCAGGCCCAGAGTTCAGGCCCCACAACCAACCAAAAAGAAAAAAAGTCTCATGTGCTTTCTTGTCCAGGTTGAACCATGATCCTCGGATCTCAGCCACTTGAGTGTATAAGATTCCAGGTGTGAGCCACCAGCAGCAGGCTTAGTGTGTGTGTGCGTGTGTGTGTGTGTGTGTGTGTGTGTGTGTGTGTGTGTGTGTGTGTGTGTGCTGGTCCTGGAATTTGAACTCTAGGCACTGCATCTGGGCTTTTGTCCCCAAGGCTAATGCTCTGTTACTTCAGCCAAAGCTCTACTTCCAGCCTTTTTTTTTTTTTTTTTTGGTAGTTTATTAGATATGAAAGGCTCATGGACTTTCCTGCCTGGGCTGGCTTTAAACTGTGATTCTTAGATCTCAGCCTCCTGACTAGAGAGAATTACAGGCATGAACCACTGGTTCCCAGCTAGGACTGTGAATTTAAAGCCAGTTTGAAAGCCACATAGAGAGATCCTGTCTCAAAAAAAAAAAAAAGCCAGCCCAGGCACTTGGTCCTTCCCAGGGCAATGAGGAGGAAGGGGGAGTGGCCCTTGTGGGCCCAGAATCCACTATGTGACTCACTGTTTTCCTAACATCTCTGCCCAGAAAGCAGAAATTGTCGGGAACACTGAAAGGGGGCTGAGTCTGAGAGCTGTTTCCCAGAGGAAGCCATTTCCCTCAGAAACTTTTCCATCCATTTCTCAAGCTGTCCTGCTGTGAAGTGGGGCCTAGCTGCTTTTAAAAGGGTCCCCAAGAGGCCCAGGCCCAGAAGATACCCAGGCCTCTGTATGGGCCTTGGCTCTATCCTGATATCACACACACACACACACACACACACACACACACACACACACACACACACACACACACACACACACACACACACACACACACACACACACACACACACACACACACACACACACACACACACACACACACACACACACACAGTTGCAGGAGAGGAATCTCCACACCAGAAAGCAGCTTAGGGAAACGGAAATCACAAGAACCTGGAGGAAGGAAGAGCCACAGCAGTTTAGAATTTATTCTGAGAAATCCTGGAAATTTTGGGAAGAACAAATTTGGATAAAGGAAATCTTAATATTTATAAAGCACTGGCTATGCACTGGGCACAAGCGCCTGATCTCATTCTCAAAACTGTCCAGACTCCATTTTTTTTCCTACTTTGTGGTAGTACTGGAATATGAACTCAGGATTTCATGCTGGGGACACAGGTGCCCTTTTGCATTTAGTTTGCTTTACAGATAGGCTCTCAGGCTTTCTATGATCCTCCTACCTCTGCCTCCTGAGCAGCTGGGATTACAGGCATGCACCAGCATGCCCTGCCTTTGGTCCCCATTTTACATTTGGTTATGCCAAGGCATGGAGAAATTTCAATTTGTTTGTGCAAATGTTCATTCCTAAAACTCTGCAAACGTGGAGAAAAGCATCCATCAATTCTCACTTCAGACCTGACCATCCTAGGCTGTGGCTACACTGCCCTTCCAGAGGTGACACACAGGAAAAACGGCTTTTGCTCATAACATTCTGGCAGGAAAATAACACAAAGAACAGAGATTAGGAGGAAATGGAAGGAGGGGGACTTGGGGAGTTGTCCACAGTCTCAGTGTTGTTGCCAGAGAATGCTCCTGGAGCCACAACAGAAGAGAAAGCATAATGTTGGGCATCATGGCTCATGCCTGCAATCCTAGCCACTCAGGAGGCTGAGATCTAGAAATCATGGTTTGAAGACAGCTTGGGCAGGAAAGTCTATGAGACTCTTATGTCCAATGAACCATCAAAAAGCCAGAAGTGGAGCTGTGGCTCAAATGATAGAGTGCTAGCCATAAGTGAAATAGGTCAGACCCTGACCAGGACAAGAAAGGAAGGAAGGAAGGAAAGAAGGAAGGGAGAGAGAGAGAGAGAGAGAGAGAGAGAGAGAGAGAGAGAGAGAGAGGGAGGGAGGGAGGGAGGGAGGGAGGGAGGGAGGGAAAGAAAGAAAGAAAGAAAGAAAGAAAGAAAGAAAGAAAGAAAGAAAGAAAGAAAGAAAGAAAGAAAGAAAGAAAGAAAGAAAGAAGAAAGGAAGGAAGGAAGGAAGGTTTGACTTTTACAGTCACAGAACCAGTCAAGACATCTGGGTATGACATCTTGGAGCAGCTGACACTGCTGCCCAATGACAGAGTAAGTGGGGGTGGTAACCTGCCATCACTTCATGTTCTCAGAACAAACTGAAGAAGATGCTGTTTCTAAGCTGAGCATGGCTGGCTCACATCTGTCATCCTAGCTTCTTAAGAGGTGCAGATCTGAGGATCAAGGTTCGAAGCCAGCCCAGACAGGAAAAGCCATGAAATGTTTATCTTCGATTAACTACCAAAAGCTGCAAGTGGAGCTATGGCTCAAAGTGGTAGAGCACTAGCCTTGAATGAACAAGCTCAGGAACAGTGCCTGAGCCCTGGGCTCAAGCTCTAGAACTGACACAAACAATCAAACAAACAAACAAACAAAACTCTATTTTAGAGATCTGGGGGTGAAATGACCCAGGTCACTTAGCCAGACAGAGAAAAGAGAGACAGACAGACAGAGACAGAAAGACAGACAGAAGTGGGGGGCCCTGGACTGGAAGCCCAACAGCCCCAGTGCCAAGGTGCCTGCTTGAGTGTAGGGCTTGACTCTTACCAAAACCTAGTGAGTGACTTGCTTACCTGGGACCCTCTTGTGTCCCAGAATTACCCGGGATTGGGGGAATCAGAGCTATTCAGCCTGGGCCTCTGTTCCCATGTTGAAGTTACTGCCTGGCATCTTGGAGTATTCACGCTGGCCTCTGGCAATGGCTACACCCCACATTGGCAGAAAATCACTCAGCCCAGGGGGAGAAAAGGGGACAAAAGGTCAGGCCACCATGTGGCTACCACTTACCTGGGTGTGTCCAAGGCCCGGATGACGGCTGAAAGGAGCTGGCCATCCCTTGAAGTCACCTGTGCCACATACTGGGGTGGCCCAAGGCCAGTGGCCTCCACCACCTTGGAGAAGGCAGGGCTTCCAGAGCAGTCACACAGGGAGCCCGGGAGGTGGCAGCAGTCGCCTGTCGTCATGGCCACAGGGAGCCTGTGTCCTCAGGGCCCGAGGCCCATGGTCCCAGGAGCCTGGAGAGAGTCCAGCAGAGCGATCAAGGGGCAAAAGTAGTGAGCCCAATGGACTAGAGTTGTCAGGACTGTAGCAAACATGCAAAGAGACTTGACTGAGCCTCGTTTGTCAGATCTGTGAAATAGAGCTCTGTTACAGAGACTGGAGGATTCTATGCCTGGCAGGCAATAGAGGCTCAAGGGAAAAAAAAAAACAATCTCTCTTTGTCCTAAGACAAGGCAAGCAAGCCAGGTGCCAGTGGCTCACGCCTATAATCCTAGCTACTCAGGAGGCTCAGATCTGAGGATCACGGTTCAAAGCCAGCTCAAACAGGAAAGTCCTTGAGACTCTTATCACCAATGAACCACCAGAAAACTGGAAGTGGTACTGTGGCTCAAGTGGTAGAGTGCTAGCCTTGAGCTGAAGAGCTCAGGGACAGTGCCCAGGCCCAGAGTTCAAGCCCCAAGACCAAAAAAAAAAGAAAAGAAAAGAAAAGCAAGCAAGGTTCCACCATCTAGGCCTGAGGCCTAGAGGAAGTTTTCACATGAACTTTCCAGACTTGGGAACAGCATTTGACAGTTATTGAGCACTTCCTATGTGCTGGATCCCATCCCAGGGGAGGCCAGAACTGTGCTAGATCCACCAATCATTGTAGAGGGAACTCCTAGAGTTGGGCTCTCAGCATGTGAGCCAAGGGGCTGGGGGTGTAGCTGGTGATAGAGCACTTGCTCAGCATGTTCAAGGCCGTAGGTTCTCTCTCCAGCACCAATAAAAACCAAAACAAAACAAAAAGGAAAAGAACAGAGCTATAAACTTGGCCTCATGGCTGGAATGGTGAGTCACTACTCTGATCTGGCCATTTGTCGGGCCATGCAATGACACTTCAGGCCATCAAGGAAGTGGCCCAGGCCAGGCAAGTCGGTGGCAGCCTCTGTCCTCTCGGCTACAGGGAGACAGTGGGAGCCTTAGGTAGCAATTATGAAGTCCATTCTAGATGACTTCTGGAGAATTCTGCTTTCTGGCCCTGGTCTGACCAAAAGAAACTTCTAAGTGGAAAGTCAGGCATGGCTGGTCATGCCTGTAATCCAAGCTATCCAGGAGGAAGAGAATAGGAAGATCCCAGTTTGAGGCCATTCATGGCAAAAAGTTAGCAAGATCCCCATCCCAACCAAGAAGCCAGGCATGGTAGCACCTATCATCCAAGCAAGGTAGGAGACAGTTAAGAAGGAGGACTGAGGTCTGAAGCTGGCCCAGGATAAAAAGTGTAAGACCCTATCAGAAAAAAAATAAAGCAAAAAAAGGCTGGGGACATGGCTTGAGTAGCAGAGCACCTGGTTAGCAAGCCTGAGGCCCTGACTTAAAGCCCAGTACCAAAATAAACTGAAGGAACCTTAGCACCTTTCTGTACCTTAGAGCCAAGCAAGTAAGTCTTGGTGTAGGACTTTCCAATCCCTATGTGCGTTTTCCTCTGAAAATTTCAGGAGAGAAAAGAGGCCTGTCCAGAGGCCCCTTTTGACACCAATATAGGTGCTCCAGAGCCTAGAATCACAGTCTCCTAACTTGCCTTGTATAGAGCCCAGAGTAACATGCCTAGTATTCAGAAACTCACAAATGACTGGGCCTGTCAGCCCTTACTTGAAGTATCATCTGATTTCAAGTCAGCTTTTAACTATTTAAACCGGAAACCAAAAAGAGAGACACAAGACACATTATGGATAGATTACATTTTAGTGCTCAGACCGAAGCACAAGATGCTCTGCTGGCCTTCACAGCTGGGCTACCACAGTCCAGATAAGCAGGTATCAGGCAAAGTCCAGAGGAGCCTGGGAGGAAGCTGGAAGCCTGAGATAACATGGTTGCTACACACGTATGCTACAGTCCCTAGCCCAGGCTTTGGGAGCAAAACTTCCAGCACAGAGGTCAGTAGGAAAACAGCTCAGCCCTCTCAAGCCCCTCCAAGTGCACAGAAGAAGTCCCAACCTTCTGCCCTTTGATCGTCTGTCTAAGCAGTTCTTCAAGCAATTAAACATAACAAAAATCAGGGACTGGGAAGGTGGCTCAGTGGTAGAGTGCTTGCCTTGAGCTGAAGAGCTGAGGGACAGCACCCAGGCCCAGAGTTCAAGGTCCCATGACCGGACCCCCCCCAAAAAAAATCATCATGGTGCCCATAGTAGTAATGCACACCTATAATCCCAGCATTAGAGAGGTGGAGACAAGAGGATTTAGAGTTTCAGGCCAGCCTGGGCTACATAGTAGCAAAACACAAAACCAAAACCAAAACTAGGCACAGTGGGTGACTCTTGGAACCCCAGCTCATCAGAAGGTGGAGCTCAGATGGATTACAGTTTGTGGCCAGCCAGAGCAAAAAGTTAGTGAGACCCTATATAAATCAACAAGCCAGGTGTGGAGGGGTGCACCTGCCATCCCAACTATGCAGGAGGACGGGTGGGAGGACAGAAGTCTGAGGTCAGCCCCAGGCAAAAACCTAAGACCTTATCTGAAAAATAAGTAAAGCAAAACAGGCCTGGGGCATGGCTCCAGCACTAGAAGTGTGACTCAACTGGTAGAGCACCTGCCTAGCAAGCTATAAGTCCTGAGTTCAAACCCCAGCACTACAAAGAAAAAAAAACATATAATATATATTATATGTATTTTATATATATATATATATCTCAACATCACAGGTCATGTATGTTAGAAACTATGAGCTGAAAGAAAATCTAAACACTGATAAATCTGTTAATATCAGGATTACAAATCACCAAGCTTGAAATCACAGGAAAGGGATTGTGTTTTGCTTTGTAGTCTTGGGCTTGAACTTGGGGTCTGAGCACTGTCCCTGAGCTTTTTCAGCTTGAGTCTAGTGCTGTACTAGGAGCCACAACTCTACTACCACCTGAGCCATACCTCCACTTCTACATTTTTGCTTCTTCATTGGAGATAAGAGTCTCATAGACTTTCCTGCCTGGGCTTGCTTCAAACTGTGATCCTCAGCCTCCTGAGTAGCTAGGATTACAGCTGTGATCCACTAGGCCCTGGCTTCACAGGTTTATTAAAGGTTTATTACAGATGATACTGTCTCATCTCATGGAACTCAGACACAATTGTTTTAAGTATTCCCTTCAAGGTCACCTCCCTGAGAAAGAAGCTTTCCCCAAGCACTCTGGCTAAAACGTTTTCACGTCTACCTTACCCTCCCGCCCCAATGAGTCCCTCTATCTGTTCTTCCATCCACTTCCCACACTTCAGTACATTCTGGAAAGGAGGAAGCTGGTGAGACCTGATCCCTGCCCTGTGTCTCGCACACAGTGGCCATAGACATGCTTGTTGCATGTCTCAGCCCAGACACAAGCCAAATACTTGGGTTTAGATGCAAGACTTAGGTGAAGGCCAATCAAACTTAGCTCTAGGACCTCTCAGATGGGTTTTTATCAATTCTTCACAATAAAACCATGAGTCTAAATAATTAACCCCCTTTGATGAAAGAGGCTAATTAAGGCTCAGAGAGGGGCCCCTAATAGCCCAGAGTCATACAGCCACAAAAGATTTGAACTTTCTTTTTCTTTTTTTTTTTTGCTGGTGTTGAGACTTGGGGGCTGGGAAGGTGGCTCAGTTACGCTCGCCTTGCATGCTTGAGGCCCTGGGTTCGATTCCTCAGCACCACATAAGCAGAAAGAAAAAGCCGGAAGTGGTGCTGTGGTTCAAGTGGTAGAGTGCTAGCCTTGAGCTGAAGAGCTGAGGGACAATACCCAGGCCCAGAGTTCAGGCCCCATGACCGGACCCAAAAAAAAAAAAGAGAGACTTGAACTTGGGATCTGGGTGCTGTCTCAGCTTTTTTCCTTGAAAGGTAGTACTCTACCGCTTAAACCACAGCTCTGTTTCTAGTTTTTTAGGGCGGGGGGGGGGGGGGGGGGGGGGGGTTAACTGGAGATAAGAATTCCATGTATTTTCCTGCCTGGACTGGCTTTGAACTGTAATCCTCAAATCTCAGCCTCCAGAGTAGTTAGGATTATAGGTGTGAGCCATCAGTACCCAGCTGCAGGATTTGAACTTAAGCAGTCCAGTGAGTCATTCTGGGCCTCAAGTCTTTAAATCCTGTCTCCAACTGATGCTGTAGTCCTTCAAGTTACTTGATTTCTATAGGCCTTCTCTTTTTGTCAAATATACTGATGGAGCCCAAAGGCTGTGTTTCCTGAGGGGGTGAGGGTCTCTTAAGAAGAAGCCTGGAAACTTAATCACCTTTAGCTAGGCCTGTTTGGGGTGGCACTGGAACAACCCAATCTTTTCCCCATCTGCCCACAGGAAGCTAAGAGGAGTCAGAGGGCCCTAGATTCCCACAGTGTAATCTCAGGCTTTTGTTTTACTCTGTGAGCTTTAGTTTTCTTATCTATGAAATGAAGTCCTAACAGCCAGCTCCTAAACTCATAAATATTAAGAAGTCCCTAACTGGGCACCCATTACTTATACCTATAATCGTAGCTACTCATGAGGCTGAGATCTAAGGGTTTGTGGTTTAAAGCTAGCCCAAGTAATAAAGTCCATTAAGACTCTTATCTCCGGAGTTGGGAAGGTGGCTCAGTGGTAGAGCGCTTGCCTTGCATGCCAGAGGCCCTGGGTTCGATTCCTCAGCACCATATAAGCAGAAAAAAAAAGCCAGAAGTGGCACTGTGGCTCAAGTGGTAGAGCGCTAGCCTTGAGCTGAAGAGCTGAGGGACAGCGCCCAGGCCCAGAGTTCAGGCCCCATGACCAGACCGCCCCCCCCCCAAAAAAAAAGACTCTTATCTCCAATTTAACCACCAAAGAGCTGCAAGTGGAACTGTGATTCAAATGCTAGAGCACTAGTCTTGAGCAAAAAAAGCCTAAGGGACAGTGTACAAGCCCTGAGTTCAAGCTCCAGTACTGGCACAAACCAAAAAAAAAAAAAGGAAAAATAGTTCCTAAGTATTAGCTCCATCCACTAAATCTTACAAAAGTGCTGGAAAGGTTTGAGATGAAAACACACCGTTCATGCAATGTAGTAACAGATGCTTGTCCATTGTTTGTTTGTTTATTTTAGGAAAAAAGGGAAAAGACAGACATTCACTCCACAGAAAGACTCCTGGGTGCCCTAGATGCCAAATCTAACCACAGCTCTGCTTTTTTGTTTGTTGGTTGGTTGGTTGGTGACAGTACTGGGGCTTGAGCTCAAGAGTCTGGCTGATGTCTTTTAGCTTTTTCACTCAAGACTAGCACTCTATCATTAGAGCCACGGCTCCACTTTTGGTTTTAAGTGAAGATAAAGAGTCTCACAGCCTTTTCTGCCCAGGCTGGCTTCAAAACCTAGATCCTCAGATCTCAGCCTCAATCTCAGCTGGGATTACAGGTATGAACCACCAGTGCCCAGCTACAGCTCTGCTTCTTATTTGCTGTGTGGCCCTGAGCAAGACACATAACTTCTCTGAGAGCTTCAACTTCCTATCAGTAGTTCGGGAACCATTTCTAGTTATTTCCACCTAGTAGGGCTTCCTTCCTGGAGGACTGAGTAAAAATAAACAAAAAAAGCTAACCATATGAATTGTGAAAATACCATTTTGAACAAACACCACTGGGCACAGGGATTCAAAGTAGCTTTGTTCTCGGTGTTTGGATCTATAATATTTACCAAGTTCCAGGCACCGTCCCTTTGAAGGAGGAGGTTACCAGAAGGACGTTAGCCACTTCCTGCCACCCTACTGTGTGCCGGTCGCTGTCCTTAACAGCCACCTCCCAAATCAGGCTGGCGCTGGGATGGATGACCCAGTTTCACAGATGGGGAAACCGAGGCTCAGAGAGGCACTCACTGTGTGACGAGGCCCGGAGACCTCTCCCCGTCCTCCAAGTGGAAATGGAGATCCCCGCATCTCAGAGAAGGCTGAGAGGCCAAGGGTCCCAAGCCTGGCTTGTCCTGCCCAGGGACCGATCTCGGGCCTCGAACCCGGGATCTGCGACCCACCTGAGTCCTCTAGACCAGCCCACCGTTCCCGTGCCTACCTGATCCGCGGCCGGGCCGGGCGGCCGCACAGGCCCCTCGGTTCACCCTGGCCTGGGTCCCGGCCCGGCCCGGCCCGTCAGCGCCTCTCGCTCAGCTCCAGCCGGCACCTGCGTCCGGGCACCGCCCGCCAAGCAGACAGCGCCTTGGGCCAATGGTGACCGCCTCTCATCTGCACTAGCCAATAAACGCGCACGTCCCGCCTCAGAAGGCGGGGCCGGAGGCGACGGGGACGTCCTGGGCGGTACAGGGCCCGCGGCGCCGCAGCTGCTGTCTCCGCCCCAGCCGCGTCCTGGCCCCGCCCTCAATGCTTGGCCCCGCCTGCATCCCGGCTCCGCCCCGTCCCCAGCCTGGGCTCCCAGCTGGCTGCCACTGCCACAGAACGCCAGGGCTTTCAAGTAAATAAAACTGTTGGAGAATTCAACTTGACACGTGCCAAGTAGTTTGTAAGTGTTCATCGCCTTCTTTAATCTTTGGATCGATGTGGAGAGAAGAAAAGATCGTATGATCACATTTCACAAAGCAGACATGGCCAGGGCACTGAGACGGGGCCCAAAGCCTACATCATTTATTCATCCTTTATTCACTCGTGCAACAGATCCATTCAAAAGATAGAACATCAGTAGGAGAGATTGTTTTATCTAGGCACTGTGCTAGACACCGGATATATGTGTTAACTCAAATATTGCTGTCTTTGTAGACCTCGATTTACAGAGACAGACATTGGAAATCATTGTTATTGTCTCGTGTGTGTGTGTGTGTGTGTGTGTGTGTGTGTGTGTGTGTGTGTGTGTGTGTGTGTGTGTGTGTGTGTGTGTGTGTGTGTGTGTGTGTGTGTGTCCTGGGGCTTCAATTCAGGGCCTGGTCGCTGTCCCTGAGCTTTTTCCTAAAGGTTAGAGACTTATCGCTGGAGTCACCATTTTACTTCCAGTGTTTTGCTGATTAATTGGAGATGAGTCTCATAGTCTTTCCTGTCTGGAGTGACTTTGAACTGTGATCCACCTGATCTCAACCTTTTGAGTCGCCAAGCTTATAGGCTGTGAGCCACCAGCACCCAACTGTGTGTGGGTGTGTGTGTATATATATGTGTGTGTGTGTGCCAGTACTGGGACTTAAACTATGAGCCTGAATGCTAGCACTCTACCACTTGAGCTACAGCTCCACTACCAGCTTTCGTGTTTAAATGGAGATAAGATCTCACAGAGTTTCTTGTCCAGGCTGGGTTTGAACCAGGATCCTTAGATCTCGGCTGCCTGAGTAGCTAGCAGCCATCAGCACCTGTCCTTTTTTGTTTTGTTTTGGAGACTAGATCTTGCTAGGTAACCCAGGCTGGCTTCAAATAAATGGCCCTCACACCTCAGAGTACTGAGTGCTGGGTTTATACCTGTGAACCACCATACACAGCTTTTTATTATTGTTATTATTATTTTTGGTACTGGGAATGAAACCCAGGGCCCCCACATGCTAGGCAAAATGCTCTACTACTTAGCTATACACCACCTGCAAATTTTTATTATTTGCAAAAGCAGAACCATTAAGGACACAACTAAAATTCTTAGAATGACCAATTATTGCATGTGACTCAAGTGGTAGATTGTTTGCCATGGGTTCCATTGCCCCCTCAAAAAAGAAATTATACTTATTTCGTTTTTGTCAGTCATGGGGCTTCAACTCAGGGCCTGGGTACTACCCCTGAGATCTTTTTCTCTAGGATAGAGTTCTAACACTTGGAGCCACAGCACCACTTCCAGGTTTTTAGTGGATAATTTGAGATAAGAGTCTTATGGGCCCTCCTTCCCATGATCATCAGATCTAAGCCTCCTGAGTAGCTAAAATTACAGGTGCGAGGCATTGGCACCCAGTTAGAAATGATACATTTTGCTGGGCACTGATTACTTACGCCTTGTGCTACTCAGAAAGCTGAGACCTGAGGATCATAGTTCCAAGTGAGGCTAGGCAGAAAAGTTTGTGAGAAGCCAGATGCCAGTGGCTCATGTATGTAATCCTAGCTACTCAGGAGGCTGAGATCTGAGGCTTGTGGTTCAAAGCCAGCCTGGGCAGGAAAGTCTGTGACTCTTATCTGCAATGAACCACCAGAAAACATGAAGTGGTAGAGCACTAGCCTTGAGCTAAAGAACTAAGGGACAGCACCCAGGCCCAGAGTTTAAGTCCCATAACCAACAAAAAAAAAAAAAAAAGAAAAAGAAAAAGTATGTGAGACTCTTATCTCCAGTAACTAGCAAAAAGCGGGTAGTAGAGCAAGCAGTGGCTCAAGTGGTAGAGCACAAGCTAAGTGAACACAAGGCAGAGTTCAAGTTCTAGTACTAACACAAACACACACACACACACACACACACACACACACACACCACCACCACCACCACCACCACCACCACCACCACCACCACCACCACCAGGGAATGGAGGAATGGAGCCTGCAGAGCATGAGTTCCATGCCCTACAACAAAAAATAAAAATGAAACATAAGCTGGGCATCGGTGTCTCATGCCTGTATTCCTAGCTACTCAGGAGGCTGAGATCTGAAGATCACGGTTCAAAGCCAGCAGGGGCAGGAAAATCTGTGAGACTCTTAATTCCAATAAACCACTAGAAAACTGGAAGTTGCACTGTGGCTCAAGTGGCAGAGTGCCTGCCTTGAGCTGAAGAGCACAGGGACAGCCCCACGACTGACAAAAAATAAATAAATAAAAAGATCTGTACATTAAAGACACAGAAGCACTGGACACTATAGGCCAATATGTAGGGATAAATTGTGCTTGAATATTAATTCAAACCCACAAGGAAAATAGTTTAAGAGACAACCAGAGAAATGTGAACATTTGCACCGAGGAATTTTTTTTTTTTTTTGTCGGTCATGGGCGCTGTCCCTGAGCTTTTCAGCTCAAGGCTAGCACTCTACCACTTGAGCCACAGCACCACTTCTGGTTTTCTGAGTGGTTTATTGGAGATAAGAGTCTCACGGCCTTTCCTGCTCAGGCTGGCTTTGAACCGTGATCCTCAGATCTCAGCCTGCTGAGTAGCTAGGATTACAGGCGTGAACCACCGGCGCCTGGCAAATTGGTGCCAGTTTTGTTTTGTTTTTTGGTCTGCACCAAGGAATTTTTATATCTTAAAGTCTTAATAGAGCACTGAAGTTGGGTTACTAAGAGTCCTGGTATTTTGTTTTCTCTTACTAGGATGTGTGTGTATACATTATTGGGACTTGAACTCTGAGCCTGGGTGTTGCCCCTGAGCTTTGGTGCTCAAGGGTAGCATTTTTCCACTTGAGCCATGGATCAAGCTTTTTGCTGGTTCATAGGAGAGAAGAATCTCATAGATTTACCTGCCCAGGGTGGCTTTGAACTGCAATCTTCAAATCTCAGCCTCTTGAGTAGCTAGGATTACTGGCGTGAGCACAATTGCTTGATATTTTAAAGACATCATGGACTGCCTGTAGGTGGAGCATGCCTGGACTTTTAGGTAGGAGAGGAGTGCTGAGCAGAGACAAAACGAGGTTGGTCTGGTGACCCTGTGTGATGGGCATGTGGGGCAGAGGGAGGGTTCATGAAACTCTTTCACATGCATTTTATTTTTTTTTGCCATTCCTGGGGCTTGAACTGAGGGCATGGGCACTGTCTCTCAGCTCTTCAGCTCAAGACTACCACTCTACCACTTGAGCCACAGTGCCACTTCTGACTTTTTCTATGTATGTGGTACTGAGGAATGCAATGCAGGGCTTCATGCATGCTAGGCAAGCATTCTACCACTAGGCCACATTCCCAGCCCACATTTCAATTTTTCCACATTAAAACACTTAAAGCCAGGCATAGTGATGCATGCCTGTAATCCCAGCACTTGGTTTGTTTGTTTGTTTTTGGTCCAGTCGTGGGGCCTGAACTCTGGGCCTGGGCGCTGTCCTTCAGCTCTTCAGCTCAAGGCTAGCACTCTACCACTTGAGCCACAGCACCACTTCCGGCTTTTTTCTTTTTGCTTATGTGGTGCTGAGGAGTTGAACTCAGGGCCTCAGGCATGCAAGGTAAGCGCTCTACCACTGAGCCACCTTCCCAGCCCCAATCCCAGCACTTGGAAGGTTGAGCAGGAAGTTTGATGAGTTTGCTGCCAGCCAAGGCTATACAGTCAGATTTTCTCTCAAAAATAAAATAATTTTGGTTACACAAGTCATTCTTGTTTATTTCAAATCACAAACTTATGCATTCAACAAGCCTATGATTTAAAAAATATTTGTGTTCTGGATCCCAGCAGCTCACACCTGTAATCCTAGCTACTCAGGAGGCTGAGATCTGAGGTCCATGGTTTGAAGCTAGCTGTCAGGAAAGTCTGAGACTCTTATCTCCAATCTGGAAGTAGGGCTGGGAAGGTGGCTCAGTGGTAGAGTGCTTACCTTGCATGCACCAGGCCCTGGGTTTCCCAGCACCACATAAACAAAAAAATCCAGAAGTGGCGCTGTAGCTCAAGTGGTAGAGTGCTAGCCTTGAGCTGAAGAGCTGAAGGACAGTGTGCAGGCCCAGAGTTCAAGCCCCATGACCCAAAACAAAAACAAAACAAACAAACAAACAAAAAGGGTTGGAAGTGGAGCTCTGACTCAAGTGGTAGAAATGTCAGCCTTAAGGAAAAAAAGCTAAGCGAAAGATTAAGTCCCTAACTTCGAGTCTTAATACCAGCACAAAAAATATATATATTTGGGGAAAATGGCTTGCTTAAAAGGACTGGAGATATCGGGCTGGGAAGGTGGCTCAGTGGTAGAGTGCTTGCCTTGCATGCATGAGGCCCTAGGTTCAATTCCTCAGCACCACATAAGCAAAAAAGAAAAAAGCCAGAAGTGGCACTGTGGCTCAAGTGGTAGAGCGCTAGCCTTGAGCTGAAGAGCTGACACAGCGCCCAGGCCCAGAGTTCAGGCCCCATGACTGGACCCAAAAAAAAAAAAAAGAAGTTTCTTGTTTGTAAATGAGACTGATGGTTTGAAATACCAAATAGTGAGCAACTTCACATGATTCCTAAAACAGCACAGACTTGCTCTAATGAGTACTTTAAAACTTTTGTCCTGTTTTTAGAATTACTGGGCCACCGGGGGGGGGGGAGGGGGGGGGGAGAGTTAACTTAGGGTCAACTGCTTATGAAAAGCTGCTTTTGCTGAAAAGCACTGACTTCTTACTTGGGTGCACATACAAACTAAAACTCAAGAGACAAGCCTGGTGTCCCCGCCCTCATTTTGCATTCGTCTTTGCTTCTGAGCCATTCTCTCTGCAGGCACTGTGTCCTCAGCATGGGATCCAGGAAGGACAGGACTGACCAATGACATCCTCGTGACAAGGGACTAACACTACCCCCTAGGAACAGCACAGCCTGGCAGGAAAGATCACCCCCAGAGGAGGACAATTATCTACTGTGAGAAGGCTTCAACTGGACTGGACCTTCTGGAGACCAAATTGCTCCCTCAAGTAATGACAGTGACAACTGAAGAGAACCAGGGCTGAGATAATGACCAGCCAGGCCACATCTATAACCTGGACTCCCCAACTAGGCAGACCTTTGCCTTCTGCCCCCCACATTGTTTTGCCAGTCCTGGGGTTTGAACTCAGGGCCTGGACACTGTCCCTGAGCCTCTACCACTTGAGCCACAGCACCACTTCTGGTTGTTTATATTGTATTGAGGAATCGAACCCAGGGCTTCATGCATGCTTGGCAAGCACTTTACCACTAAGCCACATGCCCAGCCCTCCTGCCCCTAATTCTTCCTCTATTTATACATAGAGCTCATGTCTGTACCTTGATGACGAAGTGCCTGTGCCACAAAATAAACTTTTCTCTGCCCTTCATCGTCGTGTGTGTGTGTGTGCTAGTCCTGGGGCTTGAACTCAGGGCCTGGGCATTGTCCTTGAGCTTCTTTCACTTAAGGCTACTGCTCTACCACTTGGGCTACAGTTCCACTTCCTGCTAGCCTGGGCTGGCTTCAAAGTATGATCTTTAGATTTCAGCCTCCTGAGCAGCAAGGATTACAGTTGTGAGCTGCTGGTACCCAGATTGGTGGTCTTGACTGAAACCTTTTGCAGTGCCCCATTGCTGCACCTAGATTCCCAAAGACCTGTGTTTCTCATGTCACATCCAATCCTGCACAAACCCAGGTCCACAGTTGCCACAGGGGCGATGCAACAGGGCCCTGGTGCTAATGATGCCTCCCTGTCTGTTGAGGTCTGCTACACTCTCACCTCCTTCATCAGCCTTGGCCTTAGCTGCCTGCTAACATCCTGATCTCAACAACCCCGGGCCCTGAGCTCTTCAACAGTGCTGTCCAGGACTGTCCACCCTCCAGGCCAGGTGGCCAGAGCCTGGAGTCAAGAGGGAAGGGAGGGGGCCCCCAAGGAATCCAAGTTTGAGTGGCCTCTTTACCCAAAGATTGGACAGCTGGCAGTCCTCAGGGGAGAGAGGACACCCACTGGTTCATGAGGCCCTGGAAGAGGAAGGTAACACCTCCACATCATGGCAGCCCTGCATAGGTGGGCATGCACTAAGGAGAAGCTGTACTGGGAAGAGAGACAGGAACCCCCTGGCCACCCACTTTAGCTGTCACCAATGCTGCTTCCCCCAGAGGCCCTCTTAAACATCAGTGTGGGCAGACACCGCTGGTGAGGAGACTGGCACCGAAATGGAAAGAATGAGCAGTGGGCAGGGCCATCTCTTCCCACCAGGGGGCGCCGTTGGCATTCAGATCTGTAGCTACCCTCTCTGGCCATGCCCCAAGCCTTCTCCCCTTCCCTACCATAAAGGACTGTTTGGGGAGAGTCTCATTTCCCTCTCATTAGGCCCCTGGGGCAGTGGATGACACATGGAAGGCCTGCTGGGACAGCTATGGATTGAACCAAGGGGTCCAACCGGCCATGGGAGACAGGAGTAAGGTAGGTGCCTTGGCTCACGAGCACCTCCTGGCGGAGAGAAAGAAGACAGAGGCGCAGCAGCAGGTTTTTCTACAGGAAGTCGGCTCATACATTTTAGTAATGGGCAACAGTGCAGGGGCCACAGGGAGAATAAGAGATCGAGAGCTGGGGTTTGGCGTAAATCTTACAAAGTGTATAAAGAATCTGTGTTTCTCTACAATAACAAAAACCAAAGGCTACAAGAGCAGTTGTATATACAAAACACGGAGATATTGCTTCACTTGCCAACAGGTTCCTGACCATAGAAGGAGACGAGACAGAGATTGGGGGAGAAGGGGGTCAGAGGAGAGCGCTGCGTGCAGAGGATGAGGAGGGGAAGGGGAGGGAGACAAGGAAGGGGAGGAAGAGGAGGAGGAAGAGGAGGGTCTCTCTCAGCATAAAATCTACAGACAGGCGGGAGCAGAGTGGCGCAGGCCAGAGCGCTGGAGGCCGTGCTGGCGCTGGCTGTGCGTGCGGGATGCAGAGCCCGGAGTGTCTGCCTGCCCAGCCCCTGCTGCCTGGCTCTTCAGGCTGCCTGGAAGAGGGTCTGGGTAGGGATGCAGGGCCTGCTGGCCAGAGAAGGAAGGAGGTGCCATTCCCTTGAGTGCGGCGTGGAAAACAGGAGAAGCCGGCTCCATCCTCTCATTCTCCTTGCCTGTGGCCCGCCCGGTCCATCCAGCCAAACCTCCCCGCTCACCAAGATGCTCACCGGCACCCTGTGAGACCAGGTGCAGAAGCAGGAGCTGCTAGCTTCTCCCTTCAGGCAGGACCCCTGCTCTTCCTGGGCTAGGCTGGCTGGCATAAGGAGCTCACTTGGAAGGTGGGAGCGAGCCAGTCCCGGAGCGCAGGGACAGGGGCGGGGAGGACAGGGAGGTGGGCCAGGGCGAGAGCACGCACGCACGCACGCTGGGCACAGGTGCTGGGTGGTCACAGGTTCTGGCAGCACTGCAGCCTGTTGGGTCTCTGGCCGTCGGTGGTGGGCGGCACGCTGATGTCTACCACATTGTTGCCGGGGGATTCGTCGTGGGCTGCGCGGTCTGCGATTTGCTTCTGTGACACAATGCGGTAGATCTCTGCCATGGGGAGGATGTGGGGTGAGCAGACTGGATCCGGGACTCAGCCTAGAGGTGCCCCCACTGTGTCCCTGGAGTCCCCATCACTGACAGAGGCTGGGGGGGGGGGGGCTCCCACCACTACCCAAGTGGGCAAGGGTGGGGCACACATCCGATCATCACCAACCTGGGTCTGTTGTTTCCACTGCCCCAGGAAAAGCCCATCTGGGAAGCTGGGCATAAGGGGTCCCTGGTCCTACATCAGCAAGGGCCAGAATATGGCCTGATCCGTGGAGCATGCCACATTTCAGACTAGCCAGCAGGTATAACATGGGAAAGCTCAGGGGGGCACTGTACCCCCATGCCCAGCCTCTACCCCATGCCCAGACTGTGCCTACCTGTAAGAATGTTCTTGAATGCTTCTTCTACGTTGGTAGAATCCAAAGCTGAGGTCTCAATGAAGGACAAGTTGTTCTTTTCTGAAACAGACCAAACCCTGGCCCAGTGAGTTGGGGCGGGGGGGGGGGGGGGGGGGGGGGGGGGGGAGGCTGAAATTGTGCCTCTCATACCCCTCGGGGCCACACCTGCCACGGGCTAGCAGGCAGGAGGACCAAGAGGCTCACCCTTCAGGATGCCTGGCTTCCAGGTATTTCTCTGAAGCCTGTGGGACCACACGGAAGCCCTGCCACTGCCCAGGGTGCCTGCCCGCAGCTCACCTGCAAAGGCGCGGGCCTCGTCGGTGGGCACAGCCCGCAGGTGGCGCAGGTCGCTCTTGTTGCCCACCAACATGATGACAATGTTGCTATCGGCGTGGTCGCGCAGCTCCTTCAGCCAGCGCTCCACGTTCTCATAGGTCAGGTGCTTGGCAATGTCGTACACCAGTAGGGCACCCACTGCACCACGATAGTACCTGCAGGGCCAGGGCCACCACGTGAGCCTCAGGCTCCGTGCGCAGCAGTGGCCTCACAGCACCTGGGGAGGCGGTGGACACAGGGCCTGGCCATGGGCTGGCTATCATAGCCTTGAAGGCAGGTCAACTGTCCTGAGGCCCCAGCTGTCCCCCAGATTCAGCTCAAGGATGTGGGGACTTGAGAAGGGCATTTGGAGTCCGATGTCGAAGACATCATGAAGTCATCATCAAACAGAGAAAAGGAAAGCAGTTATGCAAGAAAAAGGCCACTGGGCTGAAGTTCTCATACCCACACTGCAGGATCCAGGGGCCAGGCCTGGACCACTAACAAGGTAGGTGCCCTTCCGACCATTCAAGGGGGGGGTGAAGGAGATAGGGAGGTGACCAGCAAGTAGGGGTCAGCAAGTAGGGTGAAGGGAATGGAAAAGGAGCCACAGGGAGATACAGGGGGCTGGGTGAGGCCCAAGTGGGAGTTCGGTCGTGGCTATGACATGGCTTGGTGAGGAAGAGGAAGGTAGGTAGTCAGGCAGTACCATCCTGAGTGGGCAGGGTTGGAGTGGGAATAGAGGGGTCCAAGATAGGCCCCTGCTGCATACTCTACCCCAGGGCCACATAGGGCCACAGTGCACCCAAGGCTGGGCACTGGTCCACCTGAGGGTCCCTGGGCACCACTGATGACCTCTCCTCCTTCCACTCCCTGGTGTCTGGAGTCACCCCTCCCCTCCCCCCATCCTGCCTGATTCCCACACATCCTGGCAGGCCCACGCACCACCCGCCCACAGCCCTGCTGTGTCCAGGCCCTGTTGGGCACGCACGCGGAGGTTATGGCCCGGTAGCGCTCCTGGCCTGCTGTGTCCCAGATCTGCGCCTTGATGGTCTTGCCGTCCACCTGGATGCTGCGTGTGGCGAACTCCACACCTATAGTGCTCTTGCTCTCCAGGTTGAACTCGTTGCGGGTGAAGCGGGACAGCAGGTTGCTCTTGCCCACACCCGAGTCCCCGATGAGCACCACTGGGGGAAGAGAGAGAGGAGGTGAGGCCCTGAGAATGCCCACGGGCCCCCTACGTCCACCCACAGTGGCTCCCTGGGCACCATGCAGAGGTGGCAGCCAGAGCTGCCTGGATGCCGTCACACAGACATCCCAGTAAACCTGCACAAGCTTCCAGTAGCTTCCAGAAAATGCCCATGCAGACAGCACATGTCTCCCAGTCTCTGGTCCTTAGAGTTGGGGACCTTGGCATCTGAGACAGAGCTAGAGAAAGTTCCAGGGCTGAGTGACCTTGGGTAAGGGGCTTCACTTCTTTGGGCCACCTTTTCCATACTTTCTGTGTGATCAGGAAGGCACCAAGGGTTCATCTTAGGAGGAAGAATGGAGAGCATGTAGGGTGGGACACGATTGTCATCACTGCTGTCATGGTTGGGGGGAGGGGAGAGTCATCATCTTGCAGGGTTATTATCTTGGAAGGAAGGCCTGTGTTGGATGCTTTTAAGTGACAGGCAATGAAAAGCCACATCCTAGTCTATGCACCCCTTTCTAGGCTTCCCCCTCTCCAGCCATGACAGGCAAACCCACCTTTACCACCCTTGCCCTAGCATCAGGAATGCCCTTGAGCCCCAGTATGCTTCTGGCTAAGTTCTTGAGGAGGGGGAAGGCTGGGCAGCTGTGCACATGCACACACTTGCACAGGGTTCATACGCCAGTATATATGGCTGCCACTGCCCTGCCTGAGAGCAGGCCTCTGTGACTGGGGAGAGGGTCTCCACTCAGCCTGGGGCACCCCTACGTGCAGCTGGAGCTTCTCATGGAGATGCAAACCCACACCCAGAGGGGATGCCAGGGCAACATAGCTGGAAGGGAAATAAGGGATTGTAGGGAACAGCTCCCCAGGACATTAGGTCTGACCTACTAGATACAAAACAGTAGGGGGCAAACATGGGAATCAAAAGCCCTCAGAGTACAGCAGACATAGGCTGATTCTGCCCCCTCCCACCCCAACTGTGGAAGCATTGCTTCTAGGGGTCCAACCACCCAGGTTCTGGAGTATGTTCACACGTGTTTAGCTACACGTGTTTTGTGCATGTGTTTATGTGCTCACGTGCACGCAGTACAGATGTAACAGACAGTAGACAGCTAGCCAGATACTCCAGCCAGAAACCACAAGGTCCCCCCAAGTGTGAGCTTCAGGCCCTAGCACATGAGAATGAGTCTAGTCAGTACAATCACAAGGCTACAGACTTGGCCATCTGAGGGCTGAAGAGCCCAAGGGAACGTCTACCAAGGATCAGGCTCCCTGGGCCCCGGTTAGACCACAGAGCCAGGCTAAGCTCACTGGCCCTGTGGAGTGGGATGAGGGGCAGGGTGTGGCCCCAGCCCTCAGAGGGGAGTCAAGGCCAGCTGGCTAGCCTTGGTTGACACAGAACCAGAAGTTTGTCCCACAGGGAGATAGAGCCCTCCACGCGACCTCCTTTCCCCTCCCCACAGCCACTCTGCACTGCTGAGCTTACTGGAGGAAAAAAAAAACAAAAAAACATTCTTTTACTTTCTGAGACAGAGTTTTGTTATGTAGCCAGGGCTGGCCTTGACCTGCCTGAGTGCTGAGATTTTAGGCGTTCACCACCACACCCAATAAAGATCACATTCTCTCCCGATCTATGCTGAAAAATCCTCGGATTTTCTCCTTTCTAGATTCCCAAGCCCCTAGAAGACCTACGGTCTTCACAGCCCCTAGAAGACCTACAGTCTTCACTGTCTCCACCTTCTATCTACCCATCTAGGAGTAGAACACAGTCCTGATACCCCCTATCTTCTCCAGGCCCTGGTACACAGCCTGGCACGGAATAAACACTGACAAATCTATAAGCAATTGCCAAAGAGGTTGGTGTAGCTTCCAGACCTCCTGCATCTGAACTGTGGCCCTCCCCCTCCCCATGCGCACACCTGGAGGACATACAGGTCATCACCAGCTCTGGGGAAGCCCCCACCCCAACCTGACCCAGCACCATCAGGCTGGCTGCTTTAGCTCCAAAGAATAGTAAGGCTGAGAACAAAAAGTGTTGAGAAAGCCGCCCCCCCCCCCACAGTGAGGGCTATGTCATACAAGCCTCCAGTAGCCCCTCCCTTTTTTTTCTTTTCTTTTTTTGTTGTTGTTGATCCTGGGGCTTGAACTCTAGGCCTGGGCACTGTCCCAAGCTTTTTTCCTCAAGGATAGAGCCACAGCTTCATTCCCAGCTTTTCGATGGTTAACTGGAGCTAAGAGTCTCATGGACTTTCTTGACCTAGCTGGCTTTGAACCACAATTCTCCGATCTGTCTCCTGAGTAGCTAGGATTCCAGGCGTGAGACACGGCACACAGCTCATGTGGTCCATTTTACAGTGGAAGGAACTGAGGCTCAGATCGGGAGTGAGGGGACCAAAGCACACAGTGAGCAAGGCAACAGGGTAAGAGCAGGGGTTGGCCACCTAGCTGGGAAGCAGCCCAGGCAGAATTTGAACCCAGGTCTCTGGGACAAGGCTTGAGTCCTTTCCCTCCCAACTCACATTCTCACCATGGTGCCCTCACCCGCCATGTATGACTCATGGGTCTTGATTCTGCCTCATGGAGGCATTGAGACTCCAGGCACCCCAATCTTGCCCACTTTTCCACCTGGGCAGGTTGCTCTAGAAGACCAGGCAAACTCCTGCTCATCCTTTAAAACCCCTACTGAGGGGTTCCAGATGCCTTGGCTTGGGCTTCTCTTCTCCCTGTAGACTCACATGGCCTGGCCTGCACATGTAACAACAGAAGCCTCTCATGACTCTCTGGATGCCCAGTACAAGAAGGCCAAGTTCAGAGAAAGATGGAAAGAGGCAGAGCTGGACATGGGCCCACAGCTTGAGAGCCAAGGACTCCCCCCCTCCCCCGAGCCATGCCACTGGGGGCTACATGGGCTCCCACACCACACATACCAGACTGTGGGACCACCAGCCACGTCACCACCCCATCACTTCTTTCCAAGCTTTGCTCCTCATTTGCACGTGGGTAGGGATGGAACAGGAAACCCAGTCCCTATCCAAAAGTGGGGGCCTCTCCGATCACTCGCTCATTTCCAGCTGTGTCTCAGCTATGTCCCAGCTGTGTAGCCTTGAGTCCCCTTAGTCCCAGTGGTCACTGCTCCAAGCACCTAGGAAGAGGCCTGACCCCACAGCTCCAGCTGAGAGAAACCAGCCCATTATGCCCACTGCACAGCTGGAGACATAATCCCAGCAAGAACTATGGAGGCCCTAGCAGGGGGACCTGGCCAGGTGTATGCAGGAAGGACTGCTTACCTGTCCCTGGCACAGGAAGCCTGATGCAGAATGGTCGGCTGGGCATGAGAACGTTATTGTCACAGACACAAATGATCTGTTGTCCCGGGAAAATAAAGGGCCCCTGAGGACACAGGCCTCAACATTTCCAAAGAAGTCGGTGGCTTTGCTGGACGGGAAATGGTCCCCTTGGACATGCCACTTGGCGGCCAGAGCAGGCAAACCCAGTTGGCAAAAACAAAAAACTGGCAGCTCTCAGAAGCCCTGGATGCTCTGATTAGCCCCGTGACAATGTGGAACCCCCAGACCTTGATGTTCAAGAGGACATTGAGGAGTGGTGGGGACCCTCTCCAGGAGGTAGACCCTCACCATGCAGGCTCCAGGGACCAAAACTTCAGAGCCTTTTTGCCCTAGCTACTCTTGGAGAGAGGGGTTGAGGCAGGGGCACCAGCAGGGCCCTCATTCTATGGGAGAAGGTAGCATGCTTGGGTCCCCAAATAATTAGAACAGCAGGCCAGTGAGGATCCCATTTTGTCACCTTGTCCAGGCTGGGACCAGCCAATTCACTGAGGAGCAGCTACAAATATCAGTATCTCTGTCTGTCTCCTCAGGTTATGAGTGGGGACACGCCAAAGAACAGATCCTAGGGCTATCAAAGCCACCTTTCTCCTATGACCTATGACCTTGAGGGGCAAGTGGGCACTGACTGGCCAGGAGAAGGGGTCTGGGAGGACTTTGGTAACCCTTGAGAATGCAACCGCTCCCACTAAGGACCTTCCAGGCCAGTGTTTATCAGAGAAGTTAGGGGACCCCAGAGACCCAGCCCAAGGTTGGCAGAAGGATAAATGAAAGGATCCATAAATAGGTACAAATAAACAGCCTCACTCCTGGGGAGAAGAATGTTGGGGAGAAAAACAAAAAGCATGTGGCTGCCCATTCTCCACTCTAGGGACTAGTTCACCCTGGCCTTGGCCTCTGAGGTCAAGGAAGCCAATATGTAATGCAGCTGCCGGAAACAGAAGGCAGGACACAGGGAAGCCAATGTCCCATGCAAAGAGGTGTGGCTCTCATGCTAGAGGAAGGTGACCAAAAGATGCGGATGAGGAGCAGGGCTGGCTTGGCTCCTCCTTCTTTTTTTAATTTCCCAGAGACACACAAAGCTCCCTTTCCTGAGTGGAGTGAAAGCCTGAGTAGGCAGAAGGACAAATAGTGAAAGAGAATCTGAGTGTCCATAGTGAACGGGGCCCTGGGATGACCACTTCAGGAAACACTGACCTTGTGGGTTAGACTTAGCTACCAACCAGCTCCAGAAGGTTACTGAGGTACCTGCTCAGCTCAGGAAAAGGAGGCCAGTGGGGGAGGGCAGCAAGGCAGGCAGCAAACCCCCCCCCCCCCCAGCCATCCCAGCTGCTGCGAGAGGCTGATCTGTGTTTCCAGGAAGCAAGCTCTGGAGACGAGTCCCTAGAACTCATCACTGCTCTGTTGCCCCTGACCCAGTAACTGTACTTCTGGGAACACACATCAGGGAAATAACCCAAAGGGCAATAAGAGGACTCAGGCAAACACTCAAGAGCTGAGTTATTTATAACAACAAAAGGTTGAAAATAACAAGTGGGGAATGACCAGAGGCCTGGATTCGGCATCGAAGGGGAGGAGAGAAGGCCTACAGCCTGGGTAGTATCTCATGTAGACAGCCAGGATCAGAAGCAGAGGCCTCAGGGTGGGCTGAGTAGAACGAGTCTGTCCTGGATGAGCCACTTGAGGATCTTTCACATTTCCAATCTCCAAAGCCCTTCTAAGACTCTCCCCTGCTTTGGGGGAATGCCTCGGGACTGACACTGGTGGACTTCACAGCCTATATGCAACCCCCTTATTAGCCCAGGGCGCTATGTGATCTTTGCAGGCACTCTCTGTCCCACTGCCTAGAAGTCTTTTGTCACATGGGTACCCCAGGCTCCTACTTCTGTTCTATTCTCCAGAACACCATATATCACCAGTCAGCTCAGATAAGACTGGCTTTGGGAACAGGACATACCCTCAGGTATGGCTCCCAATGTGGAAAGAGACCCACAGTAGAGGATCCTTACATAGCAGGCAGCAGAACCCAGATGCCCTTTGCGGGCTCAGGAGTTAACCCTCCAGTGCTGTGATTATCAGCCAGAAAGCCCAGCATGGATGTCAGAGGCCCAGGCCATAGCTTAGTACGGCACAAAAGAAGCCAGTAAGCCCTCAACCTGCCCAGGTGAGCAATGAGGAACTGAAGTGACACAGAGCCTCACCAGGCTGGCCTGCCTAGGTCTCACTCATGTTCCTAGGGCTCTGGCTTCCCCAAGTAGGGGAAAGGTTGGGTAGGGTCTGGGACAACATTGCAGGAGTTAAAGGGAGGCCTGACAATGCCAAATACCAGATTTAGGCCTCAACTTTCCCAAGATTCAACCTCTAAGTGGTAATACCCACAGCTGGCCAATGGCTCAACCCCGTTCCAACCCTTATGAACGTCTCTCTGTGCCCTCAGTGTCCCTTATTTTTAACACACGGTCTCACTATGTAGTCCAGACAAACACTGAACTAGCAATCCTCCTGCCTTGATTTCCTGAGTGCTGGGTCTCACTATGTAGTCCAGACAAACACTGAACTAGCAATCTTCCTGCCTTGATTTCCTGAGTGCTGGGATTACACCACACCAAGCTTCAGATTCCTAGTCTGGAAAAAAAAGAGAAGCTGGATAACATGGATTCCACAGAGTGGATTTGAATGTGAATTTGAATGTGATTGTGACTGTAAAGGGCTCAGAAAAGTACTGGGTCAGTGCTATCAACAGCTGTAAGAGTTAGAATTAGTGCTTCACACACTAGCACCTCTCCACCCTTCTGAAACTCCACAACTCAACGTTCCCACCTTGGCCTGGCCCCTCTCATCTGCCCTTCCCTGACCGGGGCCCGCCCCCCTGCAGGCTACCACCAATCATCCCTGGCTCCATGAAGCCACGCCCCCGGCGGTCCAACTCCAACTCATCTATTGGACGCGCCCAGAGTCCTGGTTCCGCCCCTAACGGTCCCGCCCCCATCCCAAAGAGAGCTTTCCGCCTAACCCGGCCCGCCAAATCCTGGGATTGCTCCACCCCTCGGGCGGCCCCGCCTCCAACGGCCTTGCCCACCGCGCCAGGCCCCACCCCCTCCGGGCCTCGGCCCCGCCCCGGCTCATCCGGGGTCCCCGAGCCTCTCTGGGGCCTGTGGTTCTTCTCATCGCTCGGTTCTCAGGCCCGAAGCTGAACGAATCAGGCCTGTCTCGCTTCCCCGGCTGCCGAACCCTCCAGGTCCCAAGTCCCGGGCTTCAATCTAGGCCTAGCATCCCTGAGCGCAGCCTGGACCCAGCCGTCAGCCGCTTCGCCGCCGCACCCTCACCCGTCCGTGTCTCACCAGCCGTACCTTTGAATAGGTAGTCGTACTCATCGTCCCGGGTCCCCATTGTCCTGGCGCTTCCGGCGGGATCGGCGACTCCGCAGCCCCACCACAAACACCCGACGGGGGCGGCGCCGGCGCCGTGTAGAGCGGCGGTCTACTGACCAATTGGCAGCAGATGCACTAGCGACCGGCACCCAGTGTAGCCAATCAGAGATGGAATCCGGCTCCGCGGGGGTGGGTGCCTCCTGGGATCCACCCTCTTCTGTCTCCGGCTCTTGGAGAAAGGCGGAAGGAATGCGGACCTTTTTGAAATGACAACCAATAGGGCCTATCAAAAACAGACTTTGGAAGGCGGGGCGGAAGACTGGAGGAAGGAGACGGATTGACGGAGCGTGTAGCCAATAAGAGGCTTGACCCAGTCCTTTTCACTACTAAGGGAGAACCTGTCGGGGAAGGGAATAGGAACTACGTCCAGGTGAAGTTACGCTGCTTAACGTCCCAATGACGTCACAGGTCAGTGCTTGGGGTGGGGGGCGGCGGCTCAGGACTGGTCCCTCCATCCCTTAAGGGACCATATCTGGTGTCTCTAGCCTGGGATCTATTTTCTGGTTTGCAATTTCTCACAAGGATACTCTTCTGTAATCCACCAGTAAGTCGTTTTCTTAAACACATCCACTTTTTTTTTTTGCCACAAAGTCTTTAACAAATATTTGTCTAAGATGTGCTTAGAATGTACAAAACGCTGGAATCGTTCCCCAGCACCACAAAAGAAAAACAAAAACCAAGCTGGGTGCTGGTGCCTCACGCCTGTAATCCTAGCTACTTAGGAGGCTGAGATCTGAGGATCCTGGTTCGAAGCCAGCTCAGGCAGAAAAGTCCGGCTAATCACGGAAGAAGAAAAAAATAACGGAATGGCACTACGGCTCAAGTAGTAGGTCACTAGCCTTGGGCAAAAGGAGCTCAGAGACAGTGCCCAGGCCCAGAGTTCAAGCCCCGGGACCTGCAAAAAAGAAATGAAAAAGAAAAGAAAAAACAATCTAATATAAATCTTTATAGCAGACACTCCAAAATATAAGCTTTTCCCCTACCCTATTTCAACCTCTCTCCCACAAAGTTTATTACCACTTGTCAGTGAAGTATATAGGTATTTTTGAAGTACATATGTATTTAACTCTACTACTACTACTACTACTGTGAGAACCCAGTTTTAGATAGTTTTTTTTAAGCCATTTTAGACCTTCAGCCCTTTCCCCAAATTAGATGTAGCCTGTGTTAATCCCCACCCCTAGCCTTGAAACTGAACTTACCTCTAACCTCCAGTGTCATCAGCTGAATGCTGTGCGTCCAGGTCTGATCACAACTGTTGACCCCCCAGGATTATGTGTTACCTCTGATGTCCAGTGACAACCGCAGAAGTGCCTCCTGCCCCTAATGGCTCCAGGATAACCTCATCAAATTGTTTATGAAGCTGGGCACTGGTGGCTTACGCCTGTAATACTAGCTACTCAGGAGGCTGAGATCTGAGTATCCCAGTTCAAAGTCAGCCAGGCAGGAAAGTGGTTGAGACTCTTATCTCCAGTAAGCCACCAGAAAACTGAAAGTGGCTCAAGTGATAAAGCACTCGTCTTAAGCTGAAGAGCTTAGGGACATGGCCAGGCCCAGAATTCAAGCCCCACAACCAACAAAAAAAGAAAGAAAGAAGAGAGAGGGAGGGAGGGAGGAAGAGAGAAAGAGAGAGGGAGAGAGAGGGAAGGAAGGAAGGAAGGAAGGAAGGAAGGAAGGAAGGAAGGAAGGAAGGAAGGAAGGAAGGAAGGAAGGAAGGAAGGAAGGAAGGAAGGAAGGAAGGAAGGAAGGAAGGAAAAGAAAAAAATTGTTTACGAGAATTGCTTATGAAATTGCAAATTGTGCTTCTTTGAATCAGCTGTTTGCTTGAGAAACCACCTCACCACCTGTGTGGGGTTTTTTTGGTTTTTTTTTTTTTTTTTTTTTGCCTCTATAAACCCTGCCTACTAGGGGTTGAGGCTACCCTTTGTTCTGAGACCCTGGAGTCAGGACAGGATAGTTGCCAGCTGGCTAATAAAACTCCTTTTGTTGTGCTGAGTGCTGATGGCTCACACCTGTAATCCTAGTTACTCAGGAGGCTGAGATCTGAGGATCACAGTTTGAAGCCAACCATGAGCAGGAACATCCATGAGACTCTTATCTCCAATCAAACACCCAAAAACCAGAAGTGAAACTGTGGCTCAAAGTGGTAGAGTACTAGCCTTGAACAAAAGAGCTCAGGGACAGTGCCCAGGCCCTGAGTTCAAGCCCTATGACCAATAACAACAACAAAAAGATCAATGATCAGTGATGAAAAGCCTAAGTGGAGCTGTGGCTCAATGTGGTAGAGCACTAGCCTGGAGCAAGTAAGCTCAAAAAAGGCCAGTGGCTCACACCTGTAATCCTAGCTACTCAGGAGGTTGAGATCTCAGGATTACTGTTCAAAGCCAGCCTGGGCAGAAAAGTCCCTGAGACTCTTATCTCCAATTAACCACTCCAAACCCAGAAGTGGAGCTGTGGCTCAAAGTGGTAGAATACTAGCCTTGAGCAGAAGAGCTCAGGGACAGTGATCAGGTCCTGAGTTCAAGCCCCATGACCAACAAAAGAAAAAAATAAGAAAAGGAAGCTCAGAAAAGAATAGAGCCACATGCTGATTATAAAAAAAAAAACCCACGCCTTGAGCTGAAGAGCACAAGGACAGCGCCCAAGCCCAGAGTTCAAACCCCATGACTGACAAAAAAAAAAAAACCCAAACACCTCTTTATATGTACATAAAATAATATACAAAAAATGAACTCCAAAGATATGAAAGCAAAAGACTGTTTCTTATTTTTTTTTTCTGATGACTGTGTTTTTTTTTTTTTTTTTTTTTGGTCAGTAGTGGGGCTTGAACTCTGGGCCTGAGTGATGTCCCTCAGCTCTTCAGCTCAAGGCTAGCGCTCTTGAGCCATAGAGCCACTTCCAGTTTTCTGGTGGTTTATTGGAGATAAGAGTTTCACAGACTTTCCTGCCCAGACTGGCTTTGAATCGTGATCCTCAGATCTCAGCCTCCTGAGTAGCTAGGATTACAGGCATGAGCCACTGGTGCCCGGCTCTGACTTTGTGTTCTTTACCTTATATACAGTTTATTCACGTGCACATCTGTGGGAGGGGAGAGGAGGGAAGGCACAGAATCAGAGGAAAAAGGGTGAAAATGTGCTGCAGTGGAGCACCCTGGACATTGATGAAAGTAAACTGCAACTCATGGGTGGAGATGGGAAGGAGGAAATATGAGATACAATGAGGGAACAGATGACACTATGGGAAAGGAAATGTACTTATTACCTGGCATATATAAAGGTAATCCTGCTGTGTATCACCTCTAAAACAACAATAAATAAATTAGAATAAAAACATAAAAACTCATATTGTTGCTTAGATCTTATCCTTGGGATGTCCACCAAGCACTCCAGACACAAACTGGCCTCTTTCCCCATACCCAGTCTTGTGTCTCAGTTCCTCCTCCTCCCTATCAAATCCAGAGGTCAGGCCAAGTTTAGTGGTTTCTGACTGTATTCCCAGCACTGAGAAGGCTAAGTCAGGAAGATCTCAAGGTTGAGGCCTTCCTGAGATACTATCTAAAAAGAAAATATCAGAAACAAAACTCAAGAATTCCTAAATTTTAGGGGCTGGGAAGGTGGCTCAGTGGTAAAGTGCTTGCCTTGCATGCATGAGACCCTGGGTTCAATTCCTCAGCACCACATAAACAGAAATAACTGGTAGTGGTCCTATGGCTCAAGTGGTAGAGCACTAGCCTTGAGCTGAAGAGCTGAGGGAAGGCGCCCAGGCCGAGTTCAGGCCCCCACAACCAACAAAAAAAAAAAAAAAAAATCCTAAATTTTCCCCAGGTTCTAACTACTCACCGTCCATGCCTCAATCACCCAGTCTTGGCCTCCATCATCACTCCTGGACCAATGAAGTTTCTTCTTCTCTGGTTTTCCTCCACAATCAGGTTTTTATCTGATAGCTTTTTCTTGTTTGTTTCGTTTTGGCAGTTGTGACACTTGAATTGTGGACCTGGGTGCTATCCCTGAGCTCTTCAGCTCAAGGCTAGCACTCTACCACTTGAGCCACAGTGCCACTTCCAGTTTTCTGGTGGCTTATTATTGGAGATAAGAGTCTCACAGACTTTCCTGCCCGAGCTGGCTTCAAGCAGCAATCCTCAGATCTCAGCCTCCTGAATAGCGAGGATTACAGGCATGAGCCACCAGTGCATGGTTGTTTTTTTAAAAATAATTTTTTGTTTGTTTTATCAGTACCAAGGCTTGAACTCAGGGACTCTCACTCAACTTTATCTTTTTTACTTTTTTAATACTTTTATTTTTTCCTTTTTATTTTTATTAATTCTACTTATTTTTTGCTGATGTGGTACTGAGGAATCAAACCCAGGGCCTCAGGAATGCTAGGCAAGCATTATACCACTAAGCCACATTCCCTGCCTCACTCAACTTTTTCAGTCATAGCTCACTCTGCCACTTAAGCCAGACCTCAAACCTGAATTTATGTTGGTTAACTGAAGATAGAGTCTTGTCTCACAGCGTTTCTACCAAGGCTGGCTGGAAACCTTGATTCTCCATATCTCAGTCTCCTGAGTAGCAAGGATTCTCTTGGTACGAGCCACCTGCCTTATCTCTTGTCTTTTTTTTTTTTTTTTTGTCAGTCTTAGGGCTTGAACTCAGGGCCTGGGTGCTGTCCCAGCTAGCACTCTACCATTTGAGCTACAGCACCACTTGCAGCTTTTTCTGTGTATGTGGTACTGAGGAAAAAGAACCCAGAGCTTCATTCATGCTAGGCCAGCACTCTACCACTAAGCCACATTCCTAGCTCCTTACCTCATGTCTTAATTGTGTCAAAATGTCGTGTGTTTAGTGACAGTATTACGAGAATTTTAGGGCTAAAGTCCTGACTACGGGAATCTCAAGAGATGAGCTCAGCCATCCTACCAATGTATCAGAAATGGTGAGAGGCAGATGACAGAGGTTTAATCAACAGGGTCATTTCAGGAACAGAGGAATGGGTTCATGGGAACTTTGAGGTTTCATAGAAAAAGAAGACAAAGGGGCTGAGAATGTGGTTTAATGGTAGAGTACTTCCCTAGCATTCATGAAGCCCAAGGTTTGATTAATCAGTACCACATAAACAGAGCTGGAAGAGGTGCTGGCTCAAGTGGTAGAGTGTTAACCTTGCACAGAAGAAGCTCAGGGACAGCACCCAGGCCCTGAGTTCAAGCCCCAGGACCCCCCACACACACACACACACACAAAGGCCAGGAATTATTACAGGCTCCTGTCTGTAATCCTAGCTACTCAGGAGGTTGAGATGTGAGGATCATGAATCAAAGCTACTCCTAGGCAGGAAAGTCCATGAGATTCTTATCTCCAATTAGCCACCAGAAAACTGGAAGTGGTGCTGTGGCTCAAAGTGGTAGAGCATTATCCTTGAGTGAAAAAGCTCAGGGACAGAAGCCAGGCCCTGAGTTCAAGTACTATGACTGACAAAAAACAAACATGGCTGGCTTAGTGGTAGAGTGCTTGCCTAGCATGAATAAAGCCCTGGGTTCAATTCCTCATCACTACATAAACAGAAAAAGTTGGAAGTGGCACTGTGGCTCAAGTGGTAGAGTGCTTGCCTTGAGCAAGAGAAGCTCAGGGTCAGTGCCCAGGCCCTTAGTTCAAGCTCTAGGACTGGGGGGGAAAAAAACACTCTCAGGGACAATGTTGAAGCTTTGGATTCAAGCCCTAGGACCAGCACACACACACACACACACACACACACACACACACACACACACACAGAGAGTCTTACAGACTTACCTACCTGGGACACACACACACACACACACACAAACACACAGAGTCTTACAGACTTACCTACCTGGGACAGCCTCAAACTACCAGATCTCGGCCTTCTGAGTAGCTAGGTTTACAGGCAAGCCACTGGTACCTAGCTTCAGCGTATTTCTTCATCAGGACCTCAGAGAAGCTACTGTGTGCCCAGCACTGATGAGGAAGAGTCATGGAACAGGAAAATAGTCCAAGTGGGATGGAGTAATAGCCCAGAAAGAGCAAGGCCCTATCCGGGCACCGGTGGCTCACGCCTGTAATCCTAGCTATTCAGGAGCCTGAGATCTGAGGATTGCTGTTCAAAGTCAACCCGAGCAGGAAAGTCCATGAGACTCTTATCTCCAATGAACCACCAGAAAACTGGAAATGGCACTGTGGCTCAAGTGGTAGAGCACCCACCTTGGGCTGAAAAGTTCAGGGACAGTACTCATGCTAGAGACAAAACTTCAGTCTCACATCTGCTGGGCAAGCACTCTATCTCTGACTCATTGATCTCCCTGTTTTGTTTTGGTATTATGCCACCTGAGCCACAGTTCCACTTCTACCATTTTGAAGATAAAGAGTCTCATAAGGGACTGGGAAGGTGGCTCAGCGGTAGAGTGCTTGTCTTGCATTCACGAGGCGTTAGATTTGATTCCTCAGCACCACATAAGCAGAAAAGGCCGGAAGTGGCGCTGTGGCTCAAGTGGTAGAGTGCTCCTCTTGAGCCGAATAGCTGAATGACAGCGTCCAGGCCCAGAGTTCAGGCCGCCAAGACTGGCCAAAAAAAAAAGAGAGAGAGAGAGAGAAAAGAAAAAGAGTCTCATAAATTTTCCTGCCTGAGCTGGCTTCAGACCACAACCTTCAGATCTCAGCCTCCTGAGTAGCTAGGATTACAAGCGTGAGCTACCAGCTCCTGGCTCTTTTTCCTTTTTCCTTTTTTTTTTGTTTTTTGTTTTTTGTGGTGAGAGGCCACAAAAAGGGTGGGTGAGCAAGTGCAGTCATGCACAGTATCCACTATGTGGGAAAAGTGAATTATGTTGTGTCCCAGGGTGGGAGGGAGAAACGGAGAGAAAGGAAAGGTAGGAGTAACATTGTCCAAAAAGAAATGTCTGCTGGGCATCGGTGGCTCACGCCTGTAATCCTAACTACTCAGGAGGCTGAGATCTGAGAATCGAGGTTCAAAACCAGCCCGGGAAGAAGTCCGTGAAACTCTTATCTCCAATAAAAAAAACACTAGAAAACCGGAAGTGGCAATGTGGCTCTAGCAGTAGAGCACTAGCCTTGAGCTGAAGAGTGCTGGGACAGCACCCAGAGTTCAAGCCCCACGACCGACAAAAAAAGAAAAAAGAAAAATAAAGAAATATCCTCATTATCCAACTTATGAAATGATAACCCCTCTGTACACGCCTTAATAATGACAATAAAATTATAGTTAAAAATACTAAAGTAGGGGCATTGCCTTGTTGTCATTGAACATAGTGCTACTGACCTGGTTGAGTCAGGTAATATTGGTTTGGCAGATTACTGGAGATATATTTATCATTTTTCAAAATGGGTCAGTAAGTCCTGCCATTAGCTACTTGACGTCAGTCATCAGCTTAAAAATTAACAACATCTTGTCCTCTGGAGTGTGTTCCAGTTTGGACCTTTGGTTAAAGGTCACCCTGTCTGTCACAGGAGGGGCTGTGCAGGGTCATTTGAGGAGGTACCTAGTATGGGGCTTGGCAGGTTATAGTGGCTTCATAAATACCAGATTATAGGGTTTGTTTGTTTTTTTGTCTTGTTTTGTTTTTGTCGGTTGTGGGGCTTGAACTCTGGGTCTGGGTGCTGTCCCTCAGCTCTTCAGCTCAAGGCAAGTGCTCTACGACTTGAGCCACAGTGCCACTTTGGGCTTTCTGGTGGTTAATTGGAAATGAGAGTTTCACAGACTTTCCTGCCTGAGCTGGCTTTGAATTGTGATCCTCAGATCTCAGCCTCCTGAGTAGTTAGGATTACAGGCATGAGCCACCAATGCCCAGCTGGATTGTAGGTTTTTTTTAGGCACTCAATTTAGAACCCTGGAGGTCATGCCTGTGAAGCAAGGGACCTACAGTTGAGCCATACCCTGTCACCATAGGATCAAGAATTGTGCATGTGGCTAGCACCCGTGGCTCATGCCTGTAATCCTAACTACTCAGGAGGCTGAGATCTGAGGATTGCAGTTCAAAGCCAACCTGCACAGCAAAGTCCTCATGAGACTCATCTCCATTGAACCACCAGAAAACCTAAAGTGGTAGAGCACTAGCCTTGAGAGAAATAGCTCAAGGTCAATGCCCAGGCCCTGAGTTCAAGACCTACAATTTACTTTAAAAAAAAAATGAAAAGAAAAAGAGGGCTGGGAAGGTGGCTCAGTGGTAGAGTGCTTGCCTTGTTTTTTGTTGTTGTTGGTCTCAGGGCTTGAATTCTGGGCCTGGGCGCTGCCCCTCAGCTCTTCAGCTCAAGGCTAGTGCTCTACCACTTGAGCTACAGCACCACTTCTGGATTTCTGGAGGTTTATTGGAGATAAGAATTTCATGGACTTTCCTGCCCGGGCTGGCTTTGAACCTTGATACTCAGATCTCAGCCTCCTGAGTAGATAGGATTACAGGCGTGAACCACCAGCACCCAGCTTGACTACATATCTTGTCTTAGTGTTTACAGCAGTGCCATCCAACATGACAAGGAGTGGTCACGGTTACTTTGCCCTTGAACTTTGGCTGATCTAAACTGAGACATGCCAGAAGCTTCCAGTGCATGCCAGATTCTAATAACTTAGAACAACCAAACCAAAACCAATGTCAAGGTACGTCAGTAATAATGTTGATATTGATTCCTTGTTGAAATAGTAACATTTGGCTATAATGGATTCAATAAAAATATTCCTTTCCTTTGTGTGTGTATGTGTATGTGCGTGCACGTGCAAATGTGTGCCCAGAATCAAACACAGGGCCTCATACATGCTAAGCCACTGAGCCCTACTGGTGGCTGGGGCCAGAGAAGGGTCTCACAAACTTTTTCCCCAGGCTGGCTTTGAACCTTGATCTTAAGATCTCAGAGGAGGGGTTGGGAATGTGGCTTCATTGTAGAATGCTTGCCTAGCATGCATGAAGCCCTGGGTTCAATTCCTCAGCACTACATACACAGAAAAACCTGGAAGTGGCACTGTGGCTCAAGTTGTAGAGTGCTCGCTTTGAGCTAGAGAGCTCAGGGTCGGGGCTGAGAAGGTGGCTCAGTGGGAGAGTGCTTGCCTTGCATGCATGAGGCCCTGGGTTCTATTCCTCAGCACCACATAAGCAGAAGAAAAAAAAGCCAGAAGTGGTGCTATGGCTCAAGTGGAAGCATGCTAGCCTTGAGCTGAAGAGCTGAGGGACAGCGCCCAGGCCCAGAGTTTAGGCCCCAGGACTGGACCCAAAAAAAAAAAAAGAGAAGCTCAGGGTCAGTGCTCAGGCCCTGAGGTCAAGCCCCAGAACTGGCAAAAAAAAAAAAAAAAAAAAATCTCTGGGGAGCTAGGATTACACAGTTGAGCCACCATATCTTCTGATTCTTAAAACATGTAGAAGATTTTATTATTTATTTTATGTGGCTCTGGGGATCAAACCCAGGTCCTTCCAAAACAACAACAAAAAGAAACATGGATAGTAGAAAAAAAAAATACTAGTTGGGTGCAGATGGCTCACATCTGTAATCCTGAGGATTACAGTTCAAAGCTAGTCCAGACCAGACAAATGTGAGAAACTGGGAGGTATGGCTCAAGTGGTAGACTACTGGCTTCAATTGAAAAAAAAAAAAGCTAAGTAAGCTGGGTATCAGTGGCTCACACTTGTATTCTTAGCTACTCAGAAGGTTGAGATACCAGGATCTCAAGTTCAAAGCCAGCCCAAACATGAAAGTCTGAGATTTATCTCCAATTAATCATCCAAAAGGCTGGTAGTGAATTTGTGGCTCAAGTGGTAGATCTCTTGGGCACAAAAGCTCAGGATGATGCTCAGGCCCTGAGTTCAAGCCCCAGGACTGGCACCAAAAAAAAAAAAAAAAGCTACTCATCAGTGGCTCACACCTATAGTCCTAGCATCTCAGGAGGCTGTAATCTAAGGATTGTAATTTGAAGCCAGCCTGGGCAGGAAAGTCCATGAGACTGTTATCATCTCCAAACCACCAAAAAAATCCAGAAGTGGAGCTATGGGTCAAGTGGTAGAGTATTAGCCTTGAGCAAAATGTAGCTTGGGGACAATGTCCAGGCCCTGAGTTCAAGACCAGCACCAAAAAACCAAACCAAACAAAATGGGTTTGAGGTCCATGTCAGACAATAGGGCCCTGAATTCAAACAAGCAAGCAAAAAAAAAAAAAAAAAAAAAAAAAGAACTGTAACGTATATGTTTAAATATGATTGGGAAGGAAGTCTCCTTTTTCCTTCCACTTGCTTCCCTAGTGACTGAACTGTACGAGGGTTTTTTTGATTCGTTTGTTTTGGGGTTTTCTTGGTGATTTTGAAAGTGAAGACAAGGGTGAGTCACATCAGAACGTCTTCGAGGAGGGCAGCTGGGATAGGCTGGCAGAGGTGGGGGGAGAGAACCCCAGCCTGTGCTCACCCACTGGGGACACACTCCACACCCCAGGAGCATGTCTCCTTGGACTTTGCTTTTCAAAACAAACCAAAGAACAAGGCACGAAATGTTCTGAGGTTGCTTTTTATTCCAAGAATCCCATGGCTTCTGCCAGGGTGCCATCGCTGGCACCGCAGCATCCCCCATACAAGAGCACCAGGAGGGTATTGGGGACCCCCTCCCCCTCCCAGGGATCCCCATTTCCCCAGCCAGTCAATATGACTGAGTCTGCCATCAAGGGCCGGCCTAGCCATCCCAGAATGGTCCCTCTGCCTCCTCAGCTCCTCAGGCAGGCAAGAAGTGGGGTTCACACTGTATAACCCCATCATCCTACACTTTCCCCAGGGACCATCCTTCGCCCTGCCGTCCTGATCTCACAGAATACGCGCAGCACCCCACTCAGAAATGGGGGTTCTCTCCAGTCAAGGGCTTCTTCTCTGTCCACAAAGCTCCACGTGGCCCCTGCTGGGCGCCCCATGACCAGACACAGAGCGCTCAAAATCCTTGAGCCAAACTCAAGGTCATTGTCCTTCTCGGCCTGGGACCAGGCCCCAGCGGGAGGCTAAGAGGCTTCTTTGTCCTCTGTGGCTTGGATCAGCATGGTGGTAGCCTGCAGTGGGTAGTAGCGGCCCCGCCAGCCCTTCCAGAACATTCCCTTCTTACGCTGCTGCCGTTGATGGGGCATGGAATGGAAATACTGGCCATTGAGGTTGGAGTGACCACAGGTGCCGAACCACCATCCACCTGCCGGGTCAAAGGACAGAGGACATGGTCAAGGCCCTGCATTCTCCACGAAGAAGAAGATGGCCCCGGTAGTGATAGACAAACCATTCCAAAGGACACCCAGGTTGTGACAAAGTGAGGGGGAAAATGGGGGACCCTGGGCATCTCCTTAATCACAGGTAGTCAGCTTTTCTGCCTTGGGAACAAGGTAGACTTATTGACAATCTCCCCTGGAGATCAAAAGGATCATAGTTGAAGGCCAACCTGAGGAAAATGTTAGTGAGATCCTCATCTCAACCAACAAGTCAGACTACCTACACCTGGCCCTCCAGCCATGGATAAGAAGATCTTGGATCCAAGGCTGGATGTGGGCAAAAATGAGAGACCCTACCTGAAAAATAACTAAAGAAAAAAAAACAAAACAAGAGCAGAGAGGCATGGCTCACTTCAGAAGCCCTGAGTTCAAACCTCAGTACTGCAGAAGAAAAGAACAAAAGAAAAGAAAAGCCAGGGACTGGTGGCTCACGCCTGTAATCTTAGCTGAGATCTGAGGATAGATGTTCAAAGCCAGTCCAGGCAGGAAAGTCCTGAGACTCTTATCTCCAATTAATACCAGAAAACCAGAAGTGACACTGTAGCTCTCAAGTGCTAAAGTGTTTACCTTAAACTGAAGAGCTGAGGGATAGCGCCCAGGCCCAAAGTTCAAGCCCATGACCAACAAAAGAGAAGGGGGGAACAAGTCACTTTATCTTTTTTTTTTTTTTTTTCTGTCAGTCCTGGGGCTTGAACTCAGGCCTGGGCACCGTCCCTGAGTTATTTTTTGCTCAAGGCTAGCACTCTACCACTTGAGCCACAGTGCCACTTCTGGCCTCTTCTGTTTATGTGGTACTGAGGAATTGAAACCAGGGCTTGGAATCCAGGGCTTCATGCATGCTAGGCAAGTGCTCTACCACTAAGCCACATTCCCAGCTTTGTAGTTTTATCTTTTCCTTCACAGAGCCATGGCTTTGCCTCCAATTTTACAGGGACCAGGTGTATCTCAGCTTCGCCCCATGCCAGCCCCATCCCACGAATGTCTCACAGAATTGTCCTAACAGCCCCACATAGTACATGCCACCATTGGACCCATTTTAAAGACAGGAAAACTGAGGCCAGAAATGTGATCAGGCAAAGCAACAAAGCACCATAAGAAGATGAGGAGGGGACTTCAGGGTAGGAGGTGGGACAGGTTGAAGACAAAGCTTGCTCACCAGAGAGGCTCTTGGCACAGTTCAGATCCCCTCGGAGGTCGTGGTCCTGGTCCCATGTGGAGAAGGGCAGGGAGAGGCCGTTTGATGTGGCCACCGAGACTCCCAGCTCACTGGCCACGGGGGCGGTGAGCTGCAGGCTGTAGGCTGTGTCCTCGCCGCCCAGGTGGACGGGAAACTTAAGGGATTTGGCATTACCATCTCTGTCCTGAAGCTGCACAGCCAGGCGGCCACCACGGTCCCCAGTGATACTGTGGATTTTCTCCAGGCCCAGCCAGAACTCGCCTGCAGAGGGAGATGCCACCTGGTGAGGAGGGCACGCATCCCCACACCTCTCCCCTCCCTGCCTCTCACCCAGCCCAGAAGTACCCACCTTGGGGGTCCCCAAAGCCGGCCTTGTAGGCTTCCCAAGGCTGGTTGAAATCCACAGAGCCATCTTGGCGCCTCTGAATCACAGTCCAGCCCCCCTCTGTCCGGAGAGAGAGAGAGAGGTGCAGGGTCACCAGGAGATTCCCTCCTCAAAAGGCTTGACCCTATTGGCTCCCCAACCCTGAGATTCCCCCAAACCCAGGGAGAGTAAGAGAAGGAAAGTGAGACAGAAGCATGAATAGCATAGCAAGCAGGAGATCGAGGCTAGACCTTTGTCCCAAGGAATGGCAGGGAAGAGGGGCTAGAGAAAATCTGCAAAATCAGCCGCAGGGATTAAGTATAGAAAGTTCATTTATGGAAATAGGGTGAGGTTGAACTTGAGGCCTTTGCAAATGCTAGGCCTGTTCTACCTCTGTGCTATGTACAACTGCCTTTTTTTCCCCCTCAGTTGTAGGGCTTGAACTCAGGGCCTGGGCACTGCCCCTGAGCTCTTTTTGTGCAAGGCTAATGCTCTACCACTTGAGCCACAGCTCCACTTCCAACTCTTTGGGTATTTCATTGGAGATAAGAGTCTCACAGACTTTCCTGCCTGGGGCTGGCTTCCAACTGTGATCCTCACTCAAATCTTAGCCTCCTGAGTAGCTAGAATTACAGGTATGAGCTACTGGTGCTGGGCTTGTGGCTGCATTTTAAAAGCAGCAACAGGATTATACAGGGCAAGAGGGCTCCCTTGGTAAGCCAAGGCCTCCTACCTGAGGTCATCTCACAGTTAACCAGGAATGGTGGGGACCCCTGAGGCTGGATCTGGAAAAGTCCACTCTGCCGCTGGCCATCTTCGAAGAGTTCCTGGCAGTCCTTAGGCAGTTCTGAAGGCAGACAGAAAGAAGAGCTGATGCAGGAGAGAAACCCCAGAGTGTCAGGAAAGAGTCATGTCTAAGGGCTGGGGATGTAGAGAAAGTGGGTGAGAGGCAATCTTACTCTTAGGACTCCACTATCAGCTAGACTCTTCCCTGGCTTCCTATGGCCTTGGTCAATATGATTGACGAGGTTCACTGAAGATTGTTCTCCCTCCTCCCACATTGCACCCCCACCACCTCCTTTCTTTTGTGTCCAGTATCTGGGGCTTGAACTCAGGGTCTAGGCTTGGTCCCTTAGCCTTTTTTTTTTTTCCTGACAGTTGTGGGGCTTGAATTCTGGGCCTGGGTGCTGTCCCTCAACTATTCACCTCAAGCTCTACCACTTGAGCCACAGCGCTACTGGTGATTAATGAAAGATAAGAGTCTCACGGATTTTCCTGCCCCGCTGACAGCCTCCTGAGTAGCTAGGATTACAGGTGTGAGCGAGCCACCAACGGCAAGCTCCCTTAGCTTTTTTACTCAAGGCTGGTGCTCTACCACTTGTTCCACAGCTCCATGTCCAACTTTTTACTGGGTAATTGGGAGATATGAGTTTCACAGGCTTTCTTGTCCAGGCTGGCTTCCAACCTCGATCCTCAGAGCTCAGCCTCCTGGTTAGCTGGGAGTACAGGCATGAACCTCCGAGCCTGGCTGTACTCCACCCTTGCTGCACACAGAGGCTTCTCTCGTATCTCCCCTACCCTTCCTGAACCACAAACCCTCCTGCCACAGGGAATTTACATGTGCCACTTGCTGTCCAGGAGTCTCTTTCATCCTGTTTCTGGGTCCCAGTGGCTGGATGCTTTCCCTCACCCCCAGACCAACCCCCACTCAAGTTATCTGGGGGTGTCTCCCTTTTCTCCCCCACCTAGCACCCACAAAGCAGCTCCCTCCCCAGCCATCAACCCCTCAACCCTGGTCATAGGCCACAGTTGGTGTTTTAATAAAGACTAGAAAGAAAGGAGCTGGAGAGCGAGGAATGTGGCTTAGTGGTAGAGTGCTCGCCTAGCATGCATGAAGCCCTGGGTTCGATTCCTCAGTACCACATAAACAGAAAAAGCCAGAAGTGGCGCTGTGGCTCAAGTGGTAGAGTGCTAGCCTTGAGCACAGAGAGGCCCAAGGACAGTGACCAGGCCCTGAGTTCAAGCTCCGGGACTGGCAAAAAAAGGAGGAGGAGGAGGGGCTGGGAAGGTGGCTCAGTGGTAGAGCGCTTGCCATGCATGCCTGAGGCCCTGGGTTCGATTCCTCAGCACCACATAAGCAAAAAGAAAAAAGCCAGACATGGCGCTGTGGCTCAAGTGGTAGAGCACTAGCCTTGAGCTGAAGAGCTGAGGGACAGTGCCCAAGCCCAGAGTTCAGGCCCCACGACCAGACCAAAAAAAAAAAAAAAAAAAAATTAAAATAAAAGGAGGAGGAGGAGGGAGCTGGGGTGGGAGGGGGGAGGTGCTCGCGAGGCAGATGCTGAGCTCAGCACAAAGGACTTGGACTTGTATAGTGGGGGAGGGAGGGTGCTGATGGAGTCTGGATGAGACTTGAGGTGACTGAAGCCCTAGTCTCACTGTGAGAAAGCTTAGGGAACAAGTCTGGAGGGAGAAGGAAGAAGAGAGGAGGCAAGAAGGAACTTGGTCTTGGCAGGATCAGGAGGGCCCGCCCCCCCCCCAGCTGAGAAAGTAGGGGAAAGGTCGTGGGGGGAGCAGGCGGGGACTCTCCTCCAATGAGTATATTCACTCCCCCCCCAGGAGGAGCTGGCTCTGAACCCCAGGAGGACACTTTCCGGCCCCTCAGGCAGCTCCCCTTTTCCCTACTTTTCCTCTCATCCAATCAGGACAGGCAGCTGGCCAAGCCACCAATGTGGTCAGCTTCACAGCCAGATGTTTGTATCCGCAGTTCTGAACTTTCCCCTACTTGGCTGGCCTGAGTCTGGGAGTCCCAAACCTTCACAACACCCTCCTTTTTCCCCCACCATCTCTCCCAAGCCAGGGCGTATGCCTGCGGCTCCCACCCCACCCCCAATCGCCCCTCATCCCAGGATGACTGCACATCTGCCTGTGGGGGAGGGGTGCGCCCTAAGGGCTGGAAGCCAGCCACCAGCCTGGCCTGGGTGTGAAATGGGGGATCCAAACTTTCACCCAGTTGGCAGTGGACAGCCACAGATGGTGGGGCGCAAGGTGACAGGGTGGACATGAACTTAGGGTGGGAACTGAGAACTTGTGTCAGATAGACACATGTGCCATGGTTTGGGATGGGGGAGGGTGGACTTGGAATGTGCACAATAAAGGACCAAGAGATACCCTCCCCCCAAAAAAGCTCATTCAGTATGGGCATGTGTGTGCGTGTGCAAATATGTACAGGCTGGATAGAGACTTGGGGAACAGAAAAAAAGGCATGAGGGACCAGGAACACTGGATTTGTAAGATTTAAGCGTGGCTTGTGAGTAGGGGCTGGCTCCACCTGTCCACCTAGCTATTCAAGAGGCTGAGATCTGAGGATATGGGTTCCTAGCCAGCCCTGAGAAGGAAAATCCAGGAGGCTTTTTTTTTTTATTGTATTTTTTTTTGTCTTTTCTTTTTTGGTACTGGGGATCGAACCCAGGACGTTGTACTTGCTAGGCAAGCGCTTTGCCACTGAGTTACATCCCAGCCCTCCATGAGGCTTTTATCTCCAGTTAATCACCAAAAAGCTCAAGTGGTTCAAGTGGTAGAGTGCCAGCCTTGAATGGAAAAAAGCTACATGATAGGACCCAGGTCCTAAGTTCAGGCCCTAGGACTGGGAACTGGGGGTGAGGGGGGTCTCTCCCTTCATTCCCCCTAATATAGTTTAAGTTCCTCACTGTCCCACCCCAGCTCCAGCTAGGACATGAGGCGTTTGCTGGGAAGAAAAGTCAGGTGTCCTGACCACATAGGGTCAGGTCTGAGGGAGGCGTGGGGCTCTCCCCATCAACCCCTCATTAGTGAGCCCAAGAGACATACGGCAGGACTTCTGTCTGTCTCCTAAGGTAGGCCCCACAGGGAGATGGGGACCAGGATGGAAAGTGGGAAGGTGGGATGAGCTGGGGACAGGACTGGAGGACAGCAAAACGATCAGACACTCACTGTGCAAGCTGGTGGCATTGGGAGCCAGACCAGAAGGCTGGGCCATCTTGGGGAGCCTCTTTTTAGTGGCAGGCTGGATCACCCCGTTGTCTAGGTGTGTGGGGGCCAGAAGGGCAATCTGAGTCAGGAGAAGAAGGTGGATCGGCGTTAGATCAAATGGCTCGAGCTGCTGAGTTTTTAGATTTGTTAGCTCGATGCCAGCAGGGACAGGACGACAGGCCCGGCCTTGCCTGGCCTTGCCCGGTCCTCCTCAGCTGGGCCGGGTCCTAGGGTGGGTACCTTGTTCTGCAGATGTTGGATTCTCAAGTGTTGCTTCTCCAGATGTCGCTGCTGCTGAGCCACTTTGAGGAACAGTTGGTGAATCCTGCCATTTTGAACCTTCAGCTGTGTCTGGGGGGATAGGGTGAAGGAGGGCAAACCTCACTGAGAATCTGGGCTCAGGTGTCCAGCCTCCCCATCCATCCTCCCCCACCATCCATCCTTCCAAATGTCCATCCTTTTGCAACCAAAGCAAAAGAGCCCAGAGAGCCCCAGGCCTGTCCCTCTCCCCACTCCTCACCCCCAGGCATGCAGGATTTTAGGCACAGCTACACCTTCCTCCTTCCCTCCCAAACCCTCCTGGAAGCCGCTCCTACCTGGAGATCGCGCAGGATCTCAGGAGCCACCTCACCACCGGCGGCGGCGGCGGGGGCGGCGCCCGGACGCTGGGGATGCGCGGAGGGGACCCCGGTGGTCTCGGATGTCTGGCAGGCCGCGCCGCAGGCGGCCAGGCGGCGCTCCAGGGCGCCCAGCTGCCCTCGGGTGCGCTCTACGTGTTCGTGCAGCCCGCGGCCGAGCTGCAGGAGCCCGTGGGCCAGCACGTTCATCTCGTCCCAGGACGCGAAGCGCGGGGGCTCGGGCGGCGGCGGCGCGGCGCCGGCCTGGGCGCGCAGCAGCCCCGCCGTGGCGGCGCACAGCACCAGGGCCGCGCCTGCCGTCGGGGCGCAGCGCATGACTCCGGGACACCTGGGCACCGGGGTGCACCGGGATGCGGAGACTCCGGGGCGGGGGCACCTGATCGCTTCCAGATGCGACAGCGACGAGGGGTGGACACGCGGCGGGAGCCCCGCGCAGCAGGGAAGTCTGCTGGGGCGCAGATGGACAGAGAGGAACGGACAGATGGGCAGATGGACAGATGGGGCGGACCCGGGATCTCCTAGCCGGCTCGGCTCGGTCTCCTCCACCGCGCCCCAGGCCACCTTTTATAAACCGGCGGGGACGGAGGAGGGGTGGAGGCGGGGCGCGGGCAGGCAGGGGCGGGGCGGGCCGCCGGGGGTGGGGTCGAGGCTGGTGGTTAGGTAGGGTGGTAGACTTCCAGGGGATGCAAAGCTCTCACACACACACACACAGGATGCCGCGTCCCCCTCTCCCGCGCCCCCCCCTCCTGCACCCCGTACCTGGTCCCAGAGTCTCCCTAGGGGAGACTCTGCCAGCAGCATCACCCCCACCCTGCCTTGGGCGCCCCCCATATCCCATCCCCACAGAGCAGCAAAGTCCCTGCCTCCCCTCAGAGGGTGGGGAGGCCCCCCCTAGAACTCCAACTTTGCGAGGAGTCAACACCAGGCTGTAGCCCCCTCTCCCCTTTCCTAGAAAGCTCAAAGCTCCCACACTTCTTCCCGCGCTGGGATGGTTGCAGATGTATGTCTTAATTTCCTTATCCCCTCCCCCATCTCCTCCACCCTCATCCCCAAAATCGCCCCAGCACCAGAACAGATTACAGAGACTCAGGGGGCTTCGATTTCCCCAGCTGTGCTTGTATTCAAGCAGAAACCTAGAAGGCACAGAAGGGACTTGTCCCTTCCACTCTTCATTTATTCATCCATTTGTTCATTCATCTAGCATTCATTTGTTCATTCCCTCATTCATTCATTCACTTATTCATTCAGACATTCATTTATTTATGCACTCATCCATTTGTACACTCATTCATTCATTCATCATGCATTCATTTGTTCATTCCCTCATTCATTCATTCATGCATGCATTCATTCATTTGTACACTCATTCATTCATGCATTCATTCATTCCACAATGAATACTACTTCCTGAGCTGGGAATGTGACTTAGTGGTAGAGTGCTTGCCTAGTTATGCATGAAGCCCTGGGTTCTTTTCCTCAGTACCACAGAAACAGAAAAAGCCACAAGTGGCACTATGGTTCAAGTGCTAGAGCATTAGCCTTGAGCTCAGGGACAGTGCCCAGGCCCTGAGTTCAAGCTCCAAGAAGGAAAAAAAAAAAAAAGACAACATGAATGAGACCTTGTTCTGAGGCTGACTTTTTTTTCCTACATCCTTTTCCCCACCCACTCCCTTCTTACCCTGCCAGGAAAGAGCATCTGGCCTAGAAAACCCTCCTGCCCGGAAGAACCACAGGGCAGATTAACTAAAAATAATAATAATTTTTTTAAAAAAGCCAACAGGGTTGACTCAGCAGGCCAGAAGCCAACAGCCAAGGCTCAGGAATGTGAAAGTGCAGGCCCAGGGCTGGGCTGACGTGCAGGGTGCCACTAATACACTTCCCCAGTAAAGCCACACGTCAAGAGACAGGCAGCCAGGAAGGGCAGGGAAGAAACCACTGGAAAGAGTTGCTTCTGATGGCCTGTCTACTCCCCAGTCTGACCCTGAGTGGTAGACTATGTCAAGTCATGCTAATCTCCAGCTCCCCTCCAAACCTCTTCCCAGGTTTCTAAAGGAAAATGCTCAATGATTTTGTCAATTTGCTGACAGTGTGTGTGTGTGTGTGTGTGTGTGTGTGTGTGTGTGTGTGTGCGCGTGCACACACATGTGCGCATGTGCATGCACACACACCAGTCCTGGGATTGAACTCAGAACACAGACACTGTCCCTTAGCTTTTTTGCTTAAATTTGGTGCTCTACCACTTAATCCATAGCTCCATTTCCAGTTTTTCAGTAGTTGGTTAGAGATAAGATTCTCACAGGGACTTTTCTTCCAGGGCTGGCTTCGAGCCACAGTCCTCAGACCTTGTCCTCCTGAGTAGGATTACAGGCAAGAGTCACCTGGGTGCCTTCTTATGCCATCTTCATTTGTACCCAGATGCAAGGTGCTTCCATATGACTGAGGTAACTGTCTTTCTTCACTGATCTATGGGCAGCAGAATGGAGACCAATTCCTACCATCAGGAGACTTAAGCATGGGGTGGGGCATAGCCTAAGGAACAGGGCCTTTCTATCTCTAATCATGGGTGATTCTGGTGGATTTATTAAGGGAAGAGGAGCTGTCAGTGCAGGAACTCCTTACAATGTAAACAGCAGCATAGGTCTGGGAATGCAGGCCTAGTGGTAGAGTGCTTGCCTAGCATGCATGAAGCCCTGGGTTTGATTCCTCAGTACCACATAAAAAGGAAAAACCAGAAGGGGTTCTGTGGCTCAAGTAGTAGATAGAGTGCAAGCCTTGAGCAAATGAAGCTCAGGGACAGTGCCCAGGTCCTGAGTTCAAGCCCCAGGACTGGCAAAACACACACACACACACACACACACAAAGGCTATAAGTGGAGCTGTGGCTCAAGTGGTAGAGGACTAGCTAGCCCTGAGCAACAATGCTCAGGAACAGTGCCTAGGCCCTGAGTTCAAGCCCCCACAACTGGCATATACACAAAAGAAATGAAAAAGGAAAAGAAAAGCCAAGGGTTGGAGATGTGGCTTTGTTGGTACAGCACTAGTCAATGAGTGAAAGCATCAACTACTGAGTTCAAGTTCAGGTCTCTGACCTAAAAAAAGAAAACAGAGCCTGGTACCTGTGGCTCACACTTGTAAGCCTAGGTACTCAGGAGGCTGAGGTCTGAGGATCGCAGCTCAAAGCCAGCTCAGAAGGAAAGTCCATGACACTCTTATCTTCAATTAAGTAGAGCTGTGGTTCAGAGTGTAATGAATGTCATCCTTCAGTGAAAAAGCTAAGGGACAGTTTAAGCCCCAGCTCCAGCACAGAAAGAAGGAAAGAAAGAAAACTGCATGGCTGTGCATGGGGATGTCTGTGGGTCTATGCACGTCCACTTTCTATTTCTGCCTGAGACAGAGAGACCGAGAGGGAGGGGGCACCGTTCACTCTTGCACACACTCTCAGGCACTCTTTGTTTTTGAGCCACGGAGGGCGTGTTGCACTTGGAATGTGTGCCTTGCCTTTTTTTGACCCTTTGCCCTTTCCTACCAACAAAACCCAGCTTACATAACTGCTGTCCGGACCACAGCTTCAGGAAATGGAACCCTGACCCAGTGCTGTTATCTAATCTGTGGTCCGTATTCCAGTTTCATCTTGGCCCCAGTAGTACCCTTTGCAGCCCTATGGGTTCCCGGCCTATGTCAGAATCCCATCCAACCCTTTGCTTGGCTTTTTTTTTTTTTTGGTCAGTTGTGGGGCTTGAACTCATAGCCTAGATGCTGTTCCTGAGCCTCTTTGTGCTTAAGGTTGGCACTCTACCACTTGAGTCACAGCACCACTTCCAGCTTTTTGGGTGGTTCAATGGAGACTCGTGGACTTTCCTGCCCAGGCTAGCTTTGAACTATAATTCCTAGATCTCAGCTTCCTGAGTAGCGGGGATGACAGGTGTGAGCCACCTGCACCCAGCTCTCCCTTGGCTTTCTGTCCTCAGTGTCTTCAGTTCTGCATTGCACTTCAGGACACTGACATCTCCAAAACGTACACACCAGTTATTTGCAGGGAAGCTCTCCTGGTGTGTCTTTCTGTCTGTCTGGTGTTCCTTCTCTACTAGGCTCCCATCATGCATTTTTGGCTGGGATATTGTGTCCTTCTTGGTGCTGATATTGAGAGTTACATGATGTCCCTTTGCCCATTCTTGGCAGTACTCCACATGATCCTTTCAACCACATACTTTGAATCCCCAATGATGGGTGTTGTCATGGAGAAAGCACACTAGCTACCAGCCAGACACAGTGGATCCAGCTTATAATCTTTGCCACTTGGGAAACTGAGATCAGAAGATCTCGGTTCAAGGCCAGCCTCAACAAAATGAAATGTGCCAGACTGCATCTCAACCAATGTTTGGATTCCACGGTGCATGTCTCTTATCTTAGCCATGGTGGAACCACAAATGGTGCAATAGCCTTTGCCTGTCACCCTAGCAACCAAAGGGAAGCACAAATAGGAGCCCGGGCTGGTACAGGCATAATGTGAGACTCTACTTTTTGAAAATAAGGAATGTGCCAGGCACTGGTGGCTCATTCCTATAATCCTAGCTACTGAGGAGGCTGAGATCTGAGTATCTTGGTTCAAGGCTAGCCCGGGCAGCAAAGTCCATGAGATTCTTAACTCCAATTAACCACGAAAACAGGAAGTGGTGCTGTGGCTCAAGTAGTAGAGCACTTGCCTTGAGCTGAAGAGCTCAGGGACAGCGCTCAGGCCCAGAGTTCAAGCCCCACAACTGACAAAAAAAAAAAAGGGGGAGGAGATAAGGAACTGGTGCAGGTGGCTCATGCCTGTAATATCAGGTTCTCAGGAGGCTGAGATCTGGGGATTGCTGTTGAAGCCAGGTAGGGCAGGAAAGTCCAATTAAGCACCAAAAAGTTAGAAGTAGAGCTGTGGCTCAAGTGGTGGAACACTTGGGTGCTCAGCATAGCACTGAGGCCCTCCTGAGTTCAAGCCCCAGGACCATCACAAAATCTGTCTATCTATCTATCTATCTATCTATCTATCTAGTATCTTTGGAAGTAGAAGGGCTGAGAGTGTGGCTCAAGTTGTAGGGGGTGTGTCTCAGAGGAGGTGTAGCTCAAGTGATAGGGGGCCTGTTGGATTGGTGGTTCACTTGGAGGGGCGTGGCTCAAGTAGTATGAGTATGGCTCAAGTGATAGCACCCAAGCACTAGCAAGGAAGCCAAGTAAGACCTTGAGGTCTTGAGTTCAAGCTCTGGTACCAACACATACACGAAAAGAGAGTTTTTATTTTTGTTTTTTTTTTTTTATTGTGAAAGTACCATTCAGAGGAGTTACAATTACATGGGCAAGATAATGAGTACATTTCTTATCAAGCATTGTTGCCTCCTCCTTTGCTTCCCCTTCCCATCCCTTCCCATCTCCTCCCCCATTCCCCCCCCCCAAAGTTGTAAAGTTCGTTTGTACATCTCATTGTTGCAATGGGTCCACCCGTATCCCTATTTAAATGATTTGTTTTTTCCCTTCCCCTCCACAAATTATACCAACATCAAATACAGTGAAAGCAGGGGTTATACCATGGGGGAGGGACACACAAAGCAACAAAGAAATCATCTTATAAATATGTTAGAAAGTATTTTTTTAAATAATCACTTTCAAGTCCAGTCTTTGTAAATGTTTTTGTTTGACAAATAGGCAGGTTTTTTGACAGCTTTACTGAAGTATAATTGACTTGCCATAATCTGTACATATTTAAAGCACGTAGCTTAATAAACGCTGACATATGTATTCTCTGTAGATAATCACCACAATTAAGATAACTGATGGGGCTACCACACCTAGTATGAATATTCTCATACTTCTTAGGAACCTCTCCCCCTTCCCTGCCTGCCAATAGCTCTGTAGATTACTTTTTATTTTCTAGAATATTCTGTGACTGGAATCAGAGAGAATCTTCACATTTCTCTGATTTCTTTTAATGTGCCTATTTATTCCTGTTGGGAGTACCAATAGTTCATTTTTTAATCATTGTATAAATAAACCTATCTATTCTTTTCTATCATAAAAGACATTTGAGTTAATGATCATTTTTAACTATGAGAAATAAAGGAGTCATAGGCACTTGTATACAAGATTACCTTTGGATAACTCTTCATTTCTGGGGAAAGGTTTTTTTTTAATTAATTTATTTTTATTATTGTTATTACTTTTGTGTATGTGTGCTGGTCCTCAAGCTTGAACTCAGGGCCTGGGCACTGTCCCTGACCTCTTTTTTTTTGTCAGTCATGGGGCTTCAACTCTGGGCCTTGGTGCTGTCCCTGAGCTCTTCAGCTCAAGGCGAGTGCTCTACCACTTGAGCCACAGAGCCACTTCCAGATTTCTGGTGGTTAATTGACATAAGAGTCTCATGGACTTTGCTGCCCGGGCTGGCTTTGCACCATGATCCTCAGATCTCAGCCTCCTGAGTAGTTAGGATTATAGGCGTGAGCCACCAGTGCCTAGCTCCCTGAGCTCTTTTTTTGCTCAAGGCTAGCACTCGTACCACTTTTGTTTTTGTAGGTCATGGGACTTGAACTCTGGGCCTGGGCACTGTCCTTCAAATATTCAGCTCACTCTTGAGCCACAGCACCACTTCTGGTTTTTTCTGCTTCTGTGGTGCTGAGGAATTAAACCCAGGGCCTCATGCATGCGAGGCAAGCACTCTACCACTGAGCCACCTTCCCAGCCCGTGCTCTACCACTTGAGCCACAGTTTCATTTCACTTCTTATTTTTTTGGTGTTTAATTGAATATAAGTGTCTCACAAGGGCTGGGAATGTGGCTTAGTGGTAGAATGCTTGCCTAGCATTCATGAAGCCCTGGGTTTGATTCCTCAGTACCACATAAACAGAAAAAGGCAGAGATGGCACTATGGCTCAAGTGATAGACTGCTGCTAGCCTTGAGCAAAGAAGCTTAGAGACAGTGCCCAGGCTCTGAGTTCAAGCCCTAGGAATGACAAAAAAAAAAAGTCTCACGAGCTAGGTGCTGTTTGTTCATGCCTGTAATCCTTGCTGCTCAGGAGACTGAGAGCTAAGGATCAGAGTTCAAAGCTCGCCTGGGCAGGGAAGTCCATGAAACTCTTATGTCCAATTAACCACCAGAAAACCTGAAGTGGTTCCGTGGCTCAAAGTAGTAGAGCACTAGCCTTGACCAAAAAGGGCTCAAGGACAGTGCTCAAGTCCTGAGTTCAAGGCCCTGACTAAAAAAAAAAAAAAGACTTACAGATTTTTCCTGCCTGGTCTGGCTCAAATCACGATCCTCAGATCTCAGCTTCCAGAGTAGCTACAATTACAGACATGAGCCATGTTGACCAACTTTTATTTCTTTGGGATGAGGTCTCATTGTACAACCCGGGCTGGCTGAAAATTCCTAGACTCAAATGATTCCCTCCCCCGCCCCCCCCCTCCATCTCAGCCTCCAAACTAGCTGAAACTACAGGCATATACACCACACCCTGCTATTTTATTAGTGTACATTTCAGTATTCAAACTCAGGGCTGTTAAGTAGCTAGGATTACAGACATGAGCCACCAAGCTTCTACTGGCTTTTGGAGCTACCTTTGGCTACATGGGCTGTGACAGCCTGGAGATCAAGATCTTCCTGTCTCTGCCTTCCCAGCATCGAGATGACAGTCCAATAATGAGAAATCTTTTAGGTTATTTTGTGCACATAAATATTACCTGTAGGGTAAATTCCCTGAAGTAGGTCAAAGGGCTTTCATATTTGTAGTTCAGGAAAATGTTACCAAATCACCCTGCAAGGAAATTGTGCTTTCACACCCCAACGCAGGAATCCTGGCTCCTGTCTCCTCATAGTTGTCACAAACCATGTCATTAAGCACTTGGATTCCTGCCAATCTGATAAGTGGAAAATGACCTCACTCAGTTTTTTTGTTTGTTTTTGCCAGTTCTGGGGCTTGAACTCAGAACCTTGGCCCTGTCCCTGAGCTGCATTTGCTCAAGGCTAGCACTCTACCACTTGAGTCACAGCACCATTTCCGGCTTTTTCTGTTTATGTGGTACTGAGGGCTTCATGCATGCTAGGCGAGCACTCTACCACTAAGCTACCTCCCCATGCTGGGCACAGTGGCTCACGTCTGTAATATTAGCTACTCAGGAGGCTGAGATTTGAGAATTGCAGTTCAAAGCCAGCCTGGGCAGGAAAGTCCATGAGACTCTTATCTCCAATTAAACAATAGAAAACTGGAAGTGGCGCTGTGGCTCAAAAGTGGTAGAGCTCAGGCCTTGATGTGGAGAACTCAGGGACAGTGCCTAGGCCCACAGTTCATGCTCCACAACCAACAAGAAATAAAAAAATAAAAATAAAAGCTACCTTCCCAGTCCCTCACTCTTTTTTGATTTGCATCTAAATTCAAGATTAGGGGCTGGGAAGGTGGCTCAGTGGTAAAGCGCTTGCCTTGCATGCTCAAGGCCCTGGGTTCGATTCCTCAGCACCACATAAGCAAAAAGAAAAAAGCCGGAAGTGGTGCTGTGGCTCAAGTGGTAGAGCGCTAGCCTTGAGCTGAAGAGCTGAGGGACAGCGCCCAGGCCCAGAGTTCAGGCCCCACTACTGGACCCAAAAAAAAAATAAATAAATAAATTCGAGATTACCTTTCCAAGTATTGCATGGACATTTTTGTTTCCAGCGGTCAAGGGTGTGTTTTTCTTTTTCTTACTAATATCCAGAATTTTCTTTCGGGGGCAGATTTAATCCTTGGTGATAGGAAATACAAGCATTTCATTCTTCAATTTGTTGTTTGTCTTCTCATTTTTTCTCTCTTCCTTTCTTTTCTTCCTCCCTCCTTCCTACTCTCCTTCTCTCTCTTTTCTTCTTTGTTTTTTTTTGCACATGTAGTACATTCTGTCCTAAAATCTTTGACCCTCCTACCTCAGCCTCCCTAGTTGAGATTACAGGCATATGCTACTATGCCTGCACACCACTATATCATAATGGGCCAACTACATCATCTCCATAACTAATGACTTGGTTTATGTTTGAGTATGTATGTGTGTGTATGTGCATACACCAGTACTGAAGCTTGAACTGAAAGCTTACCACTCTCACATAGCTTTTTTGCTCAAGGCTGGTGCTCTACCACTGAGCCACAGCTCTACTTCTGTACTTCTGGCTTTTTGTTCGTTAGAGATAAGAGTCCCACAGACTTTTCTGCCTGAGCTGGCTTTGAATCACAATCCTCAGATCTCAGCCTTTAGAATAGCTAGGATTCCAGGTGTGAAATGTCCAGGAGACTTTTATCTCCCATTAACCAACAAAAAGCTAGGCTGGAGGCATGGCTCAAGTGGTAGAGCACCAGCCCAGAGATCAAGCAATGCAAGGTAGAAGTCATGAGTTCACATGAGCCATTTTAATCATTCTTCAGCATACACTTGAGCGACATCAAGGACATTTTTTTCTTCTACTGAGGGGATGAAAGAAGTGATTAAAAGAAGGCCAGCCTGGGCAGGAAAGTCCATGAAATTCTTATCTTCAATAAACCACTCAGAAAACTGGAAGTGGCACTGTAGCTCAAGTGGTAGAGCACTAGCCTTGAGCTGAAGAGCTGAAGGACAGCACGTAGGCCCAGAATTCAAGCCCCATGACCGACCAAAAAAAAAATTATGGGGCTGGGAATGTGGCTTAGTGCGAAAGTGCTTACCTAGCATACATGAAGTCCTGAGTTCAATTCCTCAGTACCACATAAACAGAAAAAGCTCAGAGACAGTTCCCAGGCCCTGAGTTCAAGTCCCAAAACTGGCAAAAAAAAAAAATTCTAGTTAGACACATTGGGGGCTCCTGCCTGTAATCCCAGCTACTCAGGAGGCTAAGATCTGAGGATGGCCATGCAAAGGCAGCCTGGGCTGGAAAGTCCATGAGACTCTTATCTCCAATTAAGCACCAAAAAGAAAGAAGGGTAGTGGTGGCTCAAGTGGCAGAGCACTAGCTTTGAGCAGGTTAAGGGACAGCATCCAGGCCTTCAGTTCAAGCCCCAGGATCAATCAGTGCGCGCGCGCGCACACACACACACACACACACACACACACACACACACACACACACACACAAAGTTTATGCCAATGATAAGCAAAATAAAATACATTAGTAGTTCTAATACTGAGCTCTTAGGAGTAATTGGGTTCTTAGAGAAGCTTCCTAATTTCTTATATTACATGTTAATTTTACAGAAAATGACAAATCACTTTTAGCGCAATAGGATGTTCCCTTGTTTTAAATTGTTTTTCTTTCCCCAGGTTTGGACGGAGGAGACGCGTCCTCTTGTGGCATGTCCGAGAACCGCTATGGGCGCGACGCATGCGCTTTCGCTCGCGTGGGCTCTGAGCTTGGACAGCGGCTCCTGATATCTGTGCGCCCCCTGGCGGCCGCCCCTGAATGAAGCGCTGGGGAAATGGAATCAAGCTCCAAAGTGACAACGAAGTGGAAGTAACTACCTACACTTCTTTCTTTCTGTCAGGACCATCTCATTTATTTAACAGAAATTCATTCATCAAACATTTATGCCCGGGTGCCAGGTGGCTCACACCTGTCACCCTAGTTACTCAGGAGGCTGAGATCTGAGGATTGGGGTGCAAAGCCCGTCTGGGCAGGAAATGCCATAAGACTCTTTATCTCCAATTAACCACCAGAAAAAAACAGAAGTGGCGCTGTGGCTCAAGTCGTAGAGAGCTAGCCTTGAGCAAAAAGCAGCTCGGGGACAGTGCCCAGTCCCCTGAGTTCAAGCTGCAAGATGGGCGTGCATGCACACACACACACACACACACACACACACACACACACACACTCAACACAAACTCAATGCGAATGGCAATCCTAGCTACTCAGGAGTCTTGAGACCTGGAGGATCCCAGTTTAAAGACGCCAACCTTGGGAAGGAAAGTCCTGAGAGATTCTATCTGCAAAATAACCAGCAAAAAGCAGGGCAGAAGGCATGGCTCAATTGGTAGAGTGCCAGCCTGAGTTGCAACCCAGTACTAACAAAAATAAAAGTAAAGTGAAAAAGGTTGGGTATGAGTTGCCTGGCATTTGTGAGACCCTGAATTCAATCTCCACTGACAAGTATCATCTGGCAACTGCTCAGAGCTGGGTAAGGCTGCCAGGAGGGCAGCAGAACCACCTGCAGTCTTCCATCACTAGCTGTGGGAGGCAAGGGATGAATTCAGCTCTTCAGGATCCAAACTGACAGGACCAGAAACAACTGCTTTTGGAGCCCATAGAGGGGCTGATGGGGTTTCCTCTACCCTAGTGCTAGGGCCTACTGGGCCCAAAGGGCAGCCTAAGCCTCTCCAGGGTAGCTATGCATTCCTGATGAGGGTTGGGGGGTGGGAGGGCACTATGGAGATTCCAGAAAGCCCTGGATGTGGTGAAGAGGCTGAGAGTGGTTTCCAAGGGCTTTAAGTGAATCCTACAGAGGTTGACAGCCTCCGGCCTCCTCTTCCCCACTCCTGCCCTGGCCTGGCATAGGGTAGGAGAGAAAGGACATATTTCCTGCCCTGCATGGGAAGGTGTGAGGAATCCAGGAAGGGAGGGCAGTGTTCTACATCTCAGTTTGCATCTCAGGCAAACTTCTTCCTCCCTGTTATGTCTCGCAGAGCCTTGCTAGACTGGGACTATTATATATATATAATATATATATGTATATATATGTATATGTGTATATATGTGTATATATATGTGTGCAGATATTATATATTTTGTACATACATACATATATAATATATACATATACATATGATATATATGTGTGCAGATATTATATATTTTGTACATACATACATACATAATACATACATATACATATATATGATATATATGTATGTGTCTGTGTGTCTGATGTCTGTATGTCTGTGTGCCAGTCCTGGGGCTTGAACTCAAAGCCTGGGTACTATTTCTAAGCGTTTTTGCTCAAGGCTAGTGCTCTACCACTTGAACTACAACTCCACTTCTGGCTTTTTGTGGTTAATTGGAAATAAGAGTCCCATGTACTTTCCTGCCCAGGCTGGCTTCAAACCATGATCCTCAGATCTCAGCCTCCTAAGTAGCTAGGATTACAGGCATGAGCCTCCAATGCCCAACTATTTTATATTTTATTGCATTGGTTTGCATTTTATTTTTTTATTTTTTTTGAGGGGGGGGCTCCAGTAGTGGGGCCTGAACTCTGGGCCTGGGCACTGTCCCTCAGCTCTTCAGCTCAAGGCTAGCGCTCTACCACTTGAGCCACAGCGCCACCTCCGGCTTTTTTCTTTTTTGCTTATGTGTTGCTGAGGAATCGAACCCAGGGCCTCAGGCATGCAAGGCAAGCACTCTACCACTGAGCCATCTTCCCAGCCCCATGCATTTTATTATTTTAAAACAGAGTCACAGAATATAACCCAGGTTGGACTTGGGCTTGAAAACTCACCGGTCTTCACCTCCTGACTGCTGAGATTACAGGTGTGTATCATCACACCTGGTTTAGCTTGACAAGAGTCTTGCAGGGTCACTAAGATACCCAAGCCTGGTGCCAGTGGCTCATGCCTGTAATCCTAGAGGGGGAAAAACAGCAAAAAGCATGGCAGGAGGCATGGCTCAAGTGATAGAGTGCCAGACTTGTGAAAATAGGTAAAGGACATCATCCAGGCCCTGAGTTCAAGCCCAAGTACCAGTACAAAAACAAAAAAGAAATTCAAGTGTGTTCTCTCATGCCTATAATCACCACTACTCAGGAAGTAAAGATGGGGGAGGGGTGGGAATCAAAGTTCAAGGCAGTGAGTACATGGGAAAAGTTTGAGAGAAAATGCTTCCCATACTTGTCTGGCCATTTAGATTAGGTCCATGAAATCACTTTGATACAGAACAAGACAGACATGCTTCTTGTCTGCTGCCTTCATCTGGTCTGGCTGTATTGATAATTTTGTATGACCCTTGAATGATGTAAATATCACAAAAGTATTGATCAACTGGCCTTTGGCAGAAAAAAGTTTCCTCATGTTTGACTTAAAATATACAGGAGACCACACAAGGTCGCTCATCCCAGGTATGTGAGAAGCATAGATAATAGGAGGATCGCAATCCAAGGCCATCCAGGCAAAAAGCATGAGACCCTATCTGAAAAATAACCAAAGCAAAAAGGACTGGGGGCATATCACATAGAGTACCTGCCTAGTAAGAGCAAGTTTCATACATACAAAAAGGCAAAGTAAAGAAATGATCATAATAGCTAGGTACTGGCTAATATCTGTAACAGTCTGAGGTCTAAAGATCATGTTTCAAAGATAGCCTGGGTAGGAAAGCCCATGACACTATCTCCATTTAACTACCTAAAAAAGCTGGAACTGGAGCTGTGGCTCAAGTGGTAGAATGCTTGAACAAAATTGCTCAGGAGCTGGGTGCCAGTGGCTCACACCTGTAACCCTACTCAGAAGGTTGATATCTGAGGATCGAGGTTCAAAGCCAGACAGACAGAAAAGTCTGACTCTTTTTTTTTTTCTTTTTGCTTATGTGGTGCTGAGGAATGGATCCCAGGGCCTCAGGCATGCAAGGCAAGCACTCTTCCACTGGGCCACCTTCCCAGCCCCTGAGAGACTCTTATCTCCAATTAAATTACAAAAGAAAATTTCAGAAGTGGTGCTATAGCCCAAGTAACCAGTGGTAGCCTTGAGCAAAAGGAGCTCATGGACAGCACCCAGAACCAGAGTTCAAGCCTCAGGACTGGAAAAAAAGGGGGGGGGGGGCACCGGGTGCGGGTGGCTCACCTCTGTCATCCTAGCTAGTCAGAAAGCTGAGATCTGAGGATCACAGTTTAAAGCCAGGCTGGGGCAGGAAAGTCCATCAGACTCTCATCTCCACTAAACCACCAGAAAACCAGGAGTGGCGCTGTGGCTCAAGTGGTAGGGTGCTTGCCTTGAGCTGAAGAGCTCAGGGGCAGCGCCCAGGCCCAGAGTTCAAGCACCACAACCAAAAAAAAAAAAAAAAAGTGCACAGAAATAGTGTCCAGGCTCTGAAACAGAATTCGTTCCAAAAAAAAAAAAAAAAAAAACCACAAAAACTCACCTTAGGCCTTTGAGCAACAATGCTCCCCAAAAGAGAAGGTGGCCACTGAAGATTTAGGAAGGAAGGCCAAAGCCCTGTGGTGGGAACTCATCAAGACTCTGGAAATTAAGTTGTAATAATATGAATCTCCTCGGAATATTCTGCTCAGAAAAATCTCTTGAATCTACGCACTATTCATCCAGCTTGGCTTCCTCCTCTTCTGTGGCTCCCCCGTGGCCGCCCCGTGAATCAAACCCAAACTCCTTAGCCAGAAGCTGGACTACACTTTGCTGCAGCTGGGACCCTCCCTGTAAGCCACGCCCCAGGCCACACCTATTTATAAGACCACGCCCACACGTCCCACCCTGCCTTACCATTGGACAAATCGGAGAAGTTCGGGCGCTGGTTGGTTGGCATGACCGTCAGTTCGGATCAAAGCCTTGATAACCGGCCCCCCGAGCTTCGAGGGGGCGGGCTCCGGTGCGGGCGCGGCCAGGGCTGCCGCTTCAGGTACTGCACCAGCTTGTGGGGTCCCTTGTGTGGGAGGGTCTTCGGGGGTGGCTGGGACACGCACCGGGACCGGAGGGGAGCTGTGCACATCCTATACTTTTGCAGGTTCCGCTTGCTGCGACGGGGTGGACGCTGCGTCCTGAGGCCGGGACTCCCTCAGACATTGGGAGCCCACCCCCAAGGTAGGTAGCAGAGCGAGAAGGGAGGTGGGGGGAGTCTCTGAATTCAGGAAACCATCCCCCTGTTTCCCCTATGAGCTACCTATGGGACCCTTCCCCAGAGTCACTCCCGGACCGTGGAGGGAACTGAGATTGCGCTGGTGCGGGAAAGAGGGGGGGGGGTACGGAAACGGTGTTGGGGGGAGGGACGGACAGATGGACGGCCCCCGGACCCGCGGACAATGGGCAGCGGATGGGACCGCCCGGTGGCTCTTCCTGTAGGAAACTGTTCTGTCCCTGCAAAGCTGACCTGGCTGTGTGTTGAGGGGTGGGGGTGAGGGTGGAGGGATGGGGGGTGGGGAGGATCTGAGCACGCCCCCTCCTCATGCTGTCATCTGTCCGCTCGCCACCTTCTGTGTCGTGGGCTCGAGGGGTCCATATCAACGTTTGGAGGTGCCACCCCCTACCCCAGGCAGGCAGGGCCGCAGGTTCCCCAAGACCGGGATGCGTTTGCTGATGGCACACAGCAATGCCTCCCGAAATAGGCCCAGGGGCGGGCGTGGGGGCGTGTGGCGTCGGCTCTGATGGCCTAATAAGGGGTCTCAGGCTGAGGATCCGGATCCAGCACTGACAGCCACGGCCGGGCGGAGAGAAGAGGATGCCTGCACGCCCCATCACCAGGAAGCTGGAGTCCCCTGGAGCCATGGGCCTGGGGGTCCCCATGCCCAGGCTCCCCACTCCTGCTTGGGAGATGAAGGGGATCCGTAGTCTGTGTGCCAATCCTGGGGCTTGAACTCAGGGCCTGGGCGCTGTCCCTGAGGGTTTTTTGTTTTGTTTTCTTTCCTCAAGACACTTTGCTCTATTACTTGAGCCCCAGATCTACTTACAGCTGTCTCTAGGATTTGTCTGCCAGGCAGGCTTTGAACCAGAATCCTCAAATCTCAGCCTCCTGAATAGCTAGGATCACAGGCTTGAGCCACTCAGGCTGTTTGTGAAAGGGAATCTTTGTAAATGGTCAAATATAAGTGGTGATTTGGCAACTTAAGCCACATGGAGACTCAAATCTTGCTTCTGCCCCTCCTTGATTGCTCCCTGTGCCTGTTTCCCAACTGCACCACAGGGAAGGGAAATGATACTAGGACTGAGCTGCACTCAATTCAGTGGCTCAGCTTATGATCTTAGCTACACAGAGTTCAGGAGAAGGAGAATGGACAGCCCAGACAAGAAGTTCACAAGACCCCAATCTCAACAATAAAACCTTGATATACTGGCAACCACCTATCATCCCAGCTACTTGAGAAGTGTAAAATAGGAAGAGAAAGGTCCAAGCCAGCCCCCACCCAAAAGGAGACTCTATTTGAAAAATAATGAACACAAAAAAGGTTTGGAGGCATGGCTTAAGTGGTAGAGCACCTGCCTTGAAAGTGCAAGGCCTTGAGTTCAAGCCCCAGAATCCATCAAAACGTTAATATTCATGGATTCCGTGGGGGGAAATAAAAGGCAAAAATACTACTAGTTATTTACCACCCTGAGGCCATCATCCAGCCCAGATCTGGCTATGGCTGCCTCAACTAGTTCAGGTTTTAGGGATGGCCCACAGCTGTTTTTGCCGTGGGAGAGCCTTGAATCTGGGGGTGGAGTGGGGGGGGGGGGGAATCTGGTCACTAGAAGAGAGGGCTAAGAGGATCCAATCACACACCGTGAGCCAGGCAGGTCTAGACCCCTGAGCCCCTGGTTCAGGCTTTTTTCCAAAACTCAGTTCTTCCCTGGCAATTTCCTGAAAACAAGTTTGGGGAAGCACTGGCTGTCCTGTCTCTGTACTGCCCTGTGGCCCTGCTGGCCAGCTCCTCACAGCTAGTGTGAGGGGACAGGAAACAGCTGCTTGGGGCCTGGAAGAGGCCCTGGCTGGCCTTGGAGTGGAGAAGGAAATGGCAAAGGCTCAGGTTGGACAGAGTTGGAGAGCAGGAGTTTGGGGGAGGGGGTCCTCCCTCCTGGAGAGTAGAGGAAGTGGCCACACTGAGCTGGCTGATGGGTGCCCAGGCACACAGGTGACCAGAAGGAATGCAAGAGGCAGGAAGGGGCAGCTGGGATAATTGCCAGAAAGCAGACAGGCAGAGGGCCAGGAGAGAGGTGATGGCTTGGGGTTGGCTGGACAGTGTGGGACAGGCAGGCTGGGTATTTCTCACAAGGGATCCCGCAGATGGTAGGGAAAATCAATCTGAAGTTTTTCCACAGGCAGTGGACTTCATTGCTCTGTGCCTTGGTTTTCTCCATCTGTAAAATGTGAAATGTGAGTGGTAATAGAACTGGGGTATGTGTTTGTGGCAGGAGGACAATTAATCAAGCACAGCAGGGAGTAATTCCCTTAAACCATCTTTCTCTTCCTGTGTGCCCCCCTCATTCTCTTCTTTCTTCCTCCTTTTCCCGCTTCTCTTCTTTCCCTTGTCTCGCTTTTCTCTCCTCCTCTTGTTCTTTCCCCTCCTCCTCCCTCATTCTTTTCCTCCCTTCCTCTCTTGTCTCTCCTTCCTCCCTCTCCCTCTTCTCTCAGTGCTATAGATAAAGCCCAGCTCCTTCCACATACGAGGCAAGTGCTCTACTACTTAAGCCACACCCCCTAGTCTTGTACTCACATCTGGCTCTGCCAACTATCACATTATTTGATGTGACTCAGTCTCTCACTTTCTTAGAGTCTCTCTGATGTCACTGAAGGAGTCATCCTGTGCTCCTTTTTCACGAGGAGTCAGAGCATTGGCATCTGGGTGCTTGTAGTTGTGTGTGTGTGTGTGTGCGCGCGCGCATATATGTTTGGTATTTGGTAGTCCTGGGGTTGAACTCAGGGCTTCATCCCTGATTATCTGGCACTGTATCACTTGACCTATACCTCCAGACTTCCTTTTAAAAAAAAAAAATCAGTTATGGGCTTGAATTCTGGGCCTACACACTATCCCTGAGCTCTTGTTCAAGGATAGCACTCTACTACTTTGAGTCACAGCTCCATTTCCAGCTTTTTGGTGGTTCATTGAAGTTAAAAGTTTCATGGACTTCCTTGCTTGGTTGGCTTGGAACCTTCATCCTCAGCTTTCAGTCTCCTGAGTAGCTGGGATTACAAGCCTGAGTCACTGTCACCCAGCTCCAGCCTTGCTTTTTTCTAGTTATTTTGAGCATGAGTCTTGTAGCTGGAGCTGGGCACCGGTTGCTCATGCCTGTAATCCTAGCTATTCAGGAGGCTGAGATCTGAGGACCAGGAACCTACCATGAGACTTTTTTTTTTTTTTTTTGTCAGTCATGGGGCTTGAACTCTAGGCCTGGGTGCTGTCCCTCAGCTCTTCAGCTCAAGGCTAACCCTCTACTACGTTAGCTACAGTGCCACTTCCTGTTTTCTGGTGGTTTATTGGAGATAAGAGTCTCATGGCCTTTCTTGCCTGGGCTGGCTTTGAACCCTGATCCTCATATCTCAGCCTTCTGAGTAGCTAGGATTACAGGCGTGAGCCACCCCAGCACCTGGCTTCTGTGAGACACTTATCTCCAATAAAACACTAGAAAACTGGAAGAGGTGCTATGGCTCAAGCGGTAGAGCGCTTGCCTTGAGCTGAAGAGCTAAGGGAAAGCACCCAGGCCCAGAGTTCAAGCCCTAGAACTGACCAAAAAAAAAAAAAGTCTTGTAGCTGGGTGCCGGTGGCTCACACCTGTAATCCTAGCTACTCGGGAGGCTGAGATTTGAGGATTGAAGTTCAAAGGCAGCTTGGGCAGGAAAGTCCATGAGACTCTTATCTCTAACCACCAGAAAACCAGAAGTTGTGCTGTGGCTCAAGTGGTAGAATGCTTTCCTTGAGCTGAGGAGCTCAGGGACTGTGCCTATGCCCAGAGGTCAAGCCCCACTCTGACAAAAAACAAAAACAAAAGTCTTTCAGACTTTTCTTCCTAGGCTGGCCTCCAACCATGATCTTCCCAGATCTCAGCCTCCTGAGTAGATAGGATTGCAGATAGGAGCCAGTGGAACCCGCTTCATTTACAAATTCTCAGAAGCAAGCTATAATATACTGTAGCAGTCAACTAGAGACATTTCAGAGAGACAGATTCATTTATCCAGCCCCAAATTTCCCATCTTTCCTAGAAAGGGCTCACAAGTGATTCTGGTTTAAGCAAACAATCAGAGGCACAATTAAATTTTGTTCATATTTCCTTATGAAAAAATTCGGGCTGGGAAGGAGGCTCAGTGGTAGAGCGCTTGCCTTGCATGCCTGAGGCCCTGGGTTCGATTCCTCAGCACCACATAAGCAAAACAAAAAAAGCTGGAAGTGGTACTGTTGCTCAAGTGGTAGAGCGCTAGCCTTGAGCTGAAGAGCTGAGGGACAGTGCCCAGGTCTAGAGTTCAGGCCCCACGACCGGACCCCCCCACCCAAAAAAAAAAAGAAAAACAAAATTCAAGAAATTGTTTTTTATTTGTTTCTTCTGTTTATGTGGTACTGAGGAATCGAACCCAGGGCTTTATGCATGCTAGGCAAGCGCTCTACCGCTAAGCCACAGGCCCAGCCCCTGGCCTCTTGTTTTTTCAAAATACGAGGGTTTTATTTTCTGAACTCCCCCTCCTCCCCATTGAGGTTTGAACTCAGTGCCTTGTGCTTCCTAAGTAGGCAATCTTATCACTTGAGCCCATTTTTACTTTCATTATTCAAATAGGGTCACATACTTATGCCCAGGCTGGCCTGGATTTTGATCTTTTTTTTAGGGCCTGGGCACTGTCCCTGAGCACTTTTGCTCAAGGCTAGCACTCTACTACTTTTTTTTCTTTTTTTTTGGTCAGTAGTGGAGTTTGAACTCTGTGCCTGGGCGCTGTTCAGCTCAAGGCTAGCGCTCTACCACTTGAGCCATAGCACCACTTCCGACTTTTACTGCTTATGTGGTTCTGAGGAATGGAACCCAGGGACTCATGCATGCAAGGCAAGCACTCGACCACTGAGCCACCTTCCCAGCCCCCTCCATGGGATTCTTATCTCCAGTAAACCATGGGAAAATTGGAAATGACACTGTGCCTCAAAGTGGTGCCAGCCTTGAGCAAAAGAGCTCAGGGACAGCACCAAGGCCCAGAGTTCAAGCCCAATGACAACAACAACAACAAAAACAAAGCAGTCTCATGGACTTTCCTACCTGGGCTAACTTCCAACCATGATCCTCAGACCTCAGCCTCCTGAGTAGCTAGGATTACAGATGTGATCCATTGGTGCCCATCTTATTCTTCGGTTCTTTTTTTTTTTTTGTCGGTCGGGGGCTTGAACTCTGGGCCTGGGCGCTGTCTCTCAGCTCTTCAGCTCAAGGCGAGCGCTCTACCACTTGAGCTACAGCACCACTTCCGGTTTTCTGGTGGTTTATTGGAGATAGGAGTCTCACGGTCTTTCCTGCCCGGGCTGGCTTTGAACTGCGATCCTCAGATCTCAGCCTCCTGAGTAGCTAGGATTACAGGCGTGAGCCACCAGCGCCCGGCTTTATTCTTCGGTTCTTAATCATCTTCCTTTCTTTAATACTTTCCTGCTTCTGATCTTGCCCAGGCTGGAACCTGGGGGTCTCTACCATAATCCTAAACTTCAAAGTCTCTCTAGGGAGGAGGAAGGAGAGGGCCTGTGAGGAAGATGGGAGGATGAATGTGAGGAGAAAAGCTCTGGGATCTGTTCAAGCTAGAGGAACAGGGCTGGGACCCTACCTTCATTTCTCTGTGGGCTCTTTTTTTTTTTTTTCTTTAGGTTGTGTCTGACAGCTACTCCAAGAATCATGGCCAAGTTTGCCCTGAATCAGAATCTTCCTGGTGAGTGTGCAAAATGGCATGTGTGAGGCCAGACCCACAGCTGCTGTGTGTTCGTGTACAGCCCAGCAGTGCCCCCTGCCTTTTCCTCCTCTTCATCTTCTCCTCCTTTTCTTCATGTGTTTGCGCGTGAGCCTGCGCGCATACGCGCCTGCGCCAGCACTGGGACTTGAACTTAGGGCCTCACACTCACCTTACTTTTTTTGCCCAAGGCTTGTATACTACCACTTGAGCTAGAACTCTACTTCCAGCCTTTTGCTCGTTATTGGATTTGTGTCTTTTGGGTTTTGTGCCCAGGCTGGCTTTGAACCAGGATCTTCATATCTCAGCCTTCTGAGTAGCTAGGATTACAGGCATGAGCCACCAGCACCCAGCTACAGATATTTTTCTTGCTGACTGCTGTATATAGAAAAGTTATAGCCTGAGGCTGAGATCTGAGGATCTCCGTTCAAAGCCAGCCCAGGCCAGAAAGTCTGTGAGACTCTAATCTCCAATGAACCAACAGAAAACCAGAAGTGGCGCTGGGGCTCAAGTGGTAGAGCGCTTGCTTTGAGCTGAAGAGCTCAGAGACAGTGCCCAGGCCCAGAGTTCAAGCCCACGACCCACAAAAAGAAAAAAGAGAGAAAGAAAAAAGTTGTGGGGTCCCAATAGGTGCTCAATAAATGTACGATTGCATGCTTATTTGGGCACAGATAGCTGTGACGACTTGGGTGGGTATGCATGCAGATGCATGGTGGGGAAATGGGGGTGGACGGCCTACAAATGTCCCTTCTCTCTGAGGACTCCTGGGCCTGATGCCTGCCATCCCCATCCCCCTCCTGTCACACCTGCAGACCTGGGCGGTCCTCATTTGTGCACAGTCCCTTCTGGGAGTGCCCGCAGCCCGAGCTCGCCTTACTCGGTGGAAACACCGTACGGCTTCCATTTGGACTTGGACTTCCTTAAGTACGTGGAGGAGCTGGAGCGCGGCCCCGCGGCGCGCCGGGCACCAGGACCACCACCGCCCCCGCGTCGTCCCCGCGCGTCCCGGCCGGGCCTCGCGGGGGTGCGCAGCCCAGGAGCCTGGACCTCCAGCGAGTCTCTAGCCAGTGACGACGGAGGAGCTTTGGGTGCCCTCTCCCCACGGGCATCCCCGGGGCTCTTGTTGCCACCGCTGTCACCAAGCACACTCGTGCGTAACCCGCGAGTGGAGCACACGCTGCTGGAGACCAGCCGGCGCCTGGAGCAGGCCCAGGCTCACGAGCGAGCGCTCAGCCCTTCCGGCTCGGCCCAGCGCAGCCCGCGGGGGTCCCGCCGCGGAAGCCCCTCCCCCAGCCCCGCCCCCGCCTCTCCGGGCCCCGCTCAACTCCAGCGAGTGCGGGAGCAGATGGCCTTGGCACTGCGGCGCCTGCGCGAGCTGGAGGACCAGGCGCGCGCACTGCCCGAGCTCCGGGAGCAAGTGCGCGCCCTGCGCGCCGAGAAGGCACAGCTACTGGCCGTGCGCGCGCAGCAGCCAGAGGCTGACGAGGAAACCGAGGTACGCCCTGACAAACTCGCCCAGCTGCGGCGGCTCACCGAACGTCTAGCCATCCCTGACCGTGGAGTCCGCTCCAGGGCCAGCCTCCGGGCTGACAGTTCCGACGGGTTGGCTGCAAGGCGCAGCGAGGGCTCGCTCCAAATCCTAGACGGGGCGGCCTTGATCCCCGATGGGGCGCCCCAGATCCAGGAGGCGGGCACCGAGGCTCTGTACCAGACTCGAGAGACCGGTACTCAGGCCGTGCCTGAGATCCGGGAGGCCGGCGTGGATGCGGTCCCTAAGACCGTTGAAGCGGACGCGTGGGTGACCGAGTCGCTGCTGGGGCTGCCCGAGGCTGCAGAGCGCGAGCTGGAGCTGCTGCGCGCCAGCCTGGAGCACCAGCGCGGGGTGAGCGAACTCCTCCAGAACCGATTGCAGGAGCTGGAGGCCCGCATGGCGGTGGAGGTGGATGAGGCTCTGGAGACCAGGTCCCAGCCGCGTGAGGCAGCCACCCAGACCCCCTGGGTTTGTGCAGAGAAGACCACGCAGACCGAGTCCACCGCTGAGACCTCCGCTTTGACTCTGGAGAACCTGCCTGGATCCACGTCAGCGGATAAGGCCGAGGCCCCCGCCAGTGAGTCCCTGACCTAGCTAAGTAAGCCCTAGTGGGCTGTCTGCAGGATTCAAACTCAGAGCCCTCTTATGATCTCTGCCAGGCACCCTCAAATCCATCATGAAGAGGAGAGACGGTACGCCAAGTGCCCAGTCCAGCCCTGGACCCAAGAGCCTGAAGTTTGTAGGGGTCTCCAACGGAAAGTGAGCAGATTTCCCTTTCCCAATGGCAGTAGCTGTGGGGACATAGACGGGCGGTGAATCCCAGACGTCCCTCTGGTCGCCACGTGCAGTCTTCAATCTCCTTCACCCCTAGGGACCCTCAACAAACCCCCCTCCTTCCTGTCCCCAGGTATGAGAGCTCATCTAGTGATGACAGCGACATTGAAGGCAATGCTGAACCCCCCCAAAACAACTCTTCCGACACCGGGGATGAGAGGGGTAGGGACTCTGACCCAAACATCCCTGGTCCTCCCAATGAGGATGCTGAGGGGGACACGGAGCCTGAAGCACAATCAGAGCCTCAGCCAGAGTCACAGGAGAGGTGTGTGGCTCCAGAGGTCTAGAATGTGTGTTGCGGGGGGCGGGGGGGGGGGCTGCCCTCCTCCCTATCGTCCCCAGATTCCTCCTGAGCCTCGCCCTGCCTCCCCGCAGGTGCGAGCTGAGCCCGCGGTTGAGGGAGGCATGCATCGCACTACATAGGCAGCTGAGCCGGCACCGCGGAGGCACCCGCGACGGCGGCGTGAGTGTAGGGGAGCCCCTTTCTGGAGGGGGAGGTCCCCACCAAGCCCCTTCCCTGACTGTCTTAGGGAAGCGCACCGCATTCCTAGAGTGGGAATTCCAAGCTCAGGCTGCCCTGGTCCCAGGCTTTCCAAAGCCATCTCTGTCCCAGGGCAAGTGCTGCTATTTCCTTGTTACCTCCCCCACCCCCAAACACCCCCTCAAGCCCTAGCTCCACGCCTGGACTCCCATAAGGGCAAGTACTCACCGCTTCCCCTGATATCCCCCATGATTTTGGGGGGTGACCCCAAGTCCTCGGCCTGGGCTCTGGAAGTCCCCCCTACCACCAAGGTCACCAAAGGGGCCGTCACCTCGCCCCCTATATCAGCCACTCGGCCTTGGACCCCCGTGGATACCTTTGTCCTCTGCAGAGCGCCGCACGTCTGGTGGCCCAGGAGTGGTTTCGAGTGTCCAGCCAGCGGCGCTCCCAGGCTGAGCCTGTCGCCAGGATGCTGCGCGGGGTGGTAAGCCTGGGACCCGAGCTGCTGGCACACGTGGTGAACCTGGCTGATGGCAACGGGAACACAGCTCTGCACTACAGCGTGTCTCACGGGAACCTGGCTATCTCTAGCTTGCTGCTGGATACCGGTTAGAGCCACAAAGAGTAAAAGGAGGGCCAGGGTTGGGGGACCTTGATAGGAGGAAATAAAGAAAAAAAGGATGACCGGCAGAGGGCACCACCGGGCTTTCCTCCAGTTAACAAGATTTCTTCCTGGATGGATAGATTGCTAAAGGTTGTGTATGTGTGCCAATCCTGGGGTTTGAACTCAAGGCCTAAGCACTGTCCTTAAGCTTTTTTGAGACTAGCATTCTACCACTTGAGCCACAGCTCCACTTCCAGCTTTTTGGTAGTTAATTGAAGAGTCTCAGGGATCCTTCCTGGGTTGTCTTCAAATTGTGATCCTCAGATCTCAGCTGGGATTACAGGCATAAACTGCTGCTAAGTGTTTTTTGATCCACCACAGCCTCAGCTCTACACTGATACACAGCTTTGGGACCAAATAGACCTCAATTAGGGCATGGCCTAACTCTTGCTAGCTTTAACTTGTTCATCCAAAATAGGGGCAGTAACCCCTCCCTCCCTGTGCAGCTGTGACAACACCCTCAAAACTGCCAGGCAAGAAGTAGCTCAATAAATGGCCACCAGGCCCTCTGTCCCTTCATCTCCAGCTTCTAGGGGAGGTACTCACTTGTTAAGGCACTGACAACACCCCCTTCAAAGCACTGGGGTGCTCTCCCCCACCCACCTGCCTTCTGCTTTCAGCCGCTTCCCCTCTGCATCAGGGAATACTGGGGTGGAATGGACCATAGGCCCATCACTGTCCCTACCTACCAATTTCTAGATTATTTTAGCTAGGTGCTCTCGTGCTCACACCTGTAATCCCAGCTACTCAAGAAGCTGAGATCTGAAGATCAAAATTTGAAACCAGCCTACGCAGGAAAGTTTGTGAGACTCACCTCTAATTAGTAAAAAACAAAGTTGACGTGTAGTTCAAGTCGTAGAGTGCTTAGAGCAAAAAATGAAGCTCAGAAGCTGGGTACCAGTGGCTCTGTAATCCTAGCTACTCTGGAGGCTGAGATCTGAAGATCATGGTTCAAAACCAGCCTGGGCAGGAATAGCCATGAGACTCTTTTTTCCAATTAACCACCAGAAAACCAGAAGTTGTTTTGTGGCTCAAGTGGTAGAGCCCTCACTTTTAGCTGAAGACTGTGAGGGACAGTGCCCACACCCAGAGTTCAAGTCCAACAACTAACCACCCCCCCCCAAAAAAAAAAAAGATGGCCAGAATTAGCTGGGTGCCCCTGCAATCCTAGCTACTCAAGAGGCTGAGAACTGAGGAGCAGGGTTTGAAGCCAGCACAGGCAGGAAAGTGAGACTCTTCGCTTCAATTAATCACAGAAAAAGCCAGAAGTAGCACTGTGGCTCAAGTGGTAGAGTGCTAGGCTTGAGCAAAAGGAGCCCAGGGATAGTGACCAGGCCAAGTTCAAGCCCCATGACCAGTGGGGGTTGAGAGGAAGATGATCAGAATAACCACGTGGACAGCTTAATAAACTTATTTCAGTTCAGTCTAGTCATTCACCAGCTGGTTACTTTTTGGAGGCTCAATCTGTTCAATAACTCTCCTAACTTTGGGAAAAGGGTTTTACCAGGGACCATTCCTTTCCATATGGCAACTGTCACTCTCTCCATCACTGCATGACATTATTTTCTATTCCCTGATTAGGACAGTTATATTTAGATCAGGGCCTACCAGTAATGACCACTCCCCAATTTGATTTTGTATACAAAGCCATTTCCAAAGGGTCATACAGGAACCAGGAGATTGGACATTGACTTCTTTCTGAATAGTGGGGTTTGAACTTAGGGCTTCATACTAACTTGACTGACACCCAACAACTTGAGCCATATCACCAGCTCTGTTTTTAGGCGCTGTTCCTGACCAAATTTTGCTCAAGGCTGGTGGCTCTACCACATTGAGCCACAGTACCGCTTCTGGTTTTTGAGCAGTTAATTGGATATTAGAGTGTCACAGGGCTTTTTTGTTCAGGCAGGCTTTGAACCCCGATCCTCAGATCTCAGCCACTTGAGTAGCTAGGATTATAGGTGTGAACCACCAGCACCCAGCTTCTTGAAAACTTTTCTATGCATGTTGGCTTTAAATTTCAGTCCTCCAGATCTCAGCTGACTAAATTAGGTAGGTGCCCAGCAACTTTGATATACCTCTGTGTGCCACTCCTAGGATTTTAACTCAGGGCCAAGACAGTCATTTCTTTGCTCAAGGCTAGCACTTTAACACTTACTACAGCACCACTCCCAGCTTTCTGGTGGTTAATTGGAGCTAAGTTTCATGGACCTTCCTGCCTGAGCTGGCTTCTAACTGTAATCATCAGATCTCAGCCTCCTGAGTAGCTAGGATTACAGGCAGGAGCCACCGGCACCTAACCTGACATATCTTCTTACCAGACATGTCAACACATATTTGGGGGTTCTAGAGAAATCATTAGAGCTAGTCTTGTAGCTTATGGTAGGATATAGTTGACATCCTGGACTTAGACCAGGAGGTTTAAACAGGCAGGTACCTAGGCAAGACTTAATTTCTCCAATGAAACAAGGATAGCAAAAATACACAATTATCTCAACTCAGCCAACAGATGTGCACTGAGCACCTACTATGTGCCTCAAGTCTTTGAGAAAGTACAGTCCCTAAGACTTCACTAGACTGAAGTGGGAACCAGTGTTGGAGAGAGCACTGAGGCCGAGGGAACAGGGCTTGACTAACTCTTGTCCCTCTCAGGAGTCTGTGAGGTCAACCGGCAGAACCGAGCTGGCTACTCGGCACTCATGTTGGCTGCGCTCACCTCTGCAAGGCAGGAAGAAGACATGACTGTAATCCAGAGGCTCTTCAGCATGGGCGATGTCAATGCCAAGGCCAGCCAGGTATGTGGATGATCCTACTCTGACCAAGTTGGGGGTTGGGGAGTGTCACTTTTCACTTTGAGCATTAAGCCCAGCCCCTGACCTCTTCTCCCAGGCCCTGCTCCAGCTATGTCTTCTTCCCCATTTCCCAGACAGGACAGACAGCCCTCATGTTGGCCATCACCCATGGGCGCCAGGACATGGTGGCAGCCCTGCTGGAATGCGGGGCCGATGTCAACACACAGGATGCAGATGGGGCCACTGCACTGATGTGTGCCAGCGAGTATGGACGCCTGGACACTGTTCGGCTGCTGCTGGCCCAGCCGGGCTGCGATCCTGCCATCCTGGACAATGTAAGCTGCTACCGTGGAGTAGGCTTGGGGATCCTGTGTGCCCACCAGTGGCTCAGGGACCTGATGTTCCACTGTTCCTCAGGAGGGAACCAGTGCCCTGGCCATTGCCCTGGAGGCTGAGCAGGATGAGGTGGCAGCTCTGCTGCATGCGCACCTGAGCACCAGCCAACCTGACTCCCAGGTGAGTGTGGTCAAATTAACAGCATCTGGGCTGTTAGACCAATCAGACCCAAGGATGCTAAAACACACCCCCAGGCCCACCTTCCTGTAGAAGATTCTCCTGTATGCTTAGGACTTGGTTATTTGTCCTATGAACTCCATGAAGCATATTAAAGTCATACCTAGTTTGTTGGTCAGCTACCCGGGTACTCTGGGCCCCTAGCAGACTATCACAGGGTGTGGAGTGCCAGGCCCCGGGGGAAGACCATACCCAAGGGGTAGAGTCTACTTGGACAGCAAGTCTCAGGCTATCCTCAGCACATTTACCAATTTCCCAACCTGCCATCACCCTACACCTACCCCACTGTAGAGATGAGGAAGTAGAGGACCAAGTGCTCCTCCACATCACACAAAGGCAGAATTGATTCCAACCAAGAGAACCACAATAAAGGGTAGGCTTTTCCTTCACAGAAGAGACTTCTGCCAGATTCCACATCCATTAGCCTAGGAGGTGAAAGCCCCCCCCCCCACCTGTAAGAGACCCAAATAGCACCTCTTCCCTTTTCTCTAGTGCCAGTCACTCCCAGAGTCCCACACAACCACACCTGCTCAAGGAGAATGCAGTGACCATGGAGAGGACTCACAGCCTCAGTGATCAGCCAACAGACCCAATGCCAAACGTCCTCTCAGCAGTGCCTCTGGGTCAGATAGGCCCAGGTGCTCTGTCCAGATGCTCATTATACAGAAACATAGTTCCAGTTGTTCAGTGCCAGGAAAGGCTCACCTGGACCCCCCAAGGTGAGGTGAGTTTAAGGAATGGCACAGCTTGTGTTCCACCCATTCACTAAGTTGTTTTCTTTTTTCCTAATAAAGCTTTTCTTCTAAGCATGTGTGTCATCTGAGGGGCAGTGGGACTGGGGACACAAACAGAACACATCATTCCTCTTGTTGGGAAAACCGTATTCTCGAGGCATGCAGAGGGCCTATGTCTACTTGAAGCCCAAAAGCCAAGGCCAATATAAACCCCAGCCACAGTGTTTAAGCTGGTACTGTCTCACATCTGTAATCTCAGCTACCTGGATGCAGACAACATCAAGGTTTGAGACAAGCCAGTCAAAAAAAATTTGCAAGACCTCATCTCAACCAAGCAGAGTATGAAAGGATCAGATCTGTTATAATAGCTCGAGGTCCAGATTGGCCTGGGCAGAAATTCAAGACCCTAACTGAAAAAAACTAAAGCAAGAAGAGCTGGGGGAGAGTAACAGGAACAAACCCTAGTGCTGCCAAAAATTAAAAAAAAAAAACAACACCTAAATTGGCATATAAAGAAACACTTTATTTAACAGTTGCAGGTCATCCTGAGGGCCAAATAGATGTGTATATCCAGGACCCTGTAAACAGACATAAGCATGAGCTGCGATAGACCCCCGGCCAAATGGCAGAGTCCCTCTTGCCAGACCTCTGCGGTTCCCTTCTGTCTCCCCAAACCCTCTACCCACGGGTTAACCAAAGGTCTCAGAGGAGGAGGTTCTGCACCCACCAGCACCGAAGTTCAGCGCAACCTCCGAGCTTCTCGTTCCGACTCCAACAGCGTGAGTACGTCGCCCTCCCGCACGGGGCCTTTCACGTTTCGGATGATGGAGCGGCTGGTGTCGTCCATAAATTCTACTCTTACCTACGAGCCCACCGGAAGAGCAGGAAGAAGTTAGGGTGGGTCGTTGTTAGCATGGCGTGAGAAGTCCATGAAGGATTCCGACGCAGATGCCCTGGCAGCGTCGGGGAGAGGGCCGGATCCCGGACACAGTAAACTATTTCTCAAGTTCCATCTGCCACGGATCTGTCATAAGGGGATCAGAACCCAGGAACTCACCGGAGTGCCCAACACTCACCTGTGTGCACTGTCCCTGAGAGCCGGTCCTGCCCAGCACTTTGGTGACCTAGAGAAAAGAAGCTACATGTCAGGCCGGACGCCGGTGTTTCACGACAGGAAGCTGAGATCTGTGGATAGCAATTCAAACAGCCCGGGCAAGAAAGTGCGAGCGATTTATCCCCAATTAACCAGCAAAAAGCCGAGTAGAGGCGTGGCTCAAGTAGTAAAGCGGCAGCCTTGAGCACAAAAACTCAGAGCCCAGGCCCTGCGTTCAAGCCCCAGAATCGGCACACACAGAGGAGGAAGCTACCGTCAGATCCGGCTCACCCCGCTTTCCTACGCTTTTTTTCCCTTTCCCAGCTCCCCCAAATCGGGCTCCCGCCTCACCCTAGCCAGCTTGATGGGCTGCACACGACTCGTGTCCATAATGGCGGCAGCGGCGGTCTGGCGGAGAGGAATCACGTGTTCCGGGGCAAGTATTTATACCACGTGCTGGCCACGCCCACTTCCGTTCTCGCGACACTCCGTGGGGAGTTTCCCAGAAACACCCGCGGGAGAGACGTCACGGTCGTCCTTCAGCGCAAGGGAGAGATGGCGTCTGCTACTACCATTATTCAGAGACTGAGGAACTGGGCGTCCGGGGTGCGCCGAGAGAGCAGGGCATCGCTGGGGAGGTTGTGGGCTCCGTGGACCCCAAACCCACTCCCGCTCCCATTCTTCATCACTCACGTTAGCCGGACCCTTGCTCAATCCCCTGTCTCCTGTCGTGGGGTGCCCTGCGGGCTAATCCCCTGTCTCCTCTCGTGGGGTGCCCTGCAAGCTGATACCCCGGCTCCTCTCGTGAGGTGCCTTGCAGGCTGAACCTCCTTTCTCCTTCTCCCACAGCAAAACCTGCAGGCGAAGCTGCAGCTGCGCTACCAGGAGATCGCCAAGCGGTGAGCAGGCCCCGCTCGCTGACACCCCCTTCCCCAAGCCCCCGCGCACCCCTAAACCGAGCTGGGTCCTTTAGATGCCTGGAGCACACTGGGCAGAGTTCCTCCCTCCAGCCATTTGCCAGGGAGTGGAGACAAAAATCTTCCTGAACTTTGTGGGAACCCACCCCTCGTTCATTCTGGGTTGTTGGAATAAGGAATTCTAAGTTAAGTGCTTTGTCCCCAAAACACAGATTGGGGGAAAAAAGAGTTAAATCTTGCCAACAGTCACTTCAAAACTAGAAACTGACAGCTAGGGGTTGAAACCAAAAGTGTCCTGATTTCAGCCGGATCCTAATAATAATTTTTCAGAAGGATTTTATTTTTTATTTATTTTGCCAGTCCGGGGCTTGAACTCGGAGCCTAGGCACTGGCCCTGAGTTTCTTTTGCTCAAGGCTGGGGTTCTACCACAGTGCCACTTCTGGCTTTCTCTGTGTATGTAGTACTGAGGAACTGACCCCAGGGCTCCATGCATGTTAGGCAAGCACTCTACCACTAAGCCATACTCCCAGCCCTTTAGAAGGATTTTAGCATAACAGGACAAAATTAAGAGAAATGCTAGCTGGTCCTCATGCAGGAATTAAGCATTAAAGCTTCCTAGACTTTGTATTTATTTATTGCCAGTTCAGAGGCTTGAACTCAGGACCTGGGCACTCTCCTTGAGCTTCTTTTGCTCAAGGTTAGCACTCTACCACTTTAGCCACAGTGCCACATCCAGCTTTTTCTGTTTATGTGGTACTGAGGAGTCAAACCCAGGGCTTCATACATGCTAGGTAAGCATTCTACCACTAAGCCACATTACCAACCCTAGACTTTGTATTTTTAAAATGAGAAATACAACTGGGCACCCATACCTGTAATTCTAGCCACTCAGGAAGCTGAAATTTGAGAATCACAGTTCAAAGCCAGCTTGGGCTGACAAATTTGTGAGACCTTTTTTGTTCCCAATTAACCAGCAAAAAGCTGGACATTAACTAGGAGATAGCAAGGGGTGGATGACATTGTCCAAACAGAAATGTACTTTTTTTGTTGCTGTTGTTGTTGTTGTCGTTGTCCTGGGGCTTTAATTCTGGGCCTGGGCGGTTTCCCTGCTCTCTTAAGCAAGCACTCTACCACTTGAGCCACAGCACCACTTCTGGTTTTCTAGTAGTGTATTGGAGATCAGAGTCTCAGAGAGTTTCTTGCCCTGGCTGGCTTTGAACCATGATCCTTAGATCTCAGCCTCCAGAGTAGCTAGGATTATAGGCGTAAGCAGAAATGTACTCTTTACATGACTTATGTAACTCCTCTGTACGTAGCCTTTATATAATAGCAGTTTTTTAAAAAGCTGGAAGTTGAGTTGTGGCTTAAGTGGTAGACCATCAACCTTGGGTGAAAAGGTCAAATGAGTGTGAGGCCATGAGTTCAAGCCCCAGTATAGGCACCAAAAAAAAAAAAAACAAAACAATTCCACAATAGAAGAAGAATGGTAGTGTACACCTGAATATCAGTACTTAGTAGGTTGATACAAAAGGATTTACAAGCCAGGGGCGAGCTGGGAAGTTGGCTCAGTAGTAGAGTGCTTGCCTCGCATGCATGAGGCCCTGGGTTTGATTCCTCAGCACAATATAAGCAGAAAAAGCCGGAAGTGGCGCTGTGGCTCTAGTGGTAGGGCGCTAGCCTTGAGCTGAAGAGCTGAGCGACAGCACTCAGGCCCAGAGTTCAGGCCCTATGACTGACAAAAAAAAAAAAAAGCCAGGGGCCAATGGCTCATACCTGTAATCCTAGCTACTCAGGAGGCTGAGATCTGAGAATCTTGATTCAAAGCCAGCCCAGGACAAGAAAATCCATGACATGAGACTTTTATCTTCAGCAAACTACCAAAAAAAATTGGAATTGGAGCTGTGTCTCCAAGTGATAGAGTGCTAGCCTTGAGCAAAAGAGCTCAGGGACAGTGCCCAGGCCCTGAGTTCAAGCCCCACAACCAACAATAAAATAAATTCAGATCTCTGATGTTTTCCCCACTTTTCTACTTTCTTCCTCTTTAGCTGGGAAGCTCCTCTTTTGTTTGGAGTTCATTATTTCCTTTTAAGGCTTCTGGCTTCTTGTGAAGTTCAGCCCAGAATTGAGTCTAAATGGAGACTGAGCTTTGTTTCAGTCAATCTGGACGCAGGAAGTTTTGGGTTTTGGCATCTAATCCCTTGGTAGCAGGAAATGGAGACACCTGGCAAGGCTTCAAGGGCAAGGTATTCTTTGGGTAATAAGCCTTGATCCCAGCAGGTTCCTCAAAGAGTTCCTGAGATTAGCGCAAACTCAGGGCTTCTGAGTCTGGCCCTTGATATCAGAGCCAGCCAGGAAAACTCAAAGAGCAAGATGCAGTGTGGGGCTGCTATACAGGGATTTATAGACTTAACTGCTGGATAAGGGTGTAGGGGGTGGTCACAGTCTGGTACTCTGGTCCCCTGGTTTCCTGAGTGTCTAGTGGGGACCGGCAGAGGTGAGGTTAGTTGCCCAGCTCAGCTGTGGATTGGGGGTGGGAATGTATCTCCACCTGCTTCTGTTGTGAGAGCATCACAGAGTGCAAGCCCTGTGGACTTCAGTGTTAAGACTTGGGTCTGGGGGGAACTTGACTTTGTAACCTTTTCATGTCCAGAGCAGAGTCTGCTACTCTTCCCCAAGCTCACATCTGTGATGGTATAACCAGGATGCCTGCAGTCTTTTACCCGTGCTCCTGGCTGTAGACGGTAAGAAGATTCCTTGGTTTGCTTCACTACCCATATTCTTTTTCCCCAGGACTCAGCCACCTCCCAAGCTCCCTGTGGGCCCCAGCCACAAGCTCTCCAACAATTACTACTGCACTCGTGATGGCCGCCGGGAAGTTGTGCCCCCGTCCATTGTCATGACCTCCCAAAAGGTGCTGGTGGCAGGCAAGACGGCCGCGAGGTGAGGAACTCCAACAGCACCTGTCCACAGCTGTGCATGGATGTATCATTGGCCCTTCCACTCCATCTTATCTATCAATCAACCAGGCATGGAGGTACACATATATAATCCCAGCACTTTCCAGGCTGAGCCAGACTGATCAAGAGTTCAAGACCAGCCTGGGCTTCAGTAAGACTCAGTCTCAAAAAAGAAAAAAAGCATGAGGTGCCGGTGGCTTAAGCCTATAATCCTAGCTACTCAGGAGGCTGAGATCTGAGGATCATGGTTCAAAGCTAGCCTGGGCAGGAAAGTCCATGAGACTCTTTAATAAACTACTCAGAAAAAGCTGGAAGTAACTCCGTGGCTCAAGTGATAGAGCACTATCTGTGGGCAAAAGAAGCTCAAGGACAGAGCCCAGGCCCAGAATCTGGTTGGGGCAAAGGATGAGGAGATTCAGAAAGAAGGCCAGGAAGGAGCAGAAGGCTGTAAACTGCCACCCAGCAGGTAACAGGGATAGCTGTGAAAGGCCTTGAGTAGGATGCTGAAGGTCTGATAAAATGTTCTGACACTTGCTGGGTGCCGTTCACTCCTGCCTGTAATCCTAGCTACTCAGGAGGCTGAGATCTGAGGATCATGGTTCAAAGCCATCCCGGGCAGGAAAGTCACCGTGAGACTCTTATCTTAAATTAACCACCAGAAAACTGGAAGTGGAACTGTGGCTCAAGTGGTAGAATGCCAGCCTTGAGCTGAAGAGCTAAGGGACAGCACCCAGACCCGGAGTTCAAGCCCTGCAACCGACAAAAGAAAAAAGAAAAATTCTGACACTGCAGGAGTGTTGGAGTGTTGGTGGCTCATACCTATAATCCTAGTTATTCAGGAGCCTAAGATCTAAGGATCTCAGTTCAGTGCTAGGGTGGGGAGGGGAAGCAGAGAAGTCCATAAGACTATTATCTCATATTAACCAGCAAAAGCCAGCCGTGGAGGTATGGCTGAAGTGGTAGAGCATCAGCCTTTGCAAAGAAACCAAGTAAGAGTGTGAGATCCTGAGTTCAAGCCCTAGTACCAGCAAGAGAGTAGGGGAGGGGGAGAGAGAGAGAGAGAGAGTTCTGACCATAACTTGAAACTTTGAGAGAGACAAATAGGGCAGAGGTTCTGTCGGTTTTGCACTGTTCTTTGGAAACCTACCCTAATACAAGTCTGTCTTACTTTTTCCAGCTCAGAGGTTGAAGCCACAGAGAAGAAGGCCATAACGCCTGCTCCTCCCATGAAGAGGTGGGAGCTATCCAAGGACCAGCCTTACCTGTGACTTTGCCCCAGGCCCCCTGGTCATGGCCCCAGGGCCACCTGACTGCTTTACCTCCCTGGATTTTCTCTGGGGAGAATGTGACCTAATTTATAACAAATACATGTGACTATATCACTTCTGGTTTGTTTGTTTTAATAGCAGATGGGGACAGGTTCCCTCTACCTCCATGTGCCATCATGCCTGGCCTCCTATTTTTTTCTTTTACTTACTTTTTTTTTCCCCTGACAGTCCTGGGGCTTGAACTCAGAGTCTGAGCACTGTCCCTGGGCTTCTAGTGCTCTACCACTTGAGCCACAGCACCACTTCTGGCTTTTTCTTTCTTTTTTTTTTTTTGTTGATCATGGGGCTTGAACTCAGCCTGGGCATTGTCCTTCAGCTCTTCTGCTCAAGTCTAGCACTACCACTGAGCCACATCATCACTTCCGGTTTTCTGAGTGGTTTATTGGAGATAAGAGTCTCCCAGAGGGCTGGGAAGATGGCTCAGTGGTAAAAGTGCTTCCCTTGCATTCATGAGGCCCTGGGTTCAATTCCTCAGTACCAGAAAAAGCTGGAAGTAGCCCTTTGGTAGAGTGCTAGTCTTGAGCTGAAGAGCTGAAGGACAGTGCCCAGGCCCAGAGCTCAAGCCACATGACCAATCAAAAAATAAACATTTTAATGTTTTGTGGTGAAGCATGAGGCTGGATGTGGTGATTCACAGCTATAATCCCAGCTATTCTGGAAGTGCAGATAGGAAAATGGAGGTCAGGGCCAGTCTAAACCACAGTATACACATGCACACACACACAAGCACACACACATACACAATCACAAAATGAGTTGGCAGGATCCTATCAAGTCCGGTGGTATATGCCTGTAATGCCAGATAACTCAGAAGGCAAAAGTAGCAAGATCAGGGATCCAAATCTGGGCTGGGAAAAGTGTGAGATTCTTTGGAAAAAAATAAACTAAAGTAAAAAGGGCTGGGGGCAGTTCTATGAGGCCCTAGGTTCAAACCCCTGTACTGCCAAATAAAACTAATGCTAAGTATAGCATCAATCTTCAAATAAACCATTTCTGAGAAAAGATAGACTCCTGAATACAGCCTCCTGGGAAACAGGCAAACACTTAGCCTCTTATGGTAGAGGAGTGACATGTCTGAGGCCCTGCTGGAAATCAGATTCCTGGCTTGTGAAGGTAAGGTGACTTTTTTTGTTGTTGCTGTTGGTTGTGGGGCTTGAACTCTGGGGTCTGGACACTGTCTCTGAGCTCTTCAGCTCAAGACAAGTGCTCTATCACTAGAGCCACAGTGACACTTCTGGTTTTTTGGTGGTTAATTGGAGATAAGAGTCTCATGGACTTTCCTGCCTGGGCTGGCTTAGAACTGCAATCCTCAGATCTCAGCCTTCTGAGTAGCTAGGATTACAGGTGTGAGCCGAGGGCGCCTGGCTGGTGACATATTTTCAAGAGGAAAACCAAGCCAGTGGCAACTCAGGAGACTGAGAACTGAGGATCAAGTTCAGAGCCAGCCAGGGCAGGGAAGTCTGTGAGACTTCTCCCCTATTAACCATCAAAAAGCGGGAATTGGCTAGGTACTGGTGGTTCACACCTGTAATCTTAGTCACTGTTCAATACCAGCCTGAGCAGGAAAGTCATTAGATTCTTTGTTTATTTTATAGTCCTGGGGCTTGAACTCCAGGCCTGAGCACTGTCCCTGAGCTTTTTTGCTCAAGGCTAGCACTCTACCACTTGAGTCACACAGCCACTTCTGGCTTTTTCTGTTTTGTAGGACTGAGGAATTGAACCCAGGACTTTGTGAATGCTAGACAAGAACTCTAGCACTAAGCCACATTCCCAGCCCCAGTCCATTAGATTCTTTTTTTTTTTTTTTTCTTTTGCCGGTCGTGGGGCCTGAACTCGGCTTGGGCACTGTCCCTCAGCTCTTCAGCTCAAGGTGAGCACTCTACCACTTGAGCCACAGCACCACTTCTGGCTTTTTCTATTTATGAGGTGCTGAGCACCAGGGCCTCATGCATGCAAGGCAAGCACTCTACCACTAAGCTACCTTCCCAGCCCTCCATTGGATTCTTATCTCCAGTTAACCACTAAAGAGCTGGAAGTGGTGCTGTGGCTCAATTGGTAAGAGTGCTAGGCTTGAGGAGAAAAAAAAAATCTTCAAGGACAGTGGCTGGGCCTTGAATTTAAGCCCAGGACTGGCATATATGCACAAAATAAAATAGCTGGAAGTGGGGTTGGGAAGGTGGCTCAGTGGTAGAGTGCTTGCCTTGCATACATGAGGTACTGGGTTTGAATCCTCAGCACCACATAAGCAGAAAAACTCAGAAGTGGTGCTGTGGCTCAAGCAGTAGAGTGCTAGCCTTGAACTGAAGAGCTGAGGGACAGTGCCCAGGCCCAGAGTTCGGGTCCCACGACCACCCCCCGCAAAAAAATAGCTGGACTTTGGCATATGCCTCAAGTGGTAGAGTGCTAACCTTGAGCAAAAAATCCATGGGACAGCACCCAGGCCCTAAGTTTAAGCCTCAGTCCTGGCATCAAACAAGAACAAAAAAGGAAAACCCTAGCCATCTTAAAATGCTTACTTTGTACTAGTGGGAAGCCCTCAGGGTTATCCTTGTATCTTTCCTCTCTAGACAGATGAGACACATGAAGCCCACTCTGTGGGTTGGGAGAGAAGAGGATGATGTGAAATGATGGTGAGAGATGGCATCCAGGTGGAAGGATCAGTTGGGCAGAACAGAGGTTAGGACACAGTGATGATCAACACCACATCACAACCCTCTTGGAATTTAGAGTGGAGAATCAAATAATAAACCAACAAGCACCAAAGCAAAAGGAGGAGAGAACGAGGCACCTGGCTGCCTTTCGTCTGTGTGTCTGTGTGCTGTTTCCTATGCTTAAACTCAGGTTGGCATTCTACCACGTGAGCCACAGCTCCACTTCCAACTTTTTGGGTGGTTGTTAATTGAAAAGATTCTCATGAACTATGAACTTTCCTGTTCTGGCTGGCTTTGAACCATACTTCTAAGATGTCAGCCTCCTGAGTAGCTAGGATTACAGGCTTGAGCCACAGGTGTCCCAGCTGGCTGCCACATCAAATCATCAGACAGCAACATTTGCAACCTTGTACACATGGAATGAGAAGTGGTATGGGACACAGAGTAGTTCATCAAAATTTCTATAAGTTTCTGATTTCAAGTAAACACTATTAACCAGCAAGAAGCTCAAATTTTTCCTTCCTTCCTTCCTTCCTTCCCTCCCTCCCTCTCCCTCTCTCCGTCCTTCCCTTCCTTCTTTCTTTCTTTTTTCTTTTGCTTTGTTTTTTGCCAGCCCTAGGCTTGAACCCTGGGCCTGGGCACTGTCCCTGAGCTTTTGGGCTCAAGGATAGAGCCTTGAACCGCACTTCCACTTGTGGGTTTTTGTGGTTAATTGGGCTTTTCTGCCCAGACTGGTTTAGAACAATGATCTTCATATCTCAGGCGCCTGAGTAGCAAGGATTACAGGCCCAGGACGGCCTAGCAAGGACCCTCGCACTCTGATATTTACGGTAGGCGCAGCCGCGGGCGCCACACCAGCAGAGGACCTCGAGCCACGCCCCCTCTCTGATCCTGCGCGTGCGTAGAACTACAAGCGGGGCCGGCCGGTACTTTGTGGGTGGTTGGCGGCACGGCTGGGGCGGTGCGACTAGCGGCTGGATGGCGCGGGGCGGAGAACGACGGACGGTGGCTCTTGGCCTAGTGCTGCGGTTGCTGCTTGGCTTCGGACTAGGCCTAGAAGCCGCCCCAACTTCGGTCAGGACCCAGACTCCAATCCAGGCCCCAGGTGAGTTAAGTCCCCGCGTAGCCCGCCGCAGCCCCTCTAGCCGCTCCGCCCCGCCCTGTGCGCGCCGGGAACGCCTTGCCATTGGCTGCGGCGCTTGTCCGTCTCGGGGCACTCCCCCTGCACGTGGGGTTGGAATTCTCGCGCCGCGAACCTGCTAGCCTTGAATCTTGGGGGCGACCCCAGTCGTTAACTACCCCGCGCACTCCCACCACACACACTCCTGCCCTACACTGCCGTGACCCCCACTGTCACCTCCAGGCCGCCCTTGAGCGCCGCGCGGGGTGGACCGGGCTGGTGTTAGGCACCGCGTAGCCCGACCTCCAACCGCGCAGGGCGGCTGGTCGGTCACCAGGCGCCTCCCCGCTGCAGGTGCGCCTTCCAAACCAAAAAAAAAAGACAATCCCTTCTCCCCTCTTCCCGAGGCCTTGCGGCTTGTTTCTTGAGCAACTTAAGACAACTTTCCCAGATTCTCCTTGGCTTTCTGCCTTACAGAACGAAAGGGCTTCTTTTTAATCCCAGCTACCCCAGGCCCTTGAGTGGGTTCCCTCTCCACCCCCGCCCCAACTTCACAAGTTAAAATTGACCCATGTCGGGGGACACGTTCACCCTGACCCAAGTTGTATTGACTTCACTCTCTCCCCCCTCCCCCCCCCCTTTTTTTGGCGGGACTAGGAATTGAGCTGAGAGCCTCGTGCGCGTTCTACCGCTTGATCCATGCTTCCAACCTCCTTCTCCACTGGTTATTTTCGAGGTGGGGGTCTCGATTTATGCCTGGCCTGGGCTGGAATCCATCTTCTGCTTCTCATGTCTCTGGGGATGCCTGGTGGACTGCGGTCCAGCCATTGTGCTTCCCCCATAGCTGGGAGAACAGTTGTGTACCACTGTGCCCAGCCATTGGTTGAGATGGGCTCTCCTGGACTTTTGTTTGTTTGTTTTGTTTTTGGGGGCCTGAACTCTGGGCCTGGGCACTGTCCCTCAGCTTTTCAGCTCAAGGCTAGCACTCTACCACTTGAGCCACAGCACCACACTTCCGGTTTTTTTCTTTTTTGTTTATGTGGTGCTGAGGAATCGAACCCAGGGCCTCAGGCATAGCAAGGCAGGCGCTGTACCACTGAGCCAACTTCCCAGCCCCTCTCCTGGACTTTTATACTCAGGCTGGTCTCCATCCACGATTTCCTGATCTCTGCTTATCAAGTAGCTGGGATTACCGGCTTGAATCCCACCAACTGGCCCTCTTGCCTTTTTAAACTGGGAGTCACCCCTAAAGTCCCTGGATTTTTAAGTTAAGTGTTCCTGGATCTTCCAGTAAAGATGATTTCTTTGTTTTGTGGTGGTCTTGGGGCTTGAATGCAGGGCTTGCACACTGTCTCTGAGCTTTTTTGCTCAAACCTAGCGCTCTACCACTTGAACCACAGCTCCACTTCTGGGTTTTTGGTGGCTAATTGGAGATAATTGGCTAATTGGGGAGTGGAGCCAATACAGACTTTCCTCCAGGCTGGCTTTAAACTGTGATCCTCAGATCTCAGCCTCCTGAGTAGCTGGAATTATAAGAACTATCAGCTCCTGGCCAAGGTTGCAATCATTTGAACCAAGCATAGAACTCTACATACAGAGTAGGAACTCTGATGTAACCTGTATTCCAGGCACTGCCCTGGGTAGGGGCATGAGGTCACAACCCTGACCTGTATTCATCATGCAGTCTATGGTTAGACTTGTTCTGTTTTTTGTTTTGTTTTTGAGACAGGGTCTCCCTATGTCATCCAGGCTATCCATGAATCTTGATCTTCCTGCCTTAGCCTTCTGAGTGCTGAGATTACAGGCATATACCACCACACCCAATGTTGCTACTGGTTTAAGGGACCATATATAAATAGGAGGGAGAGGTTTGTGGGGTTTTAGTGTACCTAGTTTACAAATGAAGAGACAGGCTGTGAGGGTCTATGCTACAGAGGCACACACACTTAAAAAGGCCAGGGAGGGAAGATCCACAGGTGTCAGGGTATGAGTTGTGCTAGGAAAGGCAAAGGCTGCACTCCTGGAGGCTGCCAGACCCCTGGGGGCAGGGAAGGAAGCCAGCTCTGGCTGTCTCCAGCTCTTCCGGGCTCTGCAGAGCTCCGGGGCAGTGTGATCTCTAGGTATAGTTAGGCTGCTAGGCCTGAGAAGAGGACTGGCTGTGGGGACAGCGGGGTGTGGACAGCTCAGGGTCCAGGCCCCACTTGTGCCCCACCAGGTCAGCACACAGACCCAGCTCTCCCTGTCCAGAGTCCAGGAAGGCCCAGGTCTCATCTGACTCAGCTCAGACCCTCTGATCTGCTGTCCTGCCAGTGTAGCACAGCCCTGGGCTGGATCATGAAGTCGCGGTCCTGATCTTCCCCATCAAGTCAGTGGGAGGACGGATATTACCCCTGTTTTCAGTGAGGGAGATAGAGCCTCCTGCATCTCTTAGGAGGGACATCAGGCTCTTCCCTGAAGCCAGCTGGATCTAGAGGCTGTGGAAGAAATCCCAAATGTAGAGTTGGGGGAGGGAAGCCCCTTCTAGGCAGGGGTAGACAGGGAAGGTGGAAATAAGTCAGGTGAGGGCCGAGGTGGAGGGAGCTTGAGGAGGAAGGCTGTGGGAGGATGGTGGGGAGCACAGGGCGGTGACTCAGGTCTCTGCTGTTGGGCTCTAGTGGATGTCAGGTCTTGGGGGCCTGATGAGGCGGGTGGCACATTCAGGTCATGGAAAGTGGTCAGACCTGGGAAGAGTTGTGGTTAAGTAACAGGACTTGGTGACTGAGCAGTCTCTCTACCCAGAACCTCAGTTTCCCCTTTGCCAAGCAGCTGGGATAGAATATGGTCTGTTGACCATAAACCCATCCCAGAACACTTTGGGGATGGTCCCTTCCCCCACTTTATTTTTTTGATTCTTGACAGGGTTTTGTGTTTTGGTCAACAGCTAGGCTAGACCTCAGTCTTCCTACCTACAGCTCCTGCATAGCTGGGATTACATACATCACTGGGCCCAGCTTTTTGACTGAGATGAGTCTCGCTAACTTTTTAGCCTGGGCTGGACTTGAACTAGATCCTTTAGCTCTCTGCCTCCAGATTAGCCGGGATTACAGGAGTGAGTCAGCACATTTGGCCCTTCTCCAGTCTGTTTAGCCATGGACTTGGAGGATGCCAGAATGGGCCATCTGGTTCGAGTCTCTAAGGTTGTGGAAACCTGTCTTGGGACACCCAGCTCTGCCCTAGCTTTGTGGCTCTCTCCTTTTTGGGGGGAGTGGGGGGAGGGTCCGGTCGTGGGGCCTGAACTTTGGGCCTGGGCGCTGTCCCTCAGCTCTTCAGCTCAAAGGCTAGTGCTCTACCACTTGAGCCACAGCGCCACTTCTGGCTTTTTTCTTTTTTGCTTATGTGGTGCTGAGGAATCGAACCCAGGGTCTCAGGCATGCAAGGCAACCACTCTACCACTGAGCCACCTTCCCAGCCTGGCTCTCTCCTTTTGTGTCTTCTACAGACTGGAGATTGTAGCCATCCTACCCAGCAGTTGTCCTTGTAAGGCTGTGGACTTCTGCATTCAGCAAAGAATGGTTACCAGTGTCAGTGTGCCACTGGGACCTAGCTTGGCCCTTGCTGATTCAGTCCAGGACCACAGCCTTTTTTTTTTCTGTTCCTGGGACTTGAACTCCGGGCTTGGGAGCTATCCCTGAGCCTCTTTGTGCTCAAGGCTACTGCTCTATGCTAATGCTCTACCACTTGAGCCACAGAGCCACTTCCAGCTTTTTCTGAGTAGTTCATTGGAGATAAAAGTCTCATGGAACCAGGAGCTGGTGACTCACGCCTGTACTTCTAGTTACTTAGGAGGCTGAGATGTGAGGATCATGGTTCAAATCCAGCCCAAGCACAAAAGTCCATGAGACTTTTTTTTTTTTTTTTGCCAGTTGTGGGGCTTGAACTCAGGGCTTGGGCACTATCCGTGAGCTTCTTTTGCCAAAGGCTAACACTCTACCACTTGAGCTCACAGCTCCACTTCTAGCTTTTTCTGTTTATAGGTACTGAGGAATTGAACCCAGGGCTTCATGCATGCTAGGCAAGCACTCTACCACTAAGTCACATTCCCAGCCTCCATGAGACTCTTACTCCAGTTAACCACCCCAAAACCGGAAGTGGTGCTGTGGCTCATATGGTAGAGCACTAGCCTTGAGCTGAAGAGCTCAGGGACAGCGCCCAGGTCTAGGCCCAGAGTTCAAGCCCTTGACCAAGGAAGGAAGGAAGGAGGGAGGGAGGGAGGGAAAAGAAAGAAAGGAAGGAAAAAGGAAAGAAAGAAAAAGTCGCATGGACTTTGCTGCCTAGGCCGGCTTCAAACTGTGATCCTCAGGTCTCAGCTAAGATTACAGGCATGAGCCACCAGCGCCGGCACTTAGGCCTTCCGTCGCTGCGCCTCTCGCAGGTCTCGGCAGCGGCTCATGCCCGTCCACCAGCTTCCAGTGCGGTACCAATGGCTACTGCGTGCCCCTCACCTGGCGCTGCGACGGGGACCGCGACTGCGCAGATGGCAGTGATGAGGAGGAGTGCAGTGAGTGGCACCGGGGCGGGACTTCCGGGGGCGGAGTGCTAGGAGTGGGCGGGGCCTGAGGTGGGATTTAGTGGGGCTCAGGGGGTGGGCTGGAGGACCACCGGGTTTTCCCGGGCAGGTGTTGACTGGCCCTGTGCCCCAGGGATCGAGCCGTGTGCCCAGGATGGACACTGCCCACCCCCCTCTGCCCTCCCGTGTTCCTGTGACAACCTCAGTGGGTGCCCCGGTGGCATCAGGGCCCCGCACAACTGCAGTCAGGGGCTGTGCCGAGAGGACGAGCTGCGCTGCGCGGCGACCGAGGCCTGCGTCCCTCACACGTGGCTCTGTGACGGCCACCCTGACTGCCCCGACGCCAGCGACGAGCTGGGCTGCGGTGCGTACCTGGGTGCGGGCCGGCTGGCAGGTCTGTACCCCTGGAGGGTGGTGAGATGTCCCTCCTCAGCAGAGATGCACCCAGGATGGGTTGTCAAGCCCCAGGGCTTCCCTGGACCCCACGCGTGTCCCTCCTGTCCTTCAGTACCTACTGCCTGGCACATTGCAGAAACCAGCCTGGACACCAATGAGACCTTCCAGGGAGGGAGTACCACTCCTATGGCAACACCTGTTACCCTGGAGAGCATCACCTCCCTCCAGAATACTACAGCCACCCTTACAGGGAACCAGGCTGGAAGCCCCAGTGCCTACAGGGTTGTTGTGGCTGCTGGTAAGACAGACAGACTCCCTGTCGAGGGCTGGGGGCAGGCCAGCAGCAGAGGGCTTCTGTCTCCTCAGCTTCACTCCATGTCTGTGTCTGTCTCCCCAGGGGTGCTGAGTGCCATCCTGGTGGCTGCTATCCTCCTCCTCCTGTTCCGCCTCCGAGCCCGGGGGCGCCTGCCCCCCATGCGGTTGCTGGTAGCTGTGAAGGAGTCCTTGCTGCTGTCAGAACGGAAGACCTCACAGCTCTGAGCGCTGCCCGCCGCCCGGGCTGGCAGCCAAGAGGACACGCGGGCCATTGTTTGCTGCCATCTGGGCCCTCAGAGGCCTGGACTCTTCCGCCACCAAGAGCCTTGAACCTGAGCTCCTCCAGATGTGGCCCTGAGGCTGGGGGTCCTCACGCTCCTCTCCTTGGATGCAGGGAACCTGGATGGACAACAGGCAGGACCACAGCCAAGCTGAGGGGCTGGTCCCGAGCTGCTCCCAGACTGTTGGACAGTTTTGTTTAGACACTCCTGCCACCCCATCACAGCGGGGAGGGGGCGGGCAATTAAAGTTCCTTCACATTTCTACCTGCCCATGGGCCTCTGTCTCCGCTTACCTGGGCAGCCTGGGGGCTCTGCTGTCCCCCTCCTTCCAGAGATGACAGGACTCAAGGATCTGACCCTGGCTCCTCCCAGCCACCTTGCTTCTTGCTTCTGGGAGAACCGAAGTGAGGCCAGATGGCGAGGTGGTCAGTATTAACAACAGCTTTAATGGAAGAAGGGTTTGGGTGGTGCCTCCTCATCCCTGAGTTGGGGGACCCCCCCCATTCAGCCTGGGTTCCCCCCTGGGAAATGGAAACTAGACTGGCCTGTGCTCTAGATTGTTTTGAATTGTAGGATTAGGCAAGGCATGGTGGTACACAGCTGTAATCTGAGCTACAGTGGAGGCAGAGATCTGGAAGATTGAGCGCCAGTTACCCCTCAGTAAAAAGCTGTGTGTAGCTGGGCACTGGTGGCTCACGCCTGTAATCCTAGCTACTCAGGAGACTGAGAATCTGAGGATCATGGTTCAAAGCCAGCCCAGGCAGGAAACTGAAACTCTTTATCTCCAATAAACCTCCAGAAAAAAGAACAAGAAGTGGTACTGTGGCTCAAGTGGTAGAGTGCTAGCTTTGAGCTGAAGAGCTGAGGGACAGCGCCCAGCCCAGAGTTCAGACCCCATGACCGGACCCCCCCCCCAAAAAAAAACCAGCTGTGTGTAATGGCGTGTGCTTGTCATCCCAGCTCTGCAGGAAGCATAAATAGGTGTATTGCAGTCCAGACTCACCCAGTTGTAACTAACTGTGAGACCCTATCTTAAAAAGAAAATAGAGGGGCTGGGAAGGTGGTAGAGCGCTTGCCTTGCATGCCTGAGGCCCTGGGTTCGATTCCTTAGCACCACATAAGCAAAAAGAAAAAAGCCGGAAGTGGTGCTATGGCTCAAGTGGTAGAGCGCTAGCCTTGAGCTGAAGAGCTGAGGGACAGCGCCCAGGCCCAGAGTTCAGGCCCCATGACTGGACCCCAAAAAAAAAAGAAAGACTGGGTGCCTATGGCTCATACCTGCAATCCTAGCTACTCAGGTGGCTGAGAATAACTGTTCAAAGCCAGCCCAGGCAAGAAGTTCCATGAGACTCTATCTCCAATTAACCACCAGAGAGTTGGAAGTGGCACTGTGACTCAAGTGATAAAGCACCAGCCTTGAATGAAAATATAAGGGACAGGGCTGGGAAGGTGGCTCAGTGGTAGAGCGCTTGCCTTGCATGCATGAGGCCCTGGGTTTGATTCCTCAGCACCAAATAAGCAAAAAGAAAAAAGCCGGAAGTGGCGTTGTGGCTCAAGTGGTAGAGCGCTAGCCTTGAGCTGAAGAGCTGAGGGACAGTGCCCAGGCCCAGAGTTCAGGCCCCACGGCTGGATCCCCCCAAAAAAAAAGAAAAAATAAGGGACAGTGCTTAGCTATGTATTCAAGCCTCAATACCCTCCCACCCATACACAGAAAAATAACTAGAAGTAAAAATGGGCTGAAGGCATTGTTGGAAGTGGAAGAGCACCTGCCTAGTAAGCGTGAGGCCCTGAGTTTAACCCCCAGCATCACCAAGAAAATAACAATTAGGCTTTATTGGTGAGATCCAAAGAAAGAAAGACAATATGTCATCAAAACCCAGCACTGCTGGGGTTGGAGGGACAATATGCCAGATAGAGTGGCGCGTTGTAATCTTAGCTACTTGGGAGGCAGACTTTGGAAGGATCTAGATTCAAGGCCAGCGTGGGCAAAAAGTTAGCAAGACCCTCATTTTCACCAACAAGCTATGCATAGTGGTGCATATGTATGATCCCAGCTCCATGGCAAGCACAGGTAAGAGGATCAAGGTCCAGGCTGGCCCAGCCTCTGAGAATAAAATTAACTAACGTAAAGGGAACTTGGGAGCATAGCTCATATGGTAGAATGCTTGTGTAGCAGACACCGAGTTCCGCCCTCAGAGTTGCCAGAAAAACCTAGGGCAGTCGTCTTTCTGGTGGTTTCCATAGGAAGGAGAGGGTGAGGTAGGGCGAGCAGGCTCAGGATTGGCTGGTTTCTGTAATTTCTGCATGCCGCAGGCACAGAAGTACTGTGTGTTGCCTGATAGTTGGCTCTGGGGTAGGTCAGGTGGAAAGTGTCCCAATGCCCAGTGAAGTAGACTGGGCAGTGGGTGGCCTGCATGTGGAAGACCCGTTCCAGGCAGGAAGTAGTTTCCTCTCAGAATGATATAGCCCGGGAGTGTGGGGGAGCACATCCCTAGACTGGTCCATGAGTTTTCATGATCCAGTGTGAACAAACACAAAGTTGACAGGCTGAGTGCAGTGAGCCTGGGCAAAAGTTAACCAGAGCCAGGCCCTGGTGGCTCACGCCTGTAATCCTAGCTACTCAGGAGGCTGAGATCTGAGGATCACGATTCAAAGCCAGCCCGGGCAGGAAAGTCCGTGAAACTCTAATCTCCAATAAACCACCAGAAAACCAGAAGTGGCGCTGTAGCTCAAGTGGTAGAGCACTAGCCTTGAGCTGAAGAGCTGAGGGACAGCGTTCAGGCCCAAAGTTCAAGTCCCATGACCGACAAAAAACAAAAACAAAAACAAAAGTTAACCAGATCCTAGCTCCAAAACAAGCTGAACATAGTAGTGCATGCCTGTAACTCAGCTAGGGAGGAGGTGGAGATAGGAAGATCATGGTTGAAGGCTGGACAAAGTTGGTGGGAGGCTATATCTGAAAAAAAGAAAAAAGAAAAACAAAAGGACTTGAAGTGAGACTCAAGCAGTAGAGCACTTGCCCATACTTGTCCACAGAAGTCCTATGGAGTTATAGGGACCCCTGGACTCTCCTTTGCAGAAAGGAAGCACTCTAGCATCCCTAGGCTAGGCAGGACTCGGCTACCAGCTGACCCCAGTTATCCCAGCAGTAGGGGAACAACTGGGGTTCCACAGAGGGTATTGGGCTTCTGATGTCTGGTAGGGAATAAGTCTGTGGTCATGATGACAGGCAGACAGACCAGTTGCATACCAGGAGGGCTTCCTGCATGCAGTGGCTTTGTGTGTGTGTGTGTCGTGATGTCAATCACACCATTGCTCACACACATATCCTTCAGGAAAATTCACCTCACCTAAAGTTAACTATTAACGTCTCCAAGTGTACAATTCGATGGCATTCATTTAGTATAGTCATAGTGTTGAGCAACCAAACTTCTGGTTCCAAGAGATTTTCCCTGTCTGTCTGTCTGTCTGTCTCTCTTTTCCCTTTTGGTGATTACTGAGAGATTGAACTTAGGGTCCTGTGCTTGCTAGGCAAGTACTCTACCTCTTGGCCACCACTCCAGGCCAGCTTTTTTCCTGATTAAGGACTTTTCTGCTCACAGCCTGGCCTCAAACTGTCATCTTCTGAGCTCAGCCTCCAGAGTAAGCTGGGATTACAGGCCTGAGCCACTGCACTTGACCCAAGAGATTTTCATCACCCCCAAAGAAAACCCTGCTCCCATTAGCAGCCTCCCTACCTCTCCTCTGCAGCAGTTGCCACTTTCTGTACCCAGCGAGTTGCCTGCTCTCGGTATTTCATAGAAATGGAATCGAAATTGTGGCATATAGGATCTTCAATGGCTTCCTCCTCTCTCTGAGTGGAAACCCTTTCCAGATTGAAATTGTAGCCTTTGTCAGGCCCCCACTGTGTAGATTAGCCATGTCTTGCTTGTTGTTCAGTAGGTAGGTATTCGATTGTTTCCAATGTCTATGCTTAAAAGGTACATGAACTGGAGGTCATATAGATTGTTTGGTTTTGAGACAGGATCTCACTAGCCCAGGTGAGCTTGAGACTTGAGATTTCCTGTCTCTGGACTTTGCCTTGGCTGGCTTTGAACTGTGATCCTCACATCTCAGCCTCTTGAGTAGCTGGGATGACATGCTGGCAGAACTATCCTCCCTCAGTCCCCGCGTCTCCCCCCTGCCCCCCCATCTCCTACATCATCTCCCTCAACCACTGTTCATCTTCCATCCCCACAGCTGTGTTATCTGCTGTGACCTTTGTCACTGTTGTCACCTCCTGGGGTCACAGCCCTATCTCTGCACATTCTCTCCTCTCCCAGATCACTTACCAAAACAGGCAAATCTACAGGGCTATTTCTATGTTGGAGTAAATCCTGGTAGGGACATACTAAAGTCACGAAAGTACCTTCAAGCGAAATAGTCGATAGGCCAGAGCAGAAAATTTGAGTCTATTAATGCCTTTTTCATGTGCTATTGGGATGAATAAATCAACAAAATGTGGCTCATTCAACCACATGTGTGCCTTGGATTGTTCAGTAATTATTCACAGCTCTCTCCCCCTTGCTTCAACCCGGGACTATGCCTCTAAGCGGCAGTATTTACTTTGCCTCTTTTCTTGGCATCTGAGTTGTGCAGCAAATCTCTTCTTTCTGCCCTTCATAAATAATAAGCCAAAATGTGATCTATTCATATAGTGGCATATTATTCAATCATTAAAAAAAAAAAGCTGGGCACTGGTGGTGGCTCACACCTGTAATCCCAGCTACTTAGGAAACTGATATGTGAAGATTGTGGTTCAAAGCCAGCCGTAGGGTCCATGCTCATTTTGGCAGAGCACTAGCCTTGAGCAAAATAACTCAGAGTGTGTAGGCCCTGAGTTCAAGTCCCAGGACTAGCACAAAAAAAATTATAGAGGGGCTGGGAATGTGGCTTAGTGGTATGGTTCTTGCCTAGCATGCATGAAGCCCTGAGCTCAATTCCTCGGTACCACATAAACAGAAAAAGCTGGAAGTGGCGCTGTGGCTCAAGTGGTAGAGTGCTAGCCTTGAGCAAAAGAAGGTCAGGAACAGTGCCCAGACCCTGAGTTCAAGCTCCAGGGCTGACATACATACGTCGCGCGCGCACACACACACACACACACACACACATTTTATATATATGTGTGTGTGTGTGTGGAATTTTAACTTTTACTTTGGGTTTATTCTGGAACTACATAGTGGTGATGGCGGCACAGAGGTGTGACTTTTATCTCAATTACCAAAACCAGGGATGGAAGACATGCCCACATGTTTGTATGCTGGTGGAACAATCTAGTAGAAAATGGATGGGATAATTTTTTTGGGGGGGTGACCCCTTGCTCCAGAAGCTGGGGGGAGGGGCCAGGAACTTGAGAGACAGGATTTTTGGTTAGTTGGTTCTCATGACAGAAGAATCCAGAGTGGGTTGGCCCTGTGCAGGTTGGCTGGTTGGTGTTGAGGGCGGCATCAGTGGAAGTTGCCCAGACCCTCCCATTCTGCCACAAGCACTGGCAAGCAGCGCTGTGGCACCACTTTGGTGAGCACTAGGTGTGCATCTGAAAGAACAAAGTGTCACACAGCACGCTGCCGCTAGAAGGCGCCCACGCCCTACCCCCACACCCTCCAGCCCCAGGCTGCCTGCTGGACACAGTTCCCCATCAAGGGACCTTCAGCTTTTTGTTATTTTTGTTAAGCATATGCATAATTCACAAATAGATTACAGTCACACAACCCATAGTGACACTGGGGAGGGGTTACATCAAGAGTACTATGGGCAGGGGCAGCTCAGGGGTGAAGCACTTGGGGGGGGGGGTGGAGAGGGTGGGATAATGGAGCTGAACACTTCTGATTGTCTGGTGACATCATATCCCCATGACATCTACAGCCTCATAGCAGAAAGTATGGCTCATGTGCCTGTGGTAATGCTGTTATAAAAGAGCCTCCTGTGCAGCCTTACAGTTATTTCATTAGGCATTTTCATGCATGCTAGCTAGCCATAGTATTAGCTGGCCATTTTCCCCTATTTAAGAATACAATAGCCGGTGCCAGTGGCTCATGCCTATAATCCTAGCTACTCAGGAGGCTGAGATCTGAGGATTGCAGTTCCAAGCCAGCCCAGGCAGAAAAGTCCATGAGCTTTTTTTTTTTTTGGTCAGGCGTGGGGCTTGAACTCTGGGCTTGGGCACTGTCCCCGCACTCTTCACTCAAGGCAAGCACTCTACCGCTTCAGCCGCAGCACCACTTCCAAGTTCTTACATCCAATAAACTACTCAGAAAAAGCCAGAAGTGGTGCTATGGCTCAAGTGGTAGAGCACTAGCCTTGAGCACAAAGAGGCTTAGGGACAACACCCAGGCCCTGAATTCAAGCCCCAGGACCAGAAGGGGAAACAAAAAAAAAAAAAAAAAAACATTGAGGATCTAGGTATGGCAGTGTATTCTCTTAATCCCTGCACTGTGAAAGCTGAGAAGAATCCTGACTTTGAGGCCAGCCTGGACTACATAGGGAGACTATGTCAAAAAAAAACAATGAAACTGGGCGCCAGTGGCTCACTCCTATAATCCTAGCTACTCAGGAGGCTGAGATCTGAGAATCTCGGTTCAAAGCCAGCCCGAGAAAGAAAATCTGTGAGACTCTTATCTCCAATAAACCACTAGAGGGCTGGGAAGGTGGCTCAGTGGTAAAGTGCTTGCCTTGCATGCCTGAGGCCCTGGGTTCGATTCCTCAGCACCACATAAGCAAAAAGGAAAAAGCCGGAAGTGACACTGTGGCTCAAGTGGTAGCACGCTAGCCTTGAGCTGAAGAGCTGAGGGACAGCGCCCAGGCCCAGAGTTCAGGCCCCACAACCGGACCCCCCCTCCCAAAAAAAAAAAAAACACTAGAAAACCGGAACTGGTGCTGTGGCTCAAGTGGTAGAGCGCTCGCCTTGAGCTAAAGAGCACAGGGGCAGTGCCTAAGCCCAGAGTTCAAACCCCACAACTGACCAAAAAAAAAAAAAAAAGATAAAGTGCACGTAACACATTTACTAACTTTATTCTTTTTTCTTTTTTTGCTAGTCCTGGACACTGTCCATGAGCTTTCGCTAAAGGCTAGCACTCTACCACTTGAGCCATAGGGCCACTATTCTGCCTTTTTCTGTTTATGTGGTACTGAGGAATGGAAGCTAGGGCTTCACGCATGCTAGGCAATACTCTACCACTAAGCACTGAGGTTTAAACACAGGGCCTGGGCATTATCTATCAGCTTTTTCACTCAAGGCTAGTGCTCTACCACTTGAACCACAGTTCTACTTCCAGCTTTCTGGTGGTTAGTCTTATGTACTTCCTTTTTTTTTTTTTTTTTTGTCGGCCGTGGGGCTTGAACTCTGGGCCTGGGCGCTGTCCCTCAGCTCTTCAGCAAAAGGCGAGCGCTCTACCACTTGAGCTACAGCGCCACTTCCAGTTTTCTGGTGGTTTATTGGAGATAGGAGTTTCACGGTCTTTCCTGCCCGGGTTGGCTTTGAACCGCGATCCTCAGATCTCAGCCTCCTGAGTAGCTAGGATTACAGGCGTGAGCCACCAGCGCCCGGCTTATGTACTTTCCTTCCCAGGCTAGCTGCAAAGTGTGATTCTCAGATCTCAGCCTCCAGAGTAGCTAGGATTACAGGCATGAGCCACCAATGCCTGGCCTTTTTAAGTCTTTCTTTTTTTAAATTTTAGTAGTACTACGGGTGTGAACTCAGGGACTCAGACTAGCTAGGTGGGTGATCTGCTGCTCAAGCCACATCCCCAGCTTTCCCATTTTAAATTTTATCTTCCTCTTTTGTTTTCTTTCAGGCTGGTTCTCTACCCCTTGAGCCATACCTCCTGTCTGGCATTTTGCTGGTTAATTGGAGATGGAGTCTCAGACTTTTCTACTTTGGCCGGCCTCAAACCACAATCCTTCAGATTTCAGCCTCCTGAGTATCTAGGATTACAGGTTTGAACCATTGGTGTCCAGCTGCACTTGCCTTTTAACTGTGCCTGGTTCCATGAGGTGAGGTACATATTTCTCCTCTCACGGTATCAAAGATTTACAGATTTTTGGAGCTTTTAGGATTTCTGGATGAAGGATGCTCAACTTTGGCCTGCATTTCAATCCTTTCCTCTTGCTCTTGGTGTCTGTGGCTGGAGGTAAATCCTCCTTTACCTATGAGTCATCTGCAATCTTCCCTGTGGTCAACCACTTCTGGTTTTCATCTTCCTGCTTTGTCTTGAGATCTATTTTTTCTATGAGAGATTACATCCATTCTCATCATCCCTTTCTACTCCTTTGGTTCTGTCTGTCTCTGATTTTTCTTCTCCCATCTGTGTTCCCTCTGGGCCATCCCTCCTTTTTTGTTTTTTGTTTTGTTTTGTTTTTTTTTTTGGTCGGCTGTGGGGCTTGAACTCTGGGCCTGGGCGCTGTCCCTCAGCCCTTCAGCTCAAGGCGAGTGCTCTACCACTTGAGCTACAGCACCACTTCCGGTTTTCTGGTGGTTTATTGGAGATAGGAGTTTCACGATCTCTCCTGCCTGGGCTGGCTTTGAACCGAGATCCTCAGATCTCAGCCTCCTGAGTAGCTAGGATTACAGGTATGAGCCACCAGCGCCTGGCTTCTCATAGACTTTTTTGTCTGACCTGGCTTTGAGCTGCAATTCTTAAGTCTCAGCCTCTTGAGTAGCTAGGATTACAGGCATGAGCCACCGGAGCCCGGCATCCCTCCTTTTTTGTATGTGTATACCGGGCCTGGGGCTTGAACTCAAGGCTTGGGTGCTTTCTGAGGTTTTCTGGTTCAAGTCTAGCACGCTACCACTTGAGCACCACAGCTCTGCTTCCTGCTTTTTGTGAAGTAAATTGGAGATAGGTCTCGCAGCCATTTTTTTTGGTCTGGGCTGGACATTCTACTTTGAGTTAGAGACATGAGTATCTTGGGTTTCTCTGTTGGCTTTGCACCTTGATCCTCAGATCTCAGCCTCCTGAGTAGCTAGAATTACAGGAATGAGCCACCAGCACCCAGCTTATAGGGGAACTCCTGATGAAACCCTGGACTCAGGATGAGTTCCTTGAGAAGCCTGTGGGAATTTACACCTCTACCCAGAGCCTCTTCCACTGTCCTCAGAGAGTCTAAAGGAGACCATGAGGGTGGCTTTGTGGATGGTTTCGAGCAGAAGCCACAGGGACACAGGCACATGGATGGGCTTTCTCTCTACCCTCCTGCCTGATCCCTGACTACTGTGTGATGTTAGGCAAAAGATTTTCCCTTTCTGAGCTTGGAACCATTTTGTCTGTAAGGAAAGGAAGGCAAAGGAAGGCCCTGGAGTAGAAGGAGGCGGCTTGTTTAGTATGCTAGATGGCCTGGGGGTCGCTTAGTAACAGCAGAGTCTCCATGCCTACTTGCTGTCTGTGGCCCTAGCAGAGGCCACCGATGCAAAGAGCACATACACATACAGTCCTGGATCTCTCCGGGCCTCTGGGGAAAGGAGCTGTGACAGGGACCTACAGTTCACAGGAAGACAATTCAGGTCCGTTCTAGTTTTATTGGATGTTGGGGCAGGGCCATTGGTGGTAGTGATGTGGTGTCTAGAGTCCTGTTACCTCTGGAGACTCTGTCCAGTTGACCAGAGGAATGGAAGGAGGGTGAGCAGAGGGAAGGGGCTAGAGACAGATCATCAGCCCTCCCACTGATGGGCAGGGCCCTCCCAGTCTCTGCCAAGTTGGCCCAAGCAAGGGTCTCTGCTCCAGCCACCCACAGAGAGTGCAAGTGCTGAGCACAACCCCTCATGGCCAGTCTTCATGCTGGTTATGTGGTTGGGATGTGCCCATTGGCCAGCCGCCCAGCTGCCCGGCTCCGGGGGCCATTACTGGGGACAGCCCCAGGCCCTTGAGTCACCCCATTCTTCAGCTGTGGACCTTTGCGTGCCACCTCATCATCGCTGTAGTCAGATTCTTCCTCATCACTGCGGACGTCCTTTCCCAGCTGGGGAAACAGAGAGATGTAGCTAGGAATGGGCGGGGCCCTAGTGGGTGGAGCTTAGGATGGGTGAGGCTTAGCTGGGCGGAGTTGAATGGGCGGGGCTCAGAATGAGTGGAGTAAGGGCAGTGGAGCGTAGAGTGGGCAGGGCTTACCTGGGTAGAGCTGAGTGGGAGGGGCCCAGAGTGAGGGGTTTGGGGGTAGGCTCAGAGCAGGGAGGATATTGGGGTGGAGTGGGGCAGGGCAGGGGAGGCCCTGAAAAGCACGTGCAAGCTAACTCTTGGGCAGACCATACCTGACCCTTCCTCAGGACGTTGTAGATCATGCGCAAAATGAGGCAGAACCAATACACATGTAACACCTGCAGCATTATCAGAAGCGTATTGAAGAAGTAGTAGCCAAAGAAGGGGCCGCTGTTCTCGACAGAGTCGAACAACGTAGTGTAGAGGATCCTATAGTAGGAAAGATGAGTTTTGTTTGTTTTTTGTCGGTTGTGGGTCTTGAACTGTGGACCTGGGTGCTGTCCCTCAGCTCTTCAGCTCAAGGCTAGTGCTCTACCATGTGAGCCACAGCGCCACTTCTGGCTTTTGGGTGGACATTGGAGATAAGAGTCTCATGGGCTTGCCTGCCCATGCTGGCTTTGAACCGTGATCCTCAGATCTCAGCCTCCTGAGTAGCTAGGATTATAGGCATGAGCCACCGGCACCTGGCAGGATGAGGTTTTAAAAAGGCTTCACCTCTTCTCTGAGCTCTTGGTTGGTCTGTAGTGCTCCTTCCCTCCCTCCTCCTCCCTTCTCTTGGTTGGTCATAGGGCTTGGCTTGAGAGCTGTCCCTGAGCTTTTTTGCTCAAAGCTAGTGCTCTACCACTTTGAGCCACAGGTCCCCTTCCGTTTTTCTGGGGGTTCAATGGAGATAAGAGCCTTATGCACTTTCTTAGCCCAGCTGGCTTTGAACCATGATCCTCATATTGCAGTCTCCTGATAGGATTACAGGCATGAGCCAGCAGCCCATGCTTTCCTCTCTTCATCTCACCCTGCTTTTTCTGCTCCAGCCATTAGTTCTTGCTTCTTCCAATATCTGGAGCACAGTCTAGTCTCAGGGCCTTAGCATATACTGTTCCCTCAAGCCTGGACCAATCATTTTCTCCATAATCCAGGAGATCAACAGTAAATAATTAAGCTCAGTTCTCCATCCCTCTTACCTCTGGCATTTTACATATGTTGTGTCGGTCACACCCTTCCCTGGTTTCTAGAAGAATCCCAGCCAATACCTCCACCTCTCCCCAGGGCAGGGCACCAAGGGGTGAGTCGGAGACTGGCCGGGGATGTCAGACATGCTCTCCCACCTCCCTAGCCCCTCAGGAGGGCTAACTTACTTCGTGGGGAAGATTATGAGGCGGGTGTAGAAGAAGACCGAAGAGAAGACAAAGAAGAGAGCAGTGCACGCTGACCCAAAGCCTGCATAGCTGAGCATCTTACCGACCTGGGGAAGATAGCACAAGAAATGAGCTCAGCAGTGGGGCAGGGGAGTGCTGGACCTGGCCACGCTTGGAAGAGAAGATAAAGGTTTGGACTAGTTAAATCTGACAGCTTATCTCCAGAAATGCCTAGAAAGGTGAGGGGGAGCCAGAGAGAGACTTCCCAAGGATGCTGAGGGGGTGGGCTTTCGTCTTCTAGGGAGACAGAGGGGGCGAGGCCTCATGGCCTGGGCTGGAGGGGAGGAACCTCATCTCCTAGGGAGACTGAGAGGTGAAGCTTCCTGTTTAGGAGGCTGGGAAAGCCAAGTCGGGGAGCACCGGGGAGGGGGCTCCTCTTCTAGAGAAACTCATGAGGCCTCTGGTCCATGACTGGGTAAGGCAGGACCTCAAGACCCAGAAGGGTTGAAAGGGACAGGGGGCTCAGGTCCCAGGAGGGCTGGGAGGGGCGGAGCCTCAGGTCCCAGGAGGGCTGGGAGGGGCGGGGCCTCAGTTCAGGAGGGCTGAGAGGGGCGGGGCCTCATCTCTAGGGGCTCCGGAGAGCAGGTGTGAGTGCTGCCCAGGCCGCCCACCTCCAGCAGGTAGTCAGCGGAGTCATGCAGCAGCAGCACCAGGGTGCCTATGCGCAGCAGGTTGGAGCAGTAGGAGAAGGATATCAGGGTAATTGTCACGAAGTGATGGATCACCTGCTCCTTGAAATCCTGTAGGAGATGGTAGGGCACAGCCATAGCAAAGCAGGCGCTCCAGTCTTCACCCCCACCCCCACCATGGGTCTGAACCCAGACCTTCTCAGGGGATCATGTGCGGCCTCTGAACCCCACACCACCTGTCCCAGGGACCAAATGGGCATTCCCTCCTGCCTATGGCAACCCCTTCCCCAACTGGGCCCTTGGCTTGTCTCACCTTGCGTTTGATGTCAAAGGGCAGTGTGATTAGCAGGGAAATGTAGAAACTCAGTTCCAGAAGGTACCACCAGTACAGTTCTGGCTGCAGGGTCTAAGACAGGACACAGCAGTTAGCTGTGAACTGTGAAGACTATCAGACAGGAACAGACTCGGGAACTGCCAGGTTTGCTCTAAGCTGGGACACTCGAGTCCCAATGAAGGAGGAAGGCGTGAGCTCTCCAGCCTTGGAGGTAACCAAAGGCCCTGGTGAGTGGTGTGGCAGCTCTTGTTTTGGGTTTTCTCCTTCCCAGATCCTCATGATTCTGTTTTTATTTTTGTCAGTCATGGGACTTGAACTTGGGGCCTGGGTGCTGTCCCTGAGCTTTATTGCTCAAGGCTAGTGCTCTACTGCTTTGAACCACAGTGCCACTTCTGGCTTTCTGGGGGTTAATTAGAGGTGAGAGTCTCATGGACTTTCCTGTCCAGGCTGGTTTTGAACCATGATCCTCAGATATCAGCCTCCTGAGTAGCTAGGATTACAGGCGTGAGCCACCAGCGCCTGGCCTCATTATTCTATAGAAGAGTTGAATTTAGAGAGCAGAATTGGGGGTATGATATTGGGCCCATGGCCACAAGAACCAGGTTTCTCACTACCCCCTGCTACTCACCTGGTTTGGGTGATTTTCCCAGCATTTTTTCTCATTCCACATCCATGACGCCTAGAAAGAAATAGGGATCTCAAGTTCTTAGAGGTCACAAGGTTCACCCTGGGTGTGGGACCTCCCCAATGGGGTTTCGCTCAGCCCTGTTTTTTTCCTGCCCGGCCCTATCTCTGCCTGTCACTTCTCCATGGGGTTTCCATTTGTGGATGCTTTCCAACAAGAGCACCAGAAGCACAGGTGGGCAGTTGGGGGTACTCACGTGGTAGAGGATGGAAATGCCACCAGTGAAAGAACACAGGTAGAAGACAAACTTCCAGCTATGAGCAGAAAGGGAGCCGGTGAGGGAGCAGCCACAGAGCTGACCCCCTCCCCTGTGCACCAACCCCCTCCTCTAGGTTACCTGGCCTCACAGAATTTCTTGGACAGGCGGGGCCTTTCTTGGTTCCGTCGTCTCCGGAACCAGCATTGAGTCTGACGCAGGGTGAGCCCGCACTGAGCGGCCAGGAGGGCCATCTGGGTCTGGGGAGGGGATGATGGGGGCAAGGTCACAGGGTCCCACTGGTGGCTTTTCCCCGGTCTGTTCCCTAGATACAGGACCTGGCTCTGCTTCGCCTTCCCTTGCAGCCCTGGATGCTGTGTGTTGGGGTAACCTTGTCTATTCTGGAGGGAGAGTGAGGAAGGGGAGAGTCGCCCAAAACACTAACTACACCCTGATCACAGGGTAGGCAGACCACAGATGGACTGGCATTAAGAATGAATCTGGGTGCCGGGCACTGGTGGGTCACACCTGTCATCCTAACTACGCTGGAAGCTGAGATCTGAGGATCGAGGTTCAAAGCCAGCTCAGGCAGTTAAGTCTGTGAGACTCTTATTTCCAATAAACCACTCAGGAAAATGGAAGTGATGCTTGGCCCAAGTAGTAGAGCACTAGCCTTGAGTTGAAGAGCTCAGGGACAAAGCCCAGGCCCAGAGTTCAAGCTCCACGACCAACAACAACAACAAAAAGAATGACTCTGGGGCCAGTCCAGCAGGGGGATTTCTCTAGAAGGGTCTGGTAGATGAGAACTTCCTCCATTATGGCATAGGCCCTGGCCCAGTCCCAGCCCACTCAGCAGCAGGGCAGAAATGGAGGGAAAGTCCCAAAGCTGCCTCTGCTAGCACCCCTGGAGTACCCAGACACGGTCCATCCCCAGGACAGGGGGAGAAAATTGTTCCTGTTCTCTGCATCCCAGAATTCTGCAGGATTGTGCAACTGTGAATACAGGTCTAGGAGGGGTGGGGCCTTGTATTTCACCCAGCCTGGGAGGGGCAGGGCCTCACCTCTCAACTAGATGGCAGGGGCAGGGCATCCGTTCCCATATAGAATAGGGGGTGGAGCCCCCAAGACCCAAGGGGGCGGGGCCTAAGCTCCCAACTAGCAAGAGGGAAGGATGGGGCCTCAGCTCCCTAGGGGATGGAGAGGACAGGGCCTCACCTGTCAGGAAGAGTGTGAACTCCAGGTAGTGTACAAGGTCCCCCAGCAAGCAGACTACATACATATCACCCTGGTGCTGGGTCCCCAGGGTAGCCCTGTGGCCACGTGGGTGGGGTGGCGGTGGCTTTTACCTCTGTGGGTCTCCTCCCTGTTCTGAGGAAGTACTTTTCCAGCGTGGCATTGGGATTAGCGTGCCTTCTGATCTGATCCCGCACTCCCATCCACCGGCTCAGGGGCAGGGCCACAAATCTGGGAGCAGGGAAGACAGAGTCCATCAGAGCTCACAGGGCACAGTAGCTCTCTCCTATAATCCCAACTCCTCAGAAAGTAGAGATGTGGAGGACTGCCATTCAACGGCAGCTTGGGCAATTTTTTTTTTTTTTTCTTTTTGGACGGTCATGGAGCTTGAACTCTGGGCCTGGGCGCTGTCCCTGAGCTCTTCAGCTCAAGGCAAGCGTTCACACAGCACCAGTTTTCTGGTGGTTTAATGGAGATAAGAGACTCACGAAATGTTCTGCCCAGGCTGGCTTTGAACCGTGATCCTCAGATCTCAGTCTCCTGAGTAGCTAGGATGACAGGCGTGAGCCACCGGCGCCTGGCTCAAAAATATTATTGAATCTCAATGTTTTTTGAAGCGTTGGGAGTTTGTTGGTCACACCTGTCCTTCCAGCTGTGTTGGAAGTATAGAGGGTGAGTGTGGTCCAGGCTGCCAGGGGTTAAATGTAAGGCCCTATGTCAAAATAAGAAGGGGGTGGGTATATGGTTCAAGTGGTAGAGTGACCACTTTGCAAGCACAAGGACCTGAGTTCCAGAGTTTTTTAAAAAAGGAAGGTAGCCTTCTTGTCTTCAGGATGAGATAAATAGAGGCCACCTCATAGGCAGCCGGGTACCCTCACTCTCACTAGGCTGAGGGCTCCTAGGGCAGGAGAAGAGCTAGCCTGCTGCATTTGAGGGTCCCTCCCCCACCGAGGGGAAGATTTCTGGTCAGCACCACTCTGCCCACTAGGTGGCGCCCCAGGCCACAGATGGGAACCATAAAGTAAGATGTATGACAGTCCCATGTCAATGGGGGGAGAGGAGGAGGGGACAAGGTGGGGGGGTTGGGGGGGAGGTGTCTTGGAATCCAGACTTAAAAGAGCCAAGGCAATGGTGGAGTGTGGAGGAGGTGTCACAAAGAAGGTGGTGGAATAGATGGGTATGGGTGTGAGAAGGGGAGACTATGGGGTGGCAGGCAGACTGCTTTTGGGTGGGTAGGTGGGTGGGTCTGGCAGGTCAAGTCTGGGTGGCCACAGCACAGATGCCAAGGCTGTGGGGAGGGCATAATTTTGCCCTCAGGAGAAAGGAGGAACCCCAGGTTCCCGACATGAACCTTATGAAAATTCACAGGGTTTGGCAGCAAGGTCACTGAGATGTGGGGCAGGTGACACTAAACCTGGACAGCAGGGCTGTAAGAGATTGCAGGGAATGAAGAACAGGATAGGGACGGGGTTAGACGGAGCCAGGAGGCCTGTAACTCTAGCACCTGGGAGGCCACAAGATCAAGGCCAGCAAAGGAGGGCTGGGGGGGAGGGTGGAGAGGAGACAGCTCTTACCCATGGGGCACATCAGGAGGAGGACCTGAAGCTCTCTCTGGCCTCTTTTGTGCTCAGCAAATCCAGAGTCCCCCCCTCTTCTTCTATGAAGCTGGCGGTGGCATAACTCACCCTGATCTGTGTGTGGCCCCTTGTCCCCATCAACCAGGGTCAGGAGGAAGTGGGTGGGGGCAGCCACCTGGGACTAGGGAAGACAAGATCCCCCTCCTCCTTCCTCCCCCACAGGCCGGCACGTGCAGCCTCCCAGACCCCACACTCACCTCTCAAAGGTGAGGCGCACGGCCACCAGGACCAGCGCCAGGGGCAGGGCCGCCAGCATGTGCCGAGGGTGGGCAAACACCAGGCCATCACGGTCCTCCAGCTGGGCCCACGTGTTGTTAGGTGGCAACCAAAACCTCTCCTGCCATAGCCACTCCATCAGGCTGGACAGCATGGTGTGAACACTGCCTGTGACAAGAGCTCTGCAAGGGGGGGGGGTGTTAATGTGACTGGGCTGAGTCTGCCAGGCACAAACCCACCTTCCTCCTCTTCCTCTTCTGCCCCATCTAGGAAATGGACACCCCTGCCACCCACATCTGCCCGGGCCTCAGAGGTGGGCAGGGCCAGGGCCTGTGGCAGAGTGTGTCATCTGTTCACTAGTCTATCTGCCCATTTTTCAACCTGTCCATCTCTCGTTCATACACACACCCACCCAGTAACCATCTGTCTAACCATCTACCCATCATTCATTCATCCATCCATCCACCCACTCATACATTTATCCATCCAGCCATCCATCCATCCATCCATCCGTCATTCATTCATCTATCCACCTACCATCTATCCACCAATCAATCCATCAACCCATCCACCCACCCACTCATACACTTCATCCATTCATCTATCCATCCAATCATCCATCCTTCATTTATTTATCTAGCCATCATTCATTCATCCATCCATCTACTTAGCATCACATCATCCATCACCCATCCACCCATCCATCCATCTACTTAGCATCCATCCACCAAGTCACCCATCAATCCATCCATCCATCCACTAATCCATCCATTCATATCCCCCACCCCCTCCCATTCTGGGGCATGAACTCAGGGCCTGGGTGCTGTCCCTGAGCCCCTTTATGCTCAAGGCTAGCACTCTACCACTTGAGCCACAGTGCCACTTCTGGCTTTTTCCAAGTAGTTTATTGGACATAAGAGTCACACGGTGGCGTTTTCTTCAAACCATGATCCTCAGATCTTAGCCTTCTGGGTAACTAGGATTACTGGCGTGAGCCACCAGCACCCGGATCATCTTTCATTACTTCATCCATCCACCCACTCATACACTTATCCATCAATCCATCCACCAATCCATCCATCCATCATTCATTTATCCATCCATCTGCCTAGTATCTATGACCCATTACCCACCCATCCACCCATCTATCCACCCATCCGTCATCCGTCATCCCCCACCCACCCATCCAGCGGGCCGTCTATCAGCCCATCATCCATTACCCCTTCATCTATGCATCCACCCATCCAGTCATCCATTCAGGCAGCAGCTATTCTGGTTATCATGTCCCGTTCATGCAAGGTTGGAGCTGGGCCTTAGGGACACAGCAGGGGAACAAAGCTGACACATTCCTGGCCCTATGGAAGTCACAGCTCTGCACAGAAGGCAGCCAAAAGATGAGTAAACAGATTCATAAATACCAGAGGGTAGAGGGAGGTGTGATTTTCAAATATGGTGACAGATCTTCTCTGGGGGTGCCACAAAGAGTTTTATGTAGAAAAGAGAGGGGACCGGGATGAGGGGGCTTTCCCGATCTTTAGTAGAAGGTGCAAAGGTCCTGAGGCACGTCCTGTTGGAGGGCTAGCAATTAGGCCCATGTGATTAACTTTTTTTTTCTTTTTTACAATGAATGCCTGTAAACCCAAATGCTACCCCCTTTACAAATTCTGTCTGTTTGCTTCACCACACATCTGCCTGTCTTATCAGTCCACCTTGTTTGCCTGGATGCATCTGAAAGTCAGCAGGAGACATCCAGTCTAATGGCTTCCACACGTTTCAGCAGGCAGATCATTAACTAAGGTTTGTTTTCTTTCAAGATAAGAAGATTCATTAGCGTGAAAGGTGGACCTAAGTGCATGGATGTTAACTTTGCACAAATCCCTGACCGTGAACCAAGTAATGCAATCTTCCCCTCCCTACTTCCCCCTACATCTCTCTCTCCCTCTCCCTCTCCCTCTGTCTCTCTTAGAACAGGTCTCATAAAACAGCTCAGACTGGCCTTACCTTACGTAGCTGGATAAACTAGGGAAAATGACGAATGGTCAGCTTACAGCAAATACAGAAGATATTCCTTTATGTACTCCCTTAAGATTAAGGGAATGGGGCTGGGAATGTGGCTTGGCGGTAGAGTGCTTGCCTAGCATGCATGAAGCCCCTGGGTTCCATTCCTTAGTACCACAGAAACAGAAAAAGCTGGAAGTGGCACTGTGGCTCAAGTGGTAAAGTGCTAGCCTTGAGCAAAAAGAAGCTCAGGGACAGTACCCAGGCCCAGAGTTCAAGCCCCAGGACAGGCAAAAAAGAAAAAAACAAAAAAAAAGATTAAGGGGAGCTGGGAAAGTGGCTCAGTGGTAGAGTGCTTGACTTGCATGCATGAGGCCCTGGGTTCAATTCCTCAGCACCCCATAAGCAGAAAAAAGCTGGAAGTGGCGCTGTGGTTCAAAGTGGTAGAGCGCTCGCCTTGAGCTGAAGAGCTGAGGGACAGCGCCCAGGCCCAGAGTGCAGGCCCCATGACCGGCAAAAAAACAAACAAAAAAAAGATTAAGGGAACAAAGTCATTTTAGGGGAAATGAAGCCAGATAGACTAGGGGGGAAATAAGGAATGGTCAGCTTATAACAAATACAGGAGATATTCCTTCATGTACTTCCCTTAAGATTAAGAAAGCAAAGTCATTTTAGGGGAAATGAAGCCAAATAACTTAAGGAAACTGAAGCCTGGTGAAAGCAACTCAGAAATATGGGATTCAGAAACATGGAAATGCTATCTTTGCTTCTAAGAGAGACAACAGGATTCATTCCTTCCTGAGGGATACATTTTTTTCACCCAAGAATTAACACTTGTCTGACAGGATGTATGCTTTCCTGAGAAACATCTGCTTCCCTAGCTTCCCTAACCTTACCACCACCTCCCCCAAAATGCAGATAGCAGGGCGCCTCCTGGTCTCAAGGATAAGGATCTGCTTTAGGGCAGGATGCATTCTTGCCTGCAAACTCAGAAAGTAACACCAGGTGTGATTAGAGCAAAGATAAAGCACCTAGGTTTACCTAACTTTGAGCTCTCTCTGGGTCTGTCTGTGTGTGTGTGTCTCTCCTCCCTCCCCTGCCCTGTGTGTGTCTCTGTGTCCATCTCCCTATGAGAGCACATACGCTTTGCTAGAGTGTGCCCTTGCCCTTCCGTCTGTTTGCTTTTTTGTCTGTCTGCTTGCCTGCTTGTTTACTTACTCAGTAAAGCTCTGCCAAGCTCTCTCACTATTTTGGCCTGTCCAGAAATTCTTATTCTGCGATCGACATCAAGAACCCTAAGTGAAGAATTCCTACATTTAAAGGGGAGCTTCACTAAACTTCACCTCTGTCTGGTGCTCTACCACTTGAACCACAGCACCACTTCCGGTTTTCTGGTGGTTTATTGGAGATAAGATTCTCATGGCTTTGAACTGCGATCCTCAGATCTCAGCCTTCTGAGTAGCTAGGATGACAGGCGTGAGCCACCAGCGCCCGGTTTATAAATAACTTTTGAGCCAGGCACCAGTGGTTCATGCCTGTAATCCTAGCTACTCAGGAGGCTGAGATCTGAGGATCAGGGCTTCAAAACCAGCCAGGCAGGAAAGTCTGGGAGACTCTTAACTTCAATCAACCACCAAAAAACCGGAAGTGGTGCTGTGGCTTAAGTGGTAGAGTGCTAGGCTTTAGCTGAATAGCTGAGGGACAGTGCCCAGGCCCAGAGTCCAAGCCCCATGACTGACAAATAATAATATATTTTTTATGTGTTAAAATGAACTCATGCGGGGCCCTGGTGGCTCACACCTGTAATCCTAGCTACTCAGGAGCCTGAGATCTGACAATTGTGGTTTGAAGACAACATGGGCAGGAAAGTCTGTAAGACTCTTATCTCTATTTAACCTCAAAAAAAAAAGCTAGAGTGGGGCTATGGCTCAAGTAGTACAACACCAGACTTGAGTGAAAAAGCTAAGGGACAGTGCCCAGGCCCTGAGACCTACACAAGTCCAAAGACCAACACACACACTCACACACACACACACACAATGCCAGGAGGAAGGAGGAGGGGGAGGATCTAATCAAATGAAGAATGTTGAAGGCTGAGTGTGGTTCCGTGGCACAGAACTTGCCTGGCATTTATTTTGTGCCACTCTAGGACTTGAACTCAGGGCCCCTGGGCACTGTCCCTGAGCTTTTTCCCTTGAGGCTAGCACTCTACTGTTTGAGACACAGCTCCACTTCCAGCTTTTTGGTGGTTAACTGGAGATAATCTCATGGACTTTCTCGCCTAGGCTGGCTTTGAATCATGATCCTCAGGTCTCAGCCTCCTGAGTAACTAGGATTGTAGGTGTGAGCCACCACCAGCGACTGGCTAGGTAGTTGATCTTGCTAGCAAAGGAAACATCTTTAGCAACATGCCCAATGGAGTTCAAGGGCAAGTGTCCAACATGGTACTTCTGGCCTCACCTGTCCAAGCTTCCAGAAACCCTGCATCCCTTGGCTTGTGGCCTCTTCCTCCCTCTTCAGAGCATATGTGCATAGTCTTGTCTCTCTTTGGCTCTGCCTGAGTCACGGCCGTGGCAGGCCATGTGCAGCCTCCTTTTGGGGAATCATCTGACAGACATTCCCCTTCCCAAGGAAAGATCGCCAGGCCTGGATATAGATCTTAGGAGTCAGGGCCCGTGTCCATGTCCCCAGCCCCAAGGCCTCACCGTTTACTGCTTGACCCTCAGCCTCCCCCAGTCTTCACACACCCTAGCCTTCAAAATTGTACTGCACCCATGATCGGTGCTGAGAACACAAAACAGGAGAGGAGATGGGCAAGTCTTTATCCTCATGGGAGCTTACGTGCCTTCTTTGTTTGGTTAAAACTCCTATGCATCCTTCAAAACTCAGCTCAGTTGTCACCTCCTCCTGCAGGTACTCCTTGGTTGCTTAACTCTTGAACCCAGTGCAAATACCTTCCCTAAGTTCTGCCTCCTTCACCATGACATCAAGAGCTGGTCAGGCAGTCTTTGAGGTGTGTGTGGAGAAGGGAAAGATGTAGAAGGTATAATTAGCCTCCAACTGAAGTAGGCCCACCCTCTTCGAAGCCAAAGTTTAAAGAGACAGAATGTATTTTCCTGGCCTGGGGATGTGGCTTACTTAGTGGTAGAGTGCTTGCCTAGCATGCATGAAGCCCTGGGTTCAATTCCTCTGTACCACATAAACAGAAAAAACCAGAAGTTAGCACAGTGGCTCAAGTGGTAGAGTGCTAGCCTTGAGCAAAAGAAGCTCAGAGACAGTGTCCAGGTGCTAAGTTCAAGCCCAGGACTGGCAAACACAAAAAAAATAAATAAAATTATATATCTGTGTGTGTGTGTGTGTGTTCCTTTCTTTCCCCTTCTCTCTTTCTTTGTGCTGGTGCTGGGGCTTGAACTCATGGCCTGAGACCCATCCTTTACCTTGTCTACTTGAGGCTGACATCCTACCTACTTGGTCACACCTCCACTTCTGGCTTTTTGCTGTTTCATTGGAGATCAGAGGGTCACAGACTTTCCTGCTTGGGTTGGCTTTGAACCTCGATCCTCAGACCTCAGCTTCCCGATTACCTGGGATTACAGCCATGAGCCACTAGTACCCCTTACATCTTGTGTTTTGCTCGCAGTAACCCCTCTCAATTGTTTTCTCTTTCCTCCAGGTCCCCATCCCAATTGACCAACAGCTTTCACTGAAGCTCTTTGTGCCATCTCCATACATAATTGTGCAGTATTTTAAAGTGATTATCCCTCCATCTTTGCTCTCTTAATGTATAAATGAGTCATTCTGTGGTTTGGGCAGAGAACAGGATCAGCAGCCTGGCAGGCTGGCTGCACTCCTGGCTAACGCTTCAAGGCCCCCAAGGGAAGGTTCACTTCTCCCCCCATTGGTTGTGACAGCTGCCTTCTCTGCAGAATTAGATAGCCCAGAGCCTCTGGGCAGGGCCTAGACTAAAAGACAGGTTCAGATGTGGCTGCATCTGGGCGTCACTGGCTGGTGAGGACCAAGCTTCTCCTCCTGAGGGGAGGTTGAAGAGTGCATTCCTCCTCCATCTCCACATTTTCTTTGGAATCTTGAGCTCCACTGTTTATTTTTAGTAAGAGCGTCTCCCCCAGCCTCAGCTGTCCATCCACTCTGATAAATGGGAATAGTTGACACCCAGATTTATTGGGTTATGGTACAAGTTGTGTGGGCAGGGCACAGCGCAGTAACTGGCATAAGTCCCATAGTGGCCCCTGCCCTGCATCTGGTTCCATTCCTGTTCCCAGGTATGTAACCTCAGGGGCAGGTGAGTTGGCCTCTCCAAGCCTCAGTTTCTCCATCTGCAAATAACACCAGCAACAACAGCTCCTTTTATATGGGCAGTTTGATGACAGAGGCCTGGTGTGGCCCAGGCGTAAGTAATACCCAGTGAATGTCACTAGAAGAGAGAAGGGGTGTGTGTGTATAGGAAGGATAGGTACTGGTGTGGAAACTTCTAGATGAAGTTCAGAATTTCTTTTCTTTCTTCATTTCTTTTTTTTTCTGTTTCTTTCTTTCTTTCTTTGTCAGTTGTAGGACTTGAACTCAGGGCCTGAGCGCTGTCCCTGAGCCTCTTGGTACTCAAGGCTAGTGCTCTACCATTTTAAGCCACAATACCACTTCTGGTTTTTTGGTTTGTTTGTTTTTTATTGTAAAGATACTATACAGAGGGTTACAGTTACATGAGTGAGGTAATGAATACACTTCCTATTGAACATTGTTACCCCCTCCATTGTTTTCCCCCTACCATCCCTCCCCTCCCTACCTTCTGTGCCACTTCTGGTTTTTGAGTGGTTCATTGGAGATAAGAGTCTCAGGGGACTTTTCTGCCTTGGCTGGCTCACAAGATCCTCAGATCTCAACCTCCTGAGCAGCTAGGATTACAGGTGTGAGCTAAGGGCACCCTACAGATGTTTCACTTTCTACATAATCCCCCCTTTTCCCTTGCCATGCTCAGGATGGAACCCAGAGCCATGTACATGCTAGACAAAATCCCTGCTATGAGTAACAGCCCCATCTTTTTTTTTTTTGCCAGTCCTGAGGCTTGAAATCAGGGCTGGGCACTGCCCCTGAGCTTTTGTGCTCAAGGCTAGCACTCTACACTTGAGCCACAGCTCCACTTTTGGCTTTTTGGGTGTTTCACTGGTGATAAGAGTCTTACATGGTTCAAAGCCAGCCCAGGCAAGAAAGTCCATGAGACTCTTATCTCCAGTTAGCCACCAGAAAACAGGAAGTGGTGCTGTGGTTCAAATGGTAGAGTGTTAGCCTTGAGCTGAAGAGCTGAGGGACAGCGCCCAGGCTCAGAGTTCAAGCTCCACAACCAAAAAAAAAAAAGTCTCATAGACTTCCCTGCTCTGGCTGGCTTCGAACCAGAATCCTGAGATCTCAGCCTCCTGAATAGATAGGATGACAGGTGTGAGCCCCCAGCACCCAGCTTAATCTATGATTACTTTGAGATGGAGGTCTCACTATGTAAGTCCAAGCTGACCTAGAACTTGTGATCTCTCTACCTCCACCCCACTGACTGCCTCTTCAGTGCTTGGATCAGAGGCCAGATTACCTTGCCTGGCCTTTCTTGATGATTATGGTCCCAGCACCCCCGCTCTGCCTTTTCTTCAAACTGTGGCTCATGATTTCCCGAAAGGCTGGACCAGGGCAGCTGGAGGGAGGTCACTTGGAAAGTCACCAGATGGTGGCTGTTCCAGGACCGCCCTTGCCTTTATTCTTTTCCCAGTGCCCCACCCCCTCCAGCCTGGCTCGGGCTCCCTGCTTAGGCCCCAGCCACCTGAGAGGCCGCTGATAATCCTTTTTAAGACTAAAAATAGCCAGAGAGAGAGAGAGAGAGAGGGAGAGGGAAAGGGAGAGAGAAAGGGAAAGGGAGAGGAAGAGAGAGGGAAAGAGAAAGAGAAAGAGAGAAAGGGAAAGGGAGAGAGGGAGAGGGAGGGAAAGAGGGAGGAGGGAGGAGGGAGGGAGGGAGAAGGGAGGGAGGGAGAGAGAGGGAGAGAGAGAGAGGGGAGGGGGAGAGGGAGAGGGAAAGGGAAGGGGAGAGGGAGAGACAGGGAGAGGGAGAGGGAGGGAGAGAGAGGAGGGAGGAGGGAGGAGGGAGGAGGGAGGAGGGAAGGAGAGAGAGAGAGAGGGAGAGAGAGCGAGAGCGAGCGAGAGAGAGAGAGAGAGAGAGAGAGAGAGAGAGAGAGAGAGAGAGAGAGAGAGAGAGAGAGAGAGAGAGAGAGAGAGAGAGAGAGAGCTAGCCAAGGCTTTGTGCTGATTTGAGGGCCCTGCTAGGGGTGGGAAGATTCCTGCCCACATCCCAGGGCCTGAACCCCATCTCCATGTTCCTCACTGCTTCCTTGGATCCATAATTGTCCTCTACCCCCCCCCCCCCCCACCTCCCCATACAACCAGAGTTGTCTACCTCACCAAGGCTGTGTGTGGATGGACCTTTCTTTTATTTTTGTGTTTTAAATCTCGTTGGGAACAGCACTTCCCAGAGACCTTTGAAAAGGGAAAAACATTCAGAGCGTCCCACCCCCACGGAACACACCCACTCCCTTACACCCCAGTGGCCCCCCAGCAGTCTGGCCTGCCGCCCTGGGTCACTTGATTCCTGTGGTCTGGCCCAGGCCATTGTTTGTAGACTGACCACAGCCCACCTCTGCACTGGGCCCTGGCTCCAGCAGCGCCCTTGGGGAATGCTCTGACCTACTGAGGCAGCCAACTTCCCCCAACAAAGACCCCAAAGAAGGCCCTACATCTAGGGCTCTGCCTTGCCTCCATTCCCTCCCATCTTGGCATCCTCCTGACCTCTATCTGCCTTCCCCACAGCTCAATTCTTAGCTGCTTGCCAAGCTCCCAACTCACTGACCTCCTTCCTGTCCCAGGGCCTTTGCATATTCAACTCATTGTGAAAGATTAATGCTGAAAGCCTAGTGAGGTAGCGCACACCTGTAATCCTAGCACCCAGGAGGCTGTGGTAAGAAGATCATGGATTGGAAATCGGCCAGGGGAATCCATAATGACAATGCCTCAAAAAATATGTGCCAAAAAAAGCCAAGCATGATGACACAAGCTGATATCCTCAGGTACTTAGAAGTTCAAGGCCAAAGCTGGTGGCGCAGGCCTGTAATTCTAGCTACTGAGGAGGCTGAGATCTGAGGATCTCGGTTCAAAGTCAGCCCCAGCAGGAAAGTCTGTGAGACTCTTATCTCCAATAAACCACTAGAAAACCGGAAGTGGTGCTGTGGCTCAAGCGGTAGAGCAGGGACAGCACCCAAACCCAGAGTTCAAGCCCCACAACCCACAAAAAAAAAAAAAAAAGAAGTTCAAGGCTAGTCTGGGGCAACACATTTGCAAGACACCCCCCCTCCCCCCCACACACATCTCAACAAAACAAATTGTGTGAACCTGGTAATCCCAACCTAGATGAGAGGCTTAAATAGGAGGCTCATAATCTGAGCCTGGCCCTAAGACAGGAGACCCTATCTGAAAAATAACTAAAGCAAAAAAAAAAAAAAAAAAAAGGATGTGTGTATGTGGGGGAGGGGGGGGGTGGGCTCAACTGGTAGAGTTTGGCAAGTGCAAGGTCTTGCATTCAAATCCTAGTATTGCCTATGTATAAAATGTATATATATAGTTAGGGAAATGAGTCCCTTCCCATAGCTTAGTCCACTTCTTCCCTTCTCCACAGCTTAGCACACCCCTTTCCTATGTATGCAACACCAGGCCCATGTAGTAAAGGCAGTAAATAACTTCCAGCCCCCTCTACCTTGGGATGGCACTTCTTTGGGGCAGCCAGACCATAGAAGGCAACAAGAGCCCCTTAGAGTGACCTTCAGGTCTGGGCAGTTGCAGGACCCCTTATCTACTATTTGGACAGCAGCCATAATTCCTAGTGCACCATGATGAAGCCCCTGGCCCACATGTCTACACCGGGTCTCCACCTCCTAGCCCCTTCTAGCCCCTCCTAAACCTCCTAGGTTTATATAGGTCACCCCAGACAATAGCAGCACTTCTCCCTTCTCCCTGGTGAGGAGTCTTGCCCGCCCCTTTTCCTGGCAATACACCTTTCTTTGTTCTCTGGACCTGGATGTCTGCCTGGTTCTCTGGCAAGCTAACATATATAATGCACATATATGTATGTATGTGTATATATATACATATATATATGCGATGGAGATTGCTGATTAGCTTCTTATTGGCGTTGTCATGTGAATGCTGCTGAGTTTGAAAGTGTTCCAGGGGAAGTGGTTCCCTAGACAACTTCAGGTGTGGCTCAGTATTAATTCTTTTCTGGGCTCACATTTCACCTAGGAGGAGTCTCCTCAAACATCCAGAGAAGCTACTTGTTTTCCCCCTGGCTCCTGCCAGTGTTTACTTCCTCCTTCTCAGACCAGCATTTGTTTGTTTACTTTTTGTTGTTGTTTCCTATCTTAGAGCTTGAACTCAGTGCCTGGGAGTGCTATTCCTGAGCTTTTTTTTTTTTTTTAATTCAAGGCTAGCGGGTGTTCTACCACTTGCGCCAAAGATCCATTTTTTGCTGGTTAATGGGAAAGAAGAGTTGCACAGACTTCCCTGCCCGGGCTGACTTTGAAGGAGGATCCTCGGATCTCTCAGCTTCCTGAATAGCTAGGATTATAGGTGTGAGCCATCAGTGCCCAGTCGGATCGGTCCTGTGATCTACACCTGGGCTCTAGCCAATGGCAGGAACCTCACAGAAACAATGAGCATTGCTCCATGGTCTTGCAGTAAGCTAACCTCACGGCCTCAGACAGACTGGCCCACCAGTTGGTGCCAACTCAAGTGTTTGCAGAGTACACGAAGGTATCCATAGCAGATGGAAGGGCTGAGGGTGTGGCCCAAGTGGCCAGGGTATGTGTGTGTTCTCGTGGTGGTAAGCATGGCTTGGTTAGAGAACTCTTGCCTCTTGATTTGCAGACAAGCAGGTGGGTGGGTATCCAGACCGTAAGCATTATGCCCACCTTTGGTCCTCAGTTCCACCCGATCTGACTCACTCTCTACCCTGAAGTTCCTGTCATAGAGCTGGCCCCTCCCTCTCTCCGCCCAGCCCCCCTTAACTCCCATCTACCTCGCCTCCTACCTCTCAGACCCTGCAGCTACCTAGATAGTGAAGGCTGCCATGCACTCTCTCTGGGGCAATTATGGCTCTACTAATAAACCTTGTAATCATCTTTCTCCTGTGCCTGCCTCTGCGTGGTCCCCTGGGATGGATGCTTTCGCAGACTTTAGCTTATGTGAGTGAGCTTTTTTTCCCTTTTTTCTCTCTCTCTCTCTTTCCCTCTCCACCCCTCCTCTCTTTCTTTCTTTTTTCTTTTTTTGCCAGTCCTGGGGCTTGAATTCAGGGCTTGGGTGCTGTCCCTGAGTTTCTTTTTATTTATTTTTTTTTAGGGGGGGGTCCGGTCATGGGCCTGAACTCAGGGCCTGGGCGCTGTCCCTCAGCTCTTCAGCTCAAGGCCAGCACTCTACCACTTGAGCCACAGCGCCACTTCTGGCTTTTTTTTTTTTTGCTTATGTGGTACTGAGGAATTGAACCCATGGCCTCATGCATGCAAGACAAACACTGTACCACTGAGCCACCTTCCCAGCCCCCCTGAGCTTCTTTTTAAAGACAGGACTGGAGGCTGGGCTCAAGCGGTAGGATACTAGCGTAGCAAGCACAAGGTCATAAGTACAACCAAACAAAATAAAAAGTTAGCGAAAAAGAAAAGAAAAGAAAGAAAAAAAAGAAAAAGAAAAGAAAAGAAATGGCCTTCACTGATAAGCAAAGTTGGGTTGATTTCTCCCCTGCAATCACTGTCAAAGAAGGCTATAGTTATCCCACCCCTAGGAGTTGGGAAGCCAGAGACAAAAAGTACTGGGGGCTGGGAATGTGACTTAGTGGTAGAGTGCTTGCCTAGCATGCATGAAGCCCTGGGTTCCATTCCTAGTACCACATACAGAGAAAAAGCAGGAAGTAGCACTGTGGCTCAAGTGGTAGAGTGCTAGCCTTGAGCAAAAGAAGATCAGGGACAGTGCCCAGGACCTGAGTTCAAGCCCCAGGACTAGCAAAAAAAGAAAGGAAAAAAAAAAAGAGAAGAAAAATAAAACAAAAATGTGCTGGCCACAGCAAGGGTGATAGCCAGGGCAGAGCTCCTGTGGGTGGGAGGTGGCTCACAGCACTTGCATAACCCTTCCCAGCTCTGCCTCTGCCAACAGAGATGTCATCAGGCTGCAAGCTCTGGCCACACACACACCTCCTAAGCTATCAGATGCCAGGAGATCAATGCTTTGCAAGAGTCTCCCCATGTAAGGGAGTTGGGCCTTCACCCCCATATCCTTCTGCCTCAGCCTCTTGAGTGCTGGGATTACAGGTGTGCATTATTGTGCCCAGCCACTATGGGTTTGATAGCCATTTAGAGATAGTAGAAGCTTTGACAAGTCTGCAAACATATTAATAGCAAAAATGCAAAAACTTAAGAACAGTGAGAAGAAAAAGATTAAATCAGAATGTATATCTGGGAATGGTAAATATGCTAAATGCTAAATGCCACTAGGTAGCACACCTTAAAAAATGTTAAAGGCAGCCGGGCGCCAGTAGCTCACGCCAGTAATACTATCTATTAAAGAGACTGAGATCTAAGCATCATGGTTCAAAGCCAGCCTAGGCAGCAAAGCCTGTGAGACTCTTATCTCCAATTAACCACCAGAAAACCAGAAGTGGAGCTGTGGCTCAAGAGGTAGAGAGCTAACCTTGAGCTGAAGAACAGCACCCAGGCCCAGAGTTCAAGCCCCATGACCAACTGGAAAAAAACAACTGCAAAACAAAAACAAAGGTAAAGGCTGGGAATGTGGCTTGGTGGTAGAATGCTTGCCTGGCATGCATGAAACCCTGGGTTCGATTCCTCATTACCACATACACAGAAAAAGCTGGAAGTGGAGCTGTGGCTCAAATGGTAGAGTGCTAGCCTTGAGCAAAAGAAGCTCAGGGACAGTGTCCAGATACTGGACAAGCTCCAGGAATGGCTAAAAAAAAAAAAAAAAAAAGGTAAAGATGGACAGGTACAGTGGCTCACACCTATAATCCCAGTTACTTGGAAGGCAGAGACTCATGGTTTGAGGTTAGCTCAGGCAAAAGTTATCAAGAACCCCATCTCAACAAATAAGCCAGGTGTGGTATGGTAGTATGGTGTGTATCTGTAATCCCAGCCACTTTGAGATGCATAGGTAGGTGGTCAGCCTGGACAAAATGTAACACATTGTAGAAAAATTAACCTAAAGCAAAAAGAGGTAGAGGCACCCACGGTGCAAGTGATAGAGGAGAGGGCCTGCTTGGACAAGCGCGAAGCCTTGAGTTCAAACCCAAGCTTGGGGAACAAAGTAGCTGTTTATAATCTCAATACAAATACTGGAAGGCATGATTCTGTCACCAGCCCCTACCCCTCCAGGCATATGGACAGCTGTTGGAATGTAACAAGCTTTGAAGGAACCTATAAATTGTTATAAGTGACCCCATGAGCCTGTGCTGGTGGCTCATGCCTGTAATCCTAGGTACTCAGGAGGCTGAGATCTGAGGATCACAGTTCAAAGCCTGCCTGGGCAGTAAAGTCAGGAGACACTTATCTCCAATTAACCACCAGAAAACTGGAAGTGGTGCTGTGGCTCAAGTGGAAGAGTACTAGCCTTGAGCTGAAGAGCTCAGGGACAGCGCCCAGGCCCAGAGTTCAAGCCCCTTCACCAACAAAAAAAGAAAAGAAAAGAAAAAAACAATGACCCCATGGCTAGCCTCTTGGAAGTTACAGTGGGCACCAGATCCAAAGAGTCTGAGAAGGTACAGACAGAACCTGCCAGATAGTTATGGGGTACAGGTGTCTCTCTTTAAGAGGAAATGGATAATTGGTTAGTGGCTCAGACCTGTAATCCTAGTTATTTAGGATTAAGATTTGAGGATTATTGTTCAAAGACAGCCCAGGGTAGGAAAGTCTCTGAGACTCTTATCTCCAATTAACCACACACACACAAAAAAAGCTAGAAATAGGGCCGTGGATCAAAGTGGTAGCATGCTAGCCTTGAGCACAAAAGACCAAGGACAGTGCCTAGGCTCTGAGTACAAGCCCCAGGCCTGGCAAAGAAAAAAAAAAAAAAAAGAGGGAATAGATAAAAGTGATTTTTGTGGTTGTTATTGCAGGGGATGGGGGGGGGGGGGGCAGGCCTGACACAGGGACTGCTTGCTTGGACAGGAAATTATGGGACCCACAGCTCAGGAGGGGGAGGTGGTGAGGAAACCAAGGGGGGTAAATTCTGGGCATGGATTTGTGAGAGAGGAGGAGAGTAGGGAGGGAGGTCAGGCCTGCTCTGCCCCAGTCAGGGTGCTGGGGGTCTGGGGGGCGGGGGAGAGGCGATGTGGAAGCTGGACTTTGGAATTTGCAAATCTGAGCTCTGCCCCTGGGTGGCCCCAGAAAAATTACCAGAGTGGGAATGTGGGGGGGGAAGCCTGGGGTAAAAACAGCTGCCGCCATAGGAGCCACAGCCTCTGGGCGGGAAAGAGCCAATACTGGACCGTGATTTGTATACATTCTTCTGGCATATAGGCCACCCTTGGTTTGTCAGAAAGGACACTACCGTCCTTTATGCCCTAAAGCATTTATTTGTTTAGTTATTTACTTATTTGGGTTGTGGAGCTTGAACTCAGGGCCTAGATGCTGCCCCTGAGCTTTTTGATCAAGTGCTGTACCACTTTTGATTCACAGCGCCACTTCTGGGTTTTGAGTGGTTCATTGAGATAAGAGTCTCATGGACTTTCCTGCCTGAGCTGGCTTTGAACCAAGATCCTCAGCTCTCAGCCTCCTGAGCAGCTAGGATGGACAGGCGTGAGCCACCAGTTTAGTGTGTTTTCATATATATTTTTAAATTTAATTTGTTTTTGCAATGTGTATGTGTGGATACTGGACCTGGGCTTTTTTTTTTCTTCTTCTTCTTTTTTGCCCCTAGTGGGACTTGAACACTCTACCACTTGAGCCACAGCACCACTTCTGGTTTTCTGGTGGTTTATTGGAGGTAAGAGTCTCGGACTTTCCTGCCCAGGCTGGTTTGAACTGTGATGCTCAGATCTCAGGCTCCTGAGTAGCTGGTATTACAGGTGTGAATGTAATTACTGGTACCCTGCTCCACATCATCTTGTTAAAGAAGCCTTGATCGCCTCCAGATTGAACCCCCTTATTCTTGCCATGTTTTCTGGCCTGTTTCTGTGCCAGACTTTCCAGTGTCCTCACAAAAAATGAGATACTTCTCCAAGTCTAGCCTCCAGCTAAGTTGTCAGGAAACTGCAGCAAACACTCCAGTGCTTCAGGAAAACTGAGGCACTGGATTCCTCCAAGATCATAAAGGAGGTTGCAGAAAACTGGGGCTGGACCCTCAGCCTGCCTATCTCCAGAACCTGTGCCCTTATTCCCACTTCAATCCATTCAGCTCAGTCTCTCATCTCATAAACATTTATTTGTCAGATGCTGGGTTCTACCCCAGGTGTCCCAGCAAGGGGACTTGAATTCAGGGCCGGAGTGTCTCTTAGCTTTTTTTTTTTTTTGGGGGGGTCCAGTCATGGGGCCTGAACTCTGGGCCTGGGCGCTGTCCCTCAGCTCTTCAGCTCAAGGCTAGCACTCTACCACTTGAGCCACAGCGCCACTTCCGGCTTTTTTCTTTTTGCTTATGTGGTGCTGAGGAATCGAACCCAGGGCCTCATGCATGCAAGGCAAGCACTCTACCACTGAGCCACCTTCCCAGTCCCGAAGCTGAGAGACCCTTATCTCCAATTGACTAGCAAAAAGCCAGTGACTCAAGTGGTAGAGAACCAGCCTTGAGGGGCTGGGAAGGTGGCTCAGTGGTAGAGTGCTTGCCTTGCACACATGAGGCCCTGGGTTCGTCAGCACTACATAAGCAGAAAAAGCTGGAAGTGGTGCTGTGGCTCAAGTGGTAGAGCGATAGCCTTGAGCTGAAGAGCTGAGGGACAGGGCCCAGGCCCAGAGTTCAGGCCCCATGACTGGCAAAAAAAAAAAGAAGCGTCTCTCAGCTTCTGTATGGCTTCTGGCTTTCTGCAATAATCCTCTAGATCTCAGCCTCCAGAGTAGTTCACCCTGGAGGTGAACATGGTAGTTATTTTGTAGTAGTTTGTTTCATTGTGTTTAATGGTGACTCTTGCCTGCCAGAAGAAGAGTGCCCAGTCAGGCACGGAAGACACAGTTTGAAAGACAGGTATCAAGAGAACTTCCTTGAGAAGGTGATATTTGAGCAAGTGCAGGGCAAGGGTGGAGGGGGAAGACTGGAAGGAATCCAGAGGCATAGAGCATTCTAGCCAGAACAAACAGCCAGTGCAAAGGCCCTGGGGCAAGACACAGATAAGAAGCCAGTGTGTACAACACAGGGGAGAGTGGGAGTGAGTGAGAGCAGGGAGATGACAGCCATCCATCCATGTCACAAATATCTCCTTTGGTGACCCGAGACGGGGGAGGGGGAGGCTGGTGTCTCTTCCTCTATCACTCACTGTGTCCCCTGCCTCCTGCCAGGATGAAGGGGCAGAGATAAAACCAAGGGGCATCTGCGGGGACAGCCTCTAGCTAGAACCCCAGTTCGTCAGACCCTCCGATTTCTGTTACAACACTTGGGGAGCCAGATCTACTGAAGGAAGTCAGAAGTGTGTGTAGATGCCCATGTCTGTGTGGGGCACAAGGTGGGAGTGGTGGTGAGTCCTGTCTCTTTTAAGAGGTGACGACAGGCTGGTGGCTAAGCCACGATCAAAATCCACCTGCTTGGCTGGGCACCAATGGTTCACGCCAGTCATCCTAAGATCTGAGTACAGTTCAAAGCCAGCCCAGGTGGGAAAGTCCATAAGACTCTTATCTCCAATGAACCACCAAAAAGCCAGAAGTGGAACTGTGGCTCAAGTGGTAGAGTGCCAGCCGGGAATAAAAAAGAAAAAGGGCAGTGCCCAGGGGCTGAGTTCAAGCCCTGGTATTGGTGCACGAAAACAAAAAAACACCTTATCTTCTTGGCTTCTGTGCTATTGAAAGCCTCAGCCAGGCCTGTCATCCCTAGTATTTCAGGGCTCCACTCAGTTCTGTGTCATGTATGCCCCTGTGCTGCCTCCTCCTCCTCCTCCTCCTCATACCTCTCTTTCTCTAGACTGAGGGAGGAGAAAGGCTTCTTTTTTTGGGGGGGGGGAGATGGGGGGTGGGTCCAGTCGTGGGCCTGAACTCTGGGCCTGGGCACTGTCCCTCAGCTCTTCAGCTCAAGGCTAGAGCTCTGCCACTTGAGCCACAGCGCCACTTCCAGCTTTTTTTTTTTTTTTTTTTCCTGCATATGTGGTGCTGAGGAATGGAACCCAGGGCCTCATGCATGCAAGGCAAGCACTCTACCACTGAGCCACCTTCCCAGCTGAGAAAGGCTTCTTTATACTCCCTCTGGTTAGTCAGGCTGGATCTATGGGAACCTATTTTCTTTTTTCTTTTCTTGGTGCTAGTTCTGGGGCTTGAGCTCAGGACCTGGGTATTGTCCCTGAACATCTTTGCTCAAGGCTAGCTCTCTACAGTTGAGTAATAGATCCACTTCTAGCTTATTTGGTAGTTAATTGGAGATAAGAGTCTCACAAGTTTTCCTGTCCCATGTGGCTTTGAACTGTGGGCCTCAGATCTGAGCCTCCTGAGTAACTAGGATTACAGGTGTGAGCCACCAGTGCCCAGCTTTATTATTATTTACATTATTTGATTTTTTTTTTTTTTTTGAGTCCTGGGGCTTGAACTCAGGCACTGGGCACTGTCCTTGAGCTTCTTCTGCTCAAGGCTAGCACTCTACAACTTGAGCCACAACACCACTTCTGGCTTTTTCTGTGTATGTAGCACTGAGGAATCGAACCCAGGATGCAAGGCTCTACCACGAAGCCACATTTCCAGCCCTATTTGATTTAATCTTGTAGTGCTTGTGGATGGAATCCAGGGTTTCTTGCATGGTAGGTATTTGGTCTACAATGGAGCTATATCTCAGGGTCCCTTCCCTACCCCCATGAGCTCCAGGCTCCAGGCTTGGCCCTACCCTGCTCTGTCTCCCAACCCTCCCTCCCCCAAAAATCTGGCTTCTCAGAAGCACCTGCTTCACACATCCAGCAGCCAGGTGTTCCTGGCTGCATCACAAGCTGCTGAGCTGACTCCCTCATGATCTCCTCCATTGGTCCAGCCCCATCACTAGACCAAGACAGCTTTCTCCTCCATTCTACCTTTCTCCCCTCCCCCGTCCTCTGCCCCATGCACCCCACTTCTCCCTTCTTGGATTCAGTCAGGTGATTCCTTTGGGTTTATTACCCTCCACCCACCACCCCTGCCGGTCATGAGCTCTGTAGTATTTCTGTGATGTTTTAATCGCCTCTGTTTACCAGCTGCTCATTACTTGGGGCCTTTTGTGTTCCGTTCTTTACAGGTGTGGTGACAAATTCTAATTCCACAAAGTCCATTTTATGGGTGAGGAAACAGAGCACGAGTTGGTAAAGTCATTAGCTCCAAGGGCCACTGAACTTATTAGCATGGCTGTGGGGGTGGCAGATAAAAGCTCAGGCAGAAAGCAGCCTGAGATGCCCCATTAGAGAGAAAGGAGGAGGAAGATTCTTCAAGGTGCCAGTTCCCTCTGCCATCCCATGGGTGGGAGGAGGGGACCCTGGCCAGCTCCAGTCATCTGTAGTCAGCCCAGTAGCTCCTGAGCCAAGAACTTACTTCAAGCCAGGAACTGGGCCAACCCAACGCTTTACTCAATCTACAGATGGCTGGGGGTCAAGGTGGAGGGTGCTGAACCTTTGAGAGGTCATCAGGCCCTCAGGCAGGATCCTCCCCTAATCCCTCAGGATTGCGGAGCCACTAGGATTTGTCCAGCACTTTCCCAGCATTAACACTCCCAGGGACAAACACAATCTACCCATTTTTCAGGTGGGAAGGTGGAGGCCAGTCCAAAGACCATGGATCCTAGCTTATGACCACTGCCTTGGTTCTCTCCTTTGTTGGGAGACAATCGTTGGCATCTGGCTGGTCTGCAAGGACTCAGGGGATCTGAGTGAAGTTCATAGTATCCTCAACCATCCCCTTGTTTATTCTCACCAATGCGATGCTCCCGGGACTGGGATCAGACCCAAAGGCTGAGGTCCTCCAAGGCAACTCCCAAATCCAGGATTCCTATCTTGCCAGGAGGGCATTCCACCAGTCCATACCAACACTAGTAGAGACCATCCTTCTGTGCTCCAGTGCCTGAGGCCTTGCCCTGGTTCTGACTGGGGTTTGGGGCAGCTCACAGGTTTTGTAAGTCAGGATGGGCCTCAACTATGCCGTCCCCCACCCCTGGTATGTGTGTTTGTGGGGAGACAGGAGCTGCTCCTCCTTAAATCATCCCAATCCTGCAATAAAATGCCCCTCCTTACTTCTGGGTGCCCGGCTCAGAAATCATGTGACAAGCCCCATTTCCAGTCAGGCAGGAATCTAGATGACTCCCTCCTGTCAAAAATGAATTTCCAACTTGCTCACTTCCTATCACAACTTCCAGTGGGATCCAAGGCAGCACTTTCTTCCAGGTCTTTTCCCAACCCTTCATTCACACACCAGCAGCAGAATCCTTTTCTTATCTCCCTGCCTCCTTCCCTCCCTTCTTCCCTCTTCCTTCCTCCCTTCCTCTCTCTCTCTTCTTTCTCTCCTTTCTTCCTTCCCTTTTCTTTTGTTTTTGTGTCAGTCCTGGGCTCGAACTCGTGGGATGTTTTTCTTAGACACAATCAGGGTCGTGTTACTTGCTTGTCCCAAACCCTCCCCCCTTCTCGCCTCCCTCCTCCTACCCTCCCTCCCCCCCCCCCCCCCACCGTTACCCAGAGCGCCCTGAGAATGGAACCCAGCGTGTCTCATCACCTGCCAAGCCCCCTGGTCCATCCCTCCTGCCTCCCATCCTCCCAGGGGGTGCTCACAATGCACTGGCCTCTTTTCTGCTCTG